>NC_090923.1:77386048-78642162 GCF_040938575.1 Ambystoma mexicanum
AAGATTCTCTGCATCTGGAGACAGATCCTTTGGCAGATCAGCTTACCCCTCCCAGTGATACAGACGTGCCTCCCAAACGGCAAACCGTCGCCGGAACTTCCAGACTTCCAGGAAAAGACCATCATATCCGTCGTCGTCGAGAGACAAGCAAAATAAAGATCAGCAGTGACATACAACACACCGTTCTGGGGGGAAGAGTTTCAGCATATATCGACGAATGGGAACGAATAACGACAGATCAATGGGTGCTGGATACTATAAGAAACGGACACTCTCTACAATTCAAACACAGCCCTCCGCAAATTCCACCTGCGTTCACCGCTCATTCCCATCTGAAAATACTGCAACAAGAGGTAACACTCATGTTAGCAAAGGGCGTGATAGAATTAGTTCCAACATCACAGAGAGGTCAAGGAGTCTACTCAAGATATTTCGTCGTAAAAAAGCCGAACGGCAAATGGCGTCCTATTTTAGACTTACGCGATCTCAACAAGTCTTTAAAGAGCCTAAAATTCAAGATCCTCACTCTGCAGGAAGTGATCCGCGCCGTTCAAGAGGGGGATTTTCTAGCGTCCCTGGATTTACAGGACGCGTATTTCCATATTCCAATGTGTCGGAAACACAGGAAATTCCTAAGATTTGTAATACGGCGGACTCCCTACCAATTCACGGTTCTTCCATTTGGGCTCAAGACCTCCCCCAGGACGTTCATGAAATGCCTGGCTCCAATAGCGGCCTGGCTAAGGAAGCAAGGCCACCATGTATACCCATACCTCGATGACTGGCTGGTAAGGGGATCCTCCCCAGCGTCGACCAACAAAAGTTTACAAGCCACCATGCAGCTTCTACAATAGCTGGGATTCGCCATAAACTTCGAAAAATCCTCTCTGCAGCCATCGAGATCGCTGGTATTCCTGGGGGCACAGTTCGAGACCCAGTTAGGGCTAGTGAAACCTTCTCTCGACAGAACCTCAAGTCTCAATCAACAAGCATGCCGACTACGGCGAAACACCAAGAGCTCAGTGAGAAAATACGTTTCGGTCCTAAGGGCCATGGCATCCTGCATCCATCTGGTGGAAAACTGTCGCCTATTCATGAGGCCAGTCCAGGAATTCCTCGCGGACCGATGGACGCAGGCTCAAGGATCGTGGTCAGACAAGATAACCATCGACGACGACAAGCTGCTTCGGACCCTTCAGTGGTGGCAGAGTTTCCACAATCTGAACAACGGCGTACCCCTACAGGAGCTGGAGTTTCAGCGAACCATAGTCACGTATGCGTCCCTAACCGGATGGGGAGCTCACATGGGTGCTCTCCAAACGCAAGGTCGCTGGTCTCCAACGGAGTCACTCCTACACATAAACGTGTTAGAGCTCAGAGCAGTACGATGGGCCTTGAAGGCATTCCTACCACACATCAAGGGCTCGCGAGTACGAATACTGACCGACAATATAACGGCCATGTTTTATCTGAGGAAACAAGGAGGGACGCGATCAAGAACTCTTTCCATAGAAGCCCAGAAAGCATGGCATTGGGCATTAAAGCACGAAATTTCCATTGTGGTTCATCACCTTCCAGGAGTGAGGAACTCCCAAGCAGACTCCCTCAGCAGAAGCATGGCCCAGATACACGAGTGGGAAATGGGCACAGTTCACCTGATGAAAGTGTTCGAGAAATGGGGTCACCCCCCTCAGGACGCCTTCGCGACCAAAGACAACAAGAAATGCGAGCAATTCGCAAGCAGATGGCCTCAAGAGGGCTCCAGGGGGGGAGGCATTCTCCTTCCCATGGACAGACATGTTCCTCTATGCTTTCCCCCTCATACGGAGGACAATACAGTGGATACGCAGATACAATTGCCGGGTAATTCTAGTGACACCATACTGGCCAAGGCAACCGTGGTTCTCCGACCTGCTTCACCTGTCGCTGGAACATCCCATAGGGTTTCCGAAAGTCCCGAACCTACTATCCCGGGACAAAGGCACGGTGTGGCATCACGACCCGGACAGTCTCAACCTTACAGCCTGGTTCCTGACTTTTCGGAGTTCGGGGCTTTAGACGTTTCGGAGGATTGTCAAAAAATTCGGCAGGCGGCTAGAGCCCCTTCTACAAACAAATCCTACTCCTATAAGTGGCGGAGTTTCTGTGAATGGTGTAGGGGACAACAGGGCCTACAACCGTTGTCGGTGACGCCGGAACAAGTTCTACCTTACCTGCTCCTCTTGGCGGAGAGGGGATTATCCTTCACATCGATAAAGGTGCACCTGGCGGCCATCTCGAGGTTCACAAGGAAAAGGTAGTCGTCTCCTCTATTTAGCGACAGACTTGTAAAACACTTCATGAGGGGTTTATTTCAAGCTTTTCCCCCGGAAAAACGTTTCCCCCCGACTTGGAGTCTCAACACAGTGTTGGCAGGCTTAATGAAACCGCCTTTTGAGCCTATGGCCACGTCCGACATAAAATTCATTTCGTGGAAGTTGGCATTCTTGATTGCTATCACATCAGCCAGAAGAATCTCGGAACTGCAAGCGCTGGTCGTAGACCCGCCATACCTAAGATTCTTTAAGGACAAAGTAGTCCTGGCAACTAATCCTATGTTCGTCCCAAAAGTTCCGACAGTGTATCACAAACACTCGTCCATTGTTCTCCCTACTTTCTTTGCCACACCATCATCGGCAGCAGAAAAAGCTCTTCATACCCTGGACGTTAAGAGGGCTCTGAAATTTTACCTACATCGCACACAGGAATTCAGGTCTACTAGACAACTGTTCGTCGCATATGGTCCGTCGACGAGAGGAAAAGCAATCTCTAAACAAGGATTGGCTCGATGGGTCTCATCGACGATTGCGTTTCGTCACTCTAAGGCCGGAAGGCCACTGCAAGGACATCCTAGAGCCCATTCTACAAGATCGATGTCCTCCTCAACAGCTTTATGGGCAGGAATTCCGTTGACGGACATATGCCAAGCTGCGGCATGGTCAGTGCCCCACACGTTTACCCGCCACTACTGCCTTGCCAGGCAGCATGCGGACGAGGTGCAGATGGGAAGAGCTGTCCTGCGCCATCTGTTTCAGTAAGGTAAGCTCCACGCTGTGGAGAATCTGTTGTCTACCTTTTTAATGACAGTTTCTTTTATGTGGGTAAGGTTATATGAGGTAACTTATTCCTACTGTACATATGCATTGTGTAGTATGTTGAGGGTATATTACATTACATTCTCACCGCCGTCTCAAGTGTTACTGCTATACAATCTATTCTAAGCATGTGAATCCATGAAAGATCCAATGCTGGAGAAGGGAATAGTTTCTTACCTGTAACTCCATTTCTCCAGCAGTGGTATCTTTTATGGATTCACATGCGCCCGCCAACCTCCCCGGAATGTAATGTATTTGATTGATAAATTTAACCCTTCCTACTTTGGAGGGGCCGAAATCTGAAGGGGAACAGCGGGGGTGGGCCTCTTATACGGGGACAGCCTATGGAGCATGCGTAGGCGGGTCCTAAAAGGACGTAGATAGGACACAAAAGTGTCGGAAGTTTTCCTATTGGAAAAGGCTATATATGTGTACCGAGGGGTCCCAGTCTGACGACGGGGAATATTCTAAGCATGTGAATCCATGAAAGATACCAATGCTGGAGAAATGGAGTTACAGGTAAGAAACTATTCCCTTCCAGCTCGCTGGCCTTGGAAATTTTTTCTGCAGAGGGCGCTGCGTGTCGACGTCCGCCGAGTCGATGTCCCTCGACGGCCACCGTATCGGCGCCGACGTCACCATGCCCATAAATAGCCACGCGCTGCGTCTATTGCTCATTTCCGTTTTTCCGCACTTTGTGGGGCCTCGGAATGTGGTTGCTCAGTTCAGTCAGGATAACCCTATATTTATTCGAATAAATACCTACTCGTTCTCAATGGCATCTTCATCGGAACCGACGACGTCGCGATCCGGCTTCAAGAAATGTCGAGACTGCGGTAAAAAAATGTCGGTAACGGATCCACACAGGATCTGCTTGTGGTGCTTGGGAGCCCAGCATCATTGTTCGGAGTGTGAGGACTGCATGTCCATGATGGCGAAAGCCTTGAAGTAGCGCAAGGGGAAGCTCGAGAGAGGCAAGTCAGTCAAAACCTCCTCGAAGGTTTCTTCGGCCGAGGCATTCGTCTCCTCGCCGTCAAAAATTCCCATTCTAGATCTCGAAGTAGCTCCTACCATTCGTCGAGATCAAGACACTCTAAAAATAGACGTCGAAGATCCCCTTCCTCGTCGTCTGTTCCCCTGAAAGGGTCTCCTGCCCCACAAAACACAGCTTTCAGGCTGAGTGGGAGGAAATCAGAAAGAAAATGTTCAGCGTCTTCGAGAAAGCGTCCTCGACCCCCTCGAAGACAGCTGAGGGTGATACCCCAGGTGAAAAACCCAAAAAATCAAAACATTCTACCCGAGAGCGCCACGAGCCATCGTGTAAGAAGGCACCATCTACGACGCTGTCGTTGAAGATTGCTTCGACGCATGGATCGGCGCCATCGACGCCGTTGTCAAAGGGTTCCTTGACGCATCGGCCGATCGACTAGACATCGACGCCGACATCGATGCCGATGAAAGAGAAGACCAAGGCTACTCCACAGCCATCGGTGATTCCAAGGGCCTCCGGCACGACGCCGAGACAGTCGTCAATGTCCTTGAGTAGGATCCCGATCCTCTCGAGTTCTTCGACACCTCTTCCAGTTTTCTCGACGCCGTTCTCGGCACCTTCGAAGCCAGTCACATCGGCGTCGACGACATCGACGTTTTCTCGCCCAATAATGACGAGTTTGGCTCCTTCTGCCTTAGAGATGGGTTTTACACCATTTCAGAGGTCAGAGTACCCTGGACTATCTTCAATTTTTGAAGAGGGGGAAGATTCTGACCAGGAAACATTTGGGTTACAGAGGACCACACTGCCTATTTCAGAGGATTTCACCTCTGAGGAAAGAAGGTTGAAGAACCTACAGGAGTCACTACATGAGGCAAGTGGGCTGGACACTTCCCCAGAAGTGGAATTTGTTAATCCAGACCCAGGGGAACATGCTGAAACACCCTACAGAACCCTTATGGCAAGAATTATTGAATTTATGGGTTGGTCTGCGCCTTCGCCTGTTTTTCAACAGGATGACCTAACAGACATATTAGACAAAGGTCCACAGGAAGACCCTGTGGTCCCCTTCCATGCAGCCTTACAAAGGAAAATTACATCTAATTGGGAAACTCCTGAAGTTATCCCCGCGGTCAATAAAAGATTGTCAGCCAAGTATAGGGTAGCGGCTGCTGACCCTGAATACTTATCAAAACACCCGACTCCAGAGAGCCTGGTGGTTCAAGCGGCAACTTCATCTAGCAGTAGGACCGCTTACCCTACTGTCACACAGGATAGAGATGACAAGAGGTATGATTCTATGGGGAAGAAAGTCTTTCTGCTTGTAGTATGGCGTTGAAGTCCATCAACGCCATCTGTACACTCGCCAGGTTCAGTCACTCACTGTGGGAGTGTGCTTCATCAGCGGCTGACTGTATACCCGAAGGAGAGGAAAAGGAAGCCTTCCTTAACATTATTAAAGATGGCAAAATGCCATGTGCGAATCACTTCAAACTGGCATCGATTCCGCTGACAGTATCAGCAGGGCCATGGCGGCAAGTACAACAATCCGCAGGCATGCGTGGTTGCGAAAGTCTGGCTTTGCTCCAGATGTACAGGCCAGACTTTTGAATATGCCCTTTGACGGCTCTTCACTATTCGGAAAAAAGGCTGATGACAGTCTGGAAAAGTTGCAGACTTCTAAAGCAGCAGCAAAATCTTTAGGAGCTGCTATCCGCCAAACTCCTTTTCGCCCCTCAGGAACCTCTGGGAGAGAAAAGTCCTTTCGCTATTGTTCCACATTCGGGAAAGGCAGAGGACAGCCAGCTCAAAGAGGCCAAAGGAGATCCACCCAAGGTGGACGGGTCAAAGGTACTAAGGCCGCAGCAGCAGCAGGTGCCGCTTTACCCTCGGCATCTGCATCCGCTGCCCCCAAACCACTCTGAGGCCTTTCCACACAATACACCTGTAGAGGGCAGGTTAACTCACCATCTGACGGAATGGCAGGCTATAACGTCAGATGCTTGGGCGTTGGAGACAGTTGCCCAAGGTTACTGCCTACCCTTTCTACACATTCCTCAGAGTCATCCACCGTGAACAGCTCTCTAAAAGTTCCAGATCCGCTCCTCTTGCAGGAAATTATGGACCTGCTAGAGAAAGGTGCCATAGAACCGGTACCTGTAGCGGACAGGAACAAGGGCTGGTACTCCCCCCTACTTTCTCATACCAAAGGACGGAGGACTGAGACCCATCCTGGACTTACGAGAATTGAACAAGTTCCTTAGGAAGGACAAGTGGAAGGACAAGTTCAAGATGGTAACTCTCTCTCAGATCCTTCAGGCCCTCCAGCTCCAGGACTGGCTGGTATCTCTGGACCTTCAGGATGCTTATTTCCATGTGCCAATCCATCTCAAACACAGGAAATACCTAATGTTCGCAATTGGCGACTCTCATTATCAATTTCGAGTTCTGCCATTTGGGCTGACCTCTGCCCCGAGGGTCTTCACCAAGCTGATGTCGGTAGTGGCGGCGAGTCTAAGGAGGGGAGGGATCCACGTCTACCCCTACCTGGACGATTTGCTGATTAGGGCTGTATCTTCTAAACAAGCCCAGGCCCAGCTAGATTATGTCTGCCACTTCCTTCACAAACTGGGCTTCTCCCTCAATTTAAAGAAGTCACAGATGATACCATCACAGAGACTCCAGTTCATTGGAGCAGTCCTGGACACTTCCCTGGGAAAAGCCTCGCCACCAGAGGTGAGGGCTCAAGATATTCTACAGATAGTCACCAAGTTTCAAAATGCCCAACGTCTCCCAGCCTTCGACTATTTTGAGGTTGCTAGGCCTCATGGCATCCTGCATCTTCCTTGTGCCAGAGGCTCGCCTGAGAATGAGATCTCTTCAATGGGCACTGAGAAGTCAGTGGTCGCAATTCTCAGGGAGAATGACAGATCTCCTCCGGATTCCGGACAAGGTAGTCCGCGACCTTCAATGGTGGGCCTATCCAGAGAATATCTTGAAAGGAGAACTGTTTTGGCAACCATGGTCGGAGATAACAGTAGTCACAGACGCCTCACTCACGGGGTGGGGAGCCCATGCCAACGACTTGACCATCAGCGGTCGTTGGTCTCCATCGGAGTCCAGGCTACACATCAATCAATTGGAGCTGAGAGCGATCAGACTAGCGCATCAGTACAGGGGAGAAATGTCCTGATAATGACGGACAACACAGTGGCCATGCACTACCTCAACAAAAGAGGAGGCGTAGGATCACTACCACTGTGCAGAGAGGCGATGCAGCTCTGGTTTTGGGCAATCCAAGAAGGAATCTCTCTATCGGCAGTCCACCTAGCCGGAGAGAAGAACTTGACAGCGGACGCTCTGAGCAGGCAGAGCAGTCTCCCACGAGTGGGAGCTAGCTCAGGAGGTCCTTCAAGAGATCTTCGCCCTTTGGGGAACCCCTCAGGTGGATCTGTTCGCCACAAGCACCAACAGGAAGTGCGATCTGTTCTGTTCAAGGGAATTTCCCCTGAGAGGAGCTCTATGAGACGCGTTCGTAGTGGACCGGGAGTTTCCACTCCTTTGCGCGTTCCCACCAGTCCCTGTTATTCCTCAAATGATCAGGAGGTTGAGAAGATTCCGGAAAACCATGATCCTAATTGCCCCGGATTGGGCCAGGGGAACGTGGTACCCGGATCTTCTAGATATGTCCATCTGTCCTCCAATCCGTCTTCCACTCAGAAAATTTTCTCTCGCAGAAGGGAGGTCAGGTTCTCCATCCAGACACCAGAACCCTCAACCTTCACGCTTGGCTTCTGAAAGGGTGAGGTACAAGGATTGGGATCTCCCTGATGACGTCATGGAGGTGTTGCTTTCGGCCAGAAGGCCAGCAACAAATCTTTATACCGCTGCCGTTGGAACAAATTTTGCAGCTGGTGTAGGGAAGAGAATATCAACCCTTTTTCATGTGATACAACAATGGTGTTACGTTTCTACTCTACTTGGCAAACTCAGGCCTTCAAGTTGGCACTGTAAAAGGCTATCTCGCAGCGCTTTCTATCTTCAAGCGCACTGCGGAGGAACCATCGTATTTCAAACTTCCTCTAGTGGTACAATTTCTCAAGGGATTAAATAATGTTTATCCTCCAAAACCATTCCAGGTTCCCTTATGGGACTTAAATTTAGTCTTAAACTTCCTAATGGGCACTCCATTCGAACCACTTCACTCTTGTTCGCTGAGATTTCTCACGCTTAAAACTGTCCTATTGGTAGCACTAACATCTGCTAGGAGGGTGAGCCAGCTACAAGCTCTCTCCTGTAAACCCCCACATACAATTTTCCACAAGGACAAAGTTGTCCTACAGGTGAAGCCTAATTTCCTCCCAAAGGTGGTTTCTGAATTTCATATTACTCGGAAAATTACCTTACCTTCGTTCTACCCTCCTCCCCATCCGGGGAAAGAGGAAGAAAGGCTACATAGGCTGGACCCAAGGCGAGCTCTCAGCTTTTACATCAGCAGAATGGCTAGGGCCAGGCAAGCAGACCAACTGTTTGTAGGATACTCGGGTCACAAGTTGGGACTACCCATAACAAAACAAACCATCTCCAGGTGGATTATTTTGGACATTCTGGAATGTTACAAACTGGCAGGGAAAGAGCCACCCCAAAATCTCAGGGCTCATTCAACCAGGGGTATCGCAGCCTCTTTGGCTCTCCAAAGAGGGGTACCGGTCCGAGACATATGTGCGGCTGCCCCATGGTCGTCCGCACATACATTCACAACATTTTACAATCTGGATTCCTCCACTAGTCAAGAGACCAGATTTGGCAAGGCCGTATTACATTCGGTCCATCCCTGAAGGGATACACAACATTCTCACTCCCACCTCCAATTACATGCCACTGCTATGGGAGTCTATCAAAGATAAAGAATACGTCGGAGGACATAATCCCTTCAAAGAACAAGTTACTTGTTACCTTGTAACGTTCTTTCGACGGGATGTTCCTCCGGCGTATTCCTTATCGCCCCTCCCATCCATCCCCGCAGTCATACTTCCCTTGTGGTTGCAGCTTACGCTCCTTCAAGGTCAATAACCAATTCAGGCATGACTTTTCTTATGCTACAAAAGAGAACTGAGCAACGGACGCAGCGCGTGGCTATTTATGGGCATGGTGACGTCGGCGCCGATACGGTGTCCGTCGAGGGACATCGACTCGGCGGACATTGACGCGCAGCGCCCTCTACAGAAAAAATTTACGAGGCCAGCAAGCTGAAAACGTATTATCAAAGATAAGGAATACGTCGGAGGAACATCCCGTCGAAAGAACGTTACAAGGTAAGAAGTAACTTGTTCTATCAGAAGAGTTAGTGGACTACAGGCCCTCTCGGTCTTGGACCCCTTTGTTACAGTCCACAAAGATAAAGTAGTTCTGCGCACTCACCCCAGATTTGCGCCGAAATGTATTTCGAAGTTCCATGTGAACCAGTCAATCTAACTACCCACGTTCTTCCAGAGACCTACTAACATGGCTGAAAGAAGCCTTCACACACTAGATGTGCGCAGGTCAGTCATGTTCTACATGGATAGAACCAAACCACTGAGTAAAACTAAACAATTATTTGTTTCAGTGGCAGCTGGTAGAGAAGGGGACCCTGTCTCTAAATCAGCAATATCAAGGTGGATTGTCAAATGCATCACACTATGTTACACTCTTGCAAAGAGAGAACTGCCCTTCAAGCCTAGAGCACATTCTACTTGAGGCACTGGGGCATCCATGGCATTCATTGCAAATGTTCCCCATAGAGTCCATTTGCAAAGCGGCAACCTAGAGTTCTGTACCTTTACAAACACTATTGCCTAGACACTCATTCTAGGTCTGATTCTCAGGTGGGACAAGCAGTACTAAGACATCTTTTTTCTACTGTTCCTTCTCACAACCCACTTCCAACTCAGGATACTGCTCGGTAGTCTATGCACAGCATGTGATTCTAAGCAGATTAACAAGCACCAGAAGACATGCATTACTTACCGTAAAAGCATTTCTGATGATTGTATCTGCTTAGATTCACATGCGCCGTCCCTGCCTCCCCGCTCGCGGTGGAAGGAACATAGACTTCTTACTACTTTCTCTCTTCATGTACTCACTCACTATAGCTTTGGGCTCCCTCATGGCAGAAAAAATACAATCGGAGGGACCTCGGCGCGTGTGGGATTTTGGGTACTACACATGTCACGATAGGGATAGTGTTTCAGACACGCCTATGCTGACGTCCCCTTTCGGTCCCCCGAAAGACAAGATGGAATACTCTGCGGTTACCACTGGATGCAGATACAATCATCAAATGCTTTTACGGTAAGTAATGCATGTAATATATTTCTGAGGCTTTTGGAATCTGCTTAGATCACATGCCGTGCATAGGCCGCCATCTAGTGGAAGCTGCAGAGTATTACAGTTGTTTTCGAAACTCAAAAAGGGACGTCGACAGGGCGTGCCAGTAATACTATCCCTAGTGTGATTTCCACTGTACCATGATCCCTCATGCGACTAGGTTCCTCAGATAGTTTTTTACCGCCATTCTAGACAGACCCGTATAGCGGAGTTCCTTTTGGCGTAAAGCCATTGACTATTTACAATTAGCGATAGTATTTCTATCCTTTCACTGGCATCCGAACATCACACCAGTGAAGACAGAGAAACTGCCTGTCGAAGACTACCGCCTCAGCCCAAACAGTAGGGAGATAGGGGGAGGGGGGTGTATTTTAGGATGTATATACCCCCCCCCACCCCCTTCCTACACTTTGTTCGCCCAGCTGCCATAGCCTGTAATTATGGAAAATACACCTTTTTAAATTCTGCTCCTAGTGTAATCGCAAATTCCTGTGGGGAGACAAACACTTAGTTTGTAACTTGTGTCTCCACAGAGACCACGTCGAAACGTCTTGTCGAGCGTGCAAGCTCTTCAAGCCAAAGACGTTAAAGGACTGCTCCATGAAATGCTGGGCCCACTATGCCAGGCAGCTCGAGGCCATGGAGGTAAAAGGCGCCTTTAGCGATGGCAGCGATGAAGTGCTTTTGAACACTGAGGGCGACGTAATAGCACCAGCTACTCACGCGCAGGCCCCCGACCCCGTAGGACAGGTCGGCGGCGGTAACGCTACAAAGAGACACACCAATAAGCACATAACCCCAGGTCGAGACTCGACACATGGGTCGAGTGATCGACAACGTTCGACACCCAGGGAAAGGTCAGCTGAGTCCCGGTACTGTGGGCAATCTCGCTCGAGATCGCCACACAAGGCACAACTGTTGAAAGACGGCAAGGGTCTTGCTCGAAAAACTCCCTCCGAAGGTCGATCGTCTGCGGACTAGGCCTCGGCCCTACCTACATCCGAAATTCACTGATCGGCGTCAGTTAAGGTCGCAGACCCCAAGAAGTCAGTTAAACACTTCTCTGGACCCCAGAGGCGCAGGGGGGAACATCACAAGAAGACCTCAAAACTCCTCATAGGGACAAAAGCCCTCTTATGGAGAAAAAAAACCTCAGGAGAAGCCGAGAGAATCTAGGCCTAAAGAGTTACCTCCCACAGACGAGGATTTAGGACTTTCCCCTCAATCTGTGGTAATCCCAAATTCCAAGGAACGGTCTTCACAAGACATTGACAGAGTAATGAAAAGAATGACCCTCATGGCCAATTTTTTCAAAAAGAACCCTGATTACCTTCAGAGATTCAACTCCACTCCCCCACCACAGCTCCATCTGGTTCTCCTAGCCTCTGCCTTAACTCAACCCCCTTCTAAGAGTTCTCGTTCAAATGTTCCTTTACGGAGTACAGTCATAGATCTCTATGACCCTGAATCAGACCAAGAAGATCTCTCCTTTGTAGAGGCAGCTGACCCTCAATTTATTGTTGAGGATATAGCGGACCCTTATTATGGGTATGACTAGGACCAAGAGGCTGACCAAGAAGCCAATATGTACTCTATAGACTCCCCTCTTAACCAAGACACTCCAGTTGTCGTTTCTCATATTGATAATCAACCCCTCCTTAATGAGGTGCTAGCCAAGGCTGCCGAGCACTTTCAGATTGACACCCAGGAGGTACAGGAGAATAAAGACTTTGCAGAACAAATCCTGGGGGACAAGAAGACAGTAGCACAGTTACTGAAGTCACTGAAGTCAGTGCAGCTCAGGATACAACCATCTTTAGAAGCACCTAACCTCACACGGGCGGTAAACCCTTGTGTAGAGAAATTATTCAGACCTGCATCTTCAGGCCCATTATATATTAGAGGGCAGCAAAAGCCAGACTCATTAGTTGTGAATACAACCAGAAAGAGAGCGAGCACACCCCTTGCTTCCTCTGAGGCTCCTCCCGACAATGAGAGCAACAGGATCTACGCCATGGGTAAGAAAGTTGCACCCTCTGCGGCTTATCAAACAAGAATAGCGAACAATGCGACACTTTTGGCCAGTTACAACTGCCTGCCACAAGTGGGAAGAAATGCTGGCTTTACTTTCATCTGCCCCAGAGCCACTAAAGTCCCAGGTAGCACAAGTGGCTGCAGAGGGGAGGGCGGTCTCTACCTGTCTTCTTAAGACCAACTTTGACGCGGCGGACAATGCTGGAAGAGTAATTGCACAGGGGACTGTTAAGAGGCATGCATGGAGGCTCCAGTCAGGGTTCAGACCAGAGACGCAGGCCACCCTAATAAACATGCCTGTTGAACCAGATGTGCTCTTCGGTAAGGCAGTAGAAGATGCACTTAAGACTGCAAAGGACGAGTATGACACTCTTAAATATTTGGGTCAACTTACCAACAAACCTTCTGGGCAAAGGGGTAATGGCAATTTTTGCCATTTTCGAGGCCAAAACTCCCAACGAGGATCCAACTACAGTCAGGGCCCAGGTTCCTCCTGGGGAAATAATCAAGGCCAATCCTCCCAGGGATATCCTAGAGTACAATGAAGGGGTCGTGGTCGGGGGAGAGGCCCTGCTCGAGGTGGCACACCACCTCAAAAGCAGTGACATTCCGCTTCAGGTGTCCTCACATGCTTCTCCAGTAGGACAACACATTTCCAGCTTCACCCACGCATGGGAGGGAGTCACCTCAGACAGATGGTTGCTGTCCACAGTAGCAGGTGGATACTGTATAGAACTTCTCCAACGTCCCCACAATCACCCACCACGGCAGAAGACCCACTCAGAAGAACATCAGCATATACTCCACAAAGAGATAGTCACACTTCTATTACAGGACGCCATCAAAGTCGTCCCGTCCAACCAGGTAAACAGGGGTATTTATTCAACTTACTTGTGTCAAAGAAAGATCTAATAATGCGCTCAGTTTTAGATTTGCGCCCTGCAACCAAGTATGTCAAGCCACAAAAGTTCTGTACGACTACGTTACAAGAGGTAATCCCTCTGATAAAAAAGGGGGATTTCATGGCAACATTGGATATGAAAGATGCCGATTTTCGTATTTCAATTTTCCCAGCACACAGAATATTTGTGCGTTTCAAGATAGCGAACCAGCACTACCAATTCAAGGTGCTGCCCTTCGGCATAGCCTTGGCTCCCAGGGTATTCACAAAGGTACTGGCGGTGGTGGCAGCGCACCTGCGCAGGGAGGCAACGCCAGTGTACCCTTACCTGGACAACTGGCTCATTACCAGGGAATCCCCCCCACTAATTTGCAGACAAAACATTCGGAGAACAATCAACCTTCTTTCGATTGGGCTTCTCCATCAACGAGAAAAAGTCACACCTGGTGCCAAGCACTTAAAACCAGTTCCTAGGAGCTGTCTTAAAAACAGAAGAGTGGTTGGGCTTTCCATCAGAGGAAAGAATACAAAATGTGTTACTGCAAATACCACAGTATCAGGGCGGCCGCCAGATATGGGTGCGCGAAGCTATGCGTTTAATAGGCATGATGGCATCCTGCATTTACCTGGTTCCCCACGCGTGCCTGCCCTTGCGTCCCATGCAAGAATGGTTGGCGAAACAGTGGTCTCAGGCAAACGGTCAGTGGGACGATCTAGTGGTCGTTTCGCCAACACTTAGAAAATATTCGCTGGTGGACAAGGGAAAATCTAACTAAAGGAAAACCCTTCTACGATCCAGAGGTGCAGGCGGGTGTCATGACGGACGACTCACTGGCGGGTTGGAGGGGGCTCCCTACCTTCACCACACAGCTTAGGGTCTGTGGTCTCGCACTGTATCTCAGAACCTCATCAATCTGCAGTATTCAAAGCCCTTCACCCATTCAAACCCCATTTAGCAAACCTATCTGTGCAGATCCTAACAGACAGCACTACAGCAGTGTTTTATATCAACAAACAGGGGAGTACACGTTCTCCAGATCTATCCAAACTTGCGCAGCAAATTTGGAAATGGTCACTGAAATGGAAGATGTTCCTGTCGTCACAACATGGTGCAGGGGAACTCAACTCTCTAGCAGACTCATTGAGCAGTGACCCCCTACCAGAGGAACACGAGTGGCGTCTACACGAAGGAATCGTAGTATACCTATTTTCTGAACGGGGTTTCCCCACTATAGACTTATTCGCCACAAGCTAAAACAGTCAATGCCCAGACTTTGCATCCAGGTTCCCCCAGCCAGACTCCAAGGGGAACGCCCTATGGATGAACAGGTTAGGGAAATTTGCCTATGCTTTTCCCCTAGCACCTCTCATGAGGAAAGTGGTGAACAAGCTACACAAGGAACCGATGACGCTTATTCTAGTTGCTCGTATGTGGGCAAGACAACCATGATATCCACATCTGCGCAAACTGGCGATGTGCGATCCCATCAAACTCCTGTGCCAGCACAACCTACTCACCCAGCACGAGGGACTAACAGAGTACCCACAGCCGCACTCAATGAACTTGCCAGCATGCTCCTGAAATCCTAGAGTTCTGCCATCTCAACCTGCCACAGAGATGCATGGATATCTTGAAAGAATCAAGAAAACCAAACACTAGCCACTGTTACTTTGACAAATGGCGAAGATTTGTAATTTGGTGCCAGTCTAAACAGATCAACCACGTAGAATGTACATTCTAACCTATATGCTCCATTGCTAGATGCGGTGTTAGTATTCAACTCCCTAAAGGTCCACCTGGCGGCTTTGTCCGTCTACACAACCTCTCATTATAAGGTCTCATGGTGGATAGTATCAGTCATCAAGGCATTTATGGAAAGAGTAAAGAGACTCCACCCTTCAATTTCTAACCCGCCGCCAGATTGGGACCTCAATGTGGTACTCGCTAAGCTCATGGGACCTCCTTTCGAGCCTATACACAAGTCTAGTCTCAAACACCTGACTTATAAAACTGCCTTCTTAGTGGCTATCCCCTCCTTAAGAAGAGTTAGTGAAAATCACGCATTGTCAGTGCAGGATCCTTTCTTTGTGGTACACAAAGACAAGCTGGTTTTATGTACTCACCATAGGTTCTCCCCTAAATTAATCTCCAAATTTCATGTAAACCAGTTGATTGAGCTACTGGCATTCTTCCAGGAACCCAACAGCTCAGCTGAGGTAAAACTCCACACACTAGATGTGAGGAGAGGGGTCTTCTACTACGTAGACAAGACCAGACTACTAAGAAAGACAGATCAATTGTTTGTCTCCATAGCGCCAGGCAGAGAAAGTGACCGCATTTCTAAGAATGCCATCTCTAGTTGGATAGTCGGATGTATCCAACTGTGCTATTCCCTATCAGATAAAACACTGCCTTTTACACCCAGGGCTCTCTCCACTAGAGGCACATTGGCCACTCTGCCTTTCATTGCAAATGTACCCTTAAACAGTATTTGCAAGGCAGTTACATGGAGCTATGTACATACTTTCACTCAGCACTACTGTATTGACATTCATTCCAAGACAGATAACTCAAGTGGGCCAAGAGGTTCTCAGACATTTAGTCGCTCATGAACCTTCTCACATCCCACCTCATCCTTCTTACACTGCTCGCCAATCTATGCACAGCATGTGATCTAAGCAGATTCCACAAGCCTCATAAGGGATACATTGCTCACCGTAATCGTATTACTGATGCTTGTATCTGCTTAGATTCACATGTGACCCACCCTTCCTCCCCTCGGAGAGAAGGCGCATGGATGCCTATCAGCTTGTCTGATACATATCTGCTTGGATACTCTGTACTCAAGCTACTCCTCATGCTACCTCATGTCAGAAAAAATACAATCTGAGGGTCCTACACGCGTGAGGGATCATGGATACAGTGGACGTCACGCTAGGGATAGTGTTACTGGCACGCCCTAGTTCGCCCCTTTTCGAGTTTCGAAAAACAAACTGTAATACTCCGAAGCTTCCACTAGATGTCGGCCTATGCACAGCATGTGAATCTAAGCGGATACAAGCATCAGAAATATGATTACGATGAGTAATGTATCCCATATAGCTATATATATATATTTCTGATGTTTGATAATCTGCTTAGAATCACATGCTGTGCATAGGTCCGACATCTAGTGGAAGCTAGGTGACCCAAATCCCTGGCAGTCACCAGCTAGGTCTACTGCTCGGAGGCAGTAGCAGTATAGTCATCAGGTCTACTGAAACTACACCAGTCAGGAACCCTTCGCCTGTTGATGATCAACCCACCTTCAATGCACTGCTGAAGAAGGCAGCAGCACATTTTGAAATTGAAACTGGGGAGGTCACCCCAGACACCGATTTTGTGGAGAGGATTATCAAAGAAAAACCTCCCACTAGCCAAATTTTCCCCATCCTCGCCTCAGTTAAGAGACGTATTACCCCTTCTCTTTCCACTCCTGCACTGGTGAGAGGGGTCAATCCGAGGATTGAGAAACTGTTTTCTCCCTCTCAATCAGACGCATTATATATTAAGGGTCACTCAATCCCGGACTCCCTGGTCGTCACCAACACCAGGAAAAGGGCCGGAGTCCCTCTATCTACCAGCGAGGCACCCCCAGATAAAGAGGGGAAAAAGCTTTATGCCCTAGCCAAGAGAATCCCCACCTCTGCAGCATGCTCTACCAGAATTGCCAATAATAACACACTATTGGCAAGCTACGCTGATGCTCAATGGTGAAAGCTTAAACGGGACATTGAAGAAGCTCCCGAACCCCTAAGAACTTGTTTGCTGGCTACAGTTAACGAGGGCTCTCTGGTCAACCAAAGCATCGTCAAGAATACCCTCGATGCAGCAGAGACGGCTGGCCGCACTTTGGTACAAGGAATTTTGCTGAAGCGTCACGTCTGGCTTCGCAATTCCGGGTTTAAGGCAGAAACACAAGCGTCCCTTATTAATAAGCCCATAGAGGAGTCCAACCTCTTTGGGAAAGCAGTGGATGACGCGCTGGAGAACGCCAAGAAAGAATTTGATACAATAAAGACCTTAGAGCAAATTTCTAAACCCCCTAACAGGCGGGGATTTGGTAATGAGCGCTTTTTTCGTGGCCAACGCCAGCAACAAAACCAACAGTATTCTGCCAGCAACTACCAAGGAAATAGTGGCCAGTACAATCAGAGGGGTCAACGCCGTGGCAAAGGGAGAGGCCGGGTTCCACCCCCAGAGGCTCCCAGGACACCAACACTAGCAAGTGACGTGAAGATTCGCGTCCCCTCCCATGCAACGCCAGTCGGGGGCCGGATTACATCCTTTCTTCCAGCATGGGAGGGAATAACATCAGACCGCTGGGTACTTTCCACCGTAGCCCGCGGCTACTGTATAGAGTTCAACAGTTCCCCAACATACAGACCCCCGAGGGGACGCTGCATGACACCAGAACACCTCGCCATCCTTCTCCAAGAAGTGGACCAACTGCTGGAAAAAGGAGCCATAGAGGTTGTGCCTCCATCTCAGGTAACGGAAGGTATTTATTCAGTGTACTTCCTTGTACCCAAAAAGGATCTAACCATGCGCCCTGTATTCGATCTGCGCCCAGCGAACAAGTTTGTCAAACCCCAAAAGTTTTGTATGGTGACTTTACAGGAAGTGATCCCACTGCTATCACAGGGGGATTACATGACAACACTGGACATGAAAGATGTATACTTTCATATTTTAATGTTGCCAGCGCACAGAAAATACCTCAGGTTCATGATAAAGGGCAAACACTACCAGTTCAGAGTGCTACCCTTCGGCATAACATCTGCACCAAGGGTATTCACGAAAGTACTGGCAGTGGCAGCGGCCCATCTGCGCAGGTTATCCATCCCAGTATACCCTTACCTCGACGAATGGCTCATAACAGGGGATTCTTACGAAACATGCTTCTCAAACACCCAAAAGACTGTAGACCTTTTGTTCCAACTGGGCTTCTCCATCAACGAGAAGAAGTCCAGCTTAGACCCCAGCCAAGTCGAACAATTCCTAGGGGCTCTAATTCGAACAAAGGATGGCCTCGTCTTCCCCTCCAACGAGAGGGTCCAAAACATGCTGTTTCAGATCCCCCAATATGTGGCAGGTCGAGAGGTGACGGTGCGCAAAGCGATGCGCTTGCTAGGAATGATGGCGTTGTGTATTTATTTGGTACCTCACGCACGCCTGCGCATGCGCCCAGTGCAAGAGTGGCTCAACAGCCAGTGATGTCAGGCCAGCGGACAATGGGACGATCTAGTGGTGGTCTCGCATGCCTTGGTTCTCTCGCTACGGTGGTGAACAAAGGAAAACCTGATAATAGGGAAACCCTTTGCCACACCCGCGGTGGAGGCCACTCTAACCACGGACGCATCCCTCACAGGATGGGGGTCTAACCTATCCCATCAAACTGCTCACGGAGTGTGGACTCCGAGCGTAGCATCCAAGCACATAAACCTACTGGAGCTACTGGCGGTGTTCAAAGCACTAAAAGCCTTCCAAGAACACCTACAAGAGAAGACAGTGATAGTCCTTACAGACAGCACCACAGCCATGTACTACATCAACAAGCAGGGAGGCACACACTCTCCAGGACTGTCCAAGCTGTCCCAGAATATATGGAAGTCGGCTCTCAGACACAACATGTTCCTACTGTCACAACACGTACCAGGGGAACTCAATCTGCTAGCAGACGAACTCAGCAGAGACTTCCCCCTGCCCGAAGAGTACGAATGGCGATTGCACGAACACATCATCTTAGACGTCTTCACGCAAAGGGGATTCCCCGAAATAGACCTGTTCGCAACTCTGGACAACTCGCGATGCCAATGTTACGCCTCCAGGTACCCCCAGAACCAGTCCAAGGGGAACGGTCTGTCGATTCAATGGTCAGGGAAATTTGTTTACGCTTTTCCCCCCGACTCCCCTTCTCACCAGAGTTGTGCACAAGATGCACCAGGAACAAGTCACCATGATACTAGTGGCCCCGTTGTGGGCCTGGCAGCCATGGTTCGCTCACTTGATGGAGATGTCTCTATCTCCCCCAGTGAAACTTCCCTGCCCACACAACATGCTGTCACAGGACAAGGGCAGGACACTGCATCCATGCCCTCAGAACATGAATTTAGCAGCCTGGCTCCTGAGATCATAGAATTTGGACATCTACAACTCCCGCAGAGATGTATGGACATCCTCAGGGAAGCCAGAAAACCTAATACTCGCCACTGCTATTCTAGCAAGTGGAGAAGATTTGTCATCTGGTGTAGAGGAAAGAGCATCAACCCGGTTGACTGCTCTCCTACACAAATTGTTCTGTACCTGACCCATTTATTGGATTCAGGTCTAGTGTTCAATTCCATTAAAGTCCACCTGGTGGCACTTTCTGCATACACCACTTCCCAACTTAGTGTCGTGGTGGAAGATCCCAGTTATCAAGGCCTTCATGGAAGGGGTAAAGAGAATACACCCCCCGATAGCTAACCCAGCTCCCGGATGGGACTTAAATGTGGTACTTACCAAACTCATGGGCTCGCCATTTGAACCCATGCACAAGGCAACTCTTAAGGACCTCACTCTTAAGACTGCTTTTCCAATAGCTATCACCTCCATTAGGAGAGTAAGTGAACTACAGGCTCTTTCTGTTCTAGACCCCTTCGTAACAGTTCACAAGGATAAGGTGGTTCTACGCACACACCCAAGGTTTGCACCGAAATTCATCTCGAAATTCCATGTAAACCAGTCAATAGAACTACCAACGTTCTTTCAAAACCCTTCCAACTTGGGAGAAAAAAGTCTGCATACACTGGATGTACGCAGAGGTGTCATGTTCTACATGGAAAGAACCAGGCCACTGAGAAAAACTAATCAGTTCTTTGTCTCGGTGGCAGCAGGAAGAGAAGGAGATGCATTCTCAAAGTCCACTATATCTAGATGGATTGTTCAATGCATCACTCTCTGTTACACTCTTGCTAAGAGAGAACTACCCTTCAAGCCAAGAGCACATTCTACTCGAGGCACTGGGGCATCCATAGTATTCATTGCAAATGTTCCCCTTGAGTCCATCTGTAAAGCGGCTACCTGGAGTTCTGTGCACACCTTTACAAAACACGGTCTAGATGCACAGTCTAGATCTGACTCCCAGGTGGGACAGGCAGTATTAAGACATCTTTTCTCTACTGTTCCTTCTCATAACCCACCACCAACTCCGGGTACTGCTCGCTAGTCTATGCACAGCATGTGATTCTAAGCAGATTAACAAACATCAGAAGACAATGCATTACTTATCGTAAAAGCATTTCTGATGGTTGTATCTGCTTAGATTCACATGCGCCCACCCTTCCTCCCCGCTCGGATGGAAGGAACATAGACATCTTTCTACATCTCTCTCTCTTTTCTGTACTCACTCACGTATAGAAGGCTCCCTCAGGGCAGAAAAAATACAAACAGAGGGACCTTGACGCGTGAGGGATTGTGGGTACAACGCACGTCACTATAGGGATAGTGTTACAGACACGCCTTGTCGACGTCCCCTTTTCGACTACGAAAAACAAAATGCAATACTCCGCAGTGACCACTGGATGTCGGACCTATGCACAGCATGTGAATCTAAGCAGATACAACCATCAGAAATGCTTTTACGGTAAGTAATGCATTGTCAATTATATATGTATATATAATTTGTTTTTGTACCGTGGTACAAAGTATTTGGAGTGCACTCCAAGAGCAGTCCAGAGAAGCCAATACACGCAGAACCTTGGGTCCAATCACCAGAGGTAATCCAGGCAGTAAGTATTTCCTTTATTGATTAAAATGTCATGGGCAAAAGAAAGAGCACAACAAAAATGATGTGTTTCGCTGTGCACTCACCGCTTGGTCACGTTCAGGGTGTAAACATTAGTGAAGGACTTATCAACTCACATACTCTCTATGATCATTGCGTGTAGAGTGGTATGGCATCCATGGCTTGCCTTGGCTACTTAGATATCAGATCGGACATCTTAGAATGGTAAAAAGGTAAAATAAGGCGTGCATCCAGTTGGCAAAGTATTTATTACGCTGACTGTGTTGCAAGTTTGAATACAGATAATTTAAAAATGCATCAAAATCATACAGTTCTTATATAGGCAGCTACATGAAGCTCTGTACAAGATCGCCCCTCTGTTGAATTTCCTTCCGGACGCCAAGAGGACTGAGGCCCTGGAAATCTTACAGGAAGGTGAGATTGCCTCTGACCACGCCATTACGGTGGCTACGGACATCGCCAACACCGGTTTCCGTCAGTTGGGCAACAGTGTTTGCCTAAGACGACGAGGATGGCTCAAGGCGACGGATTTCCGCCAGGATGTACAGACCAAGGATTTGGACATGCCCTTCGATGGGAACAACCTTTTTGGCAAGGCGGTTGATGAGTCCCTTCAGGTGATCAAGACGGACACGGAGACGGCCCGTGCACTGGGTGTGCTCCAACAGCGACGGCCGTCCTTTCGGAGCTCCGGAGGCAGACAGGGTGCCTCCAAGGGAGCCGGCAGCAGCTCCTCTATGTACCGTCAAGCGGCAAGATCTTCGTTGCAGGAGGCCTACAGGGGACGCGGCAAGTCAGGTGGATCCCGCCGTTGTCGCCAAGGTGGTCAAGGAGGCAAAGCGGCCTCCAAGCAAGATTGAACCGACCGTCGGGTCGGGCCCCCGCCGCAGCACCCGGGTGTGAGGCCAGCTGACGAAGTTCGTCGGCGTGTGGGAGTCCATCTCCACCGACCTTTGGGTGCTGGACGCCCTGGCCCTGGGGCACGCCCTCGAGTTCCACAAGAGGTGCCCCCGCATTCCTCCCGTGGCCAGGAAGGAAAATCACGTCCCTCAACTGCTGTTGGAAGTAAGGGCGATGCTCAGGAAAGGTGCCATCGAGCTCGTTCCAAAGAGGCTTCGGGGCTCTGGAGTTTACTCAAAATACTTCCTCGTAAAGAAGACAGGAGGATGGCGTCCCATCCTGGACCTGCGACGACTGAACAAATACATCAAGGCACAGAAGTTCCGGATGGTCACCCTCCAGCACGTGCTGGGACAGCTGGAGGAGGGCGATTTCCTGTCGTCGTTGGACTTGGAGGATGCATACTTCCACATCCCTATTCTAAAGAGACACCGAAAGTTCCTCAGGTTCGTGGTCCAAGGGCGGCACTACCAGTTCAAGGCCCTCCCGTTCGTATTAAAATCGGTGCCCAGGGTGTTCACCAAGTGCCTAGCACCGGTGGCGGCTGCGCCTGCAGGGGATCCACGTCTACCCCTACCTGGACGACCGGCTCATACGGGCAAGGACAAGGGAGCTCGCCGTGGAACACACTGCGAAGACCGTCCAGCTGCTCATGGACCTGGGGTTCTCCATCAACTTTCCAAAATCCCACTTGGTCCCGTCGCAAGTCGCCCTATTTCTGGGAGCACAGCTTGACACAGGGGCGCGGCGGGCCTCACCGTCGGAGGAACGTATAAGGACCATCCTGGGAAAGGTGCAACGTCTGCTGGCCACGGACGTGGCCAGAGTGAGGTCTATCAAATCCCTCCTCGGAATGATGTCCTCCTGCATTTATCTGGTGCGCCACTGCCGACTTCGGATGCAGCCCTTGCAAGAATTCCTTGACGCCCACTGGATCCAGACGACGGGCAGCTTCGAGGACAGGATCCCGCTAGACGAAGCGTTTGGTCAGGAGATAAGATGGTGGGGTGTCCGCTCTCATCTGACGGCGGGAACAGGTTTCCTAGCCCCGGCCCACCAGGTGACGGTGACGACGGATGCCTCCCTGGAAGGTTGGGGAGCTCACACCGGGGGTCTCCACGCGAGAGGCCTTTGGCTCCCGGAGGAGAAGACTCTCCACATCAACATCTTGGAGCTCCGTGCAGTGTTCTGGGCCCTGAGGTCCTTCCTTCTGTCCCTCAAGGGCAAGGTGGTGAGGATCTTCACCGACAACACCACCACGATGTTTTACATTTGGAAGCAGGGCGGAACCAGATCCCTTGCCCTATCCAAGGAAGCCCAGGATCTGTGGCATTGGGCCGTCGCCCAAGGTATGTTTCTGGTACCCTTTCATCTGGCAGGGATAAATAACACCATTGCCGACTCACTGAGCAGAGAGATGCGCTCGTGCCACGAGTGGGAACTGCGCCAGGATCAAGTGGACCGACTCTTCCGACGATGGGGCGAACCCCAGATTGATCTCTTTGCGACGGCGGCAAACTCCAAGTGCCGGAGGTTCGCCAGCAGGTTTCCCCAACCGAGGAGCATGGGCGATGCTTTCTCGTTCCCTTGGGACGGCCTGTTCCTTTATGCGTTCCCGCCGTTGCCGTTGCTACTCCGGCACGTCAACCAGCTCAAGAGGTCCCGGTGCAGGATGATCCTCGTCGCACCGGCGTGGCCGAGGCAGATCTGGTTCCCAGACCTTCTGGACTTGTCAGCGTCTACACCAGTCAAGCTGCCGACCAGTCAAGCTGCCGACGGACGCGGATCTTCTCTCCAGAGAAGGATGCGCCATTCTTCATCACGAACCAGAGTCGCTGAACTTGCAGGCCTGGCTCCTGCAGCACTAGAGTTTGGAGGATACGACATCCCGGCCGACTGCAGAGAGGTTCTTGCGAAGGCCAGGGCATCCTCAACTCTCAAGTGCTACGGACACAAATGGAAGAGGTTCTCTGTCTGGTGCCGTGCACAGAAGATTAACCCTCTGCGGATTAAGGCCCCTCAAGTATTGCCATACCTATTGTCCTTGGCCAAGGCTGGCCTGTCTCAACGTTACACCAGAACTACAGGACGGGCGTCCTTGTGGTCTCATCGACTGGTGAAGGAATTTATGAAAGGACTGTTCCGATCATTCCCGCCGGTGAAGGCCCCTGCCCCGGCGTGGGAGCTCAACGTGGTGCTGACTAGGCTCATGGGGGCCCCATTCGAGCCTATGCATTCAGTGCCGTTGAAGTTTCTGTCGTGGAATACAGCATTCCTCGTGGCCATCACCTCTGCACGACGAGTGGGAGAGATCCAGGCCCTGTCTTGCAAGCCTCCATACTTGACTTTTCATGACACAAGGGTGGTGCTAAGGATGCACCCCTCCTTCATGCCCAAGGTGCCGTCGGACTTCCACCTCAACAAGCCCTTGGTGTTGCCAGTTTTCTTTCCGTCGCCTTCGTCGCCGACTGAGAGGACTCTGCACTCGCTGGATGTAGCTAGAGTGCTGAAGTTCTACGTGGACCGCACGAAGAGTTTTCGGAAGACCTCATAGCTGTTTGTGAACTTTGGACCTGTGAATCAAGGGAAGGCTCTCTCGAAGACTTCCATTTCCAGATGGCTCTCCAGCTGCATCATGCACTGTCACCGGTTGGCAAACCGACCGTTGCCAGGCTGTCCGAGAGCCCATTCGACCAGAGCGATCGCTGCTACTACGGCGTTCCTGTCTGGTGTGCCCCTGCTCGACATCTGCAGGGCTGCTACGTGGAGGTCGACGCACACCTTCACGAGATTCTACTGCGTCGACCGGGATTCCAGGGAGGTGTCCAGAGTCGGCCAAGCTGTACTGCGCAACCTGTTCGCCTAAGGTGAGCCTGATGAGGAGGTAAGAGTTGCTTAATATTGAGTTGTATTGCTTGATATTGAGCCTTTTGCCACCTCCCGTGGTTGTGCATGTGTATACTGCTATGTATTCTTATATTCATGAGCATGTGAATCCATGCCAGACCCCATGCTGGAGAAGGAACAAGTTACTTACCTGTAACTGTTGTTCTCCAGCATGGGTCTGGCATGGATTCACATGCGAACCCTCCCGCCTACCCCTCTGCGGCTCTTCACTTGGTCATACTGCCACTTCACGTGCTACCAAATCTGAGGATGGCTGCCGGGGGCGGGGCTTAGGGAGAGGGCAGTCATTGGCTGGGGGCAGTATGACCCAGAGACCAGTGATTGGTTACTACTGAGAAAGACAGATCAGAAACAAAACTGATACTGATTTTTTTCTATACTGAGGATTCCCTGCCTGACGGGGAATATTCATGAGCATGTGAATCCATGCCAGACCCATGCTGGAGAACAACAGTTACAGGTAAGTAACTTGTTCCTAATTTACCAGTCAGTTAATGTAAGCCTTCTTCAGAAGGGAACACTGTAAAACACCACACAAATATACTCCAAAACTATACACTCTCTAAAGTTCAGAATCAGTAACTACCCATTTCGGATGGCATACAGCAGAGGCCTACACCCACAGGCGACTTCAATAGCTAGGGTGCTGTTGACATTAATGTATTACTGTTGGCATTCAGAATTGGTTTAAGCGCAAGTCAAAGGATAAGGTTATTAGAGCAAGCAAGATACCACAATTATTCTTAATCAAGCAAATACTTTCAGATACCCCAATAAGTCATTCAGTGAAACAGGCTAAGCTAAAATCAATAGGCAGAAGTGTATATGAGCTGAAACACTTCTTTGCAGTTAAGTAGAAAAGTCTTTGCACAGTGTTTCAGAAGTCTTTGAAGAAAAAGATCAATCAATGTAGGCCATAAGCTGTTAGACTTGAGTAGTAGAAGATGCAAGCAACTCTACAGCAAGAGGAAAGTTCTTAGACTTTGTACAGTACCTTTTAAAATGAAGAATAGATGCAGCACATGACTCCTGTTCCTGGGCAGTTCTGCAGATCTTCCTGTTCCTGGGCCTCAGTCGTGGGGACAAGTGACAAGTGGGGGGACGTCGGGGGACTCCTGCACTGGGACGGTCAAAACTTGCAACCCGCAAACTTCACTTTCAGTGACTGTTCGGCGTCCGCGTCTACCGCAAATAGCAACACTGCGGTTCCGGGCTGTTGAAATTGACTTTCCTTGCTCATGGGGTCCCGAACTCTGTTGAGGGGGCTCAGGCTCAGTCAGTCCTGCTTCCTGGGAGCCCAGAGGATCTTCTGGAGCTCTTGGCCAACTTTAAAACAACGCACACAATCTGGTGTTCCTCTCCCTGGCTATACGGTTTCCAGCAGCAACTCTGTGGAAATTCAACCAGCTCTGAGATGTCCAGGTGGCTTACTTTGGAGTTGATTGGTCCCACCAACTCAACGGGAGAAGTCGTCCTTGCAGGGGCTTCTCTGTCGATGCGAACTTGGCGTTTCGGCACTGCAGCAGGGCTTCACCGGCAAACCAATGGTCCAGGAGTTGCAGCAGGCGTCCTCTTCAAGTTCTTCTTTGCTTCCTTCGTCCAGTGGTCGACTCTGCCCTCCAAGCCACAAGACTCGCCTTTTATTCAGTTCTCTCCCTTTCATTCCAGCCCAGCTGTCAGTCACCCAGCAGGGTGGCTGTCCTTGCCGGACAGTCAGCTGGCCAATCATCACAGATTGCATTTGGGTCTCCTAGGAGACTAAACACAGAGTTTGGGGCACCTCCCTCACTTCCTGCCTATCCCAGACACCCTGGAGCCAGAGGCAGGCTTCACTCGTGTATCCCGCCAAAGACAAAATGAACAAAGGGACCAAACCTGGTTTGGCGCACAGAGTAAATCTCATGAAGGACCTTTCCACAAAGAAATGGCGAAAAAAGAAGACCGGGGCCATTTCGACAAAAATACAACCCTTGTCTGCTTTAGTGCAGCTGCGAACGCAGCCCGCGGTAAATGTACACCGTGGTAGTAAAAACGAAACCACTGCCACCAGCCATTCTGTGTTGAAAGGGTAACAAAAATGTTACTTGAGAAGCTAGACACAAGGGGATGCTAGGTAACCCCTCCAGCACCCTATTGTATGATAGTGTGTGCTAGGTCTAGAAAGTTACAAAAGTAAGTAAAGTCAATTTCCCTTTACTGCTCTGGGAAACAGTTTATCCCGGAGAAGGTATTTAAACCCTGGGAAATCTGAAAGAATTCCCTGTGCCACTGGACTGAAGGTGCTATGTAACACAATCTAAAAGATGATGCCTATGGAGTTTGTCAGGCTCCATAAAGAAACACAAAGCTCAGAAATCGCATTAAAATACATGAGAGAGTGTGAAAAAGGGCCTCACTCTCTCCAGGTTAAAAAAAATCAAGTCCTCAAAGTCCAGTACAGTTGATGGGGGGGTCTCTAAGGTAGAGGGAATTGGCACATTTCTGAGAATTATTCCTAACAGAGAATCGTCAATATTCGTTGTAACTCCCTAAAACACATGTGATTTGTCAACCGAGTTAGTTTTATTATTAAGGTTTGATTATCTTCTGCATCCCCATCCATCTCAAGGTATTGCTAACTCGTCTTACTTAAATGGCTGGGTCAGTTACCCCAGTTCAGTGTTTATCAGGACAAAAGTCTTGAAGACGGATTTCACCCATGACGCTTGTAGGATCTACTCGCCTAACATTGACAGATATCCTTGACCATTTCATTACTCTCAGCTCTAATGACAGGCAATTCTGGGACGTTGAGAGAGTGCCTCTCATTCAACAGACTATGGCCCACAGGATCTCTGGCAGGAGCCTGAGGGTTTACCACAAGGGAAGTTACTACAGTAGGACTGGTCCCATTGTTCTCGTGAGTAGAGGCCCTTATTCCTGCTACTTGAACACTATACTCAGAAGAAAAGTAACTTTGGGAGGATTGGTTCCTCCGAAGTATTCCATATCTATGACAGTGATCACCACAGCTGTGCTGCTTCGGAAAATCTTTCTGTGTCCTGCGTCGATGACGTTGATACGCTGTCCTCGAGGGCCTCCGCTGAGCCGACGTCACCGGATGTTACAAGTAGGATGCACGACGCCCATAGCCTCAGTTCATTGCCTCGATTCCAATGAATCCTGTTCTTTCGGTTCTTCAAACCTGTTTCTTAATTGCTATTGTATGTCGTCTTCGGCCTCTTCCACCCCGCGGTCCGGGTTTAAGAAGTGTGGGTGTGCGGATCCAAGATGTCGCTGACAAATACGCACAATGCTTGCCTCTGGTGCCTTGGCAAGGACCGTGGTACGACGACTGTGTCGACTGGCAAACGCTCACATCGAAGGCCCTCCGGAGCGTAAGAAGCTGCTGTTGGTCGGTAAGGTGGCCAAGCCCCGGAAGTCGCGTTCCACTGGTCTTTCGATGGGCGATTCGAGGGGCGACTCTCCGCATTGTTGTCGTGAGTCCGGGGGTTCTCGGTCTGGGAGTCGGTCCCGCCATTCCTCTGCCTCTTCGAGGCACTCCAGAAAGTGCCGTCACAGGTCGCGTTCCCCGTCCTCTTCTGAGGACACCGCCCGTCGGCGGGTTGCTTGTCCCAACAAGCATTCCACTCCTGAGGAATGGGATTCCTTCTGAAAGGAGATCTTGGCGATTTTTCAATCGCAGGGCTCCCGTCCGTCCGCGCCGTCTTTGGACGCCGGTCGTGGCCATGCTAGAGACACCGCTCGTACGCCTTTGGGCTTGAGCAGTCGTCGCGACCACCTGGCACCTTCGAGGTCCCCGTCGGACAAGGATGGTCGCTCTAGACATGCCCGTTCCAGGTCCCGGTCCTCGACACCCTCGAGACCACGAGAACCTGTGAAGTCTTCGAGGAAGACATCAACGCCGGCGGCGCCTAGGTCGTCGACGGAATCTCGAGACCCCGCCTCCGAGGAAGTCGTCGACGCCATCGACGTCCAGGCTGTCGAGAGACATGCTCGGGGCTCCGCCCTCGAGGCCTGTGTCGAAGCTGGCTGCGCCGCGCTCGACACAGATTCCGTCGTCACCTTTCGAGGCAGCCTTATCGGAGGTACCCTGTGGCACGGTGGCACCCCCCCAGAAAGGCACTGGCCAAGGCTAAACATGTCTTTGTTCCTTTTTCTGTACCCTCCTTCCAGCCTATGGATTTTATTTCTGAGGAGGATGAGGGGTCTGAGGAAGGTGAGGTTCCTGACGATTGTTTCTGGTCATAGTCAACTTTAGGACCTGCGTCAGTCGCTGCTTGACGTCAGTGGTCTAGACACATCTCTGTGTGTTGGTCGGCCGGAGCCTGGCACGCATGCCGAATCCTCATACCGGCGCCTCATGTCGAGGGTCGCGGATTACCTGGGGTGGTCTGCCTCCCCCCCCCCTGGGGATTTTCAGCAGGATGACCTGACTGATATCCTGGACCAAGGTCCTCCAACTGACCCAATGCTGCCCTTCCATATGGCCTCGCAGAGAAGGGTGGCTGTGGCTTGGACTGCTCCGGAGAGTCTCCCGGCAGTGAGCAAGTCCTTGCCGAGGAAATATCGCCCAGCCAGTGGCGACCCCTGCTACTTGACCATGCACCCTACTCCGGAGAGTTTGATGGGGCAGGCGGCTACGGCCCCGGCAAAACAGGCGCCGTACCCTACCATCCCTCCTGATAGGGACGACAAACGTTTTGACGGCTGGGCGAAGAAGGTATTTTCTTCTGGGGGTATGGCGCTTCAGGCTGCCAACTCTGTTTGTGCCTTGTCTCGTTTCACACACACTCTGAGGAAATCTATTTCCCTAGCAGCTGATCATATTCCCGAAGGGGAGGAACGGGATGGTTTCCTTGCTATTGTGTGTGAATCCGTTCAGTCGGGTCTGGACATGGTTGATGCGTCAGCCGGTCCATGGTGGCGAGCACCGTAATACGCAGGTTTGCGTGTTTGCGGAAGTCAGGTTTTGCTCCTGATGTGCAAGCCCGGCTCCTCAACATGCCCTTTGATGGTGACCATCTTTTTGGCAGCAAGGCTGACGAGATTCTTGAGAGGTTGCAGTCCTCCAAAGCTGCAGCAAAGTCGTTGGGCGCTGCAGTTCGCCAACCTCCGCCTTTTCGTCCTAGGGGACAGCAATGGAGGGGAGGTTCCTTTCGATATTACTCATCCTTTAGTAAATGAAGAGGAGCTGCAAGTCAAAGGGGCAACCGTAGGAGTACCAGAGTTGGAAAACAAGGTACTCGAGGTGCCAAGGCCACGCGAGCAGTTGCCTCTTTGCCCTCAGGCATGCCGCAGTCGCTTCAGCTCAGTCATGAGGCCCATGCTTCTCCAGTTGGGGGAAGGCTGGTGCAACATCTTGTAGAATGGCGTGCCATTACTTCAGATGTGTGGGTTCTGGAGATCATAGCCTACGGCTACTGTCTTCCTTTCCGGCAGAGGCCTCACGACAATCCACCAGGGAACCTCTCTTTGAAGAGTCCGGATCCGCTCCTTGCGCAGGAAATTCAATCCCTGCTGGAGAAAGGCGCCATAGAACTGGTGACTGTAGCGGAGAGGAACAAGGGATGATATTCCCCTTATTTTTTTGATTTCGAAGAAAGATGGAGGATTGAGACCCATCATGGACTTGCGCGGTTTGAACAAGCTCCTCAGGAAGGACAAGTTCAAGATGGTTACTCTTTCTCAAGTCCTCCAGGCCCTTCAACTTCAGGACTGATTGGTGTCTCTCGACCTCAAGGACGCTTATTTTCATGTGCCGATCCATCCAAAGCACAAGAAGTACCTGAGGTTCGCGGTTGGCGACTCGCACTTTCAGTTTCGGGTCCTGCCGTTCAGATTGACCTCCGCCTGAGGGTCTTCACCAAGCTCATGGTGGTTGTGGCAGCACATCTCAAGAAAGGGGGGATTCATGTCTACCCCTACCTGGACGATTGGCTGATCAGGGCGCGCTCTCCCGAGCAAGTCCTGGATCATCTGTCAGTCACCTGCCACTCCCTTCACAAGCTGGGATTCTCCCTCAATTTAAAGAAGTCCTACTTGATGCCCAACATAGCGGCTCTAGTACATCTGAGCGGTGCTCGACACATCCCTAGGGCAGTGTTTCCCTCCCCAGGTAAGGGCTCTTCACATTCAGCAGATGGTGCACAAGTTTCAACTCGCCGAGACGCTCCCGGCGTTCGAGTTCTTGAGGTTGCTCGGCCTCATGGCGTCCTGTATTCTTCTGGTGCCAGAGGCCAGGTTGCGGATGAGATCTCTGGAATGGGCCCTCAAGCTTCAATGGTCCCAGTCCTCCGGCAGGTTGTCGGACCCCGTTCAGGTGCTGCTCTTGGTCGCCCAGGACCTTCTGTGGTGGGCTGTCGAAGGCAATCTGATGAGGAGGGCTCCATTTTGGCAGCCCTGGCCGGAGGTGACGATCGTGACGGACGCATCCCTCACGGGATGGGGAGCTCATGCCAGCGAGCTGACAGTCAGCAGTCGTTGGTCTCAGTCGGAGTCCACACTCCATATCAATCTGTTGGAGCTGAGAGCCGTCAGGCTTCTCCTGAAGGCTTTTCTGCCGACTGTGCGAGGGAAGAATGTCCTGATTCTGACAGACAACACAGTGGCCATGCACTACCTCAACAAAAAGAGGAGGCGGGGTCACTTCCTCTGTGAAGGGAGGCGATGCAGCTCTGATTCTGGGCCATCCAGCAGGAAATTTCGATCTCGGCAGTTCATCTGGCCGGAGATGAAAACGAGACGGCGGACGCTCTGAGCAGGTAGAGCGCTATCTCTCATGAGTGGGAATTGGCTCAGGAGATTCTCCTGGAGATCTTCGCCCTTTGGGGGACCACTCAAGTAGATCTCTTCACCTCCAGTGTCAACCGGAAGTGCGAAAGGTTCTGCTTGCGGGAATTTCCTCCAAGAAGAGCCTTGGGAGACCCATTCGTGGTGGAGTTATCCTTCCCACTGCTGTATGCGTTTCCTCCAGTCCCCGTCATCTGGAAAGTGCTGCGGAGGTTACGGAGGTTCGGTTCCCGGATGATCCTCATTGCTCCGGCATGGGCCCGGAGGACGTGGTACCCAGACCTTCTCGACTTGTCCATCTGCCCTCCACGTCGTCTTCCCTACCGAGACGATCTGCTCTCACGGGAGAGGGGGGGGGGGTCAGAATCTCCATCCAGAGGTCAGACCCTCAACCTTCACGCTTGGCTTCTGAAAGGTTGAGGTATAAGGATTGGGACCTCCCTGAAGACGTGATGGAGGTGTTGTTTTCGGCCAGACGGCCGGCAACAAAGTCCCTGTACCGTTGCCGTTGGAGAAAGTTCTGCGACTGGTGCAGGGTTAAGAATGTGGATCCTTTTTCATGTGACATTCCTGTGGTTCTGTCTTTTTTGCTTTCTTTAGCCCACATGGGCTTGCAAGTGAGTACCATTAAAGGTTACCTGGCAGCGCTGTCCATATTTAAGAGCTCGTCTGGGGAGTGTTCTTATTTTAAAATCCCTTTCATTTCTCAGTTTCTGAAAGGGCTCACTAATGTGTTCCCTCTGTCACCTTTCCAGGTGCCTGGGTGGGATTTGAACCTTGTTCTCAAGTTTCTAATGGGTGCTCCATTTGAGCCTTTACATTCTTGTCCTTTGAGATTGTTAACCCTGAAAACTGTGTTTTTAGTTGCGGTCACTTACGCTCGCAGAGTGATTGAGTTACAGGCACTGTCTGTTAAGCCACCCTTCACTGTGTTTCATAAGGACAGGATTGTTCTTAGAGTTCGTTCTTCTTTTCTTCCGAAAGTTGTGTCGGATTTTCATTTGAGCAAGAATGTCATTCTTCCGGCATTTTATCCTCCTCCGCATCCTGGTAAGGACGAGGAGAGGCTCCATAGGTTAGATCCTCAGAGGGCTTTAAGTTTCTACATTTCATGCATGTCCCGGGTCAGAGTGGACGATCAGCTCTTTATTGGTTACGCTGGAAGGCGTTTGGGACAAGCTGTTACTAAGCAGACTTTGTCTAGATGGATTATCTTGCCAATTTCTGAATCTTACCGCCTGGTGGGTAGGGACCCTCCAGTAGGCTTTCGGCCCATTCGACTAGGGGTATGGCTGCCTCTACTGCCCTGCAGAGGGGTGTTCCTATTCACAACATCTGTGAAGCAGCCACTTGGGCTTCGGTCCATACTTTTGTACGTCACTACTCCCTAGATTCTATCCATGGGCAGGATCTGGCCTTTGTCAAGGCGGTCCTTTACTCTGCAATTTGGTTGGGCATTCTAAATTTACATATTCTACATTCTTTTCTCGCCTCCTTACGTTGGTACTGCTTTGGGAGTCTGTCATAGATATGGAATACGTCGGAGGACCCAATCCCCTCGAAGAACAAGTTACTCTTACCTGGTAACGTTCTTTCGATGGGATGGTCCGACGACGTATTCCATATCGCTCCCTCCCTTCCTTCCCCGCTACAGAATTTCTTTTGCGATTGCAGCTTGCGTTCCGCAAGGCCTTGTGTGTCTGACTGGCAGAAAACTGGTGGCACACGTTCTGGGAAAAAACTATAACTGAGGCTATGGGCGTTGTGCGTCCTACTTACCACATCTGGTGACGTCGGCCGTCGGAGGAGGTCCTCGGGGACGGCGCATCGACGTCATCGACGTCATCGACGCAGGATGCAGACGCCAAAGATTTTCCGAAGCAGCACAGCTGTGGACATTACCTGTCATAGATATGGAATAAGTCGTCGGACCATCCCATCGAAAGAACGTTACCAGGTAAGAAAGTAACTTGTTCGCCTAGAGGTTGAAAAAGTGATCTTGTCTCTTAAACCTTCTAATTACAAAGGTGACACCTGCCCTGCTCAAATTATAAAAGATGCCGCCAGAGATATGTCCCCATTTATATCCAAACTGATTAATGCCTCTTTCACCTCCGGCACCATTCCCCCCAATCTAAAACAATCATGGGTACTCCCCCCTCCTAAAGAAACAAACCTTAGATCCACTCATCCCCACCAACTACCGTCCCACCTCGACGGTTCCCTTCCTTCTTAAAATCGTGGATAAGGTTGCATACTCACAGATCCAAAAATGTCTTGAATCACATAAACTCCTGGGAGTAAGACAATCTGACTTCCGCCCATTACACAGGACAGAAACTGCCCTGATCGACTTAAAAACACAGATCGATGAGCTGAGAGACAAGGGCAAAACTGCCCTCCTCCTACTATTAGATCTTTCGGCTGCATTTGATCTTGTGGACCACAAGGTCTTGTGTAATCACTTGGATTCAGAGGCCCATTTTTCCTCAGATGCCATTAAATGGATTGAATCATTCCTGAGCGAGAGAACCATGAGGGTTTTCTCACCATCAGATGCAGCTGATCCTATCCCTATTCCGTGTGGTGTACACCAGGGCTCCTGTGTCTCCCCCACCCTGTACAACATATTCACCAAACCTTTGTTCGATGATCTGGATCTTCTGGGTATCACCTACACCAACTATGCAGATGATACGCAGATTCTTCTCCCGCTTTCTGGGGATTATGACAAGGATTTGGTGTTGGTGAATAGGATATATCTCATCATCCAGGCATGGATGGCCATACATGGCCTATGTCTGAATGATGAGAAAACAGAGCTGATCATACTGGGTACCCAATTCAATATCTATAAATTAGGCCAGGAATAATCTGCATTCACTATAGATGGAAAAATCATTGAAATAACCCAGGAAGTAAAAACATTAGGCTTCCATCTCGATTCGACTATGTCCTTTGGCAAACATGTGAAATCCCTGACCTCCACTACCGCTTACACCTGTAAGCTTATCAGTGCAGGTAAACCATTTCTGTAAAATATCAGTTGCATGATCTTAGCAAGAGCACTAGTACTATCCAGATTAGACTATTGGAACGTGCTTTACAGTGGTGCTAAGAAAGGTATCATCAAGAGGTTACAAGTCCTTCAAAATAATGCTTTAAGATTGCCATTAGGAATAAATAAGAGAACACATTTCTGCCATCAGCAGACAATATAAATGACTCTCTACCCACAGCAAACCTTTGCTAAAAATTGCCTCCCTGACCCACAATGCGCTAAATAATGCTGCCCCAAGCTACCTCTCAGATTGACTAAAGAGAAGAACGACCTGCAGACCGAGATACAGACTTACCAAGGTTGGAGGCCACAGCTTCCCCGTGAAGGCTGTGAACAGTCTGCGGTAAAGGTGCACCAAATGAATACCAGGTGTCACTGCCACCAGACATTGAAGGTAAGCTTGTGCCTGTAACAGAATTGTAAGTTGTAATGTGAAAGGGGATACATTGTATCTCCCCAGCACTCCACATAAGCTGAGGTGTGCTGGCTTCACAGAATAAAATGTAAAAAGGTATCCAAAGATCCTTTCAACCCTTGGGAACTGTAGTTCACTCGGGTTTAGCAAAAGAAAGTTAAAAGGGGATTCCCTAGGGCAACCCAGCAACAACAGGCACTTATTGTCTATAAGTTGTTAAAGAGGGTAACTTTAAAAAGACACTATAGAGAGTCAATAAAATGACACCCATAAAAGAGTAAAAGATTCTTCGAGTGTGGAAAAAGGTTCCCATTCACTGAGGTATTAAGGAAACCTATCCTACTAGTATAGCAAAAAGTACTGGGGTGGACTCAGGTCCGGAAGATTTACCAGTTCTGTGAAAATCTTACCTAACAGCACTACTTCAACCAACTTCAATGTGACACCCACTGACAGTATTTTACACAACCAGAGTTATGGTATTTCTGCTTCAACTTTGTATGGTTAGGCATTTTAAAGATAAGACAATTCAAACTCTAGAGTTAGGCAAGGCACTCTTCTTTCCTAAGCTCCAAGAAACAGGACAGCCTATTTCTCTTCTGTCTTCCTTACTTACACAAGGATAACCTTCCTCTGCTTCCAGACTGACTTTCGCTCCACTTCACCAGTCTCAGCATTACAGATTATTTGTTCAATCTTTTTTTACAATCATCCAGCCCCCTTCCTGTGGGTAAGATTTTCATATCAATGATACATCATCCTGACCTGTGTCAAACCCACAGCTTTTGGCTGGACTGGTAGCTTATTTTTCCCTATACCTCAGTGAGTGGAAACCTTTTTCCACACTCAGTCTTTTACTCTTTCAATGGATGTAATTTGTAAGACTCTCCATATTGTCTTTTTAATGTTATCCTCTTTGACAACTGTTGGCACATACTGCCTATTGTTGCTGGGTTCACCTTGGGGCTCCCCTTTTAGCTTTATCTGTCTAACCTTGTGAGAACAAGAGTTCCAAGGGTAGAAAGGATCTTTGGGTTCCTTTTACATTTTATTAGGTGAAACCAGCACCCCCACCTTAAGCTAAATGCTGGGGGGATACTGGATATCCCCTTTGTCATTTTAAATGTAACATTTATGTTACAAGGACAAACTTATCTTTAATGGCTGGTGGCTGTGCCCCTCTTTATTGATTTGGTGCACCGTGTGAGGAGGTCAAAGAGGCAATAGAGATAAAAGACAGCCCCATTCTAACTTTCAGACCCAGCACCCAAAATGTTACATCAGCAGGACAGAACAAAACTACATGTCCCATAAACCACCACGGGAAATGGAGACCAGGTGGGGGAAAAGATAAAGTGGACAAAGGGAAGCGGTATTGATACAGCCCGGTCATGCGGTACAGTGACAGATACCCACATAGCAGTACAGGTTGGGATGGACAAACAGTGCGTGGAGCAGGGGGGAGATATGAAGGCAAGCTGGCTGCAGGTGTGGGACAAACAGTGCATGGAGCCGGGTGGAGGAGTGAAGGCAAACTGGCTGCAGGTGTGGGAAGTGGGCAGGAAAGGCGGGTGGAAGATGAGGAGGGGAGGAGCAAAGTATGAGTTAAAAGAAGCCCCGAGAAACTCATCAGCTGTCTCTCATTACAGCAGCAGCCCTGGCCGGAGACCACAGAGGAGTGGGAGGAATCCCCAGGTGATGTACATTAGGCGTACTAGGAGGCTGAAGGCTCGGCACCGGGAGATCCTTATCAAGAGGCAGAGCCTCCGCCAGGGAGGCTCGAAGAGCGGCAGCGCCGGGGCACTACTGAAGCAGATTCACTGACAAGGAAAGTCTGGCTGTAAACCATTTTCAAAGGACAGTGTTTCCGTGGGTTTACCCTCTCTGTTTGTTTTTCCTTTTTTTCAAAACCCAAGTTGGACAGCTGGCGAAGGAATGGAAAGCTAGTGTCCGGGGAAAGGAATTTATGTGACCTGATTAATTTTCTCTCAAAGAGGAGCCAAGCTGAAGAGGGCATTCATGCGAACTCTGAATTGATCCACCTTTTTTTTTTTTTTTTCGAGCAAGTCTGCTGAATCACGTTTAAGCATGTTTTGTTGTTTACAACGAGAGGATGTGTGAAAATTTAACTCGGCAATAAATCATACTTTGTGAACCCTGCATTCCGACTACAGTCTACTACTTTACACACCGTTACCATGGGCTGTTCCCACAGGCTGGTAAAGACACCCATGGATCTTCATTTTACAAAAATGCCCAGTGTTTTCTTTTTTCACCATTTCAGTGTTCCTTGTAGTTTCTTGTTCTTTTCCCTGACATCCAGGGTGGGAAATTCCTTTGTTAACTTTATCCTCGTGAATCCTGTGGATTCCCCCCCCAAGCTCCAGAGTGTCTGTGAATGCAGGAAGTGAGGGAGGAGACAAAACTCTGCATTCATTTGTCTTCCAGCCTGAGTGTAAGAATCCAGTTCAAACTGGGAGGCTTGCTGTCCTGAAAAGATTGCCAACCCCCCTGCCCCTTGCTGAGCCCCTCAAAGTTTGAATTTTGCAAGGCTGTTTGATATGCTGGGTTCCTGCATAAAATTCCAATCCTGGAAGCCGAAGAGGTAGTCGACCGCTGGAACTAAAACCAAAGAGGATGATGAAGAAAATGCGGCTTAAATGATTTCCAGCAGCCAGAGCCTGGTGAGACCTACTAGACCCAAGAAGACCGGCTTTTTTAGCCTTCCCACGCTTTGCTGCGACCTTGCATGCTTGCAATACTACAGTACCCTGTGCAGTGTCCGGTCTTCTGAATCTTGCTGAAACTTTGTGGGCTTCCTGCTGGACCTCCAGAAATGTGAATTGAGTCCTAAAAGTCCCCTCAACAGAGTGTTGGATGCTGAAAATTACACAAATCTGATCAGCGATATTCTGTCGTCTTCTGTGCTCCTGAAAAGACACCAAAATCACAGAGGTGTATCCAGCCACGAGGAAGCTCTTGCCTGGCGCCTTCCCCCGTGGTCCCTGATGCAAAAGTCCTTCCAAAGTCCAGTCTTCCGTCTTCTTGACAAAGGATTCCATCAACCAGTGTTAGTCAACATTGTGTGCAGTATTCTTTGCGAGACTACAGCAATCTTGTCCTCCTGGCAATAGGTAACACAACCTTTGGTATAAGTCTATACTACATGTTAGGGCGAATTCTCTCTTTAGGCTGAATTTCCTAACCTAGTGAGTCCCCCAGCAGCTTTGCTGGATTCTGGAGTTTGTTTTTTTTCTCCTGCCAAGAGTGAGACTCTTTTTCTTCCACTCTTGGACATGATTTATGGTGTTCCTTTGACTGTTAATGTGTTTTATGGGCTATGGGGTCCTTTACTCCATAGGGTCTCATGTGTTTTTATTATGTGTGTTACACAGCACCCTCCGTACAGTAACACAGGGTGTCATAGTGACCCCCCACCATAGACTCCATACCCTGGGACTGACTACTGTCTCCCAGGGCATGTAAAGTCACCATTGGCTTTACTAGTCCCACATTATTAACAGAAACCAGTACAAACCATCATATTGTGGATGTACTGGTCGGGGCAATTCGATTGCCCCGGGGTCTGTTAGTCGAGGGGGCACGTCTCCATCCCCTCTGATCGAGTTTTGGCTGGTGGCAGTGGAAACTACTTTTTATATTCGACCGTGAATATTTCCCTATGGGATTTTCCCATTGTTCGAGGCTACCAACTTTAATTATTTAATTATCATAGCCTCGAACATACCGCCGGTTTATTTAATTAATATTAATTCTCTGGTTGGTAATTTTTGCCAAGACGCGATTCTAAAATGGCGTTTGTGTTCTCTTCTGTGACTCCAACCCAAGTCGAGCCCTTTGTGCCACTTTTTGGCGGGCTTCTCCCCAGAAGCCTCCAAAAGGGGTGCCACTCTGTCTGGGTACCACAGGGGGTGTGGGAGGGGGTTTAGGCACCCTGGACTGAGTTACCTTGGTAACTCAAGTCGCACTCTTGTGTGATTGGCCCAAGTGGTGAGCCGGCCGGCTCACCACTTAGCATGATTGATTGACAGCTAGGCTGAGTGAATGGGGGTATGCTGCATAAAAGCAGGGCTTTGGCGACTGGAACTTCAGAAGTCGCCACAGGACCTGAGAATCCGACGAGGGTGAAGCTGAGCCGACCTACCACGACGACACCACCGGTGAAGCCCTGCGGAACCAACTCACCACTTCCCGACGACAGAGAAGATCTCCCGGCTGGAGAGGCTTCTTCCCCTGACTGGTGGGCACAACCAGTTTACATTTCTTTCTTCGCACCCCAGACTGGTTTGTGGTCGAACTGCCCGTTCCAAGCAACCCGGCGGCCGGATAGCCACTCACCGCTGAACCGCGAATCAACGGACCGCTCCTTGTACCTGAGAAACTCCGCGGCTGGTTTCTTCCCTGGCAGTGCAACAGACTCCTGTCTTCCTCCACGACGAGATCCTCTCTTCCCCCAGACAAAGCACCGACTTGCATCCGCTGCCAGGAACTGCCCCCGCTGGAGTGTTCTCACCACTTTAAGGTACAGTGTCCGCCAGGCCTCCCTTTCTAAAGATTGCTACAAGATAATAACTACTCCTTAACCTTCTGGACTGGGCTGGCCGCCTTGACCCTCTAACTGGTCCCTTTCTTTGATCCAACTCCTTTTTGAACCATTACAAGACTTTTGTGCACTGCAACCATGTGACCTTGGACACATTTCGTTTCGATCCTCTTAAAGCGGATCCGGCCTACTGACTCGGAATTCACGGTTTTACTTTGCCTTCCTCTCTTGTTATGTTTTTGTAAAAGTGTTGGCATCTGTTTCAATTTGTTCTCTGCTTTTCTCTCCCTTTTTAAAACAAACTATTAGAGTGCCATCTACGTTAAGCTCTCAACCGCTGTCTGAAAATAAGTGGGGCTTTACTTAAGACTTGTCTAATATTCTTTAAAGGGAGTGTATATCTTTTAGTGACAGTGTTTTTGATTGCTTACTATTAGTGCCTGTGTTTTTCTAGATGTGGTTTTAAATAAATAATTATATCTCTTTTACACCAAGCCCTGGTCAGTGTTTACTTGTTCTATTGTGTGCTCTTGACCTATTGTGAATACTCTGTATACTGCCTAACTCTTCTTGAGGGAAGTCTGACTGCTCAGCCACAGCTACCAAGTGAATCTGTGTGGTACAGACTGCTACCAAGTGGGTTTACTGCCAAACACCTGTAGTTCTAAATCTTTTGCAGTGGTCCCAGAGGGAACTGCACAGGTTTCTGCCTAACACTACACAGGTTGGTAGTCTGGCTGAGCAGCCAGGCTTATCACAAGAAGGGTCAATGTGAGCAGTAGGGCTTTTACAGAGATTCACAATGACAAGTATTCAAATAAACCCTTAGACTCAAGGTTTCTTGATTAAACAATTATTAATTTATCTAACAGTTGGTTATATAAGCCTTCATCAGAAGGGCGCAAAACATGTAACATTTCAACATATCTATCAGAACACACTCTTAGTTTCTATAATCAGATGATATCCATTGGGGATGGCACACACACTTCCTACACCCTCAGGTGACTTAAATAGCTAGGACACTGTGGACATTGATTTATCACTGGTACATTTAGAGCAATTCTGAGTTTGTTGCCAAGGTTAGATTTGGGAATAAAACGAGAGTTAACAAATAATTCATAAACTGGTAAGTACTTTTTGAACCCTCCAGTGCAAATTAAATTTAACCTTTTCCTGGGGGAAGGCAAAGGCACAGAGTCAGAGGTAAGAAGAGTCTCTCAGGGAGCCAGGACAGCCAATGTTAGTTGAGCAAAGTCTAGGGGAGCTGAAGATCTTCTTTGCAGGTAAGTAAAAAAGTCTTGCACAATGTTTTTAGAAACGTTTGTAGAAATAAAATCACTTGAAGGGCCACAAGCTGTGAGGCTTGTGAGGGGCAAAGTTGTAAGCATCTCTGCAAGTGCAACCAAGACCAGTCTCAACTAAGAAGTAAGGCTACAACACAAAAGGTAAGTCCTCTTAACTTTACAGTACTTTTGATAAGAAGAAATGGTTCCAGCTGGCTTCTGTTCCTGTACCGCTCTGCAGATCCTGGTGTTCCTGGGCCTCGTGTGGACAAGGGGGAGTCTGACTGGGGACTGCTGTACTGCAATGGAAAGGTCAGCGGCAGCAATGGGCAAACTTCAATTCAGCAGCACTTTTCGGTTTCAGCTCCACGCGTCTACAGCAAATGGCAACACTGCGGTTCTCGGATACGACTTCAGACTTTGCTCCAATCTGGGGTCCAGCACTCTGTTGAGGTGGCTCAGTCTTGGTCAGTCCTGCTTCAGGGAAGTCCATAAGATCTTCCCGGCGCTCGGGTCTGACTTAAAAGATCCACTTGATTTGGTGTTCCTCACCCTGGCACTTCGGTTCCAGCAGCAGTGGAAGTACAGCCAGCTCGGAGAGGATGTTCCAACAAGTTCACTTTGGGGTTGATTGGTCCCACCAACCCAAGGAAGAAGTCGCCCTTGCAGGGATTCTCTAGTCAAAACGAATTTGGAGCTTCAGTACAGCAGCCAGGCAAATCAACAGTTCAGGAGTTGCAGCAGGCATTTCTTCCAAGTTCTTCTTCGGATTCCTTCGTCCAGTGGTCGACTCTGCCTTCCAAGTCAAAAACCCTCTCCTTTTATGCAGGATCTCCCATTGATTCCAGCCTAGTTGTCAATCATACAGCAGGGAGGCTGTCCTTGCTGGACAGCCAGCCGGCCAATCACCTTTGGGTGCATTCCTGTAACCAATGGGATGAAGCATAGGGTGTTGCAGGCACCTCCCTCACTTCCTGCCCCTGCCAGACATACTGGAGCCAGAGGCGGGATTCACTCATGAATCCTGCCAAAGGCGAAACATACCAAGGGACTAAACCTGGTTTGGCGTACAGAGGAAATCTCAGGAAGGACCTTCGAGGGGATTGGGTCCTCCGACGTATTCCATATCTATGACCGTAATCACCACAGCTGTGCTGCTTCGAAAAATCTTTCTGCGTCGATGATGTTGATACGCCGCCCTCGAGGACCTCCTCCGATGGCCGACGTCACTGGATGTTATAAGTAGGACGCACGACGCCCGTAGCCTCAGTTCCGTTTTTTTCTGCGAACGTGTTAGCTTTGGAGATTTCGGCGCTTCGACTCTTTGGAGTTTGTTCTTTATCGGTTCTTCGAACCTGTTCGTATGTGAAGTATATCCTTTGTGATGTCTACCTCGTCTTCCACCCCGCGTCCGGGCTTTAAGAAGTGCGGGGACTGTGGTTCCAAGATGTCGGTGACAGACTCGCACAACGCCTGCCTCTGTTGCCTCAGGGAGGCCCATGACACGGATGATTGTGTTGACTGCCAGTCGCTTACGTCCAAAGCCTTGCGGGAGCGCAAGAAGAAACTGTTGGTAGGTAAGGTGTCCAAGCCACGGAAGTCTAGGTCTGCGGGGCTTTCGACAGACGATTGGAGGGGGGGACTCTGCATCGTCGTCGGAAGTCCAGTGGGTCCCGGAGTAGGTCCCGCCACTCCTCTGCCTCTTCGAGGCACTCTCGGAAGCACCGTCATCGGTCGCCTTCTCCATGCTCATCCGAGCACTCCGCCCGTCGGCGGGTCACTTATCCCACCAAGCATGCGACGCTGGAGGAATGGGCTTCCTTCGGTAAGAAAATGCTAGCGATTCTCGAATCGCAGGGCACCGGTCCGTCCCCGCCTCCGAGTGGGGTCGGTCGTGATCGGTCGAGAGACACCGCTCTTATGCCTTCGGGCTTGGGTGGTCGGCACGATTCGCGGGAAAGGTCCCGCTTCTCATCATGCCCGTTCCAGGTCCCGATCCTCGACGCGCTCGAGACCGTGTGCACCTGTGGTGTTTTTGAGGAAGACGTCGACGCCTGTGGCGCTGACGTCGTCGACAGACTCTTTTGAGGCTCCGCCTCCGAAGAAGACGTCAACGCCATCGGCGCCCAGGCTGTCGAGGGACACGCTCAGGGCTCCGCCCTCGAGGCATGTGTCGACGCGTCGATGCTGACGGCGCCGCATTCGCGTAGACGCCGATTCACTTGACGCCTTTCGAGGCTGTTTCGACAGGGGTACCATGGGGCATGTTGGAAACCCTAGAAAGGATCTGGCCAATGTCAAGCATGGCTTTGTTCCCCATTCTGTGCCCTCTTACCGCCATCTTGAGTACATTTCAGAGGTGGATGGGGGCTCTGATAGTGGCATGGTTCCTGATACGGTGACAGATGAGGTTCTCTCGGGCCATAGCCAAATTGAGGACCTGTGTCAGTCTCTGTGGTCTGGACACCAGTGGTCTGGACACCTCCCCGTAGGTGGAGTTTTGTAGGCCTGAGCCTGGCACTCATGCCGACTCCTCTTACCATCGCTTTATGTCTAGGGTTACCTAGTACTTGGGGTGGTCTGCTCCCCCAGGGGATTTTCTTCAGGATGACCTTACGGATATCCAGGACCAAGGTCCACCAACTGACCCGGTACTGCCGTTCCATATGGCTCTACAGAGGAGGGTGGCGGCGGCTTGGACTGCTCCGGAGAGTCTCCCGGCAGTGGGCAAGTCTTTGCTGCGAAAATACCGCCCAGCCAGTAGCGACCCCTGCTACTTGACCAAGCACCCCACTCCGGAGAGTTTGGTGGTGCAGGCGGCTAGGGCCCCTGCAAAGCAGGTGTCGTATCCTACCATCCCTCCTGATAGGGACGGCAAGCGTTTTGATGGTTGGGCAAAGAAAGTGTTTTCTTCAGGGGGTATAGCGCTTCAGGAGGTCAACTCTGTATGTGCCTTGTCTCGTTTCACGCACACTCTGTGGAACTATGTTTCCTTAGCGGCTGAATATATTCCCGATGGGGACGAATGGGATGGGTTCCTTGCCATGGTCCAGGATGGCAAGGATGCCATGTGTGAGGCCGTTCAGTCAGGTTTGGACATGGCAGATTGTAGCCAGCCGGTCCATGGCGGCGAGCACTGTAATACCCTGGTTTGTGTGGTTGCGGAAGTCGGGGGTTTGCTCCTGATGTGCAGGCCCGACTCCTCAATATGCCCTTTGAGGGGGAACATCTTTTTGGCAGCAAGGCTGACGAGAGCCTTGAGAGGTTGCAGACCTCCAAAGCTGCAGCGAAGTCGTTGGGTGCTGCAGTTTGACAACCTCTGCCTTTTCGTCCTAGGGGACAGCAATGGAGGGGAGTTTCCTTTCGTTATTACTCATCCTTTGGTAAAGCGAGAATTGCTGACAGTCAAAGGGGCCACCGTAGGAGTGCCAGAGGCGGAAAACGAGGTACTTGTGGTGCCAAGGCCGCTCGGGCAGTTGCTTCTTTGTCCTCAGGCAACGCCGCAGCCGCTTAAGCTCAGTCATGAGGCCATGTCCCATGATTCGCCGGTTGGGGGAAGGCTGGCGCAGCATCTTGTAGAGTGGCGTGCCATTACTTCAGATGTGTGGGTTCTGGAGATCATACCCCACGGCTACTGTCTTCCTTTCCGGCAGAGGCCTCACGACAATCCACCGGGGAATCTCTTTGAAGAGTCCGGATCAGCTCCTTGCGCAGGAAATTAAATCACTGCTGGAGAAAGGCACCATAGAACTGGTGCCTGTAGCGGAGAGGAACAAGGGATGGTATTCCCCTTATTTTTTGATTTCCAAGAAAGACGGGGGATTGAGACCCATCATGGACTTGCGCGGTTTGAACAAACTCCTCAGGAAGGACAAGTTAAAGATGGTTACTCTCTCTCAAGTCCTACAGTCCCTTCAACTTCAGGACTGGTTGGTGTCTCTCGACCTCAAGGACGCTTATTTTCATGTGCCGATCCATCCCAAGCACAAAAAGTACCTGAGGTTTGCGGTTGGCGACTCGCACTTTCAGTTTCGGGTCCTGCCATTGGGATTGACCGCCGCCCGGGGGTCTTCATCAAGCTCAAGGTAGTGGTGGCAGCGCATCTCAGGAAAGGGGGGATTCATGTCTACCCCTACCTGGACGATTGGTTGATCAGGGGACGCTCTCCCGAGCAAGTCTTGGATCATCTGTCAGTCACCTGCCACTCCCTCCACAAGCTGGGCTTCTCCCTCAACTTAAAGAAGTCCCATTTGACACCAACTCAGAGGCTCCAGTACATCAGAGCAGTGCTCGACACATCCCTGGGGCAGTGTTTTCCTCCCCAGGTGAGGGCTCATCACATTCAGCAGATGGTGCACAAGTTTCAGCTTGCCCAGAGTCTCCCAGTGTTCGAGTTCTTGAGATTGCTCGGCCTCATGGCATTCTGCATTCTTCTGGTGCCAGAGGTCAGGTTGCAGATGAGATCTTTGCAATGGGCGCTCAAGCTCCAGTGGTCTCAGTCCTCCGGCAGGATGTCGGACCCTGTTCAGGTGCCGTCCTCGGTCACCCAGGACCATCTGTGGTGGGCCGTCGAAGGCAATCTGATGAAGGGGGATCCTTTTTGGCTACCCTGGCCGGAGGTGACGATCGTGACGGAAGCATCCCTCATGGGATGGGGAGCTCATGCCAACGAGTTGACAGTCGGCAGTCGTTGGTCTCCTTCGGAGTCCAGACTCCATATCAATCTGTTGGAGCTGAGGGCCGTCAGGCTTGCCCTGAAGGCTTTTCTGCTGACTCTGCGAGGAAAGAATGCTCTCATCCTGACGGACAACACAGTGGCCATGCACTACCTCAACAAAAAGGGGGCAGGGAGGCGATGCAGCTCTGGTTCTGGGCAATCCAGCAGGAAGTTTCGATCTCGGCAGTTCATCTGGCTGGAGACGAAAACGAGACGGCGGATGCTCTGAGCAGGCAGAGCGCGATCTCTCTCGAGTGGGAGTTGGCTCAGGAGATTCTCCTGGAGATCTTCAACCCTTTGGGGGACCCCTCACGTGGATCTCTTCGCCCCCAGTGTCAACCGGAAGTGCGAAAGGTTCTGCTCGCGGGAATTTCCTCCAAAAGGAGCCTTAGGAGATGCGTTTGTGGTGGAGTGGTCTTTCCCACTGCTGTACATGTTTTCTACAGTCCCTGTCATCCTGCAAGTGCTGCGGAAGTTACGAATGTTCGGTTCCCGGATAATCCTCATTGCTCCGGCGTGGGCCCGGAGGAAGTAGTATCTGGACCTTCTCGACTTGTCCATCTGCCTTCCACGTCGTCTTGCCTACCGAGACGATCTGCTCTCACGGGAGGGGGGGGTCAGGTTCTCCATCCAGAGGTCAGATCCCTCAACCTTCATGCTTGGTTTCTGAAAGGTTGAGGTATAAGGATTGGGACCTCCCTGAAGACGTGATGGAGGTGTTGCTTTCGGCCAGTAGGCCCGCAACTGAGTCCCTATACCGTTGCCGTTGGGGAAAGTTCTGCGACTGGTGAAGGGTTAAGAATGTGTATCCTTTTGCATGTGACATTCCTGTGGTTCTGTCTTTTTTGCTTTCTTTAGCCCACAGGGGCTTGCAAGTGAGTACTGTTAAAGGTTACCTGGCGGTGCTGTCCATATTTTAGCGCTCATCTGAAGAGTGTTCTTATTTTAAAATTCCTTTAATTTCTCAGTTTCTAAAAGGGCTCACTAATATGTTCCCTCCGTCACCTTTCCAGGTGCCCGGTTGGGATTTGAACCTTACATGCACTTTCAGTTAAGCCACCCTTCACTGTATTTCAGAAGGACAGGGTTGTCCTTAGAGTTCGTCCTTCCTTTCTTCCTAAGGTGGTGTCGGAATTTAATTTTGGCCAGAAGGTTGTTCTTCCGTCATTTCATCCTCCTCCGCATCCTGGTAAGGAAGAGAAGAGGCTCCATAGGCTCGATCCTAGGAGAGCGTTAAGCTTTTATATTTCACACATGTCCCGGGTCAGAGTGGACGATCAACTCTTCATTGGTTACGCTGGAAAGCGTTTGGGACAAGCTGTGACTAAGCAGACTTTGTCTCGCTGGATTATTCTGGCTATTTCTGAGTGTTACCGCTTGGCGGTAAGGACCCACCGGTCGGCTTACCGGCCTATTCTACCAGGGGTGTGGCTGCTTCTACTGCCCTACAGAGGGGTGTTCCTATTTGTAACATCTGTGACGCAGCCACCTGGGCTTCTGTCCATACTTTTGTACGTCACTACTCCCTCGATTCCATCCGTGGGCACGATCTGGCCTTTGGCAAGGTGATCCTTTGCTCTGCAATTTGATTGGGCATTCTAAATTTCTTTTGCTAAATTCTTTTCCCACCTCCTTGCATTGGTACTGCTTCGGGAGTCTGCCATAGATATGGAATACGTCGGAGGACCCAATCCCCTCGAAGAACAAGTTACTCTCTTACCTGGTAACGTTCTTTCGATTGAATGGTCCGACGACGTATTCCATATCGCTCCCTCCCTGCCTTCCCCGCTACAGAATTTCTTATGCAATTGCAGCTATGTTTCCGCAAGGCTTTTTGTGGTCAGGCTGGCAGAAGACTGGTGCCACAAGTTCTGGGGAAAAAACTACAACAGAGGCTACGGGCGTCGTGCGTCCTACTTATAACATCCAGTGACGTCGGCCGTCGGAGGAGGTCCTTCAAACAAGTGGCACTTCGGTGTTTCAGCTGCTCGCAACTACCGTAAATAGCAACACCACAGTTCCTGGCTGTCGATGTACTTTCCTTGCATCTGGGGTCCCACACTCTGTTGAGGTGGCTCAGGGTCGGTCAGTCCTGCTTCCTGTTTAGTCGGGAGGATCTTCCTGGAGATCTTGGCTAGCTTAAAACCAACGTACAGGAACTGGTGTTCCTCTCCCTGGCTATCCGGTTCCAGCAGTGACTGCAGTGGAAACTGGACAAGCTTCGAGAGGATGTCCAGGTGGCTTACTTTGGAGTTGATTGGTCCCAACAACTCAAAGGGAGAAGTTGTCCTTGCAGGAGCTTCTCAGTCAATACGAATTTGGAGTTTCAACACTGCAGCATGGCTTCACCTGGCAAAACAACGGTCCAGGAGTTGCAGCAGGCGTCCTCTTCAAGTTCTTCTTTGGATTCCTTCGTCCAGTGGTCGACTCTGCCTTCCAAGTCAAAAAGCCTCGCCTTTTATGCAGGTTTCTCCCATTCATTCCAGCCTCACATTTAAAATACATGAGAATGTGGGAAAAAGGGTCTGACTCTCTCCAGTTTAAAGATTCAAGTCTTCAAAATCCAGCAAAGTTGATGGGGGTCTCTAAGGTGGAGAGGAATTGGCACATTTCTGAGAATGCTACCTAACAATCCTTACAACCCAAGCCCGAGTCACCTCACCAGAGAGGTGGACTCGAGAAGCAAGGGAAGCCCAACAAGTGTCTAAAATCTGCAGTGGTACTATTTGTCGGTAGCTGAAACCATGAAGTGCCTCTGAACTGAAAAGACCCCGTAGCCACCCTCGAAATGCGGTGCAGGAGTCCTCCAGACATCCACCCTTTTGTCCCCACGACTGAGGCCCAGGAACCCAGGTTCTGCAAGACTGCAACCAGAACAGACGCCAGCTTGATCCTCGTCTTCAAACCTAAGGTACTGCATTGACTAAGGAGTACTTACCTCTTTTGTCTGTAGCTTGCATTATCTCACTTGAGACTTGCAGTAGCTGCTTATTGCAGGGTTGATCTCAGCTCTGACTTTCACAAGCCTAACAGCTTGTGGCCCAACAGTGATTTCTACAAACTCTCTAACATTGTGCAAGACTTTTGTGCTATCTAAAGAAGTGCCTCAGCTCCACAGACATTGTTCAAATTGACATTGGCTGTCTTGGCTCCCTGCAGACTCCTCTGACCGATTGACTTTGATTCTACCTCTCCCTCATAGGTGGTGCAGAAGATTAACTTGTATTACTGGGAAAGATCTAATCTAGACTTTATTGGGAGATTGAAAAGTGATCACATGCTCTGAGAACCTGTTTAATTTTTCCCAACGTTTTCCTTTTCCACAACCTCAAAAAAAGTATAAAAGTGATATATAAATGCCAATACTGTCCTAGTAATTGAAGTCACCACAGGGTGTAGGAAGTGTATAGGAACCATCTTTAACAAGTATCTACTTGCTTAACTTCATTCTGAGAACGTGTTATGAAGTCTATTATTATTGTTGCATATTGCCCTTTTTAAAGAAGGCTTAATAAAAACGTACTGTTGAATAATTATTTTACTAGAAAACCTTGAGTGTAAGTGTTATTTAGATACTTGTATGTGTGGATTTCGATGCTACAGCTCTACAGCTCACATTTACCCCTCTTGAGAGAAATCTGGCTGCTCAGTCACTCTACCAACTTGTGTAATACAGACCTACAGACTGGTGTAGTCTCTCACAGGGTAACTGCATACAAACCTGCCTAACAAACTAAACGCACAAAGTAATGATGCAGTAGAATTAAACCAGTTCACAAGAATAATACCATACTTTCATAGGTCCAATCCCTATGATGTATGGGATTGTGCGCCCAAATGTGTCAAAGCTGCCTCTTAGGAGAAGGGGTACATATGTAGGAAGAGTTCTTGTGGTGCTGAAAAATGTTCCAGAAGACACCTCAACAAAGTTACAGGTCAGTACAATTATTTTCCTGTCTTTTGGGTGGGCTTTTGTTTCGTTGATCAAAAACCAATGGAATATAATAAACCAACGTTTATTCTAAGGTGTATTACAGGGAAGGTGGGGGCAGCTGAATGCTTTGCGAGTGTTTCCCCACCTGCCCCCAACCCCTCTTTGACTGATTTTCCCAGTTGACTTGGTGGGTCGATAGGGCGTCCCTAGCTGTCGGGTTTCCCACTGTTTGTTCCGGTGCAGGATGTGTATGGGTTGCAGGTCAGAAGTTTTCTCTGGTTTGTTGCTGGTGCAGGATGCAACCCCTGGCAAAGACAGCAAGCAGGATTCCACGATACATGACTCTTGTGGAAACCTCACAGGAAAGCGACTTCCATTGGCTGTTAGGCAGAAACCTGTGCAGTTCCCTTAGGGACCACTGCAAGAGATTTAAGACTACAGGTGTTTGGCAGTAAACCCACTTGGTAGCAGTCCGTACCACACAGATTCACTTGGTAGCTGTGGCTGAGCAGTCAGACTTCCCTCAAGAAGAGTTAGGCAGTATGCAGAGTATACACAATAGGTACAGAGACAAAGTAGCACAAACGAACACTGACCAGAGCTATGGTGTAAAAGTATATAATTATTTATTTAAAAACGCACTTGAGATTTACACTAGCAGAAACGAGGTAAGTAAATTCAACACAGTCACTATCATATATATACAACCCTATTCACTTATTAGACAAGTCTTAGTGAGAAACACCACTTATTTTCAGACAGAGGTGAGCGCTTAACATAAGATGACACTCTAATAAGTTGTAAAGAAAGGGAGGGAAAAAGGCAGAGTTAAAGAAGCACACAAGTTTCAATACTTTTTCAAAGAACCACAGTAAGGCAGGATAGGCAGAGTTCTACTGGAGAGCAAGGAAGTCAATTGCAAGGCCCACTCTTGGAGAGAGCAAGCAGAAGGCGTCCAGTTTCACCAGGGGGTCATGCCCAAACAGTCTTTGTAGATAGTTCGCACAAAAAGGATGAAATTAAAGTCAGGAAATGTTAGCTAGGTTGTCCCAGGCCAGCCCAGGTTAGAAAGTCGAGGCTTTACTGTCACCCCGAACGATCTGTCGCAAGGGAAGCCAGGCGGGACACAGTACCTTAAGTGAGAAGGAAGCTCCAGCGGGGGAAGTTGTTCCTGGCAGCAGGTGCAAGTCAGTGTTTCGTCCAGAGGAAGAAGAGGTCTCGCCATGGAGGAAAGATGAAGGTCGTTGCACTGCCAGGGAAGAAACCAGCCGCGGAGTTCGCCGGTTAAAAGGCACTACCCTTCTCTTCGCGGTAGTGGTAAACCGTGGTATTCTGGTTGCCGGGGTGCTTGGCACAGGCAAGGCGGCCACGAGATGCTCCAGGAAGGTGAAAAGAAGGCAAAACTGGTTATCCCCACCAGTCAAAGGAAGAAGACTCTCCAGACTGGAGATCTCCTCTGTCGTCGGGAAAACTGGTGAGACGGTTCAGCCAGGGCTCCACCGGTGGTGTCGTTGTTGCAAGTCGGCTCAGCTTCTCCCTCCTCGGATTCTTAGGTCCTGTTGTCGACTTCTGAAGTTCCAGTCCCCAAAGCCCTGCTTTTATGCAGCACACCCCCATTCACTCAGCCTAGCTGTTAGTCAAACATGCTAAGTGGTGAGCCGGCCAGCTCACCACTTGGGCCAATCACACAAGAGTGCGACTTGAGTTACCAAGGTAACTCAGTCCAGGGTGCCTAAACCCCCTCCCACACCCCCTGTGGTACCCAGACAGAGTGGCACCACTTTTGGAGGCTTCTGTGGAGAAGCCCGCCAAAAAGTGGAACAAAGGGCTCGACTTGGGTTGGAGTCACAGAAGAGAACACAAACGCCATTTTAGAATCGAGTCCTGGCAAAAAATACCAACCGGCGAATTAATATTAAATAAATAAACCGGCGGTATGTTCGAGGCTATGGAAGTAAATAATTAAAGTTGGTAGCCTCGAACAATTGGAAAATCCCATAGGGATATATTTGCGGTCGAATATAAAAAGTAGTATCCACTACCACCAGCCAAAACTCGATCAGGGGGGATGGAGACGTGCCCCCTCGACTAACAGACCCCGGGGCAATCGAATTGCCCCGACCAGTACGTCCACAATATGATGGTTTGTACTGGTTTCTGTTCATAATTTGGGACTAGTAAAGCCAATGGTGACTTTACATGCCCTGGGAGGCAGTAGTCAGTCCCAGGGTATGGCGTCTATGGTGGGGTGTCACTATGATACCCCTGTGTTACTGCACAGAGGGTGCTGTGTAACACACATAGTAAAAACACATGATACCCTATGGCGTAAAAGACCCCATAGCCCATCAAACACATGGAAAGTTAAAGGAACACCTCAAATTATGTCTGAGTGGGAGCAAAAGAATCTCACTCTTAGCAGGAGAGAAAAAAATAAACCCCAAAAATCCAACAAAGCTGCTGGAGGACTCAGTAAGTTTGGGAAATTAGCCTTACAGAGAATTCTCCCTAACAGCTGTCACCGCAGTCTTCTCTAGTAATGGTTGTGGGCCTTGCAGGACAGGATTCCTGCATGCTGGGTAGTGGAAATTTCGCAACATCGGGCCAAATGTAGGAAGCGATGCCAAGCATGTTCTGGAGTAGTTGGATGCTCTACTGCGCAGCACACTTGGCCCCAATGCTGATCTGAAGTTGCTGCAGGAGTCTTCATCTTATCCCAAATCGTGGCTGCAAGCTAGGCCAAGCCCAGCAATGGTAAGGATCTGCACCATTCAAACAGCCAGCAGTGGTCCAATCGGGGGCCACTGTTGTTTTCACTCATGCCCCACACCTAGACTTTCAGGTGCCACGGATGCGGAGTAGGATAAGATAGTCCCACCCACTTCCTGGGTCCCCACACAAAAGGCATGCAGTAGCCCATGAAAGCAGCAGCTTTGCCGGTTGAATGCATTACCATATAAGGGATTTCCTGACATGAGAAAGCAGGAATAAGGCCAAACAATAATCTGCTGAAAGCAAAAAAGGTGGTGCAGTAGCTAGATGCAGTAAACTTAAATGTGCACGCTAAAAAGAATGCCAAAATGGTAAAAATGTTTCGAAGGGATTGTGTCCCCCGATGTATTCCTTATCTTTGATAGATTACTTCCCAGCTTGCTGGCCTCGGAAATGTTTTCATAGAGGGCGCTGCGCATCGACGTCCTTCGAGTTGATGTCCGACGTCACTTTGCGTATAAATATTCGCGCAGCGTCTGCTGCTCAGTTCCATTTTTCCGCACTTCGTAGGCCTCGGAAACGTGTTGCTTAGTTCTTTCTTCAAGAAGATTCAGACCTATTCTTCGAAGATATCATCTTATTTCGATGGCTTCTTCATCCGATCCATCGACTCCTCGGTCCGGCTTCAAAAAGTGTTGTGACTGTGTGAAGAAAATGTCGTTGACTGATCCTCACAGGATCTGTTTGTGGTGCCTGGGATCGGAGCATCACTGTTCGGAATGCGAGGACTGTATGTCCATGACGGCGAAAGCCTTGAAGGAGTGTAAGGGGAAGCTAGTAAGAGGTAAGACTCTCAAATCTCTTACTTCCTCGAAGGTTTCTTCGGCAGAGTCGAGACATTCGTCTCCTCGTCGTCATAAGAAATATTCCCCTTCAAGTCTCGAAGCAGTTTCCATCAATCTTCAAGATCGAGAGACTCTAAGAAGAGGCATTGTAGATCTCCCTCTTCTTCGTCTTCTTCTGTCTCTCCGGAAAGGGTCACCTGCCCAATGAAACACAGCTCTCCATTTAAGTGGGAGGAATTCCGTAAGAAAATGCTTAGCGTCTTCGAGAAAGCGGCCTCGATCCCCTCAGAGACGTCTAAAGACCTGAAAAAACAAAACGCAGCAAGTCGTTGCATCCGGCGAGAGAAACTACCCGAGAGCGTCATGAACCTTCGAGTAAAGGCAGTAAGACTGCGTCGTCGACGCTGTCGTCAAAGGTTTCTTCGACCCATAAATCTGCGTCATCGACGCCGTTGTCGAAGGGCCCTTCGCATAAATCGGTTGCGTCGACGCCGTCTTCGATGCCTCTGTCGACTCTGATAAAGGACAGACCTACAACTGTCACTACAGTAGAGGTGTCGAGGACCTCGACCATGACGTCGAGAATGCCATCGACTATTTCAACGACATCAAGTAGGATTCCGATCCTCAAGTACATCGAGGTCTCTTCAAACTTTTTCGACGCCTTTGTCGAAGCCTGTGACTTCCACATCGACAACCTCCGCGTTTTCACAACCAGTGACAACAAATTTGGCTCCTTCTGCTCTAGAAATGGGATTTAAACCACATCCTAGGTCTGACTATTTTAGAGCCTTGTCCTCAATATGAGGAAGGTGAGGATTTTGATCATGTGAGACCTTTTGATTTATAAAGGACCACTACACCCATACCAGAGGAATTTATCTCTGAAGAGAACAGGTTGAAGGACCTTCAAGACTCCTTACATGAGGCAAGTGGTTTAGATACCTCTCCAGAAGTAGAGTTTGCTAAACCAGACCCTGGGGAACATGCTGAGACCCCTTGTAGGGTTCTGATGGCCAGAATAATCGAATTCATGGGGTGGTCTACACCTACACCCTCTTTTCAGCAGGCTGACCTTGCTGATATTTTAGATAAAGGTCCACAGGAGGGTCCTGCTGTCCCATTTCATTCTGCGCTGCAAAGAAAAGTCTGCAAATTGGGAACCTCCTGAAGTTATCCCTGCAGTTTACAAGAGACTGTCTGCTAAATACAGGATATCCGCTACAGATCCTGAATATTTGAGCAAACATCCAACTCCAGAGAGTTTGGTTGTACAAGCAGCAACTTCATCAAACAGTAGATCTGCATACCTTACTATTCAACAGGATAGGGTTAATAAAAGATTTGATGCTATGTCAAAAAAAGTCTTTTCAGCATGTAGCATGGCGCTTAAATCTATTAACGCCGCTTGCAAGATTCAGCCAAACACTTTGGGAGTGTGCTTCATCAGCAGCTGACTGTCTCCCAGAAGGAGAAGAAAGGGAAGCATTTTTAAACATCATCAAAGATGGAAAAGATGCAATGTGCGAGTCCCTTCAAACAGACATTGATTCTGCTGACAGTATCAGCATGGCCATGGCGGCAAGTACCACAATCCGCAGATTTGCGTGGTTGCGGAAGTCTGGTTTTGCTCCAGATGTACAAGCTAGACTTTTGAACATGCCCTTTGACAGCACTTCTTTGTTTGGTAAAAAGGCTTATGACAGCCTGGAGAGATTAGAAACATCCAAGGCAGCAGCGAAATCTCTTGTGTCTGCAATCCGACAGACTCCGAATCGCCCCTCACGAACCTCCTGGAGGAGTAGGTCCTTTCGCTTTTACTCCATATTCAGAAAAGGTAGAGGACAGCCAGGTCAAAGGGGCCAGAAACAATTCACCCATGGATGGGGAAAAGGTACAAAAATCGCAGCAGCAGGTGCCACTTTTTACCTCGGCAGCTGCGTCAGCCGCTTCTAAACCCCTCTGAGTTCTTCCCTCACAAGACACCAGTAGGGGGCAGTTTAACTCAACATCTGGCAGAATGGCAGGCTATTAGGTCAGATGCTTGGGCATTGGAGACAGTTGCCCAAGGTTACTGCCTGCCCTCCCTAAACACCCCTCAGTCATCCACCGGGGGAACAACTCTTTGAATTTTCCAGATGTGCTCCTTATGCAGGAGATTGTAGACCTGCTAGAGAAAGGTGCCATAGAACCGGTACCTGTAGTGGAGAAGAACAAGGGTTGGTATTCCCCCTACTTCCTAGTACCAAATAAGGACGGAGAACTGAGACCCATCTTGGACTTACGAGAATTGAACCAATTCCTCAGGAAGGACAAGTTCAAGATGGTAACTCTTTCTCAGATTCTTCAGACCCTCCAGCTTCAGGACTGGTTGGTATCTCTAGACCTTCAGGATGCTTATTTCCACGTGCCAATCTATCTGAAACACAGGAAATACCTGAGGTTCGCAATTGGCATCTCTCATTATGAGTTTCAAGTTCTGCCATTTGGGTGACCTCCGCTCGAGGGTCTTTCCCAAGCTAATGTCGGTAATGGCTGCAAGTCTAAGGAGGGAAGGGATCCACGTCTACCCCTACCTGGACGATTGGTTGATCAGAGCAGTATCTTCGGAACAAGCTCGGATCCATCTGGATTATGTCTGCCACTTCTTCACAAGCTGGGCTTCTCCATCAACTTAAAGAAGTCACAGATGATACCATCACAGAGACTCCAGTTTATTGGAGCAGTCCTGGACACTTCCCTGGGAAAAGCCTCGCCACCAGAAGTGAGGGATCAAGATATTCTGCAGATGGTCAACAAGTTTCAAAATGCCAAATGTCTTCCAGCCTTCGACGTTTTGAGGTTGCTAGGCCTCATGGCATACTGCATTTTCCTAGTGCCAGAGGCTCGCCTGAGAATGAGATGCCTCCAGTGGGCACTAAGAACCCAATGGTCACAATTCTCAGGAAGAATGCCAGATCTCCTTTAAGTCCCGGACAGAGTGGCTCGACACCTTCAGTGGTGGGCCTGTCGGGGGAACATCTTGGAAGGAGAACTGTTTTGGCAACCACGGCCGGAGATAACGGTAGTCACGGATGCCTCACTCACTGGGTGGGGAGCCCATGCCAACGACTTGACCATCAGCGGTCGTTGGTCTCCATCAGAGTCCAGACTACATATCAACGTGTTGGAGCTGAGAACAATCAGACTAGCGCTGAAGGCTTTTCTGCCATCAGTTCAGGGGAAGACTGTCCTGATAATGACGGACAACACAGTGGCCATGCACTACCTCAACAAAAGAGGAGGCGTAGAATCACTGCCACTGTGCAGTGGTTTTGGACAATTCAGGAAGGAATCTCTCTATCGGCCGTTCACCTAGCCAGAGAGAAGAACTTGACGGCGGACGCTCTGAGCAGGCAGAGTACAGTTTCCCACGAGTGGGAGCTAGCTCAGGAAGTCCTTCAAGAGATCTTCGCTCTTTGGGGAACCCCTCAAGTGGATCTGTACACCACCAGCATCAACAGGAAGTGCGATCAGTTTTGTTCAAGGGAATTTCCCCCGAGAGGAGCTATAGGAGACGCGTTCGTAGTGAACTGGGAGTTTCCACTCCTGTACGCGTTTCCTCCAGTCCCTGTCATTCCTCAAATGATCAGGAGGTTGAGAAGATTCCAGAAGACCATGATCCTAATTACCCCATATTGGGCCAGGAGAACGTGGTACCCGGACCTTCTGGACATGCCAATCTGCCCACTAATTCGTCTTCCTCAAAGAGGGATTATTCTCTCGCAGAAGGGAGGTTGGGTTCTCCATCCAGACATCAGAGCCCTCAATCTTCACGCTTGGTTTCTGAAAGGTTGAGATACAAGGATTGGGATCTCCCGGATGACGTCATGGAGGTGTTGCTTTCGGCTAGAAGGACGGCAACAAAGACTTTATACCGCTGCCGTTGGAACAAATTTTGCAGCTGGTGTAGAGAAAATAATATTGAACCCTTTTCATGCAGTACCCTATGGTGTTACCTTTCTTACTGTATTTAGCAAATTCAGGTCTTCAAGTTGGTATGATCAAGGGCTCCCTCGCAGCGCTATCAATCTTTAAGTGCACTACAGAGGAGCCTTCATATTTCAAATTACCTCTGGTAGTCCAATTTCTGAAAGGGTTAACTAATGTGTATCCCCCAAAGCCTTTCCAAGTTCCATTGTGGGACCTAAATCTAGTCCTAAATTTTCTGATGGGTACTCCTTTTGAACCACTCCATTCTTGTTCATTAAGATCTATCACTCTTAAACAGTCTTTCTACTGGCTGTAACATCTGCCAGAAGAGTGAGCGAATTACAAGCTCTATCTTGCAAAGCTCCTCATACAATCTTTCATAAAGACAAGGTTGACTTAAAAGTGAAGCCTAATCTTCTCCCAAAGGTGGTTTCTGAATTCCACATTACTCAGAAAATAACTTTACCTTCATTCTACCCTCCTCCCCATTCAGGGAAAGAGGAAGAGAGGTTACATAGGCTGGATCCAAGGCGTGCCTTGAGTTTTTATATCGGCAGACTTGCTAGAATAAGACAAGCAGACCAACTGTTTGTAGGTTATACAGGACACAAATTAGGAATGCCAATCACGAAACAGACCATTTCAAGATGGATTATTTTAACCATTCTAAAATGCTACAAATTGGCAGGGAAAGAGCCTCCTCAACATCTTAGGGCTCATTCAACCAGGGGTATCGCAGCCTCTTCGGCTCTCCAGAGAGGAGTTCCGATTCGGGACATATATGCGGCTGCCACATGGTCGTCCACACATATTTTTACAAGATTGTACAGCCTAGATTCCTCCTCTAGCCAGGAGACAAGATCTGGCAAAGCTGTGTTACATTCTGTACATTCTTAAAGGGAATATTACATTTTACTTCCACCTCCTCGTTCACAGCACTGCTATGGGAGTCTATCAAAGATAAGGAATACGTCGGAGGACACAATCCCTTCGAAGAACAAGTTACTTCTTACCTTGTAATGTTCTTTCGATGGGATGTTCCTCCGAAGTATTCCTTATCGCCCCTCCTATCCATCCCCGCAGTAAAACTTCCCTTGTGGTTGCAGTTTACGCTCCTTCAAGGTCAATAACCAATTCATGCACAGCTAATTTCAAGCTTCAAAATGGAACTGAGCAACGGATGCTGCGCGAGTCCATTTATACGCATGGTGACGTCGGCGCCATGACGGAGGCTGTCGAGGGACATCAACTCGAAGGACGTTGACGTGCCACGCCCTCTACTGAAAACATTTCCGAGGCCAGCAAGCTGGGAAGTAATCTATCAAAGATTAGGAATACGTTGGAGGAACATCCCATTGAAAGAACGTTGCAGGGTAAGAAGTAACTTGTTCATCTGTGGCTACACCCTGTTTTTAGGTACATATAAAAGTAACCAAAAATCCAGAGTATAAAATACTAGGGTGATAACAAAAGTATCCCCACTGAACTGTATTGTAAGATGCTACACGCACTGTTAAAACATTACCCAACAGGTAAAAAGACAAAAGGCAAACCTAGTTACCCAGTACTGTTGTCTGACAGTATTGATATTTGAAGGACTGATCAGTTTCCCCAGGACAAAAATTTGAAAAAGGCCAGAGTTTGAAACTGAAGGCTTCACTCACTGTAAAAACTCGGGACCGTTTCAAAGACGAAACATTTTAGGGTCCATAGATTATGGAGGGAAAGTTACTTTCATTGGACCAACAGTGGGAAAACTTAAATCCAGCAACGTGAACACAAGACATTTGTCCTATCCTGTTCTCCTTAAAATAAACTTTGGTTATTCCATTCCATTGCTTTTTGATCATCATATCTACAAATCTAAAAACCGCTGTACCTGAAAGATAGGAACATAATTTTACTTAGCATTAGCTCTGGAACGTTTCACCAACACAAGCACTCTTCCTACCCTTTTTAGGCTTTACTTTTCATATGGGTTGGATTTCTTGTAACTTGTTTCCATCTTACTGCATCACTGCTTGCTTCCTTTTTGTTGAATAACTTATTGAATGCATTCTGCAGAACCTAAAAGGGACTGTATATATGTTTATAATTGAGTGTTGTGTAATAATGTCACCTACTTGTTTAATTTCCTAGTATGTTTTTTGGGCCTAGAATAAATATAGTATTTGTGTATGTCTTTACCTGTCTAAATTGAATTGTGTTCTTCACTGTGTGGACACGTTGTGGGCCCCTGAACCCACTCAAACGCTTCTGAGAATAGCCTTGACCGCTCGCCTCTGCTACCTTGATTGGGTTTTGGATAAACTCTGAGCTACCCCGTTCACTAGAATTAGAGTGGCCTCCTAAAATCTGTCCACCCTGCCAGATTCTAGAAATTAAATGTAACCATTACGGTTAGAACAAATTTGGCTCAGCTTTTTCTTGTTTGTAATTTCCATAATATTTACATTGAAGCCATCTGTGCAATCTTTGCACATCTAATTTCTTGTGTTTTATGACATTATTTCACATCATGTATAGCTGTAATACATGTAATAATGGCTGTATTTGAGTACGCAATTTGAAGCTACCTAAGTATGAGGAGCTGTGTTAGACATGCTGGGATTCATATGTGCAAAGTGCAGTTTAGCCAAATGTGAGAAGTGAGCGCTTAACTTGTGAGCTATCTTTCTGGTAATAATTCCCACTTGCTAACATCAAATGCCTAGTGTATGGCATAATTGTAATACTCCACATACTATATTCGGGTTGCAATCCATTTCTAACACTATGAGCAGTGCAATTCACAAACCACCCTCTTCGCCTTATCAACACCACAGTCCCCTTATGTGACTGCTTACCTCATCTCCCGTTAACCCGCAAATATACTTGTAACTTCAGCTATAATGTATTAATGTAAATCATGTAAAAATGTATTACCCACGTGTACCTTCCCTATAACTAAGCTTCCCTCAAGTAACAGCGCCACTATGCCTGAGGGCTGCTTGTGCGCTTTACAAATGTAAATAACTAAATAAACTGTGATGCGCTTCTGTGAACGAACTAGTATAATGGTTTTGTTAAACAGGATGATCACCTTTGAGATTGACCAATCTTGGAATATTACCCAATTTTTTGTCTTTCTCCCTTTTTATACATATTTGAAGCTCGTCTTTTTATTTTGCTGCTCTTGTTCATTCCTGTCACATTCTTTCTTTTTCCAACTCACCCTTTTGCTTTGTAGTAGTTCTCTCCCTACTTTCATCTTGTACTCTTCTTTCCTTTTTTATTACCTTATATCTCTTGTTGCTTTTCAAAGGTTCTCTGTGAGTGTATTCCAGCCTCCCTTCCAGCCAGGCAGGATATCACCGGAGCAGATGTCCCGCCCTTTAACACCGGAAAAAATAAAAAAGGCAGTAAAAAGCAGCTCTCCCGTTCCTCCGGAAGTTGAAGATAAAGAGCAGCGGGAATTACAGGATCCCCCACTATTGCAGTCTACTCCTGATCATCATCCAGAGTCTGGTGATTGCGGAATGGTGCGATGTAAATCCTCTACAGACCGGAACCCCTCTCCAACTACAGCTTCTGGGTTCTCTGTATGCTCAACGCAGCGAGTGCAGGACTTGGGTTGCGAGAAAGAGACATCCTATGAAAAAGCTATCAAACAGGAAGGTAATATCCTGCTTTTCTATCTTCTACTATGTATCTAATTTTTCATGATTGGAGTTTGGTTCCATAGCCAGACACTGCTTGCTGTTAATACACTGGGATCTGTTGCCATGTATGGAACTTGCACATTGTGAGGGCCAACTCATTTCTCTTTCAATGTACATTTAATTCTGTTTCTCCTTAGAGGAACATTTGCTTCTGTGAAATGTTGCTGGAGTGATGGCAGATAATATTTGTGAATATAGCTTTATTTTTTTAAGTCCAGTGATAATCTGTCTTGTAAAATTCGGGCTTCATTGTTAAGACCATGTATGATTTTCAAATTACTATAAGAAATCTGCTTTTGAATCACTTCTGCAGCATGTCTTTATGGATCGCTCATAGCCTTGCTGTGTATGTTATGTTCTCCAGCTTGGGGTCTGGCATGGATTCACATGCTCATGGATATTCCCCGTAGTCGGGCTGGGAATCCTCGGTAAAAAGAAAAAATCACTTTGTTTCATTTTTGTACTTTCTCCTAACAACCAATCAGAGCTCTGGATCATACTGCCCCAGCCAATGATTGCCTTCTACCTAAGCGCCTCCTCAGCCAGCCATCTTCAGATTTCTTTGCTTTTTGAGAGTTAAACTCTATTTTTCGGTCAATCGAGCCCATGTGCTCCATCAATCCTTCCTACTAACCGGGACCCGTTTTTTAAAATTTTTCATTGCCCCTCAAGGGCTGTTTTCTTCGAGTATTCTTCTTGGAGGCTTCCAGAAGATTCTCCAGGCCTACACCATGTGGATCGTGTCGGACTAGAAGGACGGCATTTCCCTCTTAAAGCTGTGCGCCGACTGCTGTTTGCGGAATGTGTACATGGACAAACATTCCCAGTGTCTTTATTGCCTGCACCCGACGCACAAGGAGGAAGATTGTACATTTTGCCGTGCATTCTCAAAGCGCACGTTGAAGGACCAACATCAGCGGTTGGAAGCGTAGCTGCAGGTCAAGGCCTCTGCACCGGGTGGTACCCAGGGGCATACCTCTCCCGGATCCGGAAAAGCTGAGCGGGCTTCTAAGTCCTTTGAGGAGGCTCCACCCGTGGGGGCCCAACACAAAGCCAAGCTCCGCAAGTCTGCTTCTGTCGGTCGCTGCTGCTGCAGGTCCCGCGACGGCCAGGGCGTGCCCATCATTCCATCCAGGTCGATCTCCAGTCAGTGTATCCTGGGTAATCTACGGGAGAACCCAGAGAAGACCAGACAGCACAAGACCGAGCAGGGTACAGAGCCCAGCCTGCGCATGGCAGAGAAGGACAAAGGAGACAAACGGTCTGATCCGGCCCTTAAGGAGAAGGCCAAACAGGACAAGACCCCCTATTCAGCCGTGAAGAAGGCCAAGCAAGACAAAGGGCTGGCCTCTCTGTGAAGGCCCAGATGCACCAGGCGAAAGCTTCACCCTCCCTCGAGGTGGTGGTGGCATCTGTTTCAAAGGCCGTGGGGGCAGACCCGTAGGGTGCCCCGGCAATGGCGGCGGCAAGGGTGTCCCCTCCTTTTAGGAGGGACGCTTCGAATATGCCCGCTGATAAAACACTGAAGAAAAGGATGCCAGACCTCAGCCAGCAACGGACCCCTTGGGGCCTGAAGAAAGGGGGGCGGGGCGTGAAGTCCTTCAGGGAACAGACATTTCTTCAGCTGAAGATGAGCACGACGTCATTTCCGTCCAAGAGGTCGATGCAGACGGAGGCGCTGGAGACTTGAACCACGACGATGGCGACGACGGGGATACCGTCGTTGGAGACGACGGGCCCTAGGACGATGGGCGTCCAGGCACTTCTCCTACTCCCCAGAGGCCTCCTAGAGACTTTGCACTGGATTTCAACTCGCTGGGGTCCATGTTGCAGAGGAGGATGCCGTCAATCCCACCATCCGCCCCCCTACCCCCACGGCATCAGTGCCGGTCCCCCATTGCCATCGGGGGACCACCGACCAAGAAAAGGAGGAGACACCGGATTCCTCCATGCCACCTGTCTCCACCCTCTCCGCAGCCCCTCCCATCACCCCTCAAGGGAGACGGAATCGGACACAGAAACGAGTGGCACGGATGACGACGACGGGATGGGGGGGGGGAACCTCCCTTCTCCTCTGCCCAGAGACTCTCCGGATGAGATAGGATCGCTCCATGCAATGATATCCCGAGCCGAAGGAAAAGAAGGAAGGTTTCTTGTATCAGCGGGGAGAGGCGAAGAGGAAGACATCCTTCGGGTCCCCCTACTGGACGATGTTTGCTACGAAGGGCTGGCGTTGATGAAGAACCCCGCCACAGCCCCAGCGCAGAGAGACCTCTCGAGAAAAAGTACAGGGTGCCGGACTCTGCCCCCAAGTCTCTGTGGTCTCAACCGTCACCAGACTCGGTGGTCTCAGCGGCTGCCAGGAAGAAATCGGGCTCGACGTCTTATGCTTCGTCTACCTCTCCGGACAGTGAGGGGAAGAAATTGGCCTCGATGGGTAGGAAGGTTATCTACTCTGCGGCGACCACGATCAAGGCTGCTAATGCCCTCGCCATCGTAGCCAGGTACGACCAGGAGCTGTGGTTTAAGCTAGTACCGCTCCTGGACTTTCTTCCCTGAGGACAAACGGGTCAAGGCCTTGGAACTCTTTCAAGAAGGCGAGGTGGCTTCGAATCATGCCATCACGGTGGCCATGGACATTACAGACGCGGGGTTCCGCCAGATGGGGAACAGTGTCTGCCTTCGTCGTTGTCATGGATGGCTCAGGGCCACCAACTTTAGGCAGGAGGTCCACACAAGGGTTTTGGACATGCTTTTTGATGGGGACAACTTGTTCGGAAAAGCAGTGTATGAATCTCTCCAGGCCATCAAGGCGGACACAGACGGCAAGTGCTGTAGGCACTTTTCAATGACGACGGCAGTCCTTTCATTCCCCAGGAGGGAAGTCCAGCCGATCTTTGAGGTGTTTAGGCAGGGGCTCCACCTCTTACCACCAGCCCCCACGCTCGTTCACCCAGGAAGCCGCTCCAAGACCTTCGGGGGCAGCAGCCGTCGTCGTCCGGTACCACAGGGTGGCCCGTTAACCTACAAACAGGATTGAACTGAGCAGGACGTTGGGCCCCCACGCACGCACCCTGGTGGGAGGCCGGCTGGTGAACTTTGCCAGCGTGTGAAAGACCATCTCCATCGACCGTTGGGTGCTGGACGCTCTCGCCCACGGACACACATTAGATTTCCAACAAGCGTCACCTAATACCACCTGTGGCCCGGCAGGAAAATCACGTCCCTCAGCTGCTGCTGGAGGTGCAGGCCATGTTAAGGAAAGGGACGATAAAGCTGGTTCAAAAACGGCTCCAGTGCTCCGGAGTTTACTCGATGATCTGCCTCGCGTGAAAGATTAACAGGAGCTGGAGGCCCATCCTCGACCTACAATGACTGAACAAATAGATAAGATTCTAGAAGATCAGGATGGTCACTCTTCAGCGCGTGCTTCGACAACTGCAAGAGGGAGACTTTGTCGTCGTTGGACCTGGAGGATGCGTCCTTCCCCATCCACAAAGGACATCCGAAGTTTCTGTGCTTCGTCGTTCAAGGGAAGCATTACCAATTCAAGGCCCTGCTTTTTGGACTGAAGTCTGCACCCAGAGTCTTCACAAAGTGCCTGGCTCTGGTGGCGGCCCATCTACGACTGCAAGGGATTGGCTCATCCTGGCCAGATCAAGGGACATCGCCGTCGACCACATGGCGAGGACTGTCTGACTACTGACGGATCTAGGGTTCTCATTGAATTATGCCAAATCCTGGTTGACTCCATCGCAGGACGCCCTGTTCTTGGGATCCCGGCTCAACGCGGTGTCATGCCTGGTGGCTCCGTTAGAGGAGAGGATAACGGCCATCTTGGGCAAGGTGCAACGGCTGTTGGTACTGAAGATCGCCACAGTGAGAGCCATCAAGTATCCTCTCTGCATGTCATCATGCATTTACCTCCTTTGACTCTGCAGGTTGAGGATGCGCACGCTAAAGGAGTTCCTCGAAGCCTGTTGGGTCCAGGTGTCCGGAGGCTTCAGGACAAAATCGTGCTCGACGAGTAGTTCCGTTGGGCAATAAGGAAGGTGATGGGGCATGCGCCCCAATCCAGAGGCACGGATTTCCAGACCCCCACCACCCCTGGAAGGATGGGGAGCTCACACTGGCCGTCTTCAGGCCAGAGGCCTGTGGATACCGGAGGAGAAGCTGTTACACATCAACGTCCTGGAACTACGGCAGTATTTTGGGCCCTCAGGTCGTTTCTGCCGTCCCTCAAGGGCAAGGTGGTGAGGGTCTTCACGGACAATACCACTATGATGTTTTCATCTGGTAGCAGGTGGGGGCACCAGATCCCCAGCGCTTTCCAAAGAGGCGCAGGACTTATGGCACTGGGCCGTTGCCCTGGGGATGTTCCTCATTCCTTTTCACCTGGCGAGAGTAAAAAACACTGACTCCTCTGCATGCAGCTGTGCGCTTGCCACAGGTGGGGGAGATTCGACGGGATCAAGTGGACTACCTTTTCCTCAAATGGGGCAATCCCCAGATCGATCTGTTTGGGATGGTGACGAGCACCAAGTGCCGGAGGTTCACCAGACGGTTTCCCTAGCCGGGGAGTATGGGGGACGCATTTGCATCCCTTTGGGAACGTCCGGTTTCTGTATGCATTCCCTCCATTGCCGTTGCTTCTTCAAGTTATGAATCAACTCAGATGGTGCTGGTGCAGGATGATCCTCGTCACACCAGCTTGACCAAGGCAGATGTGGTACCCGGACATTCTCCGCATGTCAGCGTCCCCTCCAGTCAAGCTACCAGTGGTCGCAGATCTTCCTGCCAAGGAAGGAGGCGCAGTTCTGCACCCCAACCCATAATCGCTGAACCTGAAGGCCTGGTTCCTGCAGCATTAGAATTCGGGGGTTACAATCTTCCGGCTTACTGCAAGGAGGTACTCGCCAAAGAATCATCTACTTTGAAATGCTGCAGACTCAAATGGAAGAGATTCGCAATTTGGTGCCGTTCTCAGAAGATCGACCCTCTGAGGGTCACGGCCCCTCAGGTATTAACATATTTGTGGTCTTTGGCTAAATCGTGGTTGGCTCACGCCCCCATCACGGTTCATCTGGTGGCTATTTCCCGCTACATTAGATCCCTGGGACGACCCTCCTTGCGATCGCACCGGTTAGTCAAGGAATTTGTCATGGGACTATTCCTCGCGTTCCTGCCGGTGAAGGCTCCGGCCCCGGCGTGGGAGAGCAATGGGGTACTTACTAGGCTCATGGGACCCCCGTTCGAGCCTATGCATTCTGTTCCACTCAAGTTTCTATAATGGAAGACAGCTTTTCTCGTGGCCATCACCTCTGCATGATGAGTGAGTAAGATCCAGGCCCTATCCTGTAAACCACCTTACGAGGGTGGTGCTGCGGACGCACCCCTCCTTAATGCCCAAGGTGCCGTTGGACTTTCATCTAAACAAGACCTTGGTATTGCCTGTGTTTTTTCCGACGCCTTTGTCGCCGGCTGAAAGGACTTTGCACTTGCTGGATGTGGCTAGAGCGCTGAAGTTTTATGTGACCCGCACAGAGTGTTTCCGGAAAACTTCTCAGCTTTTTGTGAACTTTGGTCCTGTGAACCATGGGAAGGCCCTGTCCAAGGCTTCCATTTCCAGGTGGCTCGCTGGTTATATTACCCACTGTCCCCGGGTGGCCAACTGACTGTTGGCTGGCCGTCCGATAGCCCATTCGACCAGAGCGATCACTGTTACAACGGTGTTCCTTTCTGGTGTGCCCCTGCTGGACATCTACAGGGTTGCTACGTGGAAGTCGACGCACACCTTCACAAAATTCTACTGGGTCGACAGGGATTCCAGGGAGGAGTCCAGAGTCGGCCAAGCAGTGCTGCGCAACCTGTTCGCTTGAAGGTGAGCCTGGTGAGGAGGTAAGAAATCGCTTCTGTTGAGCTTCGCCACCTCCCGTGGCTGTGCATGTGTGTTCTGCTGTGTATTCTTTATTCATGAGCATGTGAATCCATGCCAGACCCCATGCTGGAGAAGGAACAAGTTACTTACCTGTAACTGTTGTTCTCCAGCATGGGTCTGGCATGGATTCACATGCAAACCTACCCATCTGCGGCTCTTCTCTTGGTCCTACTGCCACTTTACGTGCTATCAAATCTGAAGATGGCTGCCTGAGGAGGGACTTGGGTATAGGGCAGTCATTGGCTGGGGGCGGTATGGCCCAGAGCTCAGTGATTGGTTGTTAAGAGAAAGACAGGGTGCCGAATACATACAGGCAAAATGTTCCTGCTATGTGCCTTCCCGGCCTCTGCGCTCCCAGTCAGCTCTACTGATCTCTGTTCCTCTAGTTAGACCTTCCCGGATTGGCCCTCATGCTTTTTCTGTGATTGCTGCAAAAACGTGGAATAGTCTTCCATTGCCTCTCTGCGCTACTGACAATCATCTGTCATTCCACCGTGACATATTTGTTTTAGGTCTTCCTGCTGCTGTACCTTCTGGTCCACTTCAGTGCTGAGATACCTCCGGGTGAATGCGCGCCTTATAAATCTATTTAACATAACCTAAAGACAGTACACAAATTAAACTGAAACTATTTTTCTTTTAGCGTGGATTCCCAGGCTGACGACTGGGAATATTCATGAGCATGTGAATCCATGCCAGACCCATGCTGGAGAACAACAGTTACAGGTAAGTAACTTGTTCCTACCTTGATTAATATTTGACAAAGCCGACAGGAAATATTTGTAATCGTATTTGGATGACGCATTTTCAAGCTAACTTGTTGCCACAGATACAGATTCCTTGTATAGTGTGAAAAACATGAGGGTATCCTCACTTCTACTCGCCCTTGATCTTCTCAGGTGGTATGGGAAAGGCCATCTCTTTTGAATCGTGGGGATGGAGAAGCGAGGGAGTGTCACCTGGGTGGAGGGTCCTTTCGGATTTGGTGTGGAGTTCCCCCAGGCGAGACATGGTATCCCCCTTTCCCTATTGATGACCAATCTAACCCTCCCTGACCTTTATTTGCTACTGCAAAACCTCTCATTTCATTTCCCCACATTTAACTTCTGAAAGTACTAGGACGAGAAGACAGAGTAATGAACACCAAACGTTCATTTTCCCACTCTGGTACTGGGACCAAGATGATGCCTGCAAAGTATGATGAGTCGGGCATGTCCCCTTAATCATAGTAGGGCAAGTCGAATTGGGGATCTGTACCTTCAACCTGCTAAGTGGTTGCAGGTGTATAAAAAGAGAGCCAGATATCAGCACAGGGAGCAACAGGGAGGCCTGTGGGGGAGAGGCCAGCAGGAGACCCTTTTCTTATGGAGGCAGCCGTGGGGTAACCTGTGGGGGAGCCAGGACACCAGCCAGCAGCCCAGAGAATCTGTACAGCCCAAGTAGAGTCGGGCAGTTGGGCTGTCACAGGTGTGGGAGCCTCTGTCAAGGAAACAGCAGCTGGAGCCGCGAGTGAGCAGGAGAAAGGAGGATGCTATCCGCGTCCGGGCAATGGCAGAACTACTACTGGCATGTGAAAGACAGCCTGGTATGCCAGCGGGGCTCGCAGAAGCAGCATTACCGAACTACAAAACCGAAAGAAAGCAGGAGCTGCCGAGGAATGACACAAAGGACCAGTGAGTGTTGGGAAGGGGGGGTGCCATTCAACATCCAGGGTGCTATCTGCAGCCTACAAATAGATAATGTAGTACAGAACTGAAAAGAATCTTGAAATTTAGCATATCGAAGGCATATTGAATCCCGAACTGAAGGGGAAACAGGAAATTTAGCATATCCAATGCATATTGGCTACCAAACCGAAGGGAAACTTGGAAAATAAGCATATTGAATATCTGTTGAACACCGAACTGAAAAAAAAACTTGAAATTAAGCTTATTGAATACGGTATTATGAAACCTTTATGGGCAATACAATTAGCGGAGGACAGTCAAAGCGAAAATGCCCATATGAAAGCAACCTATGGAAAAGAGCACAAGTGTGAGAGTGTGCCATACAGAGGTGGGACACGAACAAGACTCCCACAAAGTGTACTTTTTGAGTAAATGCATTGCGCGAATGCCAAGGACTGGCAAGAGGTTTGTGACACATTATTGCAGAGCCAAGAGTTTAACCATGAGAAGCCAGCAGAGTGTAAACGGTTGTAGGTGAAAGGGTCGACTGCAATTGATTCGAATGCAATAGTTTAGAGTCAAAAGGACCGAAAAAAAGGTAGAATGTTATTTTTTGGGGAGGGGGATCTGGTGTAAAAAAAGCAATTTTTTTTTTCCTATACGGAAGCCAAAAAATAAAAATACATTTTAAAAAAAGGCATTCAAGCTTTTTTTATTTTTTATTTTATTTTTTTTTTTTGTCCTTTTGTTTCAAAACTATTGTAATTCGAAACAATGTATTCGACCCTTTGACTGGACACCGTGTAAACATTACACATAAAGCCAAGAGGCCAAAAAAAGAGAATCTGATTCTGTACACAAGGCTAGAAGAACCTGTTTGGGCTGAAGAGACAAGGGATCCTGGTTGTGCGGCCTGTGATGGGTGGACCGTGTTATGTTAAAACTGCACCTAGACCAGTGAGAATTGAATTATGAGAACTAAAGACATTGTGAAATAAACCAAGGAGAAGCACTGCAGGTGAACTGGTGAGGCAATCCAGAAGGAGAGTCAGGTTGACCTCAAGTTGTGTTAAACTTTTGAAAAGAATAAAGCTTAAATATTTTGTGCTGCAATTCTGAATAAAAGGACTCCTCCTGTAGCCATTCATCAGATCTATGTTGGAGCCAAGATTCCCACATAGAAGAGCAACTGTTATGGAGAATTCTCAGAAATGTGCGAATTCCCTCCACCTTAGAAACCTCCAGCAACTTTGCTTGATTTTGAGGACTTGATTTATTTCCCTGGAGAGAGCGAGACCTTTTTTTTCCCACTCATATATTTTAATGTGATTTCTGAACTTTGTTTCTTTTGGTAATGGAGCCTGACAAACTCCATAGGCATCATCTTTTACATTGTGTCACACAGAACCTTCAGTGCAGTGGCACAGAGAAGTCTTTCAGATTTCCCTAGGTTTAAATACCTTCTCTGGGATAAACAGTTTCCCAGAGCAGTAAAATGAAATTGACTTTACTTACATTTGTAACTTTCTAGACCCAGCACACACTTTCTTACAGTAGGGTGCTGGTGGGTTTACCTAGTATCCCCTTTGTCTAGCTTCTCATGTTACATTTTTAATGTTACCCTTTTCTCACTGAATGGCTGGTGGCAGTGTTTTACTTTTAAATACCGTGGTGTGCATTTACCACAGGCTGCGTTTCACAGCTGCAGTAAAGCACCCAATGGTGCCATTTTTGTCAAAATTGCCCTGGTCCTTTTTACACCATTTCTTTGTGGAAAGGTCCTTCTTGAGATTTAATCTGCACGCCAAACCCGGTTTGGTCCCTTTGTTCACTTTGCCTTTGGCAGGATTCACGAGTGAAGGCCGCCTCTTGCTCCAGGGTGCCTGCGGTGGGCAGGAAGTGAGGGAGGTGCCCAAAACTCCCTCTGCTTAGTCGCCTAGGAGACCCAAATGCACTCTGTAGTGATTGGCCGGCTGACTGTCCGGCAAAGACAGCCACCCTGCTGGGTGACAGACACTAGGCTGGAATGAATGGGCGAGAACTGAACAAAAGGCGAGTCTTTTGGCATGGAAGGCAGTCGACCACTGGACGAAGGAACCGAAGAAGAACTTGAAGAGGACTCCTGCTGCAACTCCTGGACCGTTGGTTTGCCTGGTGAATCCCTGCTGCTGTGCTGAAACTTGTATCAACAGAGAAGCCCCTGCAAGGAGGACTTCTCCCCTTGAGTTGGTGGGACCAATCAACTCCAAAGTAAGCCACCTGAACATTCTCTCGGAGCTGGTTGACTTTCCACAGAGTTGCTGCTGGAAACCGAGATACCAGCGAGTGGAACACCCAATTGTGTGTGTTGCTTTTAAGCTGGCCAAGAGCTCCAGGAAGATCCTCTGGACTCCCAGGAAGCAGGACTGACCGAGCCTGAGCCCCCTCAACAGAGTTTGGGAACCCAGAAGCAAGGAAAGCCCATCTCCACAGTCAGGAACTGCAGTGTTGCTATTTGCGGTAGACGCGAGGAGCTTAAACACTGACGGCCTTTTGTTTGAAGATTTCCAGTTGCGAGCTGTGACCATCCCATTGCAGTGCAGGAGTCCCCAGAAGTCCTCCCTCTTGTCCCCATGACTGAGGCCCAGGAACCGTGAGATCTTCAGAGCTGTATAGAAACAGGAGTCATCTGCTGCACTTTTTCTTCAATCCAAAGGTACTGTAAAGTCTGAGAGAATGTACCTCTTATTGTAGAGTTGCTTGCATCTTCTACTACTGACAAGTCTAACAGCTTGTGGACCTACATAGATTCTTCTTTTTCTTCAACGACTTCTAAAACATTGTGCAAAGACTTTTCTTACCTGCAAAGAAGTGCTTCAGCTGGGCGTGGCTTGGAGCCGACGCGATGCATTCGCTCCTCTAAAGCCGCCCGTGGACTGCCCGCTGCTTATAGCTAAAATTATGCAGTTCCTGTGGCCTACATGATCCATCGATGCCAGCTATGTGGATCGGAACAGATGGGGCACTAGCAGCTCAAAGATGAAAGCCGGGAGAGGGAGCACTATGCCCGTACTCGTCGCTTGAATCCCGGCTCCTCCACCCCCCTCTGCCGCACGGAGAATCCAAGATGGCGGGCGCACGTATGATGGCGTGCGCAGTCAGGAGCTGGAGGCGATCCTCCCCGTAGCACTCGAGCTGGAGGGGACGGACGAGCATCCGGATATCCAGACAAGTGGGGAATGTTTCCATCAGCCGGTGAGGGCGGTCCGGCCCCCCCCCTGGAACCGGCGAGGGGCCCCGCATGCACTGGCCCCGTTTTGTGCACCCTCTCCCTCTTCCTCCTGGGGCCCCTGACGCGTTTCAGCTACACATCCAGCGGACGGAGACCTACGCAGGCTGCGTTAGTGGCCCTCCTGGGTGCCTGGTGGGGCCTACCTTCCGGCCTGTGGACATATGCAACGGCCCTTGAAGCGACTCAATTTCCTGGAGCGGAGATGGGAGACCCTCCCCCCAACGGTTGGCGCCGGGAGCCCTCAGCAGGAGCCCCTTAAGAGATTTAAGGTAGGCCTAGCCCGCATGCTTTTCTTCCTGAGCCCTTCCTGGGGCGCCACGGCCCTGCTGCCCACGGATAAGGCCTACATCCCGCACAGGCAGCGCTTCTTAGCCTTTGGGGATGTCAGGTCCAATCTTGATTCTTCCTGCAGGAGTGATGCTGGCCCACCAGACCCCCCAAGTCTGCCTGCCTAACAGTCTCTCAGCAGATAAAACTACCAAGCCGGCAAACCAAAGGGGAAATAGAGAACAAAACAAAGACAGATCTTCACTGGACTGCACTGGTGCCCTCTGGTACTGGATTACTCGTCTGTGTCCTCAGTGTCTGTGAAATCTAGGGAAAACAATAACATATATGTTGATGTATAACTGATAAATATGTCTACCTTTTCTTTTACTATAATTTGCTTTCTTTCTCTTCAATACCTGTAGCCTATGCTATAATGATTATATGCTTTCTTTTCAGATGATGTTGAGTAGATGCTTCTGTAGATCTTGAATAACTGTTTCTTAGTATAGGTTTCCTAAAACTTCTTAACCAGGATCTTCCCTCGAACTTTAATAAAATGCTTGTTTCCAGAATTCTAATTAACTTCCTCTAAAAATGTCTTTCTATGCTGCAATAGTTACAAATGTCTCTTGAAATGGAAGGAATTGTAAATACCTTAACTGAATTGCTTTTGACTTAACAAAACTTATATTGCGTAAAAATCAATTGGTCTGTTCACTCCTCTAAAAATACTCTGCTGATGTCTTTAGCCTTGCATGCACATAATGACTGTTGTACTTAGTTGGATCCGCGCAAGAGTCTTATGTTTTCTTAATAAACGTACCGCGCTTCCTACCAACGCCTTCTATGAAAAAGTACTCAACCGTGCATTAATCCGATTCTTGCTTCATAGCCGAACGAACCGCGCTTTCAACCGTCACTTTATTTCTTGACACACGAAACGTGCATCATCCGACGCGCGATTTCTTGATCCAACGAGCCACGCACTGCTTTCGCAATAAAAATGACGTGTACGCGACGGCACGTGATGAACGTAAGGTACTTTACTCTAACCTTACTAATAATGACAAAAGCGAGACCAAAATACGCTCGCGCATGTAACTACAAATAACGTAATAACAAGTACAGCCCGATCTTACCTGTATTTGTAAAAAATATATATTTAAATAAAACCGCGCGAGTTAGTAGAAAAACTTTGTGAGTAAAAACTTATTGAACACAAAAATATATATACGCAATATGCAGATATCAGATAATAAAAACAGAATCAAATCTGATAATAGAAAAATAGTCTTTCTTAAATAAGTCTTTTTAAAGCAAAAAGGCAAATGAACTTCACTCCATTTCATATGTCTTGAAAGAGTGAATCACTTAGCTTGCTTCATCTGTATCTTCACTGCTTCTTTGAAAGTCTTGAATTCAATGTCTATTCTTCTGAAGTTCTGGAAACCTTAGTAACTCTTCTTAGTATAAGCTAACTATAAATATTTAACAACATATTCTTAGAGCTAAGTAGACTGCGACCTGCCACTAAGACAGCTAAAATGAAAGGCAGTTCAGAACTCTGAGCAACATTCCAAACAACCTCATAAACTATTTACACCAATCACTGCTGCAGAAAAGACTCTCCATCTTGCTTTGGGGAAATAAGCGATTCCTGAATTTAACATTAAGGAATATTTATACAAGTTCTATTTCTAATCCAAACATAACCCAAACATCACACTTCTAAGTAAAACTACATCCAAAGGGTTTTTGTGCTAAATGATGATTTCTTAATTTAATGTGTAAGTAAATGAAGTCTATGAAAATTACCTTGGAATTGTAACTGTATGTCTTCTAAGGTTGTGGACCTTTGAAACTCTAAAAATGTACCATGGAATCCTGACAGGGGGCCTGTGAGCAGCTCCCATGGCAACTCTTCTTCACCGCTACATCGCTCCCGGTGGCCATTGTCCCTCCGCCGACAAACAGCGCGATGGCCAAGCAACAAAAGACCACCAAGTCTTCGGACATAGTAACTCTGCTGACCGCTTCCGACAAAACTAAAAAACAAGATTCCTGCCCCTCTATCTCACGGGAATCCCTAGACAACAAGGGACCTTTGGCGACCAAAGAAGATATACGTGAATTCATGGCGGATATCAAATCAGAATTCCGCTCTTGTATGGCGGAACTCACAACTAAACTGGAAAGCACAGATAAAGTCTCGGAGGTTGAACAAAAAGAAGTGGAGTTGTTGAGGATCATATCCAAGATCATGCCTCCGCGCTAACTGAGGTCCAACGCTCAATCGGACTTTTACAGGACAAGTGCGACATCCTGGAATACAAGCAATAGGACCTCGAAAATAGTGCCTGGCACAATAACCTCCGTATTCGGGGGGTTCCCACTTCGATCCCAGACAAGGGGTTGGCTGAATATGTGGGCCTCTTTTTCCAATCTCTCCTCCCTGATCTCAAAGATTCACAGCTTCTCTTAGATCGCACCCACAGGCTGAACCCCCGACGCGGAGTGGAATCGGATGGCCCCCCCGACGTCATCACTAGGGTTCTCGTCTTTACCACGAAGGAAGCCATCTCGGCAATAAGCCTCTCCAAAGACGAAATTACATTCCAAGGGACCTCCCTCCAGATCTTTCAGGAACTTTCTCCTCTTACTCTACAAAAAAGAGGCGAGCCCTTCGCCCTCTAACCACCTTTCTTTGGGCTCAAAAAATCTGCTACAGGTGGCTCTTTCCCACAGCTTTGCATTTTTCCTACAAGGGCTCACTCAGGAAAATTAGCCACCTGGAAGATGCTACTGACATCCTGCGCCCAGGTGCTTCCAAACCCTCGTCTGTCCTGCCCTCTGAAGCAACGGCTGACTCAAACCTGGTGGCCTCCCCTAATCCCCCACAGGATTCTTGGTCGAAGGTTCCCAGATTCCGGAAGAGGAAATAGCCGGATGCGAACCCATGATGGAGCTTCCACCTCGATACCGGCTCGCAGCCCGGCACCATGATCCGATTAGCACCCTCAGGAGCACAGATGAGCTTCATCCTTAAAGCAGCGGGCATTATTCCACGGCCCATGCCCGGTTCCAAGGCACAGTCCATCTATGAGTCCTTGGAACAAACCAATAAGATTACCTGTAAGGTTAGCCATGTTGGCTACACACTGTTCTATGGCCACGTTGGCCAAGGGAGGCATTAGACCCGCAAAACTTCAGCCACCCTCAGTTAAAACTCGGCCCTCCCGTTGGCGGCCCGAGAAAAAACCCCACAGGCAGGTTGGGGAATGGCCACGCACTCCGCGACATGGCTGGTCCCTCTACATCTCCCCCAGGACTCATCAACCTCCCCGGAACTGGCCCCAGAACATTGAACTCTTAGGTTCGTCTCCCTGAATGTCAAGGGACTGAATTCACCCGCCAAACGCAAGTCCATCCTACAGAAGCTTCAGAACGACGGTGCAGCAGTGGCTATGCTACAAGAAACCCATTTGCTGCCGGCAGACCATAGTCGCCTACGCTCCCGTAACTTTCCGAAGCAACTTTTCGCACCTGGGAACTCCAAGAGGGGTGGCACAGCTATATTGTTTGGGAGGGGACTGAACCCCCAAATCCTAGAGTCTATAAGTTGCCCAGAGGGGCGGTACATGGCGGTGAAATGCCTACTACTAGGACAACTCTATTCCATAATTTCCGTATACGCACCCAACTCAGGCCAGGCGCTGTTCTATGAATCCCTGAGTACAACTCTCTCCCCGTTCCTGGAAGGCCAGATAGTGATTGGAGGGGACTTCAAATGGGTCCCGGACCCCACGAAAGACAAGTCGCATCCAACCAGTGCAGGAGACCTCACCATAGCCCTGGCTCTCCTACAACTATTTAGAACTTTGGGGGTGGTGGATTCATGGAGAGTACTCCACCCATCCGAAAGAGACTTCATTTTATTCTTATGTCCACAGAACCTTCTCCAGGATAGATCTTCTTCTAGTGTCTCCACATATCTTCACGTTCACCAACAATGTGACAATTGGCTCCAGAATCTTGTCTGATCACGCTCCAGTGACCATGGAAATCCGAGTGCAGGAACCAGCTAACCCCCAACAGCGCAGATGGATTCTATATGATCCGATTCTCAACGAGATGCCACTCCGAGAAGCTATCGCAACCACGATCACCAACTTCTTTAAGGAGAACCCCAGTGAGGACACCTCTACCGCCAATACTTGGGACACAATGAAGGCAGTGGTGCGGGGTGAACTGATGGCCGCTCCTTGCGCAATCATAAACACAAATGTCAAACTCGCCAGGGCCTTGAGGAAGACCTTAGAAATGCAGAAAGGACCCATACGGAGAAGGGCTGGACCCCTAAAACTCAGCGGGCCATCCGGATAGCACAAAAATAGATTGAGGCCCACTATGCCGAACACACTGCCAACCAAATGGCAAAAGCAAAACAGTTTTATTATGCTAAAAACAACAAAGCAAATAAGCTACTAGTGCCCAAACTTGCCAAGGCGAAGAGGAATAATACAATTGTGGGCCTGCGGAACAGCGAAGCAAGGTCCATTACGCTGACCAGGACAAACTGCAGCTCGCTGCAACCCACCTGACTCAGGTGATGACCGCTCCAGCGCGGGACATGGAGGAACAGAAGGAATACTTACGGCGTGCAGCCTTCCCCGGCTAAAAAGAACAGCCCGTGACGCTCTGGAGGCGCCGATTACTGACGAAGAAGTGGACGAGGCAATAAAAGCCCTTAAATCCCGAGCCCCTGGCCCTGATGGGTATACAACCAGGTTTTACAAGATTTTTAAACCTCAACTATTGGCACCTTTGGTACAGTTGTTTAACTCGTCCAGGACCACGGGCACTGTAACCCCGTCAATGCAGGAGTCCATTACGGTCGTATTACCTAAACCTGGAGGCGATCCGAAGAACCCTGCATCATATAGACCCATTGCCCTGCTCAACATAGATGCTAATATTTACTCTAAAATCCTGGCATCACGTCTGTATCAGTTCTTGCCGGAGATAATCAGTGCGGATCAGAGTGGCTTCCTCAGTCACCGCTCCACGGCCGACAACATTCGAAGAGCCTTGGATCTGGTGGAACTTGCCTCCCGGGATTCCCGGGAATTGGTGTTCCTGGCCCTGGACGCGACCAAGGCATTCGACAAAGTGGATTGGACTTTCATGAGGCTCACCCTCAAGGCTTTTGGATTTGGCCCGGAGTTCTGCACTATGACGCTGGCAAATTACAAAGCTCCCAAAACCCTTCTCAGAGTTAACGGCACCCTCTCCTCCCCCATCAACCTAACTTGCGGAACCCGACCGGGATGCCCACTGTCGCCACTTCTCTTCGCTCTAATTAGGGAACCCTTTGCCCAGCGGATCAGACTGAACCCTGCAGTCGAAGGCTTTCAATCAGGCCCGGCACACCACAAGCTGGCCCTCTATGCAGACGATGTCCTCCTGACTATCACAAAACCCTGCTCCTCCCTCCCTCAATCCCTGGCTGAGATAACAAGCTATGGCAGGGTCACAGGCTTCACAGTCAACTACTGGAAATCAGTTGCCATGGGAGTGGGTGTGACCCGAGAAGACCTAGTTCCGCTGTGCCCAATACAATGGACAACTAACGGAATTAGCTACTTGGGAGTTCAGATCCCGGCCAACCCAAGCGAGACCTATCGGGCTAATTTCCCTCCATTATTTACAAACTTGGAGGCAGATTTGAGACGCTGGGCGGCACAAGAGATATCGCTCATGGGCCGTATTACAGCCTGTAAGATGAACTTACTACCGAGATTTCTGTATGCGTAGTCCACCCCGGTTCCGGCGCCAGCCCTTCAACGCCTACAGAAGAAAATGCTGCAGTTTATTTGGAGGGGGAAAAAGCCCAGGATCCCTAAATCCACGTAGCTGGCCAACGCGAAGTTGGGTGGCCTCGGGGTTCCTGACCTGCAGAAATATCAAATGGCGGCTCAACTGTCCTGTATCCAATCATGGCAAGTCCTCACCAACCGCCCTAGATGGGTGGACCTCGAACAAGCGCAGTTACCCCTCCCGCTATGCTTTCTCCCACATGTCCCCCCTCCGGAACAGCGACAGTGGCAGAACCTTCTGGCATCCACCAAACACACCATTTCGGTGTGGGACAATGCGTTGAAACAGGAGAGGATCCAGACGGGGCTCAGCCCCCTCTCCTCAGTGTTTATGAACCCGACCTTCTCTCCTGGTCTGTCTCCCGGGAATTTTAAGGCCTGAATTGCAGGAGGCCTAGAGACCCTGGGTCAACTTTTTGAAGAGGGCCAACCCTGCACCTTTGAGCGATGCAAAGAAGTCTTCAGGATCCAGGAACAAGATAGATTCACGTATACCCAGCTATGCCACTGGTGCACCCATCCACAGACTCGCCAGGCGGTTACTCGTCCCCCCACAGTCATCGAATTGACCCTTAACGAGCTCCCGCCACGAGGAAGAATCTCCACTCTATACAAGTGCCTCCAAACGGATTTCCTAACCTCCAAGACCATGTATATGGCCCTATGGGAGGTGGACCTGGGCCATCCGATTGAAGACCAACAGTGGGTTGACATCTGGTCCCCGGCTCACACCTCCTCATCATGCATTACAAATAGAGAGTGCGCCTATAAGATCCTCCTCCGGTGGTACTACCCTCCTCTAAGACTTCACCACATGAACTCCACACTCAACCCTCAATGCTGGAGGCAATGCGGCCAAATAGGCTCCTTCTTCCACATGTGGTGGTCCTGCCCCAAGGCTCAAGCCTTTTGGAAACCATGCCTAGCGACGATAGCAGACATCACTCAGGTGCGACTGCCCTTGGCCCCCGAACCTATCCTCCTTGGAGCACCGATCCCCGGGATCTACCCAAGCTCTGGTCCCAAGGCCAAACTATTATCGCAATGCCTACTTGCGGGCAGGAACGTGATAGCCCGCACCTGGAAAACGACGGAAGGCCCTCTCATGCCTTTCTGGTGGATGAAAGTCTGGGACATCCTGATCGCCGAGAAGGTGACGGCTGCCGGAGCAGGCACTTTACATCGCTTTCGCAACATCTGGGGTCCGGTATTGGATTTTGAGCAAAGGTTCCCGGCCCTGACTTTCAAGCCCCAACTGGCCAGGAGAACTATTCAGGATGGAGATCCCCTGCGGGGACGTGAAGACGGAACTTGAGACCGAAGTGTGGGGTGGGAGGAGCGTCAAATGATATTACTGTATGCTACATGTCGCAAGTGATTAGGCTTTGTATTGCCATAACCTGCCTGTTTAAAATAAACATGTTTTAAAAAAAAAAAAAAGTGCTTCAGCTCAGATAGACTTTTGCCCATTGACTTTGGCTTAGCCTGTACTACTGAATGACTCTTATTGGGGGATCTGAAAGTATTTGCCTGCTTAAGTATATTTGTGGTCTCTTGTATGTTCTAATAACCTTTTCCTTTAACTTACTCTTAAATGACTCTAAATGCAACAGTGATATACTAATGTCCCCAACACCATAACTATTGAAGTCACCTGAAGGTGTAGTTTGTGCCTGTGAGCCATCCTAAAAGGGTACTTATTGATTTGGAAATTTTAAGAGTGTGTATTTTGTGATGTATATTTGAGTGTTAATATTATATTTCTCCCTTTGAAGAAGGCTCACTCTAACTGACTGATAAATTAATAATTGTTTATTCAAGAAACGTTGTGTGTAAGAGTTTATTTGAATGCTTCTCACTGTGAATCTCTGTAACTCCCCTACAGCTCACATTGACCCGATCTGAAATGAGCCTGGCTGCTCAACACGCTGCCAAAACTGTGTAGTACAAGCTTATACCAAAGGTTGGGTTTCCTATTACCTGTAGTCAGGGTTGTTGTAGTGTTCCCAAAGGGTACTGCATACAATGGTGCCTAACAGCAGCCCACTGACAACCTGAGGATTGCCCTTGCAGATGACCTGCATCAACTCCACTGATTGGCCTGGTGAGGTACTGCTCCTCTGCCTGATGTTAGAAGACCATTGTCAGTCTTTCTATCCTTGAACTAATAGGACCAACTAGTCTAGACCCGCTTGAGCATACTTGCCTGCATTAAGTCTCCCTGGACTGCCCTCTTGGGCTACCACGCTGTAGCTGTTGGTGGTTCCGATTTGAGCCTTGAAAATATCCAGGTCCTCTGCTTGTGCCAGAAGGCTGCAGCTCCTGAATTATTAGCTTCCCATCTAAAAGGGTGGCCTCGGTGGAGCTACTTTTGTGTTTATTGCTGAAGTGGTGACCGTGGCTGGAACCAGTCTTCGTTACTCCTGTTGTGTCCTTAGTGGGACTGTCCTGCAGAAGTCTTCATTTTTCTTTGTTTTGGACCTCCACTTAGAAGCTGTCCCAATGCTGGAAGTAGACCTCGCACCCACAACCTCTTGACCTCTCACCCAAAAAAGCTGTATATCATTTCCCTAGCGAATTCTGGATGACCCACAGTGGTGTCTGGGAGAATCAGAGTCTATTCCTGGCCCTCCCCTTTCTTCTATAGGGGTAATATTGGGTGCAAAAGTCCTTGTCCCCAAGTCCCTATGGCCTGACTTTTGGTCATCGAACCTGGGTCATGGATTCTACCCTAGGGCTAACCTGATTTTACTCTTTTGGATCACCACCACAACCCCCTGCATCCTTCCAGAAAAACCTTCCTGGAGAAACTGCCACTGGACCCTGTGACCTTTGGGCACTAGGCCCCATACATCTGAAATACTGAACTTCTAAAGATGGAAGGAACTGGAGTTGGACAGATTTTATTTGTCTATTCCTGCATTTAACTACTCACCTTGTTTTAATTGGTAAATTGATTTTGATGCATTTTCATTGAACCTATTGGTGCATGCATGCATGCATGCATGCATGCGTGTGTGTGTGTGTGTGTGTGTGTGTATGTATATATATATTTATTTCTGGGGCTTGTGCATCTGCTTAGAATCACATGCTTTGCATATGCCGACATCTAGTGGAAGTTGCAGAGTATTGCACATGAAGTTATTTCAAAGTTTGAAAAGGGACATGGACAGTGTAATACTATCCCTAGTGTGAGGTACCCTATACCAAGGATCCCTCAAGTGTCGAGATCCCTCAGATAATTTTTTCCGCCATTCTGGTGAGTTGTATCCTTGCGGCATCCGTAGCAAAAGCTACTTGTGGAGTTAATTATTATCCAAACTTCTTTTGTCGAGTATCAATCGGTGTACTTTTATCGACGGCTGCATCTCGATATCTGGTTCCTGATATGAAGACGGACGTCCTTTCAGTCGACTAATTTGGGCATACACCCAGCTTCTGTCTACCAGTAGGGACAGTATAGGGGACTGACCTTGCTTGTTTAGAGACTGCCTGTCCCCTTTCCCTCCCCCTACTGCAATGGTCTTGCTGCCTCAGTCACCTTTCCAATACAGAGCGTACTTAATTAAAATGTTGCCTTAAGTGCAATAGGACATTTCTGTGGAAAGACGCACACAGGGTGTGCCATCACTGCATTCTTCGTGATCACTCGGAGTCCCGCGGCACATTGTGCAAACTCTTTAAGCCCAAGAAACTTAAAGAGCGCAGAGCTAAGCGGTGAACGCCATGATGGCGGAGTCGGAGAATGCTGCAGAGCTCTCCAAATCAGACCATGAAGGCTGAAGCAGCAGAGTCTCAAAGCGCGAAGACACTACAACGGAAGATCATTGTTCCCGCACACCTGTCACCAGCCTCGAAAGGCAGTCGCAGTGTGCTGCTTTGAGGACGGTCTCTGGCAACAATGACATGCACACACCATCGTTTTCCCACATGCACACCACCCCACTGCTCCTAGACGGACCCATTGATGGGGGGGACGTTCGCCGATGGTAGGTGGCTCAAGGCCTGCCGATAAACCGCCAACCAGGCCCGCTGTAGATCCGCCTATGCATTTCCAACAAGGCACTTGTTCTGACACTAAACCTTGTTCGGCTGAGGCAGAGACATCAAAACAGCTGTTGAAAAGACACAAATCTTACTTGCACCCTGAAAAACACCCTAAGGGGCATCATGTGCCTGCTAAATAGGCACCTGATGCCCCTCAGGACTATCAGGAAGGAGCTTCATCTCCATCTTCGTTCCTCAGCAAAAAATGCCCCAGGGAAAGCCCAAAGGACGCACCCATTGCCGACTGTCCTGCAGAGTCACCACCAGTAACCCTTAAGGATACCCCTCCCGACGGCGAAAGACCATCATGACTGACACTACTTGCACAAAAACTCAGTTTGAGGAAACCATCAGGAAAATATCCTTTTTTGTGGACATCATGAGCAGGCTGCCCACTCCTCAACCCATGGTGCAACCTCCTATACCAGTGGTGCCCAGTCCACCTCCACGCCCCCCCTCCCCCACCTACACCGCCTCAGGCCGCCACCCCCAGGGAGACTTCACAGGTTTCCCAGTAAGGGGGTCTGCAGTCATATTAAGCAGACCAATACATGTTGATCGTTGATCAGGATGACCACAACCAAGATGGTTACAACACCTATCTACGGGAGCAGGATGACCCACATCTTATCCTCAGACCCAGTTGACCCCTCTGTAGTCGAGAGCGGTCATAATTCCCCTATAGCAGACCAAGGAGTCGGGTCCTGTAGAGACCGACTTCAAAGAGGCCATCCTCAATGAGAAAAGCCCACCAGCCAGGCTATTACTCGCCTGGAGTCTTATCAAAAAGAGGGTCTCTCCATTACGGTCTAACCTTCCCTTACTAAGGTGGTCAACCCAAGGGTAGAAAAGTCATTCAAGCCTTCTCCTTCTGATCCTCTTTAAATCAAGGGACACGTCACGCATTCGCTGGTGGTTACTACTACCAGAAAGAGAGCTAGTGTTCCACTCAATCTCGGAAGCACCTCCCAACAAGGAGTCCAAAAGGCTATACTTAACCAGACTAGCCAACCACACAACCCTGCTTGCCTGCTACGACAGCACACAGTGGGATTACGTCGCATAATATCTTGACGCTGTTCCAGAACCTGCTCATTCACACCTTCTCACAGTGGACACCGAGGGTTAACGGTGTCTCAAAACAGGTTAAAAAAAATTCTAGATTCTGCAGATACCTCAGGTAGTCATTGCCCAGGGGAACCCTCCTAAAGAGACACTCCTGGTTTAAGGATTCTGGATTTAAGCCAGAAACACAGGTGGCACTTATTTACATGCCCATTAAAAAAGTCCTCCTCTTTGGGAAAACAGTTGATGATCAGCTGGAGACTACAATAAAAAGAGCATGAGCCCATCAAGACCCTGGGTCAAATATCTAGCAAACCCTTCATACAAAAAGGGAAATTTGCCACATGCTGGAACCTTCGGGCAAAAGGTTTCAGCTGACCAGGACAATCCGGTGCAAGCACGACTGGTGCTTCATTCTACAGCCCCCAGTACCAGTCGTCCTACCATTACCAACAGCTATGGTTTTGCTGTGGGAACGGATGAGGAATAGCTGCAACCTCTAAAGGCACAGCTGCCCCTGCCAACAAATAATGGTTCAATCCATATTTCCTCCCATACAACCCCAGTCGGGGGACGCAGAACACTCTTCGCCAAGCAATGGGAGGGACTAACATCAGACCACTGTGACCAAAGGATGTCCCCCGAGCATCTCAACATCCTGCAGGAGGAGATAGAAACTCTACTCCAAAAGGGAGCAATCAAACTGGTACCATTCCTGCAACAAAATCAGGGTATTTATGCAATGTATTTCCTTGTTCCTATGTCATATCCCAAAAATTCAGGATGACAAGGTTGCAGGAGGTCATTCCTCTACTCAAACTAAGGATTACATGGCAACATTGGACATGAAAGATGCAAACTTTCATATTTCAATGTTGCCAGTGCACAAGAAATACCTCAGATTCAAATTGGGAGACAAGCACTACCAATTCAAATTGCTACCATTCGGCATTGCTTCAGCCCCCAGGGTATCTATAAAGGTCCTAGAAGTGGTAGCCGCCCACTTGCGAAGGCAGTCCATTCCAGTGTACCCTTAGATAGACTGGCTAATTACTGGGGACTGTCCCCAAAGGTGCCTTCTAAACACACAAGTCATTTGCTGTTCCAATTGGGCTTCTTCATAAACCCAAATAAGTCAAGCCTAGTACCCAGCCAAGTAAAACAGTTTCTGAGGGCACTAATGAAAACAAACGACTGACTAGTCTTCCCCTCCGAAGAGAACATGTTTCAAACACCTCGGTATGTGGCAGGTCATTAGGTGATGGTATGAAAGTCAATGCGGCTACTATGAATGATGGCTTTCTGCATCTGCCTGGTGCCCCACGCCAGGCAAGCAGGTAGTGGGACGATTTAGTGGTGGTTTGAAACCTCAAGTTCAATCACTAGAGAGGTGGTACAGAACCAATCTGCTGAAGGGAAACACTTTCCACACACCAGCGATCAAAGCCACTCTCACAACAGAAACGTCCAGGACAGGGTGGGGCACCCCCTTCCTCCACCACACTTGTTAGGGAGAATTCTCAGAAATGTGCTAATTGCCTTTTAACTTAGCGACCCCCCAGCTCTTTTGCTGGACTTTAGGACTTTTAAAATTCTAATCTGGAGAGCGTGAGACATTTTCCCACTCTCTCATATTTTTCTGTGATTTATACTCTGTGTTTCTTTTGACTATGGAGTCTGACAAACTCCATAGTCATCATCTTTACATTGGGACACTCAGCTCCTTCAGTGCAGTTACACAGGGAAGTCTTAGCTTTCCCAAAAGTTTAAATACCTTCTCTTGGTGATGCTACTGTTTTCAAGAGCCGTGAAGTGAAATTGACTTTACTTACATTTTGTAACTTTCTAGACCCAGCACACACTATCTTACCATTGGGTGCTGGAGGGGTTACTTAGTATCCCCTTTGTCTAGTTTCTCATGTAACATTTTTATGTTACCCATTCTACAATTAATGGGTGGCGGCAGTGGTTTACTTTTTACTACCATTGTGTGTTTTTACCGCGGGCTGCAATTGCAGCTGTGGTAAGACACCTATGGGTGCCCATTTTATCAAAATGGCCCGGTCTTCTTTTTTCTGCCATTTCTTATTGCAACGGTCCTTCTTGAGACTTACGCTGCCCACCAAACCAGGTTTGGTCCCTTTGTTTGCTTTTCTTTGGCAGGATTCACGAGTGAAGCCCGCCTTTGGCTCCAGTATGTCTGGCAGCGGCAGGAAGTGAGGGAGATGCCCGAAACTCCCTGTGCTTAATCTCCTTGGTTACAGTAATGCACCCAAAGGTGATTGGCCGGCTGGCTATCCTTGCAGGACAGCCACCCTGCTGTGTGATGATCAACCTGGCTGGAAGGAATGGGAGAAACCTGCATAAAAGGTGAGGCTTTTTGGCTTGGAAGTAAGTCGACCACTGGACGAAGGAATCCGAAGAAGAACTTTGAAGACGCCTGCTGCAACTCCTCGAATGCCCAGTGAAGCCTTGATGCTGTGCTGAAACTCCGAATTTGTTTTGACTAGAGAAGCCCTGCAAGGACGACTTCTCCCCTTGGGTTGGTGGGACCAATCAACCCCGAAATGAACTTGTTTGGACCTCCTCTCGGAGCTGGCTGTACTTCCGCTGCTGCTGCTGGAACCAAAGTGCCAGGGAGAGGAACACCAAACCGAGTGGATCGCTTTTAAGTTGGACCTGAGCGCCAGGAACATCCTACGGACTTCCCTGAAGTAGGACTGACCAAGCCTGAGTCACCTCAACAGAGTGCTGGACCCCAGAAGCTAAGAAAGTCTGAAGTGCTATCCAAGAACAGCTGTATTATTTGCTGTTGACGCAAGGAGCTGAAACTGCAAAGTGCCGCTGAATTGAAGTTTGCCCATTGCTGCCACCGACCTGCCCATTGCAGTGCAGGAGTCCCCAGATAGCCTCCCTCTTGTCCCCATGACTGAAGCCCAGGAATAACAGGACTGCAGAGCTGTACAGGAACAGAAGCCAGCTGGAACCATTTCTTCTAACCAAAGGTACTTTAAAGTTAAGAGACTTACCTCTTATGGTGTAGCCTTACTTGTTCTCAGTTGAGACTTGTCTTGGTTGCCCTTGCAGAGTTGCTTGCAGCTTTGCCTCTCCCAAGCCTCACAGCTTGTGGCCCTTCAGGTGATTTTATTTCTACAAACCTTTCTAAAAACATTGTGCAAGACATTTTACTTACCTGCAAAGAAGATCTTCAGAACCCCTACTGTGTTCAACTAACATTGACTGTCCTGGCTCCCTGAGCGACTTTTATATCTCTGACTTTGTGCTTTTGCCTTTCCCCCAGGAAAGGGTTAATTTACTTTGCATTAGAAGGTTTAACAAGTACTTACCAGTTTATGAATTATTTGTTGTTTGTTAACCTTATTTGTATTCCTTGATCTAACCCTTCGCACTCAAACTCCGTATTGCTCTGGATGTACCAGTGCTAAATCAATTTCCACAGTGTCCTAGCTATTCAAGTCACCTGAGAGTGTAGGAAGTGTGTGCCTTCCCCAATGGGTATCATCTGATTTAGAGAAACAGTGTGTTTTGAAGTGTATTATAATTGTTACAGGTTTTTCTACCCTCTGAAGAAGTCTAGATCACTGGCTGTTAGATTGATAATTGTTTAATCAAGAAACCTTGAGTGTGTTTATTTGAATATTTGTCACTGTGAAACTGTGTTACAACCCTACTGCTCACATTGACCCCTCTTGAGAAAAGCCTGGTGAAATGATGCTTGTTCCAGGTACTTTATGATTACTTCAAGCAAGTTTATTTCCAGCTTCTTAGTTACAGTCTCACATATAAGACATAGACAATACTAAGACAACACCGGCTCCCATCACCCATGCAGAAAAGCTGTAACTGCCACCACTCAGAACTCTCACTCATAACATTCCACCATTCACTCGTCAATACTCCACGTGACATCACTGGCTACATCACATCAGACAAGCACTACACAACACACCTCCCTCCTTTACTCAACCACATCACATACAGGCACTGCACAACACACCTCCCTCCTTCCAAAACACACGTAGACATGAAACCACCCACAGACTAACACATCCAGAGCAAATTCCCATCATCATAACAACACACCAGAACGAACTACATTCCATGAACCAATCACAAAATCACTATGCTCCCTCTGTCTGTTCCTGCCACAGACAGACAACTGGGCTCTCACCCCATGATCCAACCCGCCCAGGAATTACTCTACTTTACCTACGTTCTGACACCACCACAAAGCTTCTTCGACACCTACAACCCGATCCCGCCTGAAATATCGCGTTTGTCTATGCAGCCACCCTGGAACTCCAGCAGGCCTCTAGACTGCCACTCTAGAGCACAATCAGGCCTCAAAGCCCCCCAAAAACCAACCACAACCTCACACCAGCAAGAAACTCGGATAGTGGAAACACATCATCACTCAGTACACATGTATACACATACACACGCGCACACACACACACCATTCCACCAGACCACGTTGTACAACCCTACCAAACACATTGAGACCGGTGGCCACACGCTCCCACCAATGTCCTCAACAAATACTGGCAAAACTTAACGCTCCAATCCACTCAGATGACATCCTCACACAAGTCTGAATATTGAACCCATAGCATAAAACAAGGTTCACACTCAACACCACAAGCAACATAGAAAACAATTGTCCATCACCTCAGGACACCACCACACCTCATTCCAATGGGCCATTGCCAGGCGTCCCCAGCCATGCACCCCCTTGCCTCCAGCTACATAATGTCCCCTGTGATGAGAAGGGTAACAAACCATAGAGGAGGCGCTACCTCCCCTTAGAACAACCACATGGCTGTTAAACATTTACCAAATCCGGTAAACTCCATAAACTAGACCAATCCCAAAACAGGAATAAAAAAAACCCAACCTCCTTGTACTAAAAGAGGCGAGGCTCTACCACACTCTGGAACAACTCCATGACTGTTCAACTTTTACCAAATATAGTAAACACCATACCAGCCCAATACCCAAATAGGAAGACAATACCTCCCACAAATCGCCCAAGCAACACGAACCACGCATTGCCCACCGCAACACTCGTACCAAAAACGTCTTCACACCATATACACTTACTACCTTGCATATGTGAAAAGACCCACACGCATAATCCATTCTCACTGTGGTCCAATCCATTACCAAGCTCTCACCGACTCTCTCCATCCAGATACAAAAATTGCATATTATATACAATATCATCAGTAAGATTGATAACATGCATTTTCTTCCTGTAAATATGACGATGCAACACTGAAACACATCATTTTAACAATAAAATGCCATAACCATATTTTGCTATAAATAAAGCAAAACACCAAAACTTTAATGGACCTAAGGGTCCATAGCCATAACTAGGCTCCATCACAACCTGATAGTCGATAGCTACTTGAACTCTAAATAAAGAAAATCTAAATGTGTATACCCTGTAAAAGTCATTGCTAAGAACATGCGATTTCCGGCCCTACCAGTCGTTGTTGCTTCATGCAACTCTAATTGCTGCAATCATGAAAGAAGACTTTAGTCACAACCATCACTTACACACACAACCGTATGTGCATACTTTGCAACACACAGTAACACATTGTGCGAGCGGAAGTCCATGTGCCATGTGCAAGGCACTATATACCTGAAAATCCTCAAAATGAATCATTCGATACATTACCACTAACATACTCCTTTAAGCAATAACTCACACCAACCATCACAAATGTGCACATATATAGCCATTTACCCTCCATACTTCTGTGGCTTGTTGTATACTACATCAACAGTTAACCACATTTAAATACCCATTCCCAACATCCCATCAAAAACGTGCTAGTGCAAAGTACATAGCCAAGTATAGTGCACATGTATTACACAAAAAGAATACTTGAGCATAGTCTCCTTGATTCCATCGTCAAGTACATTGCGCACCCCGGCAGTGATCATTTCCATCTGAAATCCTTTGCTGCAAGCATCAGCAATACACAGCATCCACGCGACCAACATGCATCGCACAGAAAGTAGCAGCCAATTCCTCTGCATCTTCCATCTTATCACTAAAAAAAAAAATTGTTCCCAGATATCTGCTTCCAGTAGTGAGGCTATTCCATCTTCCAGCTTATCAGTCTCACGGCAGTCATTTCTTCGCCCCTACTGTTGGGCCGCTTTGAGTTGACATCCATTAACTTCCTTCACCTCGTGAACATTCTCCTGTGCTGACAGTACTTCAGCTAACATGACATGCATTTAAAACCACCTGCAAGTTCAGTCTGAAAGCGAGTTAGGACGCTGCTTTCCCTTTCGTGCTGTTTACCAACAGAAGGCTTCAAATAATAATCCGGACCAACGCTACAAAGACAAACCTGCCTAGTAGTCTCATAGACCTAGCCCCGAACTTTCTGCCACAACTTCCTGGGCACGTATAAAGACATACCAGGGTGCTTTACTCGATACTTCATCGTAGTGTTACCACAGAAGCAGATGACTTCACAGAAAACTGGGATCTCTGCTGGGACATCATCCGTCACAAAACGAAATGACAGGGAGCATATCTCCTGCTCTGCCCAGCGAACACCTGCGCAGGTAAGCATCACTATTCTTCCAACGACATGTGAACAATTAATTTTGCCCTCATTTCACACACATGGGGCACGCTGATCTTCCGACCTCAGGAGCAAAGCCCAAAACACTTTTCTGTGCCACTTGCCGGACTCTGGGGGTACAACCACGAACCTTAAAGTTTCATGTAACAGTGGTGTCTCTGCTGCCAATGGGACATATTAGACAACTCCTTCCCATTTAAATTAACAGGCACAGTGCAGCCTGCTCTCAGTAGGCCAGTTCCTCTCTACAGCTCAGGCAGCTTAAAACTTAAGCATACATTTCACCAGCTGGGCCAGCCCACCAGGGATCCGCTCTGCCTCCTCGCTCTACCTCCTACAGATCCCTCTCAATAGGTAACTGCCTTACCCTTCGCCCTGGGTGATGGGACTTGCTGGTTTTGGGGGCGGTGTTGTCCTTCCTGCTGGCTGTCTCTGTGCCCCCTCAAATCCCTGCAGCAGGTTCCTTTGTCTTCCTTTCCAGTCTGATGCACATAGGTCCAGCATCAAAAGACCGACTCGGCGCCAATGAAATGATGCTGGTTCCAGGCCCTTTATGATTACTTCAAGCACGTTTATTTCCAGCTTCTTAGTTACAGTTTCACATATAAGACCTATAGGACAATAGCTAAGACAACACCGGCTGCCATCACCCTGACAGGCCAGCTGTAAATGCCACCACTCGGAACTCTCACTTATAACAATCCACCATTCACTCATCAACACTCAACGTGACATCACTGGCTACATCACATCAGACAAGCACTACACAACACACCTCCCTCCTTTACTCAACCACACATACACAAAGCACGTCACATACAGGCACTACACAACACATGGCTGCTCAGCCACACTACCAACCTGTGTAGTACAGACTTATACCAAAGGTTGGGTTCCTATTGCCAGGAGGTCAAGGTTGCTGTAGTCTTCCAAAGAGTGCTGCACACAATCTTGCCTAACAACACTGCTGAAGGCCTGTGGACTCAAATGCTAACCAGAAAGCACATCAACATTCTGCAACTACTAGCGGTCCTCAAAGCACATCAAGCCTTCAAAAGTCAGCTAGCACACAAAACGGTCCTAGTCCTCACAGACAGTACCACAGCCATGTTTTACTTAAAAAAAAAAACAGGGGACACACTCTCTCTAGGGTTGTTCAAACTAGCCAAGAACATCTGGCAGTGGTCACTGCGTCGCAACATGTTCCTAGTGGCGCAATATGTTTGAGGTGACCTCAGTTATCAGCCAGACATACTAAGCAGGCGTACAATGCTACCATTGGAGCACGAGGGGCAACTAAACACAGATATGCTAGACAACATCTTCTCAAGCTGGGGTTCCCAGAAATAGACCCCTTTGCGACCCTGGTAAACACACAATGCCAAGATTACGCATCCAGTTTTCCCCAGAAAGTATTCAAGGGGAATGCAGTTCTGATTAATTGGTAAAGTAAATTTGCATACGCCATTCTCCCCCAAACCCCCCAACACCTCAACAAAATAGTCCACAAGCTCCACCAGGAACAAGTAACGCTAATCCTAGTAGGTCCGATGTGGGCGCGCCAGACCTGGTTCTCCCATCTTCAAATTATGTCCTTGTGTCCTCCCATGAAACACCATTGCCTGTACAACCTGTTAACTCAGGATCAGGGAACAACAATTCACCAATTCCCCCAGAAGCTGAGCTTGGCAGCTTGGCTCCTGAGGTCAAAATTTGGTCACCTAAACCTAGACCAAAGGTGCTTGGAAATACTCAAAGAAGCACGCAAACCCAAGACAAGTCACTGCTATTTTAATAAATGGAAACGTTTTGTGTTGTGGTGAAAAACATGGTCTCTTAACCCAATCGACTGTTGACCGTCCAACTACCTGCTATAGCTAGTTGACTCAGGATTAGTCTTTAACTCACTCAAGGTACACCTAGCAGCTCTCTGCTTACACCACATCTCAAAGTGAAATGTTGTGGTGGATGGGTAGGTAAAGCTTTCATGAAGGGCGTAAAAATAATGTAACCCTCCCAATCCCCCCCCCCCCCCCAATCTCTAATCCTACTCCCAGCTGGGACCTCATTATAGTACTCACAAAGCCCTTGAGGGGCCCCCCTTCAATCCAAATACAAAGCCAGCCTTAAACATCTAACAAACAAGACCGCTTTCCTTATAGCCGTTACCTCCATCAGAAGGGTTAGTGAAATGGGTTAATGGCAAAAAGGATCAAATACCACAATCCTCAAAGTACCTTGAACATGAAGAAAGTGTTCCAGCTAGTTGCCTTCACGATGCAATGCAGGAGACGCTTGTGCCTGGGTCTTGGTCGCGGTGATGAAGGGGAGAACGTCTGGTGGGCTTCTGCATCAGTACTCGATAGAGGGACTTGGCAGCAATGGATTTCGGTCGATTCAGCAGCTTTGTGGTTTTGGCTCCTGTTAGGGAGGATTCTCAAAAATGTGCTAATTCCTCTCTACCTTAGAGACCCCCAGCAACTTTGCTGGATTTTGAGGACTTACATTTTTAACCTGGACAGAGTGAGACCCTTTTTCCCACTCTCTCATGTATTTTAAATGTGATTTTAAACTGTTTCTTTTGGTTGTGGAGTCTGACAAATTCCATAGGCATCATCTTTTTACATTGTCACAGCACCTTCAGTGCAGTGGCACAGGGAAGTCTTTCAGATTTCTCAAGGTTTAAAGACCTTCTCTTGGATAAACTACTGTTTCCAAGAGCAGTGAAGTGTCATTGATTTTATTTGCATGTGTAACTTTCTAGACCCAGCACACACTATCTTACAATAGGGTGCTGGAGGGGTTTACTTAGTATACCCTTTATCTAGCTTCTCATGTAACAATTTTATGTGACCCTTTTCTCGATGAATGGCTGGTGGCAGTGGTTTACTTTAATTACTGTGGTGTGCATTTACCGCGGGCTGCTTTCGCAGCTGCAGTAAAGCTTACATTCCTGCGACTTGTGTTGAGGTGGAGAGGGCTGGAGCCCTTCTCCCTCTGTTGCCAGAGCAACCATCCAGCTACTTGCAGACAGCCGTGTCGTTGAAGCCTCCCAACCATGAACAGAACCATCGGACCCATCAGTTCCTCTCTTGCAACCAGCATTATCTGTATGGTGAGAGTGCACATTTCCCTCAACTCCGGCGGCAGAAATGATCTTTCATTCACCTGCATGCAACGTATTACTAGCCCGCTTTGTCTGCACTACCGCCTGATCTGGAAATGGCAGGGGCAATGCGACGTGAAAACGAGGCTATTGCCAGTTCCTAGGCAACTGGGCCTCTCTTGTAACCAATCCCCATTGTCGGCAGGCTGAAGCCGGCCAGCGGACGAATGCCTAGGGAAAAGGCCATGGTTGCCCCTGTTCGCCATGGCGAGCCCATGGACCCTGATTAGGTGAGCGCATTTGTCCGTTTGCAACGTTCTTACGTTATATATCCCGTTATTCCAGTGAAATATCCCTCAGTTTACCCTTCCTACATGTGCATAGAGATTAGCAAAATTGACAGTCGTCCTACACGCTGTATCTAATCCCATGTAACGCCTCTCCTCCGAGCTGATCAGCTCTATTGTCCAACAGTATCCAAACCCCCCTCCTCCGGTACGATAGCCCATTTTTTGGAGACCCATCACTGAGTGGCCGTACCACTCAACCTCCTATGGCCCAATTCTCTATTTACTGTGTGCTTGACCTGAATCTATGACCTCGCCTACGACTCCTTGCAGCCATCGCCTGTGTTAACCAGCACACCAGTACCCAGCTCATCATGATATGGAGCATTTCGAGGGGATTGTGTCCTCCGAAGTATTCCACATCTATGACAGTAATGACCACAGCTGTGCTGCTTCGGAAAATGTTCCTGCGTCGATGACGTCGATACGCTGTCCCTCGAGGGTCGACGTCACCGGATGTTATATATAGGACGCACAGCGGCTGTAGCCTCAGTTCCGTTTTTCCCGTGAAAGTGTTCGCTTCGGAATCTCACCACGCTCGGTTCTTCTACTTTGATTGCGATGTCTTCATCTTCTTCTACCCCAAAGTCGGGCTTTAAAAAGTATCGGGACTGCGGTTCCAAAATGTCCATCATGGCCCCGCATGACGTCTGCCTCTGGTGCCTCGGCGAAAGCTACGCCACCGACGACTGCGATGACTGCCAGTCCCTGACATCGAAGGCCTTGCGGGAGCAGAAGAAGAAATTAACAGTAGGTAGGGTATCTAAAACCTGTAAGTCGAAATCTGCTGGGCATTCGACCGACGACTCGAGGGGCGACTCTCCGCGTCGGCGTAAGTCCAGGGGGTCTCGGTCTCGGAGGGGTTCCTGCCATTCCTCTGCCTCTTCTAGGCATTCTCGGAAGTGCCGTCACTGGTCGCCTTCCCAGTCCTCATCGGAAGACTCCGCCAGAAGGCAGGTGACTTGTCCCACCAAGTATTCGTCGCCGGCCGAATGGGACGCTTTCCGCCAGCAGATGGCGATTTTGGAATCGCAAGACACTGTTCTGTCCGCACCTTCGAGAGAAGCCGGCAAGGAATGAGCTAGAGCCACCACTCGCACGCCTTCGAGCTCAGGCGGTCGGCGCGACCAGCGGAAGCCGTCGAGGTCCCGATTGGAAAAGGTTGGTCCAGGTCCTTGCGTCAAGACCGTCGGGGCCTGTGAGGCCTTCCAAGAAGGCATAGACGCCATCAGCGCCGTGTCCGTCTAGGGACTCTCTCAAGGCTCCGGCTTCGAAGAAGTCGTCGGCGCCGAGTCCGTTGAAGGACACTCTCGGGGCTCTGGCCTCGGACATTTGTCGAAGTCATCGGCGCCTCGGTCAACGCAGATTCCATTGGTGCCCTCGACGCCTTTTGGGGAGAATTTGCCGGAGGTGCCCCGGATGAATTTGCCAGAGGTGCCCCGATGACGGCTCTCTGTAAGTCTGTGAGGCCTGTTTTTGAACCCTTCTCTACTCCTCCATCCAGATTGGATTTATTCCAACCTTTGGATTATATTTCAGTGGTGGAAGAAGGGTCTGATGAGTAGAGGATTGTGCCTCCTGATGTTCCTGATGACCTGTTGTTTGGTCACAGTCAAATGGAAGCCCTGCGTCAGTCCTTACATGACGCCCAGTGGTCTTGACACCTCTCCGGAGGTTGAGTTTGGCAGGCTTGAGCCTTGTACGCATGATGAATCCTTGTATAAGCATCTCATGTCGAGGGTGACTGAGTACTTGGGATGGTCTGCTCCACCTGTCGATTTTCTTCAGGATGATCGGATGGATATCCTGGACCAAGGTCCACCCACTGACCCGGTGTTGCCATTTCATATGACTTTGCAAAGAAGGGTGGCGGCGGCTTGGACTGCTCCGGAGAGTCTCCCTGCAGTGAATAAGTTGCTTCCGAAAAAATACCATCCAGCCAGTGGTGACCCCTGCTACTTGTCCACACACCATACTCCAGTGATTTTGGTGGTGCAGGTGGCTACGTCCCCGACGAAGCAGGCTGAGTACCCTACCATCCCTCCTGATGGGGACGACAAGCGCTTTGATGGTTGGGCGAAGAAGGTATTTTCTTCTGGGGGTATGGCTTCAAAGGCAGCCAACTCTGTTTGTGCCTTGGCAAGATTCACTCACACTCTGTGGAATTGTGCATCTTTGGCGGCTGAGCATATTCCGAAAGGGGAAGAATGGGATGGTTTTCTAGCCCTCGTGCAAGACGGCAAGGATGCCATGTGTGAATCCGTTCAGTCGGGGCTGGACATGGCAGACTGTGTCAGCTGGTCCATGGCTGCGAGCACCGTGATACGCAGGTTTGCGGGGTTGCGGTAGTCAGGGTTTGCTCCTGATGTGCAATCCCAGCTTCTCAACATGCCCTTTGATGGTGTCAATCTTTTTGGCAGAAAGGCTGACCAGAGCCTTGAGAGGTTGCAGACCTCCAAAGCTGCAGTGAAGTCTTTGAGCGCTGCAGTACGTCAACCTCTGCCTTTTCGTCCTAGGGGACAGCAATGGAGGGGAGTTTCCTTTCGGTACTACTCTTCCTTTGGTAGATTGAGAGGAGATGCCAGTCAAAGGGGCCACAGTAGGAGTACCAGAGGTGGAAAACAAGGTACTCGAGGTGTCAAAGCCACTCGGGCAGTTGCCTCTTTGCCCTCAGGCACTGCCACAGCCGCGTCCGCTCAGTCATGAGGCCATGTCCCATGGTTCGCCGGTTGGGGGCATGCTGGTGCAGCATCTTGGAGAATGGCGAGCCATTACTTCAGATGTGTGGCTTCTGGAGATCATAACCCTGGTGCCAGAGGCCAGGCTGCGGATGAGATCTCTGCAGTGGGCTCTCAAGGTGCAGTGGTCGCAGTTCTCCTGCAGGATGTCGGATCATGTTCAGATTCCGCCCTCGGTCTCACAGGATCTTCTGCGGTGGGCCGTCGAAGGCAGTCTGATGAAGGGTGCTCCATTTTGGCAACCGTGGCCAGAGGTGACTATCGTGACGGACACATCCCTCACGGGTTGGGGAGCTCATGCCAACGACCTGACAGCCAGCGGCCGTTGGTCTCCGTCGGAGTCCAGACTCCACATCAATCTGTTAGAGCTGCGGGCTGTCAGGCTAGCCCTGAAGGATTTTCTGCTGTCTCTGCCAGGGGGAAAATGTCCTGATTATGACAGACAATACGGTGGCCATGCACTACCTCAACAAAAAGGGGGTGGTGCAGGGTCACTCCCGTTGTGCAGGGAGGCGATGCAGCTCTGGTTCTGAGCCATCCAGCAGGATATTTCGATCTCTGCAGTTCATCTGGCTGGAGACAAAAACGCAGTGGCGGACGCTCTGAGCAGGCAGAGCACGGTCTCCCACGAGTGGAAGCTGGCTCAGGAAGTTCTTTTGAAGATATTTGCCCTTTGGGGAACCCCACAAGTGGATCTCTTTGCCACCAGTGTCAACCGGAAGTGCGAGAGATTCTGAAAGAAGCTCCTTAGGGGACGCGTTCGTGGTGGAGTGGTCCTTCCCACTGCTGTACGCGTTCCCTCCAGTCCAGTCCCCGTCATTCTGCAAGTGTTGCAGAGGTTCGGTTCCCAGATGATCCTCATTGCTCCGGCATGGGCCAGGAGAGCGTGGTTCCCGGACCTTCTAGACATGTCCATCTGCCCTCCATGCTTTCTTCCCTATCGAGAAAATCTGCTGTCACGGGAGGGGGGTCGAGTTCTCCATCCAGAGGTCAAGTCTCTCAGCCTTCATGCTTGGTATCTGAAAGGCTGAGGGATAAGGATTGGGACCTCCCCGAAGACGTGATGGAGGAGTTTCTTTCGGCCAGAAGGCCCGCACCGAAATCCCTGTACCGTTGCCGTTGGAGGAAGTTCTACGACTGGTGCAGGGTACAGAATGTGGATCCTTTCCAATGTTCCATTCCTTTTGGTTTTGTCTTTTTTGCTTTGTTTAGCCCACAAGGGCCTGCAAGTAGGTACAATTAAGGGTTACCTGGCGGCGCTGTCCATATTTAAGCGCTCGTATGAGGAATGTTCTTATTTTAAGATCCCTTTGGTTTCTCAATTCCTAAAAGGGCTAACTAATGTGTTTCCACCGTCGCCTTTCCAGGTGCTGGGGTGGGATTTGAATTTGGTTTTAAAGTTCCTAATGGGAGCTCCGTTTGAGCCCTTACATTCTTGCCTGTTGAGACTGTTGTCCTTTAAGACTGTATTTTTAGTTACGGTTACTTCCGCATGCAGAGTGAGTGAGTTGCAGGCACTTTCTGCCAAGCCACATTTCACAGTGTTCCATAGGGACAGGGTTGTCCTTAGGGTTCGTCCTTCTTTTCTTCCGAAGGTTTTGTCGGAATTAGATTTAAGCCAGAAGGTGATTCTTCCGGCGTTTTATCCTCCTCTGCATCCTGGTAAGGAAGAGGAGAGGCTCCATAGATTGGATTCTAGGAGAGCTTTAAGTTTCTATCTCTCACGGAAGTCCCAGGTCAGAGTGGACGATCAGCTCTTTGTTGATTATGCTGGAAGGCGTTTAGGTCAGGCTGTTTCCAAGCAGACCTTGTCCAGGTGGATCATTTTGACGATCTCTTGAATGTTACCGTTTAGCGGGTAAGAACCCTCCAGTAGGCTTACGGGCTCACCCTACTAGGGGTGTGGCTGCCTCCACGGCTCTACAGAGGGTCATTCCGATTCACAGTATTTGCGAAGCAGCCACATGGGCTTCTGTCCATACCTTTGTGAGGCACTATTCCCTGGACTTCATCTATGGGCAGGATTTGGCCTCTGGTAAGGCAGGCCTATATTCAGCAATTTGATTGGGCATTCTAAAATTCTAAATTTGTAAATTATTTTCCCACCTTCATACGCTGGTACTGCTTTGGGAGTCTGTCATAGATGTGGGATACTTCAGAGGACACAATCCCTTTGAAGAACAAGTTACTTATCTTACCTGGTAACGTTCTTTCGATGGGATGTTCCTCCGACGTATTCCACATCGAACCCTCCCGGCCTGCCCCGCTACAGAATTTCTTGTGCGATTGCAGCTTAAGTTTCCGACACTTTCTGCCAGTTATACTGGCAGGAGATTGGTGCCACAAGTTCTGGGAAAAAACTACAACTGAGGCTATGGGCGCCGTGCGTCCTATATGTAACATCCGATGACGTCGAGCCTTGATGGAGGCCCTCGAGGGACAGCGTATCGACGGCATCGACGCAGGACACCTTCACTGGAAAATTTTCCAAAGCAGCACAGTCATAGATGTGGAATACGTCGGAGGAACATCCCATCGAAAGAACGTTACCGGGTAAGATAAGTAACTTGTTCTTCTTACCGATCGTCGATACACTATATCATCTGAGTACACGATGACTTGATTTCACGTATATTTATGCTTGAATGTTACGCCTAGCCTTCTAATGCACTGTGTGTCTAGTCTGTTGTGATCCTAGAATGCCTCATAGACTTTGATACCGCTTGTTCGCTGAATGATTTTGATTTCATGTATTAATGCTCAGCCCGCTGAGTTTGGAATGTTACATCTAGCCTTCATAATATACTCTGTTTTTGCCCAGCCCAATGGGATCCTGAATTCCACATCTAACCTTTATGGTACTGCATGTTTATGCACAGTTCACTGTGACTTTTAAAAGCCATTATCTCCCTTCATGATATCTTTGTGTTTGCCTTGCCTACAGTGAATTCTGAACGCCATAAGCCTCATTCTTAGCCCACTGTGATATTGAAAGTTTCTCATCGCAATATTTGTTAAGCCTACTGCAACACCTAACACTTTATGAGACTCTACACTGGAAGCCTTTGTGATCTTTGTAACCTTTCTGAGTCCTTCTCCTGTAAGCCCACATTATTGTGTTGCACAATATACGTCTCCTCTATCACCCTTGGAGCAATACTACAATTTAGCATATATGCCTACCAGGAGTTATAGCCTAACTATCTAATCTTCCGTTCTCACGTGCCAAGATGCCGACCCAACCTCACAGAAGCCTTGCCACAATGCCGACCCCTATCAACGTAGTAAACTAGATTAATCCTACCATGTTTCTGCCACCCTTGATCTTCCCAGAACGGATCAAGCCCACATCTTTCCTGCCACTGTTGAAACTTATGACCCACAGGGCCACCACACCTCGACCTGACCCTAAGACCCCCAATTACCCAGGAGACTGCTTATTAGCAGACCTATCAATACCCATTATTGCAGACTATCCTACCCACTCCTGTGAAAAATTGCCCATGCCCTACTACTAGCAGAAACGCCAGACTTGGAGCCAGACTAGGCAAATCATACACCGTACCACTTAGCTCACCTGTCACCGATAACCAACCCCAAGGACAGAAAAAGAACCTACCCAAAACTCAAAATACCCATGCTGAAGCCAAGCAGTCAAAATCCTCACCTGAGAGCACTGACCCAAGCAAACGGTCTATTTCCATCAGTGGTGCACTGATCAATGCCAGATCCCTGGTGGCACATGCTGTTGAAATTGCAAACCTAATCATTGACAAAAGATTACACTTCCTTGCTATACCAGAAACCTGGCTTCACACGGCTGCAAGCCCTGCCCTCCTCCTCCTCGCCGTCCCAGACAACTACACTGCCCTTGCATCCGACAGGGAATCCTCTAGTGGCGGTGGAATTGCCTTTATCGCCAACTCCACCGTGGATCTTAGAATATTTCCACAGTCCCCTACCAATTCATATGAATTGTCAACTAAACTCCCTCTCTCAAACGCAAGTACCTTAACACTGCATCTGATTTACAGACCCATTTCACCCCTGCCCCCCCCCCGACTCATTTGAGGAAGATATTACTAAGCTTCTCACCACCAATACCAATCCCTCCTCTAATATCCTAATATTAGGTGACTTCAACCTGGTTCTAAATGACCCAAATGACTAACCTGCCCTAGCGAAGTCCATGGCTGAACTAGGCCTTACACAAAGAGTGCTCCACCCTACGCATGACAAAGGTAGGACCATAGACTGGGTTGCTGACCTTAATTGCGGAACTAAAATAACATTCATCGAACCATATCCTTGGACCGACCACTCCCTACTTAGCGCCATTATCCAAGACTGTAAACTTCTGAATAAACTTAACCTTATTGCTCCACCCATCCCAACTAGAAACAAAAGGAAGGGACAGTGGACAATCTCAAGCACCATCTTCAACCTCTACTCCTTTACCGGCCTATAATCCTTGCCCTAGACCGAATTGCACCTCTGAAAATGCAGAAAGGCAAACCTAAAGCTCCTCCGAACACCTGGTTCAAACCCAAACCTAAAGCCCTTCGAAATGGAAAAAGGAAATGTGAAACATCCTGGAAAAAGAGCCCTACTCCCACCAACAAAGATAATCTACTGAAAACCACAGCTACTTACAAAGCAGACATTCTCTGTCAAGCAAGACTCCTATAACGATGGGGACAAAATTTGGTATACCAAAATCCAAGATGCCTTAGCTAACAAGATTACCCTACTCCCAAACAAGATAGCAGCCAAAAAAAGTAACCTCCCTATTCACCCTAACACAGTGAAATCCTCTCTTCTTCTGACCCTCCCAAACCCCCTCATCGATTTTAAATGTACCCAAGTGTGCACCAAGGAAGTGGAAAATATTACATTGTCACTCAAACCGTCCAATTTTCAAGGAGACTCTTGCCCTGCATCAACTATTAAAGAAGCAGCCAGTGAACTTGCCCCCTTTTATAGTCATTGTAATCAATTCATCATTCTGTACTTGCACTGTCCCCACCAATCTAAAAAACTCATTGGTACTCCCGCTTCTAAAGAAACCCTCTCTAGACGCGAGTATTCCTACTAACTATAGACCCATCACCACTGTTCCCTTCCTGTTAAAGATCCTCGATAAAGCTGCCTATTCCCAGATGCAATCATACCTTGAAACCAATGAACTACTAGGCGTCCGTCAATCGGGCTTCAGACCCCAACATGGAACCAAAACAGCCCTGATTGACCTGAAGACCCAGATTGACGACCTGAAAGACAAAGGTAAATCATCCCTCTTGCTTCTGCTGGATCTGTCGCCCACAAACTGCAGTGCAAACATCTAGCATCAGCGGGCCACTTTTCAGCAGATCGATGAGTCTTCTCACTGTTGGCTGCAGCTGATCCCATCCCCATAACCTGCATAGTCCTGCAAGGTTCATGTGTATCGCCTACCATGTATAACGTGTTTACCAAACCATTGTTTGATGACTTGGACCATCTGGGTGTAACGTACACAAACTATGCAGATGAAACCCAGATCCTCATACCTCTGACAGGCGAGTATAAGATAGACCTAGCTCTTGTTAACAAGATACATCTCATCATTCAGGCCTGGATGGCCACACATGGTCTTTGTCTGAATGATGAGAAGACCGAGCTGCTACACTTAGCTACTCCCTCCAACCAGAAGAGACTGAGTAACCAATATCTCGCATTCAATATAGATGGCAATGACATCAAGGTGGCTAAATAAATAAAAACCCTAGATTTTTACTTAGGCCCTTCCTGAGCTTGCGTAAACAAGTGAGTGCAACAGCCTCAGCGTCCGCCTAAACTTGCAAGTTGATCCACGCTTCCAAACCCTTTCTTTCGTCAGAAAGCTGCATCACATTGGCCAGCGCTCTCATCTTGTCTAAAATAGATTACTGTAACACACTTTACTTAGGTGCTAGCAAATACATCACCAATAAACTCCAGATTATCCAGAACAATGCCCTTAAAACAGCCATAGGCATCTCCAGTAGGCAACATATTTTAATGATTAGACGAGCTAATAACTGGCTACCCATTGTATTGTGGACAGAATTCACCTCAAAACAGCTTCCATGACCTACATATGTCTCAATAACGCAGCCCCTCCAATATCTATCCGATAAATTCACTAAGAATGTCCTCTTCACCTACAAGAACCACAAATTCCAACTGCTTAAGAGTACCCAGGTTCAAATTGAAAAGAGCAGGAGGCAGTAGTTTTCCTGTCCTTGCAGCCCAACTTTGGAACTCCTTACCAAATGCCTTAAGAGCCGTCCAATCATTCCACAAATTCAGGAACGACACCAAACTCTGGCTCACCTCCACTATCACTATCTGGCTCGCCACACTATCACGCCGTGATACCCCAGGGTCTGGGCGTGTAACAAATGTAATAAATAAATAAAACAAAACCGCCCATACTGATCTATGTATTTTACTAGAACACAGAAAACGAGGGAAGCTTCATTCTTCTATCTCAGTATACTACCTTGCAAATTCATTGTCTGTTTTCTAATTGTCCAAATCGTATCTTTAAACACTCCTGTATTATACTGTATTGCACCATATATTCCATCATAACCTGTAATGAAATCCTCTGTATGTCCTTTTATTTTCTTCAACTTTGTATTATATTGTATTATACCTTAGACTGTTTTATATCCTGTAATCATGTTATACTGTATTCATGCTATATTGTAACTAAGTAACTGCATATTCAAATGGATTGTGTCCTCCAACATATTCCTCATCTATGACATGTAATGTCCACAGCTGTGCCGCTTTGGAAATCTTTTCGGCAGAGGGTTCCCTTGCGTCTGTGGTGTCGGATCGATGTTCCTCAAAGGCCTCCTTCGAGGGTGACGTCATCGGATGTTACAAGTAGGATGCACAGCGCCCGTAACCTCAGTTCCATTTTTTCCGCAAACGCGTTTACTTGGAGAACTCTGCGTGCCTCGTGTCTTCTAATTCGTATCATGCTATGACTTCTTCCACTCTGACGACCCCGTGGTCTGGCTTCAAGAAATGTCGGGACTGTGAGTCCAAGATGTCCATCACTGACCTGCAACGTATCTACTTGTGGTGCCTGGGCGAGGACTACGCCACAGACAACTGCTCCATGTGCCAGTCGTTTACTGCCAAGGCCTTGCAGGAATGTAAGGGGAAATTGAAGGTAGACCATGTTTCCCAGCCCCATAAATCGAAATCTAATGGACTGTCGACTAATGAGCCGAGCGGGGACTCTCCTCGTCGGAAGAAGTCCATTAGATCTCGGTACCGGAGCGGTACGCGCCACACTTCCTCTTCGTCGAGGCGGACTGGGATCGGCGTCACCGCTCGCCTTCCCCACCCTATTCGGATGACGACTACCCGAACAAGGTGGCCTGCCCCACTAAATCCTCTACTAATGAGGAATGGGAGTCTTTTCGGGAGCAAATGTTGCAGATTTTCCAATCTCAGGGTACAGTTCCGTCCGCTCCTTCTGTTGAAGCCAGCAGGGAACGGTCTTGGTCCGATTTTAGTGCACCCTTGGGCCCGGGTACTCAGCGCGATAAGCTTCGGTATTGAGGTCCTGTTCGGACAAGGCATCAGGGGATCGCCAGAGACATGCCAGGTCCAGGTCTTCATCTCCAGCGAAAGTTTCGAAGCCTGTGAAGTTGTCAAAGAAGGTGTCGACGCCATCAGTGCCTTATCCGTCGAGTGCGTCTGTCGGGTCTATACCCCCGGTCAGGCCTTCGAAACATTCGGCTCCATTGTCGACGCCATCGGCACCTACTGGGCAGAATTTGCAAATGGAAGCACCTGTGGCTGCTGAACCTCCAAGGACGGCTCTTTCTAAGTCTGTAAAGCCTGTCCCTGATAAGAGGTGTACTCCTCTCCCTAGGAAGAGAGGACTGAGGAGGATGCCCCTTTTGGTCTTCCTTAGGGGGACGCCTGGTGTTCCAGAATGTCTCATTTCCGGGGAAAGTTGAATTGAGGATTTACGTTCATCATTGCATGATGCCAATGGCCTAGACACATCTCCTGAGATACCTGAGCCTGGTGATCATGCTGAATCATCTTATCGAAGACTGTAACTGGGTTGGTCCAGGCCTCCGGTCGCTTATGATCAGGATGACCTTACTAACATCTTGGATCAGGGTCCGTCCACGCCATTTCATGTGGCTTTGCAAAAAAGGGTGGCTGCTGCTTGGACTTCCCCGGAGTCCATTTCGGCGGTTAACCAGTCGTTGTCAAGGAAATACTGCCCATCCAGTAGCGACCCCGGCTACCTGTCCACACATCCCACTCCTAAGAGTTTGGTGGTCCAGGCGGCTATGGTCACCTCATAGCAGGCAGCGTACCCTACCATCCCTCCTTATAGGGACGATAAATGCATGGATGAATGGGCGCGCAAGGTATTTTCTGCTGGGAGTATGGCGCTGAAATCTGGAAACTCCATCTGTGCCTTGGCAACATTTTCGCACACACTGTGGAATTGTATTTTGCTTGCGGATGAGCATATTCCCGATGGGGAAGAAAGGGATGGCTTTCTAGCTATTGTGCAGGATGGCAATGATGCCATGTGTGAATCCCTTCAGTTGGGGGTTGGACACTGCGGATAGTGTTGCAAGGTCCATGGCTACAAGCACTGTGATGCGCAGATTTGCGTGGTTGCTGAAGTCTGGTTTTGCACTCGATGTGCAGGCCAGTTTTCTCAACATGCCCTTTGACGGGTCACATCTTTTTGGCAGCAAGGCAGACGAGAGCCTTGAGGTTGCAGAGCTCCTTGGCAGCTGTCAATTCTTTGGGCGCAGCTGATTGACAACCTCCGCCCTTTTCGTCCTAGGGGATAGCAATGGAGGGGTGCTTCCTTTCGCTATTACTCCTCATTTGGAAAGGCGAAGGGGATGCCCAGTCACAGGGGCCAGCGTGAGTTCCCTCGTGGTGGACGAGGTAGGAGTGCCAGAGCCGCTCAGGCAGTTGCCTCTTTGCCATCAGGCACTGCCACTGCTAAACATCTCTTAGGCCAGGTCTCATTGTTCTCAGGTGGGAGGCAGGCTATCAAAGCATCTCGAAGACTGGCGAGTCATACTTCAGATGCGTGGGCTCTGGACTCAATTGCCCACAGTCACTGCCTCCCTTTTCTGCCTCACGACAATCCACCGGGGAAACACTCTTTGAAGGTTGTGGCTCTGCTCCTTGTGCAGGAGATTTTAGTCCTGCTGGAGAAAGGTGCTATTGAACCAGTGCCTGTGACAGAGTGGAACAAGGGTTGGAATTCCCCTTATTTTTGGATACCCAAGAAGGACGGGGGACTGAGACCCATCTTGGACTTGTGATACTGAACAAGTTCCTCAGGAAGGACAAGTTCAAGATGGTCACGCTTTCTCAGATCCTTCAGGTCCTCCAACTTGGATTGGTTGGTGTTATTGGACCTGCAGGATGCTTTTTTCATTTGCCGATCCATCTCCAGCACAGGAAAGACCTCAGGTTTGCAGTTGGCGGATCCCACTTTCAGTTTCGGGTCCTGCCATTCAGGCTCACCTCCGCCCGAGGGTTTTCACCAAGCTCATGGTGGTGGTAGCGCATCTCAGTAGCGGGGGATTCACGTCTACCCCTACCTGGACAATTAGCCGATCAGGGCGCGTTCCCCCCCCGAACAAGCACTTCAGGAAGTCGCATATGACACCAACCCAACATCTCTAGTACATAGGGGCAGTTTTGGACACGTCCTTTGGGATGTGCTCGCCACCCAAGGTGAGGGCTCATCACATTTTTCAGATGGTCTCAAAATTTCAACAACCCCTTTTTTCCGGCTTTTGAATTCTTAAGGTTGCTCTGCCTCATGGCATCCTGAAAACCTCTGTGGTGGGCCGACGAGAAGAAGCTCATGAAAGGGGAGGCTTTTTGGCAACCATGGCCGGATTTCAGTGGTGAGACACTTCCTTGACAGGGTGGGGAGCTCATGCCGATCTGTCCATCAGCGGGCCATCAATCTTTTGGAGCCGATAGCCATCAGACTGGCGCTGAAGGCTTTCCTGCCGTCTGTACGGGGGAAGAAGATATTGACGGACAACACAGTGGCAACGCAGCGCTGGTTCTGGGCAATAAGCGAGGGAATGTCCCTATCGGCGGTTCATCTAGCCTGCAAGGAGAATATGGCGGTGGACGCTCTGAGCAGTCAGTGCGCAGTCTCCCTGGAGTGGGAGCTAGTCCTTCAGAGAACTTCACCCTTTGGAGAACCCCACAGGTGAACATGTTCGCAACAGGTGCCAACCGGAAGTGCGGAAGGTACTGCTTGAGGGAATTTCCTCTGAGAGGAGCTCTAGGAAACGCGTTAGTCGTGGAGTGGCTCTTCCCTCTACTGTACATGTTTCCTCCGATCCCTGTCATCCCTCAAGTTCTCAGGAGGTTGAGAAGGTTCGGGACCCGCATGATCCTCATTGCCCCGGATTGGGCCCGGGAGAGTGTGGTACCTGGACTTTCTAGACATGTTCATCTGTCCTCCAGTACGTCTGCCCCTCAGAGGGGATCTTCTCTCGCAAGAGGAAGGTCGGGTTCTCCATCTGGAGGTCAAGACTCTCAACCTTCACCCATGGTTTCGGAGAGGTTGAGATCTAGAGATTGGAACATTCCGGATGACGTAATGGAGGTGTTGCTTTCGGCTAGGCAGCCGGCAACAAAGTCCCTGTACCGTTGTCATTGGTGTAAGTTTTGTGACTGGTGCAGAGGAAGGAATGTGAATCCTTCTCAGTGCTCTATTCCAGAGGTTCTCTTTCTTGCTTTCCTTGGACCACAGGGGTCTTTAGGTTGGCACTATTAAAGGTTACCTGGCAGCGCTGTCTATCTTTAAGCGCTCTTCAGAGCAATGCTCTTATTTTAAAATTCTGCTGATCACTCCATTTTTGAAACGGCTCACAAATGTGTTCCTGCCGTCGCCATTTCAGGTGCCGGTCTGTGATCTTAATTTGGGTTAGAAATTTGATGGGTGCGCCGGTTGACCCTTTGCACTCTTGCCCTTCGAGGTTGTTGACATTTAAAACTGTTTTCTTAGTTGCAGTTACATCTGCTAGAATAGGGAGCGAGTTGCAGGCACTTTCTTCTAAGCCCCCCTTTACTTTGTTCCAAAAGGACAGGGTTGTACTGAGTTTGTCCGTACTTTTTGCCTAAGGTTGTGTCAGAATCAATGGGGGTTCGGGGGAGGTGGCTGGCTGTCCCGATTGGACAGACTGCCCTCTTTCTGTTAACCTTTTAACTGCCATGGGGTTTCCCCCCAGTGCCAAGGCCATTTTGGTGATTTCAGTATTTCACCATGCTAAGCCTTCTAAAATGTTCTCCTTCATTAACCCCATAAGTGCCAAGGACGAGCTATCCCGTCCTTGGCACTGGGGAGGTAATCCCAAGGATGAGATACCTCGTCCTTGGCACTATTAACTGTAGGGAGAGATGTTCTGTAGTGCCTGATAGATACTCCGAACCTGGAAGCTGCTGCTAAATCGACAACTGGAGCTGAGACCGAAGAGGAAGAATAAGAAAAGAGATCTGTAGCAATTTCCAGCGACCCGAGAGGCTGCTGTGTAATAGGAGCCTGCTGCAACCCTTCCTTCCTATCCACCTGGGAGCCCCAAATGAAACGACTCCTACCCAGAGGCTGGTGAGGTCCGCTAGTCTCACGAAGACCTGCATTTTAGCCATCCAATGACGTGCTCTGACGTTGATGGGCTGCAAACAGCCAATACCCTGGAACCTCGAGCCTGAGTGCAGTGCATGATCTTCCGAAATCCTAATTCGTCCAAATCCTTGGTGGACTCCTGCTGGATCTCCAGAGATTCCATTTGAATCCTTGAAGTCCCCTCACCAGAGTGCAGGACCGGGAGAGGGAAAAGAATCAGATCAGCAATATTCATTCTTCATATGGCCTGTGTAAAAAGGCACCAAATCATCAGAGCCTTGAGAAACTGTGTAGAAACCTTTGCTGGAAGCCTCCTCTGACTGCTGTAAGTTCCCATCCCGTGTCCAGTTCTTTAGTCTCCAGACCAAGAATTGAGGGACCAGGTCCTGTGCTGCTGCATCCTGAAGGCATCCACCCAGCGGCTCTTCTTTTCTTCTAAGGTACTGTGTGGGCTTAAGTTATACTTATCTTAAGTCTGGTGTGCATCCTGGGAGGCTGAGTGGGTGACTTGTGTGGATGGGAGGTTGCCCATATTACTTGCCCATGCCTAATGCTGGAACGCATATAGGGAGTCTTCTGTGAAGTACCTGAACACGTTAACTAAGTCTGAAGGTGAATACCTACTGTTTTTAAGAAGATCTCCTAAGGAACATTGACTTTCCTTCAACTGAACCCTATCTCAACCTGCCTACAGCTGGCACCGAAACCACTAAGGTCCCTCTTCTGCCTATGAGAGAACTTATTCAATAGACTAGGGAAGGACTAGATACGAAAAAGGATTCTGTCTTGAAAGTAGACCAAGTGTAAAGTACTTGCTAAATAAGTTACTGTCATTAGGTTTATGCTTACCTTTTGAGTTGCATTCTGCCCATCTAAAAAGTGCATTACTAACTTTGAATGGTGCCCCACCCTTCTGAAAAGTAATGTGTTGGTACTGTTTTAGTATTCTTAACTGTATGAGTGTAAAAGCTCACTGATAGGGTTTACTTACCTTGAAATACATTGGCCCTCATTACGAGTCCAGTGGTAGCTGTGCCGGTACAACCCCCAGCCTGCCGCCGGACTCGTCAATAATTACTGCCTTTTGGCTTGCCGGAATGACCGAGGCATTACAGCCCCGGCGATCCGGTAAGTCAGGCAGCGGCAATTGTTACTGCCCATTCCCATTCAAGTCCCGTAGGACTCCATAGGTATGGGGAGGACGGAAGCACTGGCACTGTGCGCAACAGTGCCAGTGCTTCCGTCAATGTCTGCGGGCGGGTGCCGTCCCGCCCGCCAGGTCTGACCTGGCGGGCGGGATGGCACCCACCCACAGATCTCGGAGTGTACTGGTCTGGTAACAACGGTGTCAGTAGGCTTACCGGCACTGTTACCGGACCGGCACACTTAGAATGAGGCCCATTGTGTCTTTCTTAAAGTGTAACTTTTGGTTTTGTTCCCCATGTCTGCTTTATACAGATCTAAAACAGTCTTCGAGTTGCTGATAGCCCCTCTTAAAAGTATAAAGGCCTTACCTTGAATAGCTGCTACTCTTTTTAACGTGTAACCCTGGGTTGTGCTTCAATTATTTTTCTATCTTTCAGGTACATCTGCTTTTAGATGCGATGATCGAAAAGCAAAGGAATAACCAAAGTTCATTCTAAGGAGCACTGGTTGGGGGGAGAGGGGGACACATGCTATAGGTTTATTCAGACCCCCCCCCCCCTCCACGACACAGATTTTCCCGCCATTGGTTCCAGTGAGAGGAGCCCCGGAACTAGTTATGCGAGGATGCTTCCCGTTGGTTCCAGTAGTAGAGTGCAACCCTTGGCGATGAAGAAATACAGAAGGCACTGATGCAGACCTTATCAGGACACTTCACCAATTGGGGGTTGTGAGTTCCAGCGACGACTACCGCAAACAGGCTATGTCAGGCGTCCTTCCACTCACTTTTAAAGACTGCCTTCCAGAGCAGGATCTCTTGAAGCTGGGAGTGTTGACTAATAACTGGTGTGGCCTCCTTAAATCGATCCGTCAGGCCAGATTTTATAAATCCATCTTAACACGAAGTTTCTGAAATTCATCAGGAAGGCACCTTATGCTACAAGTTGACTACGGAAGTTCCGGCGATGAACACAGAACAGTGACTGCTCTAGCAAGGTAGCCAACTTGAATGATGGTCAGTACACGGGTGGTCCAGGCACACATACTTGAACACTTCGAGACTGGTTGGTCCCACCAGTCTAAGGGCTGTAGCACCACTCGGGGCCTAGTCCAGCAGCGCTTCACCAGGCCAAAAGCAGGAAGGTACCCTGGGGCTCTTTGGGAGTCGCCCACTTATCTTCAGTCAGCTGCTCTTATACAAAGAATACTTTTCTCCAAAGCTTATCTCAAGAAATATCTGCACGAGTCCTCTTCTTATCCAAGATTCTGCCTGGAAGCAAGTTCAAGTCCACCAATGGTAAGGATCTGCATCATTCAAACAACCAGCAGTGATCCACTCATGCCGGATGCCACCATGACCACTTTGAGTGCATCTAAAGTTGATCAATTGAAAATGTTGTGTTGACAGAGGCTTGCCAGTCTCTGGTAACCAGGCTGAACTGAAATGCAGACTTCGAACTCGTGAAAGAAGCAGGATCGTTCCTCTTCCAGCCAAGGGTGATATAGGAGATGGCTGGGGCTAGGCCCAGCAGTAGTAATGTACATACTGCCACCACGGACGTGGTATAGGATGAGACTGTCCCACCCCCTTCCTGGGAAACGCACACACTGCCAACCCGCGAAAGTTGGGGCTTTCCCAGGGAAGTGCATAACTTTATTTGGGAATTCCTGACCATGTACGGCAGGAAGACGGCCAAACAACAATATGGACAAAAAACAAGGGCACTAGCCATGTTTGGTAGCCCTACTCAGTAAACTTCAATATGCACACTAGAAATGATGCAAAAAGTAGCTTGTCCTTATGCAAATATACAAGTAACCAAAAATCCTAAGTGTAAAAGACTAGGGTGATACAAAGGTATCCCTACTGCATTCTAAGATGCTGAATGCACTGTTATAAAATTACCAAAAAGGTAAAATGATACAAGGGAAACCTAGTTTCCCAGTACTGATAACCTGAAGAACTAATCAGTTTCCCCATATAGCAATGCGCAAAATGCCAGGAGTGTGAAGCTGAAGGCTTCACTTCCCTTAAAAAGACATCACTGGTTCAAAATTTAAAGCAAAAAGGTTGGGGGTCCTTAGAACTGTGGATGGGAAGTTGCTAAAAGAGAAATCCTTCCTAACGGAGGTATCGGCTTTTCACCGCTTTTCAGTTTTCCTCTTTCCACTGATAACTGTTCTGCAAATTGTCTCAATTATCCAGGCTGATTAGCCAGTGGCCAACCTTCCATAACACGTTCCTTCCTGCATTGCTGTATCCTCATTTTGTGCATTCATTCACCTTTGCTTGGAAATGTCACATCCAGCAAACGCACATGCTTCTACCATGGACACGCCATCTTCCAATACATCGCTCAACACGTCTCTCTAACATAGGAATCCTAGAAAAATTCTGCCACTTTGTTGTGCTGCCCTTCTCTAAATTCCATTCTACATTGTTGCTATTCTAAATCCGGCGATGCATTTCCTGCCTCTCTCAACACTCAATATCCAGAGTAGGGGCTTATTATCAGTCCTCAAAAATGGTGTTCGCCATATGAATTGTCTGTAATGTTCTCCCCAAGACAAAGCTTCTCTTTCCATCACAGAATAGGCTTCTTTAGCATGATGGAAAGCTGTTGGGAAAGATTTGTTTCTTCTGCAGCTTTCCCTCCATATTCTGTGGACTCCCAAATGTGATGCTTTTGTTTTACACTTTGTCTTGACTTTTTGCAGAGCAGTGAAGCCTTCAGCTACACTTCACTGGCTTCTTGCTTATTTGTTATGGGCAACAGACTATTCCTTCAGACTGTTGAAAATGTTTCCCTTCCGTCTTTTGACTTTATCTGTTTGGGTAACGTTTTCACATTGCACACAGCATCTTTCAATGCAGTGTATCACCCTAGACTTAAACCAACAGGAATGTTGGTTACTTATAAAAATGCTTAAGACAAGCTGGTGGCAGCAGTTACATTTTGGATCATTTTTGCTTTATTTTTAGTAAGCTCATTCGCCTTGACCACATTTTGCTACTGTTAGGAACGTTTTCTATTGGAGCGACTTTTCCATCATATTCTATGGACCTCCAATCCTTTGCTTCTCCTTTTGTTTTTGCACACTGTCCTGACTTTTTGCAGTGAAGTGAAGCCTTCTGCTTTACTCCACTGGCCTTTTGCTCACTTGTCATGAGGAAACTAGCAAGTCCTTCAAACTGTCTGTACTGGGAAAGTGTTTTCCTTAGTCTTTTGACATGCCTATTTTGGGTAACGTTTTACAATTGCACACAGCATCTTCCAATGCAATGGGAATACTTTACCACCCTTAGACTACACTCCAAGGATATTGTGATTACATTTAAATGTGGCTAAAGACAAGCTGTGGCAGTTACTTTTTCATTATTTTTACAGTTTTTTCTTTTTTATTTAAGCTCTCACGTTTACAGCATTTGGCTGCTAACTGTTGCTGGTGTCCGATCATGGCAGTGCCACTAGGTTTTTGCTTGTTCTTTTGTTCTTTTGGTCGTTTGTGCGTTGGCCTTCATCCTGCCTTGCCAGGTCAGGAAAATCCTTTTATAGTCATGCATTTGCCTGGCAAAGAAGTGTTTTTCACAGGCTATGTGTTTTGCAAGCCACAAAATTGGCTAGGACTGGCTGGTCCAAATCCACAAACTGGTTTCTGTGTGTCTGGAATGTATGCAAGAGTTTCATCAACGGTCCCTGATTGCACAACTGCTAGGGTGTGTGTGAAGGACAGATCTTTCATTGGTTGGGCTGAGTTTCTGTACTCGCCTGGGTCTTTGGATAAGAGGTGCCTTGCAGTCATTCCCCAGAGATCGAAGAGAAGCCAAGTATCCTGCATTGGTTTGAAGACTTTGGAAGACGTATGGATAAATCCTGAGCAGGCCAGTCCCGTTGTAGCTCCGTCTGGCTACTGATCTTAGAAGACCCTCATCGGTGCTTTGCCCCTTTGGAGTGGTAGGGTGCAACCATTCTCAACGTGGTCTTGGTGCCCTGCAATTTCGAGCCTTGGGAAGTGTCTGACCAACTCCAATTTGGGCTACCGCTCGTGCGCCCATGTGAAGTGGCCTGTTGTGCCTGGTGGACTCCAGGAGCTTGATTGCGGATTTTTCAATTTGTGCCTTTAAATGCTCCAGGAATTATAAGAACATTCGGAATACTGGACTTACAAACACTTATATTGGGATTTTATATTCTATGAATACGCTACTAATACACTATTATCTACTAATTTTCTAGTGGCCACGGCCCATGCTAACATTCCTTTGAAAAAGGGACGCGTGCAGGCGCCCATGTGAAGTGGCCTGAGAAGTGGCCTGTTATGCCTGTTAGGCTGGGGGCTGGTGGATGGGGTCGGTAACTCTTGTATTGATTTTCTACATATGTATTGAGAGTGCTGGAAGCTTGAATCACAGAATATTTTTCTGTGACCTAATTGTGGGAGGTACACATGTGCAGTAAATATTGTGGAAAAAGTCTGTGAATCCCGCGATGAAACCGAGGTTTCAGTGGTCGAGTATAATCGGGAAAGATACGTTCGCACTGCCTTCTGGTGTGAAAAAAAAGCGCATGAGTACCGCTGAAGTGGCAGATTTGCTGCTGCAACTGACATGGATGAGGAATTGTCTGAATGTGCTCAATCATGCTCGTTGCAAACTGTGGTGATTTGAGTAATGGGGATACTGTACTGGAGTCCTCGCAATCCTTATTTGGTGAGGATGGTCCAATTGAAATTCCTAGTAAAGATATGTTGGGTGATTTGAACAATGACATGGATAAGGCTGAAAATCGGTCGCAATCATTCATGAATACGCCACCGATTTGTGCCACGGAAGAGATTTCTTTGTTGTGTTTATCCCAGTATATTGAGCAAAGCGCGATTAATGCGGATATAGGAAAATCGAACCCGATTCAGGAACAGTCTTGCAAATTGGATTGTGAAAAAATGGCTATAAATGGGATGGTTGAGGAATTGCATAAACAGTCAAGGATGTTGAATGAGATTGTTTTGATTGTGACTGCAATGCCTGAAATATGCTGTGAAACATGGCTACGCATGATGGATGGGAAGGTACAGTCAAATACCAGTCTAGTTAATCAGCAGATTACTAACCCACGTAGTCATGAGAAATCAACCAGTAATGGAGTGTGAAGTGAATCTGCTGCTGTAATAATGGTACAAGATGAAGATGTGGTGACACCACATAAGAGTAATATGCCACAGATCAATGACGGAAAGGTACCAAAAGTGTAGATATGTTGGACTTCACAATAAAAGTATCAAAGAAAAAAGAAAAGACGAAGAACTGCTCAGGCACAAAAAGCCTTGAATACTTCATCTCGGAAATTTTTAAGGGACCCCAATTTAAGGGAGGGAGATAAGCAATCACAGTTCTCCAGCATGGGGTCTGGCATGGATTCACATGCTCATGAATATTCCCCGTCGTCAGGCTGGGAATCCTCGGTAAAGAAAAAACCAGTATCAGTTTCGTTTCTGATCTGTCTTTCGTAGCAATAACCAATCACTGGTCTCTGCGTCATACTGACCACAGCCAATGACTGCCCTCTACCTAAGCACCGCCTCTGGCAGCCATCTTCAGATTTTTACCGCACGTTCATGTGTTGGGATCCTCGTGCTATTGCTCTCGAGCGTTAGTGCTATTTTTCGCGCTTTTTTCACAAAAACTTCGATTCTTCGGTCAAAGAGCCTCAAGCTCCACCGATACTACATCCGATCTACGGGGACCCGTGTCGGATTCATCTGTGCCCCTCAAGGGTGAAGATTTCGTCGAGCTACGCTTCGGAGGACTCCAGAAGCTTCTCAGGCCCGGTCTCGGAGATGGCCCAGGAGAAGGGAAGCTCGACGCCCGGAAAGCTGTTCAGGGTCTGCCCTGGATGCCAGCTGCAGAACGTCTTTAAGGAGGACGAACACTCTTTCTGCCTTTACTGCCTTCATGAGGACAAAACGCACGTGGAGAAGGACTGTGCGTTTTGCGGCGACATGTCGGAACGGACCATGAAGGACCGTCATCAACGTCTCGCCAACTGGCTGCAGGGTAAGAGCCCGTCTGGCGAGAAGAAGAAGAAATCCGAGCGGTCTTCTAAGACCTTTGAGGGCGCCCCGGCGACGGGGCCCAACATAAGGCCAAGCACCGCGAGTCCGCTGGCACCGGGAGCGCCGAATGGTCGGGCTCTACGGGCGCCAGGCAGGGCGCACCCTCCCCGGCACCATCAACCACGAGCCAACGCTCTGGGTCGGGTAAGAGGAAGGCCGAGCACCCGGCGAAGCTCCTGGAGAGGCCCCGGTCGAGCTCGAAGGCAGAGGAGGAGCGTGGCAGTGCCCCCTCCCTCAAGGACAAGGCGGTGAGCGCACCTAGGGTGGTGAAGGCCTTGATCCATCCGACCAAGCCCTCTATCGAAACGGTCGCGGCGGCCCTGGCCCAGCCTGTGGAGGCTACTCCAGTGGTGGCGACCTCAGGGCCCAGAATCTCCCTGCCTCCTCGGAGGGAGTCTTCTTTTATGCCCATCGATAGGACCCCCGTGAAAACCTCCGTGGAGAAGAAGGGGGGGCAGGGCGTCGTCGTAGATTCGGCCTCAACCTCAGAAGAAGAGCTGGTCGAGGTCTTAAGCCACGGCCTAGGCGTGGAACAAGACCAGCCCGTCGGAATGGGTGCCGACGCAGGCGACGACGACGACATCGTCGAGGATGCCGACGGGGCCCCTGCTCGCCCGTCGGATTCCCCTCTGCCAGCGCCGCGAGACAACTCGGCGGCCATTTTGTTGGCCATACAGTCCTTATGCACTGAGATAAGGACGAGGCTACCGTTACCGACGGAGGAACCTCTCCCGTCGGGGGATCCAGAACCGGGACCTTCTGGTGTTCCCCCTGCCAAGAAAAGAAGGATCCATCCTCCACCTCCTTTTCAACCGTCGCGCCCCGTCCAGCCCTCCTCCCCGTCCACCCGAGGGGATGATACGGGGACTGACACGGCAGCGACGGGTACGGACGACGAGGCATACGACGAGGATTTTCCGTCGTCGCCCCCCACCAGGGCTTCTCCGCCCGACGAGATCGGATCCTTCCATTCCATGATCTCCAGGGCTTCCGAGCTTTTTCAACTCTGCCCCGAGGAGAAGAAAAAGGAAGGCTTCCTTTATCAGCGGCGCGAGGCCAAGAGGAAGACGGTCCTCGCAGTGCCTCTGTTGGACGACATTTGGGATGAGGGTCTTTCCCTCCTCAAGAACCCTTCCACGACGCCAGCTAGAAGAGACCGGTACGAGAAGAAGTACCGGGTCCCGGACACGGCCCCCCTATGCCTCCGGGCGCAGCCTACCCCGGACTCCGTCGTCTCCGCGGCGGCCAGGAAGAAAGCGGGGGGGGGGTGCGGCCTCCACATCGACTTCCCCGCCGGACGGCGAGGGAAAGAAATTGGATGCTATGGGACGTAGAGTCATCTCGTCGGCAGCGACGACGATTAAAGCGGCCAACGCCTTGGCTATCGTGGCCCGCTACGACAGGGAGCTCTGGTACAAGATGGCTCCCCTGCTGGATTTTCTGCCGGACGACAAGAGGGCTGAGGCCCTTGAGATCCTCCAGGAAGGCGAAGTGGCTTCGGACCACGCCATCACCGTGGCGACGGACATCGCCGACGCGGGGTTCCGCCAGCTAGGCAACGGCGTTTGCCTTCGACGTCGTGGATGGCTCAAAGCTACGGATTTTCGGCAGGACGTCCAGACCAGAGTCCTGGACATGCCCTTCGACGGGAACAACCTGTTTGGGAAGACGGTGGACGATTCCCTCCAGGCCATCAAGGCGGATACTGAGACGGCCCGGGCCCTGGGAGTCCTGCAGCAACGACGGACGCCCTTTCGGAGCGGCGGAGGCAAGGGCGCCTCCAAAGGTTCCGGTGGCGGTTTCGCTTCCTACCGTCAAGCGGCCCGCTCGTCGTCGCAAGAGGCCTACAGAGGACGAGGCAAGTCTAGCGGACCCCGCCGTCGTCGCCAAGGAGGTCAAGGCGGCAAGGCCGCGTCCAAGCAGGATTGAACCGGCCGTGGGGTCGGGCCCCCACCGAAGCACCCCGGTGGGAGGCCGGCTGGCGGGCTTCGTCAGCGTGTGGGAGTCCATCTCCACCGACCGTTGGGTGCTGGATGCCCTGGCCCGGGGCCACGCGCTCGAGTTTCAAAGAAGGTGCCCGCGCGTCCCCCCCGTGGCCAGGAGAGAACTTCACGTCCCTCAACTTCTCCTGGAGGTAAAGGCGATGCTCAGAAAGGGCGCCATCGAACTCGTCCCAAAGAGGCTTCGGGGCTCCGGAGTCTACTCGCGGTACTTCCTCGTGAAGAAGAAGACGGGAGGATGGCGCCCCATCCTAGACCTGCGACGGCTGAACAAGTTCATCAAGGCGCAGAAGTTCAGGATGGTCACCTTACAGCACGTCCTGGGTCAACTGGAGGAAGGAGACTTCCTGTCGTCGTTGGATTTGGAGGATGCCTACTTCCACATTCCAATCCTAAAGGGGCACCGAAAATTCCTCAGGTTCGTGGTCCAAGGGCGGCATTACCAGTTCAAAGCCCTTCCCTTCGGACTGCGGTCGGCACCCAGGGTATTCACCAAGTGCCTCGCACCGGTGGCGGCGCAGCTGCGCCGCGAGGGGATTCACGTCTACCCCTACCTGGACGACTGGCTCATCCGCGCCAAGACGAAGGAGCTCGCCGTGGTCCACACGGCAAGGACCGTCCAACTCCTCACGGACCTGGGATTCTCCGTGAACTACACCAAATCCCACCTGGTGCCCGCGCAAGTCGCACTGTTTCTGGGAGCGAGGCTCGACACAGTGTCCCTTCTGGCCTCCCCGTCGGAGGAGAGGACCAGGACCATCTTGGGCAAGGTGCAACGGATGCTGGTGGCCGACGCGGCCAAAGTGAGATCCATCAAGTCCCTCCTCGGGATGATGTCTTCCTGCATCTACCTCATTCCCATGTGCAGGCTCCGGATGCGCCCGTTGCAAGAATTCCTGGATGCGCGCTGGATCCAGACGACGGGCAGCTTCGAGGAAAGGATCAAGCTCGACGAGAGTTTCCGGCGAGCGATACGGTGGTGGGGCACCCGCGCGCATCTGACGGCGGGCATGGACTTCCAGACCCCAGCCCACCAGGAGACTGTGACCACGGATGCCTCCCTGGAAGGGTGGGGAGCGCACACCGAAAATCTGCACGCGAGGGGACTCTGGCTCCCGACGGAGAAGTCCCTGCATATCAACGTCCTGGAGCTCCGTGCAGTGTTTTGGGCCCTCAGGTCCTTCCTTCCGTCCCTGAAGGGCAAGGTGGTGAGGATCTTCACCGACAACACCACCACCATGTTTTACATCAGGAAACAGGGCGGAACCAGGTCCCCAGCGCTGTCCAAGGAGGCGCAGGACCTGTGGCATTGGGCCGTCGCCCAAGGGATTTTTCTGGTGCCGTTTCTTCTGGCAGGGATAAAAAACACCATCGCCGACTCACTCAGCAGGGAGCTGCGCTCGTGCCACGAGTGGGAACTACGGCAGGATCTAGTGGATCGCCTCTTCCGACGGTGGGGCACACCCCAGATCGACCTGTTCGCGACGGCGACGAACACCAAGTGCCGGAGGTTCGCCAGCAGGTTTCCCCAGACGAGGAGCATGGGCGATGCTTTCTCGTTCCCCTGGGAGGGCCTGTTCCTCTACGCGTTCCCTCCCTTGCCTCTGCTAATCCGGCTCGTCAACCAGCTCAAGAGGTCACGGTGCAGGATGATCCTCGTCGCACATGCGTGGCCGAGGCAGATATGGTTCCCGGACCTTCTGGACTTGTCAGCGTCCCCGCCGATCAAGCTGCCGGCGGACGCAGACCTACTCTCCAGGGAAGGAGGCGCCATCCTCCACCACGACCCGAAGTCGCTGAACTTGCAGGCCTGGCTCCTGCAGCGCTAGAGTTTGGAGGATACGACATACCGGCCGATTGCAGAGAGGTTCTTGCAAAGGCCAGGGCGTCCTCGACTCTTAAATGCTACGGACACAAATGGAAGAGGTTCTCTGTCTGGTGCCACGCACAGAAGATTAACCCTCTACGGATTACGGCTCCCCAAGTACTGCCGTACCTGCTGACGCTGGCCAAAGCTGGACTGGCACACGCGTCCATCAAGATTCATCTTGCTGCGATCTCCCGATACACCAGAACCACGGGTCGGACGTCCTTGTGGTCTCATCGTCTGGTGAAAGAGTTCATGAAGGGACTATTCAGATCGTTCCCGCCGGTGAAGGCTCCGGCCCCGGCGTGGGAGCTCAACGTGGTGCTGACCAAGCTCATGGGACCTCCGTTCGAGCCTCTGCACTCGGCCCCGTTGAAGTTTCTATCGTGGAAGACAGCTTTTCTCGTGGCCATCACCTCCGCACGACGAGTGGGTGAGATCCAGGCCCTTTCCTGCAAGGCCCCGTACTTGACTTTCCACGACACGAGGGTAGTGCTCAGGACGCACCCCTCCTTCATGCCCAAGGTACCGTCGGACTTCCATCTCAACGAACCCTTGGTGTTACCTGTGTTCTTCCCGTCGCCTTCGTCGCCGGCTGAGAGGACTTTGCACTCGCTGGATGTAGCTAGAGCGCTGAAGTTCTACGTGGATCGCACGAAGGGTTTTCGGAAGACGTCACAACTCTTTGTGAACTTTGGACCTGTCAATCAGGGGAAGGCTCTCTCGAAGGCTTCCATCTCCAGATGGCTCTCCGGCTGTATCATGTACTGTCACCGGTTGGCAAACCGACCGCTGCCTGGCCGTCCGAGAGCCCATTCCACCAGAGCGATCGCAGCTACCACGGCGTTCCTATCTGGTGTGCCCCTGCTGGACATATGCAGGGCTGCTACGTGGAGGTCGACGCACACCTTCACGAAATTCTACTGCGTCGACCGGGATTCCAGGGAGGAGTCCAGGGTCGGCCAAGCAGTGCTGCGCAACCTGTTCGCCTGAGGTGAGCCTGGTGAGGAGGTAAGATGCTTAATGTTGAGTTGATGTGATGCTTAATGTTGAGCCTTTGCCACCTCCCGTGGTTGTGCATGTGTGTACTGCTATGTATTCTTTATTCATGAGCATGTGAATCCATGCCAGACCCCATGCTGGAGAAGGAACAAGTTACTTACCTGTAACTGTTGTTCTCCAGCATGGGTCTGGCATGGATTCACATGCGAACCCTCCCGCCTACCCCTCTGCGGCTCTTCACTTGGTCATACTGCCACTTCACGTGCTTCCAAATCTGAAGATGGCTGCCAGAGGCGGTGCTTAGGTAGAGGGCAGTCATTGGCTGTGGTCAGTATGACGCAGAGACCAGTGATTGGTTATTGCTACGAAAGACAGATCAGAAACGAAACTGATACTGGTTTTTTCTTTACCGAGGATTCCCAGCCTGACGACGGGGAATATTCATGAGCATGTGAATCCATGCCAGACCCATGCTGGAGAACAACAGTTACAGGTAAGTAACTTGTTCCTTAAATGATGAGGTGATCTTTGTGAAAGAGGCAGCTTGTAAGAAGCAAGAGAGTGCAATGGCCAATCAGGTAATGAACAAGTCCACCCAATGTGGTTATGTGGAAGGTTCAAATACACTCTCGGAGGCTCTGAAAAGCAAAGAAATGTCTGGAAGAAAAGATAGAAATCTGAAATCCATAGCATTAGGAATGAAAGCTATCTTTGACATATTTAAAAAACCAAATGCCCCAATGAACTTAGATAGTCATATATTAGAGGCACCTGTAAAAGCTGCAAAGGTGTCATGCTGGAGTGCTACTACCCAAGCTGCCCTAAAGAGATACAATGATATTGGTATAGAAACTCCCAGGGCGAATAGCGAGATGGGTGTTGGTGGTCGGAGTGTAGGCAGAGAAACGGGAAGATGAGTGACACTACAGAATATCCAGAGTTGACCAAAATGGATCAAGGAAACGGGGTAGGAGTCCAACCCAGGGGTAGCAATATCAAGGGTGAAGAGAATGAGATACCGAGTAATGTAGCCATGAAGGTGGTGCTAGGGGCCAGAGGCTGGTGCCTCCGGAATCTCTCAAAGGTAAGCTTGTGGCATTGGTCCATGAGGGCCACCTTGGAAGATCAATGACAAAGAGGAGATTGAGAGAGTCGTATTGGGTGGCCCAAGATGGAGAGTGAAGTGGAGGAACAGGTAAAGGAGTGTGCAGCGTGTGCTACGAGCGACAAGAGTAAGGCCCTGTGTCCCCAACCTGTGTATCCTGTTGAGGTGCTGAGGGAAGTTTGGTCAAATGTAGCGGTTGACATAATGGGTCCCATCGATATCCTGGGTGATGATCTCAGGTTTGTAGTTGGGCTGGTCAATTACACCTCCAGGTGGGTGGAGGCGACGGCACTGGCTACTGTGACATCCGAGAAGGTTGTTGATTTCCTAAGCAGTGTTTTTGATAGAGATGGGGTACCTGCTGGTATTGTTACCGATAATGGGGTGCAGTTTGTGTGATCACATGCAAGAGTTTTTAAGGAACCTGGGAATATGCCATCACAAGGTTTCACTGTACACCCCATCTGCCAAAGGCCTTGTAGAAAGAATGAACCGTTTTGTGAAGGGAGCGATCCAGCTTGCCCATGCCAATGGCCTACCGTGGAGGAGTGTGGTCTCTAAAGCACTCAAGGCATACAGGTACATCCCGTCAGCACTTACGGGTTATTCCCCGTTTGAGTTAATGCGCGGAAGGAAACCAGGCACCAAGCTGAGGGTGCCAGCGTTGGGAGGTGGGACTCACTCGGAGGTTAACATGCAAGAAGTATTGGATCGTGTGCATTCTAAGCAAGTGGTCTTCACACAACAGCGGTGTGCGGGTAGAATGCCTCTGGCTGTGTAAGTAGGGGATCGCGTCCAGATTAAGAATCCAAGATTTGTACCCAAAGGTTGTAATATATATATATATATATATATATATATATATATATGAGTAGTGGTGGAGAGAATTCGAATGGGTGGTAAGCTCAATAAGGTTCATTTGGGTGCGTCTTCCTCTGGCATCACTTGGGAAGATAGTTTCCTGGGACTCCATTTCCGAGGCGGCTGTAAGTCTAAATTCTCACACGCTTGGTGCAAATGATTCCAGCGTCCTGTCAGAGTGTCTGGATCTTGGTGCAGGATGTACTCCCATTGAGGGTGTCTGTGCTGCAGAGGGTCCTGATATGGTAATCGGGGTTGGCACCGGGGTGCCCCCACGTCCCTCTGTCCCCGCTAATGTCAACAGTCATCCTGTACGGGAGCGGAAGATGCCTTCCAAATTTGATGATTATATCGTAGGTGCCGTTGAGGGCTAGGCCCTTACCTTATGACGTTGTGTTTAGGTTCCTTCCCTTCCTAGTGTGTATGAATGAGGGTGCGTAGTCTATGGGAGAGGTATGTGTGTGTGAGTTCGCTTGTGTTGGTAGAATTATGGGGGGGGGAGAAGTGTTATGATGTGTGTGTTTGCTTACCTGGAATCCTGCCACGGTGGGATTCCATTCCTTCTGTACACTCCTTGTTTACTTCTCTAAGAGGGTTCCAAGTTCCACAGGAGAGCAGATGGTACATGTATTGGTGGAGTCCTGCTGGGCTCAGGTTGGTTGCAATAAAGGTGTTGCTTAACCCTCCAGTGTGTTGGCTCATTACCACAGAGTGCCCTGTTTTTGATGGACAACACAGTAGTCATGCACTACCTCAATGAGTGTGTTTGGGGCTGTTAGGCAAGATTGTATGCAGTATCCTTTGGGTGCACTACAATAACCCTAACCTCCTGGCAATAGGGACCCAACCTTTGGTATAAGTATGAACTACACAAGTGGGTAGTGTGGTGGACCAGCCAGGCTCTCTCAAGAGGGGTCCATGTGAGCAGTAATGTTGTGACAGAGTTTCACAATACAGTTCTACAAAACAAACACTTATACTCAAGGTTTCTTGATAAAACAATTATTCATTTATTTCACAGTCAGTTATATAAGCCTTCTTCAGAAAGGGAGCAAAACAAGTAACACCTAAATATACTTCAAAACACATATGTAGTTTCTCTAAATCAGATGATACCCATTGGGAATGGCACACAGACACTTCCTACATCCTCAGGTGACTTCAATAGCTAGGACACTGTGGACATTGATGTATCACTGGTACATTCAGAGCAATACTGAGTTTGGTGAGAAAGATAGAATAGAGGAATAAAACAAAGGTTAACAAATAATTCTTAAACTGGTGAGTTCTTTTAAAAACCTTCAAAAGCAGAGTAAATTAAACCTTTCCTGGGGGAAAGACAAAAGCGCAAAGTCAGAGGTGAAGAGGAGTCTCTCTGGGAGCCAGGACAGCCAATGTTAATTGCACATTGTCAAGGGGAGCTGAAGATCTTCTTTTGCAGGTAGGTAAAAAGTCTTGCACAATGTTTGTAGAAAATAGAGAACTTCAAGGGCTAACAAGCTGGGAGTCTTGTGAGGAGGGGCACAGCTTTAGCAACTCTGCAAGGTAACCAAGACAGGTCTCAACTGAGAGCAAGTAAGGCTACACAACAAGAGGTAAGTTCTCTTAGACTTTACAGTACCTTCAGTAGAAATTGTTCCAGCTGGCTTCTGTTCCTGTACAGCTCTGCAGATCCTGTTGTTCCTAAGCCTCAGTCGTGGGGACAAGAGGGAGGACGTCTGTGGACTCTCCTGCTCTGCAATGGGACGGTCAGCGGCAGCAATGGGCAAACTTCAATTCAGCGGTCCTTCTGTGTTTCAGCTCCTCGTGTCTGATAGCAAATAGCAACACTGCAGTTCATGGATACCACTTCAGACTTTCCCTGCTTCTGGGGGCCACCACTCTGTTGAGGTGGCTCAGGCTTGGTCAGTTTGCATCAGGGAAGTCTGGAGGATCTTCCTAGTGCTCTGGTCCGACTTAAAAGCAACGCACACAATCTGGTGTTTCTCTCCCTGGCTCTTTGGTTCCAGCAGCAACTGCAGTGGAAATACAACCAGCATCGAGAGGATGTCCAGACGGGCTTACTTCAGAGTTGATTGGTCCCACTAACTCAAACAGAGAAGTCGTCCTTGTAGGGCTTCTCTAGTCGAGGTGAATTCGGAGCTTCAGCACATCAGCAGGGCTTCACCGGGAAAACCAATGGTCCAGGAGTTGCAGCAGGCATCTTTCCAAGTTCTTCTTCGGATTCCTTCGCCCAGTGGTCGACTCTGCCTTCCAAGCCAAAAAGCCTTGCCTTTTATGCAGGTTTCTCCCATTCATTCCAGCCTAGCTCTCAGTCACACAGCAGGGTGGCTGTCCTTGCTGGACAGCCAGCCAGTCACTCACCTTTGGGTGCATTCCTGTAACCAAGGGGATTAAGCACAGGAAGTTTCGGGCACCTCCCTCACTTCCTGCCTTGCCAGACATACTGGAGCCAGAGACGGGCTTCACTCGTAAATCCCGCCGAAGACAAAACTAACAAAGGGATCAAACCTGGTTTGGTGCGCAGAGTAAATATCAAGAAGGACCTTCCCGACAAGAAATGGTGAAAAAAGAAGACAAGGACCATTTTGACGAAATTGGCACCCATGGGTGCATTACTGTGGTTTCGAACGCAGCCCGCAGTAAAACACACAATGGTATTAAAAAGTAAACCACTGCCACCAGCCATTAATTTTAGGAAGGGCAACATAAAATGTTACCTGCGAAACTAGACAAAGGGGGATACTAATAAACCACTCCAGCACCCTATGATAAGATAGTTTGTGCTGGGTCTAGAAAGTTCCAAAATGTAAGTAAAATCAATTTCACTTTACTGCTGGGAAATCTAAGAGGCTTCCCTGTGCCACTGCACTGAAGGTGCTGTGTGACACCATGTAAAGATGCTGCCTATGGAGTTTGTCAGACTCCACAGTCAAAAGAGAAACGCAGAATAAATCACATTAAAATTACATGAGATAACAAGTCCTAAAGTCCAGCAAAAAGAGCTGGGGGTCTCTAAGGTAGAAGGGAATTAACACATTACTGAAAATTCTCCCTTAAAGGTGCTCCTGCCCCTGTTCTGGGAAGCATTATGACTCTGGTTCTCGCAGCTCATCTGGCTGAGATGGAGAACACATGTGGATAGAAAAAGTAGACACCACACCAAGCACACTGTTTTGTGGACAATGTTTGTTTTTTTTAAAAAAAAAATATAGGGTTATTAGGTTGATTGTAAAGGTAGATATAGGTGCGGGGGAGAGGTATCTAGGCTGGAAAGTAAGTCAAAGAAAGTGATTTCCTAAATAGGAAAACTACGTCCCCTGCACACTGTCAATGAGGCCTGAGCCTGAATGTTATTTAGAAATACAAAGGATAAGTAACTATTCAGGACTCCAATTGGGGGTAACATCCGAACAGATTACAGCCTTCTATTTAATTATGTAGTACATTTTTTTTAGACATTTCTAACACATTGACTTCAAGGCAAACTACGCCATAAAATTATGCTTGACAAATTTGAGATGCATTTTCAATATATAGTTTTTTTATTTACACAAATTATGTAAGTTGGCCCAACGCATTTCGAGTTTCTATCATTCTTCATCAGGGGCATACATTTGTTTTCACATACATTTGTTTTCACATACATTTCTATGAAAAAAGGAAACATTTTTAAATTATTCACTGATAATAAATATCAAAAAATATCCAAAATTAGCTTTATAATTACTCAAAAACATATACATTTTGTCAATTTGCAAGGATTTTCATTTTTGTTCACAAGGTAAGTAGCAGACTTGGGAAAATCTATCCTGGATCACAATTGGTTACATTTAGCCAATATCTACAGGACTTTAAAAAAAAAAAAAAAGAAAAGCCATAATTGCAGTGTGGTGATCATAGTAGGTTTAATACTGAAAAGATATTTATATATTTACGATGCTTACCAAAAAAGCAAAGGAAAATAAACTGGTTCTTCTTCCTGTTAATTGGAGAACAGTTGTGGTGTTTAGCCTATCTACATAGTTTAAATAGAGTAATTTTCCCGACCTATCGGGATAACAAATTTGTGTCCAATTTACTGAGTGTAGATGATGAACCACCACAGTGTTATTTTGGAATTACATTACACCATCTTACCCTGTCTTGGTTCTTAAGAAGATTTAGGTATCTTAGGCGTCTGAGAAGGACAAGATGCTGGTTTTGCTCCTTTATCTCAGTTGGTAGGTATTGTTTAGCTAATACCTGTCCAGGTGTGTACCCTAGTGCGGAAGGCTAGAACAGGGGATAAGGGTAGGGAGATTCAGGCTTGCAGCTAGCTAATATTAAGATCCTTTAGCCAAGTTAAAATGTTGTTACACTTACTCGGGATAAACAAAATGCCGGTCCAAGTGGAGAATTAGCCGGTCAGTAATTCTTGGTAGAGTAGTTTTCTTCAAGGGTGTTCTATTTTATGACTCAGCATAAGTAAAAGATAATAATTTCCCTGTTGGAACCGAGATGCAAAAAGTAAGTGTACTAGTTCTAATCTATTAAATCACAGGCTGCTTGTGGAGGAGCTGGTTCGAGGGCAGTGTAGGCAGAAGCCACATCTGCCATTTTGAATTTTGCTGTCATTTATATATGCAGCAATACTCGTGACGTCACTTGCGCGGGCGACGTGGTAAATGATGGTTTATAGGCTATTGCCACTATTTATGGAAAAGCATACAGCAGATTAATGCTGTGATGCTTAAATTGAAGAATGGTATCACTGTTCAGGAAAAAATACAGCAATATGATGCTAAGACCCCTGAGGGCGCGTGTGACGTGTTAGAAGTCGAAATTTACCAATGGAATTACAAAGTGATGGAGCCAGATCTCATAATGAGAATGCACTTACCAAATGAGAGGATGAATGTCCTTAATTAAATAAATAAGTAAATATATTTCCTAATCTATAAGAGGGCTATGCTGGGTGTATTAATAATTTGAAAGCCCTTTTTGCATTGTCCATGATAGTGTGACTTCTTTCAAAAAAGAATTACGAATATAGAGATAATGTATAATGCAACCCTAGAGTTGTTACTCAGTACAGAATAGCGTTTTAAGTCTCAAAGATATTAGATGTTTTTCACAGAGATGAGTTCTAGCAGTGGTATATGGTTGATAGCTGTGGAAATGTATTTTAAAACCAAAAGTGTGGAATGGATGGTTCTGAATAAGGTTCCAGTTAAAAAAAAATGTACATGAAAGGTGGGTCATAATTAGTGATTGTTGACCTATCATTGGATCCTGTCTACATAGACTTGGAGGTAGGTAAAGGCATGGGTTGGTAATTCAAGCAAATTGTTTTTGGGTGTTAACAACATAATTCATAAATAGTGCTATTTTACATGCAATGTATTATACAAATTGCTGTCCCGTATATATGGGTGTACAATCTTCAACAGATATGAAGACCCAAAGTATGGTAACAGATTTCTTTTGCTAATTTGTTTTTTGTATTTAGTGATTTATGTTACTGTGGTTCATTAATTTTACTTTGTTTGAAGCGATTAAGTTAGCAATGCTCAAACCATAATTGGATCGGTCTTGTTGAAATGAATGCTAGTTTAGAAGAAGGTGACTGTATGTAGAGGTCTACATATATCCAAACATTGGTTGGACAAGGCCCCTCTCTTTTTTTTTTAGAGGTTGACATAGCGAAGTGGAGTAGTTAGAGGAATGGTCCAAGGTAGTAATCTTCGTTCATACCCAAAGGAGTCATGGCATCAAGTCGTTGAATCCAAAACAGTTCTTTGTGCTAATTGTTTTGGTAGATCTCCTCCTCTTGGGAGTGGGTGTAGTACTTCCAGTATAATCATTCTTAGCTGGGAGATGTTATGATTCTGGTCCCTGTAATGTTTATAAACATGAGATGTAATGCTCTTAGTCCTGATTGAGGGCTTGTGTTCAATCCATCTTTCTTTGGCTTTTCTGTTAGTTTTGCCTACATAGTAGATGCCGCAGGGGCAGCGGGTAGCATAGATAACATTTTTACTGTCACATGTTGCATAGTGTTTCAAGGGGATTGTTTTGCCGTGTTTGGATGTCGTACATGGTCACCTTTAATAATGTTATTGCAGTATTGGCAATGCAGGAATGGGAATGTACCAACTTTTTGTTTGCTTAGAGTTGTTTGTGGAGTTTTTTTTTAGTTTTTCTGCTTTGATGAGTTGATCTTGCAAGTTTCTGCCACGTTTGTAGGCCATCATAGGTGGATCTGGGAATAGTTCTCTTAAAGTTTTATCTGATTTAATCAGATCCCAGTTCTTGTGTATGATCCTTTTCACCTGGAAACTTTGACTTAAGTATTTTAGCAAATGCATTAGATTTTTTGGGTCTTGTTTGGTGTTACTTGTCAGTAGTTCCTTTCTTTCTTGTTTGGCGTTACTTGTTACTTGTCAGTAGTTCCTTTCTTTCTTGTAAGTCTGTTCTTGTTATAGCTTTCTGGATGATGTCAGTTGGGTAACCCCTCTCGATGAATCTTTGCTTCATGGTTTCGTATTCAGTTTGTAACGTGTTTGTATCTGATGTGATTCGTTTCTCTCTTAACAGTTGGCTGTAGGGGAGATTCTCCTTCAAGTGTTTTGGGTGAAAGCTGCTATGATGTAGACAGCTGTTGACATCTGTCGGTTTCCTGTAGATTTTTGTCTTAAGACCAAGTCCTGATCCTTCTACCATAACGTCCAGGAAGTTGACTTTTGGTTGATCGATTTCAATTGTGAATCCAATCCTCTCATTGCAGCTATTTAGGTATTTCCAAATTTGTAATAGTTCACTTTCCGTGCCTAGCCATATTCCAAAGATATCATCAATATAGCGTTGCAAACATTTGATTTTGTCTTTCCATTGTGGATTGTGTACTACAAAGGTTGTTTCGAATTGGTACATGAATATATTTGCGTACGATGGTGCCACTGATGACCCCATAGAAGTTCCTGAAATGTTCAAATAGAATTGGCCATTATGCCTGAAATAGTTATTGTAAAGTATGATATTGATTAATTCCATCGCCAATACTTTATGGATGTTGACTTGGTTGTTTGATAGTAAGAACCATTCGATGGGATTGGGTCCTCCAACGTATTCCATATCTATGAAAGTAATCAGCACAGCTTTGCTGCCTTGGAACATGTTCGGCGTCTGCGGCAATCCCTGCACAATGCTAGTGGGCTGGACACCTCTCCGGAGGTGGAGTTTTAAAGGCCTGAGCCTGGCACTCATACGACTCCTCGTACCGGTGCCTTATGTCCAGGGTCACCGAGTGCTTGGGTTGGTCTGCTCCCCCAGGGGATTTTCTTCAGGATGACCTTACGGATATCCTCGACCAAGGTCCACCAACTGACCCGGTACTGCCGTTCCATATGGCTCTACAGAGGAGGGTGGCGGCGGCTTGGACTGCTCAAGAGAGTCTCCCGTCAGTGGGCAAGTCTTTGCCCCGAAAATACCGCCCAGCCAGTAGCGACCCCTGCTACTTGACCAAGCACCTCACTCCGGAGAGTTTGGTGGTGCAGGTGGCTACGACCCCGGCAAAGCAGGCATTGTATACTACCATCTTTCCTGATAGGGACGACAAGCGTTTTGATGGTTGGGCAAAGAAAGTGTTTTCTTCAGGGGGTATGGCGCTTCAGGCCTTGTCACGTTTCACGCACACTCTGTGGAACTGTTTTCTTAGCGGCAGAACATATTCCCGAAGGGGATGAACGGGATGGTTTCCTTGCCATGGTTCAGGATGGTAAGGACGCCATGTGTGAGGCCGTTCAGTCAGGTTTGGACATGGCAGATTGCGTCAGCCGGTCCATGGCGGCGAGCACCGTGATACGCAGGTTTGCGTGGTTGCGGAAGTCGGGGTTTCCTCCTGATGTGCATGTCCGGCTCCTCAACATGCCCTTTGACGGTGAACATCTTTTTGGCAGCAAGGCTGACGAGAGCCTTGAGTCGTTGGGCGCTGCAGTTCGCCAACCTCCGCCTTTTCGTCCTAGGGCACAGCAATGGAGGGGAAGTTCCTTTCGTTATTGTTCGTCCTTTGGTAAAGTGAGAGGAGCTGCCAGTCAAAGGGGCCACCGTAGGAGTGCCAGAGGTGGAAAGCAAGGTACTCGAGGTGCCAAGGCCGCTCGGTTGTTGCCTCTTTGCCCTCAGGCAACGCCACAGCCGCTTCAGCTCAGTCATGAGTGCATGTCTCATGGTTCGCCGGTTTGGGGAAGGCTGGCGCAGCTTCTTGCAGAATGGCGCGCCATTACTTCAGATGTGTGGGTTCTGGAGATCATAACCCACGGCTACGGTCTTCCTTTCCGGCAGAGGCAGCAAGACAATCCACCGGGGAATCTCTCTTTGAAGAATCCGGATCCGCTTCTTGCGCAGGAAATTCAATCCCTGCTGGAGAAAGGCGCCATAGGACTGGTGACTGTAGCGGAGAGGAACAAGGGATGGTATTCCCCTTATTTTTTGATTTCCAAGAAAGACTGGGGATTGAGACCCATCATGGACTTGCGCGGTTTGAACAAACGCCTCAGGAAGGACAAGTTCAAGATGGTTACTCTTTCTCAAGTCCTCCAGGCCCTTCAACTTCAGGACTGGTTGGCGTCTCTCGACCTCAAGGACGCTTATTTCCATGTGCCGATACATTCCCAAGCACAAGAAGTACCTGAGGTTCGCGGTTGGCGATAGGCACTTTCAGTTTCGGGTGATGCGTTCTGATTGACCTCCGCCCCAAGGGTCTTCACCAAGCTCATGGTAGTGGTGGCAGCACACCTCAGGAAAGGGGGGATTCACGTCTACCCCTACCTGGACGATTGGTTCATCAGGGCGCGCTCTCCCGAGCAAGTACTGGATCATCTGTCAGTCACCTACCACTCCCTCGGTCGCCCAGGACCTTCTGTGGTGGGCCGTCGAAGACAATCTGATGAACGGGGCTCTGTTTTAGCTACCCTGGTTGGAGGTGACGATCGTGACGGACGCATCCCTCACGGGATGGGGAGCTCATGCCAACGAGTTGACAGTCGGAGGTCGTTGGTCTCCGTCGGAGTCCAGACTCCATATCAATCTGTTGGAGCTGAGGGTCGTCAGGCTAGCCCTGAAGGCTTTTCTGCCGACTGTGCGAGGGAAGAATGTCATGATCCTGACGGACAACATGGTGGCCATGCGCTACCTTAATAAAAAGGGGGGGCAGGGTCACTTCCTCTGTGCAGGGAGGCGATGCAGCTCTGGTTCTGGGCAATCCAGCAGGAAGTTTCGATCTCGGCAGTTCATCTGGCCGGAGACGACGAGACGGCGGACGCTCTGAGCAGGCAGAGCGCAATCTCTCAAGAGTGGGAGTTAGCTCAGGAGATTCTCTTGGAGATCTTCGCCATGTGGGGGACCCCTCAAGTGGATCTCTTCACCTCCAGTGTCAACCGGAAGTGCGAGAGGTTCTACTCGCGGGAATTTCCTCCAAAAGGAGCCTTAGGAGACACGTTCGTGGTGGAGTGGTCATACCCACTGCTGTACCGTTTCCTCCAGTCCCCGTCATCCCGCAAGTACTGCGGAGGTTGCAGAGGTTCGGTTCCTGGATGATCTTCATTGCTCAGGCGTGGGCCCGGAGGATGTGGTACCTGGACCTTCTTGACTTGTCCATCTGCCCTCCATGTCGTCTTCCCTACCGAGATGATCTGCTGTCACGGGAGGGGGGTCAGGATCTCCATCCAGAGGTCAGATTCCTCAACCTTCACGCTTGGTTTCTGAAAGGTTGAGGTATCTGTATTGGGACCTCCCTGAAGACGTGATGGACGTGATGGAGGTGATGGAGACGGCTAGCAACAAAGTCGTTGTACCGTTGCCGTAAGTTCTGCGACTGGTGCAGGGTTAAGAATTTGGATCCTTTTTCATGTGACATTCCCATGGTTCTGTCTTTTTTGCTTTCTTTGGCCAACAGGGGCCTGCAAGTGGGTACCGTTAAAGGTTACCTCGCGGCGCTGTCCATATTTAAGCACTAGTCTGAAGAGTGTTCCTATTTTAAAATTCCTTTAATTTCTCAGTTTCTGAAAGGGCTCACTGTGTTCCCTCCGTCACCTTTCCTGGTGCCCGGTTGGGATTTGAACCTTGTTCTCAAGTTTTTGATGGGTGCTCTGTTTGAGCCTTTGCATTCATGCCCTTTGAGACTTTTAACTCTTAAAACTGTGTTTTTGGTTGCGGTCACTTCCGCTCGCAGAGTGAGTGAGTTACAGGCACTTTCAGTTAAGCCACCCTTTACTGTGTTTCATAAGGACAGGATTGTCCTTAGAGTTCGTCCTTCCTTTCTTCCGAAGGTGGTGTCGGAATTTCATTTAGTCCAGAAGGTTGTTCTTCCGGCGTTTTATCATCCTCCACATCCTGGTAAGGAAGAGGAGAGGCTCCATAGGCTTGATCCTAGGAGAGTGTTAAGCTTTTATATTTCACGCATGTCCCGGGTCAGAGTGGACGATCAACTCTTCATTGGTTATGCCGGAAATCATTTGGGTCAAGCTGTGACGAAACAGACTTTGTCTCGCTGGATTATTTTGGCTATCTCGGAGTGTTACCCCTTGACGGGTAAGGACCCACCGGTCGGTTTACGAGCCCATTCTACCAGGGGTATGGCTGCCTCTACTGCCCTACAGAGGGGGGGGTTCCTATTTGTAACATCTGTGATGCAGCCACCTGGGCTTCGGTACATACTTTTGTACGTCACTACACCCTCGATTCCATCGTGGGCAGGATCTGGCCTTTGGCAAGGTGGTCCTTTACTCCACAATTTGATTTGGGATTCTAAATTTCTGTTTCTAAATTCTTTTCCTACCTCCTTGCATTGGTACTGCTTTGGGAGTCTGTCATAGATATGGAATACGTCGGAGGACCCAATCCCCTCGAAGAACAAGTTACTCTTACCTGGTAACCTTCTTTCGATGGGATGGTCCGACGACGTATTCCATATTGCTCCCTCCCTACCTTCCCCGCTTAAGAAATTCTTATGCGATTGCAGCTTACGTTTCCGCAAGGCTTTGTGTGTCAGACTGGCAGACGACTTGTTCCACACGTTTTGGCGGAAAAACTACAACTGAGAACTACGGGTGTCGTGCGTCCTACTTCTAACATCCAGTGACGTCGGCCGTCCGAGGAGGTCCTCGAGGGTGGCGTATCGACGTCATCGACGCAGACGCTGAAGATTTTCCGAAGCAGCACAGCTGTGGTGATTAGTGTCATAGATATGGAATACGTCGTCGGACCATCCCACCGAAAGAACGTTACCAGGTAAGAGAGTAACTTGTTCTTCCAATGATTCTATACCCACTTTGTGTGGTATTGAGGTGTACAGGCTGTTGACATCCATCGTGAAGAGAATTAGATTGTCTTTGATCAAATTATTGGAGTTAATTATGTTCAAAAAATGGGTAGTGTCCTTCAGATAAGTTGGTCTTTTGTACTGCCGGTTGAAGTACTGTGTCGAGGTAAATAGCCAATGGCTGGAAGATACTCTGTCCCTGCGACAATAGGTCTAAAGGGATGGTCATTAGTGTTTTTATGGATCTTGAGTAATCCGTAGAATACTGGGGTCACTGGAAATTTCTGTACTAAAAAGTCTGATGTTTTATCTGTGATCCAGTCCATAGCAAATGCTTTATCAACTACTGTCTTAATGATGTCCTTGATCTTGTGGATGGGATCACCATGTAATTGCATATAAGTTCTTGTCATTCAGAAGTTTCGGGCATCCTGTATTGTAGAGTGTAGTATCCATTAGTACTAGTGCTCCTTCCTTGTCCGTTTGTTTTAACGTCAGGCTTTCGTCCTCGGCTAGTTGTTTTATGACCTGCATTTAATGTTTGCGTATATTTAATTTTAATGGGTTGTTCATATTTAAGCCACCTTAGGTCTCTAGTAGTTTTTTTTTTTGAAGAGGTTAATCAATGGATGGTTAACTTGAGGATGGAAATGACTTCTGTTTTTAAGTTCCAAGAATTTATATTTGGGTTCTGGTTGTCTTCAATATTGTGGAAGAAAAATTTGAGCTCCATTTTGCGAATAAGTTTGAACAAATGTACCTCTTCTTCAAAAAATGAGGTGGTGTTTGTGGGTATAAACGAAACTCCTAAGTTCAGAGTTTGAATTTGAATTGTTGTCGAAGGTTTTGAGGAAATGTTGATGACTAGATTTTGTTTTATTTCTTCTTCTGTCGTGGTTTTCTTCTTTCCTCTTCTTGTGTTCCTACTGCTAAAAAAGGTTTTTGGGGGAGATGTTGAGGTTGTCCTACTGGAAGGTACTTCTTGTTCTTCTGTTATTGGAGGGTTGTTACTTGTGGATTGTCTTTCTTCCAACTCCCCACTTGTCACTTCACTGCTGTCTGTATTGTTGTTTGTGGGTGCCTTGGGGGGGTCTGTTCTGTGGTGGTCTGGTATTTGCATAGAACTCCTGCCAGGAATAAACAATATCTCTCGCGTAATCCAAGGTGTCCCTTCTGAATTTTCTTATTTTCCATTGCTCGATGTCCATTTTGTAGCTATCTAATTTTGAGTTTGTACCCTCTAGGATTTGTTTTAGTTCTGCTCCCGTTTTTAATTTGGATCGCTGGGATGTTATGTTGTCTATCTCCTGTTTTAGGTTTGTAACTGATTTTGCCAGTTCTTCAATGGTTAATAAAATTAGATCCAATGAGTGTTTGTTCAAGATCTGCTTCCATCTAATTACAAAATCTTTATTCTCTTTGCAGAGCGTCTGTCTGAGATAAATCCTTAGTCCTCTTGGAATCGGTTTACATTTATAGTATTACGCAAGAGTTGTTGCGTGCAATTTTTGAGATATCTCTCGCATGATAAGTCGTTCTAGTTTTTGGATTAAGCGTTCCGGATTTTCGTCAGTGTTTTTTTCTTGGCTGGTATCTTTTATAAGACATAGAATTCTTGTTGCCTCTTATCTGAAAAGGCCAAAGTTGTGGCTGCCTTATCTGTCAAAGCACTGATTGTGGAGAATGACATTCTAGGATTTTAGGGTGGTAGTGTGTTTTCTTGGTACCAACCCGTAAAGGCAAACAAGAAAAAGTAAACACCACACCAAGCACACCGTTTTGTGGACAATGTTTGTTTTTGTTTCAGAAAAAATATAGGGTAATTAGGTCTAATGTAAAGGTAGATATAGGTGCGGGGAGAGGTGCTCAGCCTTGGTATCTAGGCTGGAAAGTAAGTCAAAGAAAAAGTGATTACCTAAATAGGAAAACTATGTCCCCTGCATACTGTCAATGAGGCCTGAGCCTAAATGTTTAGGAATACGAAGGATAAGTAACTATTCAGGACTCCCATTGGGGGTAAAATCCAAACAGATTACAGCATTCTATTTAATTATGTATACATTTTTTAGACATTTCTAACACATTGACTTCAAGGCAAACTACGACATAAAATTATGCTTGACAACTTTGAGATAAATTTGCAATATACAGTCTTTTATTTACACAAATGATGTAAGTTGGCCCAACGCGTTTCAAGTTTATATCACTCTTCATCATGGGCATACATTTGTTTTCACATACATTTCTATGAAAAAAGGAAACCTTTTTAAACTATTCACTGATAATATAAAAAAAATCAAAAATTAGGGTTATATTTACTCAAAAACATATACATTTTGTCAATTTCCAAGGATTGTAATTTTTGTTCACAAGGTAAGTAGTAGACTTGGGAAAATCTATCCTGGATCTCAATTGGTTACATCTAGCCTATATCTACAGGACTAAAAAAAAAAAAAACGAAAAGCCATAATTGCAGTGTGGTGATCACAGTAGGTTTAATATTGAAAAGATATTTATATATTTACGATGCTTACCAAAAAAGCACAGGAAAATTAACTGGTGGTTCTTCCGGTCAATTGGAGAACAGTTGTGGTGTTTAGCCTATCTACATAGGTTAAATAGAGTAATTTACCCGACCTATTAAGGTAACAAATGTGTGTCCAATTTAATGAGTCTAGATGATTATTAACCACAGTGTTATTTTGGAATTACATTACACCATCTTACCCTGTCTTGGTTCTTAAGAAGATTTAGGTATCCCAGGCGACAGAGAAGGAAAATATTCTGGTTTTGCTCCTTTATCTCAGTTGGTAGGTATTGTTTAGCTAATTCCTGTCCAGGTGTGTACCCCAGTGCGGAAGGCTTAAACAGGGGTTAAGGGTAGAGCGATTTAGGCTTGCAGCTAGCTAATATTAAGATCCTTTAGCCAAGTTAAAATGTTGTTACACTTGGGGGGGCGCTGTTGCGCTGAAGCAAGATGGCTGCCTGATTGCAGTGCTCCGGACGGAGAGAGCGAATGATCCTCGCTTTTATGCATTTAACTACATCTGATCGCTAGAATACTGCTGGAGCCTCCTCTGGAACCTTTCCGCCGCGCTCCTGTGAAAAACCGCAGTAAAACACGCTCTGGGAGCCGCAACTACGCGTCCTGCTCAGTTTGGGGCTGCTGCCGCCTGCTCTCCCCGCCCCGCAGCACCAGAGTCCACGGCTCTTATCCACCTGAGAGCGCGGCATGACGGGCCGCTGTGGGGGAGGGGTGTGACGTCCCCGAGACCTTCCGAACTGCTTTGGACGGCGGGAGGCCCCCTTATTCTTCACGCCACCCTTGTTACAACCTGCCTTGGACTCCCAACCCCCTCCTGTGTGCGGCCTGCTGCCTACATCATCGGCATCCAGCGGCTTCGAGTCTCCTGCGCCGCCTGCCTGGATACCGCGGTTGTCCCCTCTGCCTGCGTGCCGTCTGCCTGACCCCCCTGTCAACCCCTCGTCGAGAACACCGAATCGAGCACGCTACAAGGCAGGGGGTGCAGGTGGGCGGATGCGAATGGATCTGGCGGTCCTTGCGGCCGGCCCCTACTGCTGCTTGCGCACCTCGTGACCCACCTCCCTCAACCCCCGCTGTGGCTGCCATTGAACTGATTTCTACAAACTTCTGTATTGAAACCTGCGTGTCACGGGGCCAGTTCACTCTTGGTGCCACTGGCCTCAACCTCTGCATTCACTGGCCTATGCGGACAGTCTTTTTCCTGCTGATTGCCACACCCTAATGAAACAGTTTGGGACACGGGCCCTCTGATTCCCTACGCCCGGAGAGCAAACCCACGCCTGGACAGCTGCGCAATCCCAACTCATTGAACTGAACCTCAGCTCAGGGTGCGCTGCTGGGCTTGTACCACATACTCTTATTGCTAAAATAGGCAGAGGCCCCATAGCCCCCACTGCCATTACTGGAGGAACCTCCACCTGTTTCATCCCTCTAGGTGCGTGTCCCTCAAGACCTCGGACTCATAGAGCTGTGACAGCGCCCACTCCTTAGCGGTCCGGTGTGTTGTATCAATGCCTCTGGCTGGCTGGAATTCGCCTCGCTGGGGTTGCGCTCTCTTGTTAGCACCCTTTGGAATCCCTATAGCCCTACTTCCACCGTCACCATGACAAAGGGTGCTGGCACTGGAAAGAAAGCAAAACTTGCTCAATAAGTTTGCCAAGACACTGTCCAAGTCGACGCCTGATCCCCCCAGAAGAGGCGGCCTCTACACCCTCGCCTTTCGATGACTTGCAGAGGATGCTGGAATACATGCGGGAAGGATTTACCGCACTGCACTCTAAATTGGACGATATGAACGGTACGATCTCTTCTATAAAAGCCCATATGGAAAGAACAGACAGCCGGGTCGCTGAGATTGAAACCAGAGTCGGCACGGCAAGACCGCGGACCGCAGTTTCCACACTTGTCGAATCACAGCGGTAGAAAAGGACGACGACCTCGAATCCCGCTCTAGACGGAATAACCTGCGTATTGTTGGCATCCCCGAGGACAACATCAAGGAGCCCATGGAGGACTATGTGGAACGTATCCTTTTAACAATACTAGACACCCCCGAAGCTCTCCTCACACTTCGCGGTTGAAAGGGCACATCACTCTCTCACTGCTAAGCCGAGGCCGGGTGCGCCTTCCGGATCCATCATCGCCAGGATCCTTAATTTCCGCGACCGTGATGCCTTGCTTCGAACGGCCAGAGCCAAGGGGGAACTACACCTTGGGTCGGCAAGAATTCATCTCTACCCTGATTTTTCTGTCACTGTGCAGCAGGAGCGCAAGACCTCCGCGATTTAGGAGTCAAGTACTCCATGCTCTTCCCTGCGAAGTTGAGGATTGAACACTCAATCAAACTTTTTTCTTCACTATCCCTGAAGAGGCATCGAAATTCATCGATGAACACTTTCCCGGGTGACCCTCCCCCTTCCACTGCATAGGTTAAGACTCAAGATGACCCCTGCTCGCTCCTATATCAGTTATGCTGCCACAACTGGCCAAGCTGATTGTGGTACCCATCCTCCTATAAAAACTCTCAACCACCAGTTTTGCTCTTATTGCCCCGTCGCTCCTTGGCAATGCTATCATTGGCTGTTCGCACGGCCTCACTGTTTCTGAGCAGCTTTGACACCCGGACGAGATCCCGGCTTGGAGACTATCCCACTACCAGTTTCGAGACTCCGGGCCTGGTCGCTTGGATTATGCATCCACCTGAACCCTTTCTCGGCTCACTGCTCACCCTTGTGGCGGCACACCGGGGCCCACTGCTGGCACTCTTGGCCCTGGCTGTTTTCATTCTATCATGTCGAGGCCCTGCTGCTCCCCTGCGCCAATACTCTGTATTCCACTTACTACTGCTGCATTGCTTATTATCCTTACGCTCTCCCCGGTTTGGTGCGCCATCGCTAGACTACGTACAGCCCCCCATGCGCAGATGCCTAGCACTCTGTTTTTGTTGTTGATTGGTTTGGGTCTCATCCCTCTGGTTGGGGAGGGTTGTGGGAGGGTGGGTAGGGGGGTGTAGTTATGGTTAAAAATGACTTGTCGACCACTAGGGGCACCATATGCTCCACAGCACTACATCTTACATACAATGGCAGAGATCCGCTCACTCCCGGATCGTTGGACTTCCTCATATGGCAACCTATTTGCTGAGACTGAACTAACATCCCTACACGAATGGCGAGTGATGACCTGACTTTCATGAGTTGGAATGTCCGTGGCTTGGGCAATCACAAAAAGATACGCCAGATACAACTACACGTTGAGCGCCATGGTGTCAAAATTCTTTGTCTCCAAGAAACCCATGCTCGCTCCGAGCAATGTGAACGGTTCGCTAAGCAATGGGGCTCTCAAAGATATTATACTAACTACTCCACCCAAAGCCGCGGCACTCTCACTCTAATACACAGAAGCTTGAAGTTTGTGTGCAGTCACTCACGTGTGGACCCCCTTGGTAGATATGTCTTGATCGTGGGCACGCTCCAATACCAGGAGGTAGCCATCCTAAACGTTTACGCCCCAAATGTCGATGACCCTGATTTCTATTTACACCTAGCCTCCGTCTTTGAAAGCTTTCCCTTGATTCCGATTATATGGGGAGGTGACTTTAACACTATATTGGATGTTACCCTAGACAGGTCAGGCTCGCAACCTCGCCAGCTCTCCAAGGCGGCCTATACCATTCTCACAACACTCCCTCGACTGTCACTGGTTGATCCCTGGCGGTTAATGTTCTCCGAATCCCGCATGTATTCATTCTACTCCTCAGTCCACAATTCACACTCTAGAATAGACAGATGGCTTATAACTGACATGCTAGTCAGGTCCCTATCCCACCAGGCTATCCTCCCCAGAACACTATTGGACCACTCTCCGGTTGTCATCTCGTTGAACTGGGGCCATGATACCGACAGACCGCGACACTGGAGGATGAGTTCCCATGCACTTCTCGATCAGGTCTTTGCTGCTGAGCTTGAATCATCCATTGAAGCGTTCTTTGAGATCAGTACTGGGTCGGTGACAACACACGCTACGCTCTGGGAATCATTTAAGTTATATACGAGGGGAATCGCCATTTCCAAGGGATGTGGCATTCTTAAAGAGATCCGCGCAGACATCTCCAATAGCGAATCATCCCTGGCTAATCTCGAGGCCCAATATGCTCTCAATCACTCTCCAACCACGCTTTCGGCATTGGGCTCGGGACTAGATAACTTTCGTGAACTCGCGGAATGGGAGATCAAATTCCTGGACTCCCCCCACTTGGCAAGGAGATATGGCGAGGGTGAACGCCCTGGCCGTGTGCTAGCGAGGCTGCTTCGTCACGAATTCGGTGCCCCTAATATCCCATCCATAACGAGACCGGACGGATCCATGGCCATGTCCCCACAAGACATTAACGCAGAATTTCTGTCCTCCTACTCCTCCCTGTACTCTGAAGCTGATGGTCCCCCCATGTCAGAAATCGATTCCCTTTTGGATTCTCTCCCTCTCTCTGTCCTGTCCGAAGAGGCTGGTATCTCCTTGGAGAGACCCATCACTCCCGAGGAGCTCACCGAAGCCATTGAATCATTAGCATCTGGCAAAGCCCCTGACCCCGACGGGCTCCCCATGGAATTTTATAAGCAATTTAAGTCACTTCTGGTCCCACATATGTTGTCCCTCTGGGAGGAATCATGTGAAAAAGGTATACTTCCTCATCTCCCTACAGGAGGCACTGATTACAGTCCTTCTCAAACCGGGCAAGCCCCCCTCCCAATGTGGTTCATATCGGCCCCTCTCACTGATTAACAGTGATATTAAAATATACGCTAAACTCCTAGCTAACTGTCTAGCCCCAATTATGCCACACATTATTCACCCTGACCAGGCAGGATTTGTCCCCGGTAGTCCACATCCCTAAATTTAAGAAGACTCTTTAACATGATCAGCAGGGTCAATCCCACCACGCAGGCGGTGGCAGCCACCCTAGACATGCAGAAGGCTTTCGACTCAGTGTTGTGGAAATATTTATGGCGAGTTCTCGAGAAATGTAAATTTGGTCTCAACTTCCTGACCTGGGTAAAGTTACTCTACACCGCTCCCTCAGCTAGAGTCCGCACTGAGGACAGATGCTCCACCCCCTAGCCGACATCATCTCCCTCTATGCAGACGACGCTCTCCTATACATTCGCTCACCAGAGACCAATCTTGCCCCTATCAAAGCAGACGTTGCCCGGTTCGGTGACATATCGGGATTGAAGGTAAACTGTTCCAAATCTTCTTTATTTCTACTCACAGACTCTACACGACCCCTCTCGGATTTAATGGGCTTCACGTGGTCTCAATCGAGTATCGCCTACCTGGGGGTCGAAGTGTCCCGTCATACCGCGAAGCTGCGCGAAGACAATTACTTGAAATATCTGTCAAACCTGACCATTAAAACATCCAGTTGGACTAGGCTCCCTATTTCACTAGCAGGTAGGATTGGAATACACAAAATGGTAGTATTACCCCAACTCCTGTATCGTTTCACCAATCTACCTATATGGCCAGGAGACGCATTCTTCAAGTCACTACGCCACATATGTAACAGCTTCCTCTGGCACTCAGGCGCAGTCTGACTTAAACTCTCCACGCTGACTACCCCTAAGGCATTGGGCGGATTCGGTGCTCCAGACCTCACTAGGTATTGGGTGGTGGCTCAATCCCAATTGGTTCAACACCACCGATTCCCTCCCCCCCCCCCAACATGTCCGACTGGAGAGGCTCACTGTTTCCGATCGAGTCCTTGGCTCCCTCATCCTCAAACCTATACCATCCAACCCCGACTCTTCAGACCCCGTGGCTACCACATCCTTGGCGCTTACTAAACTCTGGGCTTTGGTTGACACACCGCACCCATTCCATGGAGACCTACCGCTGTGGAACTTCTTCCCTGACGTCCCACCTGTCCCGCAATCTATCGTTACCCGCTGGGCTGACGCTGGCTTCCTAACACTTCGCGACGTATACGACCAGGGCAACTTAGAGTGGTCGGACCTCCCTCCGTCCCTCAAGCGCCGGCCCGCTGCATGGCTACAATACTCCTTCCTTCGGAGGAACCTCAAATCCAGATGCCCCGATTTCCCTACACTACCACCTGACGAACCCATAGTTACAGAACTCTGCTCCTATTTATCCTTTAGAGGTAAAGTGTCAAGACTATACTCCCTTTTGCAGGCTAGGGCAGCCCCTTCCTTTGCTAAGTTGAAGCGCAGTTGGGAGGTGGACCTGGAGGTGGAGATCACTGACGAAAAGGTGGTCCCGAATGTGCGCTCACACTCAAGATGTGTCTTAGAACTCGAAATTCAAGCTCATACAATTTAAGATCCTGCATAGATATCATACACCTAAAAGATTACACTGTATGTTCGCTGACACCCCCTCCAACTGCACCAGGTGCGGCATAGAACAAGCATTTTACATTCACATGATCTGGCACTGCCCTCACCTTACCCAGTTCTGGTCCTCCATCTGCGCCACGTTATCAGACATACTGGAACACACGATTGCCCCCACCCCGTTACACTGTCTCTTTCATGACTTTCCCTAGCTGGGCCGTAGATCAAAGAACTGGCGTGCTGCATGCTTCTGGCAGCCCGTTGCATACTATTATGCTGGCTCCGGGCTAGGGCATCAGTGCACTCACAATGGCTTAGATCGGTCACGTGGGCACACGACACCGAGGAGACCTGGAGCACTGTGCAACATCCACATGCAAGGCCAAGGGACATCTGGCGACGGTTCCGTGACTACATGGCCTCCTCGTTCTCCTCACCAGACTCTGCTCACTCCTCTCCTATATGTTCATCATAATGTGATTGCCATGCTATTTGTATGCTTTTTGTGGTTCAAATGCTGATACCTCGATTGTTCCCTCTTCCCCCCCTACTCTCCACAGATAATTTGATGTATATTGCTAAAATGTATGCTTTCCTTTATTGCTGTTGCCGCTGTGTGGTCGCTCCTTCCAAGTATGTTGTCAAGTCAAACAATAAAAAGAGTTTAAAAAAAAAAAATGTTACACTTACTCAGGATAAACAAAATGCTGGTCCAAGTGGAGAATTAGCCGGTCAGTAATTCTTGGTAGAGAAGTTTTCTTCAAGGGTGTTCTACTTTATGATTCTGCATAAGTAAAAGATAATAATTTCCCTGTTGGAAAAAAAAAACTGTTTATTAAAAATGTATCTCAAAGTTGTCGAGCATAATTTTGTGGCGTAGTTTGCCTTGAAGTCAATGTGTTAGAAATGTCTAAAAGAAATGTTCTACATAATGAAATAGAAGGCTGTAATCTGTTTGGATGTTACCCCCAATGGGAGTCCTGAATAGTTACTTATCCTTCGTATTCCTAAACTACATTTAGACTCAAGCCGCATTGACAGTGTGCAGGGGACGTAGTTTTCCTATTTAGGAAATCACTTGTTCTTTGAACACAGGTGGATACCTTGAGCTGGTAGGTTTAGTGCTCCAAAGTTGAAGGTGTGTCAGATGGTTCTTTTGGAGATATTCAACCTTTGGCATACCCTACAAGAGGATTTGTTTGCCTCCAGTGCCAACATGAAGTGTGAAATTGAAGAATCTGGTTTCATCAGGTATGCAGAGATGACGCAGGAAACTTATGTATATAAAAGGAAAGTAGGGTTTATTTTACAGGGCTAGTTGGGTGAAGGGAGGTAGGAGCTAGGTATAACACAGCCTCTGTAATTCAGATCTCCCATCCTGTGTCCCCACTGACAGTCCTTGAACCTTCATGCCCCATGAGGTTCCAGGCTACATCTTCACATTCCACTGGCTGCACCAGTGCACTTAACACAAACCAGATACTACATATCCCCTCTCTTTCACAAAGAGACACACTACCAACACCAAACCAGGCTCTCAGATCCACACATCAAACAACCACCAGACAAACCAAGCACTTTCCAAAACCATCTCGGCGTAACTAACATTCCACAACAACCTGAAAACTCAGAACTCTCACTCCCGAGTCTTCCAACTGCCACCTGCAAGGACAAACCTCAACTGAACTACACTACACTCCACCACCTTCTCATCTTACACACCTTCCTCTCTGCCTACCACACAGAGACTTGGCCCTGCCACTGTTGCGCTCATCTGGTATCCACAGGGATGCCCGTATGCCCTGGTTGCCGGGTTCCCCCCGGATGTGCTCAATTTGGGAAGATGTCTTCTATGGCAGATGGGCCTCAAAACACAGCAGGACTGGACTTAGGCACAGATTTCGTTTCCTCCCACCAGCCTCTTGGACTCGACCTGATAGCCCCTCCTCATCTTGTTATGATGTCTGGCGTGCTCTCCTTCCTGCTTTCTGCGCAGGGGCACGTATTTTTCTGCGGGTTAAAGCGACTGAGTTAACTTCACTGGTGCCAACCCATTCAAGTGTCTTTAAGGAGGTAAGTTCGATTATAGCAGTCTCTGAAGGCCTTTGCTTTTTCTTTCGTGCTATTAATGTCTTTCCCTGATTGTTTCCCCCTTAGGTGTGCAGTGGTTCGCTGAGTGCGCTGCTTGGGTCAAGCTCCCGCCGGGATTTATGGATGCGGAGCGTATGAAGAAAGGTAGGTTCAGCGCGAAGTGCGGCGCGCTAATGTCTTTTTGGGCTAACCTTTATTCTTTATTCCTTTTCAGGTCGCAATGGTCTTTCTGGGCGTGCAATGATTTCCGGAGCGGAACCGGCCAAGATGTGCCCAGCCAGGTGAGGTGGTTATGGTTACTGCTGTGATTGCTGTGAGTAACCTGTTTAACGTTGTCCCTTTTTCTCTCTCCCCTCCAGGTGCTTTGTTCCGGTGCGTGCGTGATGTCCTGAAGATGCTGCCAACGGGAAGACCATGAGCAGCCGGGGTCGAAGGATGGAAATCTGCAGGTAAGCTGGGACTGCTAATGCTGTTCTTTTGTCTCCTCTGCAGGTCTGCGATTCCAGGAACGCAGAGTGCTGGTCTCTGAACACGATGAGCGTCACACTGCTGGCTGCAGAATAAAGCGAAGCACGTTCTTTAGCTTGGGTGTGGTTTATATAGCCTACTCCTGTAAAGTAGTCCAGGTAAAGTAGCCCGGGCTACCACACCCTAAAACTCTGCACCGCACAGTCTGGTTCTTAGGGACTAGACTGTGTGGGTGTTTCCATGTTGGCTGCAGGTCCCATTCCAACTGACTCCAGGAGAGTCCCTGGTGATAATGAAAGGCCCTTGGAGCCCCAAATGAACCCTGAGTCCTAACCCTACCTGGCATGTGACCATGGGGTTCTGGGTCACGGGTCGTGACAGCCACGCCCACAGCACACATGCATACACACACGCAATCAACCGAGCAACTTCACTAACACTCAAATACAATCTAAAACACACATCACTTGTCCTCACACAGAACCACCACTCATTCACACTACCAGAAACATGTCATTTGCACTACCCCCAAAGAAACATTTAAAAGTGAGAAAAGGGAGAAGATACAAACTCAACAAAGAACACTTTAACTGCACAGACCAGCTCAGAAAGACCACACAGGGAATTGATCAGAAACCCCCATGGCGTCGCGATCTTACTAACGGAATGCATTCACCAAGGCTAGCATTAGGCGCATTTCCAAATTTCCAATTTGCCGGATCATACAAATCACAAACACATCCATGTACTACTTCATGGTTCATAAATAACCACCACGCCCGAACATCATATCCAATCACTTCACTAACTATATGGGCTTCGAGGGGATTGTGTCCGACCTATTCCACATCTCTGACAGTAATGTCCACAGCTGTGCTGATTCGGAAATTTTTTCGCTGTCGGTGTCATACGTCGATGATGTTGATACGCTGTCCCTCGAGGGCCTCCGTCAAGAGCCAATGTCACCGGATGTTATATGTAGGACGCACGACGCCCGTAGCCTCGGTTCCGTTTTTTCTGCGAACTTGTTCGCTTCGGAATCTCGGCATGCCTTGGTTCTTCTCCAGTTCAATCGCTTCTTCTAACTTGGATATATTGCGAATATGTCTTCGTCTTCTTCTACCCCGAGGTCGGGTTTCGAGAAGTGTCGAGACTGCGGTTCCAAAATGTCCCCGACGGACCCGCTTGACGTCTGCCTCTGGTGCCTTGGTGAGAGCCACGCCACCGACGACTGTGATGAATGCCAGTCCTTGACGGCGAAGGCCTTGTGGGAGCGGAAGAAGTTGTCTGTAGGTAGGGTTTCCAAACCGTGTAAGTCGAAATCTGCTGTGCTTTCAACCGACGATTGGTTGTGTGACTCTCTGCGTCGGCGTGAGTCCAGGGGGTCTCGTTCTCGTAGTTGGTCCCGCCATTCCATTGCCTCTTATAGGCACTCTCGAAAGAGCAGTCACCAGTCGCCTTCCCCGTCCTCATCAGAGGATTCCGCCAGACGGCGGGTAGCTTGTCCCAACAAGCATTAATCTCCGGCGGAATGGGGCGCATTCCGCAAGGAGATGATGGTGATTTTCGAATCTCAGGGCAGCCTTCCGTCCGCGCCTTCGAGAGAAGCCGGCAAGGAACGAGCTAGGGCCACCGCTCACATGCCTTCGGGCTCGGGCGGTTGGTGCGATCATCGGGAGCCGTAGAGGTCTCGATCGGACTAGGTTGATCGCCATAGCCGTGCCAGGTCCAGCTCCCGGTCCTCAACGCCCTCGAGACCATCTGAGCCTGTGAGGCCTTATAAGAAGGCATCGGTGCCGTGTCAGTCGAGGGACTCTCTCGAGGCTCCGGCTCCGAGGAAGTCGTCGACGCCATCGGCACCGAGGCCGTCGAAGGACAAGCTCGGGGCTCCGGCCTGGAAGCCGTTGTCGTAGTCATAGGCGCCTCGCTCGACGTTGACGCCTATTTCAGCTGCGCCCTTGATGCCTTTTGTGGAGAATTTGCCAGAGGTACCCACCCCGGATGATGGTGGAACCACCGAGGAAGGCCCTCAGTAAATCAGTGAGGCCTGTGTTTGAGCCTTTTTCTGTACCCTCGTCCAGGGATTTATTCCAGCTTTTGGATTACATTTCAGAGGTGGAACAAGGGTCAGATGAGGAGGGGTTTGTACCTCCTGAGGTTCCTGATGACCTGTTGACTGGTCACAGCCAGATTTAAGACCTGCGTCAGTCCTTACATGACGCTAGTGGTCTGGATACCTCCCCGGAGGTTGAGTTTGGCAGGCCTGAGTCTGGTACACATGCAGAGTCCTCGTACAGGCGTCTCATGTCGAGGGTGACTGAGTACTTGGGGCGGTCTGCTCAACCTGTGGATTTTCTGCAGGATGACCAGACAGATATATTGGACCAAGGTCGACCCACTGACCCGGAGCTGCCATTTCATATGGCCTTACAAAGAAGGGTGGCGGCGGCTTGGACTGCTCCGGAGAGAGTCCCGGCAGTGAATAAGTCGCTACCGAAAAAATACCATCCGGCCAGTGGCGACCCCTGCTACTTGTCTACGCACCCCACTCTGGAGAGTTTGCTGGTGCAGGCGGCTACGGTCCCAGCAAAGCAGGCTGCGTACCCTACCATGCCTCCGGATAGGGACAACAATCGCTTTGACGGTTGGGTGAAGAAAGTGTTTTCATCTGGGGGAATGGCTTTAAAGGCAGCCAACTCCGTTTGTGCCTTGGCAAGATTCACTCACATTCTGTGGAATTGTCTTTGGCGGCTGAACATATTCCCGAATGGGAGGAACGGGATGGTTTTCTTGCCCTCGTTCAGGATGGCAAGGATGCCATGTGTGAATCCGTTCAGTCGGGTCTGGACATGGCAGACTGTGTCAGCCGATCCATGGCGGTGAGCACCGTGATGCGCAGGTTTGCGTGGTTGCGGAAGTCAGGGTTTGCTCCTGATTTGCAGTCCCGGCTTCTCAACATGCCCTTTGATGGTGTTCATCTTTTGGGCAGCAAGGCTGACGAGAGCCTTGAGAGGTTGCAGACCTCCAAAGCTGCAGCGAAGTCGTTCTACTGGAACTGAAGTGACTCCATCTTGTTTACTTTTTCGAGGATCCCGTGCAGTACAGGGGTCTCCCGACGTCCTCCCTCTTGTCCCCACGACGGAGGTGCAGGAACAATGAGATCTGCAGGAAGTGCCAGGAACCAACGACTTCAGCTGCATTTGTTCATTCATATTAAGGTACTGTGCCAACCCGCTTGAGAGAACGCCACTCTAGCAGTGAAAGTTTGTGCAACTTTCCCAACTTGCAGGCCTAATCAGCTTGTGATCCAACATATGATTCTTTTTCGCCTAACCTACTTCTAGGAATTTTTGAAAATACTTTACAGTTTGATACCAGAACTGCTCTTTCCTACCCAGAACGCTAGCCCATTGACTTTGGCCTAGGCCTATTGACTTGAATTGAACTCTTCTGGTGAACTGGAACTATTTGCACTGTCTAACAAGTATATGTGATCTATTCTACTTACCTTGACCCTTTTGCTCACTTCTAAGCAACTGAATTACTATTTTGCTCCTATTTCAGGGGTGCTCAAACCGTCTCAAAATCGTAGAGTTTTGTATTGAAGTGTATTGATATATAATAAGTTGCCTCCTTCTAGTGAAATGTTTTCTAAATGATTGTGTAATAAATTAATAAGCGTTTTACCAAGAAACCTTGAGTATAAGTGTCTACCTGAACCACTGTGATTGAAAGACATCTGTGTAACCTCTTGTACTGCTCACATTCACTCTTGAGCTAAGCCTGGCTGCTCAGCTCGCTACCAAAAAAGTGTGGTACCGACTTATACCAAAGGTTGGTTTTGCTTACACCTGTAGTCCTAATTGTATGTGGTGGTCCCAAAGGGTACTGCATGCAATTCTGCCTAACAGCAGCCAAGCCAGTCTGTCTTTGTCGAGGCTTGGCAGAGCTGGCAGAAGACCCTTGATAACCCCTTACCCTGTCCTGGAGACCCTGTGTCAGGAGAGTGCAACTGTGGAAATGTGGTAGAAGGAAATAACGGTGCATGGAAAGCAGTCAAAAGCATTATGTATAGATGAGAGAGATATCGCTTTAGGGATGAGGGATGAGGGATAGTTGTGCACAGCAGGAGGGAAATACTTTTTTTAGAAAGGAATTATTTCAGCGTAGAGTCAAACTGGTATCCTCTTGTAGAGGCAAGTGAGAGGTACCATCTGGGGGGAAGAGGAGATTACAGACCTTGGAGGACAAGTTTGATGGCAAGAGGAGAAAAGAGAAGGCTTGGAAGAAAAATTGAGGATTACAACAATGGACATATACCGTCAGAGGTGGATGTATCAGTTGAAGGAGGATGCAAGAGATACTCCAAGAGAGAAAAAAGACTGAAGAACATCTGGAGAGGGGGGATACAGAACCAGGTTAGTCCAGGGGAAGCTTTATGGGCGAGACATGGCTGTGCCAGGGGACATGAAGGACATCCCAGCAGTAGTCTGGGCAGAAAGGGGCCTGAAGAGACCCTTGCAGCAGGGGGAGAACAGAGCCACACTTAGCCACCAAAACCTGCCCGGGCATACTAGTTCCCCCTGAAAGCGACACCCTTGGGACCAACCTATCAGGAAAACATTGTTGGCCTACAAGAAGAGTTTCTGTACAAGCTCCCTTGGAGGCAGCAAGCAGGATCACCCCAAACATCTGACTTCCTAAGAGACTTGGGTCTCTGGCTGGAGAAAGTCTATGCCTGAAGCCACAGGTAGGTGGACAAGAAAATCCCCACCGGTCAAACTTGTAGGACCAATGACTTTTTCCTTGTGGAGTAAACCTTTTTATTTAAATCTTTATCTTTTGTTAGGACTTGGATGACCTTTAAGAACACTTCGCTTTTCACCCATCTCGTTTCCTGATTTGGTTGGTTTGTTTCTGTATGGTGAGACTGAACATTTCTTTGACTGGCTGCAACTGGACCAAGAGTGCAATTCTCTTCGGTTGACCTACTGTCGGGCGGGGGGGCGGGGTTTGGTTTTTGTTGGTGGGGAGGGGGTGCGGAAATGGCCTCTACCCGCCCCCCCCTTCATTGCTCCCGGGCGCTTAGAGACATTAAAATTAGACTCTTTTAGACACCATCTCCCTGACACTTTGTTTTCGTTTTGACACCATCCTGATATTTGCTGATTTAGTTTGTACTAAAAGTCTAATAAAAATCTTATGGTGTCCGAGTCTCAAGTCTGGGAGCACAGTGACACGATAACGTTCTACCAGCCTGTCGCATATTCTAAAATACCAAAACGAATTACTTGCTGGGAATTGATGAATACTTATTTAAATTGTTGTTTTGTGTCCTTTAGAGGCTACCTCACTGTTCTTATTGCACTGTTTCTAAAACTAGAAGTTACCTGTACTGTAGTGTTTTCTTTTATGCACAAACTATATTTTCAACAATATACTTTGTGATCATTCCATTGTGTGCCTATTTATGTGCCAGCTGTACCTCATCAAAACCCTTTCCCCTCCTTGAAGTCAGTTAAAATGTAATGAAAGCCCGATTCACCACCAACTTCGTCTGCGTCCTCTCACCAGTGGCCATTTGTAAAATCTCCCTAACTCATACATTAGATGATCATGATAGTCAGCATAGTGGTGGCAATAGTGCTCCCTGCCGAGAGGATAGCTCATGGGCAACGCATATGTCTTGGAATGTCATAGCAATGCTGGTTTGAATCTCCGGCCTGCTATTTGGCGTATCAGGAAGTCGTTTCCTTTTCCATTTGCAAGAGGATCATGTAACCGTGCATAGATTTGCCATGAAGGGTGACAAAAGGGTGGGCTGTGAAGGGTGTAGATCGGAGCGATTCTGGCTGGGTGGGTTTGGCAAGTGTGGTTTTACAGGGTGTGAAGCAGTTCCTTGAATAGGAGGCTTTTGATTCATTTTCGTAATTCCACAAGTGTAGAGCTAAGTCTGGTGCTGATGGTTATGAGATTGCAGAGATTCCTGAGCACAGGCAGACCTTGTGACTGCTTTTCACACAGACAGTTGTGCATTTTTTAGCAGTTGTTCATTTTTTTTATCATTAATTGTTTAATGCTTTTTTTTAACAGCTGCTGTTCCTGGGTATCAACAATCGACGGAAATGTTGAACGTGCATGCTACACAGTTTCACATCCATGCCATAGATAGTAACAACAAAGAGCTTAGACTGGAGGATAAAGGTAAGTGTTGACATACCTTCAGTTTCAATGGAAAACAATTAAGCAATGTTATGTTGCATATACATTAGTTACCAACCAGCTTGAAGGTGACCAAGCAATGCTTCTCTTGCAAACATACCAATGCCTTTGTCTCATTTCTCATAATTGCCCGAGTGTTTTTGTTGTTGTTTTTATTAGGGTGTGTATTTGTTTCATAAGCTATTGCTGTCTTTGGTTCTCAACCTCTGGCTGGGGCATTAAGTGTTTGTGTTTGACCTGCAGGTGATTCTCCACTGGATCTGACGGAAGATTGCTCCCTTGCTTTAGTCTGGAAGAACAATGACCGTTTGAAGGAGTTTGTGCTGGTAGAATCTAAGGAGCTAGAGTGTGTGGAAGATCCTGGATCTGCCAGCGATGCTGCTCGGGCAGGTCACTTCACTCTAGAACAGTGCCTCAATCTGTTCACAAAGCCAGAGGTCTTGGCTCCTGAAGAAGCCTGGTAAGAGTAGAAATGAAGGAGAGAACCTACATTTTCGAAATGCATAGCTTTTATTGTTGTGGTGAAAGTCGTGAGGTTGAAAGTCCTTAGCTCTGCCTCTGGTGAGAGGTTCTAAACCTGTTTTTGTGTTTTCTCCTGAGCTATCAGCCTTTTATGCAGGTCATTAAAGTCAAGGCCTTATCTGCAACATGACTTTGATGTATCCCCCGAAAGCTCCCAAGTTTAGGTTGTCATAAAGTCACTTCATTCACTGTGCCAGGAACCTCACACAGTTGATTTCATGGTTTCTACTGGTTGATGGCAAAGTATCATTTTTTTTTTTAAATAAGCAACTTCATGCTGCATCCAGATCAGAGCTCTGCATGGCACCAATGCTTAAAAAAGAAATCTAGGGTTGCATCCTACAGCTTAGTCTTTGTTAGGCAAGATTGTATACAGTACCCAGTGGGAGACTGCACCAGCCTTGTCCTCTTGGCAATAGTTAACCCAACCTTTGGTATAAGCATGTATACGCATGTACTACACAAGTTGGTAGAGTAACTGAGCAGTCAGGCTTATCTCAAGAGGGGTCAGTGTGAGCTGTAGGGTTGCAACAATGACAAGTATCCAATTAACACTTACACTCAAGGTTTCTTGATCAAACAGTTATTAATTTAACAGTCAGTTCAGAAAGACATCTTTAGAAAGGAGCAGATATGTACCAGTTAAATATAATTCAAAATACACTGTTTCAATAAATCAGTAGATGCCCATTTAGGCTGGTACACAGATACTTCCTACACCCTGTGGTGACTTCAATAACTATGACACTGTGGGCATTGATATATCACTGGTACGTTTAGAGCAAGAAGAGAGGAATGGCAGAAAGTCTAAATGAGAGCCAGCGCTTGACCCAATGAAAATTATTTATGATGGGCAAAGTGTGGGTTGCCTGCTAAGTTCACCACAGTAAGAAGTACTATTAACAAAAAAATATTTTTGCTTTCATACTGTGCACTTGATCACAAGAGTCACTGCAATATTTGCATCAATTTAATTGAAACAGGCCAGCCTGACATGTTTTTCGAGCTGCAAAGCTCTTCCTCTGAGGCTTTGAAATCCTTGTCAATAATGCTTAGTACAATTGAGTTATTGTTAATTTTGCCGATTATGCAATTCATTATGATGGGCTCCGTACACGGCCTTCACACGGAAACGCTGTCCACAACCAATTAGAGGGACATTATTTTGCAATACCGTGCAAGGTTGGATAAACCGAACAGAAATGTTTTATCCACTACAAACAGGTTTCTTTAGAGGCCTAGGTACAACGGTTAACATCCTGTTACTAAGTGCACTAAAAGCTAAAGTTAAAGGAGGCAAACCACGGCTGCACTTAATATTCATTGACTTGGTTCAAGCCTTCGACCGGGTAGACTTGGAAATCTTGTGGGAAAAGATTGAAAATCGAAATTGCCCAAGTTCAATTATGGGTCCAATAAGAGCGTTGTACTCCAAAACATCAATAAAGGTGAGACTCAACAGAGCAGGAGATCTATCAAGAGAAATTCTAACTGCTCGGGGGGGGGGGTAAAACAGGGCTGCCCCCTGGTGCCTGCTCTCTATATCTTGTACACATCGGACTTTATGAACACCCAGACTTCGATTAGATCCTTTCCCCCATCTTTTGGAAATGAGAAAATTTCGAGACTGATCTACGCCGATATTATTTTAATAGATCAGACGGAAGTGGGTCTTCAGAGACAGTTGAACAACCTTCTTGTTTACTTGGAAAAAAGCAAACTAGAACTAAATAAATCAAAAACAAAAGTAATGTCTTTTGAAAAAGGAGGAAATGCAAAATAAATCATCAAGATCACTGTAGACGGAACACAACTTGAGAAAGTAACGAACTTTAAATACTTGGGAATTATATTGAACAACAGCTGGGTAGAACTCCCGATGCAGGAACATCTGCTTGAGAAACTTAAATCCCTGATCACCCAATCGAAAATGATAACTGAAGGTTTGTGCGGTTTTCAGTTCTCCCCATTGTGAATTTCTACAGGGCCAAAGTTGTTCTGACAATAACTTATGGCGTTGAAGCAATGCCGGGATTGCCTCCAAACTTATGGCCAAAACTCGAAGGGCATTTCTGGCGAGAAGTTTTAAATCTGCCTAATTCTACTCCCATGGTGGCGATAAGAAGAGAACTAAGTTTAACTTCAATGAAAGTCCTAGTGGCACGAAACCCTCTGATGTTTGTTTTTTTTAAAAAACATTTTATTGATTTATAAACACAACCAAACAGTACAAACCACACAAAAAGTACATATTCCAACAGGTTCATCTCAACTACAAATCACTACTTCCCTCAACCCACACCCCTATACGAGTCTAATGATTTGAACATTGTTTCCTCAACCTGTGGTACAGTCATCAACCACAGGATCCGCCGGGTCCTCTATAGACCCAAATAGTTCAGCTATCAATAGTTTCCAGGCCATCGGGGACAGTCTCTTCACCCCCACCCCTGCTACTCGCGTTTTGCCATGCCATGGTTTCTGCCTCCGCCCATTTTTGTAGATCTCTCCACCACACCTTAACATTTGGCATGTGGCACTTCTTCCATCCCATGGCAATTCTCCTTTTAGCAAGCACATAAGCCAGATCCCTTAATTTACTCACATGTTTGAGCTTATGTGACCTTGGGAACTCACCCAGCAAACAGGCCCACTCTGTATCCACTACGATCTTGACCCCCTTTTTATCCAGACTCCCTTTCACTTCCCTCCAAAAGCGTTCTATAACCGGGCATGACCAGAACATGTGCACCATGCCCGCGTTCTCCTCATCACACTTAGGGCATGCTTGCCGTCCCGTGTTTGCAAATTGCGATATCCTCCTACGCGTCATGTATGCCCTGTGCGTTATATACAGTTGAATCTGTTTCAGTCTAGCATTTCTGGACACTTTTTTATGATATCCCTGTACCCGTTCCCCATCCCATCCTCCATTGGGGCCCCCACTTCCGTTTCCCAATCTAGTCTCAACTGTGTGACCTCCTTCCACACTTTGTGCATCAGAATTTCGTATAGTCTAGAAATCTCGTGGCCACAATCAGCAATCTTATATATCGTATCTATGGTGGCATCTGCTGCCTCTTCAAACACAGTTTCAGGCCATGCTCTCTTGATGCACTGTGTCATTCTATGATATGTAATGTACTGGCCCTCGTGTAACCAAGTTTCTTCTCGCAGCTGTTCAAAGGTGATGCCGGAGCCCTCCCTCCAAATGTCTCCCATTGTTGCCACCCCAACCGGTTCCCAATGATACCCGAGTATCCTGCGTAGCTGCACATCTGTGCCCGTTATTGTAACCAAGGGTATCTGTGGAGGGCATGGGGTCGGGTTTCCCATCATCTGGCATGCCCTGCGCCACATTTTCCACCCCAATACCATCATTTTAGGGCGCTCTATCATTTCCGCCCTGGGTACCCACATCATCTCTTTCAAATAAAAGGGAGCACAATCTCGCCCAAACAGCCTAAATTCTGAGGTCTCCTCATCAGAGAGCCATTTGGCTACATACTGTAGCTGGCTTGCCACATAGTACACTTCATAGTTGGGCAGTTTTATCCCTCCTTTGTCATGGAAGTTCTGTAGCTTCCATAACGCCACTCTGTTTCGTGTGTCGTGCCATAAGAAGTCTCTACACATGCTATTCAATTTGGTGAAGAACCTCCGGGGAATAAGGAACGGTATGTTCCCAAAATAGTGAAGGAGCCTTGGCAGGACCACCATCTTGAGCATTGCCCCCCCGGCCCATTATTGCCAAGGGTAGTTTTGCTCAAAATTGCATGCACTTCTCAATGCTTTTGATGGCTACTTCTGTATTGTATTTATGCTCATCTTCCACGGTATGGTAAATATTTATTCCCAGGTAGCGGAATGTGCTAATCGTCCACGGCACTTGCAATACAGGTAGTCGCTCCAGTGGTGTCCCCATATACCCCCTAGTGGGAACATGCTGGACTTCTGGGGGTTTACTGCTATTTCAGACAACACAGCGTTTCTCTCCATAACCTCTAAGATGTACTGGAGATTTTCTTCAGGGAATCGCAAGTACAGCAGCATGTCGTCTGCATAATAGGGATATTAGCTGTCATTCTCCTTTCACCTCAATGCATTTAGTGTCATATTGTTGCCTCAAGTATACTGCCAGGGGCTCCAGGGCCAGTATGTAGAGCATAGGAGACCACGGGCATCCCTGTCTGGTACCTCTGCTGAGTTGCCACCTTCCCGATATCACAAAACCTGTCTTTACTCTAGCCAGTGGTTTAATATAGAATATTTTAGCCCACCTTACATATCCAGGCCTAAGCCCATACCTCTCTAAGGCCGCGAGCAGCCATGGCCATTTGACAGAATCAAGGTCTTAATTTCACCCAAAGACACAATCGCCATTTCATCATCTATCTCACTGCCACACTCGATTATCCTCTGGAGTCTTCTATGGTTATTGGTAATATTCCTGTGTGGGACGTAGCCCGTTTGATCAGGGTGTATTAATTTGCCAATAACCCTCTTCAGTCTATTTGCTAAAACAGCAGTCAATATCTTCCTGTCTTGATTCAGCATCGATAAAGGCCCGTAGGAGCCGCAACTGTATCCGGGTTTATTAGGTTTGGGGAGCGTTACTATAATAGCCTCTCTTAACGACTCTGGCAGGCTTCCCGTCTCGAATGCTTCGTTGAGCGTCTCTAACAGAGGGGGGAGAACCTCATCCATGTATGCCTTGTAAAACTCGCTTGGGAGTCCATCTGCCCCAGGGGCTCTGCTAGTGGGCAGCTGCTTCACCACCTCACCTAATTCTTCCAAGGTAATCGGGGCATCTAGCTCCTCTCTCTCTCTCTCTCTCTCTTCCACACTTACTTTGGGCAACCCTATATCAACCAGCGTTTCGCCCATCTCAACGCTGCTACTTCCCCCATCGTCACCATATAGTACCTTTATAATAATCCACAAACGCTTGGTTAACTCCCTCCTGGGTATCTTCGACACTACCGTCTTCTCTCTCTATGGTCCTGATTGTAACTCTGGGGGTCTCTCTTTTATATAACCACGCCAAAGCCCTCCCAGGTTTATCCCCTCCCGCATGCTGTCTCTCTACGTATTTTTTATAGTTAAGGTTACACAATCTATCCCAACATTCTGTACATTTTTGCTGTAGCCTGAGTCAATTCTCTGCTGTGCCCTCTCCGCCCCCTAAAGCTCCTTCAAGTCCTTCCGCCGCCTTCTCTAATTTAGCCAAAATCTCACCTTGTAGCCCTCTAGATTTAGCTATAGCTGCCCCCCCCCTCACCACAACCTTGAAAGCCTCCCATTATGTTCCTGCCGAGTCCACACTCCCAGTATTCATTTCAAAATAATTTACAATCTCCTCCATCAGGTCCTCCCTAAAAAAGGGGTCTCTCAGCGCTTCCGCTCGTAGGCGCCATGTCGGGATCCTTGCTCTCGGGGGGCGGTATTGCCATTCAAGAATCAGGGGCGAGTGGTCCGTAAGGACCCTAGCTTTATAATCTATTCGTATAATCTCTGCTACCATTTCGGATGACGTGAAGATATAGTCCAGCCTCGTGGATAACTTCTGTGGGGCAGAGTAATGTAAGTACTGTCTCTTCTGGGAGTGTATCATTCTCCAAGCGTCTTCCATGCCAAACTCTTTCAGCAATAACTGAAACGCTTTAGCGGCAGGGGTAGGTCTATCCGTCTTTCCATCTGATCTGTCTACCCTCGCGTTCAGTACACAATTAAAGTCTCGACCCCAGATTACCGCACTTCCTACGCAAGCGATCAGGTTGGTACACAATGTTCTAATGTACGCTGCTGTGTTCTGGTTTGGGGCATACATGTTGACTATGCTTATGTCCCTATTTTCCACTAGTCCCCTCGGCACAACCATCCTCCCATCTGCCTCAGCCGTCACTTGCAGTCGCTGAAAAGGGACATGTGGTGCCACCCAAAGAAGCACTCCCCTAGCATAGGCGGAGTACGCCGAGCCCACCAACCCTCCCTTCCATTTCCCAGCAATCTTATCCATCTTCTCCCATGTAAGGTGGGTCTCTTGCAATAATGCAATATCTATTTTGTGCCTGCGCAGGTACAACATAACTTTCTTTCGTTTTAAGTAGCTGTTAAGCCCCAGTACATTCCATGTAACTATTTTAAGGTCAACCATGGCCTGTACGAGATCTTATCCACCTCCCAGAGGTGCAGTCTGCCTCTAAATTCCAACCCAATCTGGATAGACTTGTTTCCCGTTTAAAACACCCCTTAACCAAAAACACCCCAAACTTCCCACCCCCACCCACCGCCCATCCCTTTTCCAACAGCAACTGTTGCCCAGCTCCATCCCTGGATCTCGGGCTCCCCCGCATCTAGCTCTTTCTGGCTCGCGCCTGTACTCGAAGCTCCGCAGGGCGAGGTCGCCCTAGTGGCACACCTACTACTACTACAACTATAAATCGGGGGGTAGGGTGCTGTCGCCCTGCCGCTCCTATTGAGCTTAAAGTTGACTACACATTGCTACACAATTTGCGTATGTATACACAGTGCTATATTCAAGTCCTTCAAATTCGTTGCATTGGCGGCAACTTATCAAAATGTCAGCATCATTTTGCCACACCCATTAATCTCAGTTTTCGACTAATCACCCCTAGGGTGCCCAGCTTACACCATGACATTGTGTATGCAATATCCCAGTCACTTATCATGTTCCTCTCGGGCCTCCTCCGTATCTCCTTCCGGGCAACCCTGCAAATCCAGCCAGGTCGTTGCATCTTCCGGAGTGTCCAAGAAGAACATTTTACTCTTGTGCACCACCTTCAGTTTAGCTGGGTACGGAAGCATATATTTTATCCCAGCGCGCGTAGTCTCCTTTTGATGGCCACGTAGCTGTACCGTTGTCTCTGGACCAGCATAGTGTAATCCGGATACACTGTGATGGTGCTTGAAGCTCTTTCAATTGTCCCACCTTTTCGTAAGTACTCCAGTATCTTCTTGCGGTCTTTATAGTTCAATATTTTGGCGATTATAGCATGAGGAGGGGCCCCTGGTCGTGGTTTCCTCATGAGGGCTCTGTGTGCTCGCTCCACTGCGAATCCTTGCGAGAGTTTTTCGTCTCCAATTCCCTGTAAACGTAAGTTCTCAACATAGTCCGTCGGGTCCCGTCCTTCCTCACCCTCTGGCAGGCACACCACGCGAATGTTATTCCTTCTCGCTCTCCCTTCCTCTTCCTCTGCGTGAGACTCCAGATTGGCTACCTGTTTGAGCATGTGGATCTCCTTTGCGTTGCTGGAGCTGGTGTCCGTGTTGGTCTTCACCACACTTTCCAGATTTCTTGTCCGTTCTGCCAGTCCCCTGACATCTTGTCTCAGTAGGGTGATCTCTATGTCTACCGCGTCTATTTTAGCCTCCAAGGAAGAGCGTAGGTCTGACATTGCTATCCCCCATGAGTCTTTCAGTTCCGTGATAGCCGCTAATATGTGATGGTTTTCCGTTGCTGCCGTGCTCTCCGCTGGTGTCAGTTTATAGGCGTTGTGGCAGCGGGAGATTGTTGTGTTTTAGCAAAAGTATCCATAGTGGCTTGCTTATTCTTGCTTTTGCTTGCGATCCCTCGCGCCATTATTCTGAGGCCTGTGTCTTACAACCGAGTTTGCCGGAGCCCCGGTGTGATGGTCTTGCTTCCCTGTCGATTTTGCGCCACTGCGTCTTCCTAGCCGTGGGGTGATTACCACAGAGTAGTCCTTATTCACAGTGGGTTGTGCCCTCCTACATATTGAGTGTCTCAGGGACCACACTTTCCATGTATGTGGCCACCATGCTGACAGGCTCTGGGTGGACTGCGTGACATTGACTATGCCTTCTGTCTCTGGAGCTCGTCTCCCCTGTCGTGCTTCCGCATGGTAAAATCTTCCTGTCGCCACCTGGCCTCTCAGAGGACGACTACGCCTTGTGACCCTCCATTATGTCATCAGCCCCCCACATCATAATCTTCCTTTTTGGAAGAAGCCCAATAATCCTTCTACCAAGCCAATTTAGAGCGTGTTCAAATGGGCCTTGCTGCTAGGAGTCCTTTTCGGTTCACGTGGGCCGTAGGGGCGCTCAGTGTGCAGCCGCCGTGCTCCTGTTAACGTCTGTCCCAGCAGTCCATGTTTCTCAAGCAGCGCCAGGCGGACGCTCCTTATGTTCCATAATAGGGCACCTTCAGTTCGGTAACACTACGCGGAGAGCACTCCGCTACGAGCTGCTTGGGTGCGCACCTCCCGCCAGGGCCGTGTCTTGTGCCCCCAGACAAATTCCGCCCAGAGCCATACCGCACGCCGTATGCAGTGTGGGCACCCGCCGCATGCGGCAGGAGTAATCCACCCTGCGTGCCCGTCCTCGCATCAGAGCCCCGCTGTGTGTGGGCGGTCGTTCCCCGGGTCGGCCCCCCTTTGTTGTGGTCCGTGTCGCGGGCCAACTTCTATCAGCGCGAACCCGCGGCTTACCGCTGTGGAGGTCCCGCTGTGCCCCTGCCAGCCTCCTTCCTCAGTACACGGCGGCCATCAGCTTCAGGCCGCTGCCCGGGCACTCAAGTTCTCCAGCATGGGGTCTGGCATGGATTCACATGCTCATGAATATTCCCCATCGTCAGGCTGGGAATCCTCGGTAAAGAAAAAATCAGTATCAGTTTCGTTTCTGATCTGTCTTTCGTAGTAGTAACCAATCACTGATCTCTGCGTCATACTGACCACAGCCAATGACTGCCCTCTACCTAAGCCCCGCCTCTGGCAGCCATCTTCAGATTTTTACCGTACGTTCAAGTGTTGGGATCCTCGTGCTATTGCTCTCGAGCGTTAGTGCTATTTTTCACATTTTTTCTCAGAAAAATGTCTCTTTTTTCGGTCAAAAGAGCCTCAAGCTCCACCGTTTCTTCATCCGATCAACAGGGACCCGTGTCGGATTCGTCTGCGCCCCTCAAGGGTGAAGATTTCGTCGAGCCGCGCTTTTGGAGGACTCCAGAAGTTTCTCAGGCCCATCTCGAACATGGCCTAGGAGAAGGGAAGCTCGACGCTCGGAAAGCTGTTCAGGGTCTGCCCTGGATGCCAGCTTCCTAATGTCTTTAAGGAGGACGAACACTCCCTTTGCCTTTACTGCCTAAATGAGGACAAGACGCACGTGGAGAAGGACTGTGCGTTTTGCGGCAATATGTCGGAGCGGACCATGAAGGACCGCCATCAACGTCTCGCCAACTGGCTGGAAGGAAAGAGCCCGTCAGGCGAGAAGAAGAAGAAGTCAGAGCGGTCTTCTAAGACCTTTGAGGGCGCCCCGGCGACGGGGGTCCAACAGAAGGCCAAGCACCGCGAGTCCGCTGGCACCGGGAGCGCCGAACGGTCGGGCTCTACGGGCGCCAGGCAGGGCGCATCCTCCCCGGCGCCATCAACCATGAGCCAACGCTCTGGCTCGGGTAAGAGGAAGGCCGAGCACCCGGCGAAACTCCTGGAGAGACCCCGGTCGTGCCCTATCCATTGGAGGGGGAGCGAGGCAGTGACCCCCCCCCCAAGGAGAAGGCGGTGAGCGCACCTAAGGTGGTGAAAGCCTTGATCCATCCGGCCAAGGCCTCTATCGAGACAGTCGCGGTGGCCCTGGCTCAGCCTGTGGAGGCTACACCAGTGGTGCGACCCCGGGCCCAGAATCTCCCTGCCACCGCGGAGGGAGTCCTCTTTCATGCCCATCGACAGGACCCCCGTGAAACCTCTGACGGAGAAGAAAAAGGGGGGGCAGGAGGTCGTCGTGGACTCGGCCTCAACCTCTGAGGAGGAGCTGATCGAAGTCTTAGGCCACGGCTCTGGCGTGGAAGAAGGCCATCCTGTCGGGAGGGACCCCGACGTGGAAGACGATGAGGGCGTCGAGGATGCCGACGGGGCTCCTGATCGCCCGTCGGATCTCCCTCAACCAGTGCCGCAAGACAACTCGGCGGCCATTTTGTTGGCTATACAGTCCTTATGCTCGGAGATGAGGACGAGACTGCCATTACCACCAACGGAGGAACCGCTCCCGACGGGGGACCCGGAGCCAGGCCCTTCTGGGAGCCCTCCCCCTAAGAGAAGGATTCATCCTCCACCTCCTTTTCAGCCATCGCGCCCTGTTTAGCCCTCCTCCCCGTCCACGACACGTGGGGATGATACGGGGACTGACACGGCCACGACGGGTACAGAAGACGAGGTTTACGACGAGGATCTCCCGTCGTCACCTCCCACCCGGGCTTCCCCGCCCGACGAGATTGGATCGTTTCACTCCATGATCGCCAGGGCATCCGAGCTTTTCCAGCTCTGCCCGGAAGAGAAGAAGGAAGGTTTCCTTTATCAACGGCGCGAGACCAAGAGGAAGACGGTCATTGCTGTACCTCTATTAGACGATATTTGGGATGGTGGCCTCACCCTCCTCAAGAACCCATCCACGACGCCGGCTAGAAGGGATCGGTACGAGAAGAAGTACCGGGTCCCGGACGCGGCCCCCTTGTGCCTTCGGGCACAGCCGACCCCGGACTCGGTCGTCTCCGCGGCAGCCATGAAGAAAGCGGGGGGGGGGGGCGCGGCCTCTACGTCAACCTCCCCGCCGGACGGCGAGGGAAAGAAATTAGACACGATGGGACGTAGAGTCATCTCGTCGGCAGCGACGACGATTAAGGCGGCCAACGCCTTGGCTATCGTAGCCCACTACGACAGGGAGTTGTGGTACAAACTGGCCCCCCTGCTGGACTTCCTATCAGACGACAAGAGTGCGGAAGCGCTAGAGATCTTGCAGGAAGGAGAGGTGGCGTCGGACCACGCCATTACGATTGCGACGGACATCGCTGACCCTGGATTTCGCCAGTTGGGCAACGGCGTGTGCCTTAGGCGGCGTGGATGACGTGCCGTTCGACGGAAACAACCTGTTTGGGGAAAACAGTGGACGATTCCCTTCAAGCCATCAAGGCGGAGACGGCCAAGGCTCTTGGGGTTCTCCAGCAACGGCGGCCGCCCTTTCGGAGTGGCGGAGGCAAACAGGGTACCTCCAAAGGTTCCAGCGGCAGATTTTCCACCTACCGTCAAGCGGCCCGTTCGTCGTCACAGGAAGCTTACAGGGGACGAGGCAAGTCAGGCGGACCCTGCCGTCGTCGCCAAGGAGGACAAGGCGGCAAAGCCTCGTCGAAGCAGGACTGAACCGGTCGTGGGGTCGGGCCCCCACCGAAGCACCCCGGTGGGAGGCCGGCTGGCGAGCTTCGTCAGCGTGTGGGAGTCCATCTCCACCGACCGTTGGGTGCTGGACGCCCTAGCTCAGGGTCACGCGCTCGTGTTTCTAAAGAGGTGCCCGCGCGTCCCCCCTGTGCCCGAAAAGAACATCACGTCCCTCAACTTCTCTTGGAGGTAAAGGCGATGCTCAAGAAGGGCGCCATCGAGCTCGTCCCAAAGAGGCTTCGGGGCTCCTGAGTTAACTCAAGATACTTCCTCGTGAAGAAGAAGACGGGAGGATGGCGTTCCATCCTGGACCTACGACGACTGAACAAATTCATCAAGGCACAGAAGTTCCGGATGGTCACCCTCCAACACGTCCTGGGTCAACTGGAGGAGGGCGATTTCCTGTCGTCGTTGGATTTGGAGGATGCATACTTCCATATTCCCATCCTAAAGGGACACCGAAAGTTTGTCAGGTTCGTGGTCCAAGGGCGTCACTACCAGTTCAGAGCCCTTCCCTTCGGATTGAGGTTGGCACCCAGGGTGTTCACCAAGTGCCTCGCACCCGTGGCAGCGCAGCTGCGCTGAGAGGGGATCCACGTCTACCCCTACCTGGACGACTGGCTCATCCAAGCAAAGACGAAGGAGCTTGCCGTGGAGCACACGGCAAGGACCGTCCAACTACTCGCGGACCTGGGATTCTCCGTAAACTACGCGAAGCCCCACCTGGTGCCCGCGCAAGACGCTCGGTTTCTGGGAGCGAAGCTCGACACAGTGTCGCTTCTGGCCTCTCCATCGGAGGAAAGGACGAGGGCCATCTTGGGCAAGGTGCAGCGGATGCTGGTTGCGGACACGGCCATGGTGAGGTCCATCAAGTCCCTCCTCGGAATGATGTCTTCTTGCATTTATCTCATCCGCCTGTGCAGGCTCCGGATGCGCCCGTTGCAGGAGTTCCTGGACGCTCGCTGGATCCAGACGACGGGCAGCTTCAAGGAGAGGATCACACTCGACGAGAGTTTCCGACGAGCGATCCGGTGGTGGGGCACCCGCGCTCATCTGACGGCAGGCATGGACTTCCAGACCCCCGGCCACCAGGAGACAGTGACCACGGATGCCTCTCTGGAAGGGTGGGGAGCGCACACTGAAAATCTGCACGCGAGAGGCCTTTGGCTTCCGACGGAGAAGTCCCTCCATATCAACGTCCTGGAGCTCTGTGCAGTGTTTTGGGCCCTCAGGTCCTTCCTTCCGTCCCTCAAGGGCAAGGTGGTGAGGATCTTCACCGACAACACCACCACCATGTTCTACATCAGGAAGCAGGGCGGTACCAGATCCCCAGCCCTGTCCAAGGAGGCGCAGGATCTGTGGCATTGGGCCGTCGTCCAAGGGATGTTTCTGGTGCCGTTTCATCTGGCAGGGATAAACGCCATCGCCGACTCGCTCAGCAGAGAGCTGCGCTCGTGCCACGAGTGGGAACTACGACAGGATCTAGGATCTAGTGCTCTTCCGACGGTGGGGCACACCCCAGATCGATCTGTTCGCCACGGCGACGAACTCCAAGTGCCGGAGGTTCGCCAGCAGGTTTCCCCAGCCGAGGAGCATGGGCGATGCTTTCTCGTTCCCCTGGGATGGCCTGTTTCTATACGCGTTCCCTCCATTGCCATTACTGATCCGGCTCATCAACCAGCTCAAGAGGTCACGGTGCAGGATGATCCTCGTCGCACCTGCGTGGCCGAGGCAGATATGGTTCCCGGATCTTCAGGACTTGTCAGCGTCCCCGTCAATCAAGCTGCCAGTGGACGTGGATCTTCTCTCCAGGGAAGGAGGTGCCATCCTCCATCACGACCCGAAGTCGCTGAACTTGCAGGCCTGGCTCCTGCAGCGTTAGAGTTTGGAGGATACGACATACCGGCCGACTGCAGAGAGGTTCTTGCAAGGGCCAGGGCATCCTCAACTCTTAAATGCTATGGACACAAATGGAAGAGGTTCTCTGTCTGGTGCCACGCACAGAAGATTAACCCTCTACGGATTACGGCTCCCCAGGTACTGCCGTACCTTCTGACGCTGGCCAAGGCTGGACTGGCGCACGCATCCCTCAAGATTCATCTTGCTGCGATCTCCCGATACACCAGAACCACGGGGCGGACGTATTTGTGGTCTCATCGTCTGGTGAAAGAATTCATGAAGGGACTGTTCAGATCGTTCCCGCAGGTGAAGGCTCCGGCCCCGGCGTTGGAGCTCAACGTGGTGCTGACCAAGCTCATGGGACCTCCGTTCGAGCCTCTGGACTCGGCTCCGTTGAATTGCTTGTCGTGGAAAACAGCGTTTCTTGTGGCCATCACCTCCGCACGAAGAGTGAGAGAGATCCAGGCCCTTTCCTGCAAACCCCCGTACTTGACTTTTCATGACACGAGGGTATTGCTCAGGACGCACCCCTCCTTCATGCCCAAGGTGCCGTCGGACTTCCACCTCAACGAACCCTTGGTGTTGCCTGTTTTCTTCCCATCGCCTTCGTCGCCGGCCGAAAGGACTTTGCACTCGCTGGATGTGGCTAGAGTGCTGAAGTTTTACGTGGACCGCACAAAGTGTTTTCGGAAGACGTCACAACTTTTTGTGAACTTTGGACCTGTCAATCAGGGGAAGGCTCTCTCTAAGGCCTCCATTTCCATATGGCTCTCCGGCTGTATCATGTACTGTCATCGGTTGGCAAACCGACCGCTGCCTGGCCGTCCGAGAGCCCATTCCACCAGAGCGATCGCAGCTACCACGGCGTTCCTATCTGGTGTGCCCTTGCTGGACATCTGCAGGGCTGCTACGTGGAGGTCGACGCACACCTTCACGAAATTCTACTGCGTCGATCGGGATTCCAGGGAGGAGTCCAGGGTCGGCCAAGCAGTGCTGCGCAATCTGTTCGCCTAAGGTGAGCCTGGTGAGGAGGTAAGAATTGCTTAATGTTGAGTTTGATGTAATGCTTAATGTTGAGCCTTTGCCACCTCCCGTGGTTGTGCATGTGTGTACTGCTATGTATTCTTTATTCATGAGCATGTGAATCCATGCCAGACCCCATGCTGGAGAAGGAACAAGTTACTTACCTGTAACTGTTGTTCTCCAGCATGGGTCTGGCATGGATTCACATGCGAACCCTCCCGCCTACCCCTCTGCGGCTCTTCACTTGGTCATACTGCCACTTCACGTGCTACCAAATCTGAAGATGGCTGCCAGAGGCGGGGCTTAGGTAGAGGTCAGTCATTGGCTGTGGTCAGTATGACGCAGAGATCAGTGATTGGTTACTACTACGAAAGACAGATCAGAAACGAAACTGATACTGATTTTTTTCTTTACCGAGGATTCCCAGCCTGACGACGGGGAATATTCATGAGCATGTGAATCCATGCCAGACCCATGCTGGAGAACAACAGTTACAGGTAAGTAACTTGTTCCTTTCGTTTCTTTGACTGACGGCCATTTTAGGAAACATTGTATCAGCAGCAGCCAGCTTCATCCGAGTAGATCCTTTGAATTTCAGCTCGCAGTTCACTGGATCTTCACGCAATGTCCGGAGCACACGTATATGCTGCCGGTCTCGGGTCCAATAGAACGTTTTTTAAGGTAGTTTTGGCGGATCATCTGTTGGATCGTACGGAGCAGCATAGGATGCACGTCCTACTCCATGGCTGCTCAAGCCATGCCCCGAAACCCTCTGATGTTATTCAGAAAAGTCATAGATCCATCAGTGAAACCCATCTTGAAAATCATCAGAAAAGAAATGGAGAACGAAAAAACGGGATGCTACTTAATTGGAGATCTAGAAACCGCCTGCTGTTCGAGAAAATTGGAAGTACAGAAGAGGACTTGTTATCCAACCCCACGAAGATCAATGCAAAACTTCTAAAAATGGACTGGATTGAGACCGGCGACCTAGCAGATCAATGTAAACTGCTCGTCAACCTTCCACGGAACCCAAAAAGATTGAATGAAGTGGTTCCTTACTTAGCAAAATGCCCCGACCAACGAACACGACAAGATTTCCTCTGGATCAGATTAAATGTAGTTAACACAAATGAAATCTTAGCAGTCGGAGGAAAAGCAGCATCAAACAAATGCAGATTTTGCCATCCGTCCACTCAAGTGGAGACGAGAAGACATTTACTACTTGAATGCTTTGGCTTGGAGAAGAAGATACACCTGGCTAGGCCACTTCTTCAGAGATCTCTACGCTTATTGAGGATGACTGATGGGCATGTCTAATGAGTGGGGAAAAAACCAGTTGGGTGATCGCTGTGGTGGGATTTTTTGGCCGACTTGGTTTTGAGGAGAAATCCGGATCAGTGCTGGAGTAATTATCAAAAGCATCAGGAATACCTCAGCCTCCTGGAAATGCGGACAGAGAAACTGATGGACTTCTTCTTCCACGCATCTTTTTTCTTTTTCATTTTCTTGTTCCTCCTTCTCCTCCACTTTTACTTTCCCCGCCTTTTGTTTTTTCTCTCTCCTTACATAATTTTCTTGCAGAAGAGCGTCTCTTTCAATTTGTAAAAATGTTTTGTATTATTAAATCAAATACATTTTCTTTTAAAAATAGTGACATATATAGTGAAGCCCATCATAATGAATTGCATAATCTGCAAAATTAAAAATAACTAATTGTACTACCTATGATTGACAAGGATTTCAAAGCCTCAGAGGAAGAGCTTTACAGCTCGAAACACGTGCCAGGCTGTCCTGTTTCAATTAAATTGATGCAAATATTGCAGTGACTCTTGTGATCAAGTGCGCAGTGTGAAAGCAAAAATAATTTTTGTTAATAGTACATTTAGAGCAATACTGAGTTTGGTGCCAAAAGGAAAAGGTTAGGGAATGAAACAATGGTCAACATGTTTCTCAAACAGGTAAGCACATTTGGACACCCAATGCAATGCAGATTAACCCTTTCCCAGCTATACAAGTAAATGTATGACATTTTTGAGGGACAGATCAAAACACAAAGTCAGAGGTTACAAGAGTGTTCAGGGAGCCAGACCAGCCAGTGTCACTTGAGTGAAGTCTAGGGGAGTCCCTTATTGAAGGTAAGTAAAAAGTCTTGCACAATGTTTTTAGAGTGCTTTGTAGAAAATGGAATCACTGTTGGGGGTCACAAGCTGGGAGGCGTTTGATGGGCAAAGCTGCAAGCAACTCTGCAAAAGGCAACAAATGCAGCTCGCAATTGAGAGCAAGCAAGTTACACAGCAAGAGGTAAGTACCCCTTAGTTTACAGTATCTTAGTTCTGAAGAAATTAATTCCAGCTGGCTTCTGCTCCTCTCATAGTGTGGCAGATACTGTTGTTCATGGGCCTCAGTCGCGGGGACAAGAGGGAAGACATCTGGGGACTCGTGCAGTACGATTGGAAGGTCGGCGGCAGCAATGGGCAAAGTTCAAATCAACGTCACATTGCAGTTTCAGCTTCTCGCGAATAGCACCACCGCAGTTCTCCGATACCTTGTGGGCTTTCCTTGCTTCTGGGGTCCAGCACTCTGTTGAGGTGGCTCGGGCTTGGTTAGTCCTGCTTCGAGGGTGTCCGGGGTATCTTCTTGGAGCTCGGGTCTGACTTAAAGACACTCGCTCGATTCTGGTGTTCCTCTCCCTGGCACTCGGTTCCTACAACAGCAAATGGAAGTACAGCCAGCAACGAGAGGGTTTCCAGATCTGTTTGTCTTGGGGTCGATTGGTCCCACCAACACAAGGGGAGAAGTAGTCCTTTGCAGGTCTTCTCTAGTCTATGCGAATTCAGAGCTTCAACACTGCAGCAGGGCTTCACCAAGCAAACCAACGGTCCAGGAGTTGCAGAAGGTGTCACTTCCAAGTTCTTCCTCAATTCCTTCATCCAGTGGTCGCCTCAGCCTTCTGTCTAAAAGACCTTGCCTTTTTTGCAGGTTTCTCCCATTCATTCGCAGCCCAGCTGTCACTCACACAGCAGGGTGGCTGTCCTCCAAGGACAGCCAGCCAGCCAATCACCTTTGGGTGCATTGCTGTAACCAAGGAGATTAAGCACAGGGGGTTTTGGGAACCTCCCTCGCTTCCTGCCCTGCCAGACACGCTGGAGCCGGCGGCTGGCTTCAGCTGTGAACCCCGCCAAAGAAAAACCGAACAAAGGGACTAAACCTGGTTTGGCAAGCAGAGTAAATCTCAAGAAGGACGTTTCCAATAAGAAATGGCGAAAAAAGACCAGGCCATTTTGACAAAATGGGCACCCATCGGTGCTGTACTGAAGCTGCAATTGCAGGCCGCTGTAAAAACACACAATGGTTGAAAAAAGGAAACCACTGCCACCAGCCATTAATTGTAGAAAGGGTAACATACATTTCTACATGAGAAAGTAGACAAGGGGGATACTAAGTAACCCCTCCAGCACTCTATGGACGATAGTGTGTGCTGAGTCTACAAAGTTACAAAAGGTAAGTAAAGGCAATTTCACTTTACTGATCTTGGAAACAGTAGTTTAACCAAGAGAAGGTATTTAAACCTTTGGGAAATCTAAAAGACTTCCATGTACCACTGCACTGAAGCTGTTGTGTGTCACAATGTAAAAAGAGGATGCCTAGGAAGTTTGTCAGACTCCAAAACCAAAAGAAAGTGTTCAAATCAAAGAAAAATACATGCGAGAATGGGAAAAGGTCTCGCTCTCTGCAGGATAAAAATTAAAAGTCCTAAAGTCCAGCAAAAGAGCTGGGGGTCTCTAAGCTAGAAGGGAATTAGCACATTTCTGAGAATTCTCCCTAATAGTATTTTCCTGTAACAGAGTGCAGTTTACCAACGTGATCTGATACGTTATGTTAAAGGTTCTTATACTGCACACTGTTGCCAGCATGCAATTTCTTGGCGCTCTGATCGTGAACCCTGCCTGCTCGTAAAGTAAGAAAGCAGTGGCCAAATATCAGGGATTAAAATGATGGGGTGCTGTTGAGATGGATTTCTAGAATCTGAACTGATGGACAGATTTTAGGGAGCTATCGTAGTTCTAGTGAACACAAAATCATTTGATCTAGCCAAAACCAAATCAAGGTCAACATAGAAAGCAGTCAGGGCTATTCTCAGAGTGGAGTGGGGTCAGGGGTCCACAATGAGTCGAAACAATAGAATACACAGTAATTCAATTTAGACAGGAATGTAAAAAAAAAATCTAGGCCTTTTGTGCGCACTAAAAACTAGCAGGCATATTATTGCACAATACTCAATAATAAACATTAATGCACTCACCAAAGGTACTTAAAATGCATTCAAATGACTTATTCAACACATGAGGTAGGTACATGAATATACTAAAAATGGAGCCAAGTCACAAGTTAAAATCCCTAACTTTAGCAGTCCAATCCTTAAGAAGAATGGGGCATTATACTCAAAAGTCACTGGAATGAGTCTTTGGGGTATGTTAGAATTTACTCATATTGGTGATTGTTCAAAGAATATTTTCAACAAGGTTACTGGGGCAAGTAATTGGGTTCTTATCTTTCATAGAATACTACCGAGGTTTGCTGACCAAAAGACAGTGGAATGGAATGCTAGGGAACAAATGGACTGGTTCATTCTAAGTGCTGGGAAGTGTGGCTGTTGGGCTGTTCACTATGCCTGCTCTTGATTTCCCAGTGGACTGCTGCCTGGAGCCGTGTCTGTCAAGAAGAAGCTTGCATTGAGCCGTAACGCTTCGCGGGACTTGTGAATGCAGACCTTCAACTCCTCCTTTGTGCCTGGACCCACCCACCGCTCACAGCCAGTCACTACATAGCACCGGTGCATGTGCATTCTGCGGGCGCATCCAAAGTGCTGGGAGGTGTGGCTGTTGGGCAGCTCACTCTGCCTGCTCTTTATTTACCTGTGGACTGCTGCCTAGAGCCATCTCTGTCCTCAAGAAGAAGCTTGCATTGAGCCGTAAAGCTTCGTGGGACTTGTGAATACAGACTTCCATGTAAATGGATTTGTGCTGATAGGCTTTACTTCTTTAACTCAGCCAAGACTGCGGGTCTTGTGTGTGAACTTGAGTTTTCATGCGTCACACTTAACTGTTTCTTTGCCTACAGCTCCTCCTTTGTGCCTGAACCTGCGCACTGTTCGCAGCCAGTCACTACATGGCACGGTGCACGTGCATCCTGCACGCACATCCGAAGTGCTCGGAAGTGTGGCTCTTGGGCTGTTAGGGTGGGGGTGGCTACAGGAAACTTTTGTTAGTTGCCTTTCTATCAAATCTGCACTTCAGGGTCAGCAGGATACTGCACATATAAGGTGAGACTTCTTTCCCGATTATTATAGTAGCTGTTAGAGTGCTACATATCGGAATCGTGGCCTCTGGTCTGCACAGCAGACGATTGACTGAGGCGCCCCTAGTTGGTACCCACAATATTGATGCACTCATATGTCCATGAAATGCAACGTATACTGATACCATTAATGCAAATCCTAATGCATGTTTGAATGTGGCTTCTTATGATAAGGAAGGTGCGGCGTACTTGATTTCTGAGCCTGCTGTACAATGGTATTGATTTTGTCTTGAATAACGTAGAAAGGAATGCAAACACATCGTTCGCATCTAACACTGATAGCCCTTCTTCCTTTCCCGTTATCATAAGAATACTTGATTTACTGGATAAGGGCCATGATTTCACGCACTTAGAAATCCGTGAGTTAAAAACTGCCTCCAATGACATTTTAATGAAACTAAACCGATTGGATGGTTTCATTATGGGCAAGGACTTTAGCTGTTATTGTAATAGGTCTCAGACCCCTGGAAGTAAGGGCATGATGCACGAAACTAAAAAGACTTCTGATAAGTGTCCTCGACAAGATGAACTCCTTGCTCCCAAGGGGTAATCGGGGGTGAATGTAGATATTCAGAATCTATCGCCTGTTCCTCTGACACCTCACTAGGTCAGTACATGGAAGGTTTGGCCGCTGATGATATCATTTATATCATTTTTAATACAGATAATAAGACAAGGGAGATCTTGCCACCTCAGCAAGAAGTAACAATTCCTGACAGTCCTTCTGCCCTCACTAACATTATAGAGCAGATGGAAAATGATGAAGTTTCGGGTGAACCCCTGCAGGAAAAGACAGGCTTTCTATCAAGACGCTCTAAAAAGCTCCATTTAAGAGCAGTGAAAAGACCGGAAAAACGTAGGAAAGCCAGTTCGGATTTGTCTAAAGACAATTATAAAAAAATAATAATAAAAAAGAAAACGATTTGACTTTGCATGCGGAACAAACTCAGGAAATCCCTGATAAGATATCATGTGTCGACTTACTTGATGATGACATAATTGAAGTAGAACAACTCACTGAGGAGTCTCGGGCGCTTTTGTTGCCACTAAAAGTTATTGGGGGGTGGGGGGGAATGTATCTCTGAGCAGCCTCTCACCGGCTTAAAAAATAATGGAAATGAGGCTAAACTAGTCGCTCTACCAAATATTGTTACATTGAAGAGAGGCAAAGGAAAGGATGTGCGTGGTGGGATAATTAATGATCCCATATCCCTTCAAAGCATTGATAATGTAAAAGAATCTGATGAATTATTTCCCTACAGAGTGTAGGAAGCAGACGACTTTACCCCTTGTAAGAAACGTTGATTCTCAACATGAGGATTTGACGAGGTTAGGCCTTGAGCGTAAATTCATAGTTGATAAGGCTGAACCTATTGCAAGTGTCACGTATGCGGCAGCATGTAGTACCTCATACTTGCAGCCAAAATCTAGAAATCTGCCATTACAAAACGATTGTTATAATCAGCGGGTCTGGGAAGTAAAGTTCACTCCCTATCCAAATTATATCTTCACCCATGTTGGGAAAGTTTACTTGCATTAAGGCATCCGTAGTTTCAGGGAATTCGAATGACTGTTTGCCCCCTCTGCCGTATCCACATAATGGTGCTCAAAGGCTGGCTTTGGATCTGAATATACCTGATATGATAGCCCCCATTTCTAATCAAAGGTACTCCCACACAGCAATAATGAGCTCTTTGAAAGCAGCGTTGGAGTGCGGTGTGCTAAATGCAGAAATACTCACAAATTAATTGATTCTAAAAGGGGTAAAAGTAATCGCATCAGAATCTAACAATGGGGTTGGTTCTCAGGCTCTTGAAAAGATAGATGGAATGGGTGGTACCGCAATGCCCTGCATGACCATCTTCTTGTTCAAGAAATAAGAAGGGGGACTGATGTTAAGACTATGGTGAACGAAATTGGTACATCTGAAAGGGTGGACTAGGGGCAAAATGCTTTCAATATTATTCAATTGGAGGGCAACCCCGATATTTTGCGTGGAGCGAGAATTAATCATGGGCATTGGATGGACCTGATTGCTCGTATTCCCTCTCTTCGTATTCTAACAAATCGGGATTTTGAAAGAATCTCTTTAGCACGTGAACTGCAGGATGATTTGTTATTTGCCCACTGTTAATGTCTTGAAATATATATGGTGGTTTCGTGCAGATTTGTTGGAGTTCGGTTTCCAGCGTTAAATACTTTTAACAATGAGCTGGTAGCCAACGAGTTCATAGCACTACCAGGGCCCCAGCAGGAAAGGGAGGAGGAGCCATTGCATACAGCTTCAGGGGGCACCTCAGGCGAGAAACTATGTATTTCACAATTCTTATCAATTGCTGGATGGAAAAAAGAGTTAGCTTGGGTTGAACCCTTATTGCGATACATTTTCACCATCAAAACAGATAAGCCTCAGAATTAGCAATTGACGAAACGTGTCTCGTCTATTATATTATGGAATTCATGTGGCCACCTTAACCTCTACAAATGGATGGCGTCTCTTCCCTCTTCGCAAACCCTTAATGTTATTTTTTGTCAAACCATGAGTACTAAAGAATTTGTGTTGCAAGGATACAGTACCTATTGTTCCAAGGCAACTAAAGGTAATGAGGGTCGACCGATGGGTGGGCTAGGAATTGCTGTTGATAATCATATTAATTGCAATTACAGATACATGTATATTGCTGAAAACATCTTAGAAGTCGCATTGGATTTTTGTAAGAAGGTTCAGGATCCCATTTTGCTAATTACATTGTATTGGAACCCATTGAAAGTGGCAATCGATTACATGTTCGATAAGTTGGATCACTGCCTTGAGAGTCTATTGCTACACAAGTCCAACTATAAAATCATCATTGGTGGCGATTTTAACTCCATGTGTTCTGCTAGTAATGGGGACATGTCGAGTATACAATCTGAGGGTGTTACTAGGGCTAGGTGAAGAGGCCTTAGATGGGCATCATATCTGGATGACTTGGAGATTAGCTTTGTAAACTGTGCGGAGTCATGCCATGACATCCTCAATGATTGATTATTTTGCAATATCCAATTCGCTGATCCGGTGTGTGGATCCTGAAATTATTCACTGTTCCATACTCCAATTGTCCATTAGAATATCTTACTCAGGACTTGATATTGATGAGCTATTGCCACTGATTGAGACGGAGCTTGGTAATATTTCTCTCAGATTGAGCCCTATTCTCTGCCGTAAATTAGCAGAGACGGTGCGGTTAGAATTTAATAACGTTTCTAAGCAGATTCTGCTGCTTCCTGAGGGAATAAATTGTATCTGACATAGTCTCCCATACTATTATATCTTTGCAGGCTAAACAGAAACCTAAGGCCACAGCAACATCGCATAAGTTTGATCGTGAAGTGAAGTTGCTGAAATGTAATAAAAATAAGGAACTTTGAGTTCTTAAAAAGGCACAAGTAAGCAACGAGCACTATTTGTATTTAAAAAAAGCATACTCTTCAACAATATAAGAAACTCAGATCACTTCAATTTATTAAGATAAAATAAATTGTGATCTGATTAGAGCAACTTGCAAACACAATACAAAATCTATATGGGCAGTGGAACGTTAACCAAATTTAGCTAGCAGTAGAACTCTTGAGTATGTTATTTCAGCTGATGTATGGAAAAAGTATATAGCCGAGAAATGTAATCTACCAGCACGTTCCATCTCAACTAAATATCATCATCAGATGGATACGAACATAGAAATTCTTTAACTGGACCATACAGGATATCAAATGGGAAATTAATAAAATCACCCATTCTATAGCTCTCGCCCTGATGGAATTCCACCTTGTGCCTACAATATGGATCCAGCATTATGGGCTGAGCTCCTCAAAGACAAATACGATATACTTTTGCAAACTGGCAACATACCAGAGAACTGGAGAACATCATTAATTGTACCTGTTTATAAAAAAAGATGATCATACAAACCCTAATAACTATAGACCTATTTCTCTAATAGACACTTGCAAAAATATTTGCTATCTTAGTTCTATATGATTTGGACAAGTTTATGGTACCACATGATATTGTGTCCAAATTCCAAATAGGTTTCAGGAGGGACATGGGTATAGTACTGAATGCTACAGTCTTGGCACATGTTCTGGCGGGAACCAAAAAGAAGGGAGCATACCTAGTCTATGTGTCTAGCATAGACATGTCTTCAGCCTTTGACACGGTATTGAGAGACCTATTATGGTTTAAAATTGCAAGAGTGTGCATCCCGGCACTTTTGATCTACTGGATTGCCGTGCTCCCTAACCATACAGCATACATAATTAAGATCACCAGGAAGGTTGCTTTCACTGAGCCCATAAGGACGTATATGGGCTTGAAACAAGGCTGCAATTTGGCAGCAACACCTTTTAACCCTCTATCTGTGTGATCTGGAGAAACAGTGGAAAGGTATGGGAATGAACATGCTGAGAATGGGAGCATTGCGAATGCACTGGTTAGCATTTGCTGATAGTATCTTATTGGATTCCACTCCAGCAGGACTCCAAGCTAAGCTCCATTCCTTTGAGATATATGCCCACGCCCAGAACTTAACACCTAATGGAACAAAAACCAGCACAATTGTGCTTAACCCAGGGAGGAAGCCAAAAGTTTACAAATGGCAGATTGTGGAAAAGGTAACAACTCTTCTGTTCAACTGTGGAAAGATAGGCTTAAACAGAAAGTGTGACCATTGGCAAGCCAGTTAAAGAACATTTTTGCCAAATATTGTCTTTTTTTTTTTTTTTTTTTAATCCGCTGTGTGATTTCTTGTTAATGAAAGTTCAAGCTCTGATACTTTATACCGTTGACATGTCTGTTCGATCTTAGTCAAACCCTTGACTCCTTACGGGGGTGTTTAATAAAGGGTGCCTTGTGCTTAGCACTCTCTCCCAAATTGTTTAATCCACTGTGAGTTTGGCCTAATTTCGCTATTTCTTTGGTGAATTATGCAAAAATCTTGAATCCACCAAAAAACTATATCAAGATTTGCAGGAAGCCATAGAGTCCAAAACTGTTGACTCTCTGAATCAATTTCAAAGGCGAATGCAGAAGGTGTTAGCCGACCTCTCCGTAACTAATAACGATCTTTGTTTAAAACCAGCCTTTGTAAATAATAAATTGCATTTGTACACTTGCTCAGCTGAAGAACTACAGTATGTTTACTGAATACGCAAAATTCACACATAAAAGAATGCCTTGTTGCTTATACATAGCTATCTTTCCTTGTAATGTATACACGTATGATATCATAGAGAGTGAAAATCACCCTTAATCAGAAAATCTTAAACTCCCTTAATCAGATTTTCACCCTTAATCACCCTTAATCTAGTAAAATTAAGGGTGCTTAATTAAATTAAGCACCCTTAATCTTACTAGATGTATACACGTATGTACTTGATATGCTTTAAATTTTTATCAATTTCGAACTAGAGAACGTTGTAGGCATTGGTTAGGCGCACTAACATGCTCGCAGCAGGTGAATTGAAGATTTGGCACTTGTCTTGCGCCCTTGGAAACACTTAAACATTTGTTGCTGGAATGCCATCAATTGAGAGTAACCCAGACAAATCTACTGATTGATTTGTCAATCCAAATTCTGTGGATTGTTTGGAATTCCTATGGGAAAGGATGATGGTAGGAAATGACAATCCATTAACCTTTGCCCTAGTACACTTACTAAGGATTATTGAAGATAATTTAGCATCAACCATGTAATTAGCATTGAAGATGATGGATTTAACATTCATGGGGTGCTTGTAAAGTATATGTCTCAAGGTTGACATTGTGTTTTACTTATGCATTGGCAAGATGTAAATGAATCTAGTATGTAACAACAATTTTGTTTTTAGTTTCGGATATTTTGTGTAATTTATAGATTAACATATTCCAACTGTTAATGTTAAAGGAGTTTGTATGTGTAAGTAATATCTAGCTTAAATTACATGAAATTATTTTATGTATAGATTTTTAAGCAGAAATGTATGTTTCTATCTCATTCGATTGTGAATGATCTTATACTGGATGAATGTTGATGTCCTTATATGTAACCTGTTATGATTTTGTAAAGGTTTTTTACAAACCGTAAACAAATAAAAAATGGACTGGTTTCCAATGTTATCTTATGGAGAGACAAATGCTTTGCATTTATCATACCCCGCTTCACTCCGATTTTCCAAGATGACTTGAAGTGTTGACTGGGGGGGTCGCTAAAGGTTGGATTTCCCGCAGTTGGTTCCAGTCAGAGGTGCCCTGGAGCTTCTGGTGCAAGGATTCTTCTGGTCATTTCCAGATACAAGATACACTCCCTTGCGATGAATAATTGCAGGATTCACTGATGCAGGCCTTGTCCAGACACTTCAGAGGAAGGGGGAATTTGAGTATCAGCGATGGCCTCCACACTCAGACGACAGCAGACCACCTTCCAGTAGTGGGTGAAGAATCCCCTCTGACAGGATGCCTTGATGCTCGGATGCTGAACTTCGGAGAGATTGTGACTTGTACCACAAGCTGGCGACTACCAAAGTTCCGGGTGCAACCGTGGAACAGCAAGAGCTCTTGTGATGTAGCCCACAAGAGAGCTGTTCAGTCCACAGGTTGGTCAAGGGACACTTTCCGATGGCTCAGGAAAGCTGGATTCCCGAATACGTTGAGTTGGCCCTATTAGTCCAAGGGCTGCTCAGGGTCTTCTGAGATCAGGTAGTCCAACGGGGCTTCACCGGGTGTTGGGTAAGATTTTCATATATGATAAATCTTCCTGATCTATGTCAACCCCAGAACATTTTGCTTGAACTTGATGATTATTTTGCTTTGTCCCTAGGTGAAGGGGAATCTTCACCCCTCTTCCCCAACCCCCTCACACCCAGTCCTTTACGCTTTTTATGGGTGACCGTTTTATGTCTCTCAATACTGAATGATTGAAGTTATAGTTTGCTATAACTTTTGGGCTTAGGCTGGGTTTCCCCTTTGGACTTCCCTGTTCATTTCTCTTTAATGTACTTGGGTGAATACAGTTCAAAAGGGGCAAAGGGGGATTTTTGATCCCCATTTACATTTTATATAGTGAGCCAGCAAACCACACCTTATGTGGAGTGTTGGGTAAGAATGAGTGCAGTCCAACTGGTGTGGGACTACACAGAACGTATCTCTTGATATTAGGTAACCCACCTTTTTAATATAGGCCTGTACTACACAAGTTAGTAGTGTGACTGAGCAGCCAGGCTTATATTAAGATGGGTAATGTGAGCTGTAGAGCTGTACAATGAAACCCGTAAATACAAGTATCCAATTAAACACCTACCCACTTATATAATTATGTATTTATACACAAAGATATTTAAAGCATTCTTTAAAAAGTAGTAATTAGTTGTAACATTAATTTCAAGTTAGGATTCAATTCAAAAAGTGAACAATAAAGCAGGTGAGTAATTCAGTCATATGTCAAATATGTTCCAGCACCCAGAGGTGATGTCATTTGGGGTCAGTATTGCATTTATATAGTATCACCTTTGCAATATTGCTTTGTCAAGGAAGGATACGTTAGGGTTAGATCGGAACAGACTGATGGGTTATAAGAACAGTTAGATTCTCCCAAAGGGATGCAGGCAGTCTATTATCCCAGCATTAAAGTTTTCAACATTTAAAAACTGTAAGGGAACAAGCACTTCCAAAGCCAATAGGTTCAGAAGAAGGCCTTGAGAGCAAAGTCAAAGTTTGGATGCTCTTCTTCTTAGAAATATGTTCTTAAATAGTGTTTAAAAAAGAAATCACAGCAGCTCAAGTGGAGTCCCCTTTAGAAAGCACAAGCTGGACCCACAATGCAGGTAAGTTGTGGTCAACTTAGTGTAGGGTTCAATCGCACTTCCAAATATAGGAAGCACCCCAAATGCCAAAAGGATGAAATAACCCAAGCCCCCTACAGTACCTTTTGGAATGAGGACATTCCAGCTGGTTGCCTTCACCAAGCAATACAGTAGACCCTTGTTCCTGGTCCTTGGCCGTGGTGACGAAAGGGAGGACGTCTGGCGGGCTCCTATGACAGTTCTCGAGAGAGGGACTCGGCAGCAATGTATTTCCGTTGATTCAGCAGCTCTTTGTGACTTTGGCACCTTTTCCTCAGCACCAAAGAAGAAGGAAAATCTCTGGTTAGGCTTTCCTTGGTCCTGGAGTCTGATGAGGGGATTTTGGAAGCAGACGTATTGCTTTTGTAGGGACCTCTGGATACCCAACAAGATATATCTATGGATCTATCTACTCTTTTCTATAGCACCACTTACCCATAGGCCTTATGGCACTCACAAAGAAAAAACAGGCAGAGAAAGGGGTGAGCCAAAGATGATTATTTTTGTATCATTTAATAGTTCTTCATCAAAAAGTAACGTCTTCAGATGTTTTTTGAAAAGCGCAGTCGAGTTACTGTGAGTAAGATGTTTAGGAAGTACATTCCACCAAACAAGGGCCAAGGAATTGAAACTGGCTGCTCCAATTTTCTTCAGTAGAGTACGTGGTTGACAAAATAGAGTGTCGTAATTGGAACGTATAATGCGTCTGATAGGATTCTTCATTATTCTGGTCATTAGATATGAGGGGCACTTAAAAACTGTAACTAGACCCTTATATTGCAGCCTCTGCTGAAATTGGCAGCCGTGTGAACTCCTGCGAGCTTCAGTAATATGTCTGTGGCTTGATGCTTCAAGCCACAGACGGCGCTTACAGCGCTGTTATGAATAACCTAGAGTTTTTTATATTGGTCTGTGAGGTCTCTTTCAATACGCTATTGCAATAATCCAGTTTAGAGGTTATAATGACAGCTGCAATCATTGCTTGATTTACATCAGTTAAAAATTGGCGAATATGCCATAATAGCTGTGTGAAATAGTAACATGTGGATTTGAGGTAACTAACTTGCCGGTTCAAAGATAAATGGGGGGTCAAGAAAAACTCCCAAGGTCTTCACTGATTTAGAAACAGGAATACTATGTTGAGCTATTACAAAATTATCATATTTAGGATCAAGCTTTTTCAGCTTGTGTTGAGTACCTAAAATAAGAAGCTTGGTCTTAGTTATTCAAGGCCAAAGAGTTCAGTGCCATCCATTTTTGGATTACTATAAATATTCTATTTATCTGCTCAGAATCATCAATGTATACACCAGACAGCCTTACTACAATCTGAGTGTCATCAGCATAGTTTACAAAATACACCCTGAGAGTAGACGAGATCACATAGGTGTCTAGAGTAAACATTAAAAAGCAAAGGCGATAGACAAGATCCCTGGGGGACTCCACAAGTGAGGGCAGTCCTTCTTGAATGTGCAGTTCCCTTTACAACATTCATGGTTTTTGGACTTTTGGACCAAGAAAAGATTTAAATCCTTGCGTGGTAGATAGTCTGTCCACCAAATCAAAGGCGGCAGAGGGATCCAGAAGCAGGAGCAGTGCCGCATTACCATCCTCTAAAATACCAGTGATATGCGACTTTAGATCCAGCAAAATAGTCTGTCCCGAAATTTGAGCTAAAGCCAGATTGCTGAGCTGCAATGATAGCCTGACCTTCATCAAACGTTTAATGTTGCATGATTGCTATATTATCAAGAATCTCCAAGATAAATGGAACTGTGGTGATGGGGCTATAATTTCCAACCTCTTCAGGATCAAGATTTTCCTTCTTCAACAAAGGAGTGACCCACACCTCCTTAATGTTTCAGGTACAGAAGCTTCTTGAAAAGAGAGATTTGTGAACCTGGTCACCCAGGGTACCTAGGTTGATAAACTCTTTAAAGAAGGTAGCTGGAAAAATGTCACCATTACAGGAGGTAGACTTAAGTTTATGGACTGTTGCCAGGTGTTCCTTTTCAGATACAGCTTTAAACGCAAAGAGCGCTGACTGAATCATGTTTTCTAACTACATTGGGGATGAGGTCAACTGTTAACCAATTCATTTATTTGAATCTTGTATATTTTTCTGGTGTTTTTTTGTCTTCTCTATAAAGCGATCGTGGAAGCGTTGGCACCAGTTCTTATCAATAGGTGTTGTGGAAGTAGTAGTACTTCCTTTTAACTCCTGTAAAGCTCCTTCGGTCTTGATTTTGCTGCTAGGATTCTGGTATTTAAACTTGTTTCCTTAGCCTTAAAGATCGAAGTCTTAAAGAAGCCCGTTTGTATACAGAAAGGTTGTGATCAGTAAGATTTTTATGCCATGTACGTTCCAGTTTTCGTTTGAGTGTTCCGGCCTCCATAACCTTGCGAGTAAAAGGCACGTTGTTGAATTTTTCTGGTGTGAGAGTTTAAGAGGAACAAGCATATCAAAAGCCTTGTTTATTGCCTGTCTAAAACGGCATGTGAAATCTTCGAGTGTAATGTTTTCTTCTAGAGAAGTAAGGAGAGGAGTAATCCATGAAAATCTTCATGGGTTACGTTTCGAAGATTCCTAGATGAAGTTGGCATAATGGGCTGCTGTTTACCATTTAGATAGCCCTTATTATATATCTCAAAAGATAGAAGATATAATCGGACCAAATGCCTTTATCAACCGTTATATGGGAAATAGTGTGGTTTTTTTTTTTTTTTTTTTTTTTTTTTTTTTAAACATCGACCCAAGCCTAAGGGAGGTAGACGCCGATTATGGGTCTTCCCTGTCATTTCGAAAACTGGGTCAGCACAGCTGAAGGGCTTCACCAGGCACTTTGGGGTGCTGGATGGTACTGCTGGCGTCTTCTCTAGTCTTCTGCTTCGGATGTTGTCCTCCAGTGGTCGACTCTGCTCTTAGTCCCAAAAACCTTGCGTGTTATGCAAGTTCCCATTCATTTACAGCCTTAGGCTGTCAATCACATAGCAGGGTGGCTGTCCCCGAGGACAGCCAGCCGGCCAATTGGAACTGGTTTCACTCAGGCACAGCTAAAGACAAAGGACTGGGATGTTTCGGGACCCTCCCTCACGTCCTGTCTTTCCAGACACACTGGAGTCTGGGCATGCTTCAGGGCTGAAGCCCGCCAAAGGCAAAACACACAAAGGTCTCAAACTTGATGCAAACAGAGTAAAAGCCTAAAAGAAACAAACTAACAAGAAATGGCAAAAAAAGAAGACAGTGGCCAATTTGAGAAACTGGTCACCCTTGGGTGCAGCACTGCAGCGGAGATATTAGCTTGCAGAACATGTCACTAGGTAGTAAACAAGAAACCAGTGCCACTAGCCATTCAAGTGAGTTAGTGTAACCAAATTATACATGAGGAATGGGTTAAAGGAATTACTATGTTAAACTCCCCAGCACTCCACATAGGGTCGTGTGTGCTGGATCCTTAAAGTTAAGTATGATGGGTCATTTTACAATTCTTGGGAATGGTAGTTCACCCAAGAAAATGTAGTTCAACATTAAGAGAAGTTGAAGGGACCTATCAGAGGCACTGCACAAAAGGTGCTGTGTCTCTCAGTGCAAAAGCAAGGTGCCTATGGAATTTACCAGACTCCACAAAACGTTAAGGAACGTAGAAAATTATAGTCAGGAAAATACATGAGTGAGTGAGAAAAAGGTCCCACTCACTCAGGAATACACATTAAAAAGCCCTTTGTCACAGAAGTGAATATTCTCTCTAACAGGGGGATACAATGCATCCCCTTGCTTGCTTACCTGTAGCAATTCTCATACAATTGCAAGTTTACTTGAATGGCTGGTGGCAGTGGTTTTCCCTTAGTGACTTTTTTGTCTTTTTTTTCTTCTTTTTTTAAGAAGTTTTATTATTTTGCTTGCAATTTAGCAGTCTGCACGATACGACAATATTTACCATCTTATCCATTATACATAATGAGTCTGCATATCGGATCTTGCCCATACATCCCAACCACCCTCCTCCCCATCCCAACAAATGCACTGCCTCCTCCTGCACCCGGTCAACTGTATAAACATTTCTACTGGTATTTAGACCATGTCTGTTACACTATAGTTGACATTGTTGTTCCTACCATGGGGCTCACACTGTTTGGTGTACCTTCTGTAGTTACAAGCACATCTTGTATTAACAAATTCCAGGATTCAATATCTGCTCCCCCTTCCACCTGACCCCAATGGGTTGCTTTTTGCCAGACTGAGGTTTCTGCCATTGTCCATTTCTGCAGATCTTTCCACCTTTGTTACACAACAGGACCTTTGTGAGATTTCCATTTCATTGGTATTCTGCATTTTGCTAACACATAAGTTACGTCTTTCAATTTACAAATGTGTCTTGCACTTCTCGGCCGTGTAAACACACCCAGTAGACAAGCTGATTGCACATTTAACATCACGTCCACACTGGACAGTTTGTGCACTATCTATTCCAAATACTGTCGTATCTAGGGCAGGACCAAAACATAAGTAACATACGACCATTCTCTTGCATACATTTGGGGCAGCGTTGTATATCCGAGTTACTTAACTTTGAAACCTTTTAGGTTTAGGTATGCCGTGTCTGTGATGTATAACTGTAAAAATAAAAATGTTATATTTTTTAGATACCAGTTTATGATACAAAAGCACTTGCAGCCATGCAGCATCTGTGAAAGTTTCTCCAAGTCGTCTTCCCACCTTTGCCGTATATTCAACATGGAGGCCAAATGCTGGGAGAGAAACAGTTCATATAGCCGGGACATAAGATGACCCCCTTATGAAACATCATACAGAGTTTCAACCACATCATTTGAGTCCATTTGGTCGCCCAGTGCCAGCCATTTCTGCTGAAGTGTACAAAGCAATGTGTTATGCATTATGTATTAATCTCTGTGTATTCCTGTTGGTTCTGTTAGAGTCGGGAAGTCTATTAGTGTGCCCTCGTGGAACAAATCACCAACAGTCACGACTCTGCTGGGCTCACATTACCTTCGTATGATTGACCGTCCCTGTTGATGAGTGACTTTTTAGTCTTATTACTCTCAGGCTGTTTTAATCTGTCCCAGTAATGCACACAAGGGCCACCATTTTTGCTAAAATGTTGGGTTATTTCTTTTTTAGCCATTTGTTTGTTTGTAGTTTGAGTTCTTCCCCTACGATTCTAGGCTGGAACGATCTCCGTGGAAGTTTTGTCTTCAGCAGGAATTCTTTGTATTCCCTGCCATAGCTGCAGGGTGTCTGAGAAGGTAGGAAGTGAGGGAGAAGTCCAAGTCTCTGCAACCCTTTGTGTTTCACCCTGCCTGTTGGGGCTTGCTGTCCTCATTGGAGAGCCAGAACACCCCTTTCAAATGGATTGTGTCCTCCCAGGTATTCCTCATCTTAGATATATCCTTACCTTCAGCTTGCTGCTTCGGAAAAATGTTTCTCCTTTCCACCAGAGGGCTCTCCCCTCGAGGCAGCGGTGTCGATGTCCCTCAGTGGCACCCGTCGAACACTGACGTCATCGCCTGTATAAGAGCCTCGAGCACACCCGCTGGCTTCAGTTTGTTTTTCCGTTAGCTTCGCTTCGGATCGTTTCAAACGGCGATTCAATCTTTTGTGAAGAAAAAGCTGTCGTCTTCTTCGAACCCTTCCACGCCGAAGACGGGATTTAAAAAATGTCTGAAGTGTGGAAAGAAAATGTCTCTGACAGATCCACACAAAAATTGTCTTTGGTGCCTCGGTTCCGACCACCGAATTGAAGACTGTTGCTCGTGCCAGTCGATGACCCATAAAGCCTTGAAAGAATGCAGAGGTAAACTGGCGATGGGGGAGGGTTCATCGAAGTCTACTTCGAAAGGCGAGTCTTTGAAAAAGTATCGTAAAAGGCAACGGTCGAGTAGTAGTTTGAGAAAGTCTTCTTCTTCGTCATCCAAAAAGGCAAAGAAAAGACGGCATCAATCTCCCTCATCCTCCTCAACATCTTTGGAGGAGGTGATGGCATGCCCATCAAAGCATGACTCCCCGAGTAAATGGGAAGCTTTTCGAGTTACCATGCTTAAAATTTTTGAGAACTCAGCCCAGACCCCCTCAAAAAAGGCTAAAGAAGACCATGCCCCTACCCACGAACAACGTGACAGAGGTAGGTCCAAAACAAGAAAAGTTGATAAAAAGTCACCAAGGGTGTCATTGAGGGAATCTTCTCGATCACCTCATGAAAAAGACCTTTCATGCATAAATCGCAGGTAGAGGGAAACAAAATGGCGTTGAAACATCATAAGCCATCGAAGTCGACATCGACACCATCGAAGACTTCGGAGATCCTCGAGTCGAAAATTCCTTCGAAGGAAGCTACGTCGAATTTCACGTTCGATACCTCCGACAGCTCCTTCGACAGTTTCCGCAACCCCCTCAATGATTACATCGAGGTCATCGAAGGTTCCCTCGACGACGTTGAAGGATGTTGTTATGACATCGGCGCCATCAATGTTTACGTCGACGCCCAAGCCTTTTATAAGGGAAAAACCCACATTACCAGAAAAGGTTTTTCAACCTGAGAATAGACGTGACTTTTTCAGGACCATATCATCTATCTCTGAGGGAGAATCATCAGAAGAGGAAGAAGTCACCTCTGCTGGTGTTAAATTTGGCACAAGATCTGTTCCAGAGGAATTAATTAATCCTCAATCAAAAATTGAACATCTACAAGAATGTTTACAGACTGCAAGTGGTCTGGACACTTCTCCAGAGTACGAATTTGACAAGCCAGACCCATCAGAGCAGGCTGATGCGGGTTACAGAAAGCTCATGAATAGAGTTACAGAATTAATGGGGTGGGGTAGGAGTTCACCAGTCGGTCAAGATGATGACATGACTGATATACTATCAGGAACTCCTCAACAAGACCCCATTCTCCCTTTTCACATTGCCTTGCAGAGAAGGGTTAGTTCTGCATGGGAACACCCTGAAGCCATCCCGGCAGTTAATAAAAAATGTGTGTCTAAACATAGACCCTGCAATTCTGATCCAGAATACCTGTGTAAACATCCAACTCCAGAAAGTCTGGTAGTGCAAGCAGCCACTTCTACAAGAAATGCTGCATACCCTACAATTCCTCCGGATAGGGACGATAAAAAGGTGGATGCATGGTCTAGGAAGATTTTTACATCGGGGAGTATGGCTTCGAAATCTACTAATGAAACCTGTACCTTGGCAAGGTTCACATATACCCTGTGGGACTGCATGTCAGCGGCAGCTGAACACACCCAGAAGGTGAAGAGCGTGATGGCTTTCTAGCCATAATAAGGGATGTAAAGGAGGCTTCGGGAGAATGCCTTCAATCATGTTTGGACACAGCTGACAGTATCAGTAGGTCCATGGCAACTAGCATGGTGCTACGTAGGTTTGCGTGGCTAAGAAAGTCTGGGTTTGCGACGGATGTGCAATCCAGACTTCTTAATATGCCTTTTGACGGCTCGAGGTTGTTTGGCAGCAAGGCAGATGAAAGTTTGGAGAAACTGCAGACCTCCAAAGCGGTGGCTAAATCTCTCAGTGCCGCCATAAGACAACCTCAGCAGCGCCCCTACACAGGCTCATCTTCCTGGAGGGGTCGTCCTTTTCATTATTATTCCTAAATTGGAAAAGAAAGAGGACAGGCCAGTCAGAGGTCAAAGAAAATTTCCTCCGGGGCGAGGAAAAGGTGCTCGATCTGCCCCAGCAGCTGCATCTGTCCCTTCAACCGCTGCTGTAGCTGCTGCAAAACCACTCTGAGGTTTTGATCCACAAGACCCCGGTGGGAGGCAGAATCTCACAGCATCTAGAAGAATGGTGGGGCATTACTTCAGATGCTTGGGCACTGGAAACAGTATCCCAAGGTTACTGCCTTCCTTTTCTAAAGAAACCTCAGAATCAACCCCCGGGATACAACTTTGTTGTCAAACATTCGGATCTGCTCCTGTTGCAGGAAGTTTTAACCCTGCTACAGAAAGGTGCAATAGAACATGTACCTGTAGCGGAGAGGAAGAAGGGTTGGTATTCCCCATGTTTCCTCATCTCAAAGAAGGACGGAGGACTGAGATGATCCATCTTGGACTTCAGAAACTTGAACAAGTTCCTATGGAAGGACAAGTTCACTATCAGTTTCGAGTTCTGCCATTCGGGTTAACCTCCGCCCCAAGAGTTTTCACCAAGTTGATGGCGGTGATGGCAGCGAGTCTCAGGAGAGGGGGGGATTCATGTCTACCCCTATCTGGATGATTGGATGATCAGAGCACTTTCCCTGGAGCAGGCCCAGGATTATCTGTCCAAGACTTGTCACTTCCTTCACAAACTAGGGTTTTCTCTGAATTTAAAAAAGTCAAACATGATACCATCACAGAAACTCCAGTTTTTTGGAGCAGCCCTTGATACTTGCTCGGGCAAAGCCTTGCCTCCCGAAGAGAGAGCTCACCACATTCTGCAAATGGTAACAAGATTCCATAATGCCCAGTATCTCCCGGCCTTCGATTTTATCAGGTTGCTCGGTCTGATGGCATCCTGCATTGTTCTGGTGCCAGAAGCCAGATTGAGAATGAGATCCCTTCAATGGGCTCTCAGAACTCAATGGTCTCAATACTCAGTGGAAATGTCAGATCTGTTGCAGGTTCCAGCCAAGGTAGCACAGGATCTACAATGGTGGTCTTGCAGACGACATATTCTCACAGGAGAATTATTTTGGCAACCATGGCCGGAGATAACAGTAGTGACGGACGCCTCACTCAAGGGGCGGGGAGCCCATTCCAAAGATCTGACAATCAGCGGTCGTTGGTCTCCATCGGAGTCCAAACTACACATCAACCTTTTGGATTTGAGGGCAATCAGACTAGCGCTGAAGGCCTTCCTGCCCTCTGCACGGGGAAAGAATGTCCTGATAATGACGGACAACACAGTGGCCATGTACTACTTCAACAAGAGAGGAGTGGGGTCACTGCCGCTGTGCAGAGGCGCGATGCAAATCTGGTTCTGGGCAATACAAGAAGGGATCTCTTTCGGCAATTCATCTAGCCGGAGACCAAAACACAGCAGCGGACACTCTGAGCAGGCAGGGTACAGTCTCCCACGAGTGGGAACTAGCTCAGGAAGTCCTTCAATAGATCTTCGCCCTTTGGGGAACCCCACAGGTGGATCTGTTGGCAACCCATGTCAACAGGAAGTGCGAACTGTACTGCTCAAGGGAATTTCCCCCGAGATGAGCTCTAGGAGACACATTCTTAGTAGGATGGGAGTTTGCTCTTCTGTATGCGTTTCCTCCAGTCCCTGTGATCCCTCAGGTAATAAGGACGTTGAGAAGGTTCAGGAAAACCATGATCCTAATTGCCCCGGATTGGGCCAGGAGAACGTGGTACCCGGACCTTCTGGACATGTCCATCTGCCCTCCAATACGTCTTCCAAGAAGAGAGGATCTTCTCTCGCGAGAGGAAGGTCATGTTCTCCATCCATAGGTCAACACACTCAACCTTCACGCATGGCTTCTGAGAGGTTGAGATACAAGGATTGGGATCTTCTGGATGACGTGATGGATATTTTGCTTTTGGCCAGAAGGCCAGCAACCAAATCTCTGTATCGGTGTTGTTGTAATAAGTTCAGTAACTGGTGCAGAGAAAAGAATGTGGACCCATTTCAATGTAATATCCACACAATTTTATCTTTTCTGTTACATTTAGCTGATCTGGGGCTCCAGGTTGGGACGATAAAAGGATACTTAGCAGCGCTATCCATTTTTAAGCGCTCTTCAGAAGAATCTTACTTCAAGATATCTTTTAATAATTCAATTCTTGAAAGGATTAAACAATGTATTTCCACCATTACCTTTCCAGGTTCTAGTGTGGGATTTGAAAACGGCATGTGAAATCTTAGTGTGTAATGTTTTCTTCTAGAGAAGTAAAGAACTTAGTGCTAAAATTTCTCAAATGTATTCCATTTGAGCCTTTACACTCTTGTCCGCTGTTAGGCAGAAACCTGTGCAGTTCCCTCTGGGACCACTGCAAAAGATTTAGGACTACAGGTGTTTGGCAGTAAACCCACTTGGTAGCAGTCTGTACCACACAGATTCACTTTGTAGCTGTGGCTGAGCAGTCAGACTTCCCTCAAGAAGAGTTAGGCAGTATACAGAGTATTCACAATAGGTCAAAAGAACACAGTAGAACAAGTAAACACTGACCAGAGCTTGGTGTAAAAGAGATATAATTATTTATTTAAAACCACATCTAGAAAAACACAAAGGCACTAATAGTAAGCAATTCAAAAACACGCACTAAAAGATATACACTCCCTTAGAAGAATATTAGACAAGTCTTAAGTAAAGCCCCACTTATTTTCAGACAGCGTTGAGCGCTTAACACAGATGGCACTCTAATACTTCGTTAAAAAGGGAGAGAAAAGCAGAATATAATATGAAACAGATCCCAACGCTTTCATAAGAACAAAACAAGAGAGGCAGGCAAGTAAAACCGTGAAGTTAGAGTTCAGTAGGCCGGATCCACTTTAAGAGGATCAGAACGAAATGTGTCAAAGGTCACACGGTTGAAGTGCACAAGAGTCTTGCAAAGGTTCAAAAAGAGTTGGACCAAAAGACCAGTTAGAGGGTCAAGGCGGCCATCCCAGTCCAGAAGGTTAAGGGGTTATTACTACTTTGTAGCAATCTTTAGAAAGGGAGGCCTGGCGGACACGGTACCTTAAAGTGGTGAGAATACTCCAGCGGGTGCAGTTGTTCCTGGCAGCGGTTGCAAGTCATGCTTCGTCCGGGGGAAGAGAGGATCTCGTCATGGAGGAAGACAGGAGTCCGTTGCACTGCCAGGGAAGAAAGCAGCCGCGGAGTTCTCAGGTAAAAGGAGCGATCCTTTTATTCGCGGTCCAGTGGTAAGTGGCTATCCGGTTGCCGGGGTGCTTGGCACGGGCAATTCAACCACAAGACGGCCTGGGATGCGAAGAGAAGAAGGTAAACTGGTTGTTCCCACCAGTCAGGGGAAGAAGCCTCTCCAGCCGTGAGATCTTCTTTGTCGTCGGGAAGTGGTGAGTCGGTTCCGCAGGGCTCCACCGGTGGTGACGTTGTGGTAGGTCGGCTCAGCTTCTCCCTCGTCGGATTCTCAGGTCCTGTGGCGACTTCTGAAGTTCCAGTCCCCAAAGCCCTGCTTTTATGCAGCACACCCCCATTCACTCAGCCTAGCTGTCAATCAAACATGCTAAGTGGTGAGCCGGCCGGCTCACCACTTGGGCCAGTCACACAAGAGTGCGACTTGAGTTACCAAGGTAACTCAGTCCAGGGTGCCTAAACCCCCTCCCACACCCCCTGTGGTACCCAGACAGAGTGGCACCACTTTTGGAGGCTTCTGTGGAGAAGCCCGCCAAAAGTGGAACAAAGGGCTCGACTTGGGTTGGAATCACAGAAGAGAACACAAATGCCATTTTTGAATCGAGTCCTGGCAAAAAATACCAGCCGGCGAATTAATATTAAATAGATAAACTGGCGGTATGTTCGAGGCTATGAGAATTAAATAATTAAAGTTGGTAGCCTCGAACAATGGGAAAATCTCATAGGCATATATTCGCGGTCGAATATAAAAAGTAGTTTCCACTGCCACCAGCCAAAACTCGATCAGGGGGGATGGAGATGTGCCCCCTCGACTAACAGACCCCGGGGCAATCGAATTGTCCCGACCTGTACGTCCACAATATGCTGGTTTGTACTGGTTTCTGTTCATAATTTGGGACTAGTAAAGCCAATGGTGACTTTACATGCCCTGGGAGACAGTAGTCAGTCCCAGGGTATAGAGTCTATGGTGGGGTGTCACTATGACACCCCTGTGTTACTGCACGGAGGGTGCTGTGTAACACACATAGTAAAAACACATGAGACCCTATGGCGTAAAGGACCCCCATAGCCCATAAAACATATTAACAGTCAAAGGAACACCATAAATCATGTCCAAGAGTGGGAGAAAAAGAGTCTCACTCTTGGCAGGAGAAAAACAAACTCCAGAAATCCAGCAAAGCTGCTGGGGGACTCACTAGGTTAGGAAATTCAGCCTAAAGAGAGAATTCTCCCTAACAGACGCTAAGGCTCCTTACTTTGAAAACAATACTCCTTGTAGCATTGACATCAGTCTGCAGTGTAAGTGAGTTGCAGGTGCTCTCTAGCGGTCCTCCTCACACTATCTTTGTTCTTAGAGTTAAACAATCTTTTTTGCCAAAAATTGTTTCGGACTTTCATCTGTCACAAAAAATAACTTTACCTACTTTTTACCCTCCTCCTCATGCAAGCAAAGAAGAGGAGCAGCTACATAGAATAGATCCCATAAGAGCTCTTTGTTTCTACATTTCAAGATTGGCAAAAATACGTCAGTGTGATAAACTTTTTGTGGGGTACACTGGACGCAAATTGGGACTGGCGGTAACCAAACATTATCTAGATGGATAATTTTGGCTATAACAGAATGTTATAGATTGGCTGGGAAAGAACCACCTGATGGATTGAGAGCTCATTCAATCAGGGGCATGGCAACTTCGACAGCACTAAAAAGGGGTGTCCCTGTACAAGACATTTGTGCAGCAGCCACATGGTCATCCATGCATACCTTTATAAAACATTATGCTCTGGACTCGAATTCTTCTTCTAGGAAGTCTGTTTGCTAAACTGTACTCCATTCTGTACACAATTAGAAACATTCTGTACTCCCACTTCCAAGACAAAACTGCTTTGGAAGTCTATCAAAGATGAGGAATACGTGGGAGGACACAATCCATTCGAAGAACAAGTTACTTACCAACTGTAACGTTCTTTCGATTGGATGTTCCTCCCACGTATTCCTCATCGAATTTCCCAACCAACCCCACAGTACAGTTTACGTGTATTACACTCCAAGTTCTTTTAAGGCTTGGGTCAAAAGAGGCACGCTATTAATCAAAATTGACTACAATATACGAAAAAACAGAACTGAAGCCAGCGGGCGCGCTCGAGGCTCTTATACGGGCGATGACGTCGGTGTTCGACGGGTGCCTCCAAGGGACATCGACGCCGTGGCCTCGAGGGGAGCGCCCTCTGGTGGAAAGGAGATCATTTTTTCCAAAGCAGCAAGCTGAAGGTAAGGATATATCTAAGATGAGGAATACGTGGGAGAAACATCCAATCGAAAGCACATTACAGTTGGTAAGTAACTTGTTCTTCTGTATGCTGCAGGGAGAGATTGCAGAAGTTGTGCTGTAGTTCCTGATAAATACTCCAAACTTAGAATCTGCTGACATATCGACTACTGGAGCTGAAACCAAAGATGAAGTAGGGACGTCTGTTGCGAATTCCAGAGACCTGAGATCCTGCTGTGTAATGGGATCCTGATGTGTAACCCTTCCTTCCAATCGATCTGGGGGTCCCAGAAACGACTCCTACCCAGAGGCTGGTGGGATCCACAAGTCTCAAGAAGACATGCATTTTGAGCCACCCCACAATGTGCTGGGAGCTTGCTGGGCCGCAATACCCTGGGACCTCGAGCAATTGTGCGGTGCATGATCTTCTGGGGTCCGAACACGTCTGAAACTTTGGCCTCCTCCCGAATCTCCAGAGGCACGATTCTGTAACGCTCACCTGATTCCCACGGAGGCGCAGGTCTGGCTTCGAGGGCTGATGCTTCTTCAATGGTGAAGCGCAGGGCTCTGAAGATGGACAGGAAGGGCCCTCTACTCTGGCTTCTCCGGCTCGCAGGAATATTCCCCTGTGCGTGAAAAGGGAGTATTACCTACTGACTGAGTTATGCTCGAGCCTCCCACTCTCTTCCAACCCTCCACGATACCATTCCACGATTCCCCGTGAAGTCTCACCTTAGGGTCAGGAAGGATGAGCTCTCCATCCTGCTTCTGATGCAGGGGCGCGTTGAAACCCAGTTACTTCACTGGATTGAGGATTGGTGGGAGTTCAGGTAAGCTTGACTATTCAGGTAAGGCTTTGTAAAAGTTCTGTTGCAAGTTCAAAAGTCCAAGCTTAATAATAATGTTCATTGTCTTTTGCAGCAAGCGCTAATGCTTATGTCTTTTTTCCCCTTAGGGGCCGGGGTTCGGAATGCCGGAGATATGGCACCGACCCGAAGTGAAACGTGCAGTTCCAGTTCCAGTAAATGGCAGGTTAGATCTGGATGAGCGCTCGGGAACTGTCTTTGCTTACGCTCATTCTATGTCTTTGTCTTTTTTCCCCATAGGGGCCGGGGTCCGGAAAATGCCTGGAAGCGGCAAGACCCGAAATGAAATGGGAATTACCCAACAGGTAAGTCTTATTCCCTTCCTTCTCTCACCTCTTATTCTTGTCTTTTTCTCTAGGCTCTGGGAAGTGGCTGTGTATCCGGATGATCGCTGCTGAAGATGGAGGAACCCAGGAAAGGTGAGTGAAATGCAGTGCTGCAGCGATCGTAACGAAATGCTTTTAAAAAATAATGTCTTCCCTTTCAGGATCGTCGGTGATGTCTCTGTGGTGCAGATTCAGCTGGTAAGGTCTCTTGTCTCCCTTTGCAGGTGATCCAGGATGCTTTTCCTTCTTCTGTTCTCTTGTTCCCTTCCTTTGCAGGTGATTCAGGATGCTGACAGGCGTGGCTGAAGTCCAGATGCAGGAGCTGACACGGTGAGCGTCCAGCTGCGAGGAGCAGAACAACGCGAAGCATGAGTTGCTGATCGGGTGTGGTTTAAATAGCTTTGGAAGAAGTTCCCAGTGTGTATCCTTCCACCGATCAGGTATGTATCCTTCCCCGACCACACCCGGATGGAAAGTAGTCCCACAGGTAAAGTAGTTCCATTCAGGCCTCAAGAGGGCCTGGATGTAGCAGCATGGTCTGCATCAGGTAAGGGCACATTAAAACACTTGAACACATGCCCAGCTTTATGAGCCTGGCGCCTAAGGCGCCAGGACAGGGGTCCAACATGAGCCTGGCGCCTAAGGCGCCAGGACTGCGTCCAAAGGGCCCCAGCTTGGGCCCGCTGGCACTCTCCTGGGGGAAATGATGCCTGCCTCTGGGGTTGCTGGGTGGGACCTGGCTCCTTGGAGGTAGGCATCATGACAGATTCATATCCCTAAAGTCCCTTCACCAGAGTGCAGGACCCATAGAATGTAGAGAATCTGGCCAGGGATATTCAATCTTCATTTTGCTTCTATAAAAATGTGCCAAATCCACAGAGCCGCAAGAATCTGTGAAGAAACCTTCTCTTGAGCCTCCTCTGACTACTGCTGCAAGTTCCCTTCCAGTGTCCAGTTCTTTCATCACCAGACCATGAATCCAGGGACCAGGTCTTGTGCTGCTGCATCCTGAAGCCATCCACTCTGAAGCTCTTCTTTTCGCCTAAGGTACTGTGTGGGCTGAGTAATACTTACCTTAAGTCTGGTGTGCATCCTGTGAGACTGAGTGAGTGATTTGTGTGGTTGGGCGTTTATGAAGGCACGCTCCTAAACGCTCACACCAGAAGAAATACAACCTGCTAGGGGAAAAGGCCCAAGAAACTCTTGCCACAATAACAAGCGTTTATTTCTGCAAAAATAGGTGCATCAGCAAAGAACTCTGCTGCCATGGAACGTTCTGCCGAAAAAGGGTACAAGCAGAAGCTTAAAAGGGGAGACCTAATCATAAAAGACGTAATTACATACAGTAGGAACCCGTGTTGCTGGTTGGTGTGACTCTATACATGGTCGACCTGTTCCATAGGGGATGCCAGGCTATTGTCCCAGCCCAGTCCGTCTGTCTTCCATCACGTGGGATCTGCTGGGATCGTCTCCAGGGAACCAAGGCCAAAGAAACAATTAGCTACATTTGCTAACAGTTTTAACAGGAGGGAGCGCCCAACACAAGCCCAGGACAGAGGGCTATAGATGTGTACAAAAGGGAGGATATGTCCTGGCTGTGGAAGTCTAAGCTAATTGCACCTTATTTAATGCAAATAGAATCTGTTGTGTATTCACTCCCCATTGGTGGCACTATTTATGCATATCCATGGGTAGGTGTACATGAGAGAAAATGATAATACACATGCGCTTACTATTTTTCTTTTTAGAGGAAGTACAGCTTTTATTAAGTTGCTGCCCTCATCTACTAATGCACTTGTTTTATGAAAATACAAATACAGTATAGAAGGGTGCAATCATTCTGCACATTTAACAATCATAAATGAATAGAAACTATATGGCAAGCATAACACAATCAAAACAAATTGATGCATGAGTATACTGCATAGTAGCAACTATAAAGAGAGACATATACATAAAATGCTTCTAATACATCCTGTTCTCCTCATTATTCAACATGGTATTTTAAACAGGTTTGAACACGTTTTCATAACCAAAATGGAGCTAACATAGCTTGTTATTCCTCTAAAATGATGACCTTGGATATGTCCAACATAGCCAGGCTAAAGGGTGACCAAAGTAATGGATCGACGTCTCTGAAATGAATCCAAAGGAAAGATTTAAAAGGACCCCACAGCACCGGTTGGTGAATGGGTCACAGGACGTTTCGGCTTTCAGTGGGTCACAGCCTTCTTCATGGAGCCAAGGTAAGGTGTCCCCTGTAAAGAATGGAGGGGAAACTAAGGTTACTAAACCAGGTGTAAAAAAAGAGGGGGGGAGGTGAAGGAATTGTAAAGCGCAGTGGTTAAAATGCCATGTACAATAACATGTATACACAGAAAGGAAAGGACTCAATAAGTTTAAAAACTCTAATTTTCACATACTGGTGGCCACATACTGACCTTTCACAGGACTGGGTCCTAGGTGATAGCCCGATGGCTAAATAGGTTTGAGGTCGGGTGTGACCCTCATCTGGGTCGAGGTGAGTTAACCTCAAAGTGTGAAGCTGGGTAGAGAGGAGAGGCAGAGAAGTGCTCTAGTAAGTGCATATACCCTAGCTTTTAAGAAGTCACAAGCATGCTAGAAAAATTGCGTCCTTTCTGTGGGATAGCCAAAAAGTACCTTAGGGTTGTGAGAAATCCAAATGGAAATCTGTGAGTCCCTGCTGGTCTGGGAAACTGGAATTTTCGTCCTGGAAATGCCTAGCACAGGGCGGCTGCGCGCTGCTTGAAAAATGTACGTAATACAAAAATAGAACGGGCATGATACTGTGTAAGTGCCCAGGGCGATTGCCAAAGGAGACAAAGAAAATCAATCATGGGCTGCCTGAGGCACATGGATTACCTGCAGGCTACAGCATTCACAAGCCGATATCAACGTGTGAATCTGGAAACAACGCAGACTAGAGCCGTGTCCCTAAATGTCAAGTGCGCAGATGTAGTAAAGGGAATACTGCACTCCGGCGCATGCGTGTATGGAAGGGAGTCATGGCAACGAAATGCTAACTCCGCAAGCACGTCCCTAACGAGTCAGACCTCCTGATGACGGCAGGGGCTGAATCGAGAGGGCGGGTCGAGCTGGCGGGTGCAGAAATCGCTGCGGGTGGCCGTAAGGGGATGGCCATGAATTTGTGTATAAAGGGAAAAATTACGTGCCCTACGTAGCAATGGTGGATAAACGGCTACAGTGGGCAGAGGCTCAATGCATTAAGGAATGCCTATGTATCTAGGATCTCTGAGGTGCAGGAAGTTACCTGAGCTCAGGGGCCCTAACCATGTGTAAGTCAACTAAATTGGCCAATGACAGGGACCAGCCTAAATGGGGCGGGGGCTCAGAGAAAAGAGTGAAGATGGCTGTAAGGGGGGGGGGGGCTTAAAACAAGTAGCCCTGGGGTTGTGCCTCATTCAGACCCTTGGATGTGGATTGGAGTTTGTACATACACCATGATTCTTTGAAATTTAAGGAATTAGTGATGTTGCTGGTGTTGTACACTTTGTCTACAACCCACCAGATGAAATTGTCTGTGCCATGTTGGAATTCAAGAAAGTGCGAGAGGGTTTTACAACGTATTCTGGACCGGTGTTCACCAATCCTTTTTGTACCGGTCTTGATGATTGTCCCACCTATCGTAGCCCGCAGGGACATTCTATGATATAGATCACGTTGCATGATTTGCAATTTGAAAAATGCCATAGTTTCCACTCCTTGCTGCCTATGTAAAAGGAGTTCATTTTTTTGGTCAGTTTACATACTGTGCAGTTACCACAGGGATGATGTCCATCAATTTCTCTAAGGTTCCACAGAGTAGATCTGGTATTATCTTTGCTCATTCTGGCATGGGTGAGCATGTCCTTCAGATTTTTAGATATTTTCAATGCCATTCTGGGCATGGGCTCATGAGGCAAACTGAGCTATATAAGTAGCCAGAATGTTCTTATTAATCCTTTGAGTTTGGTAGTGCTGGGTCCAAATGTTGTGACACAAGCCATGATGTTTTCTTTCTGGGTGTCCTGGGTTTAAGGTGAAAGTAGTGCTTCTCTTGGCGTAAATCTGGCCTTCTTCTGGGAATCTCTGAGCAGTTTTTTGGGGTATCCTCTTGCTTTCAACTTATCTTCCAGGGCTGACACATTCTTTTTAAATTCTGAGATGTCTGTGCAGTTCCTGCGTATTTGCCCATATTGGAGGTTATTACGCAGGTTACGTGGGTGGTTGCTTTTGTAGTGAAGCACTGTGTTGCAATCAGTCTTTTTTTTAAACATGGTGCATTCCAATTGGTTGTTTTTGGGTCTGATGGTCAGATCCAGGAAATTGATACCTATGTTGCTGCTGTTGATGGTAAATTTAATCTCTTCCTTGCGATTATTGATCCAGTTGAAGAAGTCAGTGAGGGTATGGTTCTCTCCTTTCCAGATGTAGATAATGTCATTGATGTATCTGTGCCATAGCACAATACTGTCAAGAAATGGATTGCATGTGTTGAGTACATGGTTGTATTCATACTCTGCCATGAAGATGATGACCATGATGGGGACAAATGCTGCCCCCATAGCTGTACCACGGATTTGTAAGTAGAAGGTATCCTCAAATTGAAAGAAGTTGTCAGTGAGAGCTACTTCCAACAATTCAACTATAAAGTTGGTGGGGACTCTTGTTTGTATCATATGATGTATAAGATGATGTCTGATAGATTCAACCGCTGAATCTTGAGGGATGTTTGTATAGAGGCTGTTGATGTCCATAGTGACTAGTATATCTTCAGATGGATTGAAAGGCTGGTGTTAAAAAATGTTATGGTCGACATGGTGTCCCGCAAATGTGTCAGTGCTTTCTGACTCAAAGGCTTTAGAAAATGGTCAATGAATTTGCCGATAGGTTCAAGGACTGAACCGCAACCCGACAGTAGAGGTCGTCCTGGTGGGGTTGCCCGGTTCTTATGGAGTTTAGGTAGGGCATAAAACGCTGGAGTGCGTCCCTCTGAGTTGTTCAAAAAGATTTCCTCTTTGTCCGAAATCCAGTTGTTCCCCATGGTGAATTGAGTTCTCTTTTGATTTTTCTTTTTATTTCTGCAGTAGGATCTTTGCGCAGTTTTTTGTAGTACCCCTCTTCATTTAGGAGTGACAACACCATTTTCTTGTATTGGTCTTTGCTCTGAACCACAACTCCTCCTCCCTTGTCAGCTGCTTTTATAACAATCAAAGTGTTTTCGGACAGTGACTTCAATGCTTTCTGTTCACCCTGAGTGAGGTTGTGTCTTTTATGTGATGTAGCATGCTGTACTTTTTTCATTTCTTGTTTTATGCATTTTCAAAAGCAAGAACGGACGCTGGCATCTCATTGTCGCTGGGAAAGCAGTCTGATTTAGTCCTCAAACCTGAGTCTTCAAGCTCTAGGGGGTTTTCTTCGTCATGAAAGGATTTTTCTTCTGATGGTTCTATAAAAGTTGGTAAATTCTTGATCTAATCTAAACCAATCAGTATGGTTCTGCACCCGCCAGCTCGACTCGACCTCTCGATTCAGCCCCTGCCGTCATCGGGAGGTCTGACTCGTTAGGGACATGCTTGCGGAGTTAGCATTTCCTTGCCATGACTCCCTTCCATACATGCATGTGCAGGATGGAAAGTATTCCCTTTACTGCACCTGCGCACTTGACATTTCGGGACACAGCTCTAGTCTGAGTTGTTTCCAGCTCCCGGATTAACACCATGACATCGGCTCGTGAATGCTGTAGCCTGCAGGTAATCCATGCGCCTCTGGCAGCCCATGAATGACTTTCTTTGTCTCCTTTGGCAATCGCCCTGGGCACTTACACAGTATCATGCCCGTTCTATTTTTGTATTACATACATTTTTCAAGCAGCGCGCAGCCACCTTGTGCTAGGCATTTCCAGCACGAAAATTCCAGTTTCCCAGACCAGCAGGGACTCACAGATTTCCATTTGGATTTCTCACAACCCTAAGGTACTTTTTGACTATCACACAGAAATGACGGCATTTTTCTAGCATGCTTGTGACTTCTTAAAAGCTAGGGTATATGCACTTACTAGAGCACTTCTCTGCCTCTCCTCTCTACCCAGCTTCACGCTTTGAGGTTAACTCACCTCGACCCAGATGAGGGTCACACCCGACCTCAAACGTATTTAGCCATGGGGCTATCACCTAGGACCCAGTCCTGTGAAAGGTCAGTATGTGGCCACCAGTATGAGAAAATTAGAGTTTTTAAACTTATTGAGTCCTTTCCTTTCTGTGTATACATGTTATTGTACATGGCATTTTAACCACTGCGCTTTCCAAATCCTTCACCTCCCCCCCTCTTTTTTTACACTTGGTTTAGTAACCTTACTTCCCCTCCATTCTTTACAGGGGACACCTTACCTTGGCTCCATGAAGAAGGCTGTGACCCACTGAAAGTCGAAACGTCCTGGGACCCATTCACCAACTGGTGCTGTGGGGTCCTTTGAAATCTTTCCTTTGGATTCATTTCAGTGACGTCGATACATTACTTTGGTCACCCTTTAGCCTGGCTATGTTAGACCTATCCAAGGTCATCATTTTAGAGGAATAACAAGCTATGTTAGCTCCATTTTGGTTAGGAAAACGTGTTCAAACCTGTTTAAAATACCATGTTGAATAATGAGGAGAACAGGGTGTATTAGAAGCATTTTATGTATATGTCTCTCTTTATAGTTACTACTATACAGTATACTCATGCATCAATTTGTTTTGATTCTGTGTTATGCTTGCCGTATAGTTTCTATTCATTTATGATTGTTAAATGTGCAGAATGATTGCACCCTTCTATACTGTATTTGTATTTTCATAAAACAAGTGCATTAGCAGATGAGGGCAGCAACTTAATAAAAGCTGTACCTCCTCTAAAAAGAAAAAAAGTAAGCGCATGTGTATTATCATTTTCTCTCATGTACACCTACCCATGGATATGCATAAATAGTGCCACCAATGGGGAGTGAATACACAACAGATTCTATTTGCATTAAATAAGGTGCAATTAGCTTAGACTTCCACAGCCAGGACATATCCTCCCTTTTGTACACACATTTGCTAACAGTGCTACTCTATCATCATACAGTGCACCTGACATGCTCACAGACTGGCACAGGGGGAGTCTTGAGGTCACCCTAACCGACACATAGTTCGCACATCCCAATTGCGTCTTTCGGCTTCCAAGGCTTCCACCCTCACTTTTGAACAAAAATATATCCCTCCCTGTTCCTCGCATTACAAATCATATCATTTTGAAATAAAGCTGGGACGACCATGCTCTTAGATCTTTTGTGGTTGATTTATGGTTGGTGATCTGGGGTCAACTGGTATCTCAGAATTCAGGGGTCTTGGGACTGGGACAGTTGTAGGGGCTATAACTCGTAGTTGGCTGGGTGGGGGTCAGAGGCCTGCTCTGGCCTGTTGTAATAACAGGTACACCAAGGCGCCTGGTACTGTCTCGTGGCCTTGCAGAGCACATTGTTTCTTAGAACGAACATATTTGCAAAAATTTGAAAACAAAGAAGAGTTTCTGTGAAAGTTAGCAGTGTGGGCCTCTCATGAGTGCTTGGGCCTGTTCAGATTTCCCTTTCAGGCTCACGGCCTGTGTCTTAACGCACTAAATACTGTGTGGCCGTACAGACCCCATGCTTCGACTATTATTTAATATCTGCAAAATGGTGTCTGCTTATATACGCGCACTATGTCTAAACATCTAAATTGCGTACAATATTATGATCTTGGGGGATCCTTAGGACGCCCCTTCTCCCCTGGACCATTATAGTTCTCCTAATGAGGCTCACCTCACTCTAAAGCGGCTATGGGGGTGGGATGGGTTCGCTCACCTCCCAACATATTCCCCCTTTCGTTACTTCTACAGTAACAAACTCCTCTCTGTTAGGGAGAATTCTCTGTTTAGGCTGAATTTCCCTACCTAGTGAGTCCCCCAGCAGCTTTGCTGGATTTCTGGGGTTTAATTTTTTTCTCCTGCCAAGAGTGAGACTCTTTTACCCTCACTCTTGGACATGTTGAAGTGTGTTTACTTGGTTAAACCTTGTGTTGAATGGGCTATGGGGTCTTTTACTCCATAGGGCCTCATGTATTTTTGTGATGTGGGTCACACAGCACCCTCTGTGCCGTGACCCAGGGGTGTCCTAGGGACTCCCCAACATAGACTCCATACCCTGGGACTGACTACTGTCTCCCAGGGCATGTAAAGTCACCAAAGACTTTGCTAGTCTTGAATCCTGAACAGAACCAGTACAAACCATCATATTGTGGACGTACTGGCTGGGGCAATTCGATTGCCCCAGGGTCTGTTAGTCGAGGGGGCACGTCTCCGTCCCCCCTGATCGAGTTTTGGCTGGTGGCAGTGGAAACTACTTTTTATATTCGACCGCGAATATTTCCCTATGGGATTTCCCATTGTTTTAGGCTAACACATTTAATTATTTATTTACGGTAGCCTTAAACATACCACCGGTTTATATATTTATTTTTATAACTCCGGTTGGGACTTTTTGCCAAAACTTGATTCTAAAATGGCGTTGGTGTTCGCCTCTGTAACTCTGACCCAAAGTGGAGCCCTTTGTTCCACTTTTGGCGGGCTTCTCCACAGAAGCCCTCCAAAGTGGTGCCACTCTGTCTGGGGTACTTAGGAGGGGTGGAGGGGGATTTAGGCACCCTGGACTGAGTTACCTTGGTAACTCAAGTCGCACTCCGTCCTGATTGGCCCAAGTGGTGAGCCGCCCGGCTCACCACTTAGCATGGTTGAGTGACAGCTAGGCTGGGTGAATGGGGGTTTGCTGCATAAAAGCAGGGCTTTGGGGACTGGGACTTCAGAAGTCGCCACAGGACCAAGAATCCGACGAGGGAAGAGCTGAGCCGACCTGCTTCGACGACACCACCCGGTGGAGCCCTGCTGAACCGTCTCACCACTTTTTCCCGACGACCGAGGAGAACTCTTAACGGAGTGGCTCCTTCCCTTGACTGGTGGGGACAACCAGTTTTCGCCCTCTTTCCGTTCTTTGAGGTATCTCGTGGCCGCCTTGCCTGTGCCAAGCACCCCGGCAACCGGAATACCACACTTTACCCCCATACCGCGAAAGTCGGCACCAACCCTTTAACCGGAGGACTCCGCGGCTGGTTTCTTCCCGGGCAGTGCAACGACCCTCTTCTTCTGCTCTTCAGCGAGAACTTCTTCTCCCCTGACCGACGTCGAGCCCTGCTGCCACTGCCTGGAACAACTGCCACTGCTGGAGGATCCTTTCCGCTTAAGGTACTGTGTTCTGCCTGGCTTCCCTTGCTACCGACTGTACGGGGTAGATTTAGTCCCCGGCTTTCGAACCTGGGAGTGCCTGGGACACTTTGGCTAAACTTTCTGAGCCACTCTAACCTCTTTTTGACTCTTTGCAAGACTTTGAATCTCTAACTAACAGTGTGATCTTGGGCACATTTTCGCTCCGGCTACTCTAAGAGTGGGCCCTGCCTAGTGACTTTTGCTCACCTGTGACTTTATTCTTCTGTAAGCCTATTGCAAGTGCTCTGGACCTTAGAGTGGTGTGTCTAACCCATTTCTGCTTTTTTTCTCTCCCTTTCTTGGAAACTACTAGAGTGTCATCTAACGTTAAGCACTCACCTCTGTTTTAATTAAGTGGTGTTTTACCTAGAGTTGTCTAGATAGGAGAAAGGATTGAATCTACTTTCATTATAACTGTGTTGAAGTACTTTTACTATATTTTTGCTAGAGTGTTTTTAACTTATGTGTATTTTAAATAAATAACTATATACTTTTGAAACCAAGCTCTGGTCAGTGTTTGCTTGTGCTATTGTGTTTTGGTACATATTGTGTATACTTTACATACTGCCTAACTCTTCTTGAGAGAAGTCTGACTGCTCAGCCACAGCTACCAGGTAAATCTGGGTGGTACAGACTGCTACCAAAGGGGTTTACTGCTCTACCTGTAGTCTTAAATCTTTTGCAGTGTTCCCCAAGGGAACTGCACAGGTTTCTGCCTAACACTGGTGTACAGCGGTGGGATTTGTATTGAGTATACATTTTATTGTGCTTTAGATACCTTAGTGCAACTAACCACAAAGCTTAGCACTGAAAAAGTAAAACCTCTAACATGTCAGTTATAGAAAGCTATAGTCAAGAGTCCCTTGCAGCCAAAACTGCTGATTGTTTAAGAGTGCTCTGTAAACATAAGGATCTCCTGACTAAGGGCAAGAAAATGGAGCTGATTGAAAGATTGTTAGCTAACCAAAGTCTGGGTGATGGTTCAGAGGAACCTACCACTCCAGCGACTGTAGATGACAGTGTTGAAGTTAACATGGAGCAAAATGTTGATGTTTCTGAGGAAGAGTCAGAAGAGGAGGGTGAGGCTGTTGTAACTGTCCCCCCTAGGCCTCTGCCTGCTCTACCTGCTGTACCTACTGGACCTTTACCAGGTCCCACATTTAGTCCTCAGTACTTTGAACTGGAGAAAATGAAGCTAGAATTGGAGTATAAGAAACTTAATGCTCAAACTGACAAAGAACTAAGGCTAAGGGAAATGGAGCTCAAGTATGACTTAGAAATGAAGAAATTATCTGTTGAGAATGTTTCTCTCTCTGGCTCCTCTAGAAGTTCCAGTCCTAAAAGACCCCGGATGCCTAAAGAATTGGTTGGTATGTATGAGCCTAAGTTGGATGTGTTGGATTGGTTGTCTCTGTTTGAATATAATCATGGGCTCCAGAACATCACAGGAAATGACTTACTCACCTGGTTGTTCTCTAGGCTTCCCCCTGTTGCAACTGATGTGGTAATGGAGATGGGGGAGGAGGATAGGAAGGACTATGAATGTGTGAAACTAGCTTTGATAGCTAGGTTTGGGAAGACCCCTTCCCAGTATCTTAAGAGGTTTAGGAGCCTCAAAAAGCATGATGGTACCCCTTGGGCTACCTGGGTGAATGAATGTTTGAAAAACTTAGAGGGATGGATTAAGGGTTACAAGGTGAACACTTATGAAGGTATGAAGAATTTGTTTATGTTGGAGACTATTTATGATGCCTGCTCTCCTGAGCTCAGACAACACTTGGCTGATTCCAGGGAATTAGATTCCCGGAAGCTAGCTAAGGCTGCTGACTTGTGGGTTGCCAACAGGGCCACTCACAAGGATTCTGGGGTAACTCAGAAGAAGGATGGGGAAAAACAGTCTAAGAAGGACTCCAAAGAGAATTCTAATACTACAAATTCCAAAGAGGGCCCCAAACAAAACTATAAGGGTAAGCCACAAGGGAAACCAAATCAGGCTAGTGTACCTTCTGGTCCCAGACCAGAAGGGGGTCAGAACAAGCCTCCATTCCAGCGAGCCTTTGGCTCATGCTTTGTTTGTAAGGCTACTGACCATGTGAAAGGAGATCCCAGATGTAAGGGTAAACCTTCAGGGGTCCAGCTTGCCTCCTTAGCCTTCGCTCCCGAAGAGGAAGTACCCATGGCAAGTGGAAACTTTCTATTACTAGCTGATGAACCCACTGGAGTCTCAGCTAGTGTTTCTTTAGTCTCTCTGGGGTTGTGGGAGCAACAGAATTTAGATGTCTATAACTCTATCCCAGATAATACTAAAGAGTATTATAAGGACAGTGTCCAGGTGAATGGTCAGGAGACTCCTGCCATTAGGGACACTGGAGCCAGCATAACTGTGGTGGATGAATCATTTTTCAAGGCAGAGGATGTTGCTAAGGCACCCAAATGCCTCACCAAGTTAGCTGGTGGGCCTGTGCAGATGTGTCCCCAGTTACCAGTTCTCATCCAATGTAATGATATGGCTGTAAAAATACCTGTCAGTGTACAATGTGAAGTGCCAGGTAGGGTTCTGTTGGGTAATGACCTCAAAGCTCTTGGAGTTGTATCTCATACCCCCAGACCTCCTAGCAAAAGGTTTCAGGAACTCACAAAACCTGCAAGGGAGAAAACCCTGAGAGGGTTATCTCAGGAGATGATGACAGAAATCACTCCTCTACCACTGGAGCAACTTACTGCAGTAACTACCAGATCAGGAGCAAAGGGGCAACCCAAGACTCCTAGGAAAAAGCCAGCAGCAAGCACTCCAGTGCTTCCAACAAGGACTTCCCCTAGGTTGTCCAAAGTTACACCTGTAACTCCACCTCCAGCTGAGGCTGAGAGGGAGGTACAACCCTGTGTGGTTGAGCTAGACTCTGAGGAAGAGCTAGAAGGAGGCCCCAACCTTATTGGAGATTTGGACCCTGAGGACCATCCTGAGCTGCAGTCTTTACTGGCAGAAGGTGGGCCTAGCAGGGCAGCTTTTCGTAAGGGGCAAAGAGAATGTCCAACTCTGGAGGGTCTCCGCCACCAAGCAGCTTCTCAAGCTGATGGGCAAGAGCCTGGGAAGTATAGGTTGCACTGGGAAGATGGCCTCTTCTACAGTGAACCCACTGAGTCTGAACCTGGAGACTACAAACGCCTTGTAGTCCCACAGGAAAACAGACAACAGTTCTTACAACTAGCCCATGAGATACCTTTGGCTGGCCACTTGAGTTTCAAGAAGACCAAGGAAAGGCTCTCACTCTACTTTTATTGGCCAAAGATGGGGGCCGAAGTAGATAGATATTGTAAGAGCTGCCATACCTGCCAGACTTCTGGTAAGGTCGGTTCCAAGAATGTGGCACCTTTAGTGCCTCTCCCAGTTGTGGGAGTCCCATTTGAGAGGGTAGGGATTGACATTGTTGGTCCCCTTGATCCTCCAACCTCCTCAGGCAACAGGTTTATCCTTGTTGTAGTAGACCATGCTACTAGGTACCCGGAGGCCATTCCTATGAGGACTGTTACAGCTCCGGCTGTGGCTAAGGCCCTCCTTGGTATTTTTACCAGGGTTGGGTTTCCTAAGGAGGTAATCTCTGACAGGGGGTCAAACTTTATGTCCCACTACATGAAGGCCATGTGGAAAACCTGTGGAGTTACCTACAAGTTCTCAACCGCCTACCACCCTCAGACAAACGGGTTGGTTGAAAGGTTTAACAGAACCATGAAGAGCATGATAGGTGCTTTGGAAGAACCCCTTAAGAAAAAGTGGGACCTTCTACTGCCATGCCTTCTCTTTGCTTATAGAGAAGTCCCTCAGGAGGGAGTAGGTTATTCTCCCTTTGAGCTTCTCTATGGCCATCCAGTCAGAGGTCCATTGGCCCTGATTAAGGAGGGGTTGGAAGGTGCTCCTCCCCTCAAGCCAGTCAGAGTGACTGACTATGTGATAGGTCTCCGGAGGAGAATGTCACACATGATGGCAGAAGCAAGTGACAACTTGAAAGCTGGTCAAGCCCTGGTCAAACATTGGCACGACCAGAAGGCTAACATGGTTGAGTTTACTCAAGACCAGCTTGTTCTAGTTATGCTCCCAACAAGGCAGAGGGCCTTGCAAGACAAATGGATGGGACCCTTCAAGGTTGTGGGAAAACTTGGAGAGGTCAACTATCTGGTGGATCTGGGCAGACCCAGGGAAGCTCCTAGAGTCTTCCACACCAACCGACTAAAAGCCTACATCTCCAGACCTGATGTAGGAGCCTTGCTCCTAGCTTCAGCTGCAGAGGAGGAAGAGAGTGAATCTCTCCCTGATCTCCTCAGAGGTGTACCTTTAGATGAAAAAGTTGAAGGAGTCAATCTCTCTTCAGACCTGACACCTGAGCAACAAGAGGAGTGCAAATCTATGTTAAATCAGTTTGCCTCCCTGTTCTCACTGTCACCAGGCTTGACCCCTTGGGGCCAGCATGAGATACTCACTGGTGACTGTCTGCCAGTCAAAAGCAGAGGATACAGAATGTCAGAACATATCAGAGCCCACATCAAAGGAGAGGTCAAGAAGATGCTTGATCTCGGGGTAATAGAACCCTCTACTAGTCCATGGTCTAGCCCAGTTGTGTTAGTACCAAAGGCAGGATCCAAAGACTTGAGATTCTGTGTGGACTATAGAGCTCTAAATGCAGTCACCAAGACTGATGCCCACCCTTTGCCCAGGACAGATGAGTTGGTGGATAAACTTGGTGCAGCCAAGTACCTCAGCACATTTGACCTGACGTCAGGCTATTGGCAAATAGCCCTGACAGACCATGCCAAGGAGAAAACTGCATTTTCAACCCCAGTTGGCTTGTACCAGTTTAAGGTCATGCCTTTTGGACTGAAAAACGCACCTGCCACATTCCAAAGGATGGTGAACCAAGTTCTGGCTGGGATGGAAGATTTCTGCATGGCATACTTGGATGACATTGCAGTCTTCAGCCACTCCTGGGAAGAACATGTGAACCACCTAGGCCATGTGTTGCAGGCTCTGAAACAGGCCCATTTGACAATCAAAGCCAGTAAGTGCCAGATTGGTCAAAGTAAAGTGGTCTACCTTGGACATGAGGTAGGAGGTGGAGAAATAAGGCCTTTGCCCAGCAAGATTGAAGCTGTGCAAAATTGGACAACACCAACTACTCAAACCCAAGTGAGAGCTTTTCTAGGCCTCACTGGGTATTACAGGAATTTCATTGAGAACTATGGGACCATAGCTTCTCCACTGAATGTAATCTCCTCTCCCAAATTCCCTAAAAAGGTGAAATGGAATGAGGAGTGCAATCAGGCCTTTGAAAAACTGAAGAGAGCTCTTTGCCAGGCTCCAGTATTGAGAGCTCCTGACTACCACCAACCTTTCATTGTACAAACTGATGCTTCCAATGTAGGTATAGGTGCAGTTCTAAGCCAACTGGATGAGAAGGGTAGGGAGCACCCCATTTGCTTCATCAGTAGGAAACTGAAGGATCCTGAGACAAGGTGGGCAACTATCGAAAGAGAATGCTTTGCTATTGTGTGGGCACTGAAGAAGTTTAGGCCATACTTGTATGGTTCTACTTTTGTTATTCAGACTGACCACCAACCCTTGAGATGGTTAATGCAAATGAAAGGGGAAAATCCAAAACTATTGAGATGGTCAATCTGCCTGCAAGGGTTTGATTTCACCATTGAGCACAGGTCAGGGTGTCACCATCAAAATGCTGATGGACTCTCTAGGATGTATATCATCGACTAGAGGTATGAGGTTCATCCAGGAGTGGATTAAATCCTCCTGTCCCTTAGTCTGGGGGGGGCGAGTGTTAGGGAGAATTCTCTGTTTAGGCTGAATTTCCCTACCTAGTGAGTCCCCCAGCAGCTTTGCTGGATTTCTGGGGTTTAATTTTTTTCTCCTGCCAAGAGTGAGACTCTTTTACCCTCACTCTTGGACATGTTGAAGTGTGTTTACTTGGTTAAACCTTGTGTTGAATGGGCTATGGGGTCTTTTACTCCATAGGGCCTCATGTATTTTTGTGATGTGGGTCACACAGCACCCTCTGTGCCGTGACCCAGGGGTGTCCTAGGGACTCCCCAACATAGACTCCATACCCTGGGACTGACTACTGTCTCCCAGGGCATGTAAAGTCACCAAAGACTTTGCTAGTCTTGAATCCTGAACAGAACCAGTACAAACCATCATATTGTGGACGTACTGGCTGGGGCAATTCGATTGCCCCAGGGTCTGTTAGTCGAGGGGGCACGTCTCCGTCCCCCCTGATCGAGTTTTGGCTGGTGGCAGTGGAAACTACTTTTTATATTCGACCGCGAATATTTCCCTATGGGATTTCCCATTGTTTTAGGCTAACACATTTAATTATTTATTTACGGTAGCCTTAAACATACCACCGGTTTATATATTTATTTTTATAACTCCGGTTGGGACTTTTTGCCAAAACTTGATTCTAAAATGGCGTTGGTGTTCGCCTCTGTAACTCTGACCCAAAGTGGAGCCCTTTGTTCCACTTTTGGCGGGCTTCTCCACAGAAGCCCTCCAAAGTGGTGCCACTCTGTCTGGGGTACTTAGGAGGGGTGGAGGGGGATTTAGGCACCCTGGACTGAGTTACCTTGGTAACTCAAGTCGCACTCCGTCCTGATTGGCCCAAGTGGTGAGCCGCCCGGCTCACCACTTAGCATGGTTGAGTGACAGCTAGGCTGGGTGAATGGGGGTTTGCTGCATAAAAGCAGGGCTTTGGGGACTGGGACTTCAGAAGTCGCCACAGGACCAAGAATCCGACGAGGGAAGAGCTGAGCCGACCTGCTTCGACGACACCACCCGGTGGAGCCCTGCTGAACCGTCTCACCACTTTTTCCCGACGACCGAGGAGAACTCTTAACGGAGTGGCTCCTTCCCTTGACTGGTGGGGACAACCAGTTTTCGCCCTCTTTCCGTTCTTTGAGGTATCTCGTGGCCGCCTTGCCTGTGCCAAGCACCCCGGCAACCGGAATACCACACTTTACCCCCATACCGCGAAAGTCGGCACCAACCCTTTAACCGGAGGACTCCGCGGCTGGTTTCTTCCCGGGCAGTGCAACGACCCTCTTCTTCTGCTCTTCAGCGAGAACTTCTTCTCCCCTGACCGACGTCGAGCCCTGCTGCCACTGCCTGGAACAACTGCCACTGCTGGAGGATCCTTTCCGCTTAAGGTACTGTGTTCTGCCTGGCTTCCCTTGCTACCGACTGTACGGGGTAGATTTAGTCCCCGGCTTTCGAACCTGGGAGTGCCTGGGACACTTTGGCTAAACTTTCTGAGCCACTCTAACCTCTTTTTGACTCTTTGCAAGACTTTGAATCTCTAACTAACAGTGTGATCTTGGGCACATTTTCGCTCCGGCTACTCTAAGAGTGGGCCCTGCCTAGTGACTTTTGCTCACCTGTGACTTTATTCTTCTGTAAGCCTATTGCAAGTGCTCTGGACCTTAGAGTGGTGTGTCTAACCCATTTCTGCTTTTTTTCTCTCCCTTTCTTGGAAACTACTAGAGTGTCATCTAACGTTAAGCACTCACCTCTGTTTTAATTAAGTGGTGTTTTACCTAGAGTTGTCTAGATAGGAGAAAGGATTGAATCTACTTTCATTATAACTGTGTTGAAGTACTTTTACTATATTTTTGCTAGAGTGTTTTTAACTTATGTGTATTTTAAATAAATAACTATATACTTTTGAAACCAAGCTCTGGTCAGTGTTTGCTTGTGCTATTGTGTTTTGGTACATATTGTGTATACTTTACATACTGCCTAACTCTTCTTGAGAGAAGTCTGACTGCTCAGCCACAGCTACCAGGTAAATCTGGGTGGTACAGACTGCTACCAAAGGGGTTTACTGCTCTACCTGTAGTCTTAAATCTTTTGCAGTGTTCCCCAAGGGAACTGCACAGGTTTCTGCCTAACACTCTCCCCCACGCATGCACTCATTCTCTCTGCCTCCCTCCTCATATGTTGGGGTCCCCTTTTGTGGTATCCATGCCTTGCACACAAATCTCAAGCTTTCCCCCTGAACGCGCATATTCTTCAGACGTGCATGTCATGTAAATACATGCCCCATCTCTTGCCAGATCCACCCATACTTCCTCATAGTTCTCAGGGTCTAGGGGTGGAGCAATGGTGATGTGATATGAGCAATCCACATCGTCTCCATTGGGGATGGGAATCATGTAAGGGATGGCGTGGTCAGTTTGTATTTCACTATCTTTTTCATTGCGAGGTATCTTTGAAACCCCAATTGACACTTATCATTGCGCTACTAGGCACTGCTTTGGGGCAACATCGGAGGCCCATTTCACAGGTACAGATAATGACCAAGATGAACACTGACGGCAACCAGCATCTTCACGATGGTGCCCAGCCAGGAAGGGGCCCAAACAAATGCAACATCAAACCAGTCATTTTCTTGTAGTCCTCCTTTCTTCATGCAGACTCCTAGACCATGTACGGCTGCAATTATGAGGGATAATGACCTGTTCTCTGGGATTTATGAATGTGCAGCAGTAATAGCAATTTCTTTGGCACATGCCCCTTCCATCATCGTCAGCATATCGAGGACTGAGCTGTTCTGCATTGTCATCGGCCTCAGGGCTCGACCTTTGATGTTGAACCCATGCTCTCTCATTTGCCAGCTGGACCAGCTCCCAGCGTCCAATTTGCAGCCATTTTGCATTGGCCGCTGCTTGCACGCCGGGTAACAATAGGGAGGCGAAGGTTTCTGCTGAGCTAAAAATCCTATTCATCAGGGATTTTAGCGAGCAATGCGGATGAGTCTCTAGATAGTTTGACTTCTACCTCTGAAGCTTTTTGTACTGTCCTCTTCCAGGTAGGATGTGAAACTCTGGTGGTGGCAAAAGATTCTGTTCTTCAAACTCAGGATAAACAGTCGGGGCTGTATCGGGTATTTGCCCCCCTTGTAAATGTTCTTCTGGGATTACTAATAGCGCCGAGTGCAGTGTTGCCACCGAACAGTAGCCCCTCTATAAAGGCGGAAGATGCAAGTATGCTTCTTAACTTCAGACCTAGTAGTAATCCATCACAGCTGCAATGCCCTTCAGATCTGGGATCAGGAGGATCCTGTTGCATCGTTTGTTAGAGTCGATATAAATAGTTTCTTCACTGTGCAAGCAAAGTTCATGTATTTCTTCCTAGTGCACTTTCACTGGTTTTTCCATTGCTGCAATCCCTGTCAGCATTGTAATGTGATGTGTCCAGATTTGTGCGCAGGTTGCTTCCACACGAGCCAGGAGTTCCTCTTCATATCTCAGGTGGCCTGTTAGGCAAGATTGTATGCAGTACTCTGTGGGAGACTGCACCAGCTTTGACCTCTTGGCAATAGTTAACCCAACCTTTGGTATAAGCATGTAACTATATAAGATGGTAGAGTGACTGAGCAGCCAGGCTTATCTCAAGAGGGGTCAATGTGAGCAGTAAGGTTGTTACACAGGGATTCACAGTGACAAGTATCCAAATAAAAACCTGCACTCAAGGTTTCTTGTTTAAAACATTATTAATGTATTTAAAAGATAGTTGAATAAGCCTTCTTTAGAAGGGAGCAATATAGAAATAACACAAAAATACACTTCAAAATTACACTCGTTTCTTTCAATCAGCAAATACCCATTTGGGATGGCACTATTCTTCCTACACCCTGAGGTGATTTAACTAGCACACTGTGTACATTAATATATCACTGGTTCATTTAGAGCAATACTGAGGTTGTGTTAAATAAGCAGAAGATAAAAGAATAAAACAATGGTTAACAAATATTGTTAAGCAGGTAAGTACTTTTTGAACCCTCAAATTAAAAGTAATTTAGCCCTTTCCTGGGGGAAAGGCAAAGCACACAGTCATAGGTAGAAGTCTTTCACGGTGCCAGGACAGACAATGTTAGTTGAGCAAAAGGCTAGGTGAGCCGAAGCACTTCTTGCAGGTAGTACCTTTGGTTAGAAGAAAAATATGGTTGCTGCTGGGATTTAATGTCTCGCATTATCGTTCCATTGCAGAGGATCTGGATCGATGAGGTCTAGTCACACTTTGTGTGCCTGGAAGGTGCCTTTAACCCTGCATAGCTCAAGGTGAACGAGGCACTGTGCCTCTGATTGGTACTTCCTGCAGTACTAATACCTTGGGTGCCCCTGACGCATGTGGGATTAATGAAAACACGTAGCATCTGCCATTTGCTGTTTGTCTCACTACCGCACTCATATCCATGTACCAACTGTTAGTCTTCTCAGGGTGTTGTACATCTTCAATAGCATCAAGGCCTAGCCCATGGTATGCGTTGTACTTTGTTCGTCATGCTTGCTCTTTCATTCTCCTATGTGGCCCCAATGGGTTTACTCAATAATGCTAATATCATAAATGGTTATGTTCTGATTTTTGATTTTAACCAAATGGAGAACAACATTCTAATATAGTGCTTAGTCATACTCCTATATACAGGGGTATATGGTGATCGTTTATCATTTTTACGCTCATCACTATTATGTGTATTTACAGTAATGTTTGTGTATGCACCCGCTCCTACCCCCTTTAATATGACCTCCGAATATAAGATTCTCCCAATAAATTCCCAACAGGAACATTAAAATGGTAAATAGTGCTGCAATAAAATGCATGGCACATGTATATGAAAAGGATCATCTTGGGGAAATTTCATAACTAGCATTTTTCCTAGTATAAATGCGTTTTTGAAGTTGCTGGCTCTAGCATCTTCTCACCAAAAAGGGAAGGAAAAATTAATGCACACAAAAGGATGGGAGAAAGAAAGGAGAGAGAGTGAGCAAGAGTAAACAGAGAGAAGAGAGAGAGAGAGAGAGAGAGAGAGAGAGAGAGAGAGAGAGAGAGCTTGTGAAATATTTATGCCTCAGTAACTGCATGTGCACCAATAAAATGAGGGCTGACATTAATTGGGTAATCTGAATGCCTATTTAATACTAAGGTACATGAGCAATATCAGATGTCTTTGAAGTGCTTGTGCAATGTTTGGGGAAAACCCTACAGACGTCACAAAGGTGTATCCAATAGCAAAGCCCCTTTACTTTTACAGCAGGTGAGCGGAAAACACCACTTTGTAGGGACCATGGGATCTGGTGTCCCATTCACAGTCAAAACTCCTAACAATGAGTTTTCCAGGCAGCAGCCGTTGGGCGGGCGGGGAATCCATCACAGTTGTGTTTGAAGTGTCTGATGTGTCCTCTCGTCGGGCGGTGCAATCTGTCCGGCGATGCATTTAATCACACGCATTAGGGTTGTCAGATACTCTTTAAATTCTTCACCTAAAACCGCTGATGCCGTATGGGCATCTGATGCCTTCCTAACAGGGGATATTGGTGTGTTTATGTGCTGACTAGTTACCACCCCATGGGGCGATAAATGGTGGTCCTTGCTGGGTTGTTCGCTCAAACTGAAGAGGGCCAAGGGCAAGCAGTGCACCTAGTTTTTCTTCAACATGGTCAAAAGTTTAGATAACTTGCTCTTGAGAAGGCTGTTGATCCTCTCCACAGCGCTGTTGGCCCTGGGGGTGATAAATTGAACACATCCAGTCTTTAATGCCAAGTAGTGCTGTGATCTCTTTATAGAGCTCATTGAAAAAATGTGTGCCGTTATCGGACCTTAACACCTAGCACACACCCCATCGAGGGAAGACTTGACAGATAAGGAATTTGGCTGCACATTTGGCATCCAGGTGTGCAAAAAGCCCTGCTTCGACCCACAGTGAAAAAGGGAAGATCACAACAATCGAGTACCGGGACCCATTACATCTTTTTCCCATGTCTGCATAATGAACGGGACAAGGTAAAGTGCCCCATAAAGTTCAGAGCGTCATGCCTCTGCTGAAACATTTTCACGTGGTGCATTGTATGATCATGTTCGTGAGGTGCTACTGAAGATTGGGCACACACCAATCTTCCTGTATGTCAGTCGCAATGTGTTGCTTTGAGCTGTGAGAGGGGCAGTGAAGTTGGTTGAAAGCTATTCTTAATAGTTCTTGGGGCATAACTGCTTTACCAGTGCACTCCTGCCTCCACATCAAATCAAGTTAATCTTTAGGGCGCCTGGCGGGGTCCTGATATACCCAACTGGTGATGCTGTTGATGCCTCGGTGACGCCCGCACCTCGTTTCACGAAGTGGGACCCACACAGGCCCTCTTCCAGCCCCCCGGATCCTGAGAGAAGTTTACCCATCAGGAACCCACGCCTACCCTTGAGTGCAACAGGCACCCACAATCCAGCAACCAATAAAGGATTGTCTATACACAGCATCACCACTGCTATACCAGCAGAAGATATAACAGACAGTACCACATCTTGCATCCATCCTGATGAAGGCCAAGACTATGACGGGCTTGAATCCAGCCCCCCATGGCCAAAACACTACTGTGTTGATTACCTGTGACACAACTGTATAAACCCCTTTGTGTATGTTCTGTAGATAGTGTTGTGTACACTTTTGTGTCAATCACCCCTGGACCATTTTCCGTCCCGGGTGCACCTTCTTCAACTGTAGGTCTACCCTACTGTCATTTGTGCCTGTGCCCGTATGTGGAGTTTATTATAGAGGTTGATACTTACCTGTATTTCCACTGTATATAATCACACCTGTCAGTTGTCACTTTCGTGTTTATCTAAAGTTTTGTAAATTAATTTTTAAAATATGTTGTTTTTTTAAATAAATTTACATGTTCAGAAACACGCAGCTGTCTGTAAGATCTCTCATCCTGATTTTATTTATATTTATACTTCCACAACGAATCAGTCTGGGATTGTTTGCACCCCCTCCTCATCCGTAGTTCTTTCTCCTCATTTGGCACTTTGCCTTGCAGTTAGATTAGCACGGCTGTGTACAAGGTGTTTTGCTGATTATGTGAAGGCATAGGCCCCACATACTCTGCAGGAGTGGGTACCAGAAGATAGGCTCGTCATGGTATGCATTACAAAATTGAATGGAATTTTCTTTTGTACAAACATGGAATTTAAGTATGCATAGCCCTGAAGATGGTGGTGTACACCGAAATGCATAGGTGTAATGCACTTGATTGACCATTGGGTCTTTTCTGCCTGAAGCCACATTGTAACCAAACTCTAGGAATTTGGATGAAATATAACCTACACATTTTTTCAAAAGGACTCTGTAATTCATAGAATATAGTATACTTCTACTAGAAAAAGAAAAAGGAACGTCACGATATAAAGGCATTAATGATATTATTTTCATGCCCATATTTTGAGCTAACTGTGAGCGTCAAATACTATGAGGTGGTTTCACCTTGTTATTTTTTGTTGCATATTTCTCTAATCCTTGTGTCATGGGATTAGTTCATTTTGACAGCTCCAGGCTAAAATTAATATAACATAAATTGAATTAGATAAATTCAGAATTAAAGAGAACTTGAAACTCACAAATGGTGCCTGCTTCCACCCTGCTCACCAGAAGATAGGCTTCCATTTTGGCCACCGCGTCAGCATTTCCCAGTGAAGTTTTGTCTGTTATTGGTATGGGCGACGCACAGGTTGGGACTACACAGAGATTACTATGCCTAACAATGCATCATGTTCAATTGGGGAACAGTCTGCTCTTCGGAAAACCCTCAATTTTTACTGCGACAGACCAGCATGCACTGTTGTAGTGACGTATGCCGAGTTTGAATAAATTGTCACGTGACACCCCTGTGATGCCCACAGTGCTACAATGAACACTATGAGCTCCACTGCTGGAGCCGAATAATGCATCAGCAGTCTTTTCATAATCAGTGTCTCATATTCACTGCAGCGCCCCTATGTCTTTGGCCTCTCTTCTGGTCAATTGTTGCTGAACCGTCAATAAAGAAAACCTCACCTTCTTTCAATGGGCTGTCTCTTGCCTTGGGAATGTCTTCATCTCCTTTATACGTTACAAAGCTGTGCGTTGATAGGTCCTCTTCTGTACACATTTCTCTCAAAAAGGTAGCAGGTTTTACTGTTTTGCATTGCACAATATGGATGTTTGGACTTAAGAGGATAATCTCATACGCTGAAGCTCTGTGTGGTCAGGGTAGATTTCGATCCCTTCAAAATGACGAACACTGAATGCTCCACATACAAAGTGACGGAACATTGCATCACGATTGTAGAACTTTTTTCAATCGCGTATGCATCTTCAGCAAGCGATTACTCGCGCAAGAACTGACCATGTATCACTGAGTCAAGCATGCCACTGATCACCACCCATCAGGGCCATTGGCTTGTGGCCTATTGTACTCTTCTGGGTCAGTACTGCAGTAATGAGTTGACTGTTGGAATTTGAGAATATGTAGAACTCCTGTGTATAGTCTGGGGTGGCGAGCACAGGGGCTTTAGACATCTCTTCCTTTAAATCATAGAAATGTTGTATCATGTCTGCTGTCCATTCGAGTCTGCAATCAGCTTTTTGTGCTTCTGTGAGGACCTGCAGGAGGGGCCTGGTATATGCTGCAGAGTCTAAAATCCATGCTCTGCAATAGTTGCACAGCCCTAAGAATTTCAGCACGTCTTTCACTGTTGTGTGTCGGGGGGTGGCTTGCACAGATGCTGCTCAGTCTGGTATTATTCTTTTGCTGTTTGCTGACCCGGGGAGTTTGTTCAGGCGCTTGCTCTGCCTCCTCGTCCTCCTCAAACTCGTCAATTGTACTCCACCCATCTTCCTCTCCTCAGTGAGATCCTAGATTCTCGTACCCTAAACTGTCTGAACGCTCGTCCCCTTCTCCCTCCTTTTCTATATGCACAGTCTTTATGGCTGTGCTATCTATTCTGAACAAGAAGTCCCCTGCTTTCCACCCATCTAATCCTTGCTCTGCTGATTTGTCAGGCTTCACTACAGTCTGTACTGCTCGCAACCTAGTCAATTCTGTCTCTGCCAGTGCCACTTCTAGGTCTCGTTTATTGACCTCAGCATGCGCTAGGACATCCAGAGGGAATGCTTAAGGGGGTGGTGGGGCTGTCTCCTCAGTGGACAAAAAGGGTGGGTTAGTATAACCTACTGCGGGGCAAGCTGTCAAAAGGTATGTTCCCTGTGCTCCACTGGTGCCCTGCCCTCCATTCCTGTACAGTCACCCTTGCTATCTTTTTGCGCTCCTCCTCCCTCAATATTCGAACATTTTCCAGAGTTCAGAGTACTAACACTTCTCTTCTCTTTTGTAACTGCTTTCCTTTATATTTGGATGTCAAAATTATGGACATGTCTTCCAAAGTACACTTATTATGGGAGATACCCTCCGCCCCCCCAACTCGTCACCTCTATTCTATAATAATATAGTGGCAGGACATTATATATATTCTCCATGCGCCTTGCTGCCTTTACTAGCGTGTACTGCACACGCTGCCAATAAACCAAAACAGTTCTTTATCCCCTTCCTCCCCACCCCCCTGTCAGAAATACCCTTCTTCCTCCCCACACCTCTACTCTCACACACTGCACACTCAAAACACACTACTTCTCACATAACGCCCCTCCTCGGGCCTCCATCCTACACAATAAAAACACAAACAAAACAAGCTAAAAGAACAACTATTTCCGAGCCCACTAATTATTCAGGGCTCCTACTTGTTTGCTTTTTCCTCCGTTACACAATACATGTGGTACCACCTTCTCCCCTCACTAGGAAAAGCTCCCTACCATTCCATTTTCCTTTCCTTTATGTGCTCCTTAAAAAGATACCAACAAAAAAAAACAAAGCACACCTCTGCCACACCAACGATCTTACTTTCCACATGCTCACACCCTTTGCACTTTACCATATACCCGTCCCTTACTTGTTATCACCTGCAAGTTTATCCTCATGAGTGTATGTTCACCCGTACTCCTCAGTCACAGGGTCCCTAATAACACCAGCTTGCACTCTCCTCTGAGCCGCACGCCGCTCGAAAGACCAGACAGGAATTCTGCAAAGACGTCTCCTGTAAAACAACTTGGAATACACGTTTTTCGGACTGGTCGCTGTAGGTGGGCACGGCCCCTCCGGAGAAGCAGCTTGGACCCCTCCACAGGCACAGAAGGCGCTGGATCACATCGAGGTCACCAGTTGAAGACACGCCCCTAAAAGCTCATACCAGGAAAAAATACAACCCGCTAGGGAAATGGTCCCAAGAAACTCTTGCAAGGATAACAAGTGTTTATTTCCTCAAAAAAAGGTGCACCAGCAAAGAACTCTGCTGCCATGGTATATTCTGCCCAGAAAGGGTAAAAGCAGAAGCTTAAAAGGAGACACCACACCAAAAAACAGTGGTCAACTTGCTTTTCACTCCAGGAGCCTCATCTTTTATACAGTTTCAGCACTCGCTCCTCTGCAATCTTCTTCAGCAGTTTACAGAAAGGGCTGTTTGGCTGCCTAATCAGGACAGCCAGACCCCCAGTTGGAGCTGGTCCCATTCAAGTACTCTGGCAGACAAAGGACAGGGGGTGTAAAACTCCTCCCCCGGTTCCTGCTTGCCCAGACACTCTGGAGCCCAAGGGTTCCTGCTAAAGGAAAAACACACACAGTCCTCCCTATCCCAGAATGGTAGAAGGGCTGACCAAGAACAACCATGCTAGTAATGGTAAAAAAAGAAGGGAGGCCCTAGGTACTTGGTGCCCCAATTGTGCACTACCGAGGCTATGGCCCTAGACTGCAGCCGAAAATTACATAATAGTTGGTAGAACACGTCCACTGCTACCAGCCATAATTAGATTGTCAATGTGACTAAAATGTCACAGTAGCAGAGAGAAGGGGCATACTAGGTATCCCTTTGTCACTCCATATAAGGTGGTGTGTGTACCAATTTCTGACTGTTTTTAGGAGAGATACCAAGTATCTCTCTATCCGTAAGAACCGTAGTTACTCTAGGCTAAAGAAACACATCTCAAAGGAGGGCCCTAAGGGTCTCCAGCAACACTGCCCATAAGGAGCTGTGTGCTGCAATAGTAAAAAATAGATGCCTTTAAGAGTTATGGGGTAAAATAGACGCCATAGGATAGACACAATACAAAGAAAAGAGTTCCAAAAGTTCATAAGAATGAATGAGTGGAAAAAGGCTCCACTCATTCAGGATTAAAGAAAAAGGTCCAGAAGTCCAGCAGAAAGTGCTGGTGGTCTCATTAGGAGAGGGGATTAAGCATAAACATGATAAATGTCCCTAACAGCTGAGACTCTGGGGCCAGTCAAACTGAGACGGATTCACATTGGTTGACCCAGAAGAACTTGCCAGAGCCCCGCCAAGGCCCATGAAGTTGGACGGTGGTCTCACTCAAATGTTTACGGTAATGCCTGTCGCTCTAGCAGTAAATGGAGTACTTGTTTGGATTCCTGTGAGTGTTTAGAGACACATTCAAGGTAGTGCTCTGCTGGAGATGTATCGCCTAGAGCTAGGTATTGTGGGCAATACAGCAGAAAGACTCAGTACTAGAAATAGGGATAAAAACACAGTAGAGCAAGCGAACATTGACCAGGGCTTGGTATCAAAAGTACATAATTATTTTTCTGATGTTTGTTAATCTGCTTAGAATCACATGCTGTGCATAGGTCCGACATCCAGTGGTCACTGCGGAGTATTGCATTTAGTTTTTCGTAGTCGAAAAGGGGACGTCGACAAGGCGTTTCTGTAACACTATCCCTATAGTGACGTGCGTTGTACCCATAATCCCTCACGCGTCGAAGTCCCTCAGATTGTTTTTTTCCGCCCAGCTTCTGGTCGCCTTACGCGGAGCTCCTAGAGAGACATTGCAAATACTTACTATCGGACCTCGGCCCTTAATTATACTTATTAAATTGTTAAAGATCCCTCCCCTCGACGTTAGCTGTGAAGCTGTTTCTCCGCCAAGCAAGTTTTCGACGGAGGGGAAGAGACGGAGGAGATCCTTCGGCGCTGCCGAACACGTGGCCTGGCCTCGCCAGGGCATCGTAAAGAACTCCTTAGATGCCACAGAGACGGCTGGCCGTTCCCTGGTTCAGGGAACACTTCTCAAACGCCATGTCTGGCTGCGCAATTCGGGATTTAAGCCGGAAACCCAGGCTTCCCTGATAAATAAGCCCATAGAAGAAACACATCTGTTTGGGAAAGCAGTTGATGAGGCCCTAGAACATGTGAAGAAAGAGTTTGATACCATCAAAACTCTTGACCAAATTTCTAGGCCCCCTAACAGACGCGGCTATGGCAATAGACGCTCCTTTCGTGGCCAACGCCAGCAGCAAAACCAACAGCAATTTTACTCTGCTACCAACTGGCCCTCTAACCAGGGTAACAACACCCAGTTCAGTCAAAGAGGCCAACGCCGTGGCAGGGGAAGAGGTCGCGGCTCCAGCCCCAAAGATTCCACGCCCAATACCAACAAATGACCCGAAAATTAGGGTCCCCTCCCATGCATCACCTGTCGGGGGCCGGCTAACATCGTTCCTTTCAGCATGGGAGGGAATATCGTCAGACCGCTGGGTATTATCCACCATAGCCCACGGATACTGCATCGAATTCAACGGTTCCCCGAAGTACAGACCCCCACAGAACCAACGCATGACACCGGAACACCTCACCATTCTTCTACAAGAAGTAGAAGAGCTACTGAAAAAAGAAGCTATAGAGGCTGTCCCCTATCTCAGGTAACAGAAGGTATTTATTCAGTGTACTTCCTTGTACCCAAAAAGGACTTAACCATGCGCCCTGTATTAGATCTGCGCCCAGCGAACAAGTTTGTCAAACCCCAAAAGTTTTGTATGGTGACCTTGCAGGAAGTAATCCCACTGTTATCACAGGGGGGATTACATGACAACACTGGACATGAAAGATGCATACTTTCATATTTTAATGTTGCCAGCGCACAGAAAATACCTCAGGTTCAAGATGGAGAACAAACACTACCAGTTCAGAGTACTACCCTTCGGGATAGCATCTGCACCAAGGGTATTTACGAAAGTACTGGCAGTGGCAGCGTCCCACCTGCGCAGGTTATCCATCCCGGTATACCCTTACCTCGACGACTGGCTTATAACAGGGGATTCTTACGAAACATGCTTCTCCATTACCCAAAAGACTGTAGACCTTTTGTTCCAACTGGGCTTCTCCATCAACGAAAAGAAGTCCAGCTTAGACCCCAGCCAAATCAAACAATTCCTAGGGGCTCTAATTCGAACAAAGGACGGCCTCGTCTTCCCCTCCAACGAGAGGGTCCAAAACATGCTGTTTCAGATCCCCCATTATGTGGCAGGTCGAGAGGTGACGGTACGCAAAGCAATGCGCTTGCTAGGAATGATGGCGTAGGGTATTTATTTGGTACCTCAGGCACGCCTGCGCATGCGCCCAATGCAAGAGTGGCTCAGCAGCCAGTGGTGTCAGGCCAGCGGACAATGGGACGATCTAGTGGTGGTCTCGCAGGCCTTGGTTCTCTCGCTACGGTGGTGGACAAAAGAAAACCTGTTATTAGGGAAAACTTTTGCCACACCCGCAGTGGAAGCCACTCTAACCACAGACGCATCCCTTACAGGATGGGGGGCTCACCTATCCCATCACACTGCTCACGGAGCGTGGACTCCGAGCTTAGCATCCAAGCATATAAACCTGCTGGAACTACTAGCGGTGTTCAAAGCACTGAAAGCCTTTCAGGAACACCTACAAGGAAAGACAGTGATGGTCCTCACAGACAGCACCACAGCCATGTACTACCTCAACAAGCAAGGGGGCACTCACTCTCCAGGACTGTCCAAGCTGTCCCAGAACATCTGGAAGTGGGCTCTCAAACACAACATGTTCCTACTATCACAACATGTACCAGGGGAACTCAATCTGCTAGCAGACGAACTCAGCAGACACTTCACCCTGCCCGTAGAGTACGAATGGCGGTTACAAGAAGACATCTTCACACAGTGGGGTTTCCCAGAAATAGACCTGTTCGCAACTCTGGAAAACTCTCAATGCCAAGATTACGCCTCCAGGTACCCCCAGAACCAGTCCAAGGGGAACGGTCTATCCATTCCATGGTCAGGGAAATTTGTTTACACTTTTCCCCCGACTCCCCTTCTCAACAAGATAGTGCACAAGATGCACCAGGAACAAGTTACCATGATACTGGTGGCCCCTATGTGGGCCCGACAGCCATGGTTCGCTCACTTGTTGGAGATGTCTCTATCTCCTCCAGTGAAACTGCCCTGCCCGTACAACATGCTGTCACAAGACAGGGGCAGGACACTGCACCCATGCCCTCAGACCATGAACATAGCAGCCTGGCTCGTGAGGTCATAGAATTTGGACATTTACAACTTCCACAGAGGTGCATGGACATCCTCAGAGAGGCCAGTAAGCCTAACACTCGTCACTGCTATTCTAGCAAATGGAAAAGATTTGTCATCTGGTGTAGAGGGAAGAGTATCAACCCCGTTGACTGCTCTCCCACACAAATTATTCTGTACCTGACCCATTTACTGGACTCGGGTCTAGTATTCAATTCTATTAAAGTACACCTGGCAGCGCTTTCTGCTTACACCACTTCACAACTCAAAGTATCGTGGTGGAAGATCCCAGTAATCAAAGCCTTCATGGAAGGGGTAAAGAGAATACACCCTCCAATAGCAAACCCAGCTCCCGGCTGGGATCTAAATGTGGTACTCACCAGGCTCATGGGGTCACCCTTTGAACTCATGCACAAGGCAACTCTTAAAGATCTCACTCTTAAGACTGCTTTCCTAATAGCTATTACCTCCATTAGGAGAGTAAGTGAACTACATGCCCTTTCGGTTTTAGACCCCTTTTTAACAGTTCACAAGGATAAAGTGGTTCTACGCACACACCCAAGGTTTGCACCGAAATTCATCTCCAAATTCCATGTCTATAGAACTACCAACAACGTTTTTTCAAAATCCTTCAAATCTAGGAGAAAAAAGCCTGCATACACTTGATGTGCGCAGAGCTGTCATGTTTTACATGGAAAGAACTAGTCCACTGAGAAAGACTAATCAGTTCTTTGTCTCGGTGGCAGCAGGAAGAGAAGGAGATGCAGTTTCAAAATCCACTATATCTAGATGGATTGTACAATGCATCACTCTCTGTTACACTCTTGCTAAGAGAGAACTACCCTTCAAGCCAAGAGCACACTCTACTCGAGGCACTGGGGTATCCATAGCATTCATTGCAAATGTTCCCCTTGAGTCCATCTGCAAAGCGGCAACCTGGAGTTCTGTACACACCTTTACAAAACACTACTGTCTAGATGCCCACTCTCGATCTGATTCCCAGGTGGGACAAGCAGTATTAAGACATCTTTTCTCTACTGTTCCTTCTCACAACCCACCTCCAACTCCGGCTACTGCTCGCTAGTCTATGCACAGCATGTGATTCTAAGCAGATTAACAAACATCAGAAGACCATGCATTACTTACCGTAAAAGCATTTCTGATGGTTGTATCTGCTTAGATTCACATGCGCCCACCCTTCCTCCCCGCTCGGATGGAAGGAACATAGACATCCTTTTCTATATCTCTCTTTTCTGTACTCACTCACGTCTAGAAGGCTCCATCAGGGCAGAAAAATACAAACAGAGGGACCTCGATGCGTGAGGGATTATGGGTACAACGCACGTCACTATAGGGATAGTGTTACAGACACGCCTTGTCGACGTCCCCTTTTCGACTACGAAAAAGAAAATGCAATACTCCGCAGTGACCACTGGATGTCGGACTTATGCACAGCATGTGAATCTAAGCAGATACAACCAACAGAAATGCTTTTACGGTAAGTAATGCATTGTCATTTAACACACACCTAAGGAAATATGCTAGCACTATAAATCAAATCAAGTTCAAACGCAATCAGAAAAGTATAAACACCTCCCTTAGGAATTATTAGACAAGTCTAAGTCAAAACACCACTATTTTTTAAAACAAATGTGAGCGCGTAACTTAAACGGCACTCCAATAATTAAGTAAAAGGGAGAGAAAAAGGAAGGTCATGAAAATAAAACAGTTCCCAACACTCTTATGAGACCAAAACAAGTTAGTGAAGGCAGAGTCTACTGTAGAGGCAAAGTTAATCAGCCAGGCCCACTTTAAATGGAGCAAGGTGAAATGTGCCCAAGATCACACAGTTTAGAATTGCATTCAAGTCTTTGTAGAAATGTTCAAAAGAGGTTGTGTTGATTCAGAAGGTAAAGTTAGAAGGTCTGGGGGCCAACCCAGTTGGAAAGCCAAGGATTTAAGGGTCACCTTTAGCAAACCGTAGAACGGGCGGCCAGGTGGAACACAGTACTTTTAAAGTTGAGGAAGCTCCAGCGGTGGCAGTTGTTCCTGGCAGCGGGTGCAATTCGTGGTTTCGACCAGGGGAAGAGAAGATCTCGTCGAGGAGGTAACTTTAAGTCGTTGCACTGCCCAGGGAAGAGACCAGCCGCAGAGTTCGTTCGGTTAAAAAGGTGCGTTCCTTTTATTTGCAGTCACAGTGGTGAAGCTTGGCTATCCGGCCGCCGGGTTGCTTGGCACGGGCTATTCGACCAAGAGACGTCCTGGAAAGCGAATGGCGAACTGGTTGATCCCACCAGCTCAGAGGAAGAAGACTCTTTCAGTAGAAGATCTTCTCTTGTCGTCGGGAAAGTAGTGAGGTTGTTGCAGCAGGGCTCCACCGGTGGTGTCGTTGTTGCAGACTTCTGAAGTTCCAGTCCCAAAAGCCCTGCTTTTATGCAGAAAAACCCCCATGCAACAGCCTAGCTGTCACTCATACATGCTAAGTGGTGAGCCGGGCAGCTTACCACTGGGCCAATCAGAACAGAGTGCGAATTGGGTTGCTAAGGCAACGCAGTCCAGGGTGCCAATTCCCCCACCCACACATCCTGTCGAACCCAGACAGAGTGGCACCAGTTGCGGGGCTTCTGTGGAGAAGCCCGCCAAAAAGTGGAACAAAGGGCCCGACCTTGGTTGGAGTTACTAAGACACAAAATGCCATTTTAGAAATGAGTTCTGGCGAAAAGACCCAATCAGTGATTTTATATTAAATAAACCGGCGGTATCTTTAACATTGCACCAAAAAGTGGTGCATTTAAAATCAATGGGAAAATCCCATAGGAAATATTCTGGTGGAATATTTTGCGTGGTAACCACTGCCACCAGCCAGAAACTCGATAAGGGGGGACTGGACAGTGCCTTCTTGGAAAAAAGACCCAGGGGCAATCTAACCTCTTCCAGTACTTCCACAATATGATGGTTTGTACTGGTTCAGTTCACAATTTTGGACTAGTAAAGCCAATGGTGACTTTACATGCCCTGGGAGACAGTAGTCAGTCCCAGGGTATGGAGTCTATGTTTGGGGGTCACTATGACACCCCTGTGTTACTGCATTGAGGGTGCTGTGTAACACATACATTAAAACAGATGATACCCTATGGAGTAAAAGACCCCATAGCCCATAAGCACACAATAAGTCAAAGACATACCTCAAATCATGCCTAAGAGTGGGAGAAAAAGAGTCTCACTCTTAGCAGGAGAAAAAAAACAAACCCCAAAAAATACAGCAAAGCTGCTGGGGGATTCACTAGGTTTGGGAAATTAGCCTTATAAGAGAATTCTCCCTAACAAATATTCACAGCTCTAGTTCAGTGTGGCGCAGGCCAATATTCACAGCTTTAGTTAAATGTGGCGCAGGCCAACGCTCACAGCTCTAGTTCAGCATGGCGCAGGTTAATATTTTATGATATATGATAGGTTATTTATAGCATGCTTAATACCCAGTGGTTTCTAAGCGCGGACCCGGGGATCGAACCTGTGTTACTCCGTGTCGTCTTGCTTCCAAGGCGAGCATGTTGCGTTGAGCTATCCTCCTGAGACAATATTCACAGTTCTAGTTCAAGTTCAATGTGGCGCAGGCTAATATTCAAAGCTCTAGTTCAACGTGGCACAGGCTAATATTCACAGTTCTAGTTCAATGTGGCGCAGGCTAATATTCACAGTTCTATCTAGTATTTGAGCTGGTTGGTATTAATAGCCTAGTGTGCTATATTCTTAAGGATGGTAGAGTTGGTAGTGTTTCCTGGAGTACAGTGATTGCTCTACTCCCCACCCAGGCCACACCTACCTTGATGGTCACTGCTCGTTGACTTCTGGCCTCCCCTGCTGACAACTGCAGACACCGTCTGAAGCCGCTGCTTGTAGGAGCCGCCCTTTGCCTTAGGGCCCTTTGCCGCAGGTGGCTGCCCGGGTAGGACTCAGGATAAGGAGAGGAGGAACCACTCAGGCCCTCAGAATACACAATCAGGGCCTGGGATGTCTGGGAAGGGGTCCCTGGGGGGCTGTGGAAGGGGAGCGAGGGAAGGTGAATGGAGATGCCGCCGGCATCGCGCAGGCCAGCAAGGTGAATTGAGCAGCTATGCAGTACCAAGAAGACAGCGCTTACCTGTGGTCTCGGTGGTAAAGAGGCGCAGGGAGCGTGTGTGCAATGGATTGGGCCCTCACAATACACACCAGGACTTCTAACCAATCAGGGCCTGGGAGAGGGCTGAGGAGATGGGACTGGGGAAGAGGAGCGAGTAAGGGTGCCGGGGATGCTTCGCAGATTCCTTCGACGCATGGATCGGCGCCATCAACGCCGTTATCGAAGGGTTCCTTGACGCATCGGTCGATCGACTCGACGCCATCGTCGACGCCGATGAAAGAGAAGACCAAGGCTACTCCACAGCCATCGGTGATTCCAAGGGCCTCCGGCACGACGCCGAGACCGTCATCGATGTCCTCGAGTAGGATCCCGATCATCTCGAGTTATTCGAGACCTCTTCTAGTTTTCTCGACTCCGTTCTCGGCGCCTTCGAAGCCAGTCACATCGACGACATCGACGTTTTCTCGCCCAATAATGACGAGTTTGGCTCCTTCTGCCTTAGAGATGGGTTTTACAACATTTCAAAGGTCAGAGTACCCTGGACTATTTTCAATTTATGAAGAGGGGGAAGATTCTGACCAGGAAACATTTGGGTTACAGAGGATCACACTGCCTATTTCAGTGGATTTCACCTCTGAGGAAAGAAGGTTGAAGGACCTACAGGAGTCACTACATGAGGCAAGTGGGCTGGACACTTCCCCAGAAGTGGAATTTGTTAAGCCAGACCCAGAGGAACATGCCGAAACACCCTATAGAACCCGTATGGCAAGAATTATTGAATTTATGGGTTGGTCTGCGCCTTCGCCTGTTTTTCTAAAGCAGCAGCAAAATCTTTAGGAGCTGCTATCCGCCAAACTCCTTTTCGCCCCTCAGGAACCTCTGGGAGAGGAAAGTCCTTTCGCTATTATTCCGCATTCGGGAAAGGCAGAGGACAGCCGGCTCAAAGAGGCCAAAGGAGATCCACCCGAGGTGGACGGGTCAAAGGTACTAAGGCCGCAGCAGCAGCAGGTGCCTCTTTACCCTCGGCATCTGCATCAGCCGCCCCCAAACCACTCTTGAGGCCTTTCCACACAAACACCTGTAGGGGGCAGGTTAACTCACCATCTGACGGAATGGCAGGCTATAACGTCAGATGCTTGGGCATTGGAGACAGTTGCCCAAGGTTACTGCCTACCCTTTCTACACATCCCTCAGAGTCATCTACCGGGGAACAGCTCTCTAAAAGTTCCAGATCCTCTCCTCTTGCAGGAAATTATAGACCTGCTAGAGAAAGGTGCCATAGAACCGGTACCTGTAGCGGACAGGAACAAGGGCTGGTACTCCCCCTGCTTTCTCATACCAAAGAAGGACGGAGGACTGAGACCCATCCCGGACTTACGAGAATTGAACAAGTTCCTCAGGAAGGACAAGTTCAAGATGGTAACTCTCTCTCAGATCCTTCAGGCCCTCCAGCTCCAGGACTGGCTGGTATCTCTGGACCTTCAGGATGCTTATTTCCATGTGCCAATCCATCTCAAACACAGGAAATACCTGAGGTTCGCAATTGGCGACTCTCTATCAATTTCGAGTTCTGCTATTTGGGCTGACCTCCGCCCCGAGGGTCTTCACCAAGCTGATGTCGGTAGTGGCGGCAAGTTTAAGGAAGGAAGGGATCCACGTCTACCCCTACCTGGACGATTGACTGATCAGGGCTGTATCTTCGAAACAAGCCCAGGCCCAGCTAGATTATGTCTGCCACTTCCTTCAAAAACTGGGCTTCTCCCTCAATTTAAAGAAGTCACAGATGATACCATCATAGAGACTCCAGTTCATTGGAGCGGTTCTGGACACTTCCCTGGGAAAAGCCTCGCCACCAGAGGTGAGGGCTCAAGATATTCTACAGATGGTCATCAAGTTTCAAAATGCCCAACGTCTCCCAGCCTTCGACTTTTTGAGGTTGCTAGGCCTCATGGCATCCTGCATCTTCCTTGTGCCAGATCCTCGCCTGAGAATGAGATCTCTTCAGTGGGCACTGAGAAGTCAGTGGTCGCAATTCTCAGGGAGAATGACAGATCTCCTCCGGATTCCGGACAAGGTAGCCCATGACCTTCAATGGTGGGCCTATCCAGAGAACATCTTGAAAGGAGAACTGTTTTGGCAACCATGGCTGGAGATAACAGTAGTCACAGACGCCTCACTCACGGGGTGGGGAGCCCATGCCAACGACTTGACCATCAGCGGTCTTTGGTCTCCATCGGAGTCCAGACTACACATCAATCTATTGGAGCTGAGAGCGATCAGACTTGCACTGAAAGCTTTCCTGCCCTCAGTACAGTGGAGAAATGTCCTGATAATGACAGACAACACGGTGGCCATGCACTACCTCAACAAAAGAGGAGGCGTAGGATCACTACCACTGTGCAGAGAGGCGATGCAGCTCTGGTTTTGGGCAATCCAAGAAGGAATCTCTCTATCGGCAGTCCACCTAGCCGGAGAGAAGAACTTGACAGCGGACGCTCTGAGGAGGCAGAGCACAGTCTCCCACGAGTGGGAGGTAGCTCAGGACGTCCTTCAAGAGATCTTCGCCCTTTGGGGAACCCCTCAGGTGGATCTGTTCGCCACAAGCACCAACAGGAAGTGCGATCTGTTCTGTTCAAGGGAATTTCCCCCGAGAGGAGCTCTAGGAGACTCGTTGGTAGTGGACTGGGAGTTTCCACTTCTTCACGCGTTCCCACCAGTCCCTGTTGTTCCTCAAATGATCAGGAGGTTGAGAAGATTCCGGAAAACCATGATCCTAATTGCCCCGGATTGGGCCAGGAGAACGTGGTACCCAGACCTTCTAGATATGTCCATCTGTCCTCCAATCCGTCTTCCACTCAAAGAGAATCTTATCTCGCAGAAGGGAGGTCAGGTTCTCCATCCAGACACCAGAACCCTCAACCTTCACGCTTGGCTTCTGAAAGGGTGAGGTACAAGGATTGGGATCTCCCTGATGACGTCATGGAGGTGTTGCTTTCGGCCAGAAGGCTAGCCACAAAGTCTTTACACCGCTGCCGTTGGAACAAATTTTGCAGCTGGTGTAGGGAAGAGAATATCGACCCTTTTTCATGTGGTACACCAACAGTGTTATCGTTTCTACTCTACTTGGCAAACTCAGGCCTTCAAGTTGGCACTGTAAAGGGCTATCTCGCAGCGCTTTCTATCTTCAAGCGCGCTGCGCAGGAACCATCGTATTTCAAACTTCCTCTAGTGATACAATTTCTCAAGGGATTAAATAATGTTTATCCTCCAAAACCATTCCAGGTTCCCTTATGGGACTTAAATTTAGTCTTAAACTTCCTAATGGGCACTCCATTCGAACCACTTCACTCTTGTTCGCTGAGATTTCTCACGCTTAAAACTGTCCTATTGGTAGCACTAACATCTGCTAGGAGGGTGAGCGAGCTACAAGCTCTCCTGTAAAGCCCCACATACAATTTTCCACAAGGACAAAGTTGTCCTACAGGTGAAGCCTAATTTCCTCCCGAAAGGTGGTTTCTGAATTTCATATTACTCTGAAAATTACCTTACCTTCGTTCTACCCTCCTCCCCATCCGGGGAAAGAGGAAAAAAGGCTACATAGGCTGGACCCAAGGTGAGCTCAGCTTTTACATCAGCAGAATGGCTAGGATCAGGCAAGCAGACCAACTGTTTGTAGGATACTCAGGTCACAAGTTGCGACTACCCATAACAAAACAAACCATCTCCAGGTGGATTATTTTGGCCATTCTGGAATGTTACAAACTGGCAGGGAAAGAGCCACCCCAAAATCTCAGGGCTCATTCAACCAGGGGTATCACAGCCTCTTCGGCTCTTCAAAGAGGGGTACCGGTCCGAAACACATGTGCGGCTGCCACATGGTCGTCCCCACATACATTCACAAAACTTTACAATCTGGATTCCTGTTAGGGAGAATTCGCTGTTTAGGCTGAATTTCCTAACCTAGTGAGTCCCCCAGCAGCTTTGCTGGATTTTTTGGGGTTTATTTTTTCTCGCCTGCCAAGAGTGAGACTCTTTTACCCTCACTCTTGGGCATGATTTGAGTGTGTTTCTTTGACTCTAGATGTGTTTAATGGGCTATGGGGTCTTTTACTCCATAGGTCTTCATGTGTTTTTGTGATGTGTGTTACACAGCACCCTCAGTGCAGTAACACAGTGGTGTCATAGTGACCCCCCAGTATAGACTCCATACCCTGGGACTGACTACTGTCTCCCAAGGCATGTAGAGTCACCATTGACTTAACTAGTCTTGAATTCTGAACAGAACCAGTACAAACAATCATATTGTGGACGTACTGGCTGGGGCAATTCGATTGCCCTGGGGTCTGTTAGTCGAGGGGGCACGCCTCCATCCCCCCTGATCGAGTTTTGGCTGGTGGCAGTGGATGCTACTTTTTATATTCAACCGCAAATATTTCTCTATTGGATTTTCCCATTGTTCGAGGCTACTATCTTTATTTAATTACGATAGCCTCGAACATACCGCCGGTTTATTTATTTAATATTAATTCTCCGGTTGGTATTTTTTGCCAAAACTCGGTTCTAAAATGGCGTTTGTGTTCTCTTCTGTGACTCCAACCCAAGTCGAGCCCTTTGTTCCACTTTTTGGCGGGCTTCTCCACAGAAGCCCTCCAAAGTGGTGCCACTCTGTCTGGGGTACTTAGGAGGGGTGGAGGGGTGGAGGGGAATTTAGGCACCCTGCACTGAGTTGCCTAGGCAACTCAAGTCGCACTCCGTCCTGATTGGCCCAAGTGGTGAGCCGGCCGGCTCACCACTTAGCATGTTTGAGTGACAGCTAGGCTGAGTGAAGGGGGGTTTTCTGCATAAAAGCAGGCCTTTGGGGACTGGAACTTCAGAAGTCGTCACAGGACCTAAGAATCCGACAAGGGAGAAGCTGAGCCGACCTGCCACGACGACACCACCGGTGGAGCCCTGCTGGACCGTCTCACCACTTTTCCCAACGACAGAGGAGATCTCCCGCCGGAGTGTCTTCTTCCTTTGACTGGTGGGGATAACCAGTTTCACTGTCTTTTCGCCTTCCCGACGCATCTTGTGGCCGCCTTGCCTGTTCTAAGCACCCCGGCAACCGGAATACCACGTTTTACCGCGAAATAAAGGGGTAATACCTTTAACCGGAAAACTCTGCGGCTGGTTTCTTCCCTGGCAGTGCAACAACCTTCATCTTTCCTCCAAGTCGAGATCTTCTCTTCCCCTGGACGATGACGAGACTTGCACCCGCTGCCAGGAACAACTGGCACCGCTGGAGGATCCTTCCCACTTAAGGTACCGTATCCCGCCTGGCTTCCCTTGCCACCGACTGTACGGGGTAGATTTAGCCCCCGGCTTTCGAACCTGGGTTAGCCTGGGACACCCTGGCTAAAGTTTTCTGAGCCTCTCTAAACTCTTTTCTTAACTGTGTGATCTTGGGCGCATTTTTGCTCTGCTCTCTAAGAGTGGACCCAGCCTATGGACTTTGGCTCACAAGTGACTTTTGCTCTTCTGCCTTGCTAATAGTGTTCCTTAATCTTACGGTGGTGTTGTCATGATGCCTACCTCCAAGGTGCCAGACAAAACCCAGCTACCCCAGAGGCAGACATCATGTCTTCAAGGGAAGTCACAACAGCCTCAAGTGGGGGCTCTTTGGACTCAGTCCTGGCGCCTTTGGCGCCAGGCTCATAAAAGGGGACTTTGTGTTAAAGGTGCTTAGTGTTAACTTACCTGATGCAGACCATGCTGCAACATCCAGGCCTTCTGAGGCCTTAATGGGACTACTTTATCTTTGGAACTACTTAACCACACGGGTGTGGTCAGGGGAGGAATACATACCTGAGAGGAAGGATACATACCTGGAACTACTTTGAAGGCTATTTAAGGCACGCCCAAGCAGCAACTCGCGCTTCGCGTTGTTCTGCATCTAGCAGCTGGACGCTCACCGTGTTTGCTCCTGCATTCTGTCTTCTGCCACTCCTGCCAGCATCCTGGAACACCTGCAAAGAGAGAAGAGACATCAGCGTTAGTGGGCGCATGAAAAGACGTTACCCAACGCCTATTAAAGACTTACCTGATTTCTTCTGGATTGATCTTTGTTTCGGGTCGGTGCCGCATCCAGGCATTTCCGGACCCGGGCCCCTATGGGGAAAAAAGACATCAGCGTTAGTGAGCGCATTGATACAAGGACACTGAGAGAACTCTCATCAAGCTCACCAGAGTCTCATTCTTCGGTTCCACAGCTCTTCTCGGAATAGTTTCCGCATCTGAAAAAGAGACAACAAACAATTATTATTGCCAAATCATACTCATTAACAGAATCCTTACGGTACTATACCGGGAAAAGCAAAAACTTGAACCCTCTACAATCAAAATCCCAGTGAAGTAACTGGATACAAAGTGCCCCTGCAGGAGAAGCAGGATGGAGAGCTCAACCTTTCAAACCCTAGGGTGAGACTTCACATGGGGGTCACAGGAGGGTTTCATAGAGGGGTGAGAAGGGAGTGGGAGGCTTATACTTTCTCCCGCAGATTGTTAATACTCCCTTTTCACATACAGAAAGATATTCCTGCGAGCCAGACAAGCCAGATTCGAAGGTCCGGTCCAGTCCATCTTCCGGGTCCTGCGCTTCACCATAGAAGAAGCAACAACACTCCAAACCAGACCTGCGCCTCCATGGGAGTCAGGTGAGGGTAACCGGTGTACCTTTCCATATTCTGTCTTTTTCCCTCCCTTCTTCATAAACTTATTGGAGTGCCATCTGTAGTTAAGCGCTCACCTCTGTATGAAAATAAGTGGTGTTAACGAAGACTTATCTGATGCGGAATAAGTGTTGTATATATGATAATAGTAACTGTGTTTAGAGTGTTTTACAATAAGAGTGCTGGAGTGTTTCAAACAGTGTTTTTTAAATAAATAATGATATACTTTGATACCAAAGCTCTGGTCAGTGTTTGTTTGTATTATTGTATCGGATTGCCTATTGTGTATACTTTGCATACTGCCTAACTCTTCTTGAGGGAAGTCTGACTGCTCAGCCACGGCTACCAGGTAAATCTGGGTTGTACAGACTGCTACCAAGTGGGTTTACTGCTAACACCTGTAGTCCTAAATCTTTTGCAGTGTTCACAAAGGGAACTGCACAGGTTTCTGCCTAACAATTCCTCCACTAGTCAAGAGACCAGATTTGCAAGGTCGTATTACATTCGGTCCATCCCTAAAGGGATACATAATTCTCACTCCCACCTCCAATTACATGCCACTGCTATGGGAGTCTATCAAAGATAAGGAATACATCGGAGGACACAATCCCTTCGAAGAACAAGTTACTTCTTACCTTGTAACGTTCTTTCGACGGGATGTTCCTCTGACGTATTCCTTATAGCCCCTCCCATCCATCCCCGCAGTGATACTTCCCTTGTGGTTGCAGTTTACACTCTTTCAAGGTCAATAACCAATTCAGGCATGACTTTTCTGATGCTACAAAACGGAACTGAGCAACGGACGCAGCGCGTGGCTTTTTATGGGCATGGTGACGTCGGCGCCGATACGGTGGTCGTCGAGGGACATCGACTCGGCGGACGTTGACGCGCAGCGGCCTCTACAGAAAAAATATCCGAAGCCAGCAAGCTGGAAACGTATTATCAAAGATAAGGAATACGTCGGAGGAACATCTCGTCGAAAGAACGTTACAAGGTAAGAAGTAACTTGTTCTTCCCAGTCATTACCAATGTAGGACATGGGCAGTTGTGCGTATTGGCCCCCTGCCTATTTCACTATAAGAGTTGAAATCTTGTAAAAATTCCCATTCAAGATAGGGCGACCTAAAAATGAGTGTACTCCTTTTTGCTTACTGTCCTACTCTTTGATTAAACAGTAGGCCTTTAGAGAACTCTGTACGCATTGGAACATTAAGTCGGAGACAATAGTTTAAAAATGAATCCCCATAAGACGACCATTATAACAACAACGAATAACAAATCTGGGAAATAGGGTTTGTGGTTTTTGGAAGCCTTTTAGAGCCATCTAATGATATCAAGTATTTAGGACTCCTAATTGTAAATAGAGAAAACTGTAGTTTGCTGCCGACAAAACTGAAACTTATGCAAGCACAACTATGTGCGCACAGTAGGAACATCCTGCTAAAATATTGAAGATATACACTAAAACTGTTCAGTTATAACGGGAAGGTGATAGCTACTTTGCACTACGGCTTGAATTGGTAAATGTAGATTGGTTAAAATTGGAACGTCTACAGTGTACTTACTGGAAAAGTTTATTGAACGTCCCTTTGTCAAGTCTGTATGTTCTAATTCGTCATGAGTTTGGTTTCGTCACATTGCAGAGGCTCGCTCAAATTGCTAAACTAAGGTTATATATTAAGATCTTGGACCCTACTAAGAACTCTTTTTATGATCACATCAAAATAGCTTTGGAAAAGAAAAATGTTGTCATTGTCTTGTTTATTTATTTAATATGCATACAACAGTAAAGGTTTTACATATATGAACACATAACATTAAAATTTGCATCTTAAAACTACACATAAAATTCGCGCTCATTTGGCAGTATAAAAAATCTCTAAAATCACTGCAAAATATTTCATCAAATAAAAAATTCAATTCAAATCATTCCCATCAAGTAATTTTCTCCATATGTTATTTTCGACAGTTTTTCGAGACTATCGCACACACATATTGTGTGATATGCTGATTCTAAAGTATTTACTCCACAGAGCCGACAGAACCTCAGTTCTTTCTGAATATCCACTTTGGGTCCTAATATTTCCATGAGATCACAAATATTAAATTTGAGCTTCAAATAACATCGGATAGTGGAGCAATCTGGGTATGCCAGTTGATATTTGGGTTTAAACTCTCTTCCTTCTAAGTGATTTAAAAATACTGCGCTGTTAGATTTGGTTGTCAGATTAACTAGTCTTTGCTCTTGATCGACGACATATATCAGACTTTTCACTTTACGTTTTATCTGAGCAATAGAGTAGAACAGCCAGCAAGATGTTTCATTGTTAATTCATTTAAGGTATCCGTCTCCATCTATGTATGGTTACAAGATCAGTTTTGTTATCGATCCCGCGATACTGCTCCATTAGTTTCACCTAATAGGTACTATTAGATAAACGAGTTAATTTGACATCTAACATAACTGTCAAGTATTGCACTCTACTATTTACACTGGCTAACTCACATTCTAAGAGAATATATTCATGTGAGAGTTTTAGGCATCTGCATCAGCAACATTAGCATTTTTGCCTTGAATTTGTCTAACTCAATCCTAAAATGATTTCCCAAGATTTCCACTCTGTATGTCAAACAAGAGACAATTTTAAAACCGTTTCAACAGAGAAATTGCCCTGACTTCCCACAAACTTATTTAGGGTCCTTGTAGCTATCATACATTTTCTCTTAGTTTCACTCCAGTGCTTTTTTCAGGTGAGTTTCTTATCTATTTATAACCCCTAGATATTGATATTCGACTACTTCAATCAGCTATTTATTGATTGTCCATCCACCATTCTATCTTTTCTTATTACTGTGTTTCGGCTCAAACTCATGATTTTAGTTTTCCCAATATTAATGACAAGATTATTAGTTATGGTAAACTTTTCTAATTCAACCAGCTTGGCTTGTAGGCCTTTACGTGTATAATCTAGAAGCAGTAAATCATCTGCATAGCCTAGCCATCTTAACATTAGTTTACTTATCTTTGTCATTCATAAGGGCATTGGTCACATTTTGAAGAAAGTATAATTTAAACAGTGTGGCTGCAAGTAGTACACCCTTGTTTAATCCCACATAGCGTCTGGATGTTTCCAGACATTCTCCTCTCTATATCCAAGCGTATTCTCACCGATGTATCTTGAAAGATCATCTGTATCATGCATAGTAGCCCACCAGGTAACCCCCAGTGTTCTAATTTAACCCATAGTTTGCTACGTGCGATAGTGTCGAAGGCGGCCGAGAAGTCAATATATGCCACATATACAGGCAGCCCCCGATTCTTCCAAGAATACTCAATAGCACTTGTCAGGATGGTAATATTGTGGGAAGTTGAGGGCCCAGTTCTAAAACCAGATTGAAATCTCGCAACTGGCAATCCACTGATTACGTTCTATCAACAACATTTTTGCAAACACTTTTGCAGGGATATCTCGCATTGCCAATAGCTTGTAATTAACCGGATCCTTAAAATCTCCTTCTCATTGTCTTATTTAGTGGGTGTGTGAGATCAAATACTGAACTTGAATGAATGAGGATATTCTGACTAGTAACCCACTGAAGGTCTATAGAAAAATCGAATTAGACCAATGGAGGGAAGAACAGGACTTGCTCGCTAAATATAGGCTCTCTTCCTTACTGGCAAAATAACTTAGGCCATATAGGAAGTTGCGTGGCTATGTTGAAAAATGTCATGACCACAAATGTAGGCATGTGTATGAGTGATTTATATTTAATGTGTTGGGTACCCTAGGCCGATGGGGAAGAATAAGAGGTATTCCAGCACACAAACATCAGTGTAGGTAATGTAACGATTATGTAAAGACTTTAAATCAATGGATGTCTCATTGCACAAAGGTGAAATCTTTCAGAGTGAAATATCTGGATAGATCTGTGGCAAAAAAAATCAGAGTTTGGGTGTAGAATGGCTCTGCAACAAGTTAATGGATGGAAGAAAGGTACTCTTGATCCTTGTTAAATTGTGAAGAGGTATACATTCTCTTGATAAAAAAAAGTTTTTTTGTAAATGAGATGTTAAGTTAATCGTATTTTAAATTTGTACTTTTAAATGAATGGAAATAATTATTTATGAATGTGATGCTACTTTTAGAATAGTACGAATGAAAGAGGATAAACTACTGACACAAATGTTTGATAATTGAGTATTGTATAATATTTTCACTTGTTTGTTTCATTTCCTAGTGTCTGTTTTTGGGCCTAGATAAACATAGTGTTTTTAATTTACCTGTCTGCATTTAATTGTGTGCTTCACTGTGTGGAGTCATTGAGGGCCCCTGAACGCCTCACTCTCCTTAGATTAAACCTAGTCTGCCCTTCATTACTACCTTATTTTGTTTTTGGCTAACCTCAGAGTTCCCTGTTCTAGAAATCCAACTTAACAATTCCCAAGTAAGGCTGAAGACAGTAAGATCATGTAGATTTGCCATGCGTAATTTATCTAACCCATTAAGGGCATGGTTAACCAACCTTTGGAAAGTGGAAGATGCATTCTTTTAGCCGAACTGCATTACTCTGAACTGGTAAAATCCATCAGATATCGAGAATGCAGTGGTCTTCTGGGCATTTTCTGTCAGGAATATATGCCAAAACCCCGCAGTAGGTCAAATGTACTTTGCAGCTCCTAGTTTGTCCACTAACGCATCAGTTTGTGGTAGGGATGAGGATTTACTTTGACTGCATTAAGAGCTTTCTAGTTCATTATTGGTACCAATAAGACTGGACTGTACCATGGACTGTTGGAAGGCCCTATCAACTCTATGTCCAAAATCTTTTTGACCTCCGATTGAGAAGTGAACTAATCTTGTCCGACATCCTATTACTACAAATGTTGGTAGGCACGCTATCTCAAGGGTCATGCTGGCACCAAGGTTTCAAGCCTGGATTTAGGGAAAAGAAGTGGGATATCTATATTAGTTGCGTTTTCACGTCACCTTGTTACATTTGAGGGGACACTTTGGCACTCTTAATTGAGCCATCTGAAGGGCTTCTTTGGAGCACGTTGGAGTGGTTCAAACGCCTTTTCTTTCCAGTTTGAAGCCATAACCAGGAGTCGCATTTTAAACTTGGGGATGAATGCCTTCAAACGTTTTACATGGAAAACGTTTGCAGATTGATTAGGTATTGCAAGGTCCACTAAATATTTCACCTTTCCCAGACTTTCATCTATCCAATAAGGACCTTACCATTTATCTTGTAAAGCCCTATGCCTTTTCATGATCATGATTTCTTTGTCTTGGGACAAATGTACAAGTGAAGCTTTCTGTTCACACCAGTGTTTCACCAGTGCTTGTTCAGCCTTTAATTTGTCATTGCCGTGAGCCATCAGTAGGGCCATCCTCTTTCCTAAGCCTAGCACATAGTTCATAGATAATTCGTTGGGACACTAGGGTCTAGGTTGTTTTTTTTTTTATTAAAGGGTTAGTATCCAGGCATCTTTAAGGTTGGTAGGCACAAAGAAGAATTTAAAGGATGAGTTGATGAAGGAGGTGACGAACTGAGCTAGGTCTTGTGCAGCTTCTTTTGATAATGGGGGCTGGGCAGGTATTGCCAAAGCAACAAGAAGGTTTAAGTGAAGTGATGATATTCTTGGCTTCTGCAATGGAAATAGACCTGAAGTTGAATTGGTTGTATGGTTTAGTTTGGTTGATGGCGAGTTCTTGTAAGAGGGCTTCTTGAGTGGAGAGCGCAATGTTATTGAATAAGGCATTTTGAATATTTGTGCACCAGGCTTTATCTTTGGTGCATGAGTCTACAGGTGCGATAGGGGATTCTAATTCTCTGAGAATAGAGAACTTTTCCCTAGTGTTTGAGCTTGCTTTTTTAATTCTGTCATTGAAGGTTTCTTTTTTTTTACTGTATAATTTGCTTCTTATATCTATTGGTGAGGTAAGTGAGGAGATTTTTCTTTTGGGGAGAAAGATGGGCCAGAGGTTTAGATTTGTTCAGTTTCAGAGGTGCAATGGCATCTCTGGCTGAGTTGATAGTGTTATTATACAGGTCAACTAGGTCATTAGGGTTGGTGATCAGGTCGGAATGATTAGTAATGGGCTGAATCAAAGGAAGGATATTTGTGACTGTTATATTTTTTTTACAGCGGGTGGGGCCTGGTAGTGCTGATAGTTTGGTTGTCTTAGTTTGAGGTAAGTCCGAAATGGTAATCATAATCGTATTCGCTAGCATAGAGGCATTAGTGTTTTTAAGGTCATTGAGGCCTAAGTTGAAGTCACCAAGTAGGATAATTTGTGTCCCAGGTTTGGCATTAGTATTCAGAAGGGCAGTTATGTCTTCTTTAAAAGTTACTAATGTGCCCGCAGGTCTATAGATTAGGTGCACAATAATAGTGTATGAGGCAGAGATTCCTAATTTTAATGAGTAGTTCCGCTGATGGCATTATCATATGATCTATTTCTTTGACAGTGAGATTGGCTCTGCAGGTGAATGGTTTGCCGCGTCCTTTGGAAGTTTTTCTGTCTTTTCTAAAGATGGTGAAGTTTGTGGGTACAGCTAGCATTAGGGCTGGGCCAGCTGCTTTATGCAGCCATGTTTCGGTAACTGCTAGGAAGTCAAGTTGGTTGCAGGTAATGATGTCGGCAATTTCAGGTGCGTGGGCTATCGGAGATCTAATGTTAATGAAGCCTCCCTTGATATCATAAGTTTTTTTTTATGGTAGCACTGGTATGGTCCTTGTTGATTGTGGTTAAGGTTTCAAAGGACTTAGTGCAGGGCTTCTGACTAAGGATAGGTTCATATTTAGAGGTGTTGCGGGAGGCTCATGTTGGCTTCATCTTGAGAGGCCACGTGACTGGTAGGCTGGTGGTAACTTAGGCAGTCTAGATCCTAGTCTATAATTTCTCAGTTTGGTGGGGCAAGTCTGGCTAGGGTAGATCTGGGTGGTGGAATCTAATGTCCGTTGGGTTGACGTCAGGGCTTGCATCTGGCTACTCAATTCCCTTGCTGTCGGGAGTCTATAGTAGAGGGCTGCCATCGTAGATAGGGCAGTGAGTGTGGTAAGGATGACTAGAGAGAAAGTGGTTGGATTGGACATAGGAATTGTCATATCGGTAGCCAGTACCCAGCCAATACCCTTGCCAGTACCCAGGGCTTCTCCTCCCAACGAGATCGGTTCTTTCCATGCCCTGATCTCTAGGGCCTCGGAGCTATTTCATCTGAACCCAGAGGAAAATTAGGGATTCCTTTATCAGCGCTGAGAAGCCAAGAGGAAGGCAGTGTTATTGATCCCGCTGTTGGTAGACATTTGGGACGAAGGACCGTGCCTCCTGAAGAACCCGCCCTCGGCCCCGGCAAAGAGAGACTGGTACGAGAAGAAATGCAGGGTGCCAGACTATGCATGAAGTGTCTCAAATCTCAGCCTTCCCCGGACTCGGTGGTCTCGGCAGTGGCCAGGAAGAAATCTGCAGGGTCGGCGGCATCGACTTCCACTTCCCTGCCATGGGACGACGGGTCATCTCGCCGGCGGCAACGACCATTAAGGCGGCCAATGCTCTCGCCATCGTGGCCCATTTCGACAGGGACCTTTGGCTTAAGATCGCCCCTCTCCCGGACTTCTTTCCAGACAACAAGAGGGCGGACACCCTGGAAATCCTACAAGAAGGCGAGGTGGCATCAGACCATGCCATCACGGTTGCCACGGACATTGCCAACAGTAGCTTCTGCCAGATGGGCAACAGCGTTTGCCTTCGTCAGCGAGGTTGGTTGAAGCAAGCCATCCAGGGGGATACGAGACGGCTGGTGCCTTGGGTACACCAACAGCGATGGCCGTCCCTTCAGACCTCCGGAGGCAGGTCCATGGTGCCTCCAAAGGTTTCGGTGGCAACTTTTCTTCATACCGTCAACCACCCCGTTCTTCGGCCCAGGAAGCCTACAGGGGCCGCAACAAGCCCAGAGGAAATCGTCATCGCCGCCAAGGCCCCCAAGGTGGCATGTCCACGATGAAGCAGGACTGAACCGGCCATGACATCGGGCCCCCACGCGAGCACCCCAATGGGAGGCCGGCTGGTGAACTTCGTCGGCGTGTGTCAGTCCATCTCCACCGACGATTGGGCGCTGGATGCCCTGGCCCACGGACACCCCCTGGAATTCCAAAGGAAGTGTCCCCGCGTTTCACCAGTGGCCAGGCAAGAAAACCACATCCCACAACTACTTCTAGAGGTATGAGCGATGCTGACAAAGGGTGCTATAGAACTCGTCCCGAAGAGGCTTCGGAGTGTACTCGCGGTACTTCCTCATCAGGAAGAAGACTGGTGGTTGGCGGCCCATCTTGGATCTCTGCCGCCTCAACAAATACATCAAGTCCCAGAAGTTTCGGATGGTCACTCTTCAGCACGTGCTGGGACAGCTAGAGGAAGGGGATTTCCTATCGTCGCTGGACCCTGGAGGATTCTTATTTTCACATCCCCATCCACAAAGGGCATCGAAAGTTTCTACGCTTCGTGGTCCAGTGGCTCCACTATCAATTCAAGGCCCTTCCCTTTGGTTTTAAGTCAGCGCCAGTGGTCTTCACCAAGTGTCTAGCACCGGTGGCAGCGCGGCTGCATCTGCAGGGGATCCACATCTACCCCTACCTGGACGAATAACTCACCCGAGCGAAGTCAATTTGCCGTCGAGCACACAGCGAGGACTGCCCAGCTTCTCACGGATCTGGGGTTCTCGATAAACTATGCAAAGTCCTGCTTGGTGCCATTGCAGGACGCTCAGTTTCAGGAGTCCAGGCTCAACACGGTGTTGCGCCTGGCTTTGCCATCGGAGGACAGGATAAAGGACATCCTGGGCAAGGTACAACGGCTGTTGACCATGGAAATTGCCAGGGTGAGGTCCATCAAGTCCCTGCTCGGCATTATGTTATCATGCATCTACCTCGTTCGGCTGTGCAGTCTGCGGATGCGGTCGCTGCAAGAGTTCCTCGACGCCCGTTGGATCCAAGTATCGGGAAGCTTCGAGGACAAGATCGCCTTCAACGAGACATTCCGTCGAGTGATTCGGTGTTGGGGCGTCCGCACGCATCTAGCGACAGGCACGGATTTCTAGACCCCAGCACATCAGGAGACTGTGACGACGGACGCCTTCCTGGAGGGATGGGGGGCACACACTGGAAATCTCCACGCAAGAGGCTACCAGAAGAAAACTTGTTGCGCATCAATGTCCTGGAACTTTGGGCTTGTTTTGGGCCCTCAAGTCATTCCTTCCGTCCCTCAAGGTGAAGGTGGTGTGGGTCTTCACAGACAACACCACCACGATGTTCTACATCCAGAAGCAGGGGGGCACCAGATCCCCAACCCTCTTCAAGGAAGCGCAGGACCCAAGGCATTGCTGTGTCGCCCAGAGGATGTTCCTCGTACCCTTTCATCTGGCAGGAGTGAAGAACACTGTTGCCGACTCACTCAGCAGGGAGCTGCGCTCTTGCCACGAGTGGGAGCTTTGGCAGGATCAGGTGGACCTACTGTTTCAATGATGGGGCAATTCCCAGATCGACCTATTTGGGACGGCGACAAACACCAAGTGCCGGAGGTTCGCCAGCAGGTTTCCCCAGCTGGGAAGCATGGGGGATGCATTCTCATTCCCCTGGGACGGCCTGTTCCTCTATGCGTTCCCGCCGTTGCTGTTGCTACTGCGACTCATCAATCAACTCCAATGGTCCCGTTGCAGGATGATCCTCATTGCACCAGCGTGGCCGAGGCCGATATGGTACCCGGACCTTCTGGACATGGCAACGTCCCCTCCAGTCCAGCTTCCTGCGGACACAGATCTGCTCGCCAGAGAAGGGGGTGCCATTCTCCACCACGACCTAGGGGCCCTGAACTTGCAGGCCTGGCTCCTCCAGCGCTAGTGTTTGGAGGATACGATATCCCGGCGGACTGCAAGGAAGTGCTCGCCAAGGCCAGAGCTTCGTCTACACTGAAATGCTACGGGCATAAATGTAAGAGGTTCAGTGTCTGGTGCCGTGCACAGAAACTAGACCCTCTGCTGATTATGGCGCCACAGGTGCTGCCATACTTGCTATCGCTGGCCAAGGCAGAATTGGCTCATGCCTTTAAGGTTCATTTGGTGGCTATCTCCCGCTACACCAGGACTCCGGGACGGTAGTCGTTATGGTCGCAACGCCTGATCAAGGAGTTCATAAAAGGACTTTTCTGTTTGTTCCCGCCGATGAAGGCGCCGACGTGGGAGGTCGACGAGGTGCCGACTAGACTGATGGTTCCTCCATTCGAGCCTATGCATTCAGCACTGCTTAAGTTCTCATCGTGGAAGACAGCATTTCTTGTGACCATCACCTCTGCACGACGAGTGGGAGAGATCCAGGCCCTCTCTTGTAAGCCACCTTGCTTGACATTCCACGAGACTAGGGTGGTGATGCGGATGCACCCATCCTTCATGCCCAAGGTACCGTCGGACTTCCATCTCAACAAGCCCTTGGTGTTGCCTGTTTTCTTCCCGTCGCCGGCTGAGATAACTTTGCACTCACTGGATGTGGCTAGAGCGCTGAAGTTCTACGTGGAACGCACAAAGTGGTTTCGGAAGACTTCACAGTTGTTTGTAAACTTTGGCTCTGTGAACTATGGGAAGACCCTCTCCAGGGCTTCCATTTCCAGGTGGCTCTCCGGCTGGATCATCCATTGTCACCGGTTGGTAAACCGACCATTGCCTGGCCGCCCGTGAGCACATTCGACCAGAGCGATCGCTGCAACTACGGCGTTCCTGTCTGGTGTGCCCCTGCTGGACATCTGCAGGGCTGCTACGTGGAGGTCGACGCACACCTTCACGAGATTCTACTGCGTCGACCGGGATTCCATAGAGGAGTCCAGAGTCGGCCAAGCAGTGCTGCGTAACCTGTTCGCTTGAAGGTGAGCCTGGTAAGGAGGTAAGCGATGCTTAATGTTGAGATGTTAAAATGCTTAATGTTGAGCCTTGCCACCTCCCGTGGTTGTGCATGTGTGTACTGCTATGTATTCTTTATTCATGTGAATCCATGCTAGACCTCATGCTGGAGAAGGAACATGTTACCTAATTGTAACTGTTGTTCTCCAGCATGGGTCTGGCATGAATTCACATGCGAACCCCCCTGCCTACCCATCTGCGCCTCTTCTCTTGGTCCTACTGCCACTTTACGTGCTACCAAATCTGAAGATGGCGCCCAGAGGAGGGCCTTAGGTAGAGGGCAGTCATTGGCTGTGGGCAGTATGACCCAGAGACCAGTGATTGGTTGTTAGGAGAAAGACAATTCAGAAGTGAAGCTGAAACAGATTTTTTCTTTACCAAGGATTCCCAGCCTGACGACAGGGTATATTCACGAGCATGTGAATCCATGCCAGACCCATGCTGGAGAACAACAGTTACAGGTAAGTAACTTATTATTTTCTTCTCTGGGGCTTAAAACAAACTCTGATCATGCTTTGAGAGTTCTGTTTAATCTCTCAACCAGGCCTTTGTGGATGATCTGCAGATGAAAATGTATGACACACCCCACATGCTTTCCACTTGACCTCCATATAGTTGGACATAAAGTTTGTGCCTCATTCTGATAAATCTTCTTTAGGGAAGCCAACCATAGTAAAAATGCCTAACCATGCTTTAGCAACTGACTTACTATTCACTGTATTCGGTGGAATGGCCCCTGGATATCTGGTGTCATGATCAATGACCACCTGCATACACCTGTTACCTATGGATCTATGATGATCTAAGGGACCTACCATGTTAATCCCTACCTTCTCAAATGGTACACCCACTACAGGCAGTGGTACCAACGGAGTCTGATTCTTTATTCCACATTTGACAGACACCTTTTACAACTCCTGCAGTGGTTCTACTTGAACCTACATCTAAGACCACTAGAAATGCATGGATAACCTTTCCTTGGTACTCTTGGCACCATAATGACCTGCAAAGGGGACTTTGTGCACCAACTGCAGGAGGTAAGGCCTTGCATGCTGAGACGACCACCAACCTCCTGTGGGCTGGGTAGTTTCACTATACAGTAACACTGAAAGATTTCTCTTTTAACAACTTTCCCTCCATAGTTCTATAGACCCCAAAACCTTTTGCTTTGTTCTTGAACCTGTCCTGAATTTGTACAGGGAAGTGAAGTCTTCAGCTTCACTCCGCTGGCCTTTTGCTGATTTTGTCATGGAGAAACTCAGTCCTTCTGACTGTCACTACTGGGAGACTATTTCCCTTTTGTCTTTTTACCTTTGGCAGTGCAGTGGGGACACTTTTGTATCGCCCAAGTTTTTTTACACTTGGGATTTTTGGTTACTTTTATATGTGACTAAAGACAAGCTGGTGGCAGCAACGGTATTTTTACCATTGATGTTATTTGTAGTGTCCACATTCACGTTAACTGCGTATGGCTACTAAACATTGGCAAAAATGTCCACGTCACAAGATTTTCACTTATTGTTTGGCCATGTTGTTGTTTGGCCTTATTTCTGCCAGGTGAGGAAATCCCATATGAGGTCATGCACTTGCCCGGGAAAGCTGTTTCTTTTGCAGGCTAGTGATGCCTTTGTGTGTGCTTCGCCCAGGAAGGGGGATGGGACTGGCTGGTCCCATTCCACATTTGTGGTGCCCTAAAGTCTAGGTGTGCCATGAGTGAAATGCACAGTGGTCCCTGATTTGAAAACCGCTGGCTGTTTGGTGCAGATCCTTACAATTGGTGGGCTTCAAAGCAGAATCTTGGATAAGAAGAGAACCCCCCTGGAGCCATTACTTCAGATCAGCATTGGAGCCAAGTAGCTTGTGTAGAAAAGCAGTGACTGTAGATCCATGGGTGACTCTCAAAGAGGCCCAGCATCCCTTCCTGCGTTTGCCCCCGGTGAAGCCCTGCTGGACTACCTGATCTGTGAAGGTCCTGTGTGGTGCTTCAACACTTGGACTGGTGGGACCAACCAGTCTCTACGTGTTCTTGAGGTTTCCGCTTTCCTAAGCCTTCAAAGTGCCTATGGACCAACTGGTGGACTGAGAAGCTCTCCAGTGGGCTACCTTGTTAGAACGGTCAAAGTTCTGCGTTAGCAGCTGGAACCTCAGTGGTCGCCAGCTTGTGCTGTTAGTTGCCTTCCTGCTGCATTTCTGCCTCCCAGCTTCAAGTTATCGTGCTCTGGAAGGTCTTATTCACCCACATGTTGATGTGCTGTGGCCATCGCTGGAACGCACCTTCCCTCATCCTGTAAAGTTTCCTGAAGAGGTCTGCATCAGTGTGTTTTGCATTTCGCCATTGCCATGGTCGCACTCTGTTCCTGGACCCAACCGTAAGAAACCTTGCACCTGCAGCTCCTGGGCACCACTCACCGGAACCAACGCCTGGAAAACCTATCTCAGGCGCTGATCACTCCCTACCCCGCCGACCCCCCCCCCCCACTCCGCTGCCCCAGTTCAACCCATCTAGTCATTTTGGAAAAAGTGTCAGGAGGTAACTAAATGCAAAGCGTTTCTCCCCCTGTCCTCCATAAGATAACATTGAGAACAAGTCTCTTTGTATTATTCCATTACACTGCTTTTTGGTTGTTACACCTTAGCAGCTTTTCCTGAAAGATTTTTTACTGTTAAGATATGAGCCACGTACATATGTATGAGCTTATATCATATCATGTTGCTTTAAGTAAATAAAGCATCAGACCCCCAGCACTGCATCTCCCTTGGCCACACTTCACCAACTGTTGGGCCTGCAACCTTCATCTTATACAATAACATTCTATGTGGAGGGTTGCCTACAGCAACACACCTTGGCTAACTTAAGTACAACATAACACATCTCCCTTCTTTTCCAAAACACCCTTGCTTCACCACTGCAATCTTATTCATATTCCACACCTGACCACCACATACTTGCACCGCACCCTTGAGTACATCCACCACTCGGACAGGGTCTGAATATAACCAATCTCCCTTCCTCTTCACCACACAATTCTTTATTCTCACCCAGTCACCATACTCCACTCTCAATTCTTACTTTCCCAGTCTCACATTCTCTCTCATCACCTACCTCTTTCCTTTCCTTTAAACTCTTCCTCAAATCTTCCACCACGCAATATGATTCTTTCTCTTCCCAACCAAGGCAGGTTCTCTTTAGTATTAGCTTTGCGACCCCTCTCCCCACCCCTCATCAATTCAAAAGGACTCACACCCTATTAGGCAAGATTGTATGAAGTACCGTTGGGAGACTACAGCAACCTTGTCCTCCTGGCAATAGGTAACCCAACCTTTTGGTATAAATCTGTACTAAACAGGTTGTTAGTGTGGCTGAGCAGCTAGGCTTATCTCAAGAGGGGTCAATGTGAGCAGTATGGTTTTTACACAGAGATTCACAGTGACAAGTACTCAAATATACTCTTACACTCAAGGTTTCTAGATTAAATAATTATTAATTTATTTTACAGTCAGTTCAATAAGCCGCCTTTAGAAGGTAGCAATATATAAGTAAAACAAAAATACACACCAAAATACACACTCTTGGTTTCTCTAAATCAGCAAGTATCCATTTGGGATGGAAGGCACATGGTTCCTACACCCGAAGGTGACTTAAATAACGAGGACACTGTGGACATTAATACATCACTTGTACATTTAGAGCAAAACTGAGTTTGGCGTCAAAGAAAAGGGTTTAGGAATAAAACAAAGGTTAAACAAATATTCTGAAGCGGGTAAGTACTTTTTAACCCCCCAATGCAAAGTAAATTAATACGTTCCTTGTGGAAAGGTAAAGCAAAAAGTCAGTAAGTCTCTTTCAGGGAGGCAGGCCAGCCAGTGTTAATTGACCAAAAGTCTAGGTGAGCTGAAGCACTTCTTTTAGGTAAGTAAAGGTCTTGCACAATATTTTAGAAGTCTTTGTAGAAAAGTAGAATCACTGTAAGGTCACGAGTTGGGAGGCTTGTCAGAGGCAAAGCTGCAAGCAACTCTGCAAAAGCAACCAAGACAAGTCTCAACTGAGAACTAGCAAGACTACACGGCAAGAGGTAAGCCCTTAGTTTTACAGTAGCTTTGGTTAGAAGAAATTGGTTCTAGCTGGCTCTGTTCTTGTGTTGGTCTGCAGATCCTGTTGTTCCTGGGCCTCAGTCATGGGGACAAGAGGGAGGACGTCTGGGGACTCCTACACTATGAATGGAAGGTCGGCTGCAGCAATGGGCAAACTTCAGACCAGCGGCACTTTGCGGTTTCAGCTCCTCACGGTTCTCGCAAATCGCAACACTGCGGTTCTCGGAAACCACTATGGACTTTCCTCGCATCTGGGGTTGAGCACTCTGTTAAGGTGGCTCAGGCTTGGTCAGTCCCGCTTCCTGGGAGTCCGGTGGATCTTCTTGGGGCTCAAGTCTGACTTAGACACTAACTTGATTCTGGTGTTCCTTTCCCTGGCACTTCGGTTTCTGCAGCAGCAATGGAAGTACAGCCAGCTCCGGGAGGATGTCCAGATGAGCTCGTATTGGGGTCTATTGGTCCCACCAACCCAAGGGGAGAAGTCGTCCTTTGCAGGTCTTCTCAGGTTGAGGCGAATTCAGAGCTTCAACACTGCAGAAGGGCTTCACCGGACAAACCAACGGTCCAGAAGTTGCAGCAGGCGTCTCTTTCAAGTTCTTCTTCTGATTCCTTCGTCCAGTGGTCGACTCTGCCTTCCCAACAAAAAGCCTTGCCTTTTATGCACTTTTCTCCCATTAATTTGCAGCCCAGCTGTCAGACAGCAGGGTTGCCTGTCCTCTGAGGACAGCCCTCCATCCAATCACCCTTGGGTGCATTCCTGTAACATTCCAGGGAGTTTCGGGCACCTCCATCGCTTCCTGCCCTGCTAGACACGCTGGAGCCAGAGGCGGGCTTCACTCGTGAATCCCGCCAAAGACAAAACTAACAAAGGGACCAAACCTGGTTTGGCACACAGGACCTTTCCAACAAAGTAAATCTGAGGGACTTCCCTGTGCCACTGCACTGAAGTTGCTTTGTGTCACAATGTAAAGATGATGCCTATGCAGTTTGTCAGACTCCAAAGTCACAAGAAACAGAGTCCAAATCACAGAAAGACATGAGAGAGTGGGAAAAAAGTCTCACTCTCTCAAGTTAGACATTAAAACTCCTAAAGTCCAGCAAAAAGAGCTGGGGGTCTCTAAGGTAGAAGGGAATTACCACATTTCTGAGAATTTTCCCAAACACATCAGTTGTGGAATGGGGCGACATACGCAAAGCAAATATTCTCTCCTGGATGGCCACTTTCTTATCCATTCCACATGCTCCCGCCATGCGAATGGCATCCATAACACATTGATTAATTCTTTCCACCATACCATTCACTTCAGGATGGTATAAAGTTGACTTCTTATGTTTCACACCACACTTCTTCATATACTCCACAAACACCCACCTGTAAACTGTGTACTGTTATCTGTTAATATTATTCCTGGGAGACCTTCGACCGTAAATATTTCATGAACAAATGCATCAATGCTCTCACCAAAAATTTCATTTAATACACTGAAAGCAATCGGCCAGCCTTCTTTCAATATCTCTGTCAAATCCTGTCCACCAGTATTCGCTTCTTAAAATAACCTTAGTGCGTGTCACACCAATATGCCTTTTCCCACCAAAATATACCATCAACCACACTCAATTCTCTGCGCACCTCCCAGTGCGCCTTTTCACCTTGTAGTTCCACTTACTAGGCCACACGGATTCCATATATATCTTGACACACATAAGAACCTTATCCTTGTTCATGGCATCTAGCCACTCGTCCTTACGGTTCCTTTGTGATTTATCTTTACAAGGTATTACTTGCATTTCAAATCTTTGACTTTGTAATCTAGTAAACCAACTGGCCACACACCTAGTTACTTTATCCAAACCCTACTCCTTCGTCCCGTCCTTTCCTCCACACTGCATGGGCGTCCTTCGCTAGGGATGGCAGACAGAACCTTTTTCACTAGAAAAATCATCTTCCACTGAAAAATCATCTCCCCCTTTAAATTTAGATGCGTGCGGGGTGCGGCCCTGGGAGGATGGGCTCCCCTGAGTCCGCCCATAGGCGCCACTCCCCAATCCTCTTTTCTGCATCAATGGGAACAGGCCGCTTTATCCCACGCGCTCTTCCCCGGAGAAGTACTTTTGTCTTCTGTTTTCTTGTCTTTAATCAGATACATATGTCCTCTGATGCCACTCTCCTCCCGGCGCATGTCGATGTCAGCAGGGTTCGGCAGGTGTCCAGCTTGTGAGGGGCTCTTCCCTACATCCGATTTCCCCACGCTATCTGCCCGTGCTGCCTTGGCCCGGACCACAGCTGGGAGGGCTGTACCTCGTGCAACACACTGACACCACATGCTCTGAAGAACAGCCTAGCTCGGTGGAAGGAGCTCTTCGGAAGATTGCTTCCAGGGGACTTAAAGGAATTCGTCAAGCACAATTCCAGGCCCAAAGTAGGGGCACTTTTTTCATCCGCATCCCCCAAAGGGGACTCCTTCCCCAGGAAGTGCAGAAGCAGGAGGGATTTATCAGGTTCTAGTACCAGTGCAGGTACCGAGGCTGCTTCAGCTACCGGCCACCAGGCGGAGGGGGTCACAAGAGCCTATTGGTGACTACGCTGAGGGACTGTAAGGTTCAATTACTGGTTTTCCGTCTGAGGGGCTACGCCCTAGTACCGGACAAATGTCTGAGGGAATGCCTAAGGTGCGGGGTAGACCTCAACCTCCAGCACCAAGAGTCTTGTAAGAGGCCAGGCCCAGCGCAGCAAGCGCCACGACACAGGCATGTTTCATGCAGCCCAAAAAGATGGCCCAACTCCATCCCTCTTTGGAGACCAGGCAGGGGAACGAGTTTCCAGGTGGGACTGGTCTTCACCGGGTGCCTGGCGTACCCTTCAGCATCACAGGGCAGATAGACCCCACATACAGCAAGGCAGTGTGTGCCCAGGTCTCAGCACCCTGTTGCCACCAAGCACTCCACCAGCCTGTGAAGACAACTTTCTTTTGTAAAATTCCTTACTCTTATGAGGTCTCCGCAGATGGGCATTATTGTCAAGGATGTGATCTGGGACATCCCCCCCTCCGGTTCTGCCACTACCACTCTGCCCTTGGTCCCAGTGCCTCTGTCTCTGATGCAGCCCCAGCTGCCCACACCAGTTCCCACTTCACCGACTCCCATGCCGCCGACAGTCTCAGCAGCCCCATATCTGTCGCCGCCCAGCAGCCGCTGGCTCCTGTCAGTACGCCACAGCCCCCGACGCACAGCACTCCTCCAGCTGCACCTGACCAACAGGACACATTTGTGGACACTGATGAGGAGGAGGAGGACCCTGACACGCCATTGTCGGCCAAGGCCTTTCATGAGCAGCTAGCAGGCCTGACCGAATACTTGGGGCTTCCACCACCTGAGGTAGAACCAGAGACGGGGGTCTTGGCTGAGGTCTTCACTCTACGCCCCACGGCTAGAACGGGGTTTCCATTGTTTGTTTGTTTGTTTGTTTAGCATTTATTATGCGCACCGGACCCTGGGGTATAAGGGCGCAGAAAGTAAGAAGATGTACAGCTTGGAGCATAAATTACGGGTTACAGTTACATGTTACAGATAATTACCAGTTACAGATGCAAGTTTACAAATACAAGTTTACAATCATATGGTACAGATGCTGTGTAGCAGACAGGCGTAAGCATTTTCATATATTCATTTGGCAGTAGCTGTCGTCAGCCAGTTAATTACAATTTGCCTGAATTTGGAAAAAGAATGTTCTAGCCTCGCGGTAGTAGGTAATTCGTTCCACAATTGAGCAGCTTTGACTGGGAAGCTAGCTCCGCCTATGGTGGTCAGTTTAAAACAAGGTACTTGGAGGCGATTGGTGTAAGCAAGTCTGGTTTGTCTTGTGGAGTGTGATCTGGTGAATCTGTCCTTAAGGTATTGTGGGGCTTTGTTGTGTAGAGATTTGTATGTGAGGGATGCAGTTTTAAGTCTGATTTTCTCATGGGTGGAAAGCCATTTGTGTTTCCTTCTTGTTTCTGTAATGTGTTCTCTCCTGGGGATGTTCACAGTCACATTGCAAAACGATGTGGTGGCAATTGCCAAAAAGGATGGCTTAAACCTCATTCGACACAGCCTACCAACAGGCGCCTCAACACAAAGTTTAGGCAGATGGAGGGGGACCCCTCTTGCTGTCGGCACACCCCCAGTCACAATCCTCGGTGATCCCTTCACCTTCACTCTACTCCAAGCCATAATCATCCTCGACTACATCAGTCTCTGCACTCCTGGGTAAGGAGAAGGTGCTGGAAGCATACAGAAAGAAGATTTATTCAAACGCTTCCCTTCATCTTTGTCAGCCCAATGCGGACACTATTCTTGCTGCTGTCAACCAAAAGCCCCGGTGGGAAATCACTGACTTCCTTCCGGAACTTCCGGTGCAGAGCCAGGTGCGCTCTACAGCGGGGCTAGCGAGAGCCAAAATTGTAGTGCAGGACATAATGGAGTCCACGGAGGTCCACATTGACACCCTAGCTCATGCCATTGCATTGCTACAGACATAAGTGCCTGTTTTGAGCCTGCATCTTGTTCGTGGGGCCATCGGAGGAGCAGGAGCTCCCTCGCTGCAGGAGCAGCGCCCTCCAGCCAGCAGCCTTCCCCTAGTATATGGAGGTAAGCCAGTTGGCTGTACCATATTTCGGCAGGAAGCAGCAGCAGAAGATTACTCTTGCCGCGATCCGCGTGGTAATCTAAACGCTCCTGCACACCGTAAGCCAATGGGCTTTATCTCCTTCCCCGTGCCACTTTATTTCACAACCGGCCCGTGTGCACCTCTCCACCATCGGGCTCCACGAGGATCCGACCACTCCAAGATGGCCGATCCGACCCACAGACGTCCCTAGAGCACTGCCTCGTCCCATCTGCGAACCTGATTGGGAGAAGCGCTCTACATCGCCACCAATCGACTACCGGAGGCGAGAGCCGGCCCACTTCCTGGAAGGCCCACGGATGCAAGGCTAGTGCCTGTTTTGAGCCTGTTTTGCCGAGGTTGCCGATTGCCAGCCCCCCTGGCTCCTGCATAAGGTAACACTGTCCATTTCTAGTAGGAAGTCTATGGTAACTCATCTTCCAACTTTGTCACATCCCACATCCAAGTGCCACCATTATTATTATTGGGAACCACAACAGAGAAGCTAACTATCCCTTCCCCATTAACTGCACGTGAGCCCTCTGCTACAGTGCACTTTGCGTTCCCGCCCACCCTGCCGGCATATGACCTACAGCACACCGCGACGAAGACAGCCGCTGGCTCATTGTACCCTGCCCCACATACTTGTCATTAGCCATGACATTTACTATGCTTGATTAATATCTCACAGTACCATCTGGGCATCACTACGCCACATGTGGGTGACAACTTCCCGACCAGCCATAAAGTAATGTTTGCTTATATTGTTATTATTTCTACATTGTTATGTTTATCATGCCATACTACCTTATTTGAACTGCTACATTCTAAATCTGCCTTTGAATTGCCTTTAATCAAATTCCTGATTTTAGCCTATCGTTGTCTTGCCAGCATCTGTCAAGTCTGGAACCAATATGCAACTTTACAGAACACACTAAGTCTGAACTCAGACTCAATGCTTTGTAGACAACTGTCTTATCTCAAATTTAGATGTTACTAATGTACCATATTCATTCTGACTGACGCCAAATCTAGCTGTTGCCCTTAGTCATTCTGTTGTACGTCAAATCTAGATGTTAATAATGCATTTTTGTGCTGCTGCTTGATGGTAAATCTAGAAGTCACCTAACGCCTCCAGCTATACTGTTGCACCTACCTGAACTCTAGGCGTGTCCACAGGGCACTGTACAGCCTAGTGCCTCCCTAGCTCATTGTATTTTGGTCCTGAAGTACTGACTCTAACCTAGATATTGCCACAGGGCTCTGCATGGCCACTGCATCTAGCATTTTTACAATGCACACTACTAGGAGTTCATTGACCTGTACGATCCGTGTCCTAGCCACTACGCTGTTAATAAGCACACTGGTAAATTATTACCCTCCCACCTCTACAACAGTATTACACCCACCTGGGATCAATGCAGAAAGGCTTTCCAATCTAACCATGCAAGAATTACTGCTATCTCTACCGTGCTCAACCCCTATCAGAAATAGCAAACTCCGGGCAAGACTGCCTAAACTGTATGAACCTCTCGCCAGAACACTAGCACCTAGTAACAACAGATCCTGCATTTCACCCGTCACCAATATTAGTAAAACCAAAGGTAACCAAACACAAATAACACAGACTACAGCACTAGCCAACCTACCGTGCCATACTCTTAAAGGAGCTCTAATAAATGCCAGATCCCTGGTGGCACACGCCATTGAGATATCAGAGATCATACAGCTAGAACAACTAGACCTATTAGCAGTCACTGAATCGTGGTTGCACGCTGCGGCAGGTCCAGCATTATCACTAGCTATCCCTAAAGGCTACACTATCTTTAGAGCAGACAGAACTGAGGCACGAGGTGGTGGAATTGCACTTATTGCAAAAGATAACTTACCTATCAGACTCATACCACATCTTGATACCAATTCATGCGAGAACCTATCAGCCAAACTTAACTTAAACTGTACCCAAACTCTTACTATCCACCTAATATACAGACCTCCAAACTCCATTGGTACCTTCCAAGATGACTTATCTAATATCATATCAAACAATCTAAAAAACTCCTCCCAGGTAATCGTATTAGGAGACTTTAACTTAGGGCATAACGACCCAAAAGACGCACATGCCTCTACTGTGGCAAATATCCTTACAGAACAAGGTCTCACCCAAAAAGTACTAGACCCTACACATTCCAAAGGAAGAACTCTGGATTGGATAGCGGACCATAATTGCAATGTGACTATCTCTTCCAACTCGCCTGTGATATGGTCAGACCACCACCTGATAACCTTTACTATTAACACTGAGAAAACTACTGCACTGCCCACACCACTAGCTCCATCAGTCCCTACTCGCAACAAAAAAACATCACCTGCGATAAACTACTCCCCCTCATCTTACCCACCCTTAATGCCCTCCCAGAAAACCTGGGACCAGACGCCCTGACCAAAATCTTCAATAACACCATGACCACCTCACTGGACACAATCGCGCCACTCAAAATTAGAAAAAGCAAACCTAAGGCGCATCTCAACTCCTGGTACACACCCCACTTAAAAACACTACGCACCAAAAAAAGATCCTGCCAATCACTATGGAAAGCTCACCCCTCCGAAGAAAATAAAACTAATCTGCGCGCTATCTCTGCTCTCTACAAGAAAGAAATTCTCTTAGCCAAACGTGAATCCTACAATTCAAGAATAGCCCAAGCTAACTCCAGTACTAAGGAACTCTTTGCCATCCTCAAAGAACTCGAAGCACCCATCCCCATACCTGACAACTGCATTAAGGACAAACTTTGGTGTTCGAATATCCAACAAGCACTGACAGGCAAAGTTGCTACTCTTCAAACAAAAATTAAGAATAAAAAAGCTTCACTAACAATAAACCCGCCCAACATTACCACTTCAACCCTGCCCACTATTTCCGACACACTAACACGATTCAAATTTTCAAAAGTTACTATTCTCGAGACAGAAAAGACTATACTCTCTCTCAAACCCTCTAACTGCCAAGGTGACCAGTGCCCTGCCCAACTCATAAAAGATGCAGCCAGAGAACTATCACCCTTTATCACTAAACTGATCAACGCATCATTTAGGTCCAACAGTATCCCCACTAACCTTAAGGAATCCTGGGTGCTCCCCCTACTAAAGAAACAAACTTTAGACCCACTAATTCCTACAAATTACCGACCCATTACCACGGTACCATTCCTCTTGAAAATCATAGATAAAATAGCCTATCTACAAATCCAAAAACATTTAGAATCTAATCACCTGTTGGGATCTAGACAATCAGGCTTCCGGCCCCAACACGGGACTGAAACTGCATTAATTGACTTGAAGGCACAGATTGATGACCTCAGGGACAGAGGCGACCTAGCTCTCCTGCTGCTTCTGGACTTATCAGCCGCGTTCGACCTGGTCGATCACCAGGTCCTGTGCAGCCACTTGGACTCGGCAGCACACTTCTCCCCAGAAGCTACAGCTTGGATACAATCCTTCCTCAGTGATCGCACCATGAGAGTATTCTCTCCCATTGCCTCAGCTGACCCTATCCCTATCTCGTGTGGTGTTCCCCAGGGTTCATGCGTCTCGCCTACCTTGTATAATATTTTCACTAAGCCCCTTTTCGATGATTTGGATCTTCTGGGTATCACCTACACTAACTATGCAGATGATACGCAGATCCTCCTACCTATTACTGGTGATTATGAAAAGGATTTGGCCTTGGTAAACAAGGTTTACCTCATCATCCAGGCATGGATGGCCACTCATGGACTATGCCTGAATGATGACAAGACAGAGATCCTTATCCTGGGTACACAAATATCGTTAAAGAAACTTAGCCCAAACTACTCCTCCTTTAGCGTCGACAATAACATCATTCCAACTGCTAAGGAAGTAAAAACATTAGGTTTTTATCTGGATTCTGCCTTAACGCTTAACAAACAGGTAAATACGTTGTCCTCGGCCACTGCCTATACTTGTAAATTAATCAGAGCGGGCAGAGCTTTCCTATCTAATGACAGCTGCATCACCCTTGCTAGAGCTCTTATATTATCAAGACTTGATTACTGCAATGCCATGTATATTGGGGCCAGTAAGCAAATAACTAATAAAATCCAACTCCTGCAAAACAACGCCCTTAGAGCCGCGCTCGGAATTTCCAGGAGAAACCAAATCTCGGACACCAGAAGAGCCTACAACTGGCTGTCGACAATGGACAAAATAAAACTTAAAGTCGCCTCCCTTACACATAAATGTGTAAACAAAGTGGCCCCCAGATATCTTATGGACAGAATCATCACTAAATCTGAGACAAGACTAACCAGACAGTCAAATACTAATTGCCTCCTGACCCCCAGATTCAAATTGGCCAAAGTGGGAGGCAACAGCTTCCAGGTCAAGGCCACCCAACTATGGAATTCATTCCCTACCCTACTCAGACTAGAACCATCCTTTACAAAATTTCGCCACACCCTTATAAAAATGTTCAAAGACTCTGATGGCTAAGCGTGATTTGGCGCTCGCCCTCCTCTCCTAGATCCTACCCTCTATTATTCCAGATCCTACTCAGTATGGTTGCTTGCAAAGATTTTGTATATACTCATTTTTGTATATAATGTATAAATATTCTCTCTATATAGGTAAATTGTAAAAATTGTAATAGTGCATATTGTATTGTATTGTATACCATGTACAACTAAGCTGTGAGTTATCTTTTATGATGCGCCCGACTACCTGCGGGTTTGGTGCGCAATACAAGTAATAAACTAAACTAAACTAAACATAAGAACAGCCCGGCTACGGGTGACCAAGTTCAACCTGGATGTCCAGGAGGTGACGATCTGTTAAATTCCACCACCAACAAGGAACTTGATAAGAACAGTACTCAGCTGCCGCCAAATCCTTATCCATCCTCACTACGGCCACTCCCAAGGCATATAGTCAGACGCACCAGCGTTCAGACAAAGGTCGGCCTTTCAGAGATTTCCAGGGCTTCCAGGAAAGACGGTCCAGGCAACCGGACAGATGCCCGAGCCAGCACCGGCACAAGCAGCACAATGCAGCGCACATGGTTTTTTTCAGTCCCCCCACCCTTCCTCAGCCCCAACCTCAAAGAGCAAAAAGCCATGACAACAGTCATCCGAATCCACAAGTCTCTGGTGGGGGACAGGCTTGCCCTTCACTCACAATGCAGGCGTGCAAGGTTCGCGGACCCGTGGATCCCTTCCGTAGTATCCATGGGCTTCCAGCTAACTATCCCTCCTTCTCCTCGCTCCCACAGATTGAAACAGCAACTCTGTTTGCGGAAATTTGCTAGCTCGTAGTGTGTCAGGCAGTGGAGGAAGTCCCAGCCTCCCAGCGGTGTCTGGGCTTCTATTCAAAGATTTTCGCCATCCACAAGAAGATCCAGGTGGGCAAGAGTTGGGGTGGACCTTTCCACCTTGAACGTTTCCCTTCCTCTTCAAAAGTTCAAGAGGGTTACCCCAGTGCTTATAGCGTAGCAGAGACATTGTGCATGGGGGGCTGGATATGCTCCCTGGATCTTAAGGATGCCTACCTACACGTCCCGATCTGGCAGCCCCATCAGTCCTTTCTGCGTTTCAGGATCAGGGGTTTCCAATACAAGGTTCTGCCCTTTGGCCTCAACTTGGCCTCCAGGGCCCAGGGTCACCACGTCTATCCATGCCTAGATGACTGGCTTGTCTGTGCAAGGTCTCCAAAGGCAGTCCACCACACCGCCTCAGCCCTCATGAATACGCTACATGAGACCTTCGATTTGGCTGCCACAGAGTACAAGGGCACCCTTCGCATCGAGAGGAGTATTCTGAAGCCCCCCAGCCTCTCTGTAAGGCTTCATTAGAAAATCTCCCCCTTCTGGGTAACCCTTTCCACCTCCAGACCCTTCTGCCTATTGACTAGGGAGAGATTTGAACAATACAAGGACAAGATTGCCCAGTTTATTGACTTTTCTGACGGGTACATTACACCCAAAAGACCCAGGGAACAGGACTCCAGCCCCATTCCTTACAAACTGCAGAAATTCCCCATCTTTGCACAGGCACACCAGGAGGATATCTTAGATGTCCCGGAGGTTACAACACAGGAGGATACCTATGAGGACATTAATCCCTTTGCACAGGACACAAATGATCAGGACCCAGACTGGGAACAAGATCAGGCAGGGAGGGGGATTAGGACCCTTGGCTATCACCAACACAAACCCCTGACCCGCACATAATCTGTCTAGATCCCCCTTTACCTCCACAGAGGGATTCGTCACCTCTTGACAGCTAGATGTTGTTCAATGCAGTTTAAAAAGAGCATCTGATCATTTTCAGATTGCAACACATGAAACCGCTCCAGATTCACACTTTGTTTAGGATATCCTGAAGGAGAAGCCTCCGACTAGTCAGCCCATCCCCTTACTTAACTATAAAAAGGCACCTGTGTTAGGCAGAAACCTGTGCAGTTCCCTCTGGGACCACTGCAAAAGATTTAGGACTACAGGTGTTTGGCAGTAAACCCACTTGTTATCAGTCTGTACCACACAGATTCACTTGGTAGCTGTGTCTGAGCAGTCAGACTTCCCTCAAGAAGAGTTAGGTAGTATACAGAGTATTCACAATAGGCCAAGAGCACACAATAGAACAAGTAGACACTGACCAGGGCTTGGTGTAAAAGAGATATAATTATTTATTTAACACCACATCCAGAAAAACACACAGGCACTAATAGTAAGCAATTCAAAAACACGGTCACTAAAAGATATACACTCCCTTAAAAGAATATTAGACAAGTCTTAAGTAAAGCCACACTTATTTTCAGACAGCGGTGAGCGCTTAACATAGATGGCACTCTAATAGTTCGTTTTAAAAAGGGAGAGAAAAGCAGAGAACAAATTGAAACAGATCCCAACACTTTTTCAAGAACACAACAAGGGAGGAAGGCAAAGTGAAACCGTGAAGTTAGAGTTCAAGAGGCCGGATCCACTTTCAGAGGATCCAAACGAAATGTGTCCAAGGTCACACGGTTGCAGTGCACAAAAGTCTTGTAAAGGTTCAAAAAGGAGTTGGACCACAGAAAGGGACCAGTTAGAGGGTCAAGGCGGCCAATACAGTCCAGAAGGTTAAGGAGTTATTATTACCTTGTAGCAATCTTTAGAAAGGGAGGCCTGGTGGACACGGTACCTTAAAGTGGTGAGAACGCTCCAGCGGGGGCAGTTGTTCCTAGCAGCGGGTGCAAGTCGGTGCTTCGTCCGGGGGAAGAGAGGATCTCGTTGTGGAGGAAGACAGGAGTCCGTTGCACTGGCAGGGAAGAAACCAGCCGCTGAGTTGCTCAGGTACAAGGAGCGGTCCGGTGATTTGCGGTTCAGTGATGAGTGGCTATCCGGCTGCCGGGGTGCTTGGCACGGCAGTTCGACCACAAACCGGGCTGGGGTGCGAAGAAAGAAAGGAAAACTGGTTGTGCCCACCAGTCGGGGGAAGAAGCCTCTCCAGCCGGGAGATCGTCTCTGTCGTCGGGAAGTGGTGAGTCGGTTCTGCAGGGCTCCACCGGTGGTGTCATCGTGGCAGGTCGGCTCAGCTTCTCCCTCGTCGGATTCTCTGGTCCTGTGGCGACTTCTGAAGTTCCAGTCCCCAAAACCCTGCTTTTATGCAGAAAACCCCCATTCACTCAGCCTAGCTGTCACTCAAACATGCTAAGTGGTGAGCCGGCCGGCTCACCACTTGGGCCAATCACGCAAGAGTGCCACCTGAGTTACCAAGGTAACTCGGTCCAGGGTGCCTAAACCCCCTCCTACACCACCTGTGGTACCCAGACAGAGTGGCACTACTTTTGGAGGCTTCTGTGGAGAAGCCCGCCAAAAAAAGTGGAACAAAGGGCTCGACTTGGGTTGGAGTCACAGAAGAGAACACAAACGCCATTTTTTAATCGAGTCTTGGCAAAAAATACCAACCGGAGAATTAATATTAATTAAATAAACCGGCGGTATGTTCAAGGCTATGAGAATTAAATAATTAAAGTTGGTAGCCACGAACAATGGGAAAATCCCATAGGTCAAATATAAAAAGTAGTTTCCACTGCCACCAGCCAAAACTCGATCAGGGGGGGACGGAGACGTGCCCCATCAACTAACAGACCCCGGGGCAATCGAATTGCCCTGACCAGTACGTCCACAATATGATTGTTTGTACTGTTTTCTGTTAATAATTTGGGACTAGTAAAGCCAATGGTGACTTTACATGTCCTGGGGGACAGTAGTCAGTCCCAGGGTATGGAGTCTATGGTGGGGTGTCACTATACGGAGGGTGCGGTGTAACACACATAGGAAAAACACATGAGACCCTATGGAGTAAAGGAACCCATAGCCCATAAAACACATTACCAGTCAAAGGAATACCTTTAATCATGTCCAAGAGTGGGAGGAAAAGAGTCTCACTCTTGGCAGGAGGAAAAAAACAAACTCCAGAAATCCAGCAAAGCTGCTGGGGGACTCCCTAGGTTAGGAAAGTCAGCCTAAAGAGAGAATTCTCCCTAACAACCTGCCCCTTCATTATTGTCGCCATCTCTCACATGAGCGGTCCCTGGGTTGAAAAATGATTCCGCACCTTACAACCCACTCTATAGAAGGGGTCATGCTACACCGGATTCTCTGATGGTTAATATGCTCTGGGTAAATGGGTCACTGCCTTTGCGGCCTACTCTACTAGGATTGCAAACAATACCACTCTCCTGACAAGTTACAGCAATGTCCAGTGGGGCCTAGTCCACGATGGCCTTCAAGATGTCCCAGAGCCCACCCGATCACGCCTGCTAGCCGTCGTGGCTGAGATCAGACAGGTTACCCATAACATATCGACAAACACTCCGGACCGCTGGACAATCTCTAGCTCAGGAGACATTACTTAAGACACGCCTCAGAACCAAGGGTATTCACGAAGGTACTGGCAATAGTAGCTGCTCACCTGCCTAGGCAGTCCATCCCAGTCTATCCTTACCTCGATGACTGGCTCATAACAGGGGATTCGTATGGAACATGCCAAACAAATACCCAGAAGACAGTAGATCTCCTCTTCAACCTAGGTTTCTGGATCAATGAGAAAAAATCCAATCTAGACCCAAATCAAGTCAAACAATTTCTGGGGGCACTAATTCAGACCAAGGATGTCCTCATCTTTCCCTCCAATGAGAGGGTTCAAAACATGCTATTCCAGATCCCTCACTATGTAGCCAGTCACCAGGTGACCATACGCAAAGCCATGCAACTGTTGGGGATGATGGCTTCCCGCGTCTACCTAGTTCCTGACGCTCGTTTGCACAAGCGCCCCATTGAAGAATGGCTCTCGAGCCAATGGTGTCAGGCCAGCGGCCAGTGGGACGATCGGCAGCCCTCGTCTGCAGTGGTGGTCAAGGGAAAACCTTCACCACCCCCGCAGTAGAAGCCACTCTCACCACAGACACACCTCTGATGGGGTGGGGTTCACCTCCTTGAACAGACGGCGCACAGCGTGTGATCGCCAGCGGTATCATCTAATGACATCAACCTGTTGGAACTGCTAGCTGTGTTCAAGCCCCTGATGGCCTTCCAGACACACCTCCAGGGGAAAACGGTTCTATTCCTCACGGACAGTACTACGGCCATGTATTACTTAAACAAGGGGGCACTCACTCTCTAGGCACTCACTGTCCCAACTGTCCCAGAACGTATGGAAGTACCCTCTCAAACGCAAAATGTACATTCCATGGGAACTCAATTTTCTAGCGGATGTACTCAGCAGAGACTTCCCCCTACCCGAAGAGTACGAGTGACTGATACAGGAGGACATTGTAATCTGCGTCTTTGCAGAATGGAGCGTGCCAGAGATTGACTTGTTTGCCACTCTTTAGAACGTCCAATGCCCAGATTACACCTCCAGGTACCCTCCGAACCGCTGCAAGGGGAATGGTCTTTGGATAACATGGTCCGGGAAATTTGTCTACGCTTTTCCCACCCGATTCCCCTGCTCAACAGAATAGTGCACAAAATGCACCAAGCGCCAGTCAGAATGATTATGGTGGCCCCTATGTGGTTCCGCCAGCCTTGGTTCTCCCATCTCATGGCAATGTCGGTCTCCCCTCCCGGGAAACTTCCATGCCCGTACAACTTGCTGTCTCAAGACCAGGAGGCAACACTACATCCATGCCCCCGAACTCTCAACTTAGCAGCTTGGATCCTGAGGTCAGAGTTCGGGCACCTCCAGCTCCCTCAAAGATGCATGGACATACTCAGAGAAGCACGGAAACCTAACACCAGGCATTGCTACTCCAGCAAGTGGAAGCGCTTTGTCATCTGATATAATGGCAAGTGCAGCAATCCTATTGAATGCTCACCTAAAGATATCCTCTACCTAACTCACCTGTTAAATTCAGGTTTTCCATTGTCTTAAAGTCCACTTAGCTTTGCTTTCGGCATACACCATGTCCCAGAGCAAGGTCTCATGGTGGACAATTCCTGTAATTGAAGCCCTTTATGAAAGCGGTAAAGAGACTTCATCCCCCTATTTCCAACCCAGCTCCAGGGTGGGACCTGAATATTTTACCAGACTAATGGGGCCTCCCTTTGAACCAATGCACAAGGCTAGTCTTAAGCACTCGCCTATAAGACTGCCTTCCTGGTGGCGATCACCTCTATAAGGAGAGTTGGTGAACTGCAGGCCCTTTCAGTTCAGGACCCATTTGTCACGATTCACAAAGATAAGGTGGTTTTGCGCACACACCCTCGCTTTGCCCCTACATTTATCTTAAAGTTGCATGTAAACTAATCCATAGAACTACCCACCTTTTTCCAGAACCCCACTAACATGGCGAAAGGAAGCCTCCACACACTGGATGTAAGGAAAGTGGTTAGCTACTATCTGGAAAAAACAAAGCCACTAAGAAAAACAAACCAGTTTTTCGTTTCATTGGCATGCGGGAGAGAAGGGGATCCTGTCTCTAAATCAGCTATTTCCAAGTGGATCGTAAACTGCATCACACTGTGTTACACCCTTGCCAAGAGAGATCTACCCTGCACGACTAGAGCACACTCTACGAGGGGCACAGGGCTACCATAGCATTCATTGCAAATGTTCCTCTTAATTCCATTTGCAAAGCAGCAACCTGGAGTTTTGTACACACCTTTAGACAACACTACTGCCTAGATACACACTTTAGGTCTGATTTCCAGGTGGGACAAGCAGTGTTAAGACATCTTTGCTACGGTTCCTTCTCACATCCCACCACCATCTCTGGGTACTGCTCACTAGTCTATGCACAGCATGTGATTCTAAGCAGATTCACGAGCATCTGAAGACATGCATTACACACCGTAATAGCATTTCTGATGATTATATCTGCTTGGATTCACATGCGCCCACCCTTCCTCCCCTTGTGGAGTAGAAGGAGCTTAGACATCTCTCTCATCTGTACTCGCTCCCGCTGACTATAAGGCTCCCTCACGGCAGAAAAAACGCAACCAGAGGGACCTCGACACATTGGTGATTTTGGGTATGCTACACGTCACGTTAGGGATCGTGTTAGTCACACCCATGTCAACGTCCCCTTTCGATCGTCGAAAGAAAGATGCAATACTCTGTGATTTCCTCAAAATGTTGGAGTATATGCACAGCATGTGAATCTAAGCAATAATCAGAAATGCTATTACGGTGAGTAATGCATGTTTTATTATTGAGTGTTCCGTAATATCACCTGCTTTTTTCATTTCCTAGTGTTTTTTGCCTAGAGTAAATAGATTATTTTTGTCCTTACCTGTCTAAATTAAATTGTGTGTGTGCTTCACTGTGTGGACTCCTTGTGGAACCCTGACCCCACTCATTCTCCTGAGAGTAAGCCTTACCCACTCTTTACGCATACCTTGTATGGGTTTTGGCTAACCTCTGTTGCCATGTTCACTATAACTAGGGTGGCCTCCTAAAATCTCTCCACCAGGTCAGATTCTAGCAATCCATCTTAACAATGGGGATATTTTGGTATCACCCTAGCTTTTTAGACCTGTTAGTTTTGCTTACTTGTATATGTGCCTAAAGACAAACTGGTGTCAGCAGATACATTTGTACCATTTTTACATTGTTGGTGTCTAAATTTGAATTCACAACGTTTATGGCAATTAAATGTGGCTAGTGCTTGAAAATGTCTGTGCCACGAGAAATTTCATCTATTCTCTGGCCATAATGTTTTCCCTTCTTCCTGCCTTGCCCAGGTCAGGAGGCCCCATGTACGGTCATGCAACTTATATGGGATATCATACATTACTGAGAAAAGTGCTGCCTTTGCAAGCTTGCTTTGCTTGCCTGCTTGCTTGCTTGCTTGCTTATTGGGCCCAGGAAGTGGTGTAGACCCACTTTATTCCTGTGTTGCCAGAAAGTCTAAATGTGGAGCAAATGTGAAACCTGTAGTTGTCCCTGTTTGGACAACTACTGGCAGTTTGAACGGTGCAGATCCGTACCACTGGTGAGCTTGGACTTGCTTTCAGACTGTATTTTGGATGAGAGGACTCCTGCAGCCATTTCTAGAGGTCATCAGTGCGATTAATAATCCCTCGAAAAAGCAGTGCCTGCGGAAGATCTGAAGATCACTCCTTGAGTGGCTCAGCATCCCTTCCTGTGTCCGGCCTGGTGATGCCTTGTGTGCCTACCGAAGGTCTGAGGACCATGAGTGGTGCTTCAGCCCTGGGACTAGTGGAGACCATTAGTTGCGTTGCCTTCTCTGGGTTCCTATCCTTCTGAGCCTTTGGAAGTGTCCCTGCACTGCCTGGGGGACTGACCAGCTCTCTCGTGGGCTACCTTGCCAGAAGCTTCACTGTTCTGTGTTCAAGCGTCTTCTCCCTGCATTTGTGTCCCAGCATCAAGGGATCTTGACCTGTAGCAACTTGTGTAACTGCAAGTGGAAGGGACACTGTTTGTTGCATGTGTGCGGAAACCCGCTGCTGGAACTCTTATTTCTCCAACTTTCAAGTGTACTGAAGACGCCTGCATCGGTTTCCTGCATTTCTTCAGAGGTTGAAACTTAGAGTTGCATCCAACCAGAAGAATCTTCAAGCCTGCAACTCCTTGTTGTCACACAACCGAATTGGCACCGGGACATTGACCCCCCCCCCCAAAAAACTACAACCATACAACCACATCTGGGAAAATCTGAGTCGGGGGGGGGGGGGAGGTGCAGGGCGGTAAGTAAACGTAGTGTATCTGTCTTCCACCCCATCCCATCCCATCCTCCATAGGATAACATTAGGAATAAGTCCCTTTTGTCTCCTGCAATGCATTCTTCCATTCTACTCACTTTTTGGTCACCGAACCTGGGTAGAGTTACTTGAAATATAATATATATACTTACCTTTAGTACAATTATTGAAGAATTATAACCAACGCCAGTGTACTGTAACCTTCAGAACTCCCTTCAGAGGAGAAACATTGTGGCTCCTGTGTATTTTGGGCACAGGGGCCTTTGGGCACAAGACCCCCTTCATAGGGTTTGGACTGCTTAAGTTAGAGAATTAACTTGTGACCTTGTTAAATCATTTATTGCATTTAAGCTGCTTACTTGATTGTTAAATAAGTCACTTTAATACACATTATTTAACCTATGGTGAATGTATATATTTGTATAGAGTCTTTTGCGATACTACCTGTTAGATTCATTTTTCAGTGTGATCAGAAGGCCTATAATAAAATAGTGTTTTATACTTCCCGTCTAAATTGAATTATGTGCCATACTGTGTGGATTCATTGAGGGCCCATGACCACACTCTTGCTCCTGAGAATAAGCCATAACTGCTCATCCATGAAACTTGCTTGAGCAAACCTCTCTGTTCCCTGTTCACTGTAACTAGGGTGGCCTCAAAATCTGTCCACCAGGCCAGATTATAGAAATCCATTTTAACATAGAGTATTTTACGTGTCTGTAAAATCATGTTGGTATTGATAACTTGTGTAGATTGTTTGTGGTCATTGGGCAAAGTTTACTGGTTTTCTCTTCTTTTTTTCTGTTCCGCTTCCGTCTGTGCTAGCTGTGCTTTGACCAACATTCTCCATTCATAAGAGCGAAGACTTTTTTTTTTCTCCACACTACCGTTTTGGGTTTCAGGAATAACTTAGTAGAATCCCTAATAAAACATGTTTGTTTTTTCATACCCTCACAAGAGGACACTTCATATATCTCCCTTGGAGATCTAATTAGATATCCCTAGGTACGATTATAAAAAGAATAAAGTAAATAATATAAAAGACAGGAAGGAGAAGTAAAAAAAGAGATGGGTAGGAAACAATGAAACCAAGTTTGTGATAAGGGGACGGGCGTATGAACTCACTCCAGTATCAAAGAAGTGTGAAAGAAAATCTGCAAATAGTTAGCAAGGGGTATTGAGTGGGGGTTATCTTCCGCCCTCCGCCCCCCCCCAATTCCAAACAAATAAAACTGTAAAACCTAGAAACAAATGGCATATGTAAAAACGAACTAGTAGTGAGACGCGTCCACAATGTCAAATGTCAAAAATGCAACTGGAAATGAACTCAAGCAGCTAATCTAGAATAGGCTTGATAGTAAGAAATGAGGTTACCGTCCATTTTTAGTGGCAACAAGATGCTGAGTAGCACTTGTTTCTTAAAGACTTTAAGGGACAGAGGTCGAAATCTAGAAAACCCTTAATTGTTTTGTCAACTTATGTATCATGTAGTAATTCGACCTCTATTTGAAGCAAGCTATTTAGAGCATATTTTTTTCAGTTCTTCCAAAACCTTCTAAATTGTTGATGATGCTTAGCAGAACCTGATCATGAAATAGTATCTTTAACTTCAGCACAAAATATAGCAAAGAGCAATATTTGTTCTTCCTTTGTACTTTTGTGCATGTATGAAACAAAATTTGTTTTCAGTATTTTCAATTGCATGTTTTTGGCATAATTCACACCTTATTTCATTTTTTCCACGGCAGGTACTGCCCTACTTGCAAGCAGCATAGGGAAGCATCCAAGCAGCTTATGCTGTGGCGGCTTCCTAATGTTTTAATTATCCAGCTGAAGAGATTCTCCTTCCGCAGCTTTATATGGAGGGACAAAATCAATGATATGGTGGATTTTCCAGTGAGGTGAGTGCCAATACTTTGTTACAACTAGTTTTGCAGCGTCATATAAGTTAATGTGATTGCTTCAAATGGTGGTCTTTTTGGAGTGGTTCCGTCTCCAGTGATGCTGATATTTCTGTGTTAGGGAAAAGGTCCTCAACGCCGGCTCTTTTGTGATCCCATTGAACTTTCTCCTGCATGGCCTACTGCCCTTTTTCTCCCCCAGTGAGTCTTCATCCCAGGCCTCACTAGGGTACAACTCTATATTGTACTCTGTGAGACATTAAGCTTTTAAGTGGGGTAGCCGAAATGCAATCTGCTTTTCCTTGGCCAGTAGTCTGGTCTAGCTAGCTTCTGGGGAGCACCTGAAAATGATGGCTGAGAATCCATAGCAGTTTGCCCAGCTGCTGGTCAGACATATCGAATTTGGTAGCAGATCTACTTCCTGGCACACCTTTGCATTAATACAATAGAAGGAGTTCTAAAGCTTTGTTTGGGTGATGGGAATCTAATGTGGCCTGACCATCTTTTTTTGTTTTGGTTTGTTTGTATTTACATTTTTATTAAGAATGTAAAGATTACAATCAGTGTTACATTGCATTTTACAAATAACAACATATATTCACCCCACCCATCCACCTTCACAGTTGTGGTATAGTAACGGCACAAAAGCAGCTTTACTCCATCTATATAGTATATAGTCACTTAGGCATAGATTACAAATCCAAGACTCTTTCCCAAAATATTCATATAGGTTTATTTTCTTATACAAGATCACCCTCTATTTTGACATTTGCTGTAAATTATCAAGCATGCTTCATACAGACAGCATTTGCTAATTCATCCAATTCTGCAGTATAATTTTCTTTGCAGAAAGCGATGCTCTAAATAACCAACATCTCTGCGGAAAAGACAGATCCGCTATTGTCTCTTCTTCCCCCAAAAAAATGCTAGTAAAAATCATACTCCATCCATCATCAGTACTTTTATTTATAGTCAGTGTCACTTCTTTCCAGAATTCCCTCAAACTGCGACATCCCCATATCATATGCTCAAAAGATCCCACTCTGTGTTTGCATTTCAAACAAGCTTCTGACTCTTAGTAGGCCCCTTTCATACAGTTTCTGTGGTGTCCAGTACAGTTCAAGATTTTAATCTGTTTTGAGTCAATCACCTCTGAGCATTTGTCCAGTAATTTCCCATTAGCCACCTTATATTGTGCCAGGTGTTTATATACCTTTGAGGCAATGTGTCCATCCATCTTGAAATCTTGCAACCAATGTTTGCATTCTTCTGGAATTCTGTCCTCCACAGCTCTCTTCAGTCTTCGATATTCCCCGAATGTTCAATCCTTTAACTCTTTTTCTGTAGTCAATCTACTGAAATTGATCAATTCTTCTCCTTCGAAAAGATCACCCAGCAATTGAATACCACTCAATAACCAATTAGGCCAAAACAATGTTTTCCCTTCCATTTTAATCTCTGGGTTTAGCCACAATGATGTTACTTGAGTAAGGAGAGTTCTTTATTACTTTGCCTCATAAGACCTTTCCAGCATTACTTCAGGAATTTTGATGGCGCATACGATTTGCATTCCTCTGCGTCTTCTGATGTCAACATCGTTCTCAGAGTCAGTGGTGTACATCTACAATTTTCTGCAAGTGTCCAAACATCTAATGAATTCTCAATGAAAGGAAGCAAATGTCTTGCGCCGAAAGCCAGACAATAATTTTCAAAATCCGGGATTGTCAATCCACCGTTTTCTGTCTGTATTTGTAATTTCCATCATTTCATTCGAGGTTGTTTCCGGTCCCGCATGAATGAATATATCAAGCTCTACATCGTCCTCATTAACTTCTTTTTTGCCACCTGTTTGGCAAGATTTGGAGCAGTACCCTTTGGGTGCACTACCACAACCTTGACCTCCTGGTAATAGAAACCCAACCTTGGCTATAAGTCTGTGTTAGGGCAGTTTTTCTGAAAACCCACTAAGGGCTTAGTAAAACCATTCAACTGAGGCAGTACAAGACTCCACTCTTAGTATAAGGCTGTACCACCGGAGTTCATGGTAGCGTAGACGGAGCAGCCAGGCTTATCTTATAAGGGAGAGAGGTCTGTCTAATCAGTACAAGTGAAATAGTAATACAAATGATCCAAAGAAACACTGAAACATTTTGTATTGTAAAAATAAAGGATTTATTTAAATCTAGGTACGCCCAGATAAATCTAGGGGTAAGTACTAACACATTATATGAAATAACAGTATAAAAACACTTACATGAAAGTACACAGACCCAAATATAGACCTTATTTGAAATAACTAACAGTAGTTCTAGGAAAGTCAAAACCTTGTCATTCCCATTCAGTATAGGTCAACCCTATTCTTGAGAAGTAAAAACCAATGGTTACTTTTTACGTTTACATTCAGTAATGCAAGGGCAGTAGACCCTTCCAGTTGTAAAATGATTCTCAGTACAAATCAGTCAACTGGACAATATACTTTTGGTGAATAGTGAAATGCTTATTCTAGGTCCAGTAAAAACCTAGAACTACTTTTGTGATAACACAGTTATACTAGGTGAATAAAACATTAGGATGTAATATACAATCACAGGTGCTTTTGAAATCAGGGAACCCCAGATTGAGGTAAGCAGTAACTCTTGTAACTTATTTTGGATGGCACACAGCTAACACAAGGTAAGTAAAACCCACATACTATTTTAACCTCACAATGAAGGGGGAAAGTAAATCCCAATGTTACACTTTTTCTGAATGACTCAGTTATTCTAGGTAGACTTATTCTGGACAGGGTAGCAACAAGACAGTGGAAGCAAGACCCAGTTGGGGGACACACATACAATTATCCTCAAAGGACTAATCTGGCGATACCAACAGATGGAGAAAACTCATACAATTACCCTGCAGGAATAATCTGATGAAATCGACACTTTACTTTTGGGAAGAGGCACAACCTAATCACAGGAGAGTAAAATACCTTCACATCTACTTTCTGTTAGACTGCTAAACTGTTGCTAAGGAAGAAAAGATGTTGACCATACTTTTAAGAATAGTGCATCACACATTCAAAATCAGTGAGATCTTTTGTAACTGTTCACTATCAGAATTACAGTTATCAGCCAACACTTTACAAGTAAGTTACTTTTAAACACTTTGACTAGAAAATAAGATAAGTCCCAATCCCTTGAAAGTCTTTACCTTATTCTTGGAGCAGGAGTGTTCTCAGTGACAGAAGGGGGGGGTCACTAGGACTAGTGACTAAGAGGCAGTGTCAGCCTAGGTTCTTTAGGAAAACTGAGCAAACAGGGGAGTACTCTACTTTAGAGTTAGAAGAGGGTCCAGGGGCTTCACAGAAGAAACCCTAGCAGGATTCTAGCAGTGGGACTGGGTGCACTGGATGAGAGGTCTCCCCATCACAGAAAATAACCCACAGCTACACAGAAATCCTAACAGGGTTAAGGTAAATACATACCCAAGCCAACTCAGTACCTCAGCATTGAAGAAGATTTTGCAGCCGGAGAACTTCAAGGTCTGCAGCCAAATATCCAGACAGTGGATTCCTTATCGTGGAGACTGAAAACAAAACGTCAGAAGGAACTTTGCTGCAGGGATCAATGAAGAAAGCTCTAGGCAAGGTTTCCCTCGAGGCTGATTGCGGTTCTGCGGATTTGGCACCTTTTCAAGGAGCACAGAAGAAGACAGAAAATCGCGGTTGAATACTCGTTGTTACAAAGGTCCAGCACTCTGTTGAGGGGACTTTTTGGTCTCGATTCATGTCTTTGGAGATCCACCAGGATGCCCACGAAGTTTCAGCGAGATTCGGAATTCAGAAGACGGTGCACCGCTCAGTGGCTCAAGGTCCCAGGGTATTGTGGTATTGCAACAACGCAAGGTCGCAGCAATGTGTGGGACGGCTCGAAATACACGTCGTCTTAAGTCTAGTGCGTCTCACCAGGCTCTGGGTCAGGGTCTTCATTTTTGGAGTCCCCAGGTCAATTAGAAGGAAGGGCTACAGCAGGCTCCGGTTACACAGCAGGCTCTTTGGCCGCTGAAAATCGTTCTGGCGCGTTTCATCTTCATCTTCCTCTTCAGTTTCAGTTCCAGTGTTCGACTTTTTCTCCAGCTTCCAGGTTCGCAGTATTTATCAGGAATTACAACACAACCTCTGCATTCTCTCCGTGCATTTTACAAGAAGGGGCGGTCTGGTGGTCCAATCAGGATTTGTTCCCATTCAAGCAAGGCGTAAGACAAAGGGCTGGGGAGTTTTGGACTCCTTCCTCACTTCTTGCCCACACAGACTGGAGCCTGGGCGGAGAGTCCAGGGGTCTCCCGCCAAAGACATACATCACAAAAAGGAATTTACCACCCAGGATGTCAGGGGAAGGAGCAAGAAAAGACCAACACTAAAATGGCGAACAAAGAAGACGGGGGCCATTTTGACAACCTCGGGTCCCTTTACTGGAGCTGTGAAAACAGCCCGTGGTAAAGGTGCACCAAATTAATACAAGGCATCACTGCCACAAGCCATTGAAGGTAAGCTTGTCACTAACAGAATTGTTAGTTTTAATGTGAAAGGGGATACATTTTATCTCCCCAGCACTCCACATAAGGTGGTGTGCGCTGGTTTCACAGAATAAAATGTAAAAGGGATCCAAAGATCCTTTCTACCCTTGGGAACTGTAGTTCACCCAAGGTTAGCAAAAGAAAGTTAAAAGGGGGGCCCCTAGGGCAACCCAGCAACAACAGGCACTTATTGCCAATACGTTGTTAAAGAGTATATCTTTAAAAACACTATGGAGAGTCCTAACAATGACACCCATAAAAAGAGTTAAAGATTATGTGAGTGTGGAAAAAGGTTCCCACTCACTGAGGTATTAAGGAAAAATATCCCACTAGTAATGCAAAAGGTTCTGGGGTTGACCCAGGTCAGGAGGTTTTAACACTTCTGTGAAAATCTTACCTAACAGTCTGTACTACACAGACATTCACAGTGACAAGTATTCAATTAAACTTTTGCACTCAAGGTTTCTTATTTGAACAATTATTTATTTAACAGTCGTTGAATAAGCCTTCTTCAGGAGGGAGCAAAATATAAGTAACACAAAAATACACTTCAAAATACACACTCTTAGTTTCTCTAAATCAGCAAGTACCCCTTTAGGAAGGCACACAGATGGTTCCTACACCCTGAGGTGACTTAAATAACTAGGACACTGTGGACATTAATATATCACTGGTACATTTAGATCAATACTGAGTTTGGTGTCAAGGAAAAGGGTTGAGAATAAAATAAAGGTTACACAAATATTCTGAAGCAGGTAAGTACTTTTGAACTCCCCCCGCCCCCCCAATGCAAAGTAAATTAACCCTTTCCTGGAGGAAAGGTAAAGCACAAAGTCGGAGGTAAGAAGTCGGCTGCAACGATGGGCAAACTACAGATCTGCGCCAATTTGCGGTTCCAGCTCCTTTCATCTCCTTGCGGCTCTCGAACACCGCTGTTCTCGGATACCACTTTGTACTTACCTCGCATCTGGGGTCCAGCACTCTGTTGATGTGGCGCAGGCTTGGTCAGTCCTGCTTCCTGAGCGTCCAGAGTATCTTCCTGGAGATTGGGTCCGACTTAAAGACACTCACTCGATTCTTGTGTTCCTCACCCTGGCACTTCGGATCCTGCAGCAGCAATGGAAGTAAAGCCAGCTCCGGGAGGATTTGTCTTGTTGTTGATTGGTCCCACCAACCCAAGGGGAGAAGTCGTCCTTTGCAAGTCTTCTCTACTCTAGGCAAATTCAGAGCTTCAGCAGTGAAGCAGGGCTTCACCGGGCAAACCAACGGTCCAGGAGTTGCAGCAGTTTCCTTCGTCCATTGGTTGACTTTACCTTCCAAGCAAAAAGCCTTGCCTTTTATGCAGATTTCTCCCATTCATTTGCAGCCTATCTGTCACTCACACAGCATGGTGGCTGTCCTCCGAGAACAGCCCTCCAGCCAGTCACCCTTGGGTGCATTCCCGTAACCAAGGAGACTAAGCAGAGGGCACCTTCCTCGCTTACAATGGTAGGAAAAAGTAAACCACTGCCACCAGCCATTAATTGTAGATAGTTTAACGTATAATAAATGTTACATGAGAAACTAGATAAAGGGTAAACTAAGTTACCCCTCAGCACCCTATGGTAAGATAGTGTGTGCTGGGTCTAGAAAGTTACAAAATGTAAGTAAAGTCAATTTCACTACACTGCTCTTGGAAACAGTATTTTTACCAAGAGAAGGTATTTAAACCTTTGGGAAATCTAAGAGACTTGCCTGTGTCACTGTACCTAAAGGTGCTGTGTGTCACAATGTAAACGGGGACGTCGACATGGATGTGACTGTAACACTATCCCCAACGTGATGTGTAGTGTACCCAAAACTTCTCACGCGTCGAGGTCCCTCTGATTGGTTTTTCCGCCCTGCTAGTTGGTTGCCTTATGCGCAGCTCGTCAGAGTTAATATTGGAAATTAATTATTCGTTGTCACACGACCCGTGGTCTTTTAGTCTTTGACTTCTCTTCGATGACCACTTTGTGGATCTCTATGCCAACACCATCCAACTGATGTTTCAGGGACTGGTGCATCGATCGACGTCTGTCTATAGGGAGCTTGTGGCCCTGGGTTGATTCATTTCTGAGAATGGATTTCCTCTTCCCCTCTTTCTTTTCTGGTCTGGCTGCCACCCTTCACCTCTGCTATGGAGAGGACTCCATTTAAGTTTTGTCCGTCTTGCAACAGAAAATACCCCTGGAAGGACGCCCATCATCGCAAATGCAATAGGTGCTTACCTCGTGACCATGCCGAGCGATCCTGTAAGTCCTGTAAACTCTTTTGTCCTAAGACATTAAAAGATAGGAGGACAAAGCAGTGGGCCCACGCGATGCAGGCCGAATGTCATTCCCCAGTGACAATTTCGAGTGACGAGGACTCAAGCGGCGGCCATGGCTCTGATATGGAGGCCATAGACCTTTCGGCGGAACCGTCAGGTTCTATAGTGCCTGTCCCCGACGGGCAGGCCACCGGTACTGCTATGGGGAGATCACACCCTGGCGACAGGGGCACACATGCATCACCCAAGGATAAACATACAAACCCCTGCACTTCCTTGACTCATACGCCGAAAAAAAGCATCAGAAACCAACAGGCCCGCTGTAAACTTTGACGCTGCCTAACAAACGTTTGGGTGCCCTCCCAGCATCCATCTTCTCAGCATGCGACCGGGCATTCCATTCATAAGGGAGTCTCTTCAAAAAAGCACATGAGTGCCGACATGCCGTCTAGGAGCATGTCGGCTTGAAAGGTTTCGGCGTAGCCCTTAACCAAGACAACGCCTATAGGCACGCCGAAAACTCCTGCAGGCATGTTGAAATCCTGCATACACCTGCCAGAGTTACGCAAGAGTCTTGCGTGTATTTATTCGGCAGCAGAACAACCAGAAAGCACCCCCTCTTGTTGGAGTACACTGAAGGAGCCCAGCCTCTCTCTCTCAGGCTTTATCTGATAAACCTCCTCCCTCTAGTGAGCCTTTCCCTCCTCCAGACACCTCTGCTTCATCGCTTTGGTCCAGAGAGAGGTTCAAATATGACATGGACAAAATGTCAGTTTATAGACTTTTCTGAACGGTGTATTACTCCCAAGAGACCTGGGGAGTAGGATTTCTGCCCCATTTAACCCAATGTACATCCGGGGGCATGCCACACCAGACTCCCTGGTTGTTACCACCACCAGCATAAGGGCTGCGGTGCCACTGTCTACTTCAGAGGCTCCCCCCGACAAAGACTTCAAGAAACTCTATGCCCTTGGCAAGCATATCACCACGTCGGCAGCATATTCTACGAGAATTGGTAATAATACTACACTTCTCGCGAGTTATAGTGATGTGCGGTGGAGCCTACTTCAGGAGGGACTCCAAGAGGTCCCAGAACCTGCGCGCTCATGCCTGCTGGTGGTCGTCTCTGAGGGAAGGCAGGTGACGCACAGCATCCTTGAAAACACACTAGACACTGCAGAGGTGGCTGGACGCACATTGGCACAGGGTACTCTTCTTAAAAGGCACGCTTGGCTAAAGAACTCTGGTTTTAAGAAGGAAACTCTGGGATCTTACATAAACGAGCCTGTGGAAGATTCGAATTTGTTCGGTAAAGCTGTGGATGACGCCTTGAATACAGAGAAAAAAGAGCAGGAGACATTGAAATCTCTCAACCAAATCACAGCCAAGCCTTTGCAACAGCGGGAGGTACAAGCTCTTGCCGTTCCTTTTCAGGGCTAACCCTTCTCATGATCTCCACACGGACAGTATGGTGCAGGAGGTAGCCCATTGTCCTCAGGACCAGGTTTGGCTGGCAATACCAGCTTAGGGGACAGCATAGAGATGAGGGTAGAGGCAGAAACTCCACCCCTAGAGGCTCCCGGCCTCTGCATAAAAATGACTCGCCAGTCCGGGTCCTCTCCCATGCCTCCCCGGTCGGGGGGACGGTTGACATCATTCCTTCATGCATGGGAGGGGTCACACCAGACAAGTTGGTGCTCAAGTCAGTCACCCACGGTTATTGTATCGAGTTCCACCGGCCACCGCAAAAACATTCACCAAAGAGCAGATAGCTATCATCAGCACACCTGCAAATCCTGCTGGAAGAGGGGCAGATTCTTCAGGAAAAGGGCACCATAGAAGTCGTCCCCATTCATCAGGTAAAAGAGGTTATTTATTCAGTGTACTTCCTTGTTCCAAAAAGGATCTCAACATGTGCCCCATGTTGGACTTGCGCCCAGCCAACAAATTTGTCAAACCACAAAAGTTCAGAATGACAACATTGCAGGAAGTAATCCCTCTGCTGGTGCAGGGGGATTACACGGCAACATTGAATATGTAAGATGCATACTTTCATATTTCAATGTTACCAGCGCACAGAAAGTACCTAAGGTTCATGATTGAACTGATAGTCCTTGTCCTCTGTCCTTCCCTTCAGCATTGCCTCAGCCCCATGAATGTACTGGCGGCAGTAGATGCTCACCTATGCAGGAAGTCCCTCCCAGTCTATCCTTGCCTCCCTCCCAGTCTATCCTTACCTCGACACCTGGCTAATAACAGGGGATTTGTATGGAACATGCCTAACAAACACCCGGAATACGGTAGATTTCCTCCAGTCTAGGGTTCTCGATCAACGAGAAAAAGTCCAGCCTAGACTCCAACCAAGTCGAGCAGTTTCTGGGGGCTTTAATTCAGACCAAAGACGGTCTTGTCTTTCACTCGTAGCCAATTGTGAATTCACCGTATGCAAAGCCATTTGACCTTTACGGATGATGGCCTCCTGCATCTACCTAGTTCCTCACGCACGTCTGCCCATGCAAGAGTGGCTCTCGAGCCAATGGTGTCAGGCCAGCGGACAATGGAATGATCTAGTGGTTTTCTCAGCAGCCTTTGTTCAGTCTGTGCAGTGGTGGTCCAAGGAAAACCTCTTGCAAGGGAATACCTTCACCACCTCCACAGTAGAAGCCACTCTTACCACAGAGGCATCTCTGGGGTGAAGAGCTCCCCTCCTTCATCAGACGGCGCCCGGCATGTAATCCCCAGCGGTAGCAACCAACCACATAAACCTGTCGGAACTGCTAGCAGTGTTCAAAGCCCTGAAGGCATTCCAAACAGACCTCCATAGGAAGACAGTCCTAGTCCTCAAGGACAGTACCACGGCCATGTATTACCAGAGCTATCCAAGCTGTCACAAAACATATGATGGGCTCTCAAACACAAGATGTTCCTCCCGTCACAACACGTTCCAGAGGAACTCTATCTTCTCCAGCATGGGGTCTGGCATGGATTCACATGCTCATGAATATTCCCCGTTGTCAGGCTGGGAATCCTCGGTAAAGAAAAAACCAGTATCAGTTTCGTTTCTGATCTGTCTTTCGTAGCAATAACCAATCACTGATCTCTGCGTCATACTGACCACAGCCAATGACTGCCCTCTACCTAAACCCCGCCTCTGGCAGCCATCTTCAGATTTTTACCGCACGTTCATGTGTTGGGATCATCGTGCTATTGCTCTCGAGCGTTAGTGCTATTTTTTCACGTTTTTTTTTTTCAAAAAACTTAATTTTTTCGGTCAAAAGAGCCTCAAGCTCCACCGACTCTCTATCCGATCAACGGGGACCCGTGTCGGATTCGTCTGCGCCCCTCAAGGGTGAAGATTCGTCGAGCTACGCTTTTGGAGGACTCCAGAAGTTTCTCAGGCCCAGTCATGGCCCAGGAGAAGGGAAGCTCGACGCCCGGAAAGCTGTTCAGGGTCTGCCCTGGATGCCAGCTTCAGAACGTCTTCAAGGAGGACGAACACTCCTTTTGTCTCTACTGCCTACATGAGGACAAGACGCATGTGGAGAAGGACTGTGCGTTTTGCGGCAACATGTCGGAGCGGACCATGAAGGACCGCCATCAACGTCTCGCCAACTGGCTAGAAGGGAAGAGCCCGTCCGGCGAGAAGAAGAAGAAAACCGAGCGGTCTTCTAAGACCTTTGAGGACGCCCCGGCGCCGGGGGTCCAACATAAGGCCAAGCACCGCGAGTCCGCTGGCACCGGGAGCGCCGAACGGTCGGGCTCTACGGGCGCCAGGCAGGGCGCACCCTCCCCGGCACCATCAACCACGAGCCAACGCTCTGGGTCGGGTAAGAGGAAGGCCGAGCACCCGGCGAAGCTCCTGGAGAGGCCTCGGTCGAGCTCGAAGGCGGAGGGGGAGCGAGGCGGTGTCCCCCCTCTCAAGGATAAGGCGGTGAGCGCACCTAAGGTGGTGAAGGCCTTAATCCATCCGGCCAAGCCCTCTATCGAAACTGTCGCGGCGGCCCTGGCTCAGCCTGTGCAGGCTACACCAGTGGTGGCGACCTCGGGGCTCAGAGTCTCCCTGCCACCTCGGAGGGAGTCCTCTTTTGTGCCCATCGATAGGACCCCCGTGAAATCCCCCGAGGGGAAGAGAAAGGGGGGGGCAGGGCGTCGTCGTAGATTCGGCTTCAACCTCGGAGGAGGAATTGGTCAAGGTCTTAAGCCACGGCGTGGAAGAAGACCGGCCCGTCGGGATGGATCCCGACGCAGGTGACAACGACATCGTCGAGGGTACCGACGGGGCCCCTGATCGCCCGTCGGATTCCCCTCTGCCAGCACTGCAAGACAGCTCGGCGGCCATTTTGTTGGCTATACAGTCCTTATGTTCAGAGATAAGGACGAGACTACCGTTGCCGACGGAGGAACCTCTCCCGTCGGGGGACCCAGAACCGGGACCTTCTGGTGTCCCCCCTACTAAGAAAAGAAGGATCCACCCTCCACCTCCTTTTCAGCCGTCGCGCCCCGTCCAGCCCTCCTCCCCGTCCACCCGAGGGGATGATACGGGGACTGACACGGCAGCGACGGGTACGGACGACGAGGTATACGACGAGGATTTACCGTCGTCGCCTCCCACCAGGGCTTCTCCGCCCGACGAGATTGGATCGTTCCACTCCATGATCACCAGGGCATCCGAGCTTTTCCAACTCTGCCCTGAGGAGAAGAAGAAGGAAGGTTTCCTTTATCAGCGGCGCGAGGCCAAGAGGAAGACGGTCCTCTCAGTGCCTCTATTGGACGACATTTGGGATGAGGGCCTCACCCTCCTCAAGAACCCTTCCACGACGCCAGCTAGAAGAGACCGGTACGAGAAGAAGTACCGGGTCCCGGACACGGCCCCCCTGTGCCTCCGGGCGCAGCCTACCCCGGACTCCGTCGTCTCTGCGGCGGCCAGGAAGAAAGCGGGGGGAGGTGCGGCCTCCACATCGACTTCCCCACCGGACGGTGAGGGAAAGAAATTGGACGCTATGGGACGCAGAGTCATCTCGTCGGCAGCGACGACGATTAAAGCGGCCAACGCCTTGGCTATTGTGGCCCGCTACGATAGGGAGCTCTGGTACAAACTGGCTCCCCTGCTGGACTTCCTGCCGGACGACATGAGGACAGAGGCCCTGGAGATCCTGCAGGAAGGTTAGGTGGCGTCGGACCACGCCATTACCGTTGCGACGGACATCGCCGACACTGGGTTCCGCCAGTTGGGCAACGGCGTTTGCCTTAGGCGGCGTGGATGGCTCAAGGCTACGGACTTCCGTCAAGACGTTCAGACCAGAGTCCTGGACATGCCCTTCGATGGGAACAACCTGTTTGGGAAAACAGTAGACGATTCCCTTCAGGCCATTAAAGCGGACACTGAGACGGCCCGGGCCCTGGGAGTTCTGCAACAACGACGGACGTCCTTTCGGAGCAGCGGAGGCAAGGGCGCCTCCAAAGGTTCCGGCGGCGGCTTCTCCACCTACCGTCAAGCGGCCCGCTCGTCGTCTCAGGAGGCCTACAGAGGACGAGGCAAGTCTGGCGGACCCCGCCGTCGTTGCCAAGGAGGTCAAGGCGGCAAAGCCTCGTCGAAGCAGGATTGAACCGGCCGTGGGGTCGGGCCCCCACCGAAGCACCCCGGTGGGAGGCCGGCTGGCGAGCTTCGTCAGCGTGTGGGAGTCCATCTCCACCGACCGTTGGGTGCTGGACGCCTTGGCCCGGGGCCACGTGCTCGAGTTCCAGAGAAGATGCCCGCGCGTCCCCCCCGTGGCCAGGAAAGAACTTCACGTCCCTCAACTTCTCTTGGAGGTAAATGCGATGCTCAGGAAGGGCGCCATCGAACTCGTCCCAAAGAGGCTTCGGGGCTCCGGAGTTTACTCAAGATACTTCCTCGTGAAGAAGAAGACGGGGGGATGGCGCCCCATCCTGGACCTGCGACGTCTGAACAAGTTCATCAAGGCGCAGAAGTTCCGGATGGTCACCCTCCAGCACGTCCTGGGTCAGCTGGAGGAAGGAGACTTCCTGTCGTCGTTGGATTTGGAGGATGCCTACTTCCATATTCCCATCCTAAAGGGGCACCGAAAATTCCTCAGGTTTGTGGTTCAAGGGCGTCATTACCAGTTCAAAGCCCTCCCCTTCGGACTACGGTCGGCACCCAGGGTATTCACCAAGTGCCTCGCACCGGTGGCGGCGCAGCTGCGCCGCGAGGGGGTCCACGTCTACCCCTACCTGGTCCACGTCTACCCCTACCTCATCCGAGCCAAGACGAGGGAGCTCGCCGTGGTTCACACGGCAAGGACCATCCAACTTCTCACGGACCTGGGATTCTCCGTGAACTACGCCAAATCCCACCTGGTACCCGCGCAAGACGCTCTGTTTCTGGGAGCGAGGCTCAACACAGTGTCTCTTCTGGCCTCCCCCTCGGAGGAGAGGACCAGGACCATCCTGGGCAAGGTGCAGCGGATGTTGGTGGCCGACGCGGCCAAGGTGAGGTCCATCAAGTCCCTCCTCGGAATGATGTCTTCCTGCATCTACCTCATTCCCATGTGCAGGCTCCGGATGCGCCCGTTGCAGGAGTTCCTGGACGCGCGTTGGATCCAAACGACGGGCAGCTTCGAGGAAAGGATCACACTCGACGAGAGTTTCCGACGAGCGATCCGGTGGTGGGGCACCCGCGCGCATCTGACGGCGGGCTCGGACTTCCAGACCCCAGCCCACCAGGAGACAGTGACCACGGATGCCTCCCTGGAAGGGTGGGGAGCGCACACCGAAAATCTGCACGCAAGAGGCCTTTGGCTCCCGACGGAGAAATCCCTACATATCAACGTCCTGGAGCTCCGTGCAGTGTTTTGGGCCCTCAGGTCCTTCCTTCCGTCCCTCAAGGGCAAGGTGGTGAGGATCTTCACCGACAACACCACCACCATGTTTTACATCAGGAAACAGGGCGGAACCAGGTCCCCAGCACTGTCCAAGGAGGCGCAGGACCTGTGGCATTGGGCCATCGCCCAAAGGATATTTCTGGTGCCGTTTCATCTGGCAGGGATAAAAAACACCATCGCCGACTCACTCAGCAGGGAGCTGCGCTCGTGCCACGAGTGGGAGCTACGGCAGGATCTAGTGGATCGCCTCTTCCGACGGTGGGGCACACCCCAGATCGACCTGTTCGCGACGGCGACGAACTCCAAGTGCCGGAGGTTCGCCAGCAGGTTTCCCCAGGCGAGGAGCATGGGCGATGCTTTCTCGTTCCCCTGGGAGGGCCTGTTCCTCTACGCGTTCCCTCCCTTGCCACTGCTAATCCGGCTCGTCAACCAGCTCAAGAGGTCACGGTGCAGGATGATCCTCGTCGCACCTGCGTGGCCGAGGCAGATATGGTTCCCGGACCTTCTGGACTTGTCAGCGTCCCCGCCAATCAAGCTGCCGGTGGACGCGGATCTACTCTCCAGAGAAGGAGGCGCCATCCTCCACCACGACCCGAAATCGCTGAACTTGCAGGCCTGGCTCCTGCAGCGCTAGAGTTTGGAGGATACGACATACCGGCCGACTGCAGAGAGGTTCTTGCAAAGGCCAGGGCGTCCTCGACTCTTAAATGGTACGGACACAAATGGAAGAGGTTCTCTGTCTGGTGCCACGCACAGAAGATTAACCCTCTACGGATTACGGCCCCCCAAGTACTGCCGTACCTGCTGACGCTGGCCAAAGCTGGACTGGCACACGCGTCCATCAAGATTCATCTTGCTGCGATCTCCCGATACACCAGAACCACGGGGCGGACGTCCTTGTGGTCTCATCGTCTGGTGAAAGAGTTCATGAAGGGACTGTTCAGATCGTTCCCGCCGGTGAAGGCTCCGGCCCCGGCGTGGGAGCTCAACGTGGTGCTGACCAAGCTCATGGGACCTCCGTTCGAGCCTCTGCACTCAGCTCCGTTGAAATTTCTGTCGTGGAAAACAGCGTTTCTTGTGGCCATCACCTCCGCACGACGAGTGGGAGAGATCCAGGCCCTTTCCTGCAAGGCCCCGTAATTGACTTTTCATGCAACGAGGGTAGTGCTCAGGACGCACCCCTCCTTCATGCCCAAGGTACCGTCGGACTTCCATCTCAACGAACCCTTGGTGTTGCCTGTGTTCTTCCCGTCGCCTTCGTCGCCGGCTGAGAGGACTTTGCACTCGCTGGATGTGGCTAGAGCGCTAAAGTTCTACGTGGACCGCACGAAGTGTTTTCGGAAGACGTCACAACTCTTTGTGAACTTTGGACCTGTCAATCAGGGGAAGGCTCTCTCGAAGGCTTCCATTTCCAGATGGCTCTCCGGCTGTATCATGTACTGTCACCAGTTGGCAAACCGACCGCTGCCTGGCCGTCCGAGAGCCCATTCCACCAGAGCGATCGCAGCTACCACGGCGTTCCTATCTGGTGTGCCTCTGCTGGACATATGCAGGGCTGCTACGTGGAGGTCGACGCACACCTTCACGAAATTCTACTGCGTCGACCGGGATTCCAGGGAGGAGTCCAGGGTCGGCCAAGCAGTGCTGCGCAACCTGTTCGCCTGAGGTGAGCCTGGTGAGGAGGTAAGATGCTTAATGTTGAGTTTGATGTGATGCTTAATGTTGAGCCTTTGCCACCTCCCGTGGTTGTGCATGTGTGTACTGCTATGTATTCTTTATTCATGAGCATGTGAATCCATGCCAGACCCCATGCTGGAGAAGGAACAAGTTACTTACCTGTAACTGTTGTTCTCCAGCATGGGTCTGGCATGGATTCACATGCGAACCCTCCCGCCTACCCCTCTGCGGCTCTTCACTTGGTCATACTGCCACTTCACGTGCTTCCAAATCTGAAGATGGCTGCCAGAGGCGGGGTTTAGGTAGAGGGCAGTCATTGGCTGTGGTCAGTATGACGCAGAGATCAGTGATTGGTTATTGCTACGAAAGACAGATCCGAAACAAAACTGATACTGGTTTTTTCTTTACCGAGGATTCCCAGCCTGACGACGGGGAATATTCATGAGCATGTGAATCCATGCCAGACCCATGCTGGAGAACAACAGTTACAGGTAAGTAACTTGTTCCTTCTGGCGGATGTACTCAGCAGAGACTTCCCACTACCCGTAGAGTACGAGTGGCGATTACACCAAGACATTGTTCTAACCCGAAACCCAGTGGTCATGAAAGATCTAAAAGAACACAACCATTCCACCTTGTTTCATAATGACACACTTTGTAATGCGAGGTACAGGGAGGAATAAATGATAGTCCAAAGTGAGGGTGGAAACCTTGGGTGCGGATAGTGCAATATGGAATGAGAGAAGAATCTGCGGGTCAGCATGATCTCGAGCCTCCCCTTGTGCCAGTCCCATAGCTTCCCACGCCATAATTATAGAGTAGCATTGTCTTACTATGCTAACTAATGAGGAACGTGACCTTAATTCCCTGGAGAGACGAGCCCAGCTGACCTCATATGATGGAAGACGGACAGGGCTGGGACCAATAAGCAGCCTGTACATGGGCAGCCCGCTCCAAAATGGATCCCCTATGGAGCGGGCCGCCCATGAATAGGGTTGCACCAACAAGCCATGCAGGTTTTTACTGTAAATGTATGATGCAGTGCTCCCTTTTTATGCTTCTGCTTGTAGCATTTCTCGGGCAGAACATTCTCGAGCAGCAGAGTTCTTTGCTGGCCACCTATTTTTTGTGTGATTAAAACTTGTTATCCTTTCTAGAATCTCTTGACCTTTTTTCCGCAACCGGGTTGTACTTCTTCTGGCGTGAGCTTGCAGGGGCGTGCCTTCAAAGGGGAGAAAACAGTAGGGATCATGTCACCCATCTAGGGTAAGGTGGAGGGCGTGTGGACCTAGGTCTTTAGGAAGTAGACCTTCCTAAAGAGGAGATGCCTTAAGCAACTTCTTGAACTATATAAGTGTTAGGCAAGACTGTATGCAGTGCCCTGTGGGAGACTACACCAGCCCTGTCCTCCTGGCAATAGGTAACCCAACCTTTGGTAGAAGGCTGTACTAAACAGATTGGTAGTATGGCTGAGCAGCCAGCCTTATCTCAAGAGGGGTCAATGTGAGCAGTAAGGTTGTTGCACAGATATTCACAGTGACAAGTATTCAAATAAACTCTTACACTCAAGGTTTCTTTATTAAACAATTATTAATTTAACAGTCAGTTGAATAAGCCTTCTCTAGAAGGGATCAATCATGTAACACAACCTATACTTCAATAAATACACCCTTTCAGTTTCACTAAATCAGTTGATACCCATTGGGGATGGCACACAGACACTTCATACACCCTCATGTGACTTAAATAACTAGGCCACTGTGGACATTGATTTATGATTGGCACATTCAGAGTAATACTGAGTGTGAGATCAAAAGGTAAAGTTTTAGAGGGAGAAAACAATGGTTAACAAATATTCTTAAGCAGGTAAGTACTTTTAAAACCCTCCAATGCAAAGTAAATTAACCCTTTCCTGTGGTAAAGGCAAAGAACAAAGTAAGAGGTAAGAAGAGTCTTTCAGGGAGATAGGACAGCCATTGTTACTTGAGCAAAAGTCTAGGTGAGCTGAAACACTTCTTGCAGGTAGGTAAATATTGCACAATGTTTTAGAAAGGTTTGTAGAAAATGAAATCACTGAAGGGCCACAAGCTGGGAGGCTTGTGAGGGGCAAAGCTGTAGCAACTCTGCAAATGCAACCAAGATTAGTCTCAACTGAAAACTAGCATGGCTACACAACAAGTGGTAAGTCCTCTTAGTTGAACAGTACCTTTGGTTAGAAGAAAAACTGCTTCCAGCTGGCTTCGTTTCCTGTGTAGGTCTGCAGATCCTGTGTTCCTGGGCTTCAGTCGTGGTGACAAGAGGGAGGACATCTGGGGACTCCTGCACTACGAATGGAAGGTCGGCGGCAGCAATGGGCAAACTTCAGACCAGCAGCACTTTGCGGTTTCAGCTCCTCGCGTCTCGTGCAAACAGCACCACTGTGATTCTCGGATACCTTAATGGACTTTCCTCGCATCTGGGGTCCAGCACTCTGTGGCTCAGTCTTGGTCAGTCCAGCTTCATGCCAGTCCGGAGGTTCTTCCTGGAGCTTGTGTCCGACTTAAAAGCGATGCACTCGATCTGGTGTTCCTCTCCCTGGCACTTTGGTTCATGCAGCAGCAATGGAAGTACAGCCAGCACTCCGGGGATGTCCAGACGAGTTCACTTTGGGGTTGATTGGTCCCACCAACCAAAGGGGAGAAGTCGTCCTTGCAGGGCTACTCTAGTCTAGGCAAATTCAGTGCTTCAGCACAGCAGCAAAGCTTCACCGGGCAAACCAAAGGCCCAGGAGTTGCAGCAGGAGTCTCTTCCAAGTTCTTCTTCGGTTTCCTTCGTCCAGTGGTCGACTCTGCCTTCCAATCCAAAAAGCCTTGCCTTTTATTCAGGTTTCTCCCATTCATTCGCAGCCTAGCTGTCACTCACACAGCAAGGTGGCTGTCTTTGCCGGACAGACACCCGGCCAATCACCTTTGGGTGCATTCCTGTAACCAAGGGGATTAAGCACAGGGAGTTTCGGGCACCTCCCTCACTTGCTGCCCCTGCCAGACATACTGGAGCCATAGGCGAGCTTCACTCGTGAATCCCTCCAAAGAAAAAATGAACAAAGCGACCAAACCTGGTTTGGCATGCAGAGTAAATCTCAAGAAAGAGCTTTTCAGTAAGTAATGGCAAAGTACTTTTGAAACCCTCCAATGCAAAGTAAATTTGCCTTTCCTGTGGGAAAGGCAAAGAACAAAGTCAGAGGTAAGTGTCTTTCAGGGAGGCAGGACGGCCAATGTTGAGCAAATGTCTAGGTGAGCTGAAGCACTTCTTGCAGGTAGGTAAAAAGTCTTGCAAAATGTTTTAGAAAGGTTTGTGGAAAATGAAATCACTGTAGGGCCACCAGCTGGGGGGCTTGTGAGGGGCAAAGCTGCAAGCTACTCTGCAAGGGCAACCTAGACAAGTCTCAACTGAGAACAAGCATGGCTACACAACAAGAGGTAAGTCCCCTTAGTTTTACAGTACCTTTGGTTAGAAGAAAAACTGCTTCCAGCTGGCTTCTGTTCCTATGTATGTCTGCAATCACCTTTGGTTGCATTCTTGTAACCAAGGGGATTAGGCACAGGGAGTTTTGTGCATCTCCCTCACTTCTGCCCCTGCCAGACACGCTGGAGCCAGAGGTGGGTTTCACTGTGAATCCCACCAAAGACAAAACGCACAAAGGGACCAAACCAGGTTTGGCGCGCAGAGTAAAATTTAAGAAGGACCTTTCCAACAAAAAATGCGGAAAAAAGAAGACTGGGCCATTTTGACAAAATGGGCTCTCATGGGTGTCTTACTGCAGCTGCAATTGCAGCCCGCGGTAAAAACGCACAATGGTAGTAAAAAGTAAACCACTGCCACCAGCCATTCATTGTAGAAAAGGGTAACACAAAAATGTTACATGAGAAACTTGACAAAATGGATACTAAGTAACCCCTCCAGCACCCTATGGTAAGATAGTGTGTGCTGGGTCTAGAAAGTTACAAAATAAAAGTAATGTTAATTTCAATTCGCTGCTCTTGGAAACAGTAGTTTCACAAACAGAAGGTATTTAAACCTTTGGGAAAACTAATTGACTTCCCTGTGCCACTGCACTAAAGTTGCTGTCTGTCACAATGTAAAGGTGATGACTATGGAGTTTTTCAGACTCCAAAGTCAAAAGAAACAGAGTCCAAATCACAGAAAAATATATGAGAGTGGGAGAAAAAGGTCTCACTCTCTCCAGGTTAGAAATTAAAAGTCCTAAAGTCCAGCAAAAGAGCTGGGGGTCTCTATGGTAGAAGGGAATTAGCACATTCCAGAGAATCCTCCCTAACAATAAGCAAAGGGGGGATCTGAGGTTGACTAGGTTCAAATGTCTTTGGTGTGTTGATCGATAAGGCATGCTTTCTGATTAAAGTCTGCATATGTCCTTCTTTTGGTTGATTGTAGTCCTTTATAGTTTGTCAGTGTGAGGTAGCTTGGGGGGCCTTCAGGTTGACAGTCTTGTAGATGATGCAGCAGGATGGTACAGGCTTGCTGTTAGAGCCATTGCAGTTCGATGAGGGTCAGGGGTGTTTGTGGTCAAATTTGCAGAGTACTTTGATTTGTGCTGCAGTATGCTCATGGGTGTTGCTATAGTTGCAACAGACCTTCCAAAATGGCTTTGCCACCTTCAAGGAGAGAGAGGACCAAGGCTTGGACAGCAGGTCTGAAGTCGTTTTCTTGGCTGAAGGGCTTGATTTTCTGCAGGAGACAAAGTTGGTACCAAGTTGTTTGTGAAGGTGATGCCTTCTAGAGGATCCAGCCTTCCAGAGCCCTAGGAAGTGTCCCTAGACCCACCCAGTGGACTGACCAGCTCTCCGGTGATCTATCAAGCCAGAAGGATCCCCATTCTGCAATTTTGCCTCGAACTTCGGTAGTCTACAGGTTGTGGCACAAGTAGCCTTCCTACCTAGCATCAAGGAATCCTGTCCTGGGAGGTCTTCTTCAACCACAACTGGAGAGATGCCTGCCATCGTCACTGTGCGGTGCCCGCCGGTGGAAGGGGCTTTCCTGTGTCCTATAAGGTGTCCAGAAGAGTCCTACATAGTTGAATCATGCTTGCCTTCTTCATCAGGGGTTGCATTCTGCAACAGCAGTCGACCAGAGAAATCCCCAGACCCTCAACCCATAGACATCCTGCAACGGAACAAATGGGAAAGCCGTGAGCCCGCGATTCCCTTTTCGCCCCTTCACATCCCTTTCCACCCAACCTAGACAACTTGGAAAATCTGAGAAGTGGGGTGAATACTCACCAGCTATTCAGCCGCCCTAGTCTCCCCTATAATAATCCTTAGAATAAACGTTGGTTTATTCCATTCCATCACTTTTTGATCTAAAAAGCTTTACAGAGGGATAGGAAAATAATTTGATTGACCTGTAACAGTCTTGAAGTATCTTCTGGAACATTTTCACCACCACACAAGCTCTTCCTAAATCCGTCCCCTCTCCTCTCCTAAGAAAAAGCGTATTGATTTTCAGGCCTAGATCATAGTCTGCAAAGCGGCAAAGGTGTTTTCCCTGCACAGATTGGAAGATGCCTGCCTATTTGTTGAATAAACAAGCGTACAGATTTGAATCTCATCTTTACACAGTTTCACCTCCACTTGCACGTGTCCTTTTCTCCAATTTAGGATGGGCACTTTCAGGGTTTGAAATTGAGATTCGATGAGCAGGAGCCAAAAACCAGCTCCGCAGGGCAACTAGGAGCTACCAGAAATGCTCATTTAACATTTTGACCATTTTGTAAAGGTATTCAATCTATTCCAGTTCTTTAGTAACATTCTCAAATACCCAGTTAATGTCACATTTGCATGTTTGGAAGGCACCAGTTGGCCTTAGTAGCCAAACGTAGCTCCTGGTAGCTGTTGGTTTCAAGGTAACTAGGCTCTACTTTGCTAGAAGCAGGAGCGAAATAGCTCCCAGCTCCTCTCAATGTCAAAACCTGCACTTTAGGGATAGCAACATTTACAGCTAAATGGAATGGTTCTAATTAGGTTACAAGTCCTGCATGTTGCTTTGCATTGTTTTTTACTCTGCGAGAGCCACAGAGTTGTGTGGGCCAAATATCTAATCCCCTTGTTGAAGTTTTTTAATATTCGTCACACAGCTGATGCCCTGCTCTTTTTTTTAATGCAAACAACTGACTTAAATGCTTTTTATTTTAGAAGTAAATTCATCCATCGTGCATGGTTAATTCGTAAACAATCAAGTTAGCTATCTACTCCTACGTCACGTCCCCCTTTCTTCTATACTGTATGGGCGTCCCTCGCTAGGGATGGGAGACAGAACCTTTTTCACCTGAAAAATCATCTGATCCTTTAAATTTAGATGTGCGCGGGGGCACGGCCCTGGGAGAATGCCCTCCCCTGACTCTGCCCACCTGCGCCACTCCTCAGTCCTCTTTTCCACATCGACTGGAACGGACCACTTTTACCAGCGCTCCTGGGTTAGGCCTCTGGCCTAGTAATTCCACGCGCTCTTCTCCAGAGAAGTTCTTTTGTCTTCTTTTTCTCTCTTTCAATTGTCAGGTACCGCTTTGTCCTCTTTCGGCAGGCTCCTCCCCGGCGCATGTCGACGATGGCAGGCTTCAGCTGGTGTCCAGCCTGCGATGATCCCTTCCCAAGGTCCAACCCCCACCCCCCCTGCCTCTGCTGCCTTGGCCCTGACTAGGGCTTGGACGGCTGTACTGAGTGCAACGCTCTGACACTGCGCGCCCTCAAGAACAGACTAGCCAGATGGCGGGAGCTCTTTGGAAGGTGGCCTACAGAGGACCTAAAAGCGTTTGTGAAGCAGACTACCAGGTCCAAGATAGGTGCACTGTTCTTTGTTCTCTGCACTCCACAAAGGCGACTCCTTTCCCAGGAAGCGCAATAGCAGGAGGGACCTACGACACCGGCTCCCATGCCTGTCCCAGTCACAGCAGCCCAGTCTACTCTGCCGCAGCAGCATGCAGCGCTGATAATCAGTACACCACAGCTTCCTGGCCCCTCCAGCTGCACAGGACTAGCAAGACACAGTGGTGGACACGGATGAGGAGGAGGACCCCGACACTCCATCAGCCAAAGCCTTTCACAAATGGCTGGTGGGCCTGGCTGAGTATTTGGGGATCCCACAGCCACAGATGGAATATCCAGAGGCGGGGGTATTGGGAGAAGTTCTCACTCTACGCCCCACGACTTACTGTAGAAGGACGTGGTGGCACTTACCAAAAAAGGATGGCTCGAGCCACATTCTACCCAGCCTCATCGTCCTCGGCTACATCAGCCGCAGCACTCCTGCGTAAGGAGAAGATCCAGGAGGTATTTGGAAAGAAAATCTTTCTTAATGCCAGTCCAATGCGGATGCCATGCTGGCGGCGGTCAACCAGAGGCTCTGGCGGTAGATTGCTCACTTCCTACCTGAACTCACTGTGCAGAGCCAGACTTGCTTCAAGGCTGGGCTGGCTGAAGCCAGAATAGTGGCACAGGACATAATGGAGTCCACTGTGGATCACATTGATACCTCAGGTCGTTTCATATGTATTGCTACCGACATGAGAAGGACGGCTTGGCTAAGGGTGAATAAGTTTGTTTGTTTTATTGATTTTATAGAGCGCACTACACCCTAAGGTATCTAGGCACATTACAAGTAGCTTCGTTGGTTACAGTTACATGCATAATAGGTAGCAGGTGATACAACAACACAATAGCATATTCTGCAGAGCAGGGACAGTTACATTATGGCATGAAGGCTGGTATGGTAACGTATTGTACAGATTGGAAAATAAGCACATTACATAGACATGAAAGATGCAACAACAGAATAGTTAAAGATGCAGCGGAGTTAGATGTCATTCCTAGCTAACCAGTTTTTTGTATTTTTTCTAAAGCTTTGGATGGTCTGAGCAATATGCAGATGAAGGGGTAGGGTATTCCAGGATAGGGCAGACTGAACCGGGAAGCTATTGCCACTGGCCGCCTTCAGATTGAATCTAGGAGTTATGATGCAGTAGGAGTTGGCAGTCCTTGTGGGCCGTAGTGGTGATTTTTTGATGATTTCGTCTCTTTAGTACTGCGGAGCAGCATTGTTAAGGCATTTATGAGTATCATACTATTTTGAATTGAATCCTGTCTTTGATGGAGAGCCATTTGTGCTTTCTTCTGTTCAACCCTGATGTCCAGGAACGTATAGTGTACCTTCCTTTCGAGGGGGGCGATCAGTTCCATTCAACAACGGATGAGGAACTCGATAAGAAAAAGAATAGTTTGCAAACTGCTATCCTTTATCCTCACCAAGTCCAACCCGAAGACATATAGCCAAGCGCACCAGCGCTCAGACAGGGGCTGGTCCTTCAGAGGCTACAGGTGCTTCCAAGAGAGAGCGTCCAGACAACAGGACAGATCCCTGAGCCAGCGCAGGCGTAAGCAGCACAGGGCTGCTCACAGGTGCTTGTTCCAGTCCCCCTCCTTAGCCCCAGCCTCAGAGGGCAAGAAATCGTGAGACACACATCCGGATCCACAAGTCTCCATTGCGGGACAGGCGAACGCTCAGCACTGGCGGACAAGGTTCACGGACCCATGGATCCTCTCTGTAGTACCCACAGGCTTCTGGCTCCCTATCCATCCTTCTCCACTCCGCTCCCACAGATTGGTACAACAACTCTGTTGGCGGAAATAGGCTCGCTCGTAGAGTCAGGCAATGGAGGAAGTCCCAGCCTCCCAGTGCTGTCTGGACTTCTATTCACAAATTTTCACCATACACAAAAAGAACCAGAGGGGGGACTGGGAAACGCTATACCAGCACAAACACAGCCCATTCACTTGTTCTTGAGTGGATGGCCCCTGGGAGAGTCTCAACCAAGTCTTAGCTCACTGTTCTTTTCGTAGAGAAGAAATGTCCCTGCATATCAGTCTTTGTCCTGCCCAGGGGCAGTTCAGCACTGAAATGCTAGGCAATTCTCCTCTGAACAAGAGTACCACAGCAACCCCATACACGTGTTTCAGCCTAGTTGGGCATCACAGTGAGGTGAAGCTGTGCCTCTCTAAGAGCAGTGAGCAAGGGGTCCACATCTGGATTCCCCTGGTAACTTAGGGTGAGACCCAAAGTTACTTGGTATGCAAAATGGAGGGGGGTCTGGGAAACACTCTACAGCACAAACACAGCCCATTGACTTGTTCTTGGGTGGATGGCCCCTGCGAGAGTCTCAACCAAGTCTTTAGCTCACTGTTATTTTCACAGAGAAGAAATGTCCCTGCATATCAGTCTTTGTCCTGCCCAGGGGCAGTCCAGCACCGAAATGCTAGGTAATTCTCCTCTGAACAAGAGTACCACAGCAACCCCATACACGTGTTTCAGCCTAGTTGGGCATCAGTGACGGTATCCAGTAACATTTTCGAAAATACATTTTCGAAATGCCTTTTTGTCTAAAAAAAAAAAAAAATGCCCAAAAAAAAATTCCAAATGTATTTTTTATTTTTTTTAATTTTTGTTTCGTTAGTAAAAAAGTGTCAATAAAAAAATATGGGTGGTTTGGCGGGTAACGACCCCCATTTAAAAAATAAAATAAAAAAAAAATTCTGTTTTTTTTTTTTGTTTTTTTTTTAAAATTTCCGGCATTTATGTCGACAAAATGGCATTTCCAAAATGTGACGTTCGAAAATGTCACTATAAACCATCAGTGACAGTGTGGGACAGTGAGCTAAAGACTTACCTAGACTTAGACTTAGTTGAGACTCTCCCAGGGGCCATCCACCCAAGAACAGGTCATGGGCTGTGTTCATGCTGGCAGAGAGACTCCCAGACCTCCCTTTTGTTTTGCATATTTAGTCACTTTGGGTCTCACCCTAAGTTACCAGGGAAATCCAGACGTGGACCCCTTGCTCACTGTTCTCAGAGAGGCACAGCTCCACCTCACTGATGATGCCCAACAAGGCTGAAACACGTGTATGGGGTTTGCTTTTGGTACTCTTGTTCAGAGGAGAATTGCCTGGCATTTCGGTGCTGGACTGCCCATGGGCAGGTCAAACACTGATATGCAGGGATATTTCTTCTCTGTGAAAGGGACAGTGAGCTAAAGACTTGGTTGAGACTCTCCCAGGGTCCATCCACCCAAGAACAGGTCATTGGGCTGTGTTCGTGCTGGTAGAGAGACTCCCGGACGTCCCTTTTGTTTTGCACAAAAAAGAACCAGGCTGGCCTGAAAGTTGTTGGACCTTTCCACCTTGAATCTTTCCCTTCCTCTCCAAAAGTTCAAGATGGTTACCCCAGCGCTAATAGCGGATACACTGTGCGCGAGACTGGATGTGCTCCCTGGATCTGATGGATGCCTACCTGCACGTCCCGATCTGGCAACCCAATCGGTCCTTTGAGGTTCAGGATCATGGGTTTTCATTTCCAATACAAGGTTCTACCCTTTGACCTCAATTCGGCCCCCAGGGTCTTTACAAGATAAACACTGTTGCAGCCCTACTCAGGTCGCAGAGGCATCACATTTACCCGTATCTAGACGACTGGCTAGTCAAGGCGAGGTACCCGGAGGAAGTCCAGCACACGGCCTCAGCCCTCATGGATACACTACATGAGCTGGGATGTTCCATCAATCTCAAGAAGTCGCAGTTGGTGCCGATGCAGCGTCTAACCTTTCCGGGCCTTATCTGGGATACAAGCTCCAAAAGGATCTTCCCCTCAGCGGACAAGATCGCAACCATCAAGAGGGCCACGGGGCATTTTCTCAGCAGGGACCTCGGCATGGTGGTACCAACACCTCCTGGGCAGCAGGGCGGCATGTCTCCTTGCAGTGCCGCATACGAGGCACAAAATGGGGCAACTGCAGTTGCACTTCGCAGCCTCCTGGAGTCAGGAGAGGGGTTCCCAGGTGGAGCAGGTCAGCATCTCACATCTCCACCAGGAACTAGTCTGGTGGAGTATGGACAACAACCTGCAGATAGGCAGGTTCTTCCGTCAACCAACAACTCAGGTCACCATCACCACGGACTCATCCATAGAGTGCTGGGGAGCTACCTTGGGCAGCCACAGCATTCTTGGGGTATGGTCCCATCAGGAGCAGTCGGCTCACATCAACTGGCTCGAGTTGTAGGCCATCTGGCTTGCTCGCAAAGCCTTTCTCTCAATGATCAGTGACAAGGCGATCCTCATTCAAACAGACAGCTCCACCAGCATGTATTACATCAACAAGCAGGGTGGCACCAGGTCTCCTCCCCTCTGCTCTTCAGCAGTCAACATTTGGAAGTGGGCTCTGGTAAGCAACATGCAGCTGGCATCAATCCACCTCCATGGGGAGTCCAGTCTAGAGGTGGTCAGGCTCTGGCCTGGTTACGGACAACTACAAATGGCAGTTGGCTGAACAGGTCCTTTAAGGGATCTTCAATAAGTGGGGGGTCATCCTAAAATGGATCTCTTCACCCCCTGGGCCAACAGCAGGTGCCCCCAGTTCGTGTCCTGGCAGGGGCAGGGGCAGGGCAAGGGCTATATGGGCGACGTGATGCAGATCCAGTGGAACAACATGAACATGTATGCCTTCCCTCCCACTCCCCTGGTGCACATGGTAATCTGCAAGATCAGGGCGGCTCGGGACCTCCATATCATCCGGATAGCTCCCTGGTGGCCAGCAAGGGCATGGTTCTCGGAACTACTCGGCCTCTAGTATCAGGCCCCTATGCACCTTCCGCTGGGCCCAGCACACCTACTCTCTCAGCAGGGAGGCACGGTCATTCACCCCGACCCCCAGAGGATAGCCCTTGCAGCGTGGTTTCTGAACAGGTCACACTGAACCATCTGCATCTGTCACGGTCTAACCTGGACAATATATAAGGGTCTAGGAGTGCCGCTACCAGGAGCCATTACAATAGCAAGAGGACCAGGTTTTGTCGCTGGGCGGAATCAAAGGAGGAGGATCCATTGACTTGCAAGTTGGAAGATGTGCTATCTTTCTCTGCTTACCTTGCAGACTCGGGGGTGCAGGTAGACACATGCCGCACGTATCTGGCTGCCATTGGGGCCTACAGGAACTCGGAAGAGTAGGTATTTTCATCTTTGAATCCAGTGGTTAAAAGGCACTTGGCAGGCCTGACCTGGCTGGATCTGCCTATCAAGAAACCATGCCCGGTGTGGGACCTCAGTGTGGACCTGGGCGCCCTGGTGCAAAAACCATTCGAGCATGTGGCGTCTGTGGACATCCATCTAGTCACCGTTAATACAGCCCTTCTGGTGAACCTTACCTCGGCACATCGGATCGGTGAAATCCAGGTGCTGGTGGCCTCAGAGCATTATACTATGTTTCATAAAGACAAGGTGGTGCTTAGAACTCAACCCGCATTCTTACCTAGGGTTGTCTCCTCTTTTCAACTAAATGAGGAGATAGTGTTACCAACTTTCTTCACGGACCCGAAGGATGATGCACAGAGGGTATTGCAGTGTCTGGATGTCAGACATGCACTATGATACTACCTGGACAAGACCACCAGCTTCTGCAAATCAGACTCCCTCTTCGTTACCTTCGGGGGGGGGTCAAAGCCTGGCTATCAGGCCTCCAAGGCTTCCATAGCAAGGTGGATGGTTACAGCCATCAAGGGGGCGTGGAAGGGACAGCACAATCCTCTACCAGCAAATATGCATGCCGTCAGAGCTAAAGCCGCAGTGGTTGCTTTCAAAAGGCAGGTGCCGTGGTAGGTCATCAGCAAGGCGGCCACATGGGCTACTCCCACGGCCTTCTGCAAGCACTACTGCTTGGATGCCGGCTCTAGGTTGGACACAGCATTTGGTCAAGCAGTGTTAAGGAACTTGTTTTCTTAAGAAGGGCACCTCTCAGTTGTATCCTAATTGACCTTTTCACAATTGACCTCGGGAGAAATGACCTAATTTAGAAGGTCAATTAGGACATATATGCGGGAGAAACCCCACGCAACACCCCCAACCAATCCAAAAACCCTGCAGCCCCCCACCCAATCCCCTTATATTATTTATAATCCAAAACCAACCCAAAACATGTATAAAATAACTAAAATAATAAAAAGGTCAATTGTGCAGAAGGTCAATTAGGACCACTATAATTGGGTCAATTGTGCAAAAGGTCAATTTGGGTAATACCCACCTCTCCACCCTGGGGCTTCATTCAGTGGTACTCGCCCATACAGTATGGAGGAAAGGGGATGGGACCTAGGAGCAATTATAAGTTACTCACCGTAGGGACTAACGTACTCCTTGTCCATAGTCCCCTTTCCTCCATAAGTCCCTCCATCCTTACCCCTAATAAAACTGGTATCATTAGGCAATGTTAATATTGTCGACGCATCAAAGGGGACTGAGGAGTGGCACCAGTGGGCAGAGTCAGGGGAGCACATGCTCCCAGGGGCACGCCTCTAAATTTAAATGGGAAGATGATTTTTCTGGTGAAAAAGGTGGTCTTCCGTCCCTAGCGAGGGACGCCCATACAGTATGGAGGAAAGGGGACTGTGGACTAGCAGTGCATTAGTCACTATGGTGAGTAACTAATCATTTTGATTAGGCATTGGTTTTATTATCTTTTAATTAAGCACAATAGTGAATTGTTCCTTTTATCTGCTTTTCTATCATAATTTGTGTGCTTTGTATTAATTGTACTGTATTATGTATTTTTTGTATTGTCATGCTAAAGGCTAATGTAGAGTAAAGCAAATGGAATAGATCTTAGGGATTGGATTTATAGAGTTGGAGTATTCTTGTGAACTGGTTTCATTCTACTGCATCATTGCGTACCGTCTTTTGTGTTGACTAAGTTACTGTATGCATTCCTACAAACTTAAAGGTGACTCCATATATGTTTTATAATCGAGTATTGCGTGCTAGAGCTACATGCTTATTTCATTTTAGTGTGTGTTTTTGCAGCCAATACTATTTTTGTACTTGCCTGTTTAAATTGTTTTGTGTGCTTCACTGTTTGGCTCGTCGTGGCCCCCTGACCGCCCTCACTTCCTCCCGAGAATAGCCTTGACTGCTCTCCATAGCTATCTTTATTGGGTTTTGGCTAACCTCTGACCATCCCTGTTCTCCAGAACTTGGGTGGCCTTCTATAATCCGTCCACCAGGCCAGATTGTAGAAATTCATTTTAACACCAACCAGTTTGGTTTTTTACCTGAACCCTTTGTACCTACTCCTCACCCCCCTTGTGATTAGTGGACCAGCTTTGGCCAGCCCATATGATAAGTGGTACTTAAAGGAAAACCTAGTCCCTGCCCGTGCTTTCCTTGGAGGTTTTGGAAGAGGCAGGTGTATTAACTGCTTAATAATTTCTTGCTGTTGCTGCATCCTTTTTACTTTCCGTTTACAATCAGGGTCTCCCTCCTTGATGATGGTCGCTGTTGTCTGGAATGGTGGTGGGGACACCACTTTCGCACCTCCTCCGCTCTTTATGCCATTCTGGTTCTCCTCCCATCCATTATTTTTGCTGGAATCGTTTTCTGCAGGACTGCTGCCTTCTTTTGCCCACCGAGCCATCGGAATCTTCTTTGCTCTGTTCCCTCGTCTTCCTTGATGGTGTTTTCACTGCTGGCTTGAGGCACTACAGTTTGGGATGGCCATGTCTTTTACGTTTTAGTCATTGGGGTCTTCGTTGGCCCAGGGTACAAGTTCCTGTGAGTCAGATCTCTTTAAATCGTACCTCCAAAAGTAGCTTGGTTCTTACTTTTTTTGGCCTCTTTGGAGCAGTGTTTCTCGATCCCAGCTTTGTGAGTACTTTACCTTTGGGTCCTGGGGTGGGTGATAATTCTCGAATACTAGATATTAAATGCATTATATTGTTTTTAGACCATTGTAATTGCATTTTGTTGTTAGATTTTAAGATTGGGGCACGTGTATTCATCTTAGTGTTTTTATTATTAAACACTTTTAATGCGCATATTTTGCTACACTAATCTTCCCGATCGTGCTATTTCAACTTAATTGACCCAGAGCAGCAGGCTCAATTTGAATTTTACTTTGTATTCAAACTGCACGTTTCAGAACTACAACTTCCTTTTGATTTTGTAGTTCCTGGGCTTATTTCAGAGTTTTCCGGCGCGTTAGCTAGACGGCGGTGTATGCCGGTCTGTATTGGTCGTGCTGTCGGGCTGCAACCAGGTAGGTACTCTGCCTACTGTAATCACTCCCACCTTTTCCTGCAGCATGCATCGATTGGAAGCTTTAATCTGCAAGACACAGCATGGACCAAAACCATAACAGTAACATTGGTTATTCAGACGATGCTAAGCAATAGTGCGCCAATATGGTCACACGTTATATGGCAGCTTGTTTAATTAAGGCCCCACATACCTCTACAGAGAGTATATCATCCACTAATGCATCCAAGGGAGATTTTTTTATTTTTATTTATAAAGCACACTAGCAGCCCAGAGGCATCGAGGCATTGTTACATGGATGTGTCTTTGTTACATGGAGTATAACAGTTTTGCTACATGAGTAGATTACAGCATTACTTCCGGTTACAGTGAGCGTATCTCAGTTTCGCTGTAGGAGTAAATTACAGTATTGCAGTGACAGTGGGCAGATATGGTTGCCGTTTGCCCACAAGGGGTCTATGAGGCGGGCAAAGGCCAATCAAAAAAACAGCAACATTTTGATAGATTTGCGCAAAGCTAGGTGAGAGTCAATGCCTCTAAGGTCGGGTGGTAGGGAGTTCCAGTGAATCGCAGGACCAACAGGAAGCTGTAGCCCCTGGCACGAGCCATCAGTGTCTTGTGAACAGTGACTCGGAGTATGCATTTCTGATGGGTCTGGTTGTGGTAGGTTTGGCAATTCTCTGTGATAGGTAAAGGGGGCAGTGTTGTGGATATATTTGTGTGTGAGGGGGCCAGTGTTTTAAAGATGACTCTTTCTTTAATGGGGAGCCAGTGGGCTTTTTTCCTGGCTGGCGAGATGTAATCCCTTTTGGGGATGCAGATGACGGCCCTAAGACCGTTACTCTGGACAGTCTGGGGTTGTTGATATTTTTGCCGAGGTGCTTGCTAGGAGGGTGTTACAATATTCAAGTCTGGACGCGATTATGGCTCTTGCTATGATGAGACAATTCTTCTCAGAGTGGAAGGGTCTAGCTGCGTTTAACAACTTAGTGTGGTAGGCCGCCGCAGATGCGATAGCATCAACCTGTCCGGTCATTGAGAGGCTGGTATCAAGATAAACTCCTAAGGTTTTGACAGCTTGAGAGAAGATTTGTGTATTGTCAATTGTGAATGCGTTGTACTGGTTGTCCAGCTTCTCAAGGGTTTCAGACGATCAAATTCAAGGAAGCTGTTTTATCACCGTTTAGGCACAGCCAGTTTTCAGCCATCCATGTTTGGATAGTGGAGTAGATGGAGTTAAGGGTTTTAGTGCCGGACTCCTAGTCACCGATGAGAGGGATCAGGACCTGAGTGTTATCAGCATCGATCATGTACGTGATGCCTAGGGAGTCAAGGATGTTGAACAGTGGCCTGGTGAGTATGTTGTTCAGGGTGGGGAAGATGCAGGAGCCCTGTGGGACTCCGCAATTGATGGGACTCGGGTGAGTGCAGGCTTGGTCTGAGAAGAGTTTCATGACTCTTTCTTGAAGAAAGGAGGTGATCCCGGCCGTGGCTTTAGGAGAGAAGTTAGCAGGAGAGGAGAGCTGATGGCAAAGGGTTTTATGATCCACCAAATCAAAAGCCGCTGTCCGGTCTAGGCGCAAGAGGAAGGGCAGGTTTGGCCGAGTCAATGGTGTCATCCATTTGATTATTGAGGTCTAGCAGAGCAGTTTCGGTACCGTGGCCTGGGCAGAAAATTGACTGACTGAGACGGAGATGGTTGGCCTCAAGGAATTTGTGTACTTGCAGATAAGCTGCTTTGTCGAGGATTTCTAATAGAAATGGGACTGTGGTGATAAGTCTGTAGTTTCCAGCAATATTAGGGTCAAGCAAGGGTTTCTTTCGGAGAGGGCAGACCTAAACTTCCTTGAGGGAGGTTGGGACATGGTCAGTGGAGGGGAAAGTGTTAATAATGGCTGTTAGAAAGAGATCCAGGATGGGTGCACATTCTTTGATTAGTTGGGCAGGGAGATGTTATTGGTACAAGCATGGAAGATAGACGCACACAAATGCCACTAGTAGTATTAGGGCATGTAGATAGTCCATCCCCTAGTGCCCCCTTCAATACAAATAAGTCAAAAGGGGTAGGGTTGGAACCCATTTCGAAAGAGATGAGCAAATGTGAGGTATGGGAAGATAACCTCTATGCAATGAACACATTAGAGGAAGAGACCTATACCTCACTGGAGCTTAATACTGTTACCTTAAACACGGATTATCAGAAAACTGAAACGTTAAACACTTTGCTTCTGAACACAGGGTCATTAGTAAAACATGCATCTGAATTGGCAGATGTTCTCCCAAGAGAATTTGGACATTTGTGTTATTAGAGAGACATGGTTACATGAGGCGGCTGGGCCCTCCTTATCCTTGGCTGTGCCATATGCCTAGAAAATCTTGTGCAAGGACAGATTGAATGGAAAAGGGGAGCTGGGGGTGTGGGGGGTGACTTCTGCACAAATCTGAACTTGAAGTCTGGGAAGAGGAAATGATGTGCCCATCAGGCTGCAGACACATACCTATGGAAGTCAAAACAGATGCTAATACCACAATTAACTTTGTTATTTATAGACCACCATACTCCATGCCAGACTTTACAAATCAATTGTCAAATACCATATTGCTGATTCTTATGGCCTCTACCCAACTTGTTCTCTTAGGAGATGTTAACTGGCACTGTGATCTGACTTTAGATCCCAAAGTTTCCGACCTAAGAATGCTATTCAAGGACTTTGAACGTAACCAGCTTATCGTAAGTCCTACCCATATTAAAGGTAACTTATTTGACTGGGTTGCCATTCTTAACCTAGTAATAAATAGGATGGAGGTATCGCCGTGCCCATGGTCCGATCACTCAATTTATTTTTAATCTTTTGTGCTCTAACACAATAATCAGAAAAAACAACCCTAGAAATTGGATTGCTTCACGGACCTACGTAAAGTTACCTCTGAGCTAATGGAGAATTGGACCATCCCACTAGCTAAGTCAGTTATTGAGATGGAATCTGCAATTGATATAGCTAATATTTCCGAAGAAACTTTCAAAAATGCCTTAAATATGATTGTACCTATGTTTACTAGACTGCTGCCATGTAAAATGATTACCATGTGGTACACGGTTGAACTTCAAAAACTCAAAGGCAAAAAAACAAGTTAAAAAAAAATGGAAACAAACACATTCAGAGAAAGATGAGTCCGATTATAATGGTGCTGCAAACTTGTATAAACTAGCCCTATTGGATGCAAAAAGAGTAATGTACAATAACAGAATATTGAATATAGAACATTACTTCAAGGAATGAATTAAGAATTGGAGAATCCATGCCCTAAAGAAACACAATGGGTCGATAGATGACCACGCATGGTGTGCTACGATTCAAGAAGCTATGCTAAACAAATTGGTTGTTATTAAACAGAAGATAATGACCAAGGCTCAGATGTTGAACTTACAAGAGATGGACAGGAATGAGTCCTCACAAAAGGGAAACACCTTTTTAGTCTCCAATTCAAAAGTGTAACCTACAGTGATCTCTCTGATCTTATAACTAAACTTAAACCTACAAGCTGTAAGGGCGGCACATGTCAGCTATTATGATGAAAGCATGTCTTCCTTCCTTGTAAGCTCCCATCACTAAGTTTGTGAATTTATCTTTTAGAGAATCTTATGTGTCCTCTTAATTATCCACCAATCACAAACGCCCCTTTTCTTTTTAAAATGTTCGACATAGTTGCTTATGAATAAGTTTCAGGTCATCTTGTTAATAATGAAATTTTGAACAAATGGCAATCCGGCTTAAGACCACGGTTTGGAACAGAATATGCGTTATTAGACCTTAAATCCAGAATTCTGCAGCACACGGATAAAGTTCAGTTAGTAGTTCCCATGTTATTAGACCTAGCTTCTGCTTTCGATTTAGTCGAACATCCTATATTAATCGAAAGATTGTATACAGTTGCTGCATTTTCTAAGGAAGCAGCAGATTGGGGTAAGTAATTTTTTGAATACCGGTTCATGAGAATAAGTATTAATTCTCCAGCATGGGGTCTGGCATGGATTCACATGCTCATGAATATTCCCTGTCAGGCCGGGAATTGTTGGTAAAAGAAAAAGGTTTCACTTTCACTTAAAAACTGTATTTCTCCTCTAAACCAATCACTGCCTCTGGGTCATACTGTCCCCATCCAATGACAATCCTGTCCCTAAGCCCCTTTCCCTGGAAGCCATCTTCATAGTTTTTCCACACGCTTCAGTGTTGGGAGTCCTCGAGTTTGCTCTATGAGCTATTTGTACATGTTTTTGATGGAAAAGTAACATTTTTGCTTCAAAGAAGCCTGTGTGCTATTTTCTCTATCTGCTGACAGTGGGGATCCATTGTCATTGAAGTTATGCGCCCCTCAATGGCGAAGATCCATCGAAGATTCTACAAGGCCATCTTGGGCCTACTTTGCGCCCTCCGACCATGCCGGAGGAGGAGGGGGGGAAGGTCCCTCTTCAGGCCCTGCCACAAATGCAGGCTATGGAATGTGTTTGTGGAGGACAAGCACCTGTAATGCCTCTACTGCCTGCACCCAGACCACAAGGCAGTTGAGTGCGAGATATGCCTCAGTTTCTCCAAGAAAAAACGACAGACAGGCATAGTAGGCTGGCGGCATGGCTTAACATGAACAAGGCTGCTGACCCGTGCTCTGAGCAGCGGTCTTGCCTTGTCTATGACTGGCCGTTCTGAGGAGCAGTCTTCTAAGTCCTTGAGGGGACCTCATCTGTGGGGGCCCAATACAAGGCCTAGAGCTGCAAGTCCGGGTCCACCTGATTTGCTGCGTAAGTGGCTCCCAAAGTGGATAGGGAGCAATCAGCATCTCCTTCCACCTCCATTGCCAGCATACATTAAAGCTCCTCTTCAAAGAGGAAGTAATCTACCCCGGCTTAACTACGGAAGAAATTTGAGAAGCCACGGGCGGAGAAGAAGGCTGTGCAGCCCAAGCAGGCTCAACCGGCGCAGGCAAAGACCTTGTCTACTATTAGTTGACTACTTCCACAGCAGCTGCAGGTGTGGATCCTACAACGGTAGCACCCATTGCTCAGAATCCCTGCCCCCAAGGCGTGACACCAGCGCAGTGACTTTGGCAAAGTCTGCCGGCACGCCGGAAGTGGTAAAACCGGCCCACGCCCCGGTTCAAGCCCCGGCTGAGGAAGCCCTGAAACAGCCCACCCAGGCAGCTGCCCAAACAATGGCGGCCTCGTCTACGGACAAACAAAGATCAGGAGTCCTTGCATACGGTCCACGAAGACGTTGAAGAGGACGACGATGACGCAACAAGGGCACATGGCCTAGTTTTCCTGTTCTGCCTTCTCATCGAGGGATTTTTTTTTTGATATTCTGTCGACTTTACACACCTTGGTATCAGAGATCCAGATGAGAATGCCTCTGGCGCCGGTACCTGTAGTCCTCCAGGGTCCCGATCAGCTTCCAGCAAAGCAGAGGAAATGTCATCTGATGCCCCAATATCAACCTCCTCCACCACGTCGCACACCTTCTCCCCCAGCAGACCGAGACACTGGTACTGGAATGGATACGGCAGCGGATGATGACAAAAACATAGTTGCAGCAGACAATGAATCGCCACCTTAGATGCTCCACATACGGTATCCCCACTGGATGAGGTGTGGTTGTTCCACTCCATGATCGCCATGGCCTCCGAACTATTCCAGCTAGTGCCCGAGGAAACCAAGGAGGGAGGGTTCTTGTATGAAAGGCGTGAGGCCAAGAGGAAGACTATCATGGCAGTGCCTTTTCAGGACGATGTTTGGGAGGAGGGCCTGGCTCTCATGAAAGAACCCTTGCACAGCTCCAGCCAAGCGGGATAGGCTGGAGAAGAAATATAAGGTGCCGGGCTCCGCACCCAAGTTCCTGAGGTCACTACCATCGCCGGATTCGGTGGTGTTGGCAGCCACTAGGAAACGCTAACCTGTCCTTGTCGTCTTCGGTCCCTCCAGACAGTGAGGGGAAAAGGATGAACGGCATGTGAAAGAAGGCGATTTACGTTGCTGCGTCCACTAGCAAGGCGGCCAACACACTGGCAATCCTGGCCAGGTACAACAGGGAATTGTGGTACAAGCTGGACCGATCCTGGAGTTCCTTCCTAACGCAAAGAAAATTGAAGCCCTTGCTCTCTTCCAGGACAGAGAAGTGGTGTCGCATCACGCCATCACAGTGCCATTGAACGTCGCAGACACAGGGTTCCGGCAAATGGGGAACGGTGTCTGCCTTCATCAACAGGATGAAAGCCACTAATTTGTTTGTTTTATTTATTTATAATAATAAAACCAGTCCCAGGGGCAACAGGGCGCAGGATATAAAGGATACGTTCAGCTTAGTTATAAAATACATAGGAATCGATACAGTGTAAGTAACATAAGCGGCTAAATACAAAGGGATCACGGTACAGCACAGAGAAAGTGTCCAATGTGGACTAACGCATAGTAAGCAAATCAATATACAGTGGAATATACAATGAAGAGGAATGTATACAATTAAGTGGTTATTAGGATATTTACTTGTCATTTTCTTCCAGTCAGTCATGTTCTGTCTAAATTTGGTGAATGATTGGTATTCTCTAAGACCGAGAGGCAGGGAATTCCACAGTTGGGCTGGCTTGACTGGGAAGCTATGGCCACCAATAGTGTAAAGTTTGAAGCACAGTACTAGGAGACAATTGGAATTGGCTGATCTGGTCGGTCTGAGTGGTTTTTCTACTAATCCTGTCAGTGAGGTATGGCGGTGGTCTGTTATTAAGGCATTTGTAGGTAAGGGAGGCAATTTTAAATCAGATTTTGTCAAAGGTGGATAACCATTTGTAGTTTCTCCTGGTGGAAGAAATGTGTTCATTTCTATCATTTCTGTCAGGAGGTCCAAGTGAAGGTGCTGGATATGCCCTTCGACTGGGAAAAGCTGTTTGGGAAGGCTGTCGACGAGTCATGCAGGCCATCAAGATGGAGATGGCCTATTCCCTGGGCACTCTCCAGCAACACTCCCTCGTCTTCCTTTCGAGCAGGTCTTCAAAGCGTTCTCCACGTCGTACAGACAGCGTTCCAGATCCTCAAAGCAAGAAGCCTACATAGGCCGTTCCCAGACCTACGGTAGTGGAGGACAGCATCGCCGCAGTCTGGCAGGACGCCAAAGCGAGCCTGAACTGACAGGGTCTTCGGGCCTCCACTCGTGCACCCCGGTGGCTGACGAGGTTTGTCAGTAAGTGAAGAAAGATCACCACCGACAGATGGGTGCTGGACGCTCTCACACAAGGACGCACCATGGAGTTCCAAAGCAGGTGTCCCCGGATCCCTCTGGTTCCCCATCAGGAGCAGCACATCCTTCTGCTTCTGGAAGATTTACGAGCCATGCTGTGAAAAGGGGCGATGGAACTGGCTCTGGGGCTCTGGAGCCATTGCATATACTTTCTAGTCAGAAAGAAGACTGGGGGCTAGAGGTCTGAACAAATGCCTAAAGTCCCAAAGGTTCAGGATGGTCATGTTGCAACACATGCTCAGCCGGTTGGAAAAAGTAGACCTCTTGATGACATCGTCTGACCTTGTGGGCACCTATTTCCACATCTCCATTCACAAGAAACATTGGAAGTTCCTGCTTTTCATGGTGCAGGGACCGCACTACCAGTTCAAGGCCCTACCTTTCGGCTTGAAGTTAGCCCCAGTGTGTTCACAAAATGCCTGGCACCAGTGGCAGCCCATCTGCGTCTTCAGGGCATACACATATACCCGTACCTGGATGACTGGCTGATACGCGCCCAATCGTGGGAGCTGGCTCGCAGACACACAGAAGACCGCCCGGCTATTGACGGATCTAGGATTCTCTGTCAACTCTCCGAAGTCCTGCATAACCTCATTGCAGAACACGCTGTTCCTAGGCGCCAGACTCAATACAGTGTTTTGCCCGGCGTCGCCCTCTGAGCAGAGGCTAGCAGCCATTCAAGCAAAGGTGCAACGGCTGTCGTCAACAAAGACGGCTACGTTGCGGGCCATAAAGTTGTTACTGGGCATGATGTCATTCTGCATATACCTCGTCCGTCTCTGCAGGTTGCAAATCCAACCCCTACAGGATTTCCTGGACTCCCACTGGATACAGGTGGCTGGATTATTTACAGACAAGATCCCTCTCAGCAAAGAGTTCTGACAGGCGATAGAGTGGTGGGGTGTCTGCTCTAACATCACCCAAGGCACAGGATTTCAACTCCCCCATACCAGGAGGCGGTCACCACGGACACCTCCCTGGAAGAATGGGGAGCGCACACTGGACGTCTGCACGCCAGAAGCCTGTGGCTGCATATCAACATCCTGGAGTTACAGGCAGTGTTCTGGGCGTACTAGGAATTAGTCTGACCTATTTCAGTGAAACATTAGAAAGAAAACCTATACCTAGAACTCTTAGGTTAAACGACAAGGATCTTCTTACAATGCCCAAAACTAAATTATTATATGGGGCGTTCCTTTCAGCAGCTCCTCAAGCATGGAATGATATTCAACTGGATCTGCAGGAAATAAGCTCTCATGAGCAATTCAGAAGAAAACTAAAAACTCTTTGGTTTAAATGAATCCCCGAATTGTATACTTAATTTTCCTATCTTCTTTCTTTCCTACTCCGCATCTATGCCACCGGTTCCGTGTGATCGCATTAGAAATGTATTAACATAACATAATATTCACCCGCTGAGGTATGTCGGTGCATCGGTTAAGTCTCTATGAAGCAAGTCTTTCCCACATTTCCTATTGTTTAAATTACAGGGTCTTCCTGCTTTCCTGCATCATCTCCTAGGACTTCTGCTTCTTGAACCGACCTCTGGAGCTCTTCGTTGGCATCTCCCCAGGCTTCCAGGGGTTGTTTACCACTGAATCCACATTTGTGGTTTAGAACTGAAACTTGCTTTCATTTTCCTTATACATGCAATGGCATGCTGACTCTGTTCCGTTTCATTTCATGGAACTGTCTACTCACCTTGAAACTCCCCTAAAGTAACTTTAGGGATACCCACCTGCTGTTTTTTTTCTTCACTCTACTCATCTGATGTTCAAGGAGTTTATCTAGGCCAAGAACTGGATGTTTAGTACTTTCTTTAAAACCCTGCTGTGAATATAAATGTGTACTTTCACTGTATCTATTTTTAATAAGACAGTAATTGTTTCCCTGGTGCATGTTGTACTGGTTGTTGAGATACATTTCTAGATTGTGGCCTGCTGGACAGAGTTTAGGAGGCTACCCTAGTTATAGTGAACAGGGTACCTGAGTGGTTACCAGAAACCGGAAACCCAGTCAAGGTAAATGTGGAGAGCAGAGGCTACTTTCGTGAAATTGTGAGTGGGATGAGTGATCCACGCAGGGAAGCACACAATTCATTTTAGACAGATAAGGACAAACCTACTATATTCTAGTAGGCCCAAACACACCATAGGAAATGAAGCAAGCAGGCAATAATATAACACAACAATATATATATATATTTCTGAGGCTTGTGGAATCTGCTTAGATCGCATGCTGTGCATAGGCCGCCATCTAGTGGAAGCTGCAGAGTATTACAGTTGTTGTTTTCGAAATTCGAAAAGGGAGGTCAACAGGGCATGCCAGTAATGCTATCCATAGTGTGACGTCCACTGTACCCATGGTCCTTCACGCGTCGAGGTCCCTCAGATAGTTTTTTTCCACCATCATAGACGGACGCACAATAGCAGAGTTCCTCTTTCGGCATATCGCCATTGATTATAATAATTAGAGCTAGATCTCTCTTCCTATCATTTATTCACCGATCTCTCTTCCAGATACTTTCGACGAATCCGTTCGTCCCGGGAGGGCTGTACCAGGCCTCGGCCCACGCAGTAGGGAGAGAGGGGGAGGTTATTGAGAATGTTTTTTCCCCTTTTACTACATTGCATTCGCCTAGCTGCCATTACATGTTATCATTGATAAGACCCCTTTTATGTTCTGCCCAAGTTGCAGGAAAAAATTCCCATGGGTCGACAAGCACCTCGTGTGCAATCTCTGCCTCCCATGAGATCATGTCGAGCAGAAGTGTCGAGCCTGTAGGCTCTTCAAACCAAAGATGCTGAAGGACCCTAAGACGAAATGCTGGCCCAACACGCCATGCAGGCTGAAGCCACCATGGACGGGGAAGGGACCTTGAGCGATGGTCGTCATTTCGGATGGCGAAAGGGAGACGCTAGTTTCCCAAGCTCAAGCCCTCAGCTGCCCTATTACGCCAGCGGTATGGGTTTTCTCACAACCCCTACCTCCACTAAACACACAACCCAGGCCCGAGACTCGGCGCGATTGTCGACTACGGGCCCACGCATAACGTCTAGGGAGAGGTCCACAAGTTCACTGTCCTTGGAGTATTCACGATCGATACATGACAGGCTGCGACTATAGAAGGACAGCACAGACACATAAATCGGCACCCGAACATCGCACATCGGCTGATGAGGCGTTGGGCCACTTCAGGACCGCGGTTCGACATTTTGTCAAAAATGGGTAAGGCCTCGGTGCAGTGGGCACTAGCCCACTTAGTGGACAAACACGTCCTGAAAGGGCTTAGAAAGGAGAAAGAGCCTAAGAAGCGCTCTTCCAAGATGCTTCATAAACATAGGTCACTCTCCCCATTCAAAGCCCAGCCTCACAAGGTTTGCCAGCCTCAAGTCTTCCCACACTCACAAGGGTTCTCAACTTAATTACTTGCCAGACCAAGGTACTTCTCCTGAAAAGGACTCCTTAGTAGGCACTGTAGCCCCTCAGGCTTCCACACTAGGCCCTATGTCCATCCTGAGCTCAGCCCAATGGACATGTGAAGACATAGATAGGGTGACAAGGAGGATGACCTTTATTGGCAATTTTCTTAGAAAAACCCAAAAGCTTTCCAAAGCATCCAAAACACTCCTCCTACTACAGCTGCCTCTGGCTTTCAAGCCATTGCAAATGTCCCTACTAGTCAACCCCCATCTAAAAAGCCTCGTCCGGACTCGCTGGATATTTAACCACAGGTTGATCCTCCCTACGGAGATCTTTATGGCATAGACTATTATGATGCTGCTGTAGATACTTATACAGCTCTAGAGGGAACCAATCCCACTACATCTGTAATGACATCTCATAGCGCATAGACGCCCTGTTCTAGCGCTTGATCATTAGAATCTGCAGCATGAAATCCTAGCTGCACTAGCTTACTTTCAATCTGTAGAATTTGCATTATTGCTTGTGACCAAGTGTATGTTCTACCCGTTATGGACGCTTGTCCCACCTCACAAGGTACTCTAGGGTCAGAGGTGGTACAGGTAGATGCTCTCCTGACACGCCCACTCTGGGTGCGCCTCAGACCAGTAGCTGACTGCATGATAGCTGTCCAATTCTCTTCTTTTATGAAGTTATCTAGAGATTGTATCACCTCACTCAGGCGATACTGTGAAAGCATTCCTTGGCATTGCTTACCTATGGATAGGGCTGGTGTCAGGGAAGTGTTATGGGAATTCCAAGCCCTATATGGGCCCACACTGAGTCCTGCTTTTCTTTTATTGCATTTGTTTGCTTGAAAACGCCCATAACACAGGTCTCCCTGATGCACGAGTAATATGATTGGTGCCATTGCATACTTTTGCTTCTCTGTAAAATGCACTCAAGAACTCAACTTCTGCCTTCTTCCATTCTGGGTAGAAGCTCAAGTTCCTTTTACTACAAGTGATTTGTTACTGCGTATAATTTAAAAAATACATCAAATGTGGGAATCTACATGCCACTTCTAATGTGTAAGCACCTTTGATTTGCCATACCTATTGACCCCAAGTAGACCATGGAGGGACACTTTCCCGTCATGTTTGAAAAGTATTCTCTGCAACGTACATATGTTGTGCATTATGTGGCTATGGAGGGATTTTATACTGATTCCCAAACATGTCATCCCCTGCTTGTTATGGTCTCAGTGAAATATGGGAACTGTGCTTTGAATTCAGGACTGTCGGTTTGAAAAGGCACTGCACAGTGTTCCCTGAAAGTGTATTTGGGCCACAGGATGGGCTCACGTTTGACAAGTAAAAAGGCATTGTAAAATGGCACATAAAACACGTGGCCCCATTTCATGGGGAACTTCAACATCATCAAACACATCAAATAATGCTTTTTGCGCAAATGTCTGTAGCCTAGTTCTTAACAGTTCTCTGTATGTTCTGGACACATAATTACTGGGTGCAAACAGTCTGGACTCATCAATCAAAGAAAAGGTGTGAACTTGCAGGTGTGTGGCTTGGCCATTAAATGTCTTAAACAATGGCATCCACACATGACCCATATCTAGAGGAAACATTTGTATTGAGGCTGGAGTTCCTGACTCTTGGAGCTCTCTTTTCTCTAACATGTGTGAATAACTTGGAGGCTTTAGAACAACTTCTTTGCTTGCAGGTGGAGTGGAAACCTTGCTCAGAAAATGTCAGGAAGTCAGTGAGATGAAAAACGCAGTGAGGCTGAGCCACAGTAGGAGGAAATATACTGCTAGCAATTTATAACACTGTTTCCGAATGTCTGTCCAAAATAACTGTCGTTACTTTTAGCAACTAGAAAGGCTTTCTCTTTCCAAATTGGCAGACTTGCAGTACTTCCCTGAATTGTGGAATTGTAGTCAAGGGTGCAATATTCTTCCTCAACTTGAACACCTATGATTTGGCGGATCTCCATCTCTTCATCCTTTGCGAACTCCTCAACTGGAACAGGAGGAATGCATGGAAACATTGCGGTAACCATCTGGAGCGGGTTTCTGGTGATCCACAGAAACTTGCCTGGTACCTCTCTTGGGTGGTAATGCAGGTAGGACAGCAGTTCTGGAACCCTTCACTCTGATTACTTGCACTGCTGGTCTGTAAGAAGGGCCAAACAGAGTTTTAGTATGGTTCTTCTCCAGGACCCAATCTCCTGCTTTGAGAGTGTTCTCAGGACTGGCCTCAGCAGTGTTGTCGCCAGCAGCTGCTCTTGCATGGAGAGGGGGTAGAGGAGAGTGTGCAGATCAGGCATGAACATCTTTCTGGCAAACAAGAGTTCAAATGGAGTCTTACCGTTGCATAGAGACTGGCGTGGTAAATTATTTAAACTCATCACTAAAAGCACGTGGTCTACCCAGTTACCTCCAAGTGACAGAATGCATTTAGTCAGGCACACTTTTATGGACTGGTTCGCCCTTTCCACAATTCCGTTTGTTTCCATCCGAAAAGGGTGGGAAAATTGCAGCTCTGTTCCCCATGCCTTTAATGCCTTTTGGAATGGCCCGTGCCGAAAAAGCTGGGCCATTATCAACATGAAACATTTGAGTTGCTGTCATGGCTACCATTCCCCTGAGCGCCTGTATGACTGATTTGCAATCTGCTCTCTTTCGAGAAATCATCCAGGTGAACCTGGTGCAAGAATCTTTTTGGCCTAGGTACAATACCTAAACAAGCCTCTTTTATTTCCTCATCCATTGCAGTTGCTCAGCGAGTTATGGCTGCAATCGTTTTTCAATCCACTTATTCTTTGCAATTCTGCCTTATAATGCTACTTTACATCTGGAGCAGGTTTAGTTGCTGACCATTGAATCCATCTAGTATGTAATGCCTTTGCATTGGGCATGCTAGCTTTTGTGGCAACCTCAAGTTGAGCGAAAGGTGTGTTTATATGTATAGTTCTATGTTCTGCTAACGGCCTCTCCTTCTGAATGATCATCTGAACTGAAGCCAGAATGTTCTCCTCAGGTGTTCATTTTAACTCGGGTGTGGAATAGACATGTGACATATATGCAATTGGTTTAGTCTCCCTTAGATTGCATACTGTGTATGTGAAAGCATGATCTCACACCAACAGGTTTATCTCGAAGTCTTTATATTTCTGTCCTGCAAAGGACCAGTTTGAGTCATTAATGAATACACATGGTGCAGAATGTGAGTGTGTTCTGGCAACTAGTGAGCTGCTTTGAAACTCAGTTTTATCAAAGCATATAATGGTTTCATAGCTCAGCAAAATTAGACACATAAGAGCTGCCAAAATTCAAACCACAAGACTTCTCAGCCCACCTCTTCCCCCTTAGCTGCCTCTCCCTCTCTCCGTGTATACCCCAGTTATCGGCTTTATTCCCTGAGTCCCCTCCAGTTTCCTCCAGGCCCCCCTCCTTCCCTGCATTCCCCTCGTTCTCTTGCTTCCTTCTTTTCCCCACTTCATGGTGGTTTTAAATCATTGGGCTTAGCCAAATCATTCAGCAGATGGCCCCAGTCTCATGATGATACGCAGCCCAGACAGCGTGTTAGCGCTATGAGACAGCCTGCTTGAGTGTTTGCGCCCATCATCTTGATTAAACGAATACAGCCAGGAAATGTGTGAAGTTCTTTAGAGTCAAAGGGACACCATTCTAACACATTACTCGGAATTATGCACTTGACACTGGGAGCATTAGGTTAATGTTTTTAATATCAAACCTATTTTCTACAAGCTCTAATTTGCATTGCACATGCCAAAACAGAAGCAAATATAAAATAACAGATTATCACACCTATGAACAAAACTGCTATATGAGCAAAGAGCATGGTTGCATTAATGGAAAACAGAACAAGTGTTTATCTTAGTTCAACAGCTTGAGTGACATGGGAGTTATGCTATGTTGTATCTATGCTATGTTGAGTAATATATTGTTATTACATGCCTTATAGTCTCAGATGCACCCAGCAAGGCCCCTCATTTAACTCCTGCGTTAGAGCAGAAAGTGCTGCAACTGAACCAACACCTTCCAAGGTGCCACCAGCTCCTGTTCAGCTGGGCCTGGTTACCTCGTTATCCGTGACAATCCTACAGTGTAGGCAGTTGTCACTAAAGACGAATCACTCACTGTGTGGAGAGCTCATTACCGTGACCACACAGCGCATGGCATGTGGACGTACATCACAGACCCACATAAATCTTCTGTAACTGCTAGCAGTGCTCAAAGCCCTACAAGCTTTCCAAGTGCACCTGTCGGGCCAGACAGTTCAAGTCCTCACAGACAGCACCACTGCCATTTTTTACATAAAGAAGCAGAGGGTGGGAAACACTCAGGCACTTTTTCGGGCCCAATTTCACCAAATGGACCTTGGCAAACTACCAACACCCCTCCACACACCTCAGAGTAAATGGGACTAAATCCGAGAAAATAACTATCACAAGAGGCACCAGGCAGGGCTGTCCCCTATCCCCACTAATATTCGCGCTCTCTATGGAACCCTTCACAGACAGAATACGAGCGAACCCTGCGATCCACGGCCTGGCGTTTGGAGGGGAGTCCTATAAAGCTGCTCTATACACAGATGACATCCTCCTTACAGCTACCCAACCAGAAGAATCCCTGCAAGCAATCTGGCTAGAATTAGAAAAGTTTAAAGAGCCAGCAGGATTCCAAGTAAATTTCGTAAAATCCGCAGCCATGGGCATCAATATGCAGAAGACCCGAAAAGCTTCCCTGAGCACCAAATACCCAATCCCAGGGGCTAAACAGTACATCACCTACCTGGGGGTCCAAATACCAAATAAGACGGAAAGAGTCTACAAATCAAACTTCCGCCCTTTATTCGCGGACCTCCGAAAGGACCTAGCCAGATGGCAAAAACAGGAAATCTCATGGTTCGGAAGGATCACCTCCGTAAAAATGAACCTGGTCCCCCGTTTGCTGTACCACTGCCTTGCCCTACCAGTGACAGTCCAAAAGAAAGCCATCCAAAAGCTGCAAGCAGACGTCTTGAAGTTTATCTGGGAAGGTAAGAAGCCACGGATCACAAAGCGAATCATGCTCCGGGGCACCGCGACAGGCGGCCTAGGGGTCCCAGATGTCAGCAGATACTGCCTCACGGCCCAGCTATCCCACGCCTTTGCGTGGAAACTTCAGGCATTTCGACCCCGGTGGCTGATACTGGAGGACAAATGGTGCCAGTCCCTGATAGAAAACCTCCCACACATGAAAAGAACAAACTACCCTGCCAATGAGGGCCCACTGACAGCGACTAGCAACACGGTGGCGAGCTGGAAGAAAGCAGCCCGCCAATGGAACCGCATTACCACGACAGGCCCACTCACCCCCATCTGGGACAACCCGGACTTATCCCCAGGCAACCCGAACAAATTCAACCCGAACAAATTCAAGAGATGGAAAAGTGGGGGCCTATGCGTTGTTGCCGACTTCTTTGACAACAGCTCCCCGATGAACTTCGAAGCCTGCAAGGCAAAATTCCTGGTCCCTGAAACAGAAAGATTTAGATACGCCCAGCTCAGGCATTGGCTATCCAGCGAAGCAATCAAGCAAGGTGGAAGCAGAGAACTATCAGCCCTAGAGAGAACTCTCACAGCCGCCCACCCCTCCCTCCCCCCCAAGGGAAAGTGGCCACCCTGTACAGACTGCTTGATACCACAGACCCAGACAAGAAGGAGCCCTACATGTTAAAGTGGGAAGAGGATCTGGGCAGAGAAATTGACCCGTCGTAATGGAATCGCATTTGGTCCAGGGCTCACAAAAGCTCCAAATGCATAACCAACAAGGGAGGGGCCTTTAAGGTGTGCTACAGATGGTACCAGACCCCGGAGATTCTCAATATATGCAACCCCTCCATCCCTGGGCAATGCTGGAGAGGATGCACGGACAAAGGCACACTATACCACCTTTTGTGGACCTGCCCCAAAGCGGCCCAATTCTGGAGGAATGTCCTCGACCAAATCAAGCTAATCACAGGCCTCACAATCCCATGGGACCCTGGAATCATCCTACTCGGAGCCACAGGCGAAGGACAATTTCCGCTAACAGGCTGCATAGCCGATCTCTGCTTGCACCTCCTAACGGCTGCAAAAATATCAATCGCCAGACTTTGGAAACATCCCGAGGGCCCCTCAATTCCAATGTGGTAGACCAAATGTTGGGAGATCGTTGCAGCAGAAAAAATCACGGCCACCCGCTTCGACACCAGAAGCAAATTTCACCAAGTCTGGGCCCCTTTCCTGGACTACACGAAGCAGTTCCCGGGGGTGGCAAGACAGCCTCCTACCCTGCGATGGATGGATAAGCTGGACTGACAACTCCCAATAGAGTCCTCATCGACACAAGCTTCCCCAAAGATAAGCTGGGACTCAACACAGACAAGGCTCCCTCCTTCCTGGCAACAAGGTGTCCCCATTCCACAGAGACGGCCCCCCCACCCTAACATACCGAAGAGACTGCAGCCAGAAAGTGACTCCTGATAAAGCTCTCTGTAAACTGATGTTCCCTGTTCCTCCCCTCCCACCGCTTTCTGTTTGTCTTTAGTTATTCCACGTTACCAGTCCGGCGAAATAAAGCCTCAATGTTCTTCTGGTCTCTATAACTCGCCGAAAGTTGTATGTTTCATGCCAATTTGCTTTCATTTATTATTACACGAAAATAATAATAAAAAGCAGTTTTGAAAAAAAAAAGCAGAGGGTGTGGGGGGACGCACACTCTCCAAGTCTGTCCAGGGTAGCACAAGAAATTTGGAAGTATGCACTCAAGCGGGGCATGTTTCTAACATCGCAACATGTTCCAGTGTAATTCATTTCTCGGGCAGACGCACTAAGCACAGATCCTCTACCAGAAGAGTATAAGTGGGAGCTCGACAAAGTTATTGTAAACAATATCTTCACACTATGGGGGTCCCCCACTCTAGACTTGTTTGCCACAAGACAAAACACATGATTCCCAAACTTCGCATCCAGGTTTGCCCAACACAATTCCAAGGGGAACGCCCTATGGATGAACAACTGGTCAGCGAAATTTGCCTACGCTTTCCCCCAACTCCACTAATGAGCAAAATAGTCAACAAAATGCCCAAGGAACAAGTAACACTAATCCTAGTTGCTCCTATGTGGGCGAGACAACCTTGGTTTCCCCATCTGCGCAAACTGGCGATGTGCGATCCAGTCAAACGCCTGTCCCCCTACAACATGCTCCCCCAGCACGTGTTACACCCTCAACATCAGTCTATGAACTTGGCAGCTTGGCTCCTAAAGTCATAGACTTTGTACATTTAAACCTACCTGAAAGATGTATGGACATTCTCAAAGAGGCACGTAAACCAAACACTAGGCATTGTTACTTTAACAAGTGGAAAAGATTTGAAATATGGTGCCAGTCAAAACAAATAAATCCTATAGAATGTACTCCATCACACATTCTCCATTACTTGTTCCACCTACTAAACTCAGGGCTAGTTTTTAACTCAAAGTTCATGTAGCGGCTCTATCCGCGTACAGCACTTCTCAAAGTAAGGTGTCCGGGTGGAAAATCCTGGTCATTAAGGCATTCATGTAAGGAGTAAAAAGACCCCACCCTCCCATTTCCAACCAGTCTCCATGGTGGGACCTAAATGTAGTATTTGCTAAGCTCGTAGTACCCCCCTTTCAGCCTATGCATAAATGCAGCCTTAAACACCTCAAATACAAAACGGCTTTTCTGGTGGCTATAGTCTGGGAACTACAAGCTTTGTCAGTGCAAATCACACAAAGACAAACTGGTATTAAGAACAACACCCTATGTTTTCACCCAAGTTCATCTCTAAGTTCTATGTCAATCAGTCCATCGAACTACCAGCTTTCTTTCAAAATCCCTCAATCTTAGCTGAGAAAAAACTCCATACACTAGATGTAAGGAGGGCGGTCCTCTACTACGTAAACAAGACCACTTAAGAAAACAGACCAGCTGTTTGATTCTGTGGCTCCTGGCAGGGAAGGAGACCACGTTTCCAAAAACGCCATCTCCAAATGGATAGTCGCATGCATACAGCTCTGCTAATCTGTCAAATAAAACTCTGCCTTTCACGGCAAGAGCTCACTCTACCAGGGGTACAGGAGCTACATTGGTCTTTATCGCAAATGTTCGCTAGATGCCATTTGCATAGCAGCTACATGGATCTCTATCCATGCTTTCGTTCAGCACTCCTGCATTGACACAGATTCTAAAGGAGATTCCCAGGCGGGACAAGTAGTGCTTAAACATCTATTCGCTGCTGTAAAGACACCGGTGGGGGGAGTCTGTACTTCCGCTCTCTATATGGTAGAGGAGAGGCACAGAGGACCCCAGCCAAGAGTCTCTGTTATTGGTGCGTGGTCGAGCAATCAAGGCCTAGCTTCTCAGGAGGTGATGCAGGCTGGTTCTTAAGTACAGTGTAGTCCCCAAGCACCCACAAAGGAATGTCCGCACACTATCAGTTAAAAGTCTTTTTATAATTAATATTCAAAGGTATATACAATATCACGATAACTCACTTTGTACTCCGAAAATCAACAATGGTAAATATATACAGTTCTAGAGTGGTACCACTAACGTTATCAGAGCTCATTAAAGTGCATATGGTCAGAATGACACACAGATCAAAATAAAGAGGAAACCAGCAGTAGAGAGAGGAAAGAAAGCAGGATGATTGAACAATTGGCAGAATGGTGGCCCCGTACCACTAGACACAGTTCTGTGTGGAGATAAACCCCCCCTCCCCAAACCTGGGCAACCTGTAAAGCAAAGATGTATCACAAGCCCAGTCCATATATTTTTCCCACTAGACTTTTCAATAGTTCTGCAACCCCAAAGTACCTTGGCGTTGTAGCATTCCTTGTTTGGGAATCGACGGCCCTTCTTGAGTGTGCTCCCTTTCAGGCAGGAGTCACGGGTCATCGCACGTCCGGAGAACCGGTCGAGCTACGATGTTGAAGTGGGCGCATCATTCCTAGCGGTGCTCATTGACGGGGAAGTGTAAACGTCTTGCAAGGAAGAGGCATGCGGGGCACCTCAGTGTCAATAGTTCTGGACCGCAAAGAGTTTGAAGAACTGTGGCCCAGCAAGGGCGTCGAGTCGTCGGCATCTCTGTGGTCTTTGGGTGGCGGGAAACCCACCGGCGGATGCTCCTCGGTGTGTCGATGGTCAGGCCTTCTCCAGCAGGATACAGCGGCGACGACGCAGACGAGTGTGTCCTTGGATCAATGAAGTTCTTAGGCAAACGGGAGCACGGCGGCTCCAGTCGGTGACGGCGGTCGTCGACGGTGGCGTACAACAGTCCGGCGCTTCTCCTTGGAGTTTCAGCAGCAGTCCCCCTATCAGGTCAGCAGCCTGTCGAAGGTCTGTCTACCAGGGAGCTTTGGCAAAGATCTGCTGGTGCACGATGGTCCCTCGTAGCTCGGGAAGAGGGTGCCTTACCAGGTCCTCTCTGGGTCTGTCCTTGAAGACACAGCAGCTTTCAGATTGTGAAGGAGAGCACCAGCAATTCTTCTCTTCCAGCAGGGCTTCAAGGTGAAGCGTCAGTTTCACTCCAGTTACCCTTCGTAGTTTGGACTTTAGCTCTGAACACGATTCCTAGCAGTGAGAGGTCCCCAGATATACTGTTTATCTCCCATTCATTCCGCTGGGTCACACTTAAGCATCCAATCACTAAGAAGGGTATTCATTCATGCAGACAGGCAACCAATCAGGTGCATAGTGCATTCAGGCCATTCACTCCTCTCCAGACACTCACAACAAGTTATGTGTATTGGAACAAGTACAGAGCCATTCAACACTCCACACTGTATTCATACCGGTTTCGGTAGACACCCACAATATAGAATGCGTATTCGTCACACTCTCCATTCACCCAGGTCCCACCCACAGGCGTACCCACAACATACGGTCGTTGAGAAGGCTCCAGCCAGTCTGGTCGGCACTTCGCCAAAATACCATATATGGAACTTCCACCCAACAGCCAGTCAGGGGGAAGGGACAGAGTCTGGGCTTCCCGGGACTTCGGGAAGATCAAGGTAACAGGCGATGGAAGGCAAAAGGCCATGGGGGCCATTTTGTCTCCATCAGGAATCTACCGATTCCAATGACAGGGCCTGGGCATCCCAAAATGGAGGACGCTCAGGGCACCAGTCATTTCAGCACATAGCTGCCACCAGCCCATACCCTGCTCTGTGGGTCACACACAGGTGCCCAAAAACATACACTAGAGATACAGGGTTACACCCCTACCCATGGGTGCCATAAAGGTATCCCATGGGCCTGTTCACCAAACCAAAAGAGAGCTGCACCGCCAGGAGTCCCACAGGAACTCCTGCGCAGAAAACACGACAGAACACACGATAAAAAGCAGTAAAGGACTAGGATACGGAGGCCGTGTCCCTCCAATGCTTTTCCAGCATCACAGCCGCCATACCTTCTCAAAAGCCACCACCATCTCCATACATAACATGTGATCTAAGCAGGTGCCACAAGCCTCTGAAGGGATACATTACTGACCGTAATTGTATTTCCGATGCTCGTATCTGCTTAGATTCACATGCGCCCACCCTTCCTCCCCTGTGGTGTAGAAGGTGCATGGATGTTTCTGGGCTTCATCTGTTGTAAATCTGCTTTACACCTGTACTCGCGCTACACTTCATGCAACCTCATGTCAGAAACAAAACAATCTGAGGGACCTCGATGGGTGAAGCACCACGGCACAGTAGATGTCACACTATGGATGGTATTACTGGCACGCCCTGTCGACGTCCCTTTTTTCAAGTTTCGAAAACACAGTACTACTATCCCTAGTGTGACGTCCACTGTACCCATGGTCCATCACGCGTTAAGGTCCCTCAGATTGCTTTTTTTCTCCCATCATTGTCGGATGCTAATAAATGCTAACACTGTTTATTAACAAAGAAATTCGAGCTAATTACTCTTTCTGTCCTTTTTAAAGCCGTTCCTGGACAACACTTCGACATCAGTTTCGAAAACAAAGTTCGTCGGATGCAGAACTTGCCTCGACGACCCTATGGCCTTGGAAGGTCGCTCCTGGGCTTCGGCCCATACAGTAGGAAGAGTGGGGGGGGTGGGTGGTACATATCTTGGCCTACTAAGAGCATGCATTTCGAAGGGATTGTGTCCTCCGACGTATTTCTCATCTTAGATATCTCCTTCCAGCTCTGCTGGCCTCGGAAAAATGTTTCTCTCTAGAGGGCGCTGCGCGTCGACGTCCTTCGAGTCGATGTCCCTCGACAGCCGCCGTATCGACGCCGACGTCATCCTGGCTTTAAAGGCCGCGCGCAGCGCCCGTTGCTCAGTTCCGTTTTTCTGCGCGTACTCAGTGCCTCGGAATACCGTTGCTCAGTTTTTGTCAGGTTAAACCTATTTACCTTGAGTTACGTACTCGATGGCTTCTTCGTCGGAACCGACAACTCCTCGATCCGGCTTCAAAAAATGCCGAGATTGTGGGAAAAAGATGTCACTGACTGACCCTCACAGAGTTTGTCTGTGGTGTTTGGGAGCTGAACACCATTGTTCGGAGTGCGAGGACTGTATGTCCATGACAGCTAAGGCCCTGAAGGAGCATAGGGGGAAGGTGGAGAAAGGTAAGACTTTAAAAGCTTCTTCTTCGTCGACGAAGTCGAGACATTCGTCTCCTCGTCACCATTCACGCTCCAGATCTCGGAGTGGGTCTCATCACTCCTCGAGATCGAAGCACTCGAAGAGGAGATGTCGAAGATCCCCTTCTCCGTCTTCCTCTTCCTCTGTTTCGCCAAAGAGAATCCCGTGCCCCACGAAACATAGTTCCCGGGCTGAATGGGAGGAATTCCGCAAAAATATGATGAGCGTCTTCGAGAAAGCGGCCTCGACCCCCTCGAAGACTGCCGAGAGCGATGCTCTGGTCGAAAGACCCGAAGGTCAAAAACGCCGCGAGTCGCAGTACCCGGCGAAGGAAACCTCTCGAGCGCGTCACGAACCCTCGAGCAGGACTACGACCTCCAAACCTTCCTCGAAGGTTCCGTCGACGCTGTCGACGAAAGTTCCGTCGAGGTCGATGTCGTCGACGCCGTTGTCGAAGGGACCTTCGACACACGAGTCTGTCGACTCGCCGCCAGCTTCGACACCGGTGTCGACGCCAAGAAAAGTCACTGTTACGACACACCCAGTGTCTATCCTCAGGTCCTCGACGTCGATGGCTTCGAGATTGTCGAGTAGAATCCCAATTCTGTCGAGGTCTTCGAGGCCTCCGCCTTTGTTTTCGACGCCACGCTCGAAGCCTTCGACGTAGGCGTCGACGACATCGACGTTTTCGAGGCCGATTATGACAAGTTCGGCACTCTCTGCCTTGGAAATGGGGTTTACACCCTTTATGAGTTCAGAACAATTGAGAACTATGTCCTCAATATTGGAAGAGGGTGAATTGTCTGAACAGGAAGACACATTTGAGTTGCAGGGACCTGTAACCCCAATTAGAGAGGAATTTTCCTCTGAAGAACGCAGGTTAAAGGATCTTCATGATTCCTTACATGAGGCAAGTGGGTTAGACTGTAACGCTCACCTGATTCCCACGGAGGCGCGGGTCTTGGCAGGAAGGTGTCTGTAACACGAAACGTGATGTGCAGGATTCGGTTGGCTTCTGGGGTCGAACCTCTCCGCACTGTGTGTCGGACTCGAAGGGCGAGGTTTCTGCAGGTGAAATAATATGGGGGTTAAAGGTCTGGGTTGTGAATGTCCCTATCTCTCTCCTCTCAGCCTGACTGTTGAGCCCCCCTCCCAGGTCAACGTGCTCACCTTAGATAGGTGAATGCTGGGCTCTCCATCTGCGTCTAGTGCAGGGTGCCGTTGCCAGTTCCTTCACTGGTGAAATGTTGGCCTCTTGACTTCAGAGGATGGGTACCGTCGTTGTCTGCATGACCGGTAAGTTTCTGGACACCTTTACTCTTTATAGTCTTTTTATGCGTGGCGGAGAAGCGCCTGGAATTGCGTAAGTATGGCAAGCGCTCTTACTGTCTCTTTCTTTGTCTTTGCAGGCGACGATGCAGAATGAAGAAATCCGGAATTCGCCGCGTGCCGGTAAGTGTAACACTGCTGTTTATCTTTGCAGGTGAAGATGCAGCGTGAAGAATCCGGAATGCACAGCGTGCCGGTAAGTAGAATAATGCTGTTTATCTTTGCAGGTGAAGATGCAGCGTGAAGAAGCCGGAATGCACAGCGTGCCAGTAAGTATGATAATGCTGTTTATCTTTGCAGGCGAAGGTGCAGAGTGAGACACGGCCGCTGCCGATGGATCAGGTGAGTAAATACTGCGTGTTAAAGTTCGTTCTGCTAACCTGTTGTTTCTGGTCTTTTGCAGGTGCTGATGTTGATCGGGTACAGGAATGGTAAGTATAATTCTTGCAGGTTCAGGATCCATAGAAGAAAGGCTGGAACAGACTCGGTGAGCGTTCTGCTGCAGATGCAGAATAACGCGAAGCACATTTCATCAATCGGGTGTGGTTTAAATAGCCTAGGAGTGATGAGGCGTCTCCTTCCACGGCCCCGCCTAGGTAAGAAAAGAGTTCCTGCTTCCAGAAGAGTTCCAGTGCTGTATCCAGGGAGTGGAGCTGCCCCACCCAGGTAAGAAAGTAGTCCCAGTTCACCGAGGACTTCTAAGAGTCTGGTAAGTAAGCAGCATGGTCTGCCACAGGTAAGTCCACCCAAGCACCTTCACACCAATGATGAGCCCGGCGCTTCCAGTGCCGGGACCGATGCTTCTGATGAGCCTGGTGCCACCGGCGCCAGGACAAGGTCCAAAAGGTCCCTGTGGGGACCGGCTGGTGCCTAGGATCAGGGTTAGGGGCCTGCTTCCAAGGACGTTGGGCTGGTCCTGACTCCTTGGAAGCAGTGATCATGACATAGACACCTCCCCTGAGGTGGAGTTTGCTAGGCCAGACCCGGGGGAGCATGCTTAAACCCCCTATAGAGCCTTAATGGCCAGGATCACAGAGTTTATGGGGTGGTCTGCACCTTCACAATCTTTCCAACAAGATGACCTCACGGATATTCTTGACAAAGGCCCACAGGAGGATCCTGTGGTGCCTTTTCATAAAGCTCTTCAGAGGAAGATCATGACAAACTGGGAAACCCCAGATGTCATACCAGCAGTAAATAAAAAACTGTCTACAAAGTACAGGGTATCCGCTACAGACCCGGAGTTTTTGTCTAAACACCCATTCCCAGAAAGTCTGGTGGTACAGGCAGCATCCTCTACTGATGTCGAGACGGCTTATCCTACAGTCCCACAGGACAGGGACGATAAAAAATATGATGCTATGGCAAAGAAAGTCTTTTCGGCATGTAGCATGGCGTTAAAATCTGTTAATGCTGCTTGCACCCTTGCTAGATTCAGCCATACACTTTGGGAGTGTGCTTCTACAGCGGCTGACTGCATCCCGGAGGGAGAAGAAAGGGATGCGTTCCTGAATATTATACAGGACGGTAAAGACGCTATGTGCGAATCCCTCCAGACGGGCATTGATTCGGCTGACAGTATCAGCAGAGCAATGGCGGCAAGTACAACAACCAGGAGATTCGCTTGGTTGAGAAAGTCTGGTTTTGCCCCAGATGTGCAAGCCAGGCTCTTGAACATGCCATTCGATGGCTCTTCTTTGTTCGGGAAAAAGGCGGATGACAGTTTAGAGAAACTGCAAACATCAAAAGCAGCAGCAAAATCCATAGGAGCTGCAATCCGTCAGACACCTTTTCGTCCCACAGGAACCTCTGCGAGGGGCAAGTCCTTTCGCTTCTACTCCGCATTCGGAAGAGGTAGAGGACGACCGGCTGAAAGGGGACAAAGAAGAACTACCCGAGGTGGACGAGGTAGATATTCAAAAGCCGCAGCAACAGCAGGTGCCTCTTTACCATCGGCATCTGCATCAGCCGCCCCAAAACCACTCTGAGGACTTCCCTCACAGGACACCTGTAGGAGGCAGGTTGACTCAACATCTGGCAGTATGGCAGGCTATCACGTCAGATGCTTGGGAATTGGAAACAGTTGCCCAAGGTTACTGCCTACCTTTCCTACGTATACCTCAGAGTCATCTGTTAGGCAGAAACCTGTGCAGTTCCCTTAGGGAACACTGCAAAAGATTTAAGACTACAGGTATAGCAGTAAACCCACTTGGTAGCAGTCCGCACCACCCAGATTTACCTGGTAGCTGTGGCTGAGCAGTCAGACTTCCCTCAAGAAGAGTTAGGCAGTATGTAAAGTATACACAATAGGTACTCAAATACAATAGCACAAGCAAACACTGACCAGAGCTTGGTTTCAAAAGTATATAGTTATTTATTTATTAAACACACATAAGTTGAAATCACTCTAGCAAAATATAGTAAAAACACTTCAAACACAGTTATAATGAAAGCAGTTTCAACCCTTACTCCTATCTAGACAACTCTAGGTTAACACCACATAATTCGAACAGAGGTGAGTGCTTAACGTTAGATGACACTCTAGTAGATTCAAGAAAGGGATAAAAAGAAACAGAAATAGGTTAAACACACCACTCTAAGGTCCAGAACACTTGCAATAGGCTCAAAGAAGTACAAAGTCACAGGTGAGCAAAAGTCACTAGGCAGGGCCCACTCTTAGAGTAGCCGGAGCGAAAATGTGCCCAAGATCACACTGTTATTAGGGATTCAAAGTCTTGCAAAGAGTTAGAAAGAGTTTAGAGTGGCTTAGAAAGTTTAGCCAGGGTGTCCCAGGCACTCCCAGGTTCGAAAGCCGGGGGCTAAATCTACCCCGTACAGTCGGTGGCAAGGGAAGCCAGGCGGAACACGGTACCTTAAGCGGAAAGGATCCTCCAGCGGTGGCAGTTGTTCCAGGCAGTGGCAGCAAGGATCGACGTCGGTCAGGGGAGAAGAAGTTCTCGCTGAAGAGTGGAAGAAGAAGGTTGTTGCACTGCCCGGGAAGAAACCAGCCGCGGAGTCCCCCGGTTAAAGGGTTGTACCGACTTTCGCGGTTAGGGGTAAAAGTGTGGTATTCCGGTTGCCGGGGTGCTTGGCACGGGCAAGGCGGCCACGAGATACCTCGAGAAGCGGAAAGAAGGTGAAAACTGGTTGTCCCCACCAGTCAAGGGAAGGAGCCACTCCGTTAAGAGTTCTCCTCGGTCGTTGGAAAAAGTGGTGAGACGGTTCAGCAGGGCTCCACCGGGTGGTGTCGTCGAAGCAGGTCGGCTCAGCTCTTCCCTCGTCGGATTCTTGGTCCTGTGGCGACTTCTGAAGTTCCAGTCCCCAAAGCCCTGCTTTTATGCAGCAAACCCCCATTCACCCAGCCTAGCTGTCACTCAAACATGCTAAGTGGTGAGCCGGCCGGCTCACCACTTGGGCCAATCAGGACGGAGTGCGACTTGAGTTACCAAGGTAACTCAGTCCAGGGTGCCTAAATCCCCCTCCACCCCTCCTAAGTACCCCAGACAGAGTGGCACCACTTTGGAGGGCTTCTGTGGAGAAGCCCGCCAAAAGTGGAACAAAGGGCTCCACTTTGGGTCAGAGTTACAGAGGCGAACGCCAACGCCATTTTAGAATCAAGTTTTGGCAAAAAGTCCCAACCGGAGTTATAATAATAAATATATAAACCGGCGGTATGTTTAAGGCTACCGTAAATAAATAATTAAATGTGTTAGCCTAAAACAATGGGAAATCCCATAGGGAAATATTCGCGGTCGAATATAAAAAGTAGTTTCCACTGCCACCAGCCAAAACTCGATCAGGGGAGACGGAGACGTGCCCCCTCGACTAACAGACCCTGGGGCAATCGAATTGCCCCAGCCAGTACGTCCACAATATGATGGTTTGTACTGGTTCTGTTCAGGATTCAAGACTAGCAAAGTCTTTGGTGACTTTACATGCCCTGGGAGACAGTAGTCAGTCCCAGGGTATGGAGTCTATGTTGGGGAGTCCCTAGGACACCCCTGGGTCACGGCACAGAGGGTGCTGTGTAACCCACATCACAAAAATACATAAGGCCCTATGGAGTAAAAGACCCCATAGCCCATTCAACACAAGGTTTAACCAAGAAAACACACTTCAACATGCCCAAGAGTGAGGGTAAAAGAGTCTCACTCTTGGCAGGAGAAAAAAAGAAACCCCAGAAATCCAGCAAAGCTGCTGGGGGACTCACTAGGTAGGGAAATTCAGCCTAAACAGAGAATTCTCCCTAACATCATCCACCGGGGATCAGCTCTCAGAAAGCTTCAGATCCGCTCCTCTTGCAGGAAATTTTAGACCTGCTAGAGAAAGGTGCCATAGAACCGGTACCGGTACCTGTAGCGGAGAGGAACAAGGGCTGGTACTCCCCTTACTTTCTCATTCCGAAGAAAGACAGAGGACTGAGACCCATCTTGGACTTGCGAAAATTGAACAAATTCCTCAGGAAAGACAAATTCAAGATGGTCACTCTTTCTCAGATCCTCCAGGCCCTTCAGTTCCAGGACTGGTTGGTATCTCTGGACCTTCAGGACGGTTATTTCCATGTGCCTATCCATCTCAAACACAGGAAATACCTGAGGTTCGCAATTGGCAACTCTCACTATCAATTTCGAGTGCTGCCATTTGGGCTGACCTCCGCCCCGAGGGTCTTCACCAAGTTAATGTCGGTAGTGGCGGCAAGTCTAAGGAGGGAAGGGATTCACGTCTACCCCTACCTGGACGATTGGTTGATCAGGGCTGTTTCATCGGAACAAGCTCAGATCCAGCTAAATCACGTGTGCCACTCCCTTCACAGACTGGGCTTATCCCTCAATTTAAAGAAGTCACAAATTATACCATCGCAGAGACTCCAGTTCATAGGAGCGATCCTGGACACTTCCCTGGGAAAAGCCTCGCCACCAGAGGCGAGGGCTCAAGATATTCTACAGGTGGTTACCAAGTTCCAACATGCCCAACATCTCCCAGCCTTCGACTTTTTGAGGTTGCTAGGCCTCATGGCATCCTGCATTTTCCTAGTGCCAGAGGCTCGCCTGAGAATGAGATCCCTCCAGTGGGCACTGAGGACTCAGTGGTCACAATTCTCAGGGAGAATGACAGATCTTCTTCAGGTTCCCGACAGAGTAGCTCGAGACCTTCAGTGGTGGGCCTGTCAGTAGAACATTCTGAAAGGAGAACAGTTTTGGCAACCCTGGCCGGAGATAACAGTAGTCACGGATGCCTCACTCACGGGATGGGGAGCCCACGCCAACGACTTGACCATCAGCGGTCTTTGGTCTCCATCGGAGTCCAGACTGCATATCAACCTGTTAGAGCTGAGAGCCATCAGACTTGCGCTGAAGGCGTTCCTGCCAGCTGTACAAGGGAAAAACGTCCTGATAATGACGGACAACACGGTGGCCATGCATTACCTCAACAAAAGAGGAGGCGTAGGATCACTACCCCTGTGCAGAGATGCGATGCAGCTCTGGTTTTGGGCAATCCAAGAAGGAATCTCTCTTTCGGCAGTTCACCTAGCCGGAGAGAAGAACTTGACAGCGGACGCTCTGAGCAGGCAGAGCACAGTCTCCCACGAGTGGGAGCTAGCTCAGGAAGTCCTTCAAGAGATCTTCGCCCTTTGGGGAACCCCTCAGGTGGATCTGTTCGCCACCAGCCTCAACAGGAAATGCGATCTGTTCTGCTCAAGAGAATTTCCCCCGAGAGGAGCTCTGGGAGACGCGTTCATAGTGGACTGGGAGTTTCCGCTTCTGTACGCGTTCCCACCGGTCCCTGTCATTCCTCAAATGATCAGGAGGTTGAGAAGATTCCGGAGAACCATGATCCTAATTGCCCCGGATTAGGCCAGGAGAACGTGGTACCCGGACCTTCTAGACTTTTCCATCTGCCCTTCAATTCGACTTCCACTCAGAGTGAACCTACTCTCACAGAAGGGAGGTCAGGTTCTCCATCCAGACATCAAAACCCTCAACCTTCACGCTTGGCTTCTGAAAGGCTGAGGTACAAGGATTGGGACCTCCCTGATGATGTTATGGAGGTGTTGCTTTCAGCAAGGAGGCCAGCAACAAAGTCTTTATACCGCTGCCGTTGGAACAGATTTTGCAGCTGGTGTAGAGAACAGAATATCGACCCTTTTTCATGTGGTACACCAATGGTTTTGTCCTTCCTACTATATTTGGCAAATTCAGGCCTTCAAGTTGGCACCAATAAGGGCTATCTCGCAGCGCTATCCATCTTTAAGCGCACTGCGGAAGAACCACCCTATTTCAAGTTACCCTTGGTAATACAATTTCTTAAGGTGTTAACCAATGTTTATCCCCCAAGACCATTCCAAGTTCCCCTATGGGATTTAAACTTAGTCCTAACTTTCCTGATGGGCACACCTTTCGAACCACTCCATTCTTGTTCGTTAAAATTCCTTACCCTTAAAACTGTTTTATTAATAGCACTTACATCTGCTAGAAGGGTGAGCGAATTACAAGCTCTTTCTTGTAAACCCCCTCACACTATCTTTCACAAAGACAAAGTTGTCCTGCAAGTGAAGCCTAATTTCCTCCCAAAGGTGGTTTCTGAATTCCATATCACTCAGAAGATTACCCTACCATCTTTCTATCCTCCTCCTCACCCGGGGAAAGAGGAAGAGAGGTTACACAGGCTAGACCCTAGAAGGGCTTTACGTTTTTACATCAGTAGACTAGCCAGGATAAGACAGGCAGACCAGCTGTTTGTAGGTTACACAGGTCACAAGCTGGGGTTACCAATAACTAAGCAGACCATTTCCAGATGGATCATTCTAGCCATTCTGGAATGTTATAAATTGGCAGGAAAAGAGCCCCCTTAAAACCTTAGGGCTCATTCGACCAGAGGTATTGCAGCTTCATCGGCCCTCAAGAGGTGTGCCGGTTAAAGACATCTGTGCTGCCGCTACATGGTCGTCTGTCCATACCTTTACACGATTTTACAATTTGGATTCCTCCTCCAGTCAAGAGACTAGGTTTGGAAGGGCTGTACTGCATTCTATTCATCAATAGAAGACAGCATGAAGTCAGTACTCTCTCCTCCAATAATAGAATACTGCTATGGGAGCATATCTAAGATGAGGAATACGTCGGAGGACACAATCCCTTCTAAGAACAAGTTACTTCTTACCTTGTAACGTTCTTTCGACGGGATGTTCCTCCGACGTATTCCTCGTCGACCCTCCCATCCATCCCCGCAGTTCTACTTCCCTTGTTGTTGCAGCTTACGCTCCTTCAGGGTGATTAGTTTAGTCCAGAAAGCATTATTGTGGGCTACAAAACGGAACTGAGCAACGGGCGCTGCGCGCGGCCTTTATAGCCAGGATGACGTCGGCGTCGAGACGGCGGCTGTCGAGGGACATCGACTCGAAGGACGTCGACGCGCAGCGCCCTCTAGAGAGAAAAAAATTTCAGAGGCCAGCAGAGCTGGATGGAGATATCTAAGATGAGGAATACGTCGGAGGAACATCCCGTCGAAAGAACGTTACAAGGTAAGAAGTAACTTGTTCATTTCCACGCCTCCCCTTTATAATCGCCAGGCTTCCCTTCCTATTAATCATGGAAAATACACCCTTTAAATTTTGTACTAGTTGTAACAAGAAATTTCCCTGGAAGGACTGGCACCGGGTGTGCAACCTCTATCTTCTGAGGGATCACAACGAGGGTCATTGTAAAGCTTGCAAGCTTTTTAAGCCCTAAAAGACCGAAAAACAAAGCGCTGGGCCCACCACGCCATGCAGGCGCCATAGACGTGGAGGGTGCTTCTAGCGACGGCAGCATCAGCATCTTCTCAGACGATGAAGGCGAAAGAGAACCTTCTTATTCTGACATGCAAACTCCCAACCTAACCAGTCAGTCTGGCGGCGCTGTTAGGGGGACTACACCTGGCGGCATCAGCACAGACAAGTCATCCCACACACAACCCAAGGCCAGAGGTCGACAACACTGTCTACACGACCACACACAGCGGCAAGGGGAAGGTCCACTAGCTCCCTGTCCTCTTGGCATTTGCAATCACGTTTGCCACACGCCAGGTCCCCAAAGTCGAGAGATAAATCTGACTCGGACAATGTCTCCAATACTGCCACCGAAGACCGTGCGTCGAGAGACGTGGTTCCGGCTACCCATCTGCCGAGAAACAACAATCTACATTAACGTCAAACTGCAAAGCCCACGCAGCCTTCGAAATTCTCTCACCTGGTAAAAAAAAACATGTCCCTGAAACACTGCATAAAGGCCGGCCTTCGAAACACCACTCTTTGAAGAGCCACAAATCCCATAGGGAGAAAGACAGTGCATCCTATAGGGAGAAAGAGTGTGTTTCTCAGTGGGAGGGTACTATGTCTGCAACTATGAAACACAAGATGCAGCCTGCACCAGAACTACCTCCCACTCCGCTCACTATCCCAAGTTCCTCACAGTGGTCTGCTGAGGATATAGACAGAGGGATGAGACGTATGTCCCATTTCTATGAAAAAAACACTCAATCAATAGCACCGGCATTCAAGCGGAAACGCTGGTAAGAGATGGTCTTTTGCGTATGTCCCTGACAGTCTATCAGGGGCTGTGGCTGCGCACATGATCCTCTAGTCAACTTTAACTATACTAATTAGCGTATGCTTTCTCCTTCTCTCCCTCACCATATTGATGTCTTCTAATGGTCTCAAGATCTACTGACACTCAATGGAGTGCATCGAACTCGCAACACCGAAAATATAGGTATGTGAAACTCCATACCTAAGGTTTTACAAATACTTTATTATAATGTATGATTAATAGCAATTCTATCCCATTGGCTCATTAGTAATAGACAGCATTTTTCACTTACAGTGGAGCTTAATGAATTGAAAAATCCAGCGTCTTCTGCTCTTTCCTCCAGTGATATGACTTTCTGCCGCAGCACATCCACTTCTGTGGCCATCTGCGCTCATCTGCGCTCTCGCAATTGTATTCTCAGTCACTTGCATGTCCAGTTTACTGGTGCGTTCACCCAGACCGCACAAGTCTTGCCTCACTAACCCAACGTCTATCCTTACACAATCAATTTTGGCTTCTAATGTGGCATGCAGCGCCGCAATGGCATTTAGGATCTGTTGGTTGGCAGCATCGTCCTGGTCCATCGTTTCACCTTAATCATTTTAGCCCTATCCTTCACTAGGCACTCTTGGCATAGGATACCATGTTGGTGTGTTTGCCTTTGGCTGTGTGTCTGGCTGCCATTGGTACTGTGGGTTCCCCTTCACTGCTACCTGGACCCATGTGTGCTCTAGAGTCCACCTCCACTACAGTGGGCCCCAATCTTGTTCAGATCAGTTTAATTTTCCAGCAACTATTGGTAAGTGGCACATAGCTTCTTGTCATATTTCATGCCTAATATGCGCATACTTATTAATGACAAATACTATTATCATGCTTCTTCCTAGCGCTACGCATGTCTCTCGGACTTCTAAGGTACAATATTAATTGGGCACTATATCTACGTGCGTTCGGTATAAGTGCACATGCATAACCAGCATTATATTATGTGGTAATATGGTAACTTTTCTTGATTTCTCCTTATTTTTTGTCGCACATGGCATCCACATCATAATGGAAATTCGACAACTTTGACCTGTCAACTAATATCCTTTTTGATATGTTTTTTGGTGCAATGTCACTTTAATTATTTTATGGACAATTACCTTTTTTTTGGCTGACTATTGTTATGTGCAAATCACCCTTTGTGGCCCCCTTTGTATTTTGTGTTCTGGTTATATTGCATGAATCACCACTTATGGTGTATCTCTGTACTGTTAATGTATACTTGGCATGCAGCCTCAGAGGAAGAGCCTTGCAGCCCGAAACACTTGTCAGGATGCCCTGTTCTCAATTAAATTATGCAAAACTTGCATTGATGTTATTGTTTAAGTGCGCAGACAGAAAGCAAACAACCCCTTTTCTGTACAGCAAATTCCTGTGGGTAACTTGGCAGGTTACCTACACCTTGCTTTTACCTGCAGCCCATCAACACAATCATTTCTTACAGTCTTCGCGCTGGCTCTCAATAGTCCTCCTCTGCCAACCCCACTTTCTACGAGTTAGCACTCCTACCAGAGAGCATGAGAGAGTCCTTAATTCCACTACTGAAGCCGAACAAAAATGCCACGGACTGCATATCGTCATTACTAAACCAAGATAGTAGGATCCTTACTGCGGTACTAGCAGGCAGACTACGGAAAGTGATAAGATAATATACCCGGACCAGGCAGGGTACGTCCTGGCCAGGAACATATCCTGGAACTTAAGGAGACTACACCATGTAATGCTACTCACCAAAGACAGAATGGAATGTTGTGCAGTGGCATCGTTGGATGCGACCAAAGCATTTGATTCCATCCATTGGGACTGGATGTATGCCATAATGAACAAAATGGGATTCGGGGTGCGTTACATGAATTGTGAGATTAATTTACACCGAACCAATGGCCAGAGTCAGGAGCGGAGTAAGCTACTCGGATAGATGGGTGCTGCTGAAAGGCACCCCTCATAAATGCGGTGGAACATATAGCAGCATTTTGGAGACAGGAATATAGAGATAGCGGTATTGATTTAAATAGAGTCAAACATATTGTATCAATGTATGCAGATGATATGTGGATATATTTACGGGACCCGGAAGAGAATTTACAGTATGTATGGATGTCCTGGACCTTTTCGGCACATTTTCAGGGATAAGGATAAAAAAGGCTAAATCCAGTTTATTCCTGCTAGCACAGATGGCAGCAAGGAAAGAGGCAGAACTATCTCTAGTGCTCCTTCCATGGAGTGGGCCCCAGTTTAGGTACCTGGGTCTTAACATATGTTGCGACCCCAGACAGGAACTTGAACAAAACACAATTCGAGCCAAAGAAGGGTTGACTAAGTCAATGCAGTTCAGGGTAAGACTACCTAGACTATTGCATTGCTTTACAAATATCCTGTACAACATAGCGATGAGGTTCTTCCTTGGGTTAGACACCGAATGCAGAAGGTTCCTGTGTCAGGGTGGTAGGCACAGAGTTGCCCGTAACATGCTACAAAGACCCTATGAGCGGAGTGGACCTAGAATACCTAATTTTGAATTGCATTATTTAACATGCCATGTGGTTAATTGGATGGCAGATAAACCCATGATGGGCGACCTGCTCCTCTACAGCCGGAGATAAAGAAATTACTCCTGAGAGACATAGTATGGGTGCCACAGCAGGAGCACAGAGGTTACCCACGTCTAGCGACACTAGGTGTACAAATCTGGAAGAGGGCTTGCAGGCAGGACTGTGGGGATCATAGACTCAATGCCGCCACATACCCCTTGGCGGCAGTAATGGCAGACAAACGGGGGCTGCGGGCTGGAGTTCGAGCACGTTGCGAGCCATGTGGTATTGCTACAATCTGGGATCTATGGGAAGGGGAAAGCAGTTGGTATTCTCTGAATTGCAAGCAACCACAGGCATACATAAGGGCCAATTCCTGTTACATAGTGCTAGCCTAAATACAATTAAGAAAAGCTGGAAGGCGGGAGAAAAGGCCATGATAGTGAACGAAGACATTGAAACCATGATAAATATTTGAGAGCGGGGCCATTCCATATCCAGGTTATATGATGTCCTCATAGGGCGTAACTCATTGGAAGGAATGAAATGCAATGTGGGATGGGAGAGAGAACTGGGCAGAACATTTTAGGAAAAGGAATCGGATAATGTTATGGCATACCATTAAAAGAAAAAAAAAAGTGAGAAATGCTAGACTGCAGATGATCCAATTTGACATCACCCAACGAGCATACCTCACACTGGAAGTGATATCCAAGTTCAGAGGTTCTAACAAGAGGTGCCCCAAATGTAATACGGAAAATGCAGGTATGCCGCACATGTTTTGGGAATGTGCTAAAATACAGGAATTCTGGAAGAATATAGCAACCAGGATGGCCCTGCGGGAATCACCCTGGATGTACAAACCGCAGAAGCACGCATATTGGGTCAGTTTAAGAGGGGAACCAAACAGAAAGCAATGGGTATTGATAATTTATTTCTATTGCGCTGGTACACAAGTGTTTCAGAGTGCGACAAGGCAAGGGAGGGGAACGGGGAGAACAAAACAGCGATCTTACTAGGCCCAGTGACATTGAGAACGTGCAAGTGCATGAGAGAGGGGGAGGGGAAAAGTGCATGGAAGGGGGGAGAAGTGGAAAGTGCGAAGCAGAGGAGAAACTAATAATAAAGCCACAAACGGTGGTAGTGCAGCCAGCCATTTGCAAGTGCTAGATTTAAGGCAGCAGACAGGGTAGGTCTGATAAGTGCAGGAAGAAAAAGGGTAAGTTCAGATATCTTGTATACGTACTGGCTAAACACAGCATCGCAATGAGATGGAAGGATCCTGCAGCGCCAAGTGTTAACAAATGGTGGGAAGACTTGAGAAAATGGTTGACAGCCGAAACAGGGGTGTGGGAGAGGTCACTTGGAGACCAAAAGCAAGAGCCTGGATCAGATCTAATGCAATGGATAACCCTCACTGTCAATATGTTCAGCCAAAGTAATGACAGCCAGACTAGATTATTCAGGATGGGAGAGTGCATGGTAAGCCCCCTTTAGAAAGCAAATGCATGTCTTGCAGGCTTGAGGAGGGAGGGGGGAAGTTGGGAGGTTATTATAGTTTAATATGTTGGAATGTGTAATTGATTTACACTGAAATTATGAGTAATGTGGAACAAAACCAATACAAATACTTACCCAAAAAAAAATGTTTCTGGAAGTATTTGGCAGGTGGTGGCAGTGGTACGGGGACAAGGAAAGGGTTGGAAATAAACAGTCAGCAGCTGGATTGGAGTATCTACTCTGCAGAAACCACCATCGACCAAGTCCTAATGCTCTCCTGTTAGTGCTGTTTAAGAATCTGTAAATCCGAATCCCTGCTAAATAAAGGCTGAGAGCAATATTGCAGTGATTCTCTACTGGTTTAACTTCTGTTGCTATATTTCATGTAATGACTTGTTGCAGAAGAATCAGTCAGTATGTCCTGTTGAACAATGACTGTGGAATTAAGGCAGAATTTTGTCTGGCTGGGAGTGTGACAGTGTGCTGTGAGCCTTTGAGCCCTCAAGCCCTCTCAGCTGATTTACTTAAAACTTACTGTTGGCAAATATTGTGGCACAACTCGTTGCAGTAGCAGAATCTGTCAGTACACCTGCTGATCACTGTGCAATTAAGCCGAAAAGGCAGAGACTTGGGGGGGATGACTGCAGGTCGGAAGTCTTTATGATCTCTCAGCCGATTTATTTACAATATACCAGTGGTCCTTCGTACAGTCGATGAGTTTGATAAGTATTCCCTCGGGGGAGGTGGACAGTGTAGGTACAGAAGACCTACTGATGATAATAAATGAATCCGTGGCTGTAGGGACATTGGCTTCAAATCTGGCTAAAAGCCTGCAAAAGTGGAGTCCAGGTTGTTTTGCCTTTACCAATGCATTTAACACAAATAAAAGCCAGTACCGAGCCTGTCTGCGTTGGGTGCATGATTATATCAGCAGCTACCTGCACTAATGAGCAACGGCAGTGGGACAGCATTCCACAACTGTTATACTAACACCTTTGAAATCTTATGCTGCTGATGGAAAACTTATTTAATCTAATACGCCTAGTGAAAAGAATCATGGAGAAATATAAAGGTTCTGTCTCAGTCCTTTTATCAGTCTCAACTCAACAAACTGCATCAAAGCAGTTTGGGAAAAGTGACGTAAATCAGTGAAGTTTCTACTTATGTTAAGACATTAGATGCCGTGTCCATAACCTCGAAGACGCCACTAGATATGGAGGATGACTCAAATAGTCTCCAAGGGACTATTTGATAAAATAGCACCACAGAAGATCATGGAAAATCGAGAGCAACCAGTTAATAATAATTCCTCGGCAAATGAGGACCACCCAATAAGGGACCTCTTAGTGGTCGTCAATGATAGTAATATTGAGGAAGCGGCTATAATTAATGATGTCCCCGAATATTCACCGGAGTCTAATTACTCTACTCTGAATACTTAGTCTGTCTTTTCTGCCTTGGAAAAGCTTGGGTGTTTTAATCATGAGGCACCAAAACAAGAAGGCTTGTGAGATCAAAGCTAATGGCATGGGCATAAGGAAGAACATCCAAGACTATTTTAAAAAATCAGGATCCATGACAAGTATGGGTCTAAGAAAATGAGCGCTGGCCTGTTTGGTTAGTATTCCTAATACAAAATTAGCTCAGTCTCCAGTAGTGATAGAAGTCTTCTAGAATTGGCTCCAAATGCAGATTTGACACCCTTGATGCCTAGGAGAGTTATGTTGACTAACCCCTTCACATCTGTTGAGGTACAAGTTAGAGCACCCAAATAGTATCCAGGAGATGTAGCTGGAAAATCATGATAATAGTTCAGGGTTCCCCCAACAAATAATGCACCATTCTCTCCAAGAACTAGATAATTCGATCAGACTAACTGCACCAGAGATCTATGCATTGAATGTGCTAGAATATCAAAGCGACAACCAATCAAGAATGTATAAAGGTGGTTAAAAAGGGAAAGAAACCCCGGAAAGCTGGCTCAAGAATATTCTTAAGACATATACATTTTGCTGAAGAAACGCAAGGGTGGATGGAGTTATGACCCCTGCTAAGATTCAAGAGTCGGATACAGAGGGGCTGGGCTCATCAAACAATCTAACTCTGGTCCCTAAGAGGGACAGGAAAGAGAACTTCCATAACTAATGAGAAAATAACAGACGTTTCAACACCAGTGATAGACATGAATATTGAAAGCATTTGTTTTCCAGTGAATGAGAAGGAAGGGGGGAAAACGGCTACTCTGGACCAGTGTACACAGGAATTGTTGCTGATCTTGCATTCATCATCATTACCTACAGTTTTAGAATGCTCCATCATTGAAACAACTGAAACAAATCTGGGCGCGCATTTGACTGAACAGGGTGCTTCAGTTGACCAGACTAAGGTCAAAGATTATGATGCCCATACTGTTATGGGGGTTGGTTTGTGGTCACAGATTGTTTAGTTGAATTACAACCAACTAATCATGAGTGAAGCTAGTGAAATTGGGAGAGCAGATGCTTTTTCTCCTAGTCTAGCCCTAATGATAAAGCAATTTGGGAAATCTCTGCTTACAACCTCCAATCGTACACAGAATATGAACATTCAAAAAGAAATTGTGTATTCTAACTCAGATTCTTGTATTTTGTCCGATAAAGGAATTTGTGAAACATCGGATCAAAATGTGTACTGTACCCACAAAGTGCACTGCTCTTCTTATGTCCATTTTGTTTTGCCCCTTGTGGGATCAGATTATACAATTGTTCTGTTCGAACATATAGAGAGTTTGTCAGTGAGCAAGAGGTTTGATAATGACATGAGTGTGTTGGAGGCTGTGGACAAACAGCTCCTTTTGAAATTGGTGGAATCTGATCAACTGGGGAATAAGTTAAACCAGGTTAGTGATAAAGGTTCTACATTGCATAGTGAAAACAGCAGGGAAAAAACAGTTGCTGGGGGGCAGACGTGATCGGATCCCATGAAAGAAGTTAATTGACCGCCTGTCTTCCCCCTTCTTGAGATGGTTCCCAATCTCTTCACTGGCTCCCAGTGGCTGCAAGGATTATGTTCAAGACCTTTTGCATTGTCCACAAGGCCTTCTGTGGCCTGGGTCTGCAATACCTTCAAACTCTCCCTTCGGAAATACCTTCCTACTCGGACTCTTCACTCTTCTACCTCCAACTCCCTCAGGGTCAGTCGCTTCTCCAAGCAATGAGTTGGGGGTTGATCTTTCTTCGGCTGGGTCCGTCTTCTGAAACAGCTTCCCTCCCTCTCTGAAACTTGAGAACCATCTTCGGTTCTGGAATCACCTCAAGACCTTCTTTGCTTCTGCCTTCCCTCTTCCTCTCCCCTGCTTATCTGTCTGTTCTGGCACCAGGCACCTGGCTACCCTCTGATTTCGGGCCCAGATCCCTGGCCACCCAGCCACACACCCGCACTGCCTCCTGGCAACCCATGCACTGGGTCTGTATCTGCAACCCTACAGTCAATATACTGCACTTATCAGACACCTGCTGTCTGAGCCTTATTCTTGCACTTGCCATCTGCTGGCCGCACTACCTTGTTGTTGTAACATGTTCATCACTTTCCACTCCACCCCTGCCCCTTGGACTTTCCTCCTCCCTCTCCCATGAACTTGCGCGTTCACCATGTCACTGGGCCTAGTAAGATCGTTGTTTTGTTCCTCCCTTGTACCCCTCCCTTGCCTCGTCGCGCCCTGAAACACTTGTGTATGGGCGCGATATAAATAAAACATCATATCAAGTTTCTAATTTGATATCAGAAATCTGTATGGAAAATCAAATGAATGAGGGGTGCTCCAGGACTGTTCTTCCCTTAAAATTCTTTTAGAAAAGATAATAAATGGTCAGTAGGAAGTTATACTGAACAGAAAAAATGTTATAAAACTATTTCATGAAATTCCACAATAAAGATTATTGGAGTCCAGAGATATTGAAAGGGTTTTCTTTCCACATTATGAGAGATTAGACAGCGTTCAACTGGAGTTCAAATCTAGTATTGTGATACACATGATTGTCAATGAAATAGATATGTTGAGGACTCTTGGCAATGATTTAAGGAAATATCAGTTCTTATCAGTTGTGGTGACTGAGGAGATGGAGAAGAGGAGTCTTGGTGCTTTCATCGCGGGGTATCATCCTACTGTTAACATTGTTTGTAAAATCAATGATGATAAAGTGAGGCGAGTTGAATTTGTGCAGCCCGTGATGACTGGCTAATAAAGATTCCCAAGATTGGCTCTGACTGCCTAAAACCTTTGTTAAACCATTCAGGAAATTTGGAGATCCTGGGACCGGACTCTAGACCAAATTAAGACAACGGCTACTATTGAAGTCCTGAGTTGGAATAGTCAGGGATTTAAAAGTTTCTTGGGTGATGTTGCCAGACAAGAAAAAAATATATATTTTTTCAGGCGGTATGGCTGATGGTCTTTATGATTGTTGATGGTTTTTTGATCCATCAACAAATGGCATTGAAGGGGCAGGGGTGTAGACCCTCGGGGACGAGGTTGTCCTTATAATCATGGATCATAATTCTAGTTGAAGCTGAGGCAATATTAGACTCCATTTAGTTTGTTGCTGATTAGGGTCATCATAAAGGCTTTTCTGCAACAAAGATTGTTATTGTTAGTATCTATAGCAATCCTTGCGATATCAATCTGTTGATTATTTTGGTAAGATTGGGTGAGATTGACACCTTTCTTTGTGAGAATGATGGGAACCACTTTATGGTAGCAGGGGATGTAAATGTTTGATTGGGCGGAGATCAAGGAAATCGGATTGAATATGGTGGTAACATCTCATGAATAAAGGAGGATGGGAAATTATGGGTTTAGTTCTTAGAGATTTGGAATTTAAAGATTGTAAATGGCTCTACCCGGGGTGATTGTCCTCCCTGTTGTACTTGGAAGTCAGGTGGAAAATCTGCTTTGTTGGATTACTTTGGCTTGACTTCAGATCTGTTTGGCTGGTGTACAGAAATGTGCGGTTATGGAGACATATCTAAGTGACCACTTGCAAATAAGACTTGAGTTATGGGACATGTTTTCTCAGGAATTCCAACCATGCAATACTGTTTTATGATAAACCATGGAGGAAATAGAATTTCCAGGCTTATTCGTGATTCTAATAATGAGTTGATTTTGGATTTTACACATCTAACATTAGGTCATTATTATTCCAGTAAATTTTCAGCCTTTATTGGAAGTCTTAAATACTAAATCGACTAGATCTAGGACCTAAAAGTGCCATTCCAACCACTCCTATATGATGCCTTAGTCCAAAACAAAAAGAAAATATTGAGAAGAGAGATAACGGCACAAAGAGTTTATATTGGTGATGGGTATCTCTATGTAGAAAAATGTGAAGCCTGAAACAAACTTTAAAAACTGGCTTGAAGGACATCGGTACGTGATGCGCCAAAATGAGGGCTTGAAAATGTTCTATTATCACTAAACATGATACCAGGAATTTCTGCATCGGATAAATTTGATGAGTAGACCGCAAAGCTGCATGCAGTAACCCCATTTCAGAAAAAGTGTGGGTGGCTCATTTTTCTAAAGTCTATAGGAAACCTACACAATCTGTTTCGTTTCCCTGCTTGGATATCGTGTGGAATCTGGTTTTGGCCAAAATGACCGTACTGAAAGTTCCGACCCATCAAAAAATCTGAAAATGCATACCACCAAAGGTTCAAACACCAAATGTTCGAACCTTTGGTGGTATGGATTTTAGGTAGGTAAAAAAAAGACTGCAGGGGTGTCCCCCGCAATACCCCGCTCACCATACTGTACAGTATGGTGAGCGGGGGTTGCGGGGGACACACCCGCAGCTGCCCGACAACAAAAAACAACAACAAAAAAAAAAGTAAAAAGGCTGCAGGGGGGTTCCCCGCAACAACTCGCTCGGTGGTTGCAGGGGACACCCTTGCAGCTCACCGACCAAAAGTTATTAAAACAAAAAGTAAGTCGGAAAGAAAGGTAAGTAGGGGGGGGTAGGGAGGTTTGGGGGTGTGTTTGTATGGATGTGGTGTTTATTTATGGATGTCCACATGGGAAATGTACGAAAAATGCTGTAGTGCGTACATTTCCCATTTAGACTTTTTGTATGTGGTGATTTCCATCGTGGGAAAATAATGTAGATTCTGGAATCTTACCATTTCAGTCGAACTCATTGAGAAGCTTATAAAGGCAGCCTCTAATTCTGTGGCAGCTGGCCCAAATGAGTTGTCAAATGCCATTCTAAAAGCTGACCCTATTATGTGGTCTCATTATTGTGCTTTCTTTTTAGTAAAGTCCTGTCCACATGTATGACAACTGCTACGTAGAATCAAGCAATTATTGGCCCGATCTACAAGAAGGGAGATGGGGCTGATTCTAGTAACTATTGCCCTATCTCCCGGTTAGGGGAGTCTGCCTAAAGTCTATGCTAGTGGTTTGTAGATCTCCGACTCTTAGTAGCAGACTGTACTAACTCAGGTCCTTGGTAGAGTGGCAGAGCAGTCAGGCTTATCCTAAGAGGAAGATGTGAGCTGTAGTTAAGTACATTGAACCTTAGCTAGACAAGCACACCAAAGAAATGTACACGCATAATTCATATAAAATTAAATATTTGTTATATATACACACCAGAATCACTTTAAATACTTTAGACATTCACACTAGGACACTGCGGAATACTTGAGAAAAAAAATCAAAGGACACTTTCACTTTAATGTTTGTTTTTCGGTTACATTTGTAGCAATGTTAGAAAGGGAAAAGACAATATTATCCATTATTACGCGCACATGCGTTTTTTAACAGTTCATAAAGTAATACATTTACTCTGGAAACACATATAGTAAAGTTACTTTAAGGGAGGAAAATGGTTGGTTAGTGTTACATTAGCTTGGTTCAAGGTTTTGGAGAGGGTTTCTTCGCACAGCAAGTCTTAAGTACAAAAACGCAAACCTAGCTAAAGGCAGTTCGGAGATGGCTCAAAGTCTTGCCAAGCAGAATACGAAGAGTTCCTGAGGATTTCTTCCAGTCTCTAGTGTTATAGAAGCAGCAAATTAACTAACAAGGGAGACCTGTTAAAGGACTTGCTGAAGGGACACAAGCTGGGAGAAAATGTCTTATGGCAGAATCTTGTTTGGGCATACCAGAGGACCGGGGTTCTCACTACACAATCACTGTTCAGAGCACCCATTGCCCAGCAAGCCCTCCCCTGGTATATAGACGGAGGACTCAGCCAAGGGCAAGTTAGAGCTTTCCTTTATTTTCCATAACAGAGATCATACAGGAAAAAAATAATTCGTCGTCAATCACAGCTCCTCAGTCTGTGTCATATGTATCTGTCCTCCATCTACAGAACTGTGTAAGCATGTTCTTCGTGTGTGCACATGTATGTCCGTGTAACATTGTGCAGGTATGCGAGTTTGCTTCATGGCTAACGTTGGTGTGGTGTCTCTAATTACGTCAGTCCAGTGAAGCACCGGTATCCAGGAAGATATCAGCTGGATAAGTTTTGAATGGCTATCTAAGAGAATATCTGTTTGTATATGTGGATGTCACCGGCCCTCCTGGGGGCTGGCCAAGCAGTGACTGACATCTTGCATTTCTGGCTCTTGGGGCTGTCATGCTTATGGGGCTGTCATGCTTATGAGGGTCAAGAGGGGGCCGTCCAGCACCCTCGCTTCACCCCCCCCCCCCCCCCCTCTGGTCGACTTGTCGATCACTCCACCAAACCTATTCACTGCTGCTTTTGGTAGCAATATCTTAGTTATTCCTCCAAGATGTTCTTAGTAATTTGCATGGTCATTGAAACTCCATGTCATGTAACACATTCTGGGTTACACCATACCCATTTGAACCAGTGCCTCTTGTTATCCACAGGATCATCCAATGCTATCATCTCGATTGGGGAAAAATGGGCACTCCTTTATCTGTGTCCTTAAGTTTATTTCTTTCCTCTACTATTTTATAATCTTCACCATTTGTATTTCTATCTACTATTACTTTCATCCCTATTGTTTTCTCTGTCGTCTTGCACCATTGCGTGATGCAGATCTTTATTACACATAGTGCTAATAGTGCTGATATTAGTGTTCCTAGTCATATTTTTAGTCCTCCTTCCATCCATGTGGGCATCTATGAGAATATATATGACAGCCAACTTTAATATTTTCCTGTTCCTTTGGCTTCCTCCTCATTTTTGGTGTGCATTTTCGACTATCTGGTCACTGCATCTGTTAGTGTGCCATTGTGCTTCATCGTTTGCAGGCACAAATATAAAGCAAGAAGACCCGATCTTGGCACAAACCCCTCCTTCCATTGTTGTGAGAAGGTCTAGAACATACCTGTTCTGGAGAGCCATCAACCTTACTGCTCAGAGCTGCTCTTTTATTGCGTTGAAGCCATTTACAGTTGAGTTTATTGTCTGCATTTGCCCCCATCTCGTAATCTGGAGCCATTTCGCATTTGTGTATGTCAGTACTGCTGCAAAGAACATCTCCGTCCTACTGAAAAATCAACGTTAAGGTGATATATATATGATATGATATGGCATTTATAACGCGCTTATACACAAGTGTTTCAAGGCGCGACGAGGCAAGGGAGGGGGACAGACAATGAGCCTACTAGGCCTGGTGTCTTTCAGATCGCGCAAGTGCATGGGAAGGGGAAGGAGGAGAAGTGCGAGGGAGAAAGGAGAGAGGACAGTGCAGTACATGGGGTAAAGAAAAGAAAATTAAACAGTAAGTAAAAGTACGGCCAGCAGGTGGCAAGTGCAAGGATAAGTGCTGACACCAGGTGTCAGGTGCTGGTAGTGGGACTGTAGGATACAGAAACAGTCCCCAAGTGCGGGGGTTACCAGGAGGGCAGTGCAGGGGTGCGACTGGCACGGGAGGGGACCTGGGCCCGAGATCAGGGGGTGACCGGGTAACGAGTGCAAATTCAGTGCCAGCCAGGACGTTATTAAGGGAGAGAAGGAGAAAAAGCAGAATCAAAGAGGTTTTGAGGTGCTTCCGGAACCGAAGATGATTCTCCTCAAGTTTCAGGGAGGCTGTTCCAGACGGAGGCCCCAGCCAAAGAAAGAGATCTACCACTGGTTAGTCCAGTGCTGCTTCTGATGCTGAAGGAGTAGTAGTTATTGCTTTTCACTCTACTGACTTCCACTGACTTCTTTCTTCTTTCTTCTTGCATTGTCCGTCCTAGGGAAATCTTCTGTCTTGATATCCTTTTGTGGTACTAATGCTGGTGTTTTGATGTGTACCAATGAACTTACACCTGCCTAGTTCATACGCCTTGGATCTGCACTTCCAATAAGGATCCATTAATAATGCTATCCCAACCTTCATTGCTGGATGCTTTTCTGTGTAATTACACTCCGTTTTCTCCAACCTTTACTGCTCAATCATTCTGGGAACACAATGCTGCTTTCTTCAGTGGTATTATGGGCATTGATCCAGCTTCATTTTCCACCCAGGTCAGTTACCTTGTGCTTGCATCTCATTCTATCAGGCATTTATAATTTTCTGCCTGTATTGTGTTTATTGGAGCTTGTAGGAGTGTGTGTACTTTACTGCCTACAACTCCCTTCTTCCATCCTTCAGCTTTGTACGCTTGGCCATACACAAGCATCATGTGTCTTTCCCAACATCCTGGTTCTCCTATTTCCTTGGGTCCCTTCTTAGGATATGGTAATTCTTTCAGTGTTAAAGTTTTATTGTTTTTGTCTCTCCTTTCTGTGGGCCGTAAGTTATGCATTGTATAGCCTGGTCTTTTTTCCAATACTCGCCCATGTCAAGTGTCTTTATCTTCATAGGGTAATGTTGCCTTGGACATCCATCGCATTGTTGCTGTTCTCCCTTGAAATCTTCTTTGGGTTGTAAACATTGACAGGTGCATAAGGCATTGTGCCCTTTCTGCTGGTATTTCAGTTGCTACAATTATTCCGGAGGCACTCGTGGCATAGGGGATTAATGAGCAAACATAGCAGCTCTCCCCTGTGGTTCGTTCACCTACTTTAGTCATGTGCGTGTACCACATGTTATTAGATACTCTAGCAGTATCAGTGAGCTACGGTTCCATCCCTTCCATGTCTTCATCAGCACTGCCTCTACCTCTCTTTACTGTACTTACAGTGCTTAACTTTCCACCTGACATGGTGGTTCAACCTGCTGGAGTTGAGGTTGTCAGTAGAGGTCAAAGCAGTATTACTAGCAACATATGACATTCACCAAAAGATGAGGGTGAAAATACTTCATGAGAATAAGACAAGGACACAAGCATTCTTTTAATAATGCCCTCCATCACTTACACCTCTTGTAGTTTGGAGATATCAGTTTGCCCGCCTGAAATGCACTAAAACGACAGATAATGCATTCGTATTTTTTCAAGCACTGCAAACTTGGTTTTGTGTCATTGCAAGGAGAAACAGTTTACCACACAACTCTTATGTTAGGGTCACGTAGTACAGAAAGTACAGATGGATCACCTATCTCTAGGTGTGGGTATAATTAGGCGAAATAAGCTATGAAAAGACGGAAAAACACATTAGGATGACACCTTCTTGCGCTGTCTGATCTCCTGACAAATTGGAGAAATTGGCCTTGGAAGGTTTCCGGATGAGGATCAAGGGGAAGCATGAAACGATACCATAATACCAGTCATAATAACAGTCGCACTTTCACGATGAATGCTGTCCGTGTGCGGAAAGAAAAATAATAAACAGTGTGCCCTCACTCTGAATGAGTAGGAAGTCCTTTCCCCATCTCTCTTGCTCTGGAGCGAGTAATCGTAGGTTGGCCTCTGCTTGGTTGGGATGCTTCAAGGCAATTGGTTTCTTCCGCTTGTGAATTGTTGGCCCTTTCATGGTTGGTGCTAGGAGAGGCCGCTGCTTTGTAGGGTTTGATGTCTACCAGGTGATTCCAAGTATTCTTTACTTCCAATTTAACTGCTCGCTCAGTAACCTGCTCCACCGTATAAGGTCCTTTAAAACGCTGCGTAAACCACCACATGGTAAAGATTCTTAGCAATACCTTGTTGCCAGGATACAACTGTGGCTACTTTAAAAGGTCCTCATTTGCTTCTGTGTTGTTCTCTTCTCGTGCTTCAGGGCTCTCCCGTTATCCCTGCAGTTGATGAGAAATAAAAGGCTCTAGCCATCAAGGAAGCAGTGTATTCGTACATTTCCTGGCCCAATGCATCAGACATTTTTTCTGCATCTTTGAGAGCCCTACTGGGAGGAGCCAGGGCAAGTCTTATGTGCTGTTCTGTTACCACCTCATGTGGAGTTAAATGGTGGTCGGACCCTGGTACTTTGACCAATGAGAATAATGCCAATGGAAGACAGTGTGGCCAACTCTTGGTGAGGGTCTTTTTAATTTTGGTTGTGCCAACTTTGAGCTGCCCGTTGAGACGCTCACACCAGCTGTTTGCTTGCGGTGATAGGTACAGCAGAATTTGCTGTATTCCCAACAAGGTTGTGATGTGCTGAAACATCTCATTGGCAAAGTGAGGGCCATTGTCAGACCGAAGGACCTCACACACACACACCACATCGTGGAAAGATTTCACAAACCAGGAATTTCACCTCTCTAATGGCATCAGGATGGGAACAAGGACCAGATTTGGGCCATCTGGAAAATGGGCATACAACCACTATCATGTAGTGGTAACCCTGGCATACTTGGATCATGTCGTCCTAGTTGACGTACAGGTGTTGGAATGGACCCATTGGGCGAGGTATGGCTCCTCTCACTACCTTTAGTGTATGACCTGCTGTAAATTGTTTACAAACTAGATAATTAGTCATGAATTCATCCATTTGTTCTGCGAAATTGGGATAGAACCAATCCTCTCCAATATGAGCAGCAAGCACCTCCTTACCTAGATGGGTAGGATGATGTAATTGTGTCAGTGCAGTGTGCAATAATGAAAATGGCATTATCACTTTTCCTGTTATTTTGCCGCCATAAGGCGTCTTTCGTTGACATTGTACATCCCCTCTTAATCCATAACTTGTTCTTCCCTGGATGCAGCTCCCTGAAATTCCATAATCTGTCTCATTGGTAATGTGCTATAGGCTTCCTTAAGTATCATTACTTTCACATGATTGCACACTGGGCTTATAGGCTTCCTTAAGTATCATTACTTTCACATAATTGCACACTGGGGACGAAGCATCCATTTCTAATATGTCCCCAAAATAGGTGGCACGTTTTGCATCTGTCTGCTGCCTCGTTGCCCCTAGAGATGACCCTCACCCCCCTTGTGTGTGTTTGCCACTTTGCCACTGCCATGCGTAGTGGGATCTGCCTCTGTCAATCTACCCAATAGAAGTGGGTGCTGCACCAGTGATCCATCAGCACGTCTGAAGCCTCTCCTCAGCCAACGTGGCAGACTAGAATGCACCGTGGATGTCACGTACTCTGAATCCGAATACACTGTCACTTCCTTTCCTTTGCGGTGCTTCATTCCCAATATTAAAGCTACTAATTCTGCTGCTTGTGCTGATAATTGTGACGGTAGACTCGCTTGCACCGTCCTACCTTAATCTCACTACTGGTGTCCTAGTATGTCTTTCCCCAGTCGTTTGGTCAATTGTTGACGACCCATCAATATAACGCATGTCTCCCCTCTGACCACCAAATTTCAGAGGCTTAATGCGGCACGGCAACGGCTACAGCAAGGTTGCCCAGGAGGGAGCAGGTGAGTCCAATGGGCAGTCCAGGGACACTTCTGAAGTTCTCTGGGGGGGCATGCTACCTCAAGCAGGGGTCAAGACCAGTTTCTCCCACTAGTCCATGGAATTAAGTATCGACAAGGGTCTTCTGAGAACAGGCAAAAAAGCAGGGGTTCACCAGGCAAATCACTGGAGAGGTTGATGGTCTACTACAGAAGTCCTCTGGTCGTCACCAGCTTATGCTCTTCTTGGTAGGAATCTTTGCTCCAACGTAGGTCTAATGAATGGCTGCAGGAGTCCTCCTCTTATCCAGAAGTGGAGGGGGAAGCAGGTTGAAGCCCCCAACGGTAAGGATCTGCACCATTCAAACAACCTGTAGTTGTCAAATCGGGGACAACTACTGGTTTCACATGAGCTCAGCAACAGACTTCATGAATATGTATTTGATTGCAGGCCTGAGAGGGTAGGAGAAAGGCCGAACTATGAGAAGGCCAAAGAAAAAGTGAAAAATGTCATTGCAAGGCCATCTTTTGTTGCGGGACACCTTTAGTATCCATTCGTGATCACATTACAAAAAAGTCCAGCAGGAAATGAGCATGGTAAGGAAATATAATACAGCCTTTACACTTTCCTCATAAGACAGAGAAGTGACAAACTGTTCCTCACAAGGATTCCCCTCACCCTACGACGTGATGGTGAGCCGCCTATCCAGAAAGTGGATAGAAAAAGAAATAACCTAATTGCTACTGAGTTGAAAATACCTAAATGTGCGGGAACCTTTTTACCACTAGTGTCTTGGGGCAAAGAACACAACAAAGACCAATAGTGCTATATACACAAAGAAGTCAAAGGAAGTTGAAATCAAAAATGGGAACAACGTTGAGGTGGTAATATTTATTAACCTCATATACGTATCTGCACTGATGGTAATTAAACCTAGTTTTCTTTTTTTTTTCTTTTTTTATAGTACCAATGTCTTTTTGTGATTTTCTTGTATTGTTTGTAAGGAACTCATGGTGGTAACAGTAAAGACGGACACAAATGATCACAGTTAAAGGGTGTTTATTAAACTGTAAGCAGGTTGGAAAAACGCCTAATCTAAGCCTAAATCTAAGATGGGAGCAAGCGTCGACCATCAAATGAAAATAAGGCCGTCCTAGTGGCGTTGTGTCAAATAAAAAGGGCCTATACTAAGAAACATATTGCCAAACCTTACAACTAATACGCAAGGGATGTAGAATGGTTTTCAAGAAAAGAAAGAAGTGTTCACAAATATGTCTGGATGCGCTAGCTTGGTCTCCCTTCCCCTCGTTTGGAGCCCGGGATAAGATGGGATCTTGGAGCACAGTACACTCTCAAGCTTCCCCAGCACAAGACAGTTCCACTTGCGGTCATCAGTGCCGTTGATGGTCAAGTCTTGTTTCTCTTGAAAGTCTCTTGCCTTCGAAGGCCTGACGTATTCAAGTAACAAAACAAAAGTTCCTTCAACAAAACGAAAGTTTGTTTCCTGGTTTCACTTAGGGTGAGGATTCTTCACCCCTGGGTCCCCCTCTAGGCACTGAACCCTCTTTACCTTGAGCCTCCCGCCACCGGGTTCTCTATGGCTTTTCCTTCATTCAAAAATCTTAGTCTTTTTAAACCGGTCCAGTGGACATCCCTCGGCCGGGATCACCTTTGTCTGCACACTGTTTCTTGCGACTTTAGACTTTGCCCCTTTCTCGCCAGCATCCCTCGTTTTAATAGTTCTTAGGTCAAAGTCTTTCGACTGTACAGGGATTTTGCTTGACCTCCTGCATGACCACTTTGACCTATCTCTCCTACAGCCTTCTGGAATCTGTAGTTTTACTCAGATGGGGATCGACGGGAGTTTCTCGGAACAGCACCTACCTGGTGCCCGTCCCCTTCTGCAATTAGTATCACCTTTACAATTTTACAGTTCTTTGAACTTCTCTGACTTTGCCACTTTCTTTCACCACAGCCCGGTTCATATCGACTCCCTGGTTGTGATTAACCGCTTGGCTTTCCTCTTAGCTGGAGTCAAGTCTCCCTTGCCCCGGTTTATGAGTGTCGATATTTTGCTTGTACCGTTGACATTTACTGCAACACACTTGGGCTATTTTCTTCGGTTTTAGGATTCCTTCTGGTCTCTCCTCGTCAGCCTCTCGATGTTTGCTGCCTTTCTCCTCCTCTTGAACTGCCAGGTCTGGATAGCTGTCTTCTCATGCGATCTGCCTTGCTCATACTGTACTCTCATGCTCCACCCTTTGTCCCTGTGGGGAAGGGAAAGTGTCGTCAGGTGTGTGTGATTCTGATCAATTTTCTCACTTTGCCTGAACCTTGTATTGGGACATGTCAGGTAAACAGCTCTGGTGTTAGTCCGTTCTCTGGTGTGTCATTCAAAAGTGTTTGTGTCGGAAAGGGGGCAAGGGGCAGTGCTTTTAAATTTCCTATGTGGTAGGATGGGAAAAAGGTGTTGAAAAAAGGGATACCACGTCCCACCCGTCGGTCTCCCACTCCCCGAGGACCCCAATCCAAGTGATCCTGCCTCACCGGTCCACCCCAGGAACTGGATCCAATAGCGATGGCCGTGTCTTGGCCACCTGGATGACAGATCCCCAGGGACTAGCAAGGGAGACACCTTCAGGTTTCTCACATGTTACAATTGCACACATAACCGTACAGTGAAGTGCCACTAGGATTCTTTGTATTCTTATTTCTGGGGCCTGTATTGAAAAGGGTAGATGTCGACAGGGGCATATCTCTAACACAATCCCTGACCTACATATAAAGGTACCCATTCTCCTTTGCGCGTCAATGTCCTTCGATTGTATTTTTTTTTCACACCATCCAGTGAAAATCATACTTCAGAGGTTATTGCTCGGCAGCAACCATAAATTATTATCAAACAGTTGGAACTGTTGGTGGCCATTTCCATCGAATGCCGAATCTCAGTGCATGTCACTGCCAATATATCACACTTCCTTGACTACAATGACTACGGCCATAGGCCAAGACAGTAGGGAGAATTGGGGGGAGGATGTACTGGGCTTGCAAATGTGTTCGCCAGAGTAGAATGGATTTACCTCACAATATTGTAATACAGTTTGACATCCCCTCTCACTTCAGGCCTAATGGAGAAAACTCAAATAAAATTGTGTCCTTCTCGTAACTAAAAATTCTTGTGGATAGATACGCACTGCGTGTGCAATCAATGCCTACCGAGGGATCACAAAAAGGACAAGTGTGAGGCTTGTAAATTGTTCACGCCAAAGACACTGAAGAAGCAGAGTTTTTGGCAATGCAGGCCCAGAAGAAGCACTGCCGCCCATTGAGACAGAGGACTTCGAAGTCAAGGAGGAAAATATCAGTTTTGAAACACACTGAGGTGCCACATTTGGATGAAACAGTTGTTTCCTTGCAGACCCCCAGTTCTGGAGGGAAGACACCAGGAAATGCGACCAAAGTCGTGCACGCATGCTAAAACTAGACTGGTTGACGACTCTACAAAACATGGTTTCCACTCAGTGCCGAAAACAAGACAGCTCTTGTTTAACCGGCACACAAACACAAGAGTAAGCATACAGATGAGTATTTGAAACCAAAATCATCGACCTAGATCGTAAAAACAAGTCTGCACAGTGCTCAGGGAAAGGAGGACGCTTTGTCAAAGACAATTAATAGAAAAGGACAAGGAGAACATTAACATGTCCCAGTAACAGAGCCATGGATGAAACATAGGCTTCAAGAAACCATGGAGAAAGTGGACTTTTCATGGAGTTCATGGAAAAACATCCATTAAAAACAAGACGGGTAACACTTTCAAATTGAGGTTCCAAAGAGACCAGGATTACAAGACTCTCAGGATGAGGGTATTGAAGAGAGAGATGAGGTCTTGTCGTATGACCAAGAAAAACAGGAATAAAATGTATTCACACCAGACATAGGGCCTCATTACACGGTAGGCGTTGGACCAAGGTGCTATTAGCACCTTGGTCCATGCCGGTAAATTACTGGCACCGCCTTGGCGGAAAGGGGAATTACCGCCCTACTCCAAGGTTGGTGGGGCGGTAATTCCCCCTTCCACCATTGCCATTCCCTATTTTGCCACATAGGGCATAATGGGAATGGGGAAGGTGCTAATTACGGTACCGCAAATTTGCGGTGCCGTAATTAGCACCAAGGTCCCTTTGCGGGTTGGGTTTTAACGCCTGCAAAAAGCAGGCGTTAAATTCCCCAACCCGCAAAGGGACCTCGTAGTACGGCGGTAAGGGTTAACGGTCACCGTTACCATTAACGGTGACCGTTAACCCTTACCGCCGTCCGTGTAATGAGGCCCATAGATACACCAGTAACAACATCACCAACGGATGACCTCTGTCAGCATGACCATCGCATGGCGGTTCAACATTTCAGGATTGGCACACACGAGTCCGAAGAGGGCACTGATTTTTATAGAGGATACCTCTAAGAAGAAAGACTAAAGATGGCAATGAAAAGGATAACCACCTCACTCTTTAACCCGGTGTTAAACCAGTAAACCCCAGAGGGGATAAAAAAATATAGGCAGGCTCCAACAGACCAGAAAATATAGTTAAGGTTAAGTTGATCAATCCATAGGTAGAGCCTTTTTTGGGCGGCTTATAAATTTGATGCCGTTTGACAAATCCACACCAAACTTTGCCAAAAAAAGTAAATGGCCACCTTTGATTGATTTTGCAAAGTTTGGTGTGGTTTCGTCAAGGGGGGGACAAAGTTATAGTGGGCTTTAAACATTTTTAAAATCCGGATACATACATTTAAAAACGTTTTGCAACAAATTTGCGCGAAGAGGGCGGCGTGATCTTGAAATCATGCTTTTGCTAATTTGGTGTAAACCCATCCAGTCGTTTATGTTTTTGTTTTTTAAAAAGGACCAAGTGTAGGTTCAAAACTATTTGTGATGTCTGCGTCTGATCCGTTGACTAATTTCTTGAGTCAGTTTCCACGGACACCTCTTGGCCAATCAGGGGGCAACGTGGTGTTCGCAGACAACAAATGCGCACAACGATTGGTTATTGAAATATGTCAGCTGAGTCAAACTTTTTGAATTGGTCGCCATATCGGATATGCGGACCACAGTCTGTCTGTGGACAGCGCAGTGGGGAAGCACTCTGGAACATACATTTGAGGTAATTGTAGTGGCTGTAACAGGGTCTGGGGGGGGTTGAGGAAGTGCAACAAAGTTAAGATTGAGCTGTTTGTATAGGTGGAAAACTACGGTGTGGATGCTGTCGAGTCCACAGTCCTTTTTCTGTACGCGTCTTTATTCTGAGCTACAGGCATATGTCCGCAGACATCATTGGGACTGGGAGGTGTTCTGTGTGTAGATATATTTATTTCTGATGTTTGCTAATCTGCTTATAATACCATGTTGTGCATATAGTCTTGACATCCAGTGGTCACCGTGGAGTATTGCATCTTGTTTTTCGAAAGGGGACGTCGACATAGGCGTGTCTGAACACTATCCTTATAGTGGCGTGTAGTGTACCAAAAATCCCTCACGCTTCGAGATCCCTCAGATTGTTTTTTTCCACCCAGAATACTGGTCGCCTTAAGCAGAGCTCATGAAGAGACATTGCCATTGTCCTTTCGACCCTTGGTCGATTTTGTTTAATTGTTGTTAAAGAACATCACCTCCAAACCTCTTTCGACGGCCCTTCGACATCTCCGCCGAGACCAGATCTTCGATGGATGGTGATTTTCGACGGACGGTCATCTTATCAGCGCTGTCGACCACGTGGCCCGGCCTTGTCCGACTGCACAATAGGGAGAGTGGGGTTGGGGCGGACATTTCTGTCTCATACTAGAATGCCTTTCCCTTTCTCCCCCCCTTTCCTTCTGGGTCGTTGTCACTTGTTACATCCTCAGCTATGGAGAGGACTCCTTCAAGATGTTGCCCCATCTGTAAAGGCAAATTCCTGTGGAAGGACAAGCACAGGCGGTGTAACCTCTGCTTGCCCCTCAAGCACAACAAAGCTGTTTGCGCGGCCTGCAAGCTCCTTCGTCCGAAAACTCTGAAGGAACGCAGGGTTAAAAGGTGGGCAGTCTACGGTATGTCGAAGGCTGCCACGGCCGCTGAATGTGGCGATGGTGATAGTGATTACTCCACCTCTGTAGCGGAGGTTGTTGACACTCTGACGGAGCGCTCTCGCTCTGTGGCATCTGTCCACGGCCCGACAGGCACGGCTCTGGCCCTGCTTTGGGAGATGTACACCCCAGAGATGCTGATGGACAATTACACGCCACAAAGCACACAACCCCCCTGGCTATTCCTCAAGTAAGTTTAAGAAGGCCTCTGCGCCAATGGGGACGCCGACACAGCCGGCGGTCCCTGCCGACTATAAGGGTCAGCAACCCTCCCCGCAGCCGCGCCTAGCGACCGGGCTGTTGAATATAAAGGGCGTTACCCCTAAAGTATCATACGTCAAGGCCCATCGCAAGAAGGTGCTCGTCGACAGCAGGGTTCCGGCTCCGCCGAAGGCAGCTCCGCACGATCAACTCCCGTCTGGGAAGATGGTCGCCGAGAACATCGCAAGGATCGTCTCCAACGACGCTCAGAAGCGGCGGGCGAAAGATTTGCCTAAGCCTGTGGAAAAAGTCAAGGTGATGCCGAGACCTAGCGAAGGTGCGACAGGAGCGCTGGAACCCTCCCCTAGGTCGAAGGAGAGACTCAGACACTACTCCACTGTCTGGCCCGCGGGACGGCTTCTCGGAGGGCGAAGGGGGGATTTCCTTCACTTTGTGGGAGAAATCTCGATGCCTAGAGGCAGAGGAACAACACTTTCCGTCCCTAGACCGTTCTGGGTCCTCCCATTGGACCAGGGAGTGATTTGAGACCTGTATGAACAGGTTGGATAGGTTTGTTTCCCTTTCTGAGCAGACTACACCTAAAAGGCCAAAGGATGAAAGCCCTCAGGACCCTCTAGCCAAGGTTCCAAGACTCTTTGACCCCCAGGAAGAGGAACTGTACACATATGACCTCACTGAAGATGATCTTCATGTCGACACTCAGGACGATGATGAATTCATGTATACTGAGGACCTACACGATCCTGTAGGGGGCTTTGAGGAAGACCCCGACATATGTGACCCACAGCCATGACAGTCGCCTGGGGCGTCAACTGACCCTGATGCTTTAGATCTGGCCTCTCCACAGACTACTCCTGTTAGGGAGCCTTCACCTGGGGACGATCAGCCCACGTTTAAAGCGGCTGCACGTTTTCAGATCAATATGGGGGAGACGGCCCCCGAGGTTGATTTTGTGAAGAAAATCATCAAAGAAAAGCCACCGGCTAGCCAGGCCATTCCTCTCCTCGGCTCCATTAAGAGGCGCCTCGTTCCCTCTTTGTCTACACCAGCCTTGTCAGGGGTGTTAACCCACGGATTGGAAAGCTCTTTCCCCCTTCCCCCATCGGATCCTCTATATAGTGGGGGTCATTCCATCCCAGATTCTCTGTTGGTGACCACCACGAGGAAGAGGGCAGGGTTTCCTCTGTCCACCAGTGAAGCACCCCCTGATAAGGAGGGGAAGAAGCTCTATGCACTTGGAAAGAGGGTTACGGCCTCGGCAGCTTTCGCTATGTGTATTGCCAACAATACCACCCTGTTGGCTAGTTACGCTGATGCCCAATGGGGCCTGTTGCGCGAAGGCCTACAGGAGGTCCCTGAGCCTCTTTGCACCCGTCTCTTGGCCACTGTTACCGAAGGCACTCACGTGAACTAGAGCATCATTAAAAATACTTTAGATGCCGCGGAAACGGCTCGGCGTTCCTTAGTCCAGGGCGTACTCCTTAAAAGGCATGCATGGCTTAGAAACTCCGGGTTCAAGCCAGAGACACAGGCGTCCCTCATTAACAAACCCCTGGAGGACTCCAACTTGTTTGGAAAGGTGGTTGATGATGCCCTGGAAACAGTGAAAAAGGAGCATGAAACCTTGAAGACCCTGGACCAGATCACAAGACCCTCCAATAGGCACGGATATGGCAATAGGCGCCTTTTTCGTGTCCAACACCAACCTCAGCAACTGTATACCTCAGACAGCAACTGGTCCTCCGCCCAAGGAACCAGTGGTTACAACACGCTGTATGCGCAGAGAGACCAGCGTCATGGCAAAGGAAGGGGTCGGGGCCCTACTCTTAGAGGCCCCCAGGCCACTGTCACTAAATGACCCAAAAATTCAGGTCCCCTCCCATGCCTCCCTGGTCGAGGGCCGGTTAACATCTTTTCTCCAGGCATGGGAGGGGATTACCACAGAACGTTGGGTACTGTCAACAATAGCCCACGGTTACTGTATCGAGTTCAGCCGGTCCCCGACATTCAGACCTCCAAAGGGAAGACGTCTCACATCAGAACACCTTCTCATCCTTCTTCAGGAAGTAGAATCGCTGCTGCAAAAAGGAGCCATAGAGGTTGTGCCTCTGTCGCAGGTAAAGGAGGGTATTTATTCAGTGTACTTCCTTGTACCCAAAAAGGATCTAACCATGCACCCTGTATTAGATCTGCGCCCAGCGAACAAATTTGTAAAACCTCAAAAATTCCGTATGGTGACTTTGCAGGAGGTAATCCCACTGCTCACACAGGAGGATTACATGGCAACACTGGACATGAAATATGCATACTTTCATATTTCAATGTTGCCAGCACACAGGAAATACCTCAGGTTCATGATAGAAGGCAAACACTATCAGTCCAAAGTGCTACCCTTCGGCATAGCCTCAGCGCTAAGGGTATTCACGAAGCTACTGGCAGTGGCAGCGGCACATCTGCGCAGGTTGCCATTCCGGTTTATCCTTACCTCGATGACTGGCTCATAGCAGGGGATTCTTACGAGACATGCTTCTCAAATACCCAAAAGACTATAGACCTCTTGTTCCACCTGGGCTTCTCCATCAATGAGAAGAAGTCCAGTCTAGACCCCAGCCAAGTCAAACAATTCCTAGGGCCTCTAATTCGAACAAGGGACAGCCTCATCTTCCCCGCCAACGAGAGGGTCCAAGACATCCTGTTTCAGATCCCTCAAAATGTAGCCGGTCGAAAGGTGACAGTACGCAAAGCCATGCGGTTGCTAGGAATGATGGCATCCTGTATTTACTTGGTTCCTCACGCGCGCCTGTCCATGCGTCCAATGCAAGAGTGGCTCAACAGCCAGTGGTGTCAGGCCAGCGGACAAAGTTGTCTCGCAAGCCCTGGTTCTCTTGCTGCGGTGGTGGTCGAGGGGAAACCTTGTGAAGGGGAAATCCTTCACCACCCCCGCAGTGGAGGCCACTCTAACCACAGACGCATCCCTCACAGGATGGGGGGGTTCACATGTCCCATCAGACTGTGCACGGAGTTTGGACTTCAAGTGTGGCGTGCAACCATATAAACCTGCTGGAGTTGTTAGCGGTATTCAAAGCACTTAAGGACTTCCAACGCATCTACAAGGGAAGATGGTACTAATCCTCACGGACAGCACCACGGCCATGTACTACCTGAACAAGCGGGGCGGGGGCACTCGCTCTCCAGGACTGTCCAAGCTGTCCCAAAACATTTGGAAGTGGGTCAAACACATGTTCCTGTTATCACAACATGTTCCAGGGGAACTCAATCTTCCGGCAGACGGGCTCAGCAGAGACTTCCCTCTACCCAGAGTACGAATGGCGATTACACGGAGACATAGTCTCCAACATTTTCGCAGAATGGAGTTTCCCAGAGATCGACTTGTTTGCAACTCTGCAGAATGCCCAATGCCAAGATTACACCTCAAGGTACCCCCAGAACCACTCCAAGGGAAACAGACTCTGGATAACATGGTCAGGGTAATTTGTCTACGCTTTTCCCCCCCGAATCTCCTTCTCAACAAGATAGTGCACAAGATGCACCAGGAAACAGACACAATGATACTGGTGGCCCCCATGTGGGCCTGCCAACCCTGGAGTGCTCATCTAATGGAGATATGTCTATCTCCTCCAGTGAAACTTCCATGCCCCTACAACATGTTGTCGCAGGACAGGGGCCTGACGCTGCACCCGTGCCCGCAGACCCTGAACTTGGCGGCTTGGCTCCTGAGGTCATAGAATTTGGACATCTGCAGCTCCCTCAGAGATGCATGGACATTCTCAGGGAAGCAAGGAAACCGAACACTTGTTACTGCTACTCCAGTAAGTGGAAACGGTTGGTCATTTGGTGCAACTTAAAGTGCATCAACCCAGTTGACTGCTCTCCCACACACATTGTTTTACACCTCACTCACTCGACTCAGGTTTAGTCTTTAATTCCATTAAAGTTCACCTAGCTGCACTATCCCCCTACACTACGTCACAACATAAGGTGTCTTGTTGGAAGGTTCCGGTTATTAAAGCCTTCATGGACGGAGTGAATAGAATTCACCCTCCTATATCTAACCCAGCTCCAGGATGGTACCTGAACGTCGTGTTAACCAGACTAATGGGCCCCCCTTCGAGCCCATGCCTAGAGCGAGCGTAAAGGATCTCACTCTTAAGACTGCTTTCTTAATAGCTGTCACCTCCATCAGGGGAGTGAACCACAAGCGCTCTCTCTTAGACTCCTTTGTAACAGTTCACAAAGATAAGGTGGTTCTATGCACACACACACACACCCTAGGTTTGCACCTAAATTCATTTCAAAGTTTCATGTCAAACAGTCTGTAGAACTACCAACGTTCTTTCAAAACCCTTCAAACTTGGGAGAGAAGAGCCTGCACACACTTGATGTGCGCAGGGCTGTCATGTTTTATATGGAAAAAACTCGTCCACTAAGAAAGACTAATCAGTTTTGTCTCAGTGGCACCAGGAAGATAAGGAGATGCAGTTTCCAAATCCACTATCTCTAGATGGATTGTCCAGTGCATCACTCTCTGTTACACTCTTGCTAAGAGAGAACTGCCCTTCAAGCCTAGAGCACACTCTACTCGAGGCACTGGGGCATCCATAGCATGCATTGCAAATATTCCCCTTGAGTCCATTTGCAAAACAGCAACCTGGAGTTCTGTACACACCTTTACAAAACACTATTGTCTAGATGCTCATTCTAGATCTGATTCCCAGGTGGGACAAGCAGTAGTAAGACATCTTTTCTCTACTGTTCCTTCTCACAACCCACCTCCAACTCCGGGTACTGCTCGCTAGTCTATGCACAGCATGTGATTCTAAGCAGATCAACACACATCAGAAGACATACATTACTTACTGTAAAAGTATTTCTGATGGTTGTATCTGCTTAGATTCACATGCGCCCACCCTTCCTCCCCGCTCGGATGGAAGGAACATTGACGTCTTATTACTTTCTCTCTTTTCAGTACTCACGTTAGTCATAAGGCTCTCTCATGGCAGAAAAAATACAATCAGAGGGACCTCGACGCGTGAGGGATTTTGGGTACAATACACGTCACTATAGGGATAGTGTTACATACACGCCTATGTCGACGTCCCCTTTCGACTTTCGAAAAACAAGATGCAATACTCCGCGGTGACCACTGGATGTCGGACTATATGCACAGCATGTGAATGTAAGCAGATGCAACCACCAGAAATGCTTCTACGGTAAGTAATGCATGTCATATTTTTTATGAAAGTAGTGAGTTGTGAGTAATAAATGTGTTTGGAATAAAGTTATATATGTTAGTTGATACTGAAAGTTGTAAGGTGGTTATACCATGGCTAAAATATATAGTAGTGACCATGGCCAGTGAGTAGATTCTTGAGGGCATGGTTGTATAATTGTGGCTATGGCCAGTGCCCAGGTTCGGCCATTCCCCCAATCACAAGGACATTGGCCATGGCTGCAGTAATATGTGCATAGTGATTATGTAATTGATATAAATATAATTACATAATTATAATTAATATGAATATTGTAAATTGAATAATGCGGTTATTGGGATTGCAATGAACCTTGTATTAAGTATGGACGCTTAGTTGGAAATGGCGAGAACGGTATAATTTGCACTATGTCTGTTAAGAAAAGAAAGTATGAGTTATAGGACATATGTTGCAAATTATAATTAGTAACAGTTTGTTTTACCCTCATAAGTAGTACATCGTATGTGCTATGTTTGGTACAACATTTGTGCATGGTACACTGTTGTATTCAAATGTAGTAATCATTGGGTCATTGGGGTAAAAAATCCAAGCTGGATTGAAAAAAAAAAACATGAGTACATTTACAGTTTGCACCTCCACTTACACAAAACAAACCTTCATGAGCTAAACGACTCTTTCTTACTTTGTTGATACACCTCTTATGGTCTCCAAAGTTACATCTAACTACATTGTACTGTGTGGACACTGCCAAGGTGAAATGCAAGGTGGATTGAAAAAACCCATACACTTTAGATTTGCTGACCTGAAGGAGGGCTCTGGTCTGTTGCAACTGCTTTTAACATTTGTAAGTGTGAGCCTTTAGCCTACTTGTTGGTTGTGTTGAAGTGCTCTTGCTTCTCATTCGGAAGTCTGATCCTAGACAGAGCACTCTTAATAATACAAGATTTGCCGAATGTATGATATGGCATTTATAACGCGCCTATACACAAGTGTTAAAAGGCGCTACGAGGACAATGGAGGGGGAACAGAGGCAAGACGGAAACAACGATCATACTAGGCCAGGTGACATTGAGATCGCACAAGTGCAGGGGAGGGAGGATGAGGAAACGGCAGGGGGAAGGAGGGAGAGGGCAATGCAGTACATAGGATAAACAGTCAAATAAATAAAAACAATAAATAAAAAGTACGGCCACCTGATGACAAGTGCAAGGGTAAGTGCAGACATCAGTTGTCAAGTGCTGGTAGGGGGCTGTAGGGATACAGAAACAGCCCTGGAGTATAAGGGTTGCCATGGGGCCGGGGGGCCAGTGCATGAGTGCAACTGGTGGGGAGGGGACCTGGTCCCGGGATCAGAGGGTAGCCCTATAACCAGTGCGGTTTCATTTTCAGCCAAGATATCAACAGGGGAGAGGAGAGAGCAGAAGCAAAGATGAAGGTGTTATTCACCAGCTCGGATGGAGTGATGAAGGAGCAGACGTTATTTGATATCAGATCAGTTAAACAAGGTTTTCCTAAACCAAGGCCTCCTCAACTTGAGGGAGCTCTTTTCTATGATATGCCCCTCTGCTATGGTAGTAAAAACAGACTGAGGGGTAAATCAAATAAGAGCGGAGAACACGCACACCGTCAGAAGACCAAGTTGTAATGAAAGAAAACATGTCAAAAGTTGGGCAATGAACGTTTACTTCCTACTCACTATTCTACCCAGGTGGTAATTACCTTCTTCCCACTTGATTAAATCAGGCGGGGCTTGGAAGAGTTTGGATCTCCTATAAGGGCAATTAACAATCAGAATTAATCCCTTACACTGGGAAGAGAGGTATGGTGTAAGCTAGCAGAAAGACCACACTCTTACCACTTCAGAAGAGAGAAGGGGCAACTGGAAGGTGTGTAGGAGTTCAGGTAACAACAGAAGAAAATAACAAGCAGGGAAGTTAGTAAGGTAGTTACCCAGGCAGCTTGAGGGTCGCACTAGAGTCGGGTTGGTGCACATTTACTGCAGAGCGTCTCTGTGCACTCACTCCTGATAGGCAGTCCAATTGAAGTATTCAGGGGGAGAAGTCTCTATGTGGAGTCCAAATGTGAGTTCAGTTGAAGTTATGCACAAAAAGGAGAAGTGCTTGATTCTGGAATGGAAGACTTACAAAGGAAGTTGATGGTAGTTAGTGTGGCCAGAAGCGCTATGCCAAGATATGCAACAACGCAAGGTGTTGGTGAAACTCAACACAAGAAAGGAATCCATGAGAGGACTGAATCGGTACAGAGAGGTCTTAAACGTGTACCTGGGAGAGACCGTGGAATCCGGAAGGCAGTCGGAAGTCAGCAATGGCAAAGACCAAAGTAAACAGAACGTCGGGCAAGGGAATCCGTAGAGCTGACCGGGGTCGATAACAGCATGTCGGAAAGGCACTGGACGTCCGGCAAAGCAGATCCGTGGGGCAGCCTGGGTTTCAGTAACAGTGGGTCAGGAGGTACCAAGCGTCGGGCAAGTAGAGTCATGTAAGCAATCCAAGGGTCATACCGGAAAATAAACACTCCGAAGCAATTCATGAAGTAAAGCTACAAACGGAAGCAGCGCGTGTTGAGAAGACGCCGCATTTATGTATGCTTCCTGGGGTTGGTTTCCATGGTAATCGCCACCACTGCAGGAATGGGGCCGCCAGATGACGACATATACTACGATTACTTGAAAAAAGGCATGAAAATTAGGGATGTAAACAGGAGCTGGAACCCCAGGACCCTGGATCATATCATGAGGTCTTGAGGTGTTCCGGAACCAGAGATGGTTCTCTTCAAGTTTCAGATAGGCAGGGAGGGAGGCTGTTTCAGTGGGAGGCCCCAGCCGAAGAAAGAGATCTACTACCAACACGTTGCTCAGAGAAGCCACTGACCCTGAGGAAGTTGGAGGGGGATGAGCGAAGAGCTCGAGAAAGATGATATTTAGTAAGAGAGTTGAAGGTATTGAGGCCCCAAGCCCAAGAAGGCCTTGTGGACAATCCACAGAATTTTGAACTTCATCCTCACCGCCATTTCTGTCCTGGAGAGAGACGATCTCTGGGCTTGATGCCAAGGAAAGTCTCGCAGTCCTGTTTTGGATGAGTTGCAGGGGGCGGAGAGTAGAGGCAGGCAGATTCAGAAAGAGGCTGTTGCAGTAGTCCATCCTAGAGAAAACCAGAGCTCTGGAGAGAGCAAGCTTCTGGGGGAAGGAGAGTGAAGGAAGAATACCTCTGAAGAGGTGCAGCTGGTAGTTACTTCTTAGAGACGTCGAGATGTGAGGACAGAAGGAGAGCCTGGAGTCAAAGGTGACCTGAGGTTTTTTAGCCTCACAGGGGGGAGCAGGAAGAGGGCGGAGAGGCTGGCCAGAGAGTGGCAAGAAAGGAGGCAGCAGGTGTGCCAAAGAGGAGAATCTCGGTCTTACTAGAATTAAGGCAGAGATCATTGATGGCACACCACTCCTGGATAGCAGACAGTCAGAGATGAGATGAGAGGAGAAGAGGTGGTGGAAGGGAGCCTGAAAATGAGTTTAGTGTCATCCGCATAGCACTGAAAGTTGGGGCAGAAAGCGGCAATGTGGTGGGAAAGAAGTGCCAGGTATTGGTTGAACAGCCAGGGAGAGAGGTTAGCCCCCTAGGGAACACCACAGGTAGAGATCGAGGAGAGGGAAGACCCAAGTTGGACCTGGGAGGGTTGATTGGAGAAGAAAGAAATCAGCCAAGCCAGGGCCTGATCGCTGATACTCAGGTTATCATGGAGATGGTTGAGCACGATGGCATGGTTGACCGTGTCAAAGGCATAAGAGAGATCAAGTAAGATGAGGACACGGGGTGTTGGAATTGAGGTTGGAGAGCAGGTCTTCACAGATCTTCAGGAGAGCAGTTTCCGTGCTTCTGGCAGCTCTGAAGCCAGGCTAATGGTCATGGAGACAACCAACAGATTCAGTGTGAAGATTAAGCTGGGAGAGGGCCAGCTTTTCCAGGAGTTTGCCCAGGAAAGGAGTGATGGAGATTGGGCAATAGTTAGCTGGGCAAGACATGTCGGCAGAGGGTTTCTTAAGAAGAGGGTGCACAAGGGAGTACTTTAGGGGGCAAGGGGAAAACTCCAGTGGTGAAGGAGTGGTTGTAGAAGTCAGCCAGAGCAAGAGACGGGGTGTCAATGTGGTCCTTGATGGTTTTGGAGGAACAGGTGTGAACCTGTTTTGACGAAACTTTCATAGATCAGACTTGTCTAGAAACCTTGTCTGGGAAGAACAGAGGAAAGGCAGAGAAGGATGGAGGAGAGGTGGCCGAAGAAGGGCCAGAGGATGAGCAGGGAGGAGGGGGAGGAAGAGAGAGGGGACAGGATGTCCTGAATTTTAGAGATGAAATGAGTATCCAGGGCCGTGCAGAGGGCCTCTGGGGGACAGGAGAGTTAGAGACTGCAGCAGGATTGGCCAGCTCCTTTCAGATTTTAAAGAGTTTGGCAGAGTTGTTAGATACTGCAGAGACGAGGGCTTGGATGTGGTCTCTCTTCTTGGTGCGGACTGCGAGCCGGTATTGCCTTTGGAGCAGGCAGCAGGCCAGTTTCAGAGGAAGCACGCCATTTCCTCTCAGCCACCCTACACTTGCGTTTAAGGGTGACAAGGTCGGAGTCATACCAGGAGTTGCACTTGGCTTTGAGCTTCAAGCAAATCCTATTGACGGGGCCAAGAACATCGAGAGTATCAGATATAGCGGAGTGGTGCATGGAAAGGGCTGTGTCAGGGTGTGGGTCAGCCAAAGGGGAAGAGTGGTGCGAGAAAGTGGCAGCGAAGGTCTCAATTGACACACGCTTCATGGGTCGGATAACCGAGAAGGTAGGTGGCAGTGCTGGAGTTAGTTTGGCCGGAGGGGTAGAGAGGGTGAGCTGGGAGGAAAGGATAAAGTGATCACTCCAGTAGAGAGGGGTGGTGAGAGGTATAGAAAGGGGGAAGGTCTGAAGAGATCAGAAGATCCAGAGTGTGACCTGCAGAGTCCGTCAGGCAGAGGGGAGAATAGAGAGTGAGAGAGTTGCAGAGGTCGCAAAAGAGTCTAGAGGAAGGACAGGAAGCATCCAGGTGGATGTTAAACTCTCCAAGGAGGAGGAGTGGAGTGGTCGAGGCCAGGGGGAAGAGGAGAGGTCCGCCCACGCCGAGAGGAAGGTGGAGGTCTGACCAGGTGGCCGATGGATGGTGGCCACAGCAAGGGAATGGCCAGGAGAGAGAGCCTGCAGACTAGGCATTTGAAAGAGGAGTAGGCCTGCATAGGAATGACAGAGGCAGGAATACACTCCAGGAAGATCAGGGCTACACCCCCTCCTGAACGGTTGGATCTGGCCGCAGAGAGAATCTTATAGCCATCAGGGAGTAGAGTGTCAAAGCTCGTGACAGAGCTGGCCGTGAACCATGTCTCGGTGAGACCGAGGACATCGAGGTCAAGTTCCTCCAGGAGGTGGCAGATGTCAGAGGAGTGTTTGACAGCTGAGCGAGATTTGAGAGTGGCAATATTGTTAAAGTTGCCATCCTTGAGAGACCTCTGGGGGAGAGGTACAAATCAGAGGTACGCCCTGCAGAGGTGTAGCAGAAGCCCGAGGGGTGGGGGGGAGCAGAAGAAGGAGAGGGCAAGGTAGCCAAGGAGGAGGCAGCGGGGGGGGAGTGATCAGTGGGGAGGGGGAGAGAGGGGACAGCAGGAGAGGAAAGGAAATTGAAGTGCGGGAAGCGTCTATGAAAGAGGAGAAGGTTGGCCTGAGGGCCTTCAAACAAAACGGTACCATTCAGGTAAACCTTAATGATGACCTTAGAGGAGTGGAAGGGGGCCAGGAGGACCTCCCACCGGGTGCCACCATTAATGGGCAAAGAGAAAAGAGAAGGCACAGAGACCATATGTCTGGCGAGGGAACGACAAAAAGGATGTCAGTGAGGGTTTGCCTGGAGGAGGCACTTGTATATGTGTCGGCGATAGGGAGGCCTGGGTTGGAGACCAAGATGTCCTTTTTAAACTTCTTCTTACCGGATTTAGCACAGAGAGCAGGATAGTCGATGGAGAAATGGAGAGCACCAAAGAGTAGGTAGGGAGAGGAGAGAAGAAGAAAGGGGTATGGGGGAGAGGCGTGGAGACACTAGGGAAGGACACAGGGAGGGGTGCAAGCAGACGAGACAAGGAGGGACGAGACAAGAGTTGACAATTGAACAATATGACAAGAGCTAAGACAATAGTGAAGCAGTTTTCTACACAACCTAGATGTCTGAGGAATAGAAGGAGAAATACAGGTAATGTAAACAAAAACAGGGCAGTTCGTGAGGAAAACTGCAATGAAAAGAGATGACCGAAGTAGGCAAGGATACAGCAGAAACAGGACAGTAGGAAAGCAGTGATGAGGGCAATCCAGGCAGAGCAGAGGGCGCGCGGGGGCAGGGGATCAGAGGAAGGGGCACAAAGGAGGTGCATGGAAACATGTGGTCGGGAACGTGAGGAAGTTGAGACCCATGGTTGGGGACCACACGGGCAATGCATGTGGCATGCAGTCGTGGAAAGCAAGGAAGTTGTGAGGGCACGCGGAAGGAGAGTTAGCGAGGAACCGCGCATTAAGAGATTGCGAGGGGGTAAGCGCGAGGCAGGGAATCACGAGAAAGTGACGTGGACATGCGATGAGGCGAGTTGTGAAGAAGCATGCAATTGAGGATTGCGAGGAACCACGCGGGCTAAGGAAAACGTGGGTCGCGTTTTCATGGGATCGCGGGTGGAGGGGAGCACACGCGAACAGGGGAGTTGCGAGGGATCTCGGTCAAGGATTGCGCTGAACTACGTGGGTTGGGAGCGAGGCAAGAGCAGATCACCTAGGGGGAACGCGAGGGGTGGGGGGACATGGACACACAATCAAGGAGTTGCAAGTGACCAGGCAGGCTATGGCGTGTGCAGAGCACTGGGCAGCGCACAGGGGGTGGGGGGAGTGCGACTGGTTGCACAAGTGAGGGGGGAGGTGAGAACGTGCGCAAAGCGTGGTGGAGGGTGCAGGAGGAGGGCAAGGAAGTGCAGAGCAGCAAGCAACTCCCAAATTCTTACCTGGTGACCGCAGACAGGAGGGTGACATGTCTTCTCTCAGTCTACGCTGCAGAACCCTTAGTCGGCAAACACCTGTGTCGCTCAACAGTGCTGCTCTGTCCTGAGAGGGCTTTGCCACAGAGGGTCCCGAACCTCAGATTATATAGGCTTGGTAGCGTGGATGTAACAAACGTGTTACGCGGAAATTCGGGCAGCTTCTCCTGCGACCATGCGCCGCTCAACACCACAGCATTGTCCTGCGGAGGCTTTTCTAAAATAAATTCTTGATTTTAGGCCTGAGACAACTGTTGGCAACCGAAAACCACAGGCGAGTATTAAACTAAAACATTCACTTGCATTATATATACATTCAACTTGGTATGCTCTGCTATGAGCACTAATGCTTAACTATACAGTTAGTCCGTTTTCAGAATATTGTAAATGTAGTAAGTGAATGAGAAATAGAGCCCGGTAAGTAATCAATACTTTGAGTACTAATAGGTTGCAGAAAAAGGAGCTAGCAAACGCCATACAAAACCTTAGTAATAAGATATTAACCTTAAAAAGTTATTCCGTAGCTAGAGAAGAAGGTGACTAGTGTCCTTACTCACAGGTCCTAATAAAAGTATTTGCCTGAGGCTACGAGTCTCTTTAGGAAGTCGGTGCAAGTGTTGTCTTGAGCCAACAAGTAGTTCTGTAAGTGTTCCAAAGTTTAGTAAAAACATCCCAACCACCTTTGCAGAGATGCAAGGAAGGATGCCAGGTCGGAACACCACTGTTAAAGGCAAGGGAGGGGTAGAGCTAGGACTTTATGCCTGTAAAACTCCATTGATACTGGGAGGTGGAGGGCATTACAGGTGTGCTTACTCGGCCCCTCTACTGAGAGACCACCATTAGAGATCCTGAAATGATAGGGCCCTCTGAATCTATGCCTTGGTTCTGTAGTCACTTCAGGTATCTGGTTATTGGGTCCATCTAATTCATGGTTCTGGAATTGGATGAATCGATTCTAGACAGCTGGACACCCAGGAGAAGTATGGCTACTGGACCACCACGCAGGCGGCACCCTCCAGGGACTGCTAGGAAGCGATGCAGGCAGAGAGCAGGGATGGGTACTTGAAGAAAATGGTGGTAGATGATCCGTATGGTGGAAACAAAGAAACCAGTCCTGCAAAGCAGCTCTTCATGTTGGAGAGCGGCACGCTTCTTGTTCCATATGCTGAGTAGCTGCAAAGTCCCAAGGCTGAACTCTGGGCGGTGACCGGTGAAGCTAAATTGCTTTTGATGACTTCTGGCTAGCCCACAGGATGGTTTTTGGACTGTCCAACCACTTCCATCCACTGGATCTTCAAGCACAGGTTGGGACTGGTCGTTCACACCGTCCCATGACTTGAAGAATTGATGAAGGTCTTCAGGAAATCTCCCGAAAGACTGGGCTTTGCCAGCCAAGTGAAGAAAGGGCTGCTGGCAATGAGTTCCATGTCTTCAGTGGGCTGCTCCCCTTCATTGGGTATTAGCTTCAATTATGAGCTGGAAAATGGCTGCATGAGTCCCCCTTTTATCCAAGACCCAGGCTGGGGTTGCCCCGGCCCACCTAAGTCAAGGATCTGCACCATTCAACCTGGCTCAGGTTGTCAATTCTAAGCAGCCTCGACCACTGCATCTGCCCAACAACCATACACTGGCATGAATGTGGAATGGGTCCAGAGAGACCCAGCCGCCACATCTGGCCACCCGCACTGCCACCTTGCTGGCTAAAGCTGGGGTTTTCCCCTGGAAAGGACTTACCCCTGCACTTGCACAATCTGAATGGCACAAGGCCTAGTAAGATCATTGTTTTGTCCTCCTCTGTCCCCCCCCACCACCACCACCACCCACTTCCTTGTCGTGTTGCGCCTAGCAACAGCACGTTTTAAATGACCGATCATATCAAATATGGAAAATCTGGTTACTACAGGGCAGGAAGAATTTTCGATTACAAGATGGCCAAATGACGGGTGCAAATCTCGTGGCACGGCTATATGAGTATATGGTCAAATGCAAAAGTGCACCAAGCTATGAAAAAGAAAACAGTTGAAAAGTGTCAGCTGCCACGAGCCAATCCTAGACGCAACATGCAAGTAACCACAAAGTGTTTTAACACTTACCTGGCAATGTTGGCTGTTTACAGTGGTTTCAGCATATCTCGGTTTGGGTTTTCAGTCCCTGGCGGTCCAGTCTAGGCTCCCGAATTCTCCTGCTGCCTCCCCTCTTCTGCTGGGTCGGGCCTCCAATGTTGAAACTGTTTTCTGCAAGTGATACCTCTGCATCCTCCTGTATACTGCCAGGATCTGCTGCTTTGGACATCCAAAGGTGCCTCCAACTGCGATTACCACCCTGGGTTTGTTTTCTGCTGAGCGACCCCCTTTCTTTGTCCTCCAAGCTACCAGGCACCATGTCCATGTGTTTACTCATGCTTCCAGAGTCTTCCTCACCGAGTTCTCCACAGTAGGATTCAAGTATGACAATATGGAAAGGTTGTTTCTTCCTTTTCATGATCATCAGTCTCTTCATTGGCTCACGATGCAAGCCCTTTGGACTGAAGGACATGTGACTAGAGTTATGTTTTTCAATACTATTTGTATTTCCTTGGCCACCAGTGTTAGGTAAGATTTGGCGCAGTACCCTTTGGGGGCACTACAACAACCTTGACTTCCTGGCAATAGGAACCCAAGCTTTGGTGTAAGTCTGTACTACACAGGTTGGTAGTGTGGACGAGCAGCCAGGCTTATCTCAAGAGGGGTCAATGTGAGCAGTAGAGGAGTTACATAGAGATGATTCACAGTGACCAGTATCCAAATAAACACTTACAAGGTTTCTTGATTAAACAATTATTAATGTATTTAAGTCTTAAGTCAGTTTGATTAAGCCTTCTTCAGAAGGGGCAATATTATAGTAACACAAATACACTCTAAAATACACTCTTAGTTTCTCTAAATCAGCAAATACCCATTTGGGATGGCACACAGACACTTCCTACACCTTCAGATGACTTAAATAGCTAGTATACTGTGGACATAATATATCACTGGTACATTTAGAGCAATACTGAGATGAGTGTTAAAGTAAACAGATTTCAGAATAAAACAAGAGATCACGCAAATATTCTGAAGCAGGTAAGTACTTTTGACCCCTCCCTCCCTCCAATGCAAAGTAAATTAACCCTTTCCTGGAGGGAAGGTAAGACACAAGCTGAGGAGAGAAGTCATTCGGGGAGCCAGGCAAGCCGTTGTCAATTGGGCAAAAGTCACAGTGAGCTGAAGCACTTCTTGCAGGTGAGTAAAAGTCTTTCACCATGTTTTAGAAGTCTTTGTAGAAAAAGTAGAATCAAATTAGGGCCACAAGCTGGGAGGCTTGTGAGTTGTAGATGATGCAAGCCACTCTACAGGGTTAACCAAGACAAGACTCAGCTGAGATCAATTAAGGCTACAAGACAAGAGCTACGTTCTTAGACTGTACAGTACCTTTGTTATTGTTATTTGCACTTGTAGTGTGCTGACAGCCCGCAGGCATCAGTGCTCAAAAAGAGAAACAGAAAATGGAAATCAAAGAGAGAGAGCTCCCAGAAAAGAGTAATCCAAAGACCATGGTCTTAACTCCATTCCGAAATTTCAGGATGTTAGTTTCGGCGCGGAGAGGCAGGCGAAGCTTATTCCATAGAGGAGCAACCTGAGCAATAAAGGACCTACAAAGTCCTCTAACCCGCGTACTCCGTGGAACTGAGATGCAGATTCCTTCACTAGTCCTAGTGAACCTAGTCGGAGTGCATATTTTAAGTTTCTTTAAGATAGCAAGGGCTAGGGGCTTGCCCATTTATACATTTATGCACCAATGTCAAGGCCTTAAACTGTATGCGAGCCTCCACGGGGAGCCAGTAAAGGGTTCTCTCGTGTACAGAGATGGGCTTGTGTCTTGGGATATTCTTAACAATGGGTACAAGGAAGTTGTCTGAGACTGTTACTAGATACTGTTAGGCAGAAACCTGTGCAGTTCCCTTAGGGGGACCAATGCAAAAGGCTTAAGACTGCAGGTGTTGGCAGTAAACCCAATTGGTAGCAGTCTGTACCACCCAGATTTACCTGGTAGCTGTGTCTGAGCAGCCAGACTTCTCTCAAGAAGAGTTAGACCGTATATAGAGTGTACAAGATAGGTACCAAAATACAGTAGCACACGCAAACACTGACCAGAGCTTTGGTATCAAGTATAGAATTATTTATTTAAAGACACACTTAGAAATAAACTAGCGCTATTATTGTAAGCAAGTTCAAAAACACAGTCACTATTATTATATATACATCCCTTATCCCTTATTAGACAAGTCTTAGTTAGCACCACTTATTTCCAGACAGAGGTAAGCGCTTAACTAAAGATGGCACTCCAATAAGTTTAAGAAAAAGGGAGGGAAAAGGCAGAAATTAGGAACAGCACACAACACAATACTTTAGAAGCACTCAGCAAGGCAGGAAAGTCAAAGTCTACTTGTGAGCAAAATGTTCAGAGGCCAGGCTCCCTCTTGGAGAGAGTGGAACACCAATGCGCCCAAGATCACACAGTTTAAAAGGCTTGGAAAGTCTTGCAGAGAGTTTAAAAAGGAATCAGTTCAGCTCAGAAAAGTTCAGTTGCCAGCCTAGGGCCTACCCACGTGGTAAGTTGAGGAATTACGAGACACCCCACACAGACAGTTGCGAGGGAGGCCAGGCAGACACAGTACCTTAAAATTGGAGAGAATCCTCCAGCGGGGGCAGGTCCAGGCAGCGGGTGCAAGTCGCGGCGTCGTCCAGAGGAAGAGATGATCTCGACGTGGAGGAAAGCTGAAGGTCGTTGCACTGCCAGGGAAGAAACCAGCCACGGAGTTCTCCGGTAAAAAGGTACTACCCTTTTATTCGCGGTAGTGGAAAACTGTGGTATCCCGGTTGCTGGGGTGCTTGGCACAGGCAAGGCAGCCACGAGATGATCCGGGAAGGCGAAAAGGCGGGCAAACTGGTTATCCCCACCAGTCAAAGGAAGAAGACTCTTTGGGATGAAGATCTCCTCTGTCGTTGGAAGAATGGAAGAAGTGGCGAGTCGGTTCAGCAGGGCTCCACCGGTGGTGTCGTTGTTGCAGGTCGGCTCACCTTCTCCCTCTTCGGATTCTTTGGTCCTGTGGCGACGTATGAAGTCCCAGTCCCCAAAGCCCTGCTTTTATGCAGAAAACCCCCATTCATCAGTCCTAGCTGTCACTCAAACATGCTAAGTGGTGAGCCGGTCGGCTCACCACTGGGCCAATCACACCAGAGTGCGACTTCAGTTGCCGAGGCAACTCAGTCCAGGGTGCCTAAACCCCCTCCAACACCCCCTGTGGTACCCAGACAGAGTGGCACCACTTTTGGAGGCTTCTGTGGAGAAGCCCGCCAAAAAGTGGAAGAAAGGGCTCGACTTGGGTTGGAGTCAAAGAAGCGAACAGAGTTCTGGCAAAAAATACCAACCGGTGAATTAATATTAAATAAATAAACCGGCGGTATGTTTGAGGCTATGTTAAAAAGTATTAGCCTCGAACAATGGGAAAATCCCATAGGAATATATTTGCGGTTGAATATAAAAAGTAGTATCCACTGCCACCAGCCAAAACTCACTCAAGGGGGACTGGATAGTGCTCCCTCGAACAACAGACCCAGGGGCAATCAAATTGCCCCTACCAGTACGCCCATAATATGATGGTTTGTACTGGTTCTGTTCACAATTTAGGACTAGTAAAGCCAATGGTGACTTTACATGCCCTGGGAGGCAGTCAGTTCCAGGGTACGGAGTCTATGTTTGGGGGTCACTATGACACCCCTGTGTTACGGCACGGAGCGTGCTGTGTAACACATATACCAAAAACACATGAAGCCCTATGGAGTAAAAGACCCCATAGCCCATTAAACACATTCCAAAGTCAAAGGATATCTCAAATCATGTCTAAGAGTGGGTGAAAAAGAGTCTCACTCTTAGCAGGAGAAAAAAATAAACCCCAAAAAATCCAGCAAAACTGCTGGGGGACTCACTAGGTTTGGGAAATTAGCCTTAACAGAGAATTCTCCCTAACAGATACTAACATCAGACCATTGCAATAGTCCAACTGCAGCATCACAAGAGCCCGAACCAAAGTGGCACAGTTAGATTCTAAAACATATAGAAGACGTAGTGTGTATTGCGCCTTATTCACGACACTCTCGATGTTGGCATTGACTGAACTCTAACTATAGTAGTTATCGCATGGCCTTCCACAAAAAAAACGGAATATGCTAAACCCAGTTTAGATCTTGCCTGGTATGATGCAAAGATCATCATTTCAGCTTTCTTGGCATTTAGACACATGCCATGTAAAACCATCCATTGTTGGATGGCAGTATAGACTTTATAGTTTCTGAGTCCTCTTTATACTTACCGCTCAGTTCAAACACAAGCTGAGTATCATCTGCATAGGTGGTAAAATGGACACCCAGCCCGGCCAACAGGACACACAGTGAGCGGCAGTAAATATTAAATAGACACAGGGTCATGCACGTGCCCTGAAGGACGCCACATTTCAGGAGCTCCTCAGGAGACAGTGCATAAGCCTAGACAATCCGAGATTGGCGGCCCATCAAAAAAGATTTGACCCATGCCAAGGCATTACCTGATATGTTATCCAACGCCCTCAACCCATCCAGCAACTTGTCATGGTCGACCAGGTCAAAGGCTGCTGATGAGTCCAACATCATCAGCAGCCCTGTCTTGCCTTGATCCATGACCTGAAGCATCACCAACTTCATGTCCAACAGGCCTGTGTCAGTACCATAATTGGTCCGGAAGCCCGATTGCCTAGGGTAAAAAGCTGCAGATCCTTCTAAGAACGCCTGAAATTGCAATCTAGCCACTTTATCCAGAATCCTTAGAAAAAAGGGTGCATTAGTGATAGGCCTGAAATTTGAATAATCTGCAGGGTCAAGGCCTGATTTCTTCAGCAGAGGGGTAACGGAGACCCTCTTTAGTGCCTCAGGGACACAACTGTCCTGAAAGCTAGCATCAATAAGCTTGGTAAGAAAGGAACAGGAATGTATTATTCAAAATGATTCTAGACTGCAACTCCTGTGCCGGTAGTAGGCCTCATGTTGGTCATAATACTGTCCAAAGAGTCCTCAGATACACTCCTAAATACAAACCCACCAAATGAGGGTTGGTCCGGGGTGCCTACAGGTAAGGTAGTACCTTTTGGTTAGAAGAAATGGTTCCAGCTGGTTTCGGTTCCAGTGTGGCTCTGTAGATCCTGTTGTTCCTGTGCCTCAGTCATGGGGACAAGAGGGAGGAAATTTGGGGACTCCTACAACAGGACGGTTGGCGGCAGAAAAGGACCAACTTCTATTCAGCCGCACTTTGCGGTTTCAGCTCCTTGCGTCTCAGAAAATAGCACCACCGCGGTCTCATGGATACCACTCTGGATTTTCCTCTCATCTAGGGTCAAACACTCTGTTGAGGTGGCTCAGATTTGGTCAGTCCTGCTTACTGGGAGTCTGGAGGATCTTCCAGCAGCTCTGGTCCATCTTAAAAGTGATGCACTCAGTTTGGTGTTCTCCTCCCTGGCACTTCGGCTCCAGAAGCATCAGCAGTGCAAGTACAGCCAGCTCCGAGAGGATGTCCAAATGAGTTCACTTTGGAGTTGATTGGTCCCACCAACTCAAGGGGAGAAGTCGTCCTTGCAAGGCTTCTATAGTTGAAGCGAATTCAGAGCTTCAGCAAAGTAGCAGGGCTTCACCGGGCAAACCAACGGTCCAGAAATGCAGCAGGCGTCTCTTGCAAGTTCTTCGGATTCCTTCGTCCAGTGGTCGACTCTACCTTCCAAGCCAAAAAGCCTCGCCTTGTATGCAGGTTTCTCCCATTCATTCCAGCCTAGCTGTCAATCACACAGCTGGGTGGCTGTCATTGCCGGACAGCCAGCTGGCCAATCACCTTTGGGTGCATTCCTGTAACCAAGGGGATTAAGCACAGGGAGTTTCAGGCACCTCCCTCACTTCATGCCCCCGCCAGACATACTGGAGCCAGAGGTGGGCTTCACTCATGAATCCCACCAAAGACAAAATGAACAAAGGGACCAAACCTGGTTTGGCGCGCAGAGTAAATGTCAAGAAGGATCTTTCCAGCAAGAAATGGCGAAAAAAGACCGGGCCTTTTTGACAAAATGGGCACCCATGGGTGCTTTACTGCATGTTCGAACGCAGTCCACAGTAAAAACTCCCAATGGTAGTTAAAAGTAAACCACTGCCACCAGCCATTAAATGTAGAAAGGGTAACATAAAAATGTTACATGAGAAACTAGACAAAGGGGATACTAAGGAACCCCTCCTGCACCCTATTGTAAGATAGCGTGCGCTGGGTCTAGAAAGTTACAAATGGTAAGCAAAGTCAATTTCACTTTACTGCTCTTGGAAACGGTAGTTTCACCAAGAGAAGGTATTTAAACCTGTGGGAAATCTAAAAGACTTCCTTGTGCCACTGCACTGAAGGTGATGTGTGTCACAATGCAAAGATGATGCCTATGGAGTTTGTCAGACTCCAAAACCAAAAAGACAGTGTTAAATCACAGAAAAATACATGAGAGAGTGGGTAAAAAGGGTCTCACTCTCTCCCGGTTAAAAATTAAAAAGTCCTAGAGTCTAGCAAAAATGCTGGGGGTCTCTAAGTTAGAGAGGATTTAGCACATATCTCAGAAATTCTCTCTAACATCCTGCTTTACCTGCCGACCCAGTGCACAATCTGAGGGTCCTGCCTATCAAACTAAGCTCTATGAGCCTACAACATGCAGGAATCTGCCAGCAAGTGTGGACGCCATCTGGAACATTGTGACTGGTTCCCAGAAGAACATGTGATACACTGCCTCCCTCCCTTATTCAGTTAACTCTTAGCCAAAAGCAGCATAAGGCAGCTCTCTTTTCGGGAAGTGTTTGGGCTGGAAAGGGCCAAGGGCCAGAACCCCTTCTCAAGGCAGGACTTCACCCAGTTCACTCTTTACTTGACTTCTGCCTACATGCATAGGTATCCTTTCACCCATTGACTTATCCATTTATTGAAGGACTTCTGTTACCTCATAGGACCAAGGCACTTTGCTTCTTTTGGGCCTGTTAACTGTCATTTGGTTACCTGTGGCTCTTATCCTCCTCTTCCCTTTCTGTTTACTGACCTATCCTCCCTCTATCTTGGGTTGTACACTTTCTTCACTCACCTGTTTCTTCTACACTCCAGCATGTATCTTGATTCCTCTCCATTTCTCCTTCTCACTCTTCTCCTTCCCTTCTCTTATAGCCCCTAACCTTAACTTGGTACAACCATCTCACTGCCGCCCCCCTCCACTCCTTAAATAAAAAGCTCCCGTGCTCCCATCCTCTCCATCCTCACCTATCCCAGTTGCCTAGCGCATAACACCTGCTCCTCTCCCCCACCTCCTGTCATCCTTCCACTTACTTTTTGTATGTTGTTGTACTTACCCTTTGTGAAGAATCACCTTTACCAAGATGCACCTGGAACCAGTTACGATGATTCTGGTGGCCCTGATGTGGGTCTGCTAACCCTGGTTCTCTCCCCTGATGGCAATGTCAGTCGCACTGTGAAAGAAGCTGCTATGCCCGTACAACATGCTGTCACAAGAAAGGTGGGGAGACACTTCATCCATGCCTTCAAACTCTCAACTTAGTAGCCTGGCTTCTGAGGTCATAGAGTTCGGACACCTCCAATTTCCTCAAAGTTGAATGGACTTACTTGGAGAAACATGAAAACCTAACACCTTTGTCATCTGGTGCAATACGTAGAACATCAATCTTATTGACTGCTCACCAACACATATCGTCCTGTACCTGACTCACCCACTATATTCAGGCCTGGTTTTCATTTCCTTAAAGGTCCACTTAGCTGCACTTTCAGCCTACACCACGTCCCAGAAGAAGGTTTTGTGGTGGAAAATTCCAGTGATCAAGGCTTTTATGGAAGAGGTTAAAAAACTTCTTCCCCTATCTCCAACCCAGCTCCCGGATGGGACCTGAATGTTGTACTGACTAGATTAATGGGACCTCCCTTTGAACCTATACACAAGGCTAGCCTTAAAGCTCTCACTTACAGGACTGCCTACCTGGTGTCACATACATCAATAAGGAGAGATAGTGAACTGCGGCCCTTTCAGTTCAAGACCCATTTGTCACTATTCACGAGGATCACCCACGGTTTGTGCCTAAATTTATTTCAAAGTTCCATGTGAGCCAATCAATAGAATGACCCACTTTTTTCCAGAACCCCACTAATGTGGCAGAAAGAAGCCTCCACACGCTTGATTTGAGGAGAGCGGTGCTATATTATCTGAAGAAAACCACAAAGAAAGACCAATCAGTTTTTCTTTTCAGTGGCAGCTGGTAATGAAGAGGACTGTGTCTCTAAATCAGCCATTTCAAAGTGGATCAAAACTGCATCACACTGTGCTACACTCTTGCCAAGATAGATCGGCCCTTCAAGCCTATAACACACTACTCGGGGCACTGGGGCTTCCATAGCAGTCATTGCAAATGTTCCTCTTGAGTCCATTTGTAAAGCAGCAACCTCGAGTTCTGTACACACTTTTACACAACACAACTGTTCCTTCACACGTCCCACCACCATCTCTGGGTACTGCTCGCTTGTCTCTGCACAGCATGTGATCTTAGCAGATTAACAAGAATCAGAAGACATGCATTACTTACCGTAATAGCATTTCTGATGATTATATCTGCTTAGATTCACATGTGCCTACTCTTCCTTCCCTCTTGGAGTAGAAGGAACATAGACATTTACGCCTCTCTCTCTCCCTCTTTCTCTTTGTACTCGCTCACGGTAGACATAAGGCTCCCTCACGGCAGAAAAAACGCAATCAGAAGGACCTTCGAGGCAAGAGGGATTTTGGGTACACTACACGTCAAATTAGGGATACTGTTACAGGCATGGCCATGTAGACGTCCCCTTTCGATCCTCGAAAGAAAGATGCAATACTCCGCAATTACTACTAGATGTCGGACTATATGCACAGCATGTGAATCTAAGTAGATACTATCATCAGAAATGCTATTATGGTAAGTAATGCATGTCACATGTTTATATTTTTCAGTATACCAGTGTGGAGTAGTTTCTAGATAAAAGTATGTGGACCAATTTTACCTATGTGTCCGCCTGCTACTCCTACCCGAGATTTGATCCTTGTTGCTCTGTCCACATTACTTATCTTGACAATTGGTTTTGCTTGCTATTCTTGTGTATATGGTTGGATATCCCACAGTAGACGGTTGTACAAAAACTTCCTAAGTACTCCTGACAAAAATGAAGCCTTTCAGCATACTTTGTGACTTTGTGTCTTCTGTTTGTCTACCATAATGTAAAAAAAAAAAAAGCTGGAACTCGGGCAAAGAAGGGGGGAATCCTTTACCACAGAGACATGTCATTTGTCATGATCGTTCTCAGTACAGGGGCTCTGACATTTTATCAAATTACAAACACTGGTGGCACGGCTCAGTCAGCTCTCAAGACCTCTCTCTTTTTTTCAAAGTAGCGTCTGATGGCCCACGCTAATAATTTAGTCAAGAGGAATGTGCAAGTTCTAAATCCACACTACTTCAGGATGGCATAGCATGCCTGCACTGGACGATCGTAGATGTGGCATGATAGGTAAAGGTAAAACCAACTACATTGGCAGTGCTATTTTCTTCTAGCAACACGCTGTGGAGAGTTGCAAAATACATGTGAGGTAGCTCTCTGGGGAGCAGGTTATTGTATCGCAGCAAACAGAACAACGTGTGTTAACTGATATTACCAATGTTGATGACAAGTAAAATGGCTTTAAATATTTTCAGCTTGCATTCCTAACCTCCGGCTAATTACGTGGTAAATTCCAGATATGATTGTGAATGTTAAATGGGGTGTGTTACATTAATTTAGACTGCATTCCTTGGTAGCTTCACAGATGCACCAATATTGCTAACTGTTGACTGTTGTGTGGACAGTGTTACTCTATATAAATGTCAATCAATTGAAACTTTTTCACATGCAAAATTATCAGGCTATTCCATTCAAAGTTCTAGCAAATGTACCAGTGTAGGCAATGGGCTGCATGCTGTTTATTGCTTGTCCACGATTGCTGGTTTTCATTTCATGGCATTATCCAAAGACTAGATCTCCTGTTTTCTTTGCCAATAGGAACCTGGATCTTAGTAAATTTTGCATTGGGCAGAAAGAGGACCATCAGCTTCCCATTTATGATTTGTATGCAGTTATTAATCACTATGGAGGTATGATTGGTGGGCACTACACGGCCTATGCTAGGCTACCGAATGATAAGAACAGCCAGCGCAGTGACGTGGGTAAGTAACTTTTGGTGTGATTGGGAGATGGTTGGATGACTTGTCTATGGTCACATACATTTCCAGTGCATTATTGTAATTAGGCCTCAAAATTAGAAATAGCCATTGGCTCCTTGGTAAGGACGAAGTGTGTGTGTGTGTGTGTGTGTGTGTGTGTGTGTGTGTGTATTTAACTGGAGGTATGAGTGACTTCTGTTTTAATGCCTAGCTAGTAGTTTGCAACTAAAAATGTGTACCCCAAATTGTAACTATAGACTTGAGGCAAATTATCGTATCCAGTGTCCACTCCCCAAGTAGAGCAGGAAGTAAAGACCCAATTCATTGGATTGCGTTCTCCCGCAGACTCCTCATCTTGATAGATAGCCCATCCAGCATCAGATGCTTGCAAGATTTCAATGGGGGGCGGGGAGGGCATGTTCAAATGGATTTCTAGCATCTGGCTAGATCGATAGATTTTAGGAAGCCGCCCTAGTCATAGTGAACAGGGCCATTTGAGAGTTTGACCAAAGCCCAATCAAGGTAGCAATGGAGAACAGTAAAGGCTTATTACCATACGAGTCCGAGTGGGGTCATTGGCCCTCAATGAGTCCACACAGTATGTCACAGTCCTAAAATTTAGACGTATAAAAGATATTTATTTATTCTGATCTGCTTGCTTGTGCTTTCTCTTTCTCAGAGTATATGGGCTCTTTTCCTTATGCATATGTTTTAATCTCTTTGATTTTCCTCTTCTGAAGTTCCTTCCTTATGCGCCTTTCTTTTAAAAAAAAAAATATATATATATATATATATATATATATATATATATTTATTTATTTATTTGAGGCTTGTGAAATCTGGTTAGATCACATTCTATGCATAGGCCAAAAAGTGGAAGCTGCAGAGCATTACAGTTGTTTTCGAAATTCGTAAAGGGACTTCGACAGAGCATGCCATTAATACTATCCCTAGTGCGACGTCAACTGTGCCCATGATACGTCATGCGTCGAGGTCCCTTCGATTGTTTTTTTCCACCATCGCGAGCAATCGCTTATCGCAAAGTGCAATTTCGGCGTACGCCATTGACTTTATAAAAAGTGTTAATAATAGTTACTCTTTCTGTCCTTTTTCAACCGCTGTGTCTCGACGCAGTGAAGAACTCAACAAGGACAAGATGAGCCGTCGGACAAAAAATCTTCGACAGACTTCTGTCGGCCCTGGAAGGCCCACTGGGCCTAGGGCCTTACAGTGGGGGGCGGTCATTACGACTTTTCCCTGGTCGTCCTGCTGCCTACCCCAAACATGGAGAGGACTCTGTTTAAATGTTGCCCTTCCTGTAACAAAAAAATATACGTGGATCATTAAGCACAGAGTGTGCCATCTCTACCTTAATCGAGACCACAACGAGACTCGCTGTCGAGCCTGTAAATTGCTTTAACCAAAAGGTGGAGGAAGACTCCAGCGCTGGCAGCGATGCCGTCCTTTCAGACAGCGAGGGTGCTGAGGAACATCCTTGTTCCCAGTGCTAGCCCCTGACCCTAGTAGACATGCCGGCGGCTCTGTTTTGGGACGACACCCGACGACAAAGACACTACACTTTACCACACCAAAGACATACCCCACAGCAATGTGTCTCGCACACACTGAGAGTCGGCGCCTAGGGGTAAATCTACAGATTCGCTGTCCTCTGGGCACTCCGAGTCTCGACTGCCTCATGACAGGCCCCATAATACCCCTTCTACTGACCGCAAGACGTCGAAAGATGCCGAGCAGAAGACCCTTTCTACAGCCCGCAAGATGGCGAAAGACGCTGGTAAAGCCCTTCCCAGTGCTGAAACTCTACACACACCTGGGGGGACGCCTAAAGAGTCAGGACTGTCACATTTAATAAAGAAACATGTCCCCAAGGGTCTAACTAGGGGTTCTACTTCTAAAAAGTCATCCTCAAAGAGCCCTAATCACAAGGATAAACATAAAGACACGGATTCTTCCCAGAAGGATAGGAATAAAAGCCTTCAGGTCAAAAGTAAGGACAAACCTCTTAGTAAACATCCACAGGAGCCTGATGAGATCCCAGCAGAGGACATTTCTCAAGAACCTGATCAATTCCTAATAGATGTAGAGGAGGGAGACAGTAACTTGCCTACACCCTCCACTCCTGCCATTACTTCCCCTGGGATCATCCCAATCTCTGCCAATTGGTCAGCCAAAGACACAGACAGAGTTATGAGCAGGATGTTCTTTTTTTTGCTAGCTTCTTTGAAGAGCACCCCAGGCTCTTGAAAGTTTAATAAATACACCTCTTACCACTCAGGCATCCAGTTCCAAGATCATACCTGTAACTTCTCAACCCTGCACGTCTTCCCAACCGTCAGGGAAAAGATCTCTCCCACCTGCCAAGATTTATGATGCGCCATCTACTAAAGACACGCATCTCCACTAGTCTTTATGACCTACATGCAGAGGAGGAAGAGTATCTAGACCATGATACATACTATAATGAGGATGACGTTGGGGATGAGGACGGGGGTCAGGACTATAATAATGATAACGAATCAGTGGTCTTTGCTATGGGACTCTCCAGTCCCCTTACCTGATTCCCTAGTGGATAACCAGCCCTTGTTTAACGATATTTTACTGAAGGCTGCTGAACATTTTGGCATTGACACTCAACAAACCCAACAGGACAATGATTTGGTTGAGAACATCCTGGGGGACAAAAAGGCTAAAATCTGTACAGAGAAGGATTCAACCTTCCCTAGAGATGCCCAACCAAACTAGGGCAGTGAATCCGAGAATAGAAACATTATTCCGGCCGGCACCCTTTGACTCCTTATACACTTACCTACCGGATTCACTGGTAGTCACTACCACCTGAAAGAGAGCAGACACTCTATTGGCCTCTTCCGAAGCTCCCCAAGACAAAGAGAGCAAAACGCTCTACACAATGGGGAGGAAGATAGCTTCTTCAGTTTATGAAGCCAGAATCGCTAACAATTCTACTCTGTTCGCAAGTTACGATTGCACAAAATGGGACAAGGTTACGGCCATGGTTGATTCAGCTCCAGTACCCCTTAAATCGAGCCTTGCCCTTGTAGCGGCCGAAGGCAGAGCTACTGCCAGAAATCTACTTAAAAACAATTTAGACGCTGCAGAGAATGCCGGACACATTATCACAGAAGGCACCATCCTTAAGCGCCATGCCTGGCTTCGTCAGTCTGGGTTTAAGTTGGCAACACAGGCTACCCTGCTCAACATGCCAGTAGGACCCAATGTTTTATTTGGCAAAGGAGTAGAAGATGCGCTGAAGTCACCCAAGGAAGACTAAGACTCTCAAGTCCCTTGGCCAGCTTACAAATAAGCAGACGGGACAAAGGGGGGGTAACAATTTTTGCCATTTTCACAGCCAAATTTCTCAGAGGCTCGAGGTATGGTCAGAACCAGCGCTCCTTGTGGAATAACATCCAACGAGCGTCCCAAGATTATCCTAGAGGCCAACGCAGAGGCTGCGGTCGGGGTAGAAGCCCACCCTCCAGGGGTGGGGTAACCCCTTCCAAACAATGACGCCCCGCAACAGGTCACCTTCCATACCTCCCCAGTCGGGGGACATATTGCAAACTTCACCCATGCATGGGAGGGGATAACCACAGACAAGTGGGTGTTATCAAAGGTAGCAGGAGGATATTTCATCAAACTCCTGTGGATTCCATCAAATCTTCCCCCGCGGCAGAAAAGGTCATCCAAGAGAAGAACAGCTCATCTTGATGGAAGAAATCGCAGCACTACTCCTCGGACGCCATCGAGATTGTGCCGACCAACGAGGTAAACAAGGCTATCTATTCAACGTACTTCCTTGTTCCAGAGAAAGATCTAACCATGCGCCCAGTATTAGACTTGCGCCCTGCAAACAAATATGTAAAGCAAAAGAAAATACTGCATGACAACACTACAAAAAGTAATTCCACTGTTAAAACGGGGGGATTAATGGCAACATTGAATATGAAAGATGCTTATTTTCATATTTCAATGTTCCCAGCGCACAGAAGGTACTTGCGTTTCAAAGTAGCAGTCCAGCACTATCAATTCAAGGTGCTACCCTTCGGGATAGCCTCAGCTCCAAGGGTATTCACCAAAGTACTGGTGGTGGTGGCAGCGCACCTACGCAGGGAGGCTATTCCAGTGTACCCCTACCTGGACGACTGGCGGATCAAGGGAGAAACCTTCCAGCTTTGCAAGATAAACACGCAAAGAACCATAAACCTTCTCTTCCAATTGGGCTTCTCAATAGACGAGAAAAAGTCAAGTCTGGAACCAGATACTTCAAAACTGTTCCTAGGAGCTGTTCTAGATACAAGGACAGGTTTAGCCTTCCCATCCATGGAGAGGGTACAGAATATGCTTCGACAAATATCCCAGTATCAAGCCGGTCTCCAGATAAGCATACGCAAAGTGATGCCTTTACTAGGCATGATGGCATTGTGCTTTTATCTGGTCCCACACGCACGCTTGTGCATGTGACCAATGCAGGAATGGTTGGCGAAACAATGGTCTCGGGCAAGTGGTCACTGGGACGTTCTAGTGGTCATTTGCCTACTTTAGTTCAAAACCTACGCTGGTGGTCAAGAGAAAATTAAATGAAAGGGAAACCCTTCCATGAACCGGAAGCGCTAGCGATCGTCACAACAGACGCGTCACTTTCCAGATTGGGGGGGGGGGGCATTACCTTCACCACACAGCACATGGTCTGTGGACACAAGTCACAGCACAGAACCAGATCAACCTACTGGAACTATTAGCAGTCTTAAAGGCTCTACAAGCTTTCGAATGGCATCTGACAAACTAGTCAGTCCAAGTCCTAACGGACAGCACCACTGCCATTTTTTATATCAACAAACAGGGGGGCACACACTCTCCAAATCTGTCCAGGTTGGCTCAGAAAATATGGAGGTGGGCATGCAGACGAGGGATGTCCCTGTCCTCCCAGCATGTTCCAGGGGTACTCAACACTCTAGCAGACTCCTTCAGCAGAGATCCATTGCCAGAAGAACACGAGTGACAACTACTTCCACACATTGTATACCATCTTCTCTCAATGGGGTTATCCTACTCTAGACTTGTTTGCTACAAGAGAAAACAAGCAATGCCCAGACTTCACGTCCAGGTTCCCCCAACCAGACTCCAAGGGGAACGCCCAATGGATGAGCTGGTTGGGGAAATTTGCTTACGCTTCCTCCTCCCCCAAACCCCCCAAATCCCCCTCCCCCACCCCCAACACCTTTGAACGGCAGAATAGTGAACAAACTACACAGAGAAAGGATGACGCTCATCCTAGTTGCTCCTATGTGGGCGAGACAATTGTGGTACCCACGTCTGCGCAAGCTGGCAATGTACGATCCCATCAAGCTCCCGTACCAGATCAACCTGTTAACCCAATACGAGGGGACAACGGTACACCCACAACCACACTCCATGAACTTGGCAGCATGGATCCTGAGGTCATAGAGTTCGGGCACCTTAATCTTCCACAGCAGTGTATGGATATCCTCAAGGAGGCACAGAAACCAAACACTAGACACTGTTATTTCGACAAGTGGAGAAGATTTGTCCATTTGGTGCCAGTCAAAACAAATAAACCCCATAGAATGTACCCCATCACACATTATAAATTATATGCTCCACTTGTTGGATTAGGGGTTAGTCTTTAACTCTATAAAGGTCCTCCTAGCAGCTTTATCAGCTTACACCACATCTCAAAGTAAGGTCTTGTGGTGGTAAGTGCCAGTCATTAAAGCATTTATGGATGGAGTAAAGAGACTCCACCCTCCACTTTCTACCCCGCCAGGCTGGGATCTCAATGTAGTACTAACGAAGCTCATGGGACCCCCGGCACCCCCCCAACCCCCCTTGAGCCTTTGCACCAAGCTAGTCTTAAACACATTACCTACAAAACTGCCTTCTTAGTGGCTATTACTTCCATAGGAAAAGTCAGCGAACTCCAAGCATTGTCAGTGCAGGACCCTTTCTTTATTATCCATGAAGACAAACTACTTTTAAAAAATCATCGTAGGATTTCACCTAAATTCATTTCCAAATTCCATGTCAACCAATCCATTGAGCTTCCAGCCTTCCTCCAGAAGCCAACTAGCTCAGCTGAGGTTAAACTCCACACACTAGATGTGAGGAGGGCGGTTCTCTATCACGTAGATAAAACCAGACCGCTTAGGAAAAATGATCAACTGTTTGTCTCCATGGCTACAGGCAGAGAAGGAGAAAGCATTTTAAAAACGCTATCTCCAGATGGATAGTCAAATGTATACAATTATGCTATTCGTTAGCAGACAAGAAACTGCCTTTTACACCAAGAGCCCACTCCACACGGAGCACTGGGGCTACTTTAGCCTTTATTGCAAATGTCCCCCTAGACAGCATTTGCAAGGCACCTACATGGAGCTCAGTACATACCTTCACTCAGTACATACCTTCACAAGCGGTTCTAAAACATCTATTTGCCGCTGCTCCTTCTCACGACCCACCGCCTTCTCATAACACTGCTTGCTAATCTATGCATAGCATGTGATCTAAGCAGATTCCACAAGCCTCAGAAGGGATACATTACTCACCGTAATCCTATTTCTGATGCTTGAATCTGCTTAGATTCACATGCGCCCACCCTTCCTCCCCTGGGAGAAGGTGCACTGAGGTTTAATGAGCTTTCTGTATATATCTGCTTGGATACAACTGTACTCAACCGACACTTCATGCAGAGGGACCTCGACGTGTGAGGGATCATGGGTACAGTGGACATCACACTAGGGATAGCATTACTGGCACGCCCCGTCTACGTTCCTTTTCGAATTTCAGAAACAACTGTAATACTCTGCAGCATCCACTAGATGTCGGCCTATGCATAGCATGTGAATCTAAGCAAGCATCAGAAATATGATCACGGTGAGTAATGTATCCCATATATATTTCTGAGGCTTGTGGAATCTGCTTAGATCACATGCTATGCATAGGCCGGGGAGACATTTAGTGGAAACTGCAGAGTATTACGGTTTTTCTTTACAAAACTAGAAAAGGGAGTTCGACAGGGCATGCCTGTAATACTATCCCTAGTGTGGCGTCTTCTGTACCCATGGTGCTTCAGGCATCGAGGCCCATCAGATTGTTTTTTTCTGCCATCATAGGTGGGCGCATATCGCAGAGTTCCTTCTTGGCTGTTGCCATTGCTTAGAAAAATGTAACTTAGTATTTCTTTCTGTCCTTTCGACATCCATCCACCGCGAGATCTTCGGCGACGGCATCAAGGACGAATTACTACCGTCGCTGACTACAGCAACTCGTCTTGACGATCCTTTGTCACGCTCTCAGAAGGCCTCAGTGGGCCTCGGCCCTCACAGTAGGGAGAGTTGGGGGAGGGTTCATTCTCAAGTGTCATTAAGAGAAGGCATATTCCCTTTTCCGCCCACTTATTTCGCCAGGCTGCCATCCCCATACATAATGGAGAATACAGCCTTTAAGTTCAGCCCCTCTTGTAATAGAAAATTCCCCTGGAAAGACTTGCACCGGGTGTGCAATCTTTGTCTCCCCAGGGATCACGCCGAGGCAGAGTGCAAGTTGTGCAACCTATTCACGCTCAAAACACTAAAGTACCGCAAAACCAAACACTGGGACCACCACGCCGTGCAGGCCGAGTCTGCCATGGTTGTTGAGGGAGCCTCCAGCGACAGCAGCATCGACGTCTACAGTGACGGCGAGGGTGATCGAGATCTGTCAGATACCCGTGTGCAAGACCCCAACAGGTGGGCCGGCGGTTCTGCTACGGGGACGACACACAGCGGCACTAGCATGACCAAGTCACACCACACAAAGCACACCTCCCACGACCGAAAGTAGACCACGCCGCCGACCGGAATGCCACACACAAATTTAAGGGGAAGGTCTGAGATTTCCCTGTCCTCTGGGCCATCGCTCTCGCGATCACCCATGACGGGCCCTTGAAACAGACTGTTTCCGACACTGTGTCTAAAACCAGGAAATCCTCACATACCGACGACCTGGTGTTGAAAGATGCATTGACGGCCTCCTCAAAGACACCAAGCTCGAAGATGAGCAAGCTGATTAAAAAAACGCATCAAAGGTACTGATTCGAGGGCTATGACCCAGGGAGAGGGCACTATTTTGGGGGCTATACACCATAAAAGAACCCCTGCACCAAAGCAAACACCCAGCCCCCTGCCTTTGTTCCCCCAGTAATTCCAAATTCACTACAATGGACAGCAGAACAAATTGACAAGGTCATGAGGCAAATGCCATCTCTCGCTAATTTCTTTGACCACCCCAAGGTCCTGCAAAACCTTCAGGGTGCTCCACACAGCTGGCCAGTAACTACTCAGAGCGGGGCAGCAGTTACCCAGTCTTCCGCCAAAACAGCCTGCACAGATTTCACACATGCTTCCACCTCGCAGCAGGACCTAGGGCAGCATGCCTATTGTTATGCCATGCAAGGCTCCCAGGACCCTGGAATTTACACAGACACAGATGACCAAGGGGACATGGGTAATGTCGACCAATATTATGACAACAACGACAAGGATGTCTCCTTCTCCAGCATGGGGTCTGGCATGGATTCACATGCTCATGAATATTCCCCATCGTCAGGCTGGGAATCCTCAGTAAAGAAAAAATCAGTTCAGTTTTGTTTCTGAACTGTCTTTCTACTAGTAACCAATCACTGGTCTCTGTGTCATACTGCCACAAGCCAATGACTGCCCTCTACCTAAGCCCCGCCTCTGGCAGCCATTTTCAGATTTTTACCGCACGTTCAAGTGTTGGGAGTCCTTGTGCTTAGCTCCCGAGCTCTTGCTGATTTTTTCGGTCAGTTCGTGCCTCAAGCTCCACCGATTCTTCTTCTGATTAACGGGTACCCGTTTTGGAAATTTCTACGCCCCTCAAGGGTGAATTTTCATCGAATTCCACTTCTTGGAGTATTCCGAAAGATCTTTGAGGCCTACCCGTGTTGGACATGGCCCAGGACAAAGGAGATTTGACGCCCACTGGATCCAAACTGTTTAGGAACTGCCCAGGATGTGGACTGCAGAAGTCTTTAAGGAGGACGAACACTCCCGGTGTCTCTACTGCCTGCACGCCAACAAGTCGCATGTGGAGGAGGACTGTGCGTTTTGCAAGAACATGTCCGTCCGGACCATGAAGGACCATTGCAAACGACTCGCTGACTGGCTGGAGTCGAAGAGCCCAGCAACAGGTGAGAAGAAGTCGGAGCGGTCTTCTAAGACCTTTGAGGGCGTTCTGGCGACGGGGGCCCAACAAAAGGCAAAGCACTGCGAGTCAGTGGGCACTGGGAGCGCTGTTGATACGTGCTCTTCAGCCACACCGGCGGGAATAGTCTTTCCAGCCTATCAAGACCCCTGTGAAACCCCCGGATGAGACGGAGGGGGGGGGGGGCACGGTAGCCCTAACAGACTCAGATACCTCCTCCGATGATGAACTGTCTGGCGTCAAAGCTATCCTGGACAAGAAGTTGGAGGCGGTCAGGACATACGGGAAGGATCCCGACGAGGCGGACTTAGAGAGCGATGGTGGAAGCGAAGAGGACCGGCGGGCCATGGAGGAAACGAGGACACCACACCCCAGCCGACACTCCCATCGCAACCGATGCCTCCGCCGCAGGACAATTCTGGAGCAATCTTTTGCAATTTTTTGCAGACCCTGTGCAGAGAGATAAGGACAAGGTTGCCAGTGGCGCCTGGACCGTCGGATCCCTCTGAACAAGTGGAGGCGAGTCCATCCTTCCCCCTCCACCGAGGGACGAGACAGAGTCGGCGACGAGGACTGACGGTGGCAACGATGGAATGGATATCCCGTCACCGCCCGACGAAATTGGCTCCTTTCACGCCATGATCGCCAGGGCTTCAGAGCTCATCCAGCTGTGTCCCGAGGAGCAGAAGATAGATTCTTTACCAGTGACGGGAAGCCAAGAGGAAAACGGTCCTCAGTCCCGCTGTTGGACGACACATGGGACGAAGGGCTGTCCCTTTTGAAGAACCCGTCCACGACCTTCTGAAGAGAGGTCCCGGACTCTGCGCCTATGTGCCTCGGGGCGCACCCGACCCCGGATTCAGTGGTCTCCATGGCAGCCAAGAAGAAAGCGGCAGGGATGGTGGCATCATCTTCCACTTCCCTGCCGGACGGCGAGGGGAAGAAGCTAGATGCCATGAGACGTCGGGTCATCTCATCATCAGCAGCGACGACCATCAAGGCGGCCAACGCCCTCGCAATTGTGGCCCGCTATGATGGCCCGCTATGATGGGGAGCTGTGGTTCAAGATCGCTCCTATCCTGGACTTCCTCCGGGTCGACAAGAGGGCGGAAGCCCTGGAAATCCTGCAAGAGGGTGAGGTGGTTTCGGATCACGGTAGCTACGGATATCGCTGATACAGGATTTCGTCAGATGGGCAACAGCGTTTGCCTGCGGCGGCACAGTTGGCTCAGGGCCACCGACTTCATCAAGACTTGCAGACCAGGGTACTGGACATGCCCTTCGACGGAAACAACGTGTTCGGCAAAGCAGTGGACGAGTCACTGCAGGCCATCAAGGCGGACATCGAGACGCCCCGTGCGTTGGGCACTCCATCAGCGATGGCTGTCCTTTCGGACCTGCAGAGGCAAATCTCAAGGTGCCTCGAAAGGATTCGGCGGCAGTTCCTCGTTGTACCGCCAAGCGGCCCGTTCCTCGTTGCAGGAAGCATACAGAGGCCACAGCAAGGACGGTGGATACTGTCGTCGCCAAGGAGCCCAGGGTGGCAAGGCGTCAGCGAAACAGAATTGAACCGGCCGTGACATCGGGCCCCTCATGAGCACCCCTTTGGGAGGCCGGCTGGCGAACTTCATTGGCTTGTGGGAGTCCATCTCAACCGACAGTTGGGTGCTGGATGCCCTGGCCCACGGGCACACTCGGGAGTTCCAAAGGAAGTGTCCCCGTTTCTCACCTGTGGCCAGGAAAGAGAACCATTTTCCACAGCTGCTTCTGGAGTTACGTGCCATGCTGAGAAAGGGCGCGATAGAACTCGTCCCAAAGAGGCTCCGCAATATACTCTCAGTACTTCCTCGTCCGAAAGAAGACCGGCGGCTGGCGGCCCATCCTCGACCTTCGCCGCCTCAACAAATACATCAAATCCCAGAAGTTCCGGATGGTTACCCTTCAGCACGTGCTGGAGGAAGGCGACTTACTATCGTCACTGGACTTGGAGGATGCCTACTTCCACATCTTCATACACAAACAACATTGAATGTTCCTACGTTTCGTGGTCCAAGGGCAGCACTACCATTTCAAGGCCCTGCCCTTCGGGTTGAAGTCGGCGCCAAGGGTCTTTACAAAGTGCCTGGCACCTGTGGCGGCGCGGCTACGCCTGCAGGGGATCCATGTATACCCCTACCTGGACGATTGGCTCATCCGAGCAAAGTCAAGAGAACTCAGCATCGACCACACAGCAAATACCATCCACCTGCTCACGGAACTGGGATTCTCGATCAACTTTGCGAAGTCCCACTTGGTACCGTCGCAGGACGCCCTGTTCCTGGAAGCCAGACTCAGCGCGGTTGGCTTCACCGTGGAGGAAAGGATAAGGGCCTTCCTGTGCAAGGTACAACGGCTGTTGACCATGGAAGTGGCCAGGGTGAGGTCCATCAAGTCCCTGCTCGGCATGATGTCAACGTGCATCTACCTCGTGCGTCTGTGCAGGTTGCGGGTGCAGCCATTGCAGGAGTTCCTCGACGCCGCTGGATGCAAGTGGCGGGAAGCTACGATGATCAGATCTCCCTCAACGACACTTTCCGTCAAGCGATCCGGTGATGGGGCACCCGCGCGCATCCCATGGCAGGAATGGACTTTCAGACCCCAGCGCATTAGGAAACGGACAACGGACGCCTCCCTGGTGGGATGGGGAGCGCACACCGGAGTTCTCCACGCAAGAGGCCTTTGGCTCCTGGAGGAGGGGACCCGCACATCAACGTTCTGGAACTCCGGCCCGTGTTCTGGGCACTCAGGTCTTTCCTTCCGTCCCTCAAGGGCAAAGTGGTATGGGTCTTCACCGACAACACCACCACCACAATGTTCTACATCCGGAAACAGGGAGGCACCAGATCCCCAGCCCTATCCAAGGAAGCGCAGGTTCTGTGGCACTGGGCCGTCGCCCAGGGGATGTTCCTGGTACCTTTTTATCTGGCAGGAGTAAAGAACACCATCGCTGACTCACTCAGCAAGGAGCTGCGCTATTGCCACAAGTGGGAGCTTTGGCAGGATCAAGTGGATCTCATATTCCGACGGTGAGCCAATCCCCAGATCGATCTGTTTGCGACAAGCACCAAGTGCCGCAGGTCCGCCAGAAGGTTTCCCCAACCGGCCAGTATGGGCGATGCATTCTCCTTCCCCTGGGACGGCCTGTTCCTGTATGTGTTCCCGCCGTTGCCTCTGTCAACTCAGACGGTCCCGGTGCAGGATGATCCTCGTTGCACTGCCGTGGCCGAGGCAGATATGGTTCCCGAACCTTCTGGACATGTCAGCGTCCCCCCCCCCAGTCAAACTGCCGACGGACGTGGATATTCTCGCCATGGAAGTAGGCGCCATCCTACATCACGACCCGGGATTGCTAAACCTGCAGGCCTGGCTCCTGCAGCACTGGAGTTCGGAGGCTACTGTCGTCAATGTGGTCTCATCGCCTGGTGAAGGAGTTCACGAAAGGACAGTTCCCCTCGTTCCTATCGGTGAAGGCTCTGGCCCGGCATGGGAGCTCAATGTGGTGCTGTCCAGGCTCATGGCTCCGCCATTCGAGCCCTTGCATTGGGCACTGCTGAAGTTCCTATCATGGAAGACGGCGTTTCTTGTGGCCATCACCTCCGCACGACGAGTGGGATAGATCCAGGTCCTCTCCTGTAAGCCTCCATATCTGACATTCCACGAGACGAGGGTAGTGCTGAGGACGCACTGCTCCTTCATGCCCAAGGTGCCATCGGACTTCCATCTCAACAAGCCCTTGGTGTTGCCCGTTTTCTTCCCATCGCCTTTGTCACTGACTGAGAGGACTTTGCACTCGCTGGATGTGGCTAGAGCGCTGAAGTTCTGCGTGGACTGCACAAAGAGTTTTCGGAAGACATCACAGCTGTTTGTGAACTTTGGCCCTGTGAACCAAGGGAAGGCCCTCTCGAAGGCTTCCATTTCCAGATGGCTCTCCGGCTGCATCATGCACTGTCACTGGTTGGCAAACCGACCGTTGCCCGGCCCTCCAAGAGCCCATTCAACCAGAGCGATCGCTGCTACTACAGCGTTCCTGTTTCGTGTGCCCCTGCTAGACCTCTCCAGGGCTGCTACGTGGAGGTCGACATACACCTTCAGAAGATTCTACTGCATCGACTGGGATTCCAGGGAGGAGTTCAGAGTCAGCCAGGCAGTGCGCGCAACCTGTTTGCTTGATGGTGAGCCTGGTGAAGAGGTAAGACGATACTTAATGATGAGTTGTTGAAATGCTTAATGTTGAGCCTTGCCACCTTCCATTGTTGTGCATGTGTGTACTGCTATGTATTCTTGTATTCATGAGCATGTGAATCCATGCCAGACCCCCATGCTGGAGAAGGAACATGTTACTTACCTGTAACTGTTGTTCTCCAGCATGGGTCTGGCATGGATTAACATTCAAACCCTCCCTCCTACCCCTCCGCTGCTCTTGTCTTGGTCCTACTGCCACTTTACGTGCTACCAAATCTGAAGATGGCTGCCAGAGGAGGGTCTTAGGTAGAGGGCAATCATTGGCTGGGGGCAGTATGACCCAGAGACCAGTGATTGGTTACTAGTAGAAAGACAGTTCAGAAACAAAACTGTAACTGATTTGGCCGGTACCCACCAGGAGATAAAAAGATTTACACTTTTGAGAGTAAGGTAGCATATTCAGCAGCTTACCAGATTAGAATTGCTAATGACATAAATCTATTAGCTAGTTACAACTGTCACTAGTGGGATGACATTGCCGAACAAATAGAATCAGTCCCAGAACCCCTCAAGAAAGCAGCTGTTGCTCTCCATTGCAGAGGGTAAGCAAATAGTAAACTGCATTCTCAAGAACAACTTGGATGCAGCAGACAATGCAAGAAGAAACATTGCTGAGGGCATGTTGATTAATTGCCACGCATGGCTAAGACAGTCGGGCTTCAAGCTTGAAACCCAGGCAACCCTCCTTAACATGCCTATCGAACCCAACACGTTGTTTGGCAAAGTAGTGGAAGATACTGTTAACAGTAAGAGGTACATGACACCCTTAAGTCATTGGGGCAGCTCATCAACAAACCTTCCGGGCAAAGAGGGGGCTATAATTCTCGCAGTTTGAGGGCTAAAACTCACAATGAGCTTCAAATTATAGTCAAGGTGGGCCAAAGTTCGTCCTGGGGTTCGTCACACGGACAGTCCTCAACGGGGGTTTCAAAGAGGACAAAGAAGTTCTCAAAGTTGGGGTAGATCCTCCTCTTCCAGAGGGGGCACAACACCCCCCAAGCATTGACCACCCACTACAGGTTCCCTCCCATGCCACTCCAGGTCACATTTCATACTTTACCCACTCATGGGAGGGAATCGCCTCAGACAAGTGGGTTCTTTGAACCATGGAAGGCCTTTTTTTGCATAGAACTGATACAGCAACCAGCCAGCCAACCACCCTCCAAGACAAAGCAACACCTCTCAGGAAGAATGTATCCTGTTGGAAGAGGTGAAGGCGCTGCTCCTAAAGGACGCTGTAGAAATCCTCCCAGAAAACCAGGTAAACAAGGGTATATATTCAATGTACTTGCTTGTGCCAAAGAAAGACCTTACGATGTGCCTTGTCTTAGACCTGCGCCCTGCATGTCAAGCAACAAAAATTCAGCATGACGCCGCCACAGGAATACCCTTGCTGAAGCAGGGAGACTACATGGCAAACTTGGATATGAAAGATGCATACGTTCATGTTTCAATGTTTCCAGTGCACAGATGATTGTTGTGTTTTCAAAATGGCGAGCTAGCACTACCAATTCAAAGTGCTACCCTTTGGCGTAGCCTCCCCTCCAAGGATATTCACCAAGGTTCTGGTCGTGTTGGCAGCGCATCTACGCAGGGAGTCAATCCCAGTGTACCCTTACCTGGACGACTGGCTGATAACAGCGGAATCCCCTCAAATTTGCAAGCAAAATACCCAAAGAACAATCAATCTACTTCTTCAGTCAAGCCTCGTACCAAACAAGACCAAACAGTTCCCAGGGCCTGTCATGAAAACAGAAGAGGGTCTAGTGTTTCCGTCAAACGAAAGAGTACAAAACCTACTGCTGCAAATACCTCAGTATCTAGACGGTCGCCAGACGCAAGATACTGACGCAAAGCAACGCGCTTGCTCGTGATGATGGATTCATGCATTTACCTGGTTCCGCACTCAGGGTTGCGCATTCGCCCAATGCAAGAGTGGTTAGCGAAACAATGGTCTCAGGCAAGTGGTCAGTGGGACGATCTAGTGGTTGTTTAGCTAACCCTAACTCTTGTTCAAACGCTACGCTGGTGGACAAAGGAAAATCTGTTGAAGGGAAAACCAGGGGCACTCAATTCTCTAGCAGACTTACTAAGCAGAGATCCTCTACCCGAAGATCACAAATGGCAGCTCAGCAGGGAAATTTCAGACATCATCTTTTCCATCTGTGTCAGGTCCCTGGGTAACGGAAGACGTTAGGTTAGGCATTACTAAGTGTCAATAGTGGTTAGGTAAGGTCAATTGCATTGAAACGGCATTTTCTTAATATAACCATCATATCAGCCAGCAGCTATTGTCCCAGCTCAAGATGTTGGAGTACTTCCTGTCGAGCAGTGATTGGTTAAGGACTACCGTGATGCAGTTTGGAACCGAAGAAGAGGTTCTAAACTGCCTTTCATTTTATATCTGATCATGTGTGTTCACAGCGCTCAACGGCTCCTGCCAAAGCAAAAGAAACCGAGGAAGAGATATCCAATTACCAGTAACAAGCCATCTGAAAGAGCAGAGATAAGGAAGTTCAGATAAGTGACTGAAGTTTTCCAAAAATCTAAATCTAAAAGTATATTTCAAATACAGTTTTTTAATTGAAGTTCAGTGTATAAAGTTCTTTTAAAGTTGTAGAAGAAAGTCATCAGAATTTCCTACAACTTGCGTAGTTAAACTTTCAAGTTTCAAAACATATTTCAAGATTCAACAGAAGATTATTACAAAAGGTTGAGAAGAAGTTATTTGCTGTGCGTGCAACAAGTGTTGAAGTTATCCGTTTTCATGTCAGCATGAGCACGTGAGCATTAATCATTGCAGAGTATTTGATTCCGTTCGTGAATGCGTCGTGTTCCGGCAGCGTTCGAGGCTTAAGGCGACGTGACGGCGAGTAGGCGTATCTATCGTGTCTGTTATAGCTGTGCTACGCGATTCATTACGGATCAGCTGAGATTAGTTTGACGATTTTCTCAATGAAAACAAGTAAGAGACGGCAGCGGTCTCCTTTTTTGCACGATACTATGGCGGTTTAGCAGGTCAGATAACAAAGGTGCGCAAATCTATATTTCTAAAACAAAAACGCATGTGTACCGATACAAATCTCAAGGCATTATAGCAAATAAGTAACACAGTGATACAGCGTATAGGAAAAAAATGTGTAAACAAGTTACTTTGTAATTACAAGCAAAGGGAAGTAAAGCAATTGAACTGCATGTGGCAAAGCAAAGGCAAGAGAGAGTGAACAGGGAAGAGTTACATGGCACTACTAGTAATAGAAGACAATTAAAGCTATGTTCCGTAAAAGAGGAATCAAGTATAATTCACAAATGTTAGACAATTGATTATGTTCAGCAATATTAAAATAGATATTTTTAACCACAGAAGAGGAGTGTAGAAGTTGCAGAAAATTCAACAGTAGAGGGCAGCAGCTATTCTACAAGGATAAAACACTTTTTAAGTGCCTCTTGGATATTATCAGAGGCAGTCAGGTAACCAGAGGTTCAGGGAATGTACATATTGAGGAATGTTTGAGAGTCATGTTTGATGTTAATTATGATATGTTATTTGCAGGTATCCTGAAATCCAAGGTGTCTAGAAGTTGAGGAAACCAGAGCTATCCTGACCGTGTATTTTCTCCACTTCCCCTTTTCCCCCAGTCTGGTCAACTCAACAGTAGTCCTAATTTACAGTTGGGCGTACTGGTTTGGGGGACCTGGTGGGCTATTTGTCTGCGCCTGCAGGATTTCGGCACTGGGACCTGATAATCTGGGGCTGTACTCGGTTAGACTTGTTCACCACAAGCCTAAACACACAATGCCCAGACTTTGCATCCAGGTTTCCCAACCCGGATCCAAGGGGAACGTCCTGTGGATAAGCTGGTCAGAGAAATTTGCTTATGCTTTTCGCCCCAACACCGCTACTGAGCAAATTAGTGAACAAGATGCACCAGGAACAATTAACTCTCTATTCCTGGTTGCTCATATGTCGGCTAGGCAGCCTTGGTTTCTGCATCTTCGCAAACTGGCGATGTGTGATCCAATCAAATTCCCGTGCCCCTTCAACATGCTCACCTAACACGGGGGGACAACGTTACACCCACATCCTCAATCTATGAACTGCGCAGCTTGGCTCCTGAAGTCAGTTTGGTCATTTAAAACTACCTCAAAGGTGTATGGAAATCCTCAGAGGCACATAAACCAAACACCAGACACTGTTACTTTAACAAATGGAAAAGATTTGTAATATGGTGCCAGTCAAAAAATGGAAATCCGATTGAATGTACTCCATCACACATTGTTCATTACATGCTCTACTTCTCCAGCATGGGGTCTGGCATGGATTCACATGCTCATGAATATTCCCCGTCATGCTGGGAATCCTTGGTATAGAAAAAAAATCAGTATCAGTTTCGTTTCTGATCTGTCTTTCTTAGTAGTAACCAATCAATGGTCTCTGGGTCATACTGCCCCCAGCCAATGACTGCCCTCTCCCTAAGCCCCACCTCTGGCACGTTCAAGTGTTGGGAGTCCTCGTGCTGTAGCTCTCGAGCTTTTGCTGCGTTTTCGCGCTTTTTCAGGAGATTTTTCTCATTTTTCGGTTAAATAGAGCCTCAAGCTCCACCGTTTCTACATCCGATTAACGGGGATCCGTTTCGGAGATTTCTACACCCATCAAGGGTGAAGATTTCGTCCAGTTATGCTTTTGGAGGATTCCAGAAGTTCCGAGGCCTACCCCGGACATGGCCCAGGAGAAAGGAAGCTAGACGCCCGTGAAGCTGTTCAGGACCTGCCCTGGATGCCAGCTTCAGAATGTTTTCAAGGAGGACGAGCATTCGTTATGCCTCTACTGTCTCCATGAGGACAAGACGCACACGGAGAAGGACTGTGCGTTTTGTGGGAACATGTCGGAGCGGACCATGAAGGATCGCCACCTCAGTCTCGCCAACTGGCTGGAAGGGAAGAGCCCGTCAGGCGAGAAGAAGAAAATAAAGTCTGAGCGGTCTTCTAAGTCCTGTGAGGGCGCCCTGGCGACAGGTGCCCAACAAAAGGCCAAGCACCGCGGGCAACGGGAGCACCGAACGGTTGGGCTCCTTGGCTGCCAGGCAGGACGCATCCTCCCCTGCGCCATCAACCATGAGCCAACACTCTGGCTCGGGTAAGTGGAAGTTCGAGAACCCGGCGAAGCTTCTGGAGAGGCCCCGGTCGATCTCGAAGATTCCGGCAGAGGGGGAGCGAGGCTCGGACCACCCCCCCCCCAAGGTGAAGGCCCCAGGTATACAGAAGGTGACGATGGCCTTAATTCACCCTGCTAAGACCTCGATTGAGGATGTCGCAGCGACCCTGGCTCAGCCTGTGGAGGCTACGCCAGTGGAGGCGACCTCAGGACCCATAGTCTCCATGCCACAGCGGAAGGAGTCGTCTTTCAGGCCCATTAAGAAGACCCCCACGAAGTCCTCGTTGGAAAAGGTGGGGGAGGGGCAGGTGGTCATCGTGGATACAGACACGACCTCTGAAGAAGAGCTCATCGAAGTCGTGGAAGAGGCCCAGCCCATCGGGAGGGATCCCGACGAGGGCGACGACGAGAGTGACGGTGTCGCCGACGAGGTTCCTCAAGAGCCCTCGTGCCCGTCGTTTCCGGCGCCGCAGGACACTTCGGCAGCCATTTTGTCAGTGATTCAGTCCTTCTGCTCGGAGGCAAGGACAAGGTTGCCCCTCCCCCCGACGGAGGTACCTGAGCCAGACCCGACGGGGGAACCGGAGCCGGGACCTTTGGAAAGTCCACCGCATAAGAGGACGACGCATCCTACGCCACCTCTCCCACCTCTCCGGCCTGCTCTGCCTTCCCCCCGGTCTACTACCCATGGGGATGATACGGACACGGCTACTACAGGTACAGATGATGACGACGGAGGCGACGACGGGACGTGTCCCCCGTCGCCCCCTGCTCGGGCTTCCCGCCAGACGAGATTGGATCCTTTCATGCCATGATTTCCAGGGCATCCGAGCTCTTCCAGCTCTGCCCAGAGGAGGAGGAGGAGGAAGGGTTCCTTTACCAACGGCGCGAGGCTAAAAGGAAGACTGTCCTCGCCGTACCACTTCTTAATGACATCTGGGATGAGCGGCCCGCCCTCCTCAAGAACCCTGCCACGGCGCCGGCAAAGAGGGACCGGTACGAGAAGTAGTACCGGGTCCCCGACGCTGCCTCCTTGTGCCTTCGGGCGCAACCTACCCCGGATTTGGTCGTCTCGGCGGCGGCAGAGAAGAAAGCTGGGGGGACATCAGCCTCGACATCAACTTCCACGCCGGACGGCGAGGGCAGGAAGCTGGACACGATGGGACGACGGGTCATCTCATCCGCAGCGACGACTATCAAGGCGGCCAACGCCCTGGCTATCGTAGCCCGCTACGACAGGGAGTTGTGGTTCAAAATCGTCCCTCCGTTGGACTTCCTTCCGGACGCCAAAAGGGCTGAGGCCCTTGAAATCCTACAGGAAGGTGAGATTGCTTCGGACCATCACGGTGGCAACAGACATCGCCGACACCGGTTTCCGTCAGTTGGGCAACGGCGTTTGCCTGAGACGACGAGGATGGCTCAAGGCGATGGATTTCCACCAGGACGTACAAACCAAAGTTTTGGACATGCCCTTCGACGGGAACAACCTGTTTGGGAAGGCGGTTGATGAGTCCCTTCAGGCTATCAAAACAGACACGGAGACTGCCCGGGCATTGGGAGTGCTCCAACAACGACGGCCGTCCTTTCGGAGCTCCGGAGGCAGACAAGGTGCCTCCAAGGGATCCGGCAGTGGCTCCTCCACGTACCGCCAAGCGGCAAGATCTTCGTCCCAGGAAGCCTACAGGGGACGCGGCAAGTCAGGTGGTGCCCGTCGTCAACAGGGACGTCAAGGAGGCAAGGCGGCCTCCAAACAAGATTGAACCGACCGTGGGGTCGGGCCCCTGCCAAAGCACCCCGGTGGGAGGCCGGCTGGCGAGGTTTGTCAGCGTGTGGGAGACCATCTCCACCGACCGTTGGGTGCTGGACGCCCTGGCCCAAGGTCACGCCCTCGAGTTTCAGAAGTAGTGCCCTCGCCTTCCACCCGTGGCCAGGAAGGAAAATCACATCCCTCAACTACTGTTGGAAGTAAGGGCGATGCTCAAGAAGGGTGCCATCGAGCTCGTCCCAAAGAGGCCTCCGGGCTCCGGAGTTTACTCAAGATACTTCCTCGTAAAAAAGAAGACAGGAGGATGGCGCCCCATCCTGGACCTGCGACGACTGAATAAGTATATCAAGGTACAGAAGTTCCAGATGGTCACCCTCCAGCACATGGTGGGACAGCTGGAGGAGGGCGATTTCCTGTCGTCGTTGGACTTGGAGGATGCGTACTTCCACATCCCCATTCTAAAAAGACACCGAAAGTTCCTCAGATTTGTGGTCCAAGGGCGGCACTACCAGTTCAAGACCCTCCCGTTCGGATTGAAGTCGGCACCCAGGGTGTTAACCAAGTGCCTCGCACCGGTGGCGGCGCGACTGCGCCTACAGGGGATCCACGTCTACCCCTACCTGGACGACTGGCTCATCCGGGCAAGGACAAGGGAGCTCGCCGTGGAGCACACTGCGAAGACCGGTCAGCTGCTCATGGACCTGGGATTCTCCATCAACTTTCCAAAATCCCACTTGGTTCCGTCGCAAGTCACCCTGTTTATGGGAGCCAAGCTCGACACAGTGGTGTGGCTGGCCTCGCCGTCAGAGGAAAGTACCAGGACCATTCTGGGCAAGGTGCAGCGTCTGCTGGCCACGGACATGGCCAGGGTAAGATCTATCAAGTCCCTCCTCGGGATGATGTCCTCCTGCATTTATCTGGTGCGCCTTTGCAGGCTCCGGATACGCCCCTTACAAGAGTTCCTCGACGCCCGCTGGGTCCAGTCGACGGGCAGCTTGGAGGACAGGATCCCTCTCAACGAGACGTTCCGTCAGGCGATCCAGTGGTGGGGTACCCGCTCTCATCTGTCGGCGGGCACAGACTTTCAGACCCCAGCTCACCAGGTGACGGTGACGACAGATGCCTCCCTGGAAGGTTGGGGAGCGCACTCCAGAGATCTTCGCGCGAGAGGCCTTTGGCTCCCGGAGGAGAAGTCACTCCACATCAATATCTTAGAGCTCTGTGCAGTGTTCTGGGCCCTCAGGTCTTTTCCTCCGTCCCTCAAGGGCAAGATGGTGAGGATCTTCACCGACAACACCACCACGATGTTCTACATCCGGAAGCAGTGCGGAACCAGATCCCCTGCCCTATCCAAGGAAGCCCAGGATCTGTGGCATTGGGCCGTCGCCCAAGGGATGTTTCTCGTGCCTTTTCATCTGGCAGGAATAAAAAACACGATCGCCGACTCACTCAGCACAGCGCTGCGCTCGTGCCACGAGTGGGAACTACACCAGGATCAAGTGGATCGACTCTTCCGACGATGGGGCGAACCCCAAATCGATCTCTTCGCGACGACAACGAATTCCAAGTGCCGGAGGTTCGCCAGCAGGTTCCCCCAGCGAGGAGCATGGGCGATGCTTTCTCGTTCCCCTGGGACGGCCTATTTCTTTATGCGTTCCCTCCGCTGCCGTTGCTGCTCCGGTTCATCAACCAGCTCAAGAGGTCCCGGTGCAGGATGATCCTCGTCGCACCGGCGTGGCCGAGACAGATCTGGTTCCTGGACCTTCTGGACTTGTCAACGTCCACACCATTCAAGCTGGCGACAGACGCAGATCTTCTCTCCAGAGAAGGAGGCGCCATTCTTCACCACAACTCGGAGTCGCTGAACTTGCAGGCCTGGCTCCTGCAGCACTAGAGTTTGGAGGGTACGACATTCCGGCCGACTGCAGAGAGGTTCTTGCAAAGGCCAGGGCGTCCTCAACTCTCAAGTGCTACGGACATAAATGGAAGAGGTTCTCTGTCTGGTGCCGTGCACAGAAGATTAACCCTCTGCAGATTATGGCCCCTCAAGTATTGCCGTACCTACTGTCATTGGCCAAGGCTGGACTAGCTCACGCTTCCATCAAGATACATCCGGCCGCCATCTCACAATACACCAGAACTACGGGACGGGCGTCCTTGTGGTCTCATAGACTGGTGAAGGCATTTATGAAAGGATTGTTCTGATCATTCCCGCCGGTGAAGGACCCTGCCCCGGCGTGGGAGCTCAACGTGGTGCTGACCAGGCTCATGGGGTCCCCATTTGAGCATATGCATTCGGCACCGTTGAAATTTCTGTTGTGGAAGACAGGTTTTCTCGTGGCCATCACCTCCACACGACGAGTGGGAGAGATCCAGGCCCGATCTTGCAAGCCGCCATACTTGATGTTTCACGACACAAGGGTGGTGCTGAGAACGCACCCCTCCTTCATGCCCAAGGTGCCGTCGGACTTCCACCTCAACAAACCCTTGGTGTTGCCAGTTTTTGTTCCAGTCTCCTTCGTCGCCGGCTGAAAGGACTCTGCACTCGCTGGACGTAGCTAGAGCGCTGAAGTTCTACATGGACCGCACGAAGAGTTTCCGGAAGACATCACAGCTGTTTGTGAACTTTGGGACTGTGAATCAAGGGAATGCTCTCTCGAAGACTTCCATTTCCAGATGGCTCTCCGGCTGCATCATGCACTCACCGGTTGGCAAACCGACCGCTGCCCGGCCGTCCGAGAGCCCATTCGACCAGAAAGATCGCTGCTACCACGGCGTTCCTGTCTGGTGTGCCCCTGCTGGACATCTGCAGGGCTGCGACGTGGAGGTCGACGCACACCTTCACAAGATTCTACTGCGTCGATCGGGACTCCAGGGAGGAGTCCAGGGTCGGCCAAGCAGTGCTGCGCAACCTGTTCGCTTAAGGTGAGCCTGGTGAGGAGGTAAGAGATGCTTTATGTTGAGTTGTTGTATTGCTTAATGTTGAGCCTGTTGCCACCTCCCGTGGTTGTGCATGTGTGTACTGCTATGTATTCTCTTATTCATGAGCATGTGTATCCATGCCAGACCCCATGCTGGAGAAGGAACAAGTTACTTACCTGTAACTGTTCTCCAGCATGGGTCTGGCATGGATTCACATGCGAACCCTCCAGCCTACCCCTCTGCGGCTCTTCACTTGGTCATACTGACACTTTACGTGCTACCAAATCGGAGGATGGCTGCCAGAGGCAGGGCTTAGGGAGAGGGCAGTCATTGGCTGGGGGCAGTATGACTCAGAGACCAGTGATTGGTTACTACTAAGAAAGACAGATCGGAAACGAAACTGATACTGATTTTTTTTTTCTATACTGAGGATTCCCGGCCTGACGACGGGGAATATTCATGAGCATGTGAATCCATGCCAGACCCATGCTGGAGAACAACAGTTACAGGTAAGTAACTTGTTCCTTACTTGACTCCGGTCTAGTATTCAACACCATTTCACCTAGCGGCTCTATCCGTGTACACCACTTCTCAAAGCAAGGTGTCCTGGTCGTTAAGGCATTCATGGAAGGGGTAAAAAGGCTTTTCCCACACATTTCAAACCCACCTCCGGGGGAGGGGGGGGGGGGATCTAAATGTGGTACTCACAAAGCTCATAGGTTCCTCCTCGAGCCAATGCACAAATACAGCCTTAAACACCTAACCTATATAACTGCTTTTCTGGTGGCCATCACCTCCATAAGAAGAGTCAGTGAACTACAAGCTTTGTCAGTGCAAGATCCTTTCTTTGTGATAGACAAAGAAAAGTTGGTACTAAAAACACACCCTAAGTTTTCACCTAAGTCCATAGTAAAGTTCCATGTCAACCAGTCCATTTAACTACCTGCTTTCTTTCAAATCCCTTCACTCAGCTGAGGAAAGCCTCCATACACTAGATGTAAGTGGACGGTTCTTTACTATGTAAACAAACCAAAACCGCTACGAAAAACAGACCATCTGGCTCCATAGCACCGGGAAGGGGATCGCGTTCCAAAAAAACGATGGTGAAATGCATACAGATTTATCAAACAAAACTCTGCCTTTCACACCAAGAGCTCACTCTACCGGGGGTACAGGAGCTACTGTGTGGCCTTTATTGCAAACGTCCACTGAAAGCCATTTGCAAAGCAGCTACATGGAGCTCTATACATACTTTTGCTCAGCACTACTGCTTTGACACACATTCTAAAACGGATTCACAGGTGGGACAAGCGGTGCTAAAACATATATTGATGTTTTCTGACTTTATCTACTCTTATCTACTTTATTACACCTGTACTCCCGCTACACTTCATGCTACCTCGTGTCAGAAACAAAACAATCTGAGGTACCTCAACGCGTGAAGGTCCATGGGCACAGTGGACGTTAGACTAGGGAGAGTCTTACTGGCACGCCCTGTCGACGTCCCTTTCCAAGTTTTGAAAACACAAAATGTAATGCTCTGCGACTACCACTAGATTTCGGCCTATGCATAGCATGTGAATCTAAGCAGATACAAGCATCAGAAGTAAGATTACGGTGAGTAATGTTTCATGTATATATATATATTTTTGATGCTTGTGTAATCTGCTTAGATTGCATGCGATGCATAGGCCGACATCTAGTGGAAGCTGCGGAGTATTACAGTTGTTTTTTTCGAAACTCGAAATGGAGCGTGCCAGTAATATCCCTATTGTGACGTCCCCTGTAACCATGATCCTTCACGCGTGCAGGTCCCTCGGATTGTTTTTTTCCTCCATCGTGAGCGGTTGCATATAAGCGGAGTGCATTTTCGGCTTACGCCATTGAACTTACAAAGTATTTAAGATTAGTATTTCTTTCTGTCCTTTACCGACACCGTGCCTCGACGCAGTGAAAACTCAAGAAAAATACAAGACTGACTGTCGAACAGAGAACTCGACGGCACCACCCGGCCGCGGAAGGCCCCTTGGGCCTCGGCCTTACAGTAGGGAGAGTGGGGGGTGGTCATAACATCATGGAGCGTACTCCTTTTAAATTCTGTCCATCCTGCAATAAAGAATACACATGGGTCGACAAGCACAGGGTGTGTAACCTTTGCTTGCATCAGGACCACGACGAGGCTCATTGTCAGGCCTGTAAGCTGCTCCGACCCAAAATCCAAGGATAGACGGACGAAACGTTGGGCCCATCATGCCATGCAGGCCGAGGCCTCCATGGACGTAGAAGGGGCATCCAGCGATGGCAGCAACGGCGTCATCTCGGACGGCGAGGGTGACAGGGACCCTCGACGTTCCCTAGTGCCAGTCCCTGACAGACAGGCCGGCGGTCCTGTTATGGGGAAGACACCCGGCGACAAAGGCACCACACTTCCCCACACTAAGCACACATCCTGCAGCGATGTGAGTGTAGTCACACGCCGAGAGTCGACAGTGAAGGGCAAATCCTCAGATTTACAGTCCTCTGAGCGCCCCAAGCGGCCGCATCATGACAAGCCCACTAAGACAAAGGACGCTGGACTCAAAACTCCATTGCCTGGCATCACAAAGTAGAAAAAGTTGCGCAAGCCATTCCCGTATTTGAGACTCGACCTACACCTGGTGGAAAAGCCCAGGGAGTCGGGATTGTCCCATTCTAGCGAAAAACATGTCCCTAAGGGCCCTACTACTCTCCCTAGTTCTAGAAAATCTTCTTACAAGAGCAAAGATCTTAAGTACAAACAGAACTCCAGTTCCCCTCATAAGGACAGGAACCCAGGGGATAAAAGGGACAAGTCTAGGGAACAGCCAACTACCCCACAGGAACCTGATAGTATTCATGTACAAGACATTAAAGATGAGCCTGATCCTACACATCAGCCTGATACGATCTATTTGGAGGAGGAGTTATATAGTGGGTTACCTACCCCCTCTACCTATCTGAGGATTATCCCCAGTTCAGCTACTTGGTCTGCCCAAGATATAGATAGTTATGAAACGCATGACTTTTCTAGAAAAAAAAATTCGAAGAGCACCCCCAGGCTCTCCAAAGTCTGCCAAACACGCCTACCACTATCCAAGCGTCAAGCACGAAGACAACACCTTTGCCCACTCAGTCAAGTCTGTCTGCTTATGTAAGTTTTTCTACTCAGCCGTCAGGAAAAATATCACTCCTCCCATGACCCCACTGGTACTGTATGATGTACCAGTCCACAAATCACCTTGCATCGCCTCTGACCTTTACGACCTGGATGCAGGAGATGATGAATACATAGACGAAGATAACCCTTATTATGAGAACGTCGGCATTGACAACGTCGATGCAGGGGACGATCAGGATGACACTAAGTCGGTAGTCTTTTCCATGGAGTCTCTGGTCCCGCAAGACCCTACCTTACCTTATTCCCCGGTGGACAACCAACCCCTATTCAACGACATACTTCTCAGGGCTGCTGAACACTTTTGGGATTGAAACACAGGAAATCCAACAAGATAAGGATTTCACAGAAAACATCTTGGGGGATAAGAAACGGGCTACCCAGTTTATACCATTACTCAAGTCGGTACAGAGAAGGATTCAACCATCTGTAGAGATGCCTAATCAGACCAGGGCGGTACACCCCAGAATCGAAAAACGTTTGCGACCCTTTGTATATAATGGACCCACCATAGACCAGACTCTCTGGTAGTTACCACTATCCGCAGGATCGGGTACTGTATGGCAGAGCTACAGCTGGCGTCCTGCTAAAAAAGTACTTCGATGCAGCTGACAATGCTGGACTTGTTATTGCTGAGTCCACAATCCTGAACGTCACACCTGACTTAGACAGTCGGGATTCAAACTAGAAACACAGGCTACCCTACTCAACATGCCTGTTGAGCCGATTATTTTGTTTGGAAAGACAGTTGAGGATGCTCTGCAATCCGCTAAGGAGCATTACGAATCACTTAAATCCCTTGGCCAACAAACAAACCAGAGGGTTGGCAATCATTTTCGGCGTTTTCGTGGCCAAAACGGGCAAAGAGGCACTGGATACAGTCGGAGCCAAGGTTCCTCGTGTAACAATAGCCAACAGGTGTCCCAGGGTTACCCCAGGGGTCAACGCAGGGGTCGCAGAAAAGGGAGAGGCTCCCCCACCAGAGATGGAGGAACACCCTCCAAGCTGTCACGGTCCATACCCCCAAACATCAGGTACAGACCACCCTGCCCAAGGCGTTGGGTCCCATGGGGGCCTTGAAGGCCCCAAGGAATCTTGCAGGGGCTTCCTGGATTCGGTCCTGGCGCCGTTGGAGCCAGGCTCATACTGCCATCACCAAAATGGCACGTTTCAGACCCAGAGAGGCACGTGCGAACCAATATGAGGCAGGGTGAAGGGATTATTTGCCGTGGGACTATTTGCTTGGGTGTGGTTGCTGGAACTACTTTACCTGAGAACTACTTTCAGAAGACTATATAAGCCACACCCTTCATACAGAACACGCTTTGCGTTATTCTGCACTCCTGCAGCGTAACGCTCACCGTGTCTGCAGCTCCAGGCCAGCCATCGGCCACACCCGTCCAGTTGTCTCGAGTTACCTGCAAAGAAGAGTGAGAAAGAAGAGCAGAACAAGATACTTACCAGTCTCTTCATCGCGGCTGCTCGGGAGTCCACGCTTCTTCAGAACTGAAAAGGAAAGAACATCAGATTAGCCTTGCAGACCACACGCTCTTCATCGCAGTTCAGCGCCGCACTAATACTTATCAGCGAACCATCGGAATGTCATCACTCGATCTCCGCTTCATCTTCCGATCGCCGCTCCGGGACTGCCGCATCTGTAAAACAGAAAGAAGACATCAGGTTAGCAGAGCAGTGGGAAGGCCTCATTCTGACTTATAATCCTGCACGAGGCAGCTCTCACCTGAAGGCAGCAATCCTCACGGGCTCACAATTCTTCATCACGCAACCTTTGTTCAGGAGATTCTCCACCTGCACAATATAAAAGCAGCAGGTTAGTTGGGCAGAAAAACAGAATCGGGTGGAAAGACTTTTGCATAGCACTGGCGCAAATCTTACCTTAGGAAGCCAGCTACCAAGAACCTCTCTCCATCGTATGCACGAAGAGGGAATCTGTAAAGAAAGGTACAAAGTGAACTTATGCAACTTGAACTCTTAGCTATCCATATCTTTGGAATAAGACTTACTATAGAGTCACAGTTGTCTGGAACTTTCAATAGGATCAGTGAAGTAACTAGATCCTAGAACTACGACGCACCCCTGCGAACAGTGGCAGGACGGAGAGCCCGCTATTCATAACTCAAAGGTGAGATAAAGCCGGGGGTGCAAGAGGACGCCACGGGAGGTGGGAGTCACCCTCATCCACATGGTTGGGTAACCTGTGATTTACCTTTCTAGGCAAGCCTGCTTTCGTATCGGAGGGGGGTACAAGACACCACTCACCACCAGATCATCCAGCTCTGTTCGGCGCCCCTGTGGAGATCAGGTGAGCGTAACAAAACAATGACGCCCCGCTACAGGTCCCCTCCCATTCCTCTCCAATTGGTAGATGAATATCACATTTCACCCACGCATGGGAGGGGATAACATCAGACAAGTGGATGTTGTCAACGGTGATGGGAGGTTACTGCCTCCTAGAACTCCAAGGAATACCATCAAACCCTCTCCCCCCGCCATTGAGGTCGTGCAGTACAATGAGGTGAACAAGGGTATTTATTCAACATACGTCCTTGTTCCAAAAAAGATCTAACCATGCGCCCGGTACTAGACCTGCGCCCTGCGTCAAACCTCAAGAATTTCGCATGACAACGCTACAAGAAGTAATCCCTCTGTTAAAATGTGGGGATTACATGGCAACATTGGACATGAAAGATGCTTATTTTCATATTTCAATGTTCCCAGCGCACAGAAGATTCTTACGATTCAAAGCAGCAGACCAGCACTACCAGTTCAAGGTGCTGCCCTTCGGTATAGCCTCGGCTCCAAGGGTGTTCACCAAGATACTGGCGGTGGTGTCAATCCAAGTGTACCCTTACCAGAACGACTGGCTGATCACGGGAGAAACCTACCAACTTTGCAAGCTAAACACGCAAAGAACAATAATAAACTTGAAAAATGGAAAGGCGACTACCGTACTAGGCCTGACGACATTTCTGGTAGAGCCGGAGAAAAACAAAAGGTGAGGGAGAGTGGTATAGAAAGGGAGGGGAGGAACAAAACAAGCAACTATCATACTAGGCCTGACGACATTTCAGATAGTGCTGGAGGTGTGGTGGGGAGGAAAAAAACAGTAATGGTCGGGTGGAGGAAACAGACCAGGTTGCTATCATATTAGGTCCAGGCACAATTCTGATAGAGTAAGTGCATAGAAGAAAGTAAGGGGAGGAGATAGGAAAAAGGAGAAGGGAAAGGAGGAGAGAAAAAAGAGTAAGCAGTCAAAAAGAGTGGAGAAGCAAGAGTGGAGAGTGAATACAATTGCAGAAGTCAGTAGTAAAACAAAGTGGAAGAGATTCGTCATTTGATGCCAATCTAAGCAGATCAACCCCATAGAATGTACTCCATCACACATTCTAACCTGTATGCTCCACTTGTTATATTCAGGTTTGGTCTTTAATTCTTTAAAAGTCTACATAGCAGCTTTATCAGCCTATACCACCTCTCAAAGTAAAGTCTCATGGTGGAAAGTGCCAGTCATTAAGGTGTTCATGGAGGCAGTGAAGAGACTACATCCTCCAAAACATAATCCCCCCGCCTGGTTGGATTGTAAATCTGGTACCAGCAAACCTCATGGGACCCCCCCTTCAAGCCTTTGCATCAAGCCTTTGCATCAAGCCTTAGACAAATTACCTACAAGACTGCCTCCTTAGTGGCTATTAGTTCCAGAAGAAGATTCGGCGAACTCCAAGCATTGTCAGTGCAGGACCCTTTCTTTATTATCCATGAAGACAAACTGGTTTTACGGACTCACCCTAGGTTCTCCCCTAAATTTGTTTCCAAGTTCCACGTAAACCAGTCAATTAAGCTTCCGGCTTTCTTTCATAAACCAACTCGCTCAGTTGAGGTCAAACTCCACGCACTAGATGTAAGAAGGGAAGTTCTCTACTGTGTAGACAAAACCAAACCGCTTAGGAAGACTTATCAACTGTTTGTCTCCATGGCTACAGGCAGATAAGGAGAACGTGTTTCCAAAAGAGCCATCTCATAATGGGTAGTCAAATCTATACAATTATGCTATCAGACAAAACAGTGCCTTCTACACCAAGAGACCACACCACACGGGGTACTGGGGCTACTCTAGCCTTTATTGCAAATGTCCCCTTAGACAGCATTTGCAAAGCAGCTACATGGGGCTCCGTTCACACCTTCACTCAGCACTACTGCATTGACACACATTCCAAGACACATACACAGGTGGGACAAGCTGTTCTAAAACATGTATTTGCCGCTACTCCTTCTCACAACCCACCACCTTCTCATAACACTGCTCTCTAATCTATGCATTGCATATGATCTAAGCAGATTACACAAGCATCAGAAGGAATACATTACTCACCGTAATTGTATTTCTAGTGCTTGTATCTGCTTAGGTTCACATGCGCCCACCCTTCCGCCCCTAAGAGAAGGTGCATAGATGTTATATGAGCTTTATATATATATATCTGCTTGGAAAATCTGTACTCGCGCTACTCCTCATGCTACCTAATTTCAGAAAAAATACAATCTGAAGGACCTACACGCGTGCGGTATGATGGGTACAGGGGACGTCACACTCTATTTCGACATCCTTTTTCGAGTTCTGAAAACAACAACTGTAATACTCTGCAGATTCCACTAGATGTCGGCCTATGCATAGCATGTGAATCTAAGCAAATACAAGCACCAGAAATACGATTATGGTGAGTAATGTATTCCATACACACATACACACGCACACCCACACCACACTGAGGCCTGTGGATCCTTCTGAGCCTGTAGAAATGGAGATATACACAGACTGAGATGAAGATTTTGATTTTGAGGATAGCACGGGTACAGACCTAGAAGACCCACCCCCCACCCTCCCGTACCTTCAGCTGATGTCAAGGATCCCATTTTCTCTTTGCTTATTAATGACAACTTACTTCACAATTACCTTCTTAGGAAAGCAACCCATTATTTTAAAATTGACACACGTGAATCTGAGGATGACGGATTTTATAGATGACTTCCTCAACGAGAAAAGAAAAGGTTAGCCAGTACATCTGATTGCTTAAATCTGTAAAGACACGACTAGACCCCTCCTTGTCAACTCCATGAAACATTTAAACCAGCGCCAACTGACTCACTTTATCAGGAGTCACTTTAAACTGGACTCGCTAGTCGTAACCACAACACGCAAAAGGGCAGGTACCCCTTTGGCTTATATCTGAAGCCACTCCAGATAAAGACAGCAAAAAGCTTTTTGGCCTAGGCAGAAAAGTGGCACCTCTCCAGCCTTAATGTCTATTTCTCCAGCATGGGGTCTGGCATGGATTCACATGCTCCTGAATATTCCCAGCCAGGCTCGGAATCCTCGGTAAAGAAAAAAATTGGTTTCAGTTTCACTTCTGAATGGTCTTTTTCCTAACAACCAATCACTGGTTTCTGGGTCATACTGCCCCAGCCAATGACTGCTCTCTACCTAAGCCCCTCCCCTGGCAGCCATCTTCATATCTGGTAGCACGTAAAGTGGCAGTAGGACCAAGAGAAGAGCCGCAGAGGGGTAGGCAGAAGGGTTGGCATGTGAATCCATGCCAGACCCATGCTGGAGAACAACAGTTACAGGTAAGTAATTTGTTCCTTTTCCAGCATGGGGTCTGGTATGGATTCACATGCTCATGAATAAAGAATACATAGCAGTACACACATGCACAACCACGGGAGGTGGCAAGGCTCAACATTAAGCGTCTCTTACCTCCTCACCAGGCTAACCTTCAAGCGAATAGGTTGCTCAGCACTGCTTGGCCGACTCTGGACTTCTCCCTGGAATCCCTGTTGACGCAGTGAAGGTGTGCGTCGACCTCCACGTATCAGCCCTGCAGATGTCAAGCAGAGGCACACCAGACGGGAACGCCGTAGTTGCAGCAATCGCTCTGGTCGAATGGGCTCTCGGCCGGCCAGGCAACGGTCGGTTTGCCAACCGGTGACAGTGATGCAGCCGGAGAGCCACCTAGAAAACAGGTCGCAAACAGATCGATCTGGGGATTGCCCCATCTGTGGAACAGTTGATCCACTTGGTCCTGCCGAAGTTCCCACTCGTGCCAGGAGTGCAGCGCCCTGTTGAGAGTGCAGCGCCCTGTTGAGAGTGCAGCGCCCTGTTGAGAGTGCAGCGCCCTGTTGAGAGTGCAGCGCCCTGTTGAGAGTGCAGCGCCCTGTTGAGAGTGCAGCTCCCTGTTGAGAGTGCAGCTCCCTGTTGAGAGTGCAGCTCCCTGTTGAGAGTGCAGCTCCCCAGAGTGTAGACGACTGTGTTCTTCACTCCTGCCAGATTAAACTGGACGAGGAACATTCCCTGGGCACGGCCCAGTGCCAAAGGTCCTGCGCCTCTTTGGAGAGTGGGGGGGGGGATCGGGTTCCACCCTGCTTCCTGATGTAGACCATTGTGGTGGTGTTGTCCCTGAACACCCGTACCACTTTGCCCTTGAGGGATGGAAGAAAGGACTTGAGGGCCCAAAACACTGCCAATAGCTCCAACACGTTGATGTGCAACGTATTTTCCTCCAGTAGCCACAGGCCTCTTGCATGAAGATCTCCAGGGTGCGCTCCCCATCCTTGCAGGGAGGCGACTGTCGTGAAAAACAGTAGAAAAGTGCTGCCCTTTATGTCACGGAAGTTGAGATGCGCGAGGACTTCCTACAGCTAGTGGAGGATGGGAAGGAGGTGGCCAAGCAGTTGCTGCGAACGGGCCTGGACATCGCCGACTATCTGGGTCGATCATGGCTTCGGCCATAACATTGAGAAGGCAGGCCTACCTGAAAACCTTTTGGGTTTACACCTAACATCCAAGTGAAACATTTGTACATGCCCTTCGAGGACTATCTTCTTTTCGGCCGCAAAACTGACGATTCAAGGAATCAGAAATTGCTGCCAAATCCTTAGGCCTATCTGCGCAGCCAGCCAAGCCTGCCTTAAGATTTGCATCTAGGGCACGGGGCTACAGGAGATTTGCTCCTTATGGCAGAAGAGCGCAGCTCCCACCAGCCAAGCAAAGGTAGAAGCGTTTCCCGTACTCTGGAAGGCCAGAGGGGCTTCTAGAGGTCAAAGGGCAATGTCAGCGGCAGGAGCGACACAGCCTCCGAAGCTGCTTTGATTTCCCCTCTCACAGCTCACCAGTTGGAGGACGGTTGATTGAGCACTTGCTCCAGTGTCGAGGAATTACTTCTGATGCCTGGGCTCTACAGCTCATCCAACTGGGTTTTTGTCTACCTTTTCTAAGAATACCACAGGTCAGACCGCCCCCACCTTCAATCCAATCTGGACAGGAGCTCCAGAAAGAACTGAGAGCCCTGTTGCTGAAGGTTTCCGTGGAAGTGGTACCTCCCGAACAGAGAGGATCAGGTTGGTATTGCCTGTTGCCCAAGGAAGGAGAAGGTCTCCATCCCATTCTGGACCTCAGGGCCTTGAACAAGTTACTGAGGAAAGACAAATTCAGGATGGTGACATTGAGGGAGATTCTCCACGCTCTCGAACTTCAGGACTGGCTGGTGTCCATAGTCCTACAGGATGGATTTCCATGTGCCAATTCATCGAAAGCACAGGAAGTTCCTAAGGTTCGCCATAGGACATATGCACTATCATTTCAAGGTGCTTCACTTTGGTCTTGCCTCTGCCCGAGGGACTTCACCAAGCTCATAGCGGTAGTTGCGGCTCTAAAAAACAAAAGAACAGGGACACCAGGTATAACTAAACTCCAGTCATACCTGGAAAGCACCAATATATATATATATAACAGGACCAGGCGTTGTTCTATATATATTGGTAGTTGCAGCTCACCTCAGGAGTTCCTGAGTCCACGTATATCCATATCTGGATGACTGGCTCATCTGGGGCATGTCTGTAGTGCAGGTCTTGTCCCATCTGCAGGACACCTGCTCGCTGCTGCACAGGCTGGTCGTCTCCCTAAACTTAGAAGTCCCATATGACACCAGTCCAACGGCTCTACTGCATCGGAGCAGTACTAGCTACCCAGGTGGGGGAAGGTTTTCCCTCCCGAGGAGAAAGTAGTCAGTTCGCCAGAGATGGTGGACTTATTCCGGAACAATGCCACTCTACCAGCGGCTTCCTTCCTCCGCCTTCTAGGCCTCATGGCTTCCTGCAGTTTTTTAGTGCCAGAGGCCAGGTTGCGCATGAGATCACTGCAATGGTTATTGAGAGATCAGTGGTCTCAGTACCTCGGCACACTCAGATCGCCTCAAAGTGTCCGCGTCAGTGGACAACGACCTGTCCTGGTTGCAGACTACAACAGTCTTTGTAAGCCTTCGGGCCCCCTTGGCCTCAGACCTGAGTGGTCACTGGTGCATCCTTGAAGGGTTGGTGAGCTCACTGCGAGGATCTGCAGGTGAGCGGCTCTGGTCAATAATAGAAGCCAGGTGGCACATCAACCGGAAGGAGTTACGAGCTATCTGGCTAGCCCTGAAAGCGTTCACCCCGTCTCTGAGAGAAAAGCATGTCCTCATCCTGCCGTACAACGCGGTGGCAATGCACTACCTCATCAAGCAAGGTGGTGTGCTCTCCCGACCCATCTGCATGGAGGCGATGCTACTTTGGTTCTAGTTGCTGGAGAACAGGATCTTGGGCTCGGCAGTTCATCTGGCAGGCACAGAGAACATCTTGGTGGATGCTCTGAGCAGGCAGAGCAGGGTCTCACACGAGCGGGAAGTGTGCCAGGAAGTCCCAGAGTAGGTCTTCTCTCTCTGGGGTACACTAGCAGTGGACCTGTTCGCAACGGAATCAAACAGGAAATGTGAACTGTTCTGGTCGAGGGAATTCCCAGTGAACGGTGCACTGGGGGACGAGTTTCTGTGGATTGGATGTTCCCTCAGATTCCCGTAATTCCATGGGTTCTCCGGAGGTTGAAGAGGTTTCGGCTGACCATGATCTTGATCACCCTGGACTGGGCGAGGAGAACATAGCTCTATGAACTCTTGGATCTGTCCACCTCACCGGTTGTCTCGGTGCCCGGATCTCCTAACCCAGTCCAAAGGCTCTTGAGAGGATGAGATATGACTGTGACCTCTCAGAGGAAGTACTTGAGGTGTTTCTGGCTGCACGCAGACCATCTACAAGATCTTTGTACGCGTGCAGATGGTGAAGATTTGAGGCGTGGTGCAGGGAACACGAGACTGGCCCCCATCTCTTGCCCCACCACCACAGAGATGGAGTTCCTTCTGTCTGCGGGCCTTCAGTAATGGCACAATTCCTGAAGGGCCTTGTAAATAAGTTTCTGCCAACTCCTTTTGTTTTCCCAGATTGGGATCTTAATCTGGTTATTTCATGTCCGATGGCGCCTCCTTTTGTGCCTATACACTCTTGTCCTTTACAGCTTCTCTCGTTGAAAACTGCCTTCTTGGTGGCCATTACATCCTCTAGGCGGGTTAGTGAGCTACATGCCTTATGCTGTAAGCCACCCTTCTTGCGCTTTTTCTGGGAGAAAGTTTCACCCAGGATATTACCTGGTTTCCTTCCCAAGACTATCAGAATTTCACTTGTCACAGTCCATTGACCTTCCTGTCTTCTATCTGCCCCCTCACCCTTCAAAGCAGCAGGAACGGTTCCATCGTGTTGACCCTAAGAGGGTGTTGAGATATGTCGCCAGGACTGCTGATTTTAGGAGAGCTGACCAGCTCTTTGTGGCTTTTTCCTTCGCCTGTAAGTTCCTGCCCATAACAAAACAGACTTTATCCCATTGGATAATTCTCTGCATAGATGAGTGTTACCAGGCCGCTGGTAAAGAGGGGGGGTCCCTGTCCGAAAGATTTGTCGCACTAGGACATTCTCATCTTTGCACACCTTTGCAAAACACTATAGCCTGGATGTGGCTCGTACTTCTGGTGCGTGTTTTGGCAGGGCAATGCAGCAAAACCCTTCCGATATAACTTTCTGCCTGCCTCCATTCGTTACTGCCTTGGGAGTCTTATCAGATGAGGAATCTGCGGAAGAAAAGCAATCCATTGAAGAAATTACCTTGCCTTTATGTTCTTTCTATGGATTGTTCTCCCGCAGATTCCTCATCTCCCCTCCCATCCATCCCCACTCAGTCGGTGGTTGGTGCGCATATGTATTTGTATTTGTTTTATTTGTATAGCGCAGCCGGGCCCAGGGGTAACCAGGCGCATCATCTTAAATGCAGGTTACGTTAGTTACATACAAGTGATCAGTACAAGGCACCAAGTCATCAAGGCAGGAGACACAGGCTCTCCCTATTTACAAAGAGATGGTGGCAAGAGAAGTGGTAAAGGTAAAACAAATAAATAACTAGAGAAAGGTACAATAATAAAGTGAGGCAGAGGATAAACAAAGTGATCTGAGGAGGTTAGATAGTCAAAGTGTCCAAGTCCTGAAGCCAGTGTTTAGTGTTCCGCTTAAATACATGGAAGGAGGGTTCTGATCTTAGAGAAGCAGGGAGTGTATTCCATAACTTTGAAGCTAGTACGGGGAAGCTAGCGCCTCCTGAATTATGGAGTTTGAATCTAGGTATAGACATTGTCTGTACTTGGGCTGCTCTGAGTGGTCTTGAGGATGTATGCGAAGTGAGTTGATTAGTAAGGTAGGCTGGAGCAAGGTTGGCCCTAGCTTTGTGGGTTAGTGCAAGAGTTTTGAGCGATATTCTGTGCTCTACTGGAAGCCAGCGCAGGTTGCGTCTAGTCTCAGAGATGTGCGACTTCTTCGGGATGTTGAGGGCAGCCCTGATGGCATTATTCTGAATTACTTGTAATTTGTTAATATTTTTGTGGCTAGTGCCTAGGTATAGGGCGTTAAAGTAATCCATTTTGGACAGAACTAGAGTTCTGGCAAGTGTGATACAATTGGGTGTAGTGAGGAATGGCCTGCAGGCGGTATTTAGTTTACATGTATGTGCAGATGAGGCTGCTATCGCGTTAGTTTGTCTAGTGAAGGATAAGGTGGCGTCAAGTTTTGCATGTGTACCGAGGATTAGCAACTCAGTTTTTTTTCATCATTTAGACAAAGACCGTGTTGCGCCATCCATGCTTGTATCACTGAGTAGATTTTGTTGAGGGTTTTGCTGTCAGTTGCATAATCTCCAGAGATGGGGATGAGTATCTGGGTGTCGTCGGCATAGTTGGTATACATAACACCCAGATAGTCAAGGATGTAAAACAGAGGTTTAGTAAAGACATTGTAAAGCGTGGGGGACATGCAGGAGCCTTGTGGGACCCCACAGGGGACCGGGGAAGGTTCAGCAGAGTCAGTAGGAGAGAAGACCCTCATAGTTCTGTTAGCCAAGAAGGAGCTGACCCAGGAAGTGGCAGAGTCGGAGAAGTGGGCTGCAGATTTCAGGTGGTAGCAGAGCGTTTGGTGATTGACCAAATCAAAAGCTGCTGACAGATCAAGCAATAGAAGAAGTGCTAGTTTACCATTGTCGTTTAGTAATTGAATTTGTGTGGTGAGATCTATCAAGGCAGTTTCTGTGCTGTGTCTTGGATGGCTGCCAGATTGCCCCAGTCCCAATAGGTTGTTATATTCTAAGTAAGCCTGTATTTGCAGGTAAGCTGCACTATCCAGTATTTTTAGTAGAAAGGGTACTGTTGTAATAGGCCTGTAGTTAGAAGGTTTGGCAGGGTCAAGAGTCAGTTTTTAATTAAAGGGATGACCCAAGCGTCTTTTAAATTATCAGGCACTACTCCAGTTTTGAAGGAGGCATTGATAAGGTTAGCGATGAACGGTGCAATGTCATGTGCAGCTGCATTGACAGTCGGGGCAGGTCAGGCGTCACCTTGGCAATTAGAAGGTTTGAGTTTCCTAATGATGTTCTCCACTTCCCAGATAGACAAGGGGGAGAAGCTAAAAGGTTTGCAATTGGGCTCAAAGGTCGGAGTCTTACTAGGATATTGTTTGTAATCAGGGTCAGAAAGTAACATACATTTTTTCGCGTTGATTTTAGATTGTTGCATGGCTATTTTGTCCAGGAGAGCCTTCTGGATGTTAGTGCACCATACTGCATCTGTGATGCATTTGTGAACAGGAGCGATAGGCGATTCCAATTTTTTTAAGGTCTTAAAGTTCTTTTGTGTTTGATTCTGCTTGTAAGATCCTATTGTTATAGGTATCTTTTTTTAGCAAGTATAATGACCTTTTATAGATCGAAGATGCTAGCGTCAGCTCATTCTTATTAGTTGCTGAAGGGCACTTTTTCCAATGTGCTTCTGCAGTTCTTTTAGTTTTGCGCAGTTCACTTAGGTGCGGCGTGAACTATGAATTCAAGTGGCGTTGAGGTTTAGATTTCCGCAATTTTAGGGGGGGCGATAGTATCCAGTGCTTTAAGTATTGCCGGATTATAAATATCCACTAGGACTGTGGGGTCCGAGGTGGAAGTATTGTTAAGAAGGGGGAGTATGAGAGGGAGAAGTTTATCTGGCGTGATGTCTTTCTTGTTCCTGGTGTAGGTAGGTGGGGCAATGATAGGTGCAGGACATGATGTGGTAGCTTCGATGGAGAAGGTTATTTTGTGGTGATCGTACCAAATACATGGTTTGTTAGATAGTAGATCGATAGTGCAGTTAAGGTTAGTGATCCAGTACAATGTTCTTCCTTTAATATGTGTGGGCTCGTGAATGATATGGGTGTGGACAAGGTCTGATAGGGTGTTGGCTAGGTCAATGGCGTTAGTATTCAGTGGGTCATTAATTCCAAGGTTGAAATAACCAAGTAGGATGCTTTGAGAATTAGGTTGGTGTTGGTAGATATAAGGGACACAATGTCCTCAGAAAATGTGGTCCTGGTGGACGGTAGATGAGGTGCAGTGTTGCTGTATGGTTGGGTGATAATGATAGTTTGATGGACAGGGATTCAGCAGAAGGGATTTGTAAATCCTGGATCACTCTAATGTTGTTGGTGTTTTTAAAGATGAAGGCAAGGGCACCTCCCTTCACCTGGTTAGTGTTTCTATCACATCTAATGATATCATAGTCATTAGGTATGGCTAGTGCCATGGAAGGGCCGGATGCTGCGTTTAGCCAAGTTTCAGTAACTGCAAGTAGGTAAAGCTTTTCAGAAGTTATCAAATTTGCAATGTCCAAAGCATGGGCAGGGAGGGACCTAGCATTAACTAAGGCTGCTTTAAAGGCAGTGTCTGTTACAGCAGTTTTCTGCGTAAGTAGGGGAATGTCAAGCAGAGCGTTAGAGGCTGAGCAAATATCTGGTTCATTAGCTTGGTTGGCAGAAGTGTTATGCTGATGCAGGTATTTAAAAGAACTCATTGCTGGAGAGGAACGTTACCTGCTCATCTACGTGTGTCACAGCATTGCAAGCACTCGAGAGCTCTTGCTGTGGGGCCGGTGCTTCCTGGAGGAGACGGACCTCGTCCAGGTCACGTGACCAATCACGTGACTTTCATCCACCATTTATTGGAGGACCAGCCGCCCGAGCGGCGTATTCTGCTGCATTTTAAAAGAACTCATTTCTGGAGAGGAACGTTACCTGCTCATCTACGTGTGTCACAGCATTGCGAGCACTCGAGAGCTCTTGCTGTGGGGCCGGTGCTTCCTGGAGGAGGCGGACCTCGTCCAGGTCACGTGACCAATCACGTGACTTTCATCCACCATTTATTGGAGGACCAGCCGCCCGAGCGGCGTATTCTGCTGCATTTTAAAAGAACGCATTGCTGGAGAGGAACGTTATTCTGCATCTTATTTCCAATTTCTACAGTGGGTTATCTTTTTAATATTCACTATTGCTTTATTAGGTTGTGTTTTATTTGCTGGAAAGTTTAAAGTTTTACTCTGCTGATTTATAATTAGAGGCTGCGAGTTGTACTCTCCTCTCTCCTTTTTCTATTTTATTTGAAAAGAGTGTTTGTGTACAATTAATATATTTGAATATGCCTGCACTTAGAAGCGGGTTTGAAACTGTGGAAAGTGAAGAGTATAATGTAATAGAGGTGCAATCAAGCTCGCCGATCAATAGCAAGGTGCCTCCTAACATGGATTCTGTGGAAAACAGGGTTGCCGCTAGCATATCAGTGGTAGTGAGTGGTGGAGAGACAAATCACACATTGGAGGTGAGTGGGGATGGACGTCCCATCACTGATTTAGCAGTTTTGGAGACGCAAGTACTTAAGGGGGGGAATCAAGTTATGCTAGACACAGATGCTCCTGGGACCTATAGGGAAAGGTTGGACTGTAGACAAGATCTTATAGATGAAGAATGCCTACAACAAAGTTTGTGGTACTAAAAGGGTGGTTCGTTTTCATGCATCCACCCCTCTTCAGAAAATGATCTTTAGTGAAAAACTGAAAGCTAGGAAAACCCTTGGCTTAGATCAATCTAGATTGAATATGACAGGTAATAATAAGGATAATTACCAGTTTGCTCATATTTCTCCAGCAGTGTTCATTTTTGGGAAAAGTGCACAAGATAAGTTACAAGATGCCACTAGCCCAATAATATCTAAGGACACCAATGGGGGAGAACAATCTAAAGGAATTCCTGTTTGCTTAAACCATAAGCTCAATCGATTGAGGAGGCCGATTTAGACAACTTTTTTGCTTATGGCAGATGCCACTGGTGATTTGATTAAAGAAATCATTGACTTAGATATGCCATCAGGGAGAGTTCAAACAAAGGGTAAGGAAGGGAGAAGTCTATCGGAGGGTGCTTTAAGTGGTCCACCATTAGAATATAGAGATACTATTATGTTGGGAAAACAACAAGGGGATAAACAAGAAACCTATATTAGTCCAGTATTAGAGACATGACATCCAAGACTTGCATACATAAAAAGATAGCATCTACCCAAACTGATAAGGAAAGACACAATAGATTTAAAACAATAGATAGTGCCACTGAATCAGATCCCATAACATCGGATAGGCCTATTGTAGGTAAGGATAAACAGGAAAAATCATGTTTGGATAGGGAGGATAGAGGAGGTTCTCTTCTACTACTCCTATCTAACCTACACATTAGTTTGAATTTGGCCTTGAAAACCCTGGGGGAGTCCCAAGAGATTCTCGATGGTACCATGGTGGTCCAACAAGCCGCCTTCAATCAATTACACGTTTGGCATTTTTGGAAGGCCTTGTGGAAGGTATGATTGATAAGGATCATAACATTAAAGAACAGAAGCAATATGAGAAATACAGAGAAGACCAAGATAGGAGGTTGGCAACCATGGATGCTAAAATTACCACTCTGTTGGAAATTATGCTTTCCGGGGATTGCCCTACCTCATCAGATAGCGGGATAGTGGACCAAGAATTCCCTACACAAGGAAGTAAAAAATTACAAAATAATAACCATGGAAAGGATTTGATTTGTCCAGACAGTCCTTCGGTCTTATTGGATGCTATTGTAAAAGGAACAGGGGAATATAATAAAGAACAGGATATAGAAAATCTTAGTGCTCAGGAGAATGAGAGGGGAATGTCCAAGGAGGGGGAATGTTTGAATATTAGTAGTGAAGATGCTATAATTAATCTACAAACCCCCACTAAAAAGGGGCAAAAATGTAAACAAAGTCCAATGAAGTATGTCCTGTTAATAGCCCTAACTATGACATCAATGAGGTATCCCAATCCCCTGTGTATAGACGTAAAAAACAAAAAGACAAGTTAGGATGCTCAAAAAAACTAAAAATATGCCCAACACGAAAATTAAAGGCAGAAATTCCCATCTTAAAGCAATTAGGAATATTTCCGTCCAAAAAGAGATTGATGATAGTGGGGTAGCTAAGGGCTTAAATAGGGAAGAAGGCCAGATGCAGGGGGAAGTTAGTAATAGAGGGCCTCCAATGAGGGGGGAAACAACTTTAACCCTAATGTAGAAGAGAGCAATTTATTGAGAATTAGGCAAGATCGCCCACAAACTAAGCAAACCAAGATGACAGCTTTTGGTAAAATGATTAGCACCAAACATGCTAGAACATCTATAGGTATGCAACAAACTATTCCTCCTCCCGTTGCCCAAGTAATGGCACCGATACTATATTCCAATATGCCCTCCTCTAATGGACCGATTGATGTGGTCGAGTGTGGGCGTGGTTCTACCCTTAATAATGTGGGGGTAAGTCCCCTAGATACGCAGACTTCTAAAACTCAAGATTCTAAGGGAAATGCATTAGCAAAATTCTCTGTAGATAATACTAAGATCCAATCGACTTTGGCCCAGACACTTCTAGGATCCATAGAAGTAAGATTTTGGGTTGGATTAATAATAATAAAATTGACCCCCAGGCAAATTTAAATAGAACACATCTTTTAAATTTGTTTAAAAAAAATTCCTTTATTGCGGGATATAACAGATGATATAGACGCTATTTCATTACCTGATTTTAACAACCATCGAATGGTAAGTTGTTTTCATTCAGTGATGGTTGCAGATATGGTACGTGCCCAAGAAAAAAATCTTAATTCTTTGGGCTATGATCTAATCACACTAGCAGACGATAAAGAGGCCGACAATTTCCTTCAATATAAGGAACCAAGTAACTCCCAAATGGAACAAATCACCCATCTGGATAATAAAAAAGTAGAAAATTTAGATCCAGGATTGGCCCTAATTTCCAGTTTTCTAAATAGTGGTAAGGATTGGTCATGGGTGCAACCAGTGCTTAAAACTTTAGAGACCCTTAGACAAGGCAATGGATGTTCCCAACTATGTTAATATTTACGTCATCTCCTGGAACTCATGCTGGGGAGCTCATCTAAACACGTTTTTGACTAAAGGGGAAAATTATACCTGCCCCGTATATATTTTTTCCAGGAAACTATGATGTTGTCTAATATGTGTATAGAAGGTTTTTATACCTTCTCCTCAATAGCATCGAGGGGGATTACCGGGCGGCCAAGTGGTGGTCTGATTATTGCTGTAGATCGTAATTTGGGGTTTCATGGCTAAGTGATTTTTAAGAGTGAGTGGCTTCTAGGCATTGTCTTATCGACAGAGAATAGCGTAGATTCTATCCTCCTGTTGAATATATATTGGAATCCAATAAAGGTGCCCATAGATACAGTGGAGGATTCTCTTGGAGGGATCCTGGGGGGGTTGGTTTGAGAAGGGGTATGGTAATCGTATTATTATAGGAGGTGATTTCAATTCGGCCTGTGCTGAGGGAGCCATGTTAAATGAAAGAGGGGTTATCCCTAAAATACTTCATACTAACCTCAAGAGAGGTATATGGTGGGATAAATTCCTTGACCTTTGGGACCTGGGACTCTTAGATCATGCCTCGGTTTGGAATTTACCCAAATATACCTGGAAAAGAGGAAGTAACAGTTCCAGAATTTACTTTTTTTATGTATTCAATACCTGGAAACAGGCTTGTGGAAAATTGACACTCATGGAGGTAGAGTTGGGTGATCACATCCCCCTGTGCTTTTCCGTATCGCTTTTAGGTTTTGGTACACACATTAATCCTATGTCGATGGGCGCAAAGGTCTCAAATAACAGGAAAAGGATTGTATGGAATAAGAAAATTAAGAAATGTAATACTTTGGTGTTAGAAAACGTGACCCTAGAGTCTCACCGAATTAGTGGGGAAGAGAATCCCTTATTAGGGGGTTTCACTACAACAATATTATATGGTCATGTGTCTACAAAAGCAATAGGATAGGTGATATGGAGAAGCGGAAATTTAGGGAGAAGATTAGTGATCCTAGAGTCAATGATCCAAGTGTATCAAAAATAGGGAACTAAAGATTCTGAAGAAACTATCCATATCTTTTGCTGAGTTACAGCTCAGGAAGAAAAAAATGATCATGAAACACAAAAATTTGATCAAGTCCCTGAAAATCGATCATCATCTTGAAGTTCATCAGTTGATGATGCACAATCTCTGTAAGGGCAGAGAGGTTCAATTTTGGGCTACTATTAATAACATGTTGAGGCCGACTAAAGACCAACTTGATTGCCCTATCCAAGCAGAGGTATGGTGCTCTTATTACAAGAAAAACTTTGCATTGCCTTCTGCCCTCTCTAGGGAACAGGACATGGATTTAGGTCCTCCAGAGGTGGGCGATTGTCCGTGGGATTTTGAGGACATTATGTGGGCTATCAATAAACTCAAACCATCCAGAGCACCGGGCCCTGACGGTATTCCTCCTTTTGTAATAAAGACAGCACCTGAAATGTGGGCTAAACTGTTGAAACCCATATTTGATGATATTTGTAAAAACCATACTATTCCGAAATCTTGGACCCAAAGTATTATTGTACCCATATTCAAAAAACGATGTTCTCAACCCCCAGAACTATAGACCCATAGCACTTTTAGATGCAGCTAGTAAGATCTTTGGCATTCTTCTCTTAAGGGATCTAAATAAAGTTATTAGAAGAAATGCCTGCTTTAGTAAATTTCAGGTGGGCTTCAGAGAGGGTTTAGGAACAGATTTAAATGGGAACATTCTGGCCCATCTGAGAGATACTGTCCATCAAACTAACATGGGTGAAGTTTTTATGGCATCCTTGGATCTTTCCAATGCCTTTGACGGAGTTATCAGGACTAGATTATGGACTAAAATGTTAGGAATGAATTTTCCCCGTAAGATTGTCCAACTCCTGGCTTTGCTGCATAACAATACCTCGGTCAGGGTTCGCTTGACTCAGGAAGGTACGTTATCTGATGCCATTGACACTAAGGTTGGGGTTAAGCAGGGCTGCTCACTCGCTCCCACGCTCTTCAACCTATATGTCAGCGATGTGGAGGACATGTGGCAGGGCCCTTCCATTGCGCCGGTTAGGTTGGGGAGCTTGGCTATTGAGTGGATGGCCTTTGCTGCTGATTTTATTCTCTTTGATCGTTCTCCTCGTGGCCTGCGTAGAAAGATGGATATTTTCTATTAGTACGCGATAGCGAACAACCTTTCCCCCAAATGCATCCAAATCTCGAATGATTGTGGTTACTAAGAAAAGAACCAAAAAGTCCTATATTTGGAAGATGGGAGATGAACAGGTGGAACAGGTCCAGGCAATAACATATTTAGGTTATAACTTTACTAACAAATCTACTTTGAAGATGTGGAAAATGAGCCTGAAAGAGAAAATGTCAAAACTAAAGGGTCAAATGAAATTTTTGAAGATCAGGGTATGTAAATTTTCGCTCCTACCGATACAACCTTTCTCCAGCATTGGATCTTTCATGGATTCACATGCTTAGAATATTCCCCGTTGTCAGACTGGGACCCTCGGTACACATATATAGCCTTTTCCTATAGGAAAACTTCCGACACTTTTGTGTCCTATCTACATCCTTTTAGGACCCGCCTACGCAAGCTCCGTAGGCCGTCCCAGTATAAGAGGCCCGCCCCCGCGGTTCCCCTTCAGATTTCAACCGTCTCCAAAGTAGTGGGATCTCCTCGCGTCATCTTACTATTTGTACAAGGTTGTGTACCTGGAGTTGGAGTTCGAGGAAATTTTTCCTCCATGTCAGGAAAAGCGCTCTTCCGTCCATGCGCGACGTGCGGCTTGAAAAAAGTTTACGAGGGGGACGGACATATGGATTGTATATACTGCCTCCACCCTCATCATTCGGCTGATAACTGCGACATATGCAAAGGGTTTTCTCAAAAGACCCTCAAAGACCGAAATCGACGGCTGGTGGCATGGCTGAATGATGGAGCGGGGGCATACCCCCCTTCGGAGGTAGGCTCCACGCAATCGGCGAAAACATCACACCGCGCTGCCTCGTCGGAACCACCGGCGAAGAAATCTCGACCGACGGAAAAAGAGTCATCTCGGAGTCATTCAGCTAGAGAGTCCTCGTCGAAAAAATCGTCATCTTCATCAAAAAAGCAGGACAAGGAAAGGCCGAAATCCTCCTCGGGCGATCACCATAGATCTACTTCGAGTCGAGAGTCGAGTAAAGGCAGGCCAAGTGTGGAAAAGGCGGGGCCGCCTAAACCACCTGCTAAGTCACCGTCGTCGACGGCGGTCCAGTCATCGGCCTCCACCCTGCCACTGACGCATGTGGTATCCACCGTCCCACCGACAACAACTGCGACGGTGGCCTCATCAACGGGGGTTCTACAGGAAGCCTGGAGGCCTGAAGTTTTTGATCCGATCCCCCCGGATACTCTACTGCAAGAACAGGCTGTGTCGCTGTCCTCCGGGGAGGACGAGAGCAGAAGAATAGCTGGCCCGGCAGACCTAGGGCTACGAGTGGTTGACAAGTCGTCGACGAGGGGATCCGGTATACCGGTATCTGCCCCTCTTCTCAACCCTCAATCTGTTTTGTCGTTGGAAATTCTGTCCACGCTTCAGTCTTTGGTACAGTCGTTGGACCAGAGGCTACCTCAGGCAAACCTGCCACAGTCACCCGTCGACGAGCCGGGCCCGTCCCGTCCACCGACGCACTTACGCACGCCAATCTCAGCACTGGCACCCCAAGAGGAAGGTTAGCTGCCAGATTCGGAGTCTGACAGAGGAGCCATGTCGGATATCTCATCATCCCCCCCTCATCCCCAACCTGGGAGTCGGAGGTGGAGTTAGAAACCCCAAGAAGCCCAGCTCACCCGTCCCCTCCGGACGACATTGCATCATTCCATTCTATGATGGAGAAGGCGTGTAAGGAATTTGGTTTGTCCCAGGAAGAACAGAAAAAGGACTGTTTTTTGTTCGACCACATGGGTAAGAGAAGGAGGTCTGTGTTCTCAATACCAATACTAGACAACGTGTGGAAGGCGGGGTTGCAGACAATGTGTCACCCCTTTTCGGAGCCGGCAGTGAAAGGACGCCTCGAGAAAAAGTTTAAGGCTCCAGAGTCTACCCCCAAGTGTTTATCCTCCCAACCAACGCCAGAATCGGTGGTGTCGGCGGCAGCGGCGAGGAAGGCGAAGGCCCAGCACAAGTGCACGACTCCGCCTGAAAACGAAGGAAGACGCCAGGATGCCTTTGGCAAAAAAGTGCTATCCGTGGGAGCAACCACAGTAAAGGCCGCAAACTCTCTGGCTATTGTAGCCAGATACGACAGAGAGATGTGGCACAGGCTAGCGCCGTTGCTGGATCATCTTCCGGAGGAGCATAGGAAGGCAGCGATGTTACTTGTCCGAGAGGGTGAGGAAGCCTCCAATCACGCAATAAACATCGCGGTGGACCTCGCTGAGTCAGGCTACAAGCAAGTCAATAATGGGGTTGTATTATGACGGCAGTCATGGCTTAAGTGTACCTACTTCAGACCAGAGGTACAATACATAGTATTAGATATGCCTTTTGAGGGAGACCTTCTATTCGGAGAGAAGGTAGACGAGGCCCTAAAGGGAATGAAAGAGGACTCGGACACGGCACGTTCATTGGGTGCCCTCCAGAGTGGCTGAAGCTACAAGTCTTTTCGTCCCTTTAGAGGGGCTTCAGGTAATTCCAGATTCTCTGCGTCTGGAGACAGATCCTTTGGCAGGTTGGCTTACCCCTCCCAGGGATACAGGCATGCTTCCCAAACGGCAAACCGACGCCGGAACTTCCAGACGTCCAGGAAGAGACCATCCTATCCGTCGTCGTCGAGAGTCAAGCAAAATAAAGATCAGCAGTGACAGACAACACACCGTTCTGGGGGGAACAGTGTCAGCATATGTCGACGAATGGGAACGAATAACGACGTATCAATGGTGCTAGACACTATAAGGAACGGGCACTCTCTACAATTCAAGCACAGTCCTCCACACATTCCACCTGCGTTCACCGCTCATTCCCATCTGAGGATACTGCAACAAGAGGTAACACTCATGTTAGCAAAGGGCGTGATAGAATTAGTTCCAACATCACAGAGAGGTCAAGGAGTCTACTGAAGATACTTTGTCGTAAAAAAGCCGAACGGCAAATGGCGTCCCATTACGCGAACTCAACAAGTCTTTAAAGAGCCTAAAATTCAAAATGCTCACGCTGCAGGAAGTGATCCGCGCTGTTCAAGAAGGGGATTTTCTAGCGTCCCTGGATTTACAGGACGCGTACTTCCATATTCCTGTGTGTCGGAAACACAGGAAATTCCTGAGATTTGTAATAGGGCGGACTCACTACCAGTTCACGGTTCTTCCCTTTGGGCTCAAGACCACCCCCAGAAAGTTCACAAAATGCCTGGCCCCAGTAGCGGCCTGGCTAAGGAAGCAAGGCCACCACGTATACCCATACCTCAACGACTGGCTGGTAAGGGGATCCTCCCCAGCGTCGACCAACACAAGTTTGCAAGCCACCATGCAGCTTCTACAACAGCTGGGATTTGCCATAAACTTCGAAAAATCCTCTCTGCGGCCATCGAGAACGTTGGTGTTCCTGGGGGCACAGTTCGCGACCCAGTTAGGGCTAGTGAAGCCTTCTCTCGACAGAACCTCAAAACTCAATCAGCTGGCGAGCCGACTACGACAAACCACCAGGCTCTCAGTGAGGAAATACGTTTCGGTCATAGGGGCCATGGCATCCTGCATCCATCTGGTGGCAAACTGTTGCCTATTCATGAGGCCAGTGCAGGAATTCCTCGCGGACCGATAGACGCAGGCCCATGGATCGTGGTCAGACAAGATAACCGTTGACGACGACAAGCTGCTTCGGACCCTTCAGTGGTGGCAGAGTTTCCACAATCTGAACAACGGTGTACCCCTACAGGAACCGGAGTTTCAGCGAACCATAGTCACGGATGCATCCCTAACCGGATGGGGAGCTCACATGGGTACTCTTCAAACGCAAGGTCGCTGGTCTCCAACGGAGTCACTCCTACACATAAACGTGTTAGAGCTCCGAGCAGTACGATGGGCCTTAAAGGCATTCCTACCACACATCAAGGGATCGCGAGTACAAGTACTGACCGACAATACGAAGGCCATGTTTTATTTGAGAAAACAAGGAGGGTCGCGATCAAGAACTCTTTCAATAGAGGCCCAGAAAACATGGCATTGGGCCTTAAAGCACGAGATTTCCATCGTGGCTCACCATCTCGCGGGAGTGAGGAATTCGCAAGTAGAATCCCTCAGCAGAAGCATGGCCCAGATACACAAATGGGAACTGGACACAGTTCAGCTGATGAAAGTGTTCGAGAAATGGGGTCACCCCCCTCTGGACGCTTTCGCAACCAAGGACAACAAGAAATGCGAGCAATTCGCAAGCAGATGGCCTCAGGAGGGTTCCATGGGGGAGGCATTCTCCTTTCCATGGACGGACATGATCCTTTATGCTTTTCCTCCGTTCCCCCCTCATACGGAGGACAGTACAGTGGATACGCAGATACAGTTGCCGGGTAATTCTAGTGGCACCGTACTGGCCGCGGCAACCGTGGTTCTCTGACCTGCTTCACCTGTCGCTGGAACATCCAATAGCGTTTCCGAGAGTCCCGAACCTACTATCCCGGGACAAAGGCACGGTGTGGCATCACAACCCGGACAGTCTCAACCTTGCAGCCTGGCTCCTGACCTTTCGGAGTTCGGTGCTTTAGACGTTTCAGAGAATTGTCAAAAAATTCTGCAGGCGGCTCGAGCCCCTTCTACCAACAAATCTTACACCTATAAGTGGCGGAGGTTATGTGAATGGTGTTGAGGACAGCAAGGCCTACAACCGTTGACGGTGACGCCGGAACAAGTTCTACCTTACCTGCTTCTCTTGGTGGAGAGGGGCTTATCCTTCACATCGATAAAGGTGCGCCTGGCGGCCATCTCGAGGTTCACAAGGAAGAGACAGTCGTCTCCTCTATTCAGCGACAGACTTGTGAAACACTTCATGAGGGGTTTATTTCAAACTTTTCCCCCGGTAAAACGTTTCCCTCCAACTTGGAATCTCAACACAGTGTTGGCGGGCTTAATGAAACCGCCCTTTGAGCCTATGGCCACGTCGGACATGAAATTCATATCGTGGAAGTTGGCATTCTTAATTGCTATCACATCAGCTAGGAGAATCTTGGAACTGCAAGCACTGGTCGTAGACCCGCCATACTTAACATTCTTTATGGACAAGGTGGTCCTGGCAACTAATCCTACGTTCGTCCCAAAAGTTCCGACAGTGTATCACAAACACTCGTCCATTGTTCTCCCTACTTTCTTCGCGACCCCATCATCGGCAGCAGAAAAAGCTCTTCATACCTTGGACGTTAAGAGGGCTCTGAAATTTTACCTACATCGTACACAGGAACTCAGGTCTACTCGACAACTGTTCATCGCATATGGTCCGTCGATGAGGGGAAAAGCAATCTCTAAACAAGGATTGGCTCAATGGGTCTCATCGACGATTGCGTTTTGCCACTCCAAGGCCGGAAGGCCGCTGCAAGGGCTTCCTAGGGCCCATTCTACAAGATCAACGTCCTCCTCAGCAGCATTATGGGCAGGAATTCCGCTAACAGACATATGCCAGGCTGCGGCATGGTCAGTGCCCCACACGTTTACCCGCCACTACTGCCTTGCCAGGCAGCATGCGGACGAGGTGCAGATGGGAAGAGCTGTCCTGCGCCATCTGTTTCAGTAAGGTAAGCTCCACGCTGTGGAGAGTCTGTTTTCTACCTTTTGATGACAGTATACTTTATGTGGGTAAGGTTATATGAGTAAACTTATTCCTGCTGTACATATGCATTGTGAGATGAGTATAAAAGTGAACTGCGCCAATTAACAATGAATATAACAACCAGTTGGTTATAATTTTAATTTCATTCCACAGCCTGACACGTGTTTCGAGCAAAGCTCTTTTTCAAAGGCTTAGATCGTTGTCCAAATGAGTAATCAATACTGCAGATTAAATAAGGAACAGTTCCTGAACTTGATTTAAATTGCAAGTGCAATGACTAATAAGGTTGCCGTCCTTCCGGCAACAGGCTGAAATTAAAATTATAACCAACTGGTTGTTATATTCATTGTTAATTGGCGCAGTTCACTGTTATACTCATCTTGCTATTACTGAGGGTTCTTGGTCTAGGCACCCTCAAACATTTCATGCTGAACGCTGCCTTTTTATCCTTAAAGAATTGGCACTAGCGCTGGCTGTTCATAGTGACCTTTTTTGGACCACATTGTTCTACTACATATGCATTGTGTATTATGGTGAGGGTATATTACATTACATTCTCACCGCCGTTTCAGGTGTTACTGCTATACAATCTATTCTAAGCATGTGAATCCATGAAAGATCCAATGCCGGAGAAGGGAATAGTTTCTTACCTGTAACTCCATTTCTCCAGCATTGGTATCTTTCATGGATTCACATGCGCCCGCCAGCCTCCCCGGAATGCAATGTATTTGCTTGATAAGTTTAACCCTTCCTACTTTGGAGGGGCTGAAATCTGAAGGGGAACCGCGGGGGCGGGCCTCTTATACTGGGACGGCCTACAGAGCGTGCGTAGGCGGGTCCTAAAAGGACGTAGATAGGACACAAAAGTGTCGGAAGTTTTCCTATAGGAAAAGGCTATATATGTGTACCGAGGGTCCCAGTCTGACGACGGGGAATATTCTAAGCATGTGAATCCATGAAAGATACCAATGCTGGAGAAATGGAGTTACAGGTAAGAAACTATTCCCTTCTATCTTGCAAAATGTGAGCCGATCCTTTTGTATGGTTTGGATATCTGCACCTATGATATGATCACATGGCTGAATGTGGTTCAGGGGAAAATGTGGAAAGAAGTACTGGGCCTATCTATGGCAGTCCCCAATGCCATTATTCGACATGAGTTTTGTCTTATTTCACTCAGAGCAAGACACTTATGAAGGCAGCTATCCTTCTATAGAAAGATAAATGATCCAGCCGTAAACACCCTCTGAGCTGTTCAATAGGGTTGTTAAATCCGGGTCAGTAAAATCCATCAAAGTTCGGTGATAAAATGAATTGTTTATTAGATAGTCTGGGTTTTTGCCGAGAAGATCTGGTAGAGCGACCCGTATTAGTCAAGAGATCTCTATTTAAGGCAGATTGGGTGGATACAGTAAACAGTATAGAGTCCTACTCCTCATATAGGGAGTATGCTAACTTTGGGCACGCAAGGGAATGTATTCCTCTCTACTTACAAAGATTCCCGTGTGATAAGGCGAGATTAACATATATGCGCTTTAGATTCAACCAAATGCCAACTTTAGAAAGGATTCAGCACTGGGGACATAAAGAAGAGGTGCTTAATCAAAATCGTATTAGTCTAACATGTCGCTTCTGTGAAGAAATTAACATGTTAGAAACTTTAAAGCACCTTGTTCTTTTTTGTACTCATTTTGAGCCCAAACAAGCACTCTATCTTAAAGATAGATTTAATAGAGATCTTGAGATTTCTAGCCATTTGTTTTGGAGTCGTCGTATGTGGGGAGTGAATGTTTAACCCTAGCATCGAATCCATTGCTTCAAAATATAATGGAGGAATTGGAAACTAATCTAATATGCAAAAATGCACAAAGTAAATAGAGAACAATATTAATTAAGGGCTGAGAGAGGATTTTATTGATTTTTTTTTAGGAATACTTGTGTACTTATGTGATTTTCTGTATGAAATCTCTTTTTATCGATTAGTCCAGAATTGCATATGTTGTATTATAAATTAATGAAATGTATATTTGTATTGTGTATGAAATGTTGTATATATATATATATATATATATATATATATATGTACTAATATATCAATACAGAGTGTAGCTTACTGGAGTTGCCATGCACTGCAAAGCAACAGGGATCCAGACTGTTTTATAAACACACAATCACAGGTGAGATGCGACACACTGCTATGCAACAGAGATCAAGATACAAATCTGTAATCACATAATGTGAAATGTGATGCAAAGCGCTGCAGAGGAAGCAGTAATCGGGATGCGCTTTTAAAAACACATAATCACAGGTGAGGTGCGACTCTCTGCTAAGCGGCAGTGATCAAAATGCAGAAGTCAGGAGCCGGCATCATGGACAAGGAATCAGAGCGGTGCCAGCGCATACCTCACAGCTTGTGCGACTCACTGCTAGCCAACAATGATCAAGATACAATTCCATAGGCACATAGTGTCAAGTATGATGCAAAGCGCTGCAGAGGCAGTAGTAATCGGGATGTGATTTTAAAAGCACACAATCACAGATGAGGTGCGGCACACTGCTATGCAACAGAGCTCAAGATTCAAATCTATAATCACCTAATGTGCGATTTGATGCAAAGCGCTGCAGAGGCAGCAGTAATCAGGATGCGCTTTTAAAAACACATAATCACAGGTGAGGTGCGACTCTCTGCTAAGCGGCAGTGATCAAAATGCAGAAGTCAGGAGCCGGCATCATGGACAAGGAATCAGAGCGGTGCCAGCGCATACCTCACAGCTTGTACTTGTGAATAGGCAATTTAATAGGTGTAAATAGTAACGTGTCATGTGGCTAGAGGCGGAAAGCTCTACGGGCAGTATCTACTGGGGCGCACTAGCGTAGTGAGGTATGTGCCAAGACAAAAGCATAAAATGACAAGGGGCTCAATGCCAATGTAATCAGCGCGAAGCACGATGCCTGCTAGATATGCGAGCAACAAAAGCAGATGCAAAACAATGCAGTTACATAACATGCTGTTAGTGCACATTTGTCTTAATGCACAATGGAGGTGCAGAGGGCACGGCGGTGTGTTATCAAAGTGTGTTGGTGATTTGATGTGCGGCAGCAGATTGCTGGAGGATAAACTCTAGCCGCGTATGTCGTAAGGAGCACAGTGAAGATGTTACAAACAGTTACAAATTCATATTGTAGTAACGACGAAGGGCCACAGTGTGGAACTCAGCGACGTATGAATAAAGTCACGTATGTTGATGTAAATTATTGGAGGCTGGTTACCCGAGATGGAAGATGATTCCAAGTAATGGGACCAGGCAGGTGTGGGAAGCACGGCCAGAGTTCCTGGCCCTGGCCCTGGTCTCTGGACAGGATCAGGACAGGAGCTTGTTCCTTGTTGGGTTCCTTAGTGGGTGGGCTGGCGCGCGCCTGCCGGCGAGGGATTGGTCCTCATAAGGGGTGAGAAGCCAATCAGAGCGACTTGGAGGGCCTGGTAAAGGTTACAGCTGGGCTGCATCAGTAGACTGGGGCGGCGGCCATCTTAGATTGGAGAAGCCTCATGGTAGGCAATGGAGGCACGGCGATTTTCGGCACCCAAATGATTTTCAAATATAGAAGGTGCGAAAAGCAGCAATTATAAACGAACGGCAGCACATAAGCACAATTTACATGTGCTTTTGGATTGGATTAAGCGTCGGAGAGAACAGCTCTCAGGAATGGGCGGCAGGGCATCCAGGGGGCCTATCTTCCGGACGGCTGAAGCTCCAGCTCAGCTGTGGACCGGGTCACTGCTCCTTCAGTGATTAGGGGCACCTGCTCCTCTGGGAGAGAGAGGAGAGAGTCTATTTCAAGTTGACTTGGTGATGGTCCTGTGAGTCAGTTTTCTATCTTCCTGCCACAGTCCTAAATCAAATATTTTTCTAACACTACCTTAGTGTTCTTTTTCAATTGTTCTTCCTCCCGAGGTCTATAGTACCTTCTTTTAAAAGGCTCATTAACCAGTTTGTTCTCTCTGTTTTTCTGTGCAGTGTGTAGCGCTCTGGAAAAAAGGGAGAACTGAGGTTGGGGCGTAGTGACGTAGTATTTATACGACAAATGTCAAGTCCGGAGCCAACGACCAGGCGCAGAGCAAGAAGGGATTGGTCGATGACTGGGTCAAGGTCCATTATGCCCCCCCATCGAAAAAAGATTTCCAAAGCAGCAGAGCTGGAGAGAATATCTATCAGATGAGGAATCCGCGGGAGAAGAATCCATAGAAAGAACATACAGTAAGGTAATTTCTCCTTTTTAAATATGCCAATAGAAAATTATGCTCTATTTGGCAAAGCAGTTGATCACGCCCTAGAAACCACAAAGAAAGACCATTAGATGATACAAACCTTACCTCTCGTTTCGAACCGCCATTTTCAGCATAGAGGAGTGTAATCAAGCCGGTGGAGTTTTCAAGGTCAAAGCTACTCTAAGTCTGCAGCACAGCTTACTTACTCCTCCAGTGAGGTTTGTCTTCATGGTTCAGAAACTAGGGACAATAGTCTACCTCATCATCCTCTATACCGTGACAATTTAGAAGGGACAGAGGTGAAGGAAGTGGCCAAACCCCAAGAGGTTTGCCTGCTGCCACAAAAAATGACTTCTTGTTCCAGGTCCCCTCCCATATCACCCAAGTTGTGGGCGGGGTGGGAGCAGGTCACGAAATAATTTGCCCAGCTGTAGGAGGGAATCACCTCAGGCAGGTGGGTGCTGTTAACAGTAAAATCTGGTATTGCATAGAGTTTGAGGAACAGCAGCACAGTTGCACCCAAGTGTACCAGTAGAACATCTGACAATTCAACAAGACGATATACAAATACTTCTCCAAAAGGGAGCCATAGAACATGTTCCACCTCCTTGTACCAGAGAAAGACGAAACAAAAATGTCCAGTGCCAGACATAAGGCCAGCAAACACATGTAAAGCCAAAGATGTTCAGGATAACACTTCAAGAGGTCATCCCACTGCTCATGATGGAAGACTTTATGGCAACACTCCACATTGCCTACAGTTCAAAATAGGTAAAGCGTATTATCAATTTAAAGTACTCCCCTTCAGGATCGCATCAGCGTCTCCCATGTTCACAAAAGTATTTTTATAATGGATGCAGTGCACCTTTGCAGAGAATGTATTCGAGTGTACGCTTATCTGGATGACTGGCTAACAACAAAGATGTGTCTGCAAAAATGCACAGGAAACGTTAAATCATCCGCCCAAATTGGGCGCCTCTATCAAAGAAAGAGGTCAAGCATAATCCCCAGTCAACAAAAACAATTATTGAGCGCTTTAATTCAGACAAACACCTTAGTCTTCCCCCTCCAATGAGAGGGTCACAAAGCTATTTCAACAGATAACTTGTTATACAACTATTTGATTTATAAGTCAAAAAGGTTATGCGCCTTCCCGGAATGATGGTGTCATGCATCTTCATTGTGCCACATGTAAGGCTTCATATGCGTCTGATGCAAGAGTGGTTAGCCAAACAATGGTCGCAAGCAGCAGGCAACTGGGATGATCTAGTGATAGTTTTGCAAGCAATTGTGTTGGCCAATTGAAAGCATTTTACTGGGCAAACCTTTCGCCAGTCCGATGCACCTTACAATTGCATCCGATTGCCATGAAACACATCAACGCTCTAAAGTTGCTATCAGATTAAAAGGCCCAAGAAGCTTTCTAAGCTCAATGAATTGGTAATGTGCTAATCATTACAGACTCTACAACAGCCATATTTTACATCAACAAATGGAGCGGGTCTCGTTCCCTCATTCTGTTCACACTTGCATAGATATGGAAATCAAGCCTCCCGAGAGAAATAAATCTCCAATGCCAACACATTCCAGGGGAGTACAACTGCCTAGCAGACACGATAAGCTGAGGCACATACCCGCCCTTAGAACATGAGTGGGAAATATATTTGGTTAACCTAAGCAACATTTTCAGACATTCTAAGCAATGTTTTTACACATTGGGGACAGCCAGACATATATTTATTTGCCACAAAAGAAACCTTGAAATGCCTACTTTACGCCTCCAGGTTCTTCCAGAAGGAATCCAAGGGGAATGCACTGTGGATCAGTTGGCCAGTGATATTTGCTTACACTTTTGCTCTGACAACACTGTTAAGCAAAGTAATCCACAAGATGCACCAATAGAGGGTCACAATGATCATAATATCCCCAATGTGGGCTTGGCTGATGTGGTTCTCCTACCTCCTCAAAATGTCATTTGCGCACCAATGAAACTAACATGCCCTGACATTATGTTAAAACGGAATCGGATGTTGAAGGGGGCGCTGTTTCGCTCGAGAGGAATGGCTGCCTGAGTTAGTGCTCTGTGCTGGGAGAAATCCTGAACTTTAAAAACTGCGGTTATACAGTGAATTTCGTGAAAGTATCCAGCAAACAGCTGTAACCCTTCACCAGCTACAGTCCAACTGTCGGGGTGCCGGAGCACACTAAGGCGGAGATATCACCATCCTGGATATCACGGAGAGTCCTCCACATACTGACCCGGACATAGCCTCCAGGGTGGATGGACCCCTGCGGGCGCTGCTGTGGCAAAGGCCTACTTGGGGGAGGGCCGCCCGCCATCCTGACCCATGTGACTGTTCGTTCTCAGAGAGTGAGCGGTGTCTGCAGATTGGACGCAGGCTCCATCAGACGTGGTGGGCCTTTTCTCACACTACCCTGGCTCCCTCCTCATATCAACGGCCCGGGTGGGGCAGGTTGCTGGTGCGTAGGAGGGCCGATCAGCACCAGTGCTTCATACTCCTACCAGCGTCTCCCTCTGTGCCATCTGGCGTGCCAGGCCCACACAGCACCCAGAGGCGAGGTGGCCCGGACCGGGGGACTGGGCAGAGGAGCCACCCCTGTGGCCGGTGCTGCGTATTGTGCCTCAGACTATCGAGGGGCTGGCGGACACTGGCCGACTACAGATGACCGCAGTGAGTACCTGTGCTCCCCCACCCTTGCGCCAGGCCGTGCCCCCCTGCAGCCGCGCAGTGCTTCAAGCGGTTCCGCTCATGGTGGGGGTGCCGGGTGGCGGGGCCCTTCATCTACGCTCCTCCTGTTGACCATTGAGGCGCTGACATTGGGCCCGTCCCCTCCGCTTGCGGATGGAGTGCCATTGATTGAGTCACGACACAGGAAGCGTCCAGTCATTAGTGTGATCTGGCGACCTCATGCTGCACTGGATTCCGTATCCACATGAGCCCCCACAGCCTATAGCGCACCTCGAGGGCTGGACCTGTACTCATCAGGCTGAAGACCTAATACAACAGATAAACACCCAGCGACCACTCTGAGTGCTAATACTACCATCTGGTATTCACTATAACTCACAGGAGTCAAATACTGGACCACTTAATCTACTTTCTTTGGGCAGAAGTTCCCCTCTAACTGCCCTTTCTCACAATCCTATGTGGAAGGACACCGTCCACTTGAGGGGATCGGGTGTCACGACCACTAGCCCAAGTACACGGGTGCGACCATGGGTCGCTACCAAAGAATGGCCCATTTATGTCCTTTCAGGACAAACAAACACAGGGGGCCAGCTCATGTGAAGAAGTAACAAGGGACTACTTTTCCTCTATTCAGGCCGCTTTATTCGAGGCCCAGTTCCACGTGTAAGCTGCTGGGTGTGGCAGGCAGGCCAGGCTAATGGGCATGCCCAGAAGCCCAGCTATGTACGCTGTTCGGTCCTTGAGGCCTGTGCTTCGCGTTACCTTGCACTCAGATGCAACGTGATGCTCGACGCCACATTGACCTAGATACTCACCACCTGGAATCCGACGATCCTGATTCTGACATCGCTCCACGGCAGTCTTCTTTCACGAACTTGCTCGCTGCAAAGGAAGACAAAAGACAAGGTTAGAACATTTCATCATCGGAAAGCCGCGCTGCATTTTCAACACACGCGCATTTCTACAAGTCGGCCTACCTGCTACCGCAGCTGCTGGTCCCGTTCTTCATCACTCCGGCTGCCGCCATCCAACTCGGCAGCTACACAGGTCTGTACCGCCACCTGCAAAGGAAGAGAACAAAAGAACAGGGTTAAGGAAGGAGCAGACAGTAACACACAGAACGAACACCATTACGAGGAAACAAACAATAACAGGAAAAAACAAATAATACAGAAGACAAACGAGAACATTGCTTACTTACCTAAAGCGGAGTGGTTGGTCAGCCCTCAAAGGACTAGTGAAGAAACTCGGTCCTCGACAATCAAGTGCCCCTGCCAGAAGTAGCAGGACGGAGAGCCCACAGACATAGGACCAATGTAGGAACTCGGTCCTCGACCATCAAGCACCCCTGCCAGAAGTAACATGACGAAGAGCCCACAGACATTATACACCAGGTGAGCCTTCCAAAGCAGGACATCTACAGGGAATCGCGCCTCGGGAAGTGGGGGCAAGGGCCTTAAACTAGCATACTCACGCTCGTTACATCCACGCAGGAGCAGCCTTCCTGTCATCGCAGCCATCAGTTCAGAAGGGAAAAGCAATACCAGGACCGACCAACCAACCAACCACATCCCTGGGTGGGCTGAAACCGTGCCCCCGCAGAGACCAGGTGAGCGTAACAACGGGACGACTCTCTTGGCACCGTAGGGGAGGGGAGTTGTAATTCTCCTGGACCCGCCCTGAACTAGACCCACTGGGCCAGGATACCACTTCTGGCCATCCTTACTGTGCCCCTCTACTGGAACCGCTCACAGGACATTTACATGTGGCCACCAACCCGGATCTGCCTACCGCATACCCCATTGCACCGCTCCTGGACCTGTCCACTCTGTAATATCCATGGGATCCATCGGCTGGGGCCCTCCCGCTCCTCTGCAGCTTGAGTTGGAAAGTCATGCCCCTTGTAGATACTTGCTGAGGGTGGTCTGCCTGACCCTGAGAAGCCGGTGCCACTCCAAGTGCGTTGCACAGTTGCCTCCGGCGGCGACTGCTGGGACCATGACAAAAAGAGCTAACAAAAAGCAGAGCTCCATCAACATGTTTGCGAAAGCACCATCAAAGCCTTCTGAGCTCACTCCTGAACCTGCCGCATCATCGCCTTCAGAGCCCACTGAATCTCAGAAAATGGTTGACTACATGCATGAAGGATTCACAGCTCTACGCTCTAAATTGGACGACATGACCAGGTCCATATCATCGATTAAAGGCCACATGAAAAAAATTGACAACTGGGTTGTGGAGGTGGAGACTAGGGTTGGAGTGGCTGAAGATGACATTGCCTCTCTTCGAGCAGGTGACCACGCTCTCCAGACAGGTACTGGATGTCAGCAAGAAAAACAAAGATCTCGAATCGCGCTCTAGACGCAACAACCTCCACATTATCAGGGTCCCAGAGGATAAGCTCAACAGCCCCATGGAAGACTATATTGAACGCATCCTGTTCATGCTACTAGATTCCCCGAAACTCTCCCCACAATTCGCAATAGAGAGAGCCCACCGGGCCCTGACTGCAAAACCTAAGCCGTGCGCGGCTCCTCGTCCCATTATTGCAAGGGTTTTAAACTATCGCGATAGAGACTCACTCTTCCGGGTGGCAAGATCCAAAGGTCAATTCTTCCTTGGTTCCACCAGAATCCACTTGTATCACGATTTTTCTGTGTCTGCTCAACAGGAGCGCAAGACTTTCCTGTCTGCCAAGAAGATGCTACGAGACCTGGGGGTCAAATACTCAATGCTTTATCCGGCCAAACTCAGGATTGAACACTCAAATCAAGTCTACTTTACCATTCCTGAGGAAGCCTCCAAATGTATCAACACACATTTCCCGGGATGACCACACACACCTCGGCAGTCAAGCTTATGCCGCTTTGTTCATCAATAACCCTGGGTCAATACCTGATGTGTACTGGAGTCTGTCAGTTGTAGACCCCATGGTCCATAGTCTACTCTCGTCCAACTGATTCCTTGCACTGTTTCTCGTATTTGTTCTCTTCATCCGTTACACATACTTTTCACACCACGCACCACAAAATTGCCTAGTCTTTTCCCTGACTTGGAGGCATCGCCGCTCACGGCCGTCGCACAGCCCCCCAGGCAATGCTGCCTCTGTTCTTAGTTTGGCTGGAAGTTTTCTGGGTGTTCAGCCCTATGATTGGGAGAATGATGGTGGTTGGGGAGGGTTGGGGGGAAGGGGTGTTATGTTGAAAATTGCTTGACATGCAACAGAGAGCGAGAAAGCCCAAACATACCCAGGTTCACATATTTAAATTGGGGTCCTATTCACATTGTTGTGGAGCCTATACCCAACTTCTGACTCACTATCCTGTTTTACTAATGGTTGCCACTTGGCCCGACGACGGTCAATAACCTTGTTTGTATGAGTTGCAATATCAGGGGGCTGGGTAATTACGCAAAGATGCAGAAACTACAGCTAGATGTTGAACGGCACAGAGTGAAACTGCTTTTCTTGCAGGAAACCCATGCTCGCACTGGTGGATGTGAGAGATTTGCTAAATCATGGGGCCCCCAATGATACTATACAGACTATTCAACCCAGAACCGTGGAGTCATGACCCTGATACACAAGAGTCTTAAGTTCCAACAGAAGGCAAGCCATGTAGACCCGCTAGGCCGCTATGTTTTGTTATTTGGGATCCCACTTAGTAGGGAAGTTATACTCCTTAATGTGTACGGCCCCAATGTAGATGTTCCAGGATTTTACGCGCACCTGGCAACCCTGCTTTCTGGGTTCCCCATTGTCCCTATCCTCTGGGGTGGGGCCTTTAACACTATCTTGGACATAGATCTGGACAAAGGCAGCTAGAACTATCCTAGAAATCCAGGCCCAGGTGATGGTGCCGAATGCTTGGAGACTGGTGTATCCGGACTCTCGATCATACTCTTCTATTCTTCAGTGAATGACTCCCATTCACGGATTGACAGGTGGCTTGTGTCGGACATACTAATCAGAACCATCACACACATAGCAATTCTTCCCAGGAATTCTCCGACCATTACCCTGTAACAATCTCCCCAGATTGGGGGACCAATAACAGGCATCGGTCTTGGAGATGGAAGTCTCATTCCTTATTAGATATTGCCTTAAGGATGGAACTGGAGACCGCCATTGGTGACTTCTTTACTTTAAACACTGGTTCAGTCCGCACACAGGCTATCCTTTGGGAATCATTCAAAGCTTAGATTAGGGGCATAGCTATCTCCAAGGAGTCCGGGATCCTTAGTGATTTGGCACAACATCGCAAAGAGTGAATCTCATATCTCCTCCCTTGTGACCCAGTATGCCTCTTCACAGTCACCCACTACCCTCTCTGATATCGGAGTTGAGCTGGACATGTTCCGCTCCCACGCGGAGCGGAAAGGAAGTTCCTGGATGACCCTCACTCAGCTAGTAGGTATGGGGTTGGGGAGCGCCCTGTTCATGTCCTGGCTAGGTTTCTCTGTCAGGAGTCCGGTTCACCCCACATCCCGGCCATTGAAAGATCTGGTGGCACTCTGGCCCTATCATCACAAGCTATTAAGGCAGAATTCCGTTCATTCTATGAATCCCTCTACTCTAATGCTGACAGTATTCCTGCAGTAGATGCCGAGGCATACTTCGGACAGTCTCCCACTTTCTGTCCTTTCCACTTAGACTAGGGACTCCCTAGGCGAACCAATCGCACCTGAAGAAATTTCCAAGGCCATAGATTCCCTGGCCTTGGGAAAAGGCCCCGGTTCCGATGGCCTCCCGATAGAATTTTATAAGCAGTATACGGCCCGCCTGGTCCCCAACTATATGCACTATGGGAGGAATCCTGTGAGTTGGGCGTCCCCCCCCCAAATCCCTCTGTGAAGCTATAATCTCAGTGCTTCTTAAGCCAGGCAAACCTCCCACCCGATGTGGCTCATATTAACCCCTTTCCCTCATTAATTGTGATGTCAAGATCTATGCCAAAATGCTGGCTCTGCGACTGGCCCCGTATATGACTTATATCATACACCCAGATCAGGCAGGATTTATCTCGGGGCGCTCTACCTCCCTTAATTTGTGTCGACTTTTCAACATTCTTGACCATATCGACCAGTCCGTGCAGGCAGTGGCAGCCACCCTTAACATCCTCGAGAAAAGTAACTTCAGGCCCCGCTTTCAGTCCTGGGTCAGACTTCTCTATTCTCATCCAGTGGCCAGGGTCCGCACCGAGGACAGATGTTCGCCCCTCTTCCAAAAGGCCAAGGGTACACGGCAGAGCTGTCCCTTCTCTCCCCATATCTTTGCAATAGCCATCGAACCCCTAGCTGACAGGATACGCCAAATGCATGCACACAGAGATCGGAGACTTGTTGGCTCCCCTGAGATCATCTCCTTAAATGCCGACAAGGCTCTTCTTGTCATCCGCCGTCCTGCGGACAACCTAGCCCTGATCCTTGATGATGTCATTTACCCAGCCCCCCTTGACCCCTTCCTCCCCCCTGACCTCCCTCCCCCTCCTCAGACCTCTTGGGTTTCATAGGGTCGCAGACCGAGATCACCTATCTCGGAGTGGTGGTCGCTCGCCAACCTGCCCCTTTATATACAGCCAACTTCGGAAAATATCTTACTACACTTACCTGGAAATGCACAGGCTGGGCTAAACTACCAATTTCTCTAGCGGGCAAAATCGGCATTCTGAAAATGAATATACTTCCCTGACTCCTCTATAAATTCCTCAACAATATACCATTATGGCCCGGCAGTGAATTCCTCCAATCACCGTAAATAACTTCCTGTGGCATTCTGGTGCAGTCTCCCTTCAATTGGACACGCTAGCTGCTCCCATGTCCGAGGGCGGCTTCGGCGCCCCTAATTTCAAAAGGTATTAGATAGTTGCTCAGGCACAATACGCCTCGAACTGGTTTATACTCGCAGACCCCCCGCCACATACCAGGCGCAAACTGCTTGCTGTGAAGTGCCGCGATATCCACTCTTCAGTCCTCCCCTTCCAATGTATCAAGCTCGAACCCCTTGACCCGGTTGGCTCCACCTCACTGGCTTTAACTAAACTGTGGAGATTGGTCGCCGCCCCACATCCCTTTAATGGCAACCTTCCCCTCTGGAACTTACTTCTGGATGCTCCCTGCATACCCCGACTGCGGTACATCTCTGGGCTGATGAGGGATTCGAGGCTGTCTGAGATATCTTTGACCAGGGTAATTTCATCGAATGGCCAGATCTTCCCACATCCCTGCGTAGGAGACCCACCCAATGGCTCCAATATTTAGGTCTCCGCTGCTCCCTTAAGAAAAGATACCCAGACTTTCCCGCAATTCCCCCGGGAGATCCTATACTAACTGAACTCTTGAACACTGTCCTTTAGAGGAAAGGCCTCCAGACTATATGCTCTACTTCAGTCCAAGGACACCCCTCCCTTCGATAAATTCAGACGTAACTGGGGCGAGGATCTGGGTATTCAAATAACTGATCAGCGTTGGGGCCGTATGTGCGCTAGTACCCATGATATATCGTGCAACTCCCCCTTTAAATTGATCCAATTCAAAGTACTCCAAGGGTTCCACTATACCCCGATCAGACTCAACCATATGTTGAAGGATCACCGCTTCCCTCCCACCCTCCAGGTGCCCCAGGTGTGGCTCGGATGATGCAAAATACATTCATATGATATGGTCTTGCCCACGGCTCTCTCATTTCTGGGGCGAGGTTTGCGCCACAATGTCTGACATCCTGGATTGCACGGTTGCCCCGTCCACATTGACCGGTCTATTTCATGAACTCCTTGGACTTGGTTACAACGCCAAGAAACTAGCTGTGCTAGGTATGCTGCTAGCAATCCGTTGTATCCTGTTGTGTTGGCTCTGCCCTGGGGTTCCCACACATGCTCAGTGGCTTCGAGCTGTGACTTGGGCTTCGGATACAGAGGAGACATCGTCGGCCCAGCAACCACTAATGTCACAACCCAGAAATATATGGGCTCCATTCCGTTCCTGTTTCCTCTATATCAACTGACACTGATATTGATTCTGATGATCCCTCCTTTTCAATCCCTACGACTGCTTAAAGGATGTGCTTTGATTGTTACTTCATTATGTGAACTTTCTTATGCTGTATTTCTTGCTGGTCCCCTACTATTCTGTTTGTGCCATACTCGCACTGTGTGTGATGATTATGTATCTGTCTACTATTTGTAATTTATTCGCTCTCTTGTTGTATTGTCAAGAACAATAAGCAAAGTTAAAAAATAAATAAATAAATAAAACAATCGGATGTTAACCCTTCATCCTCAGCTTAAGGGACCAATTTAGCGTGGCTCCTGAAGTCAGGTTGATCACCTAAATGTACCTTCCAGATGCATGGAAATTTTAAAAGAAGCACGTAAACTAGACACTGCTAGTTTAACAAATGGAAACTATTTGTTGTATGGTGTAACAGATCAAAGGTCACCCCTATTAACTTTCTTCCTTCACATATAGTACACAACTTAATGCATTTATTATACTCTGGTCTTGATTTTAATTCATTAAAAGTCCATCTGGCATTTCTACAAAAGGCTTCAGCATGTACATTTTGCAGGGATGCATTTGTGTCCTGCAAAGGCATTTTTTCCTGATTCGGACAAGTGAGCGCTCATTGGAAAGGGGAGACTCAGAAGCAGATTACTGGTCGAGGATCGTCGATCCTTGACCAGCAATCCCCACTGGACCACCAGGGAATTGAGTTTATGGGTTGGAGCCCCCACCAAGGAATTGATTTTGGGGGTGGGCCCAACCAGGGAATTGATTTTGGGAGTGGGCACCGCCAAAACTAACAGGCCCCCACCCAAAATAATAAGAGGGCACAATATTTTGCTGCCTTTGGGGGGCCGATGGGTGGGAAATGGGGGGTCTGGACCCATGCTTTTGGGCCAGCCCCCCTCAGCCCCACCCCAAGGATAGGCAGATCCTTTCTGCTTTTCTGGGGGCTGGTGGGGGGGGTCAAAGTGAGGCTCTGTCCTCCTTTTGCCACCTCTGGGAATCAGAAAGAACCACTAGACCACCAGGGAATTTATTATGGGGTGCTCGCCCCCCCTTCCAAGCCAAGCAGGCCCCCACCCAACAAACAAAAAAAGTGGCATAATGTTTTGCACCCATTGGCCCACAAGGCAATATTTAAAAACATATTTGGGGCCAACTTTGGCGAATTAGGGCGCTGGACTCATGCCTGTGGACCTGCCCCTCTCAAACCCCCCCACCCTAAGGATCTCTGGCCAAGCCACGTTAGAGCTTTTCCCTTTGGAGCAGGGACCCCACCGGGTCACCCCATGACCGCCAATGGGCCAGGGGAGGAGGTCAACACATGCAAGGCAGATGCCCAAGGCCAGCTCCCCAGGCCTCCCTAGACGTCTGGCCGGGCTGCTTTACAGCTCTTCGCTCCGGGGAAGGATTGTGATCCTCAGGGCTGTTGTTGGACTTTTGGACTGTCAACCCACATGGGACACAGCCGCGCAAGGCCAGGGACATCACCTCGCCAACCCCCCTTCCAGTGTAAAGACTGGAGGGGGTGTCTGTACTTCTGCTCTCTATATGGTAGAGGAGAGGCACAGAGGACCCCAGCCAAGATTCTCGATTTGGTAGCTATGGTTGAGCAATCAAGGCCTAGCTTCGCAGAAGGTGATTCAGGCTGGTTCTTAAGTACAGTGTAGTCCCCAAGCCCCCACAAAGGAATGTCCACACACTGTATTAGTTAAAACAGTCTTTATATAATTAATATTCAAGGTTATGTACACTATCACAATAACTCACTTTGTGCTCAGAAAATCAATAATGGTAAATATATACAGTTCTAAAGTGGTACTACAATTATTATCAGCTCTCATTAAAGTGCATCAACTATACTGTCAAAATGCCACACAGATCAATAAAGAGGAAACCAGCAGTAGAGAGGGGAAGGAAAGCAAGATGGTAACTGGAGTGAAACTGAAGCTTAACCTTGAAGCCCTGCTGGAAGAGACGAATTGCTGTTGTTCTCCAGCATGGGGTCTGGCATGGATTCACATGCTCATGAATATTCCCCGTCGTCAGGCTGGGAATCCTCGGTAAAGAAAAATTCCGTATCAGTTTCGTTTCTGATCTGTCTTTCTTAGTAGTAACCAATCACTGATCTCTGGGTCATACTGCCCTCTCCCTAAGCCCCGCCTCTGGCAGCCATCCTCAGATTTTTACCGCACGCTCAAGTGTTGGGAGTCCTCGTGTTTAGCGCTCAAGTTTTTTGCTGCGTTTTCACGCTTTTTCAGGAGATTTTCTCATTTTATCGGTTTAATTGAGCCTCAAGCTCCAACGTTTCTACTTCCGATAACGGGGACCTGTTTCGGAATTCTTCTACGCCCCTCAAGGGTGAAGTTTTCGTCAAGTTTACACTTCTTGGAAGATTCCGGAAGATCTGCGGCCTACCTCAACGGACATGGCCCAGGACAAAGGGAGCTCGACGCCCGGATCCAAGCTGTTCAGGAACTGCCCTGGATGCGGATTATATAACGTTTTCAAGGAGGACGAGCATTCGCAATGGCTCTACTGCCTCCATCGGGACAAGATGCACGTGGAGAAGGACTGTGCATTCTGCAAGAACCTTTCGGAACGGACCAAACAAGATTCGTCGTTCCCGCCTCGCCACCTGGCTGGAGAAGGGCACAGCAAGTGAGAAGGCGAAGAAGTAGTCTGAGCGGGCTTAAGTCCTTTGAGGGCTCCCCAGCAACGGGGGCCAAACAGAAGGCCAAGCACCGCGAGTCCGCGGGCTCTGGGAGCGCCAAAAGGTCGTGCTCTTCGGTTGCCAAGCAGGGCGCTACTTCCCCGGCACGTTCGACCACGAGCCAGTGCTCTGGTTCGGGGAAGAGGAAGTCCGAGAACCCGGGTAGGCCGCTGGAGCGGACCCGGTCGATCTTGAAGGGGGAGCGAGGCATTGACCCTCCCCGCCAAGGCGAAGGCCCAGGACGCACCTAAGGTGTGAGGGCCTTGATCCACCCGGCTAAGGCCTCTACCGTAGTGGTCTCTGCGAACCTGGCAGAGCCGGCTGAGACTACGCCAATGGAAACGGCCTCTGGGCCCAGAGTATCCCTGGCGCTGCGGAGGGAATCCTCTTTCCAGCCCACCGCTAAGACCCCCGTGAAGCCCCAGGCTGAAAAAGAGGTGGGGGCCTGTAGCCGTTACAGACTCGGAATCAGCCTCTGAGGAGGAACTGGTGGAGACCGAGAGGGGCCTCAAAGAAAGGTCCATAGGCCTCAACGAGAGGTTCATAAACCTCAACAAGAGGTTCGAGAAGGTTCGATCCCAGGGGACGGTCCCTGCTGACTTGATCGAAGATAGCGACGAGGACGACGAACAGGGCCCAGTGGAGCGGCCATCCCGTCCGGCGCAGCCATTGCCCGAGCCCCAGGATAGCTCGGTGGCCATTTTGTTGCCAATCCAATCCTTATGTACCGAGATAAGGACGAGATTACCACGGACCACGACGGAGGATCCAGAACCAGGCCCGTCGGGAAACCCTCCAAGCGGAGGAGAGTCCACCCTTCTCCGCCCTTCGTGCCTGCGAGGCCGGCGGGCCCCTCATCCACCTCGCCGGGAGAGGATACGGCGACGGACGGCGGCGATGACACAGCAGACATCCCGTCGTCACCACCCGCGGGCGTCCCCAGCCGACGAGGTTGGCTCTTTCCACGCCATGATAACCAGGGCATCCGAGCTCTTCCAGCTCTGTCCTGAAGAACAGAAAAAGGAGGGGTTTCTGTACCAACGACGAGAGGCTAAGAGGAAGACGGTCCTTGCGGTGCCTTTACTCGACGACATCTGGGACGAGGGGCTTGCTGTCCTCAAGAACCCTGCCACGACACCCACCAAGAGGGACAGGTACGAGAAGAAGTACCGAGTCCCCGATGCCGCCCCCTTGTGCCTCAGGGCCCAACCCACGCCAGACTCGGTCGTCTCGGCAGCGGCTAAGAAGAAGGCAGCGGGCGCGGCGGCTTCCACTTCCCCGCCGGACAGCGAGGGTAAGAAGTTGGACTCTATGGGACGACAAGTCATCTCGTCGGCGGCGAGACGATTGAGGCGGCCAATGCCTTAGCGATCATGGCCCGCTACGACAGGGAGCTCTGGTTCAAGATAGCTCCCCTGCTAGATTTCCTGCCTGATGATAAAAGGGCGGAGGCCCTAGAAATTCTGCAGGAGGGCAGGGTGCCGTCGATCACGCCATTACGGTGGCAACTGACATTGCGATACCGGAGTTTGCCTCTGACGACGAGGATGGCACAAGGTGACAGACTTTCGCCAGGACGTCCAGGCCAGTGCGATGGACATACCGTTCCACGGCAACAACCTCTTTTGTAAAGCGGTGGATGAGTCTCTACAGGCCATCAAGACCGACTCAGAAACGGCCCGGGCACTTGGGGTGCTTCAGCAGCGACGGCCCTTTCGGAGCTCTGGAGGCAGACAGGGTGCCTCCAAAGGATCCAGCGGTGGCTCCTCCACCTACCGCCAGGCGGCCCGCTCCTCTTCCCAGGAGGCCTACAGAGGTCGCGGCAAGCAAGGGGGTTCCCGCCGTCATCGCCAAGGAGGCCAAGGAGGCAAGGCCGCTTCCAAGCAAGACTGACCCGGCCGGGTGGTCGGGCCCCCACCGAAGCACCCCAGTGGGTGGCCGACTGACGAAGTTCGTCAGGGTGTGGGAGTCCATCTCCACCGATCGTTGGGTGTTGGACACCCTGGCCAACGTGCACTCGCTGGAATTCCTAAAGAAGTGCCCTTGCATTCCTCCCGTGGCCAGGAAGGAGAATCACGTCCCTCAACTGCTGTTGGAGGTAAAGGCGATGCTCAAGAAAGGTGCCATCGAGCTCGTCCCCAGGAGGCTCCGGGGCTCCGGAGTATACTCAAGGTACTTCCTCGTCAGGAAGAAGACAGGCCGATGGCGTCCCATCCTAGATCTGCGTCGGTTAAACAAATACATCAAGGCGCAGAAATTCAGGTTGGTCACCCTCCAGCCACGTACTGGGACAGCTGGAGGAAGGTGACTTCCTATTGTCGCTGGACCTGGAGGATGCTTATTTCCACATCCCCATTCTAAAAAGGCACAGGAAGTTCCTCAGGTTCGTGGTTCAAGGACGCCACTACCAATTCAGAGCCCTACCGTTCGGATTAAAGTCGGCACCCAGGGTTTTCACCAAGTGAGTGGCACAGTGGCGGCGCGGCTGCGCCTGCAGGGGATCCACGTCTACCCCTACCTGGACGACTGGCTAATCCGGGCAAGGTCAAGGGAACTCGCCGTCGATCATACAGCGAGGACCGTCCGGTTGCTCCTGGAGCTGGGGTTCTCCAACTACCCCAAATCCCACCTGGTTCCGTCGCAAGTAGCACTGTTTTTGGGGGCGAAGCTCGATACAGTGGAGCAATTGGCCTCCCCTTCAGAGGAGAGGACCAAAACCATCCTGGGCAAGGGACGGCGACTGTTAGCCACGGACGTGGCCAGGGTGAGGTCCATCAAGTCCCTTCTCGGGAGGATGTCCTCGTGCATCTACCTTGTACCCCTTTGCAGACTTCGGATGCGTCCGCTACAGGAGTTCCTCGACGCCCGCTGGTTTCAGGCGGGGTGCTGCTTCGAGGACAGGATCCCCCTCGACGAGGAGTTCCGTCGGGCGATCCTATGGTGGGGCACCAGGGCTCACCTCACGACGGGCACGGATTTTCAAACCCCGGCGTTTCAGGAGACGGTGACTACGGACGCCTCTCTGGATGGTTGGGGGCCCACACAGGAGATCTCCACGCAAGAGGCCTTTGGCTCCCGGAGGAGAGGTCTCTTCACATCAACATCTTGGAGCTCCGTGCAGTGTTCTGGGCGCTCAAGTCGTTCCTCCCGTCCCTCAAGGACAAAGTGGTGAGGATCTTCACCGACAACACCACCACGATGTTCTACATACGGAAGCAGGGAGGCACCAGATCCCCAGCCCTATCCCAGATCGACCTGTTCGCGACGGCGGCGAACTCCAAGTGCCAGAGGTTCGCCAGCAGGTTCCCACAGCCGAGGAGCATGGGCGATGCTTTCTCGTTCCCTTGGGACGGCCTGTTTCTATACGCGTTCCCTCCATTGCCGTTGCTGCTCCGCCTCTTCAGCCAGCCCAAGAAGTCCAGGTGCAGGATGATCCTCGTTGCACAGGCGTGGCTGAGGCAGGTCTGGTTCCCGGACCTTCTGGACTCGTCAACCTCCCCGCCAGTCAGGCTGCCGGCGGACGCGGATCTTCTCTCCAGAGAAGGAGGCGCCATTCTACACCACGACCCACAGTCGCTGAACTTGCAGGCCTGGCTCCTGCAGCGCTAGAGTTTGGAGGGTACGATATCCCGGCTGATTGCAGAGAGGTTCTTGCAAAGGCCAGGGCGTCCTCAACTCTCAAGTGTTACGGTCATAAATGGAAGAGGTTCTCTGTCTGGTGCCGTGCACAGAAGATTAACCTTCTGCGGATTACTGCCCCTCAAGTGCTGGCGTACTTACTGTCGCTGGCCAAAGCTGGACTGGCCCACGCCTCCATAAAAATACATCTGGCTGCCATCTCCCGATATACCAGGACTACGGGACGGGCGTCCTTGTGGTCTCATCGCCTGGTAAAGGAATTTATGAAGGGTCTATTCCGTTCATTCCCGCCAGTGAAGGCTCCTGCCCTGGCGTGGGAACTTAATGTGGTGCTGACAAGGCTCATGGGAGCCCCAATCGAGCCTATGCATTCGGCGCCCTTGAAGTTCCTGTCATGGAAGACAGCGTTCCTCGTGGCCATCACCTCTGCACGACGAGTGGGAGAGATTCAGGCCCTATCTTGCAAGCCTCCATACTTGACTTTTCATGACACAAGGGTAGTGCTTACGACGCACCCCTCCTTCATGCCCAAGGTGCCGTCTGACTTCCACCTCAACAAGCCCTTGGTGTTACCAGTTTTCTTCCCGTCGCCTTCGACGCCGGCCGAGAGGACTTTGCACTCGCTGGATGTAGCTAGAGCGCTGAAGTTCTATGTGGACCGCACAAAGAGTTTTCGGAAGACGTCACAGCTATTTGTGAACTTTGGGTCTGTGAATCAAGGGAAGGCTCTCTCGAAGACTTCCATTTCCAGATGGCTCTCTGGCTGCATCATGCATTGTCATCGGTTGGCAAACCGACCGCTGCCCGGCTGTCCGAGAGCCCATTCGACCAGAGCGATCGCTGCTACCACGGCGTTCCTGTCTGGTGTGCCCCTGCTGGACATCTGCAGGGCTGCTACGTGGAGGTCGACGCACACCTTCACAAGATTCTACTGCGTCGATCGGGACTCCAGGGAGGAGTCCAGGGTCGGCCAAGCAGTGCTGCACAACCTGTTCGCTTAAGGTGAGCCTGGTGAGGAGGTAAGAGATGCTTAATGTTGAGTTGTTGTATTGCTTAATGTTGAGCCTGTTGCCACCTCCTGTGGTTGTGCATGTGTATACTGCTATGTATTCTTTTATTCATGAGCATGTGAATCCATGCCAGACCCCATGCTGGAGAAGGAACAAGTTACTTACCTGTAACTGTTGTTCTCCAGCATGGGTCTGGCATGGATTCACATGCGAACCCTCCCACCTACCCCTCTGCGGCTCTTCACTTGGTCATACTGCCACTTGGCGTACTACCAAATCTGAGGATGGCTGCCAGAGGCGGGGCTTAGGGAGAGGGCAGTCATTGGCTGGGGGCAGTATGACCCAAAGATCAGTGATTGGTTACTACTAAGAAAGACAGATCAGAAACGAAACTGATACTGATTTTTTCTTTACCGAGGATTCCCAGCCTGACAACGGGGAATATTCATGAGCATGTGAATCCATGCCAGACCCATGCTGGAGAACAACAGTTACAGGTAAGTAACTTGTTTCCTCTCCTTCATCAATCTGAAAGCTGCTGTGTCTCCAAGGACTGACCCAGAGAGGACCTGGTAAGGCGCCCTCTCCCCAAGCTACGAGGGACCATCGTGCACCAGCTGATCTTTGCCAAAGCTCCCTGGTAGACAGACCTACGACAGGCTGCCGACCGGAGACTGGGACGTCAACACTTTTTTCTTTTCCGCCCAGGTCGGTGCACCCACACATGATTTAGTTTTCGTCAGGACACCTGTGAGAAGGTAGGACATGTGGGGTTGGCAGCCTGTTTCAGTGGTTTCCTGGTGGCAAATGTCTAAACATAATATTTTCTTCCTAAATGTTGGACTTTGCTGGGGCTTGTGGGTAATACATTCTAGGGGGATTTGCGCAAGTCGGACCTCTGTGGATTCCCACGTGTCTTCTTTTTAGAAATGCATGGCGTTTCCTGTTTTTCCTTGGTGCCTGCAACACCCCCAATCCCAAGTCTGTGGGTTGTCCACAAAGCCAATCCAGTCTTCCCCAAGCATTTCATGTACCAGTGGTTTGGCCTTCTCCCTTTGCGCCCAAGTAGGTGCACACGCACATGTGAGGTACTGTTTTCGTCGGGATTCCTGTGGGAATGAGGGAAGGTAAGACATTTGTTCTCTTCTCTTGGTTTTGATAACGTTTTTGTACATTTGCTACGCACTTTGTTTCACAACCTGTTCATTTCCCAAATGTATCCTACATTTAGTCACTGCTTTAGGCCCTAAATCGCTGAAAAACAGACTAGCCAGGTGGAGGGAGCTCTTCCAGAAGTCACCTCCAGAGGACCTGAAGAACTTCGTGAAACATGGAGCCAGGCCCAAGGTAGGGACACTATTTTCCATCGCACCCCACAAAGGAGACCCCTTCCCAAGGACTCTCCCGCTCGTTCAGGTCCTTGTACCAGCACGTGCACCGAGGCTGCTGCAGCTACGGGCCTTTGGGCCGAGGGATCCTTGGATCCTCCCGGTGGCAGAGTTCAGGGACCAGAAGGTTCTTGTACCGGATTGTCATCCGAAGTGCTCTGCCCTTGTACCGGTGATATGGCTGAGGGGCTACGCCCTAGTACCGGGAATACATCCGAGGGGGCGCCTAAACGCAGCTCTACCGATTGCTGGTTCGAGGGTATCACACCTACCGGGTGTAGGACCGAGGAGCAGTGTAGGTCTTGTCATCCACATGCAAGAGTCTTTGGAGGAGGCTGGGCCAAGCAACACATTGCAGGTACGTGGCAGGTAACTTCACAAGATGGCCGCCGCTTCAGACAGAGGCACCCATCAGACGCCATTCCAGGAGTTCAGCTACGAACGAGTGTCAAGGTGGGACTGGCCTCAACCAGGTACGTGGCCTACATCTTATCATCTTATGCGCAGAGCAGCTTCCCACTGCGTCCATACGGGCAGGGTATGCAACGGCTCCAGCAGCTCCCGACTACCCCGTCAGTACCCCCTACCACCTCTCCGGCCAGTGAAGAGGGGTTCTTCGAGAGGTTCCTCGGGTGCATGAAGTCACCTCGGATGGGGGTTATCCTAAAGGATGCCATCAGGGAGGTCCTCCCTACGATGCTAACGGCAACACAAGCACCTCTGCTGGCTCCCCCGGCGCGGCCGCTGCCCCTGGCACCCCAGCCAATTCCTTAGGCGGTTTTGCACCAGCCTCCACCTCCTCCTCAGCCTCTGGCCGCAGTCACTGTACCAGCTACTCCTCCACCGGACCCTCCTGATCCACAGGGTACGGATGAGGAGGATGATCCGGACATGCCATCCTCAGCCAGGGCCTTCCACAAACATCTTGCAGGGCTGGGGTGCAAGCCTAACCCAACCCAAGGTTGAACAGCCAGAAGAGGGGGTTCTGGCTGAAGTCCTCGCGCGACGCCTGTGATGCTGGAAATGCATTGTAGGGACAGGGCCTCCGTATCCTTTACTGGTTTTTATTGTGTGTTGTGTCGTGTTTTCCACGCAGGAGTTAATGTGGGACTCCAGGCGTTGCTGCTCTCTTTTGGTTTTGGTGAACAGACCCATGGGATACCCTTATGGCACCCATGGGTGGGGGTACAACCCTGTGTCCCTAGTGTACGTTTTTGAGTACCTGTGTGTGGCCCACAGAGCAGGGTACGGGCTGGTGGCAGCTCCGTGCTGAATTGACTGGTGCCCTGAGCGTCCTCCATTTTGGGATGCCCAGGCTGTCATTAGAATCGGTAGATTCCTGATGGGGACAAGATGGCCCCTGTGGCCTCTTGCCTTCCATCACCTGTTACCTTGATCTTCCCGAAGTCCCGGGAAGCCCCGACTCTGTCCCTTCCCCCTGACTGGCTGGTGGGTGGAAGTTTCATATATGGTGGTGTTGTGAAGTCCAGGCCAGACTGGCTGGAGCCTTCCCAGTGACTGTATGTTGTGGGTACACCCTGTGGGTGGGACCTGGGTGAATGGAAGTATGTGACCAATATGCACTTCGTGTTGTGGATGTCTGGTTTCTGGTGTTTGACGCAATGACTGAGACGGCCCTGCCCGAAACTGGTATGAATGCAGTGTGGAGTGTTGAATGGCTGGGTACTTGTCCGAATACACACAAACTGTTGTGAGTGTCTGGAGATAAGGGAATGGCCTGAATGCACTATGCACCTGATTGCCTGCCTGCATGAATGCCCTTCTGACGGATTGGTTGCCTGAGTGTGACCCACCAGAATGAATGGGAGATCAACTAGTATATCTGGGGGCCTCTCAATGCTAGAATTAGTGTTCAGAAACTGGAGTTTAAACTGAAGCTTACCCTTGAAGCCCTGCTGGAAGAGAAGTCTTGCTGCTGCTCTACTTCACCAATCTGAAAGCTGCTGTGTCTCCAAGGACTGACCCAGAGAGGACCTGGTTAGGAGCCCTCTTCCCGAGCTACGAGGGACCATCGTGCACCAGCTGATCTTTGCCAAAGCTCCCTGGTAGACAGACCTACGACAGGCTGCCGACCGGAGACAGGGTCCACCGCGGAATCACAAGTAGAAGCGCCCGGACACTGTTGTCCATCACCGTCGACGAGCCGAGCAGCTTCCGCCGGTGCGTTTCCCGCCACCCAAAGACCACAGAGACGTCGACGACTCGACGCCCTTGCTGAGCCACAGTTCTTCAATCTCTTTGCGGTCCAGAACTATCGACGTTGAGTTGCCCCGCACGCCTCTTCCTTGCAGGACGTTTACGCTTCCCCGTCGACGAGCACCGCTAGGATAGGAGCTGCCACTTCACCTTCGTAGTTCACCCTATTCTTCACCAGAAGTTCGACGACCTGTGACTCCTGCCTTAAAGGGAGGGCACTCAAGAAGGGACGTCAATTCCCCGACGAGGACTGCTACAACTCCAGGTACTTTGGGGTTGCTGAACTATTGGAAAGTCTCTTGTGAACATTATATGGACTGGGCTTGTGATATATCTTTTTTCTACAGGTTGCCCAGGTGGGGAATCTCTACACAGAACTGTGTCTAGGTAACGGGGCCAGTATTCTGCCAATTGCTTTCATAAACTGTTTTCCTCTTATTCCTATTTTTGATTACCTTTACAAACTGATTTGTCTGACATTTAACCCTACAGTTGATGCACTTTAAAGAGTTCTAATAGTAATTGTGGTACCACGTAGAACTGTATATTTGCCATTATAGATAACCGAGTACAAAGTGAGTTATCGTGATATTGTACATAACCTTGAATATTAATTATATAAAGACTATGTTTTAACTAATACAGTGTGCGGACATTCCTTTGTGGGTGCTTGGGGACTACACTGTACTTAAGAACCAGCCTGCATCACCTCCACAGAAGCTAGGCCCTGATTGCTCGTCCATTGCTACCATAATAGAGAATCTTGGCTTGGGTCATCTGTGCCTCTCCTCTACCATATAGAGAGCAGAAGTACGGACCCCCCCCCTCCAGTAACGCCCCCCTGCCAAAATGGGGATTCCACTGCAAACCGATGTAGTCTCACTGGCCAAGATGGGTTGGCTCACTCGTTCCAGCCAGGCAATCGACACCTGGACGCCAAGTACAGGCAGATGGTGGGGGATACACCCTTGGTATGGGCCCACCCTCCGCCACTCCTTGGTGATCTCTGCGGCAATACTATACTCCAAGCCGCAGCTGTCTTCAGCCTCTTCCTCTGCAACGCTGCTAGGCAAGGAGGAGATGATCTTGGAGGCTAACGGGAAGAAGCTGTATTCCAACGTGTTCTTGCATCTTCGTCAGGCCAGCGGCGATGCCATGCTGGCTGCTGCTAACCAAAGGTTATGGCAGGAGAGTGCAGACTTCCTCCTGGAACTCCCTACGCAGAGCCAATCACATTTTAAGGCGTGACTGGCTGAGGCCAAGTTGGTGGCGCAGGACCTCATGGAATCCACTGTGGCCCATATTGACACCTCTGGCTGTGCTATCTGTATCGCCACGGACATGAGAAGGACAGCCTGGCTCCGGGCAACGAAATTCAACCCGGACGTCCAGGAACGCATGCTAGATCTGCCATTCGAGGGTGGGGGAGGAGTGGTCCTTTTCTACTCTACCACAGACGAAGAAGAAAAACATCTCACAAATGGCCAAGTCTTTATCCATCTTGACAAAGACCACGCCCAAGTCGTACACCCAGTTACAGCAGCGCTCCGACAGGGAGCATACGTACGGAGGGTTCCACGGCTTCCAGGATCGAAGATCCAGACAGCCTGGCCGCTCACCGTCTCAGAACTGGCGCAAGCAACAAAAGGGGGGATGTGGGGTTATTAACAGGTTTTTACAGTCCCCCTCCTCTGCGATAGCCACCGAGGGAAAGAAGGCATGGCACGTCCCTTCGGGTCCACGTGTCTCCAGTGGCGGGGAAGGCTTGCTCTCCATGCACATTTCTTGCGCCAGAATTTCGTGGACCCATGGATCCTCTCCGTAGTATCCACGGGGTACCGCCTACCCATACCAGCTTCTCCTACCTCCTCCCCTCCGCTCCCTCAAGTTGGGACAGCAACTCTTTTGGCAGAGATCCAGTCGCTCGTAGAGAGCCAGGCAGTGGAGGAAGTCCCAGCCTCCCAGCGAGGCTTGGGCTTTTACTCCAGTATTTTCGCCATTCAGAAGAAGAAGCAGGTGGGCCCGAGAGTTGTGCTGGACCTTTCCACCCTCAACCTCTCCTTACCCCTGCAGAAATTCAAGATGGTTACTCCAGCTTTTCAAGCGGGGGCATTGTGCAATGGAGACACGTACCTACACGCCTCGATTTGGCAGCTCCATCGTTCTTTCCTTTGGTTCAGGATCATGGGCTACCATTTTCAATACAAGGTCCTTCCTTTTGGCCTCAACATGGCCCCCAGTGTCTTTACCAGGCTCATGAATACAGTGGCTGCCCTCCTCAGAGTGCTGTTACGCTCACCTGGCTCCCACAGGGACGTCGGTCGGACCCGGACAGCTGCGGTCTCCACCCACGTGATGCGTAGTGCAGCGATGACTGACTGGATCTGCCCTCCTAATCTTGTCTGCTTAACCCATAGAAATATTCTCCTGCAAGTAGTGAGATGGATTTAGCCACTTGTGGATTCAAGTGATGGCACCCCCACAGTCCTCCCCAACTAATCACCTCCGAAATGCCTTCACTGCAATCTCACCTTATATTCTTGAAAGATGAGCTCTCCATCCTGCGTGGATTTGCAGGGGCGCATCGATTCCAGTTACTTCACTGGTTTGAAGGCTCGGGAGAGTTCCGGAGAGTATTGACTCTGAGGTTCCTGGTGAGAACCATTAAGTTCATAGAGTTCAATATGTCCGATGTTCACTCTTGTTCCCCCCCTTCCTTTCTTGTCTTGCAGCTGGCTCATGAAAAGATGCTCTTATGGCAGCTGGTGGCGCTCAGGTAAGAGTCTGTTACCCGGCGTTGTCCGGTAAATGTTGCACGTGGAAAACGTGTTGTTTTGTCGCTCTTTATAGATGTGGCACGTGAAAATATGGAGTCAGAAAAGGATGCCTCTGGTGGTAAATCAGGTAAGTCTATGGTGGTAAGAATTATATTTGTTGGTTCCCTCGGCTCACCTTGTGGTTTTCTTTAGCCTCCTAGGTGCCGAAGTTCGGCGAAGTAATGATGGAGGCAGTGCAGACCCGAAGGATGCTGTGAAGACTGGTGAGTATGGCGCGGCGCTGCAGCTGGAGGTGCGGCGCGTGCAGAAATTATGTTCTTTACAGGTCCGGAGACGAGATGGATCCAGAATCAGGTGTGGAATAGAAATAAGTTTGTTTTCTAACCTTGTCCGTTTCTTTCCTCTTTGTTTTAGGAGCTCCGGATTCGAGGCAGGCGTAGCAGAAGACTGGATGCAGGCTGCAGGCACAGTGAGCGTTACGCTGCTGGATGCAGAATAACGTGAAGCGTGTGTTGCTGGTCGGGCGTGGTTTAAATAGCCTCAAAAGTAGTCCCAGGTAAGAAGTCCCTAGAACCACACCTGAGTAGAAAATAGTCCCTTTCAGGCTTCATGTTGGATTGGAGTCATTTGCAGCATGGTCTGCCTGAGGTAAGTAATGACTATGAGCCTGGCGCCTTAGGCACCAGGACTGATTGCTACTATGAGCCTGGCGCCTGAGGCGCCAGGACTGAACCCAGATAGCCCCTAGCCGGGGCTGCTGAGGTTTTACTAAATGTCTAGATGCCTGCTCCCGGGGCTGATGGGCTTGGTCCGGATGCTTGGGGGTAGGCATCATGACAAGTGCAGGGCATCCACATCTACCCATACCTCGACTGACTTCTCAGGGCTACATCTCCAAAAACGGTTCACCACTCCTCCCATGCCCTTATGAACACGCTGCACGATCTGGGCTTCTTGCTCAATCTCAAGAAGTCGCAACTGCAGCCGACGCAGCCTGACATTCTTGGGCCTCATCTGGGACACGTGTTCGGAGAAGGTATTTCTGTCGGAGGACAAGATCTTGGCCAACAAGAGGGCCACCGCTCACTTCCTCAGCAGAGAGGTGACCTCGGCTTGGTGGTACCAGCATCTCCTGGGTTTCTTGGCGTCGGTCCTATTAGCTGTCCCACACACGAGGATGAGGAGGATTCAGCTGCACTTCGCGCCCTCATGGAACCAGGAGCGGGGCTCTCATTCCGAGAGGATCAACGTTCCTCCTTCTCTCCACCCGGACCTAACATGGTGGTCCAGGGACTGCAGCCTACGGACGGGCAAGCTCTTTCGGCCGCCCATCCCGCTGGCCACCATCGCCACAGACTCCTCGCTCGAGGGCTGGGAGCCACCTTGGACGATCCCTTCTGTCCACAGCACCTGGATTCGACTGGAGCAGCAATACCACATCAATTGGTTAGAGCTGAACGCCATCTGGCTAGCGCTCAGAGCATTCCTACCACTTCTCAGGAGCAAGGTTGTCCTCATCCAGACAGAAAACTCGACCAGCATGTACTACTTCAACAAGCAGGGAGGCACCAGAGCTCTCCTCTGTGCAGACGGGCAGTCAGCATGTGGGAGTGGGCCCTGGAAAACAACATCTATCTCACGGCAGTCACCCTCCCGGCGGAGCCAACCTGGAGGCGAACAGGCTCAGCAGGTTGGGAGCAGACAATTAGGAGTGGCAGCTAAACGACCTTGTCATTCAGGAGATCTTCAACAGGTGGGATCATCCCCAGGTGGAGCTCTTTGCCACCTGGCACAACAAGAAGTGCCCTCAGTTCGCCTCCCGGCAGTGACTGGGCCCCGGCTCCCTTGGAGGCGCATTTTGGCTTCTGTGAAACGGCATGAAGGCTTATGCCTTCCCGTCCACTCCGCTGATGCACAGAATGATTTGCAAGATCAAGGAATCTCGCCAACTCAACATCATTCTAATAGCTCCATGGTGGCCGGCCAGGCCATGGTTTTTGGAGCTGCTCAGCCTCTCTGATGTGCCTCCGATTCACCTCCAGCACATCTTCTGGCTCAACAGGGGGGTGGGATCATCCACCCCTCACCACAAAAGCTAGCCATCACAACGTGGTACGTGAGCAGGTAACGCTGCAGCACCTCAGCCTCTCACAGGCTAATCTGGAAATCATACAGGGCGCAAGGAGCAAGGCTACCAGGGCCCAGCGTAAAAGTATATGTACCAGATTCTGCCACTGGACAGACTCAAAGGAAATTGCCCCCCCTGTTCTTTGGACGACATGCTCTCCTTCTTGGCTCACCTCGCCCACTCTGGTGTGCTGGTGGACCCCTGCCGTACTTACCTCGCAGCCATAGGGGCTTACAGGTACTCGGAGGAGGGGGGGATCTTCTCATCCTCCAATCCTATTGTCAAACATTTGACGGGGCTCGCAAGGATCTACCCGCCCATCAAGAGGCCGCACCCAGTGTGGGACCTCAACATAGTCTTGGGCGCCCTGACGCACAATCAGTTTGAGCCAATGGCATCCGCGGACATCAGGCTGGTCACCAACAAGACGGCCTTGCTAGCTTGTCTGACCTCGGCTCATAGTCGGCGGAATACAGGCGTTGGTTGCCTCAGGCCAATATACTACCTTTCACATGGACAAAGTAGTCCTGCGGACACACCCAGCATTTCTTCCCAAGGTGCCGTCTGCTTTCCTCTTGAACGAGGAAATAGTCTTTCCTACGTTCTTTCCCATCCCAAGGACGAAGCACAGAGGGTGCTGCACTGCCTGGATGTCAGGCGTGCCATGAACTTTTACTTGGACAGGACCAAGGGGTTCCGAAAATCAGAACCCCGTTTCATTTTCGGAGGCTCAAAACCAGGCTATCAAACTTCCAAGGCTTCCATAGCCCGCTGGATGGTCTCGGCCATCAAGAAAGCTTTTGAGAGCCATCACAAGCCGCTTCTGGCCAAAATGGACGCCCACGCAGTAAGGGCCAAGACAACGGCCGTCGCATTCCAGCGCCATATCCCTTGGCAGGTCATAAGCCGGGCGGCCACTTGGGCCACTCCCTCGGCTTTCTGCAAGCATTACTGTTTGGATACCGGCTCTAGATCTGATGCGGCTTTCGGACAGGCGATTCTTGGGAACCTATTTGCTTAAGCAGGGTCTCCTCTCCACCCGGGGGCTACATTCAGTTGAAATTACCCAATCAGTATGGAGGAAAGGAGACGGGACTAGTTGCTCACCGCAGTGACTAACATACTCTTAGTCCTTAGTTCCCTTTCCTCCATATGTCCCACCATCCCCCCCACCCCCAATATTACTGGTGTCATTAGGCAATGTTAAATCTATTGACGCGTCAATGGGGACTGAGGTTGGCGCCGGAGGACGGAGTTGGGCAGGGCATACTCCCAGGGCTGCATCCCCTGCACGCCTCTAAATTTAAAGGGGAAGAAGTTTTTTTCTGGTGAAAAGGGTTCTGTCTCCCGTCTCTTGGAAGGGATGCCCAAGCAGTATGGAGGAAAGGGGACTAAGGACTTAAGAGTACGTTAGTCACTACGGTGAGTAACTTATAATTTTTCTGTCATTTTTCACATTTTTGCCCAAACTATGGGAATTTTACCTACATAGTTGTTGCTTGACCTGAGTAAATGACCCCTTCCCAAACTTGAAATTGTCTACTTTCCTCGTCCTCAATTCCGTCCATGTATGTCCTATTGGAAAAAAGGGAAAAATGTCCTACCTCTCACAAAACTGATGGTAACCTTAAAAATTGTTTATTATGTTTCCACTCAACCTGTTCTTGAAAGCCTTGGAAATGGTGAATTCAAAACTGCAAACCATTTTTTCCTAGCTCTTACAAGGAGAAAAACACAGGCTTCTTTTTACATCTTTTCATTGGAATTTTCTGAAAAAACAAACTTTGCTCTCTTTTTAGTTATTTTCTCTCACCCCCCATACAGCAAACTAGGATTCCTCAGTGGCTTTATGACCGCCTACATGTTGGGCCAAATGTAGCCCAGATATCAAGATACAAGGGATTGAATGGTGGCATACCGAAATAACCAAAAAAGGGCTCTGCAGTGGGAGGGAAAAACCCTCAGCAGTTAAGGGGTTAAGAACACATCCACGATTTTCACCTAAATACATTTCTAAGTTTCATGTCAACTTTTCAGTTGAACTGCCAGCTTTCTTTCAAAATCTGCAAAATTCAGGGACTAGAGCACTCCACACCCTAGATCTTCAAAAGGGCAGTCATGTACTACCTCAACAAGATTAAACCACTTCGAAAAACAACTACCATCTATACGTAAAGCACACGCTGAACGTGGTGCATTGACATGATCTGGCATTTATAATGCGCCTGTACACAAGTGTTTCGAATGGATTGTGTCCAAAGTATTCCACTATTCCACATATTTGACATGTAATGTCCACAGCTTTGCACCTCGGAGCCTTTTTCGGCAGAAGGCGTCCTGCGTCGATGGCGTTGGGTTGATGTCCCTCGAAGGCCACCGTCGAGGGTGACGTCACCGGATGTTAGAAATAGCGCGCACGGCGCCCGTAGCCTCAGTTCCATTTTTTCCGCAAACGTGTTTGCTTCGGCGACTCGGCACGCCTTGTGTATTCCTTGTGAATATGTCTTTCTCTTCAAACCCTCCGACTCTGCGGTCTGGCTTCAAGACTTGCCGTGATTGCTAGTCGAAAATGTTGATTACGGACCCGCATCGCATTTGTTTGTGGTGCTTCGGTGAGTGTCACGGCACCGGCGACTGTTCCAAATGCCACTCGCTAACTGCTAAGGCTTTGCGTGAGGGGAAGCTTCAGGTAGGTAGGGGTTCGAAACCCAGTAGGTCCCATAAATCCAAGTCCAAGGGGATGTCCACCGACGATTCGAGGTTTGACTCTCCACGTCGGGAGGAGTCCCGGGGGGCTTGGTCCCGGAGTAGTTCCTGCCATTCATCGTCCTCGTCTTCTAGGAAGCCATGTCACTGGTCGCCTTCCCCATCCTCCTCAGAGGATGGTACCGCGAGGAAAGTGGCTTGCCCAACGAAGTCCTCGACTCTGGCGGAATGGTCTGCCTTTAGGGAGCAGATGTTAGCGATTTTTCAATCGCAGGGCACAGTTCTGTCTGCGCCTTCTGATGAAGCTGGCAAAGAACGATCTCGTACTGTGGCTTGCACGCCTTCGTACTCGGGTCCTCGACGCAACGCTTATCAGGACCCTTCGAGGTCCCGTACAGATAAGGCTCAGGATTGTCACAAGAGGCGTGCTTCCAGGTCTCGGCCCTCATCTCCAGCGAGACTGCAGAAACCTGGTAAGGGCTCTAGGTCGGCGTCGACTCTGTCTGCGCCGTGTCCGTCGGATACCGATGTCGAGGCTTTGCCTTCATTTCAGCCCTCGGTGCCCTCGACACCTTCAGGGCTTTTTGCCCGAAATTTACTGTTGGAGATCACTGATACTGTGGATCCTCCAAGGAAGGCTACTTCTAAGTCTGTGAGGCCAGTGGTGGACTCCAGACCCTCTTCTGTCCCGAGGCGACGCTTTTTCCTTCCTTTGGATGACACATATGAGGAGGAGGAAATGTCAGACTTTGATATGGACCCTGTTGAGACTGATATGCCTCCTGTCTTTTCTGGAGACAGTCAATTGGAAGAGTTGAGGCAAACTCTTCATGATGCCAGTGGGTTGGACACTTCGCCGGAAGTGGAATTTGGCAGGCCTGAACCTGGGACTCATGCAGAATTGTCCTACAGGTGGCTCATGGCTAGGGTCACGGAATATCTGGGCTGGTCCAGTCCTCCTGAGGCTTTTGTGCTAGATGATCTAACAGACATTTTAGATCAAGATCCGGCCTCTGACCCAGTGTTACCTTTTCATCGACTTTACAAAAAAGGGTGGTGGCTGCTTGGCTGTTAACAAATCCTTGATCAAAAAATTCCGCCCTTCCGGTAGCGACCCCAGCTACCTTTTGTCTTACCCCACTCCCGAGAGTTTGGTGGTTCAGGCGGCTACAGCCACCTCAAGGCAGGCAGCGTACCCTACCATCCCTCCTGATAGGGACGACAAATGCTTCGTAGGTTGGGCACGGAAGGTGTTTTCTGCGGGGAGTATGGCGTTGAAGTCAGCAAACTCCACTTGTGTCTTGGCAAGATTTTCACACACTCTGTAGAACTTTTGCTCTTGCGGCTGAGCATATTCCTGAGTGGGAAGAAAGGGATGGGTTCCTTGATCTCGTGCAAGATGGCAAGGATGCCATGTGTGAATCCCTTCAGTCGGGTTTGGACATGGCCGATATTGTTAGCCGGTCCATGGCTGCGAGCACCGTTATATGCAGATTTGCATGGTTGCGTAAGTCGGGTTTTGCTCCTGATGTGCAAGCCAGTCTTTTGAACATGCCCTATGATGGCGCACATTTTTGGCAGCAAGGCTGACGAGAGCTTTGAGAGGTTGCAAACCTCAAAAGCTGCGGCGAAATCTTTAAGCGCAGCCATGCATCAACCTCCGCCTTTTCGTCCTAGGGGACAGCAATGGAGGGGAGGTTCTTTTCGTTACTACTCCTCCTTTGGTAGAACGAGAGGAGCCGCCAGTCAAAGGGGTCAGTAAAAAAGTACCCATGGTGGTCTGGGAAATAGAGGTGCCAAGGCCGCTCAGGAAGCTGTCTCTTTGGCTACAGGCGCTGCCGCATGCTGCTCCAAAACAGTCATAAGGCCATGTCCCATGGTTCACCGGTTGGGGGCAGACTGTCTCAGCATTGAAGAGTGGCGAGCCATTACTTTGGATGCGTTGGTTCTGGATACAATCGCCCACGGATACTGCCTTCCCTTCCTAAAGCAGCCTCACGACAATCCACTGGGTAATCTCTTTGAAGCTTCCAGATCCGCTACATGTGCAGGAGACCTTGACCCTGCTGGAGAAAGGCGCTATAGAACCGGTGCCTGTAGCGGAGAGGAACAAGGGATGGTATTCCCCTTATTTTTTTATCTCAAAGACAGACGGGGGATTGAGACCCATCCTGGACTTGTGTTGGTTTAACAAACTTCTCAGGAATGACAAGTTCAAGATAGTTACTCTTTCTCAATCCTCCCTGCCCTTCAACTTCAGGATTGGTTGGTGTCTCTGGACCTACAGGATGCTTACTTTCTTGAGCTGATTCATCCCAAGCACAGAAATTACCGGACGTTTGCGGCTGGCAACTCGCACTTTGTTTCGGGTCCTGCCATTGGGATCGACCTCCGCCTGAGGGTCTTCACAAAACTGATGGTGGTGGTGGCAGCATATCTCAGGCGAGGGGGAGGGGAGGATTCACGTCTACCCCTTCCTGGACAACGTGCTGATCCATGCACGCTCTCCCGAGCAAGCATTGGCTCACCTGCCACTCCCTCCACAAACTGGGTTTCTCCCTCAATTTCAAGAAGTCGCATCTGACACCACCTCAGCAGATGCAGTACATCGGGGATATGTTGGACACATCCTTGGGGAAGTGCTCGCCTCCCAAGGTGAGGGCTCATCACATTGTGCAGATGGGTGGACAAGTTTCAACATGCCCAGTCTCTCCCGGCATTCAAATTCTTAAGGTTGCTCGGCCTCATGTCATCCTGCATTTTTCTGGTGCCAGAGACCAGGCTGAGGATGAGATCCCTGCAATGGGTCCTCAATATGCAGTGGTCACAGTTCACGGGCAAGATGTTGGATCCCGTTCAGATTCCAATCTTGGTCTCCCAGGACCTTCTGTCGTGGGCCAACGAAGGGAACCTGATAAAGGGGGAGCCGTTTTGGCAACCATGGCCGGAGGTGACTGTAGCGACGGATGCTTCCCTCACAGGATGGGGCACTAATGCCAACGACTTGACTGCCAGCTGTCATTGGTCTCCGTCGGAGTCCAAACTCCACATCAACCTGTTAAAGCTGACGGCCATCAGGCTAGCCCTGAAGGTTTTTCTGCTGTCTGTGCGGGGGAAGAGTGTCCTGATCATGACGGACAACACAGTGGCCATGCATTACCTCAACAAAAAAGGAGTGGTAGGGTCACTCCCGTTGTGCAGAGAGGAAATGCAGCTCTGGTTCTGGGCCATCCAGCAGGGAATTTCGCTCTCGCAGTTCATATGGCCAGAGACAAAAATGCAGCGGCGGACGCTCCGCGCAGGCAGAGCACGGTCTCTAACGAGTGGAAGTTGGCTCAGGAAGTCCTTCTGGAGATCGTCGCCTTTTGGGGAACTCTGCAAATGGATCTCTTCGCCACCAGTGCCAATCGGAAGTGCAAGAGATTAAGCTCAAGGGAATTTCCTCCAAGAGGAGCCTTAAGAGACGCATTTGTAGTGGATTGGTCATTCCCACTGCTCTACGCGTTTCCTCAAGTCCCCGTCATTCCTCAAGTGTTACGGAGGTTCGGCTCCCACATGATCCTCATTGCTCCGGATTGGGCCAGGAGAGCGTGGTACCTGGACATTCTAGAAATGTCTGTCTTCCCTACCGAGAGGATCTGCTTCACGCTTGGTATCTGAAAGGTTGAGAACTAAGGATTGGGACCTCCCGGATGATGTGATGGAGGTGTTGCTTTCGGCCAGAAGGCCAGCAACAAAATCCCTGTACCGTTGGTGTAAGTTTTGCGACTGGTACAGAGGACAGAAATGTTGATCCTTTTCAGTGTTCCATTCCTCTGGTGTTGTCTCTTATCTTTGACCCACAGGGGCCTTCAAGTTGGTACCATTAAGGGTAACCTGGCGGTGCTGTCTATTTTTAAGCGCTCGTCTGAAGAATGTTCTTCCTTTAGGATTCCTTTTGATTTTTCAATTTCTTAAAGGACTGACTAATGTGTTCCCGCCGTCCCCTTTCCAGCTGCCGTTTTTGGGATTTGAATTTGTTTTTGAAGTTTCTAATGGGTGCTCCGTTTGAACATTTGCACTCTTGTCCTTTTAGATTATTGTCCTTCAAGACGGTGTTCTTGGTTGTGGTTACTTCCGCTCGCAGAGTGAGTGAATTACAGGCACTTTCATCTAAGCCGCCCTTTACTGTGTTCCACACGGACCGGGTTGTACTAAGGGTACGTCATTCCTTTCTACCTAAGGTAGTGTCTGAATTTCATTTGAGCCACAAAGTGGTTTTTCCTTCTTTCTATCCTCCTCCTCCTCCTGGTAAGGAAGAGGAGCGACTCCATAGGTTGGATCCTAGGAGAGCTCTGAGCTTTTATCTTTCTAGGATGTCCAGGGTCAGAGTGGACAATCAACTCTTTGTGGGATATGCTGTACACTGATTGGGCCAGGCTGTTACCAAGCAGACCTTGTACAGGTGGATTATCCTCACCATCACTGAATGCTACCGATTGGTGGGTAGGGACCCTCCTTAAGGGTTACAAGCTCATTCCACTAGGGGCGTGGTTACTTCCATAGTCCTACCCTACAACGGGGGGGTTCCTATTAGGAATGTTTGTGATGCAGCCAGATGGGCTTTTATCCACACCTTTGTTAAACATTATTTCCTGGATACGTTCCATGGTCAAGATATGGCCTTTGTTGAGGCGGTTGTTTATTCCGCCATCTGATTGGGTACTCTAAATTCTTTTCCCTCCATTTTCTGGTACTGCTTTGGGAGTCTGTCAAAGATGTGGAATACGTTGGAGGACACAATCCATTAGAAGAACAAGTTACTTATCAACTGGTAACATTCTTTCAATTGGATGTTCCTCCAACGTATTCCACATCGGCCTCCCACTCTGCCCCTCTGGAAAATGTCCTATGCGATTGCAGCTTACATTTCCGCAAAGCTATGTGCAGTCCTGCAGGCATTGGATTGGTGCCACAAGTTATGAAGGACAAAACATAAACTGAGGCTATGGGCATCCTATTTATAACATCCGGTGACGTCGCTCTTGATGGAGGCCTTCGAGGGACATCGACCCGACGCAGGACGCCCTCTGCCGAAAAAGTTTCCGAAGTGCACAGCTGTGGACATTACATGTCAAAGATGTGGAATACGTTGGAGGAACATCCAATCAAAAGAGCGTTACCAATTGGTAAGTAACATTTTCTTCTAGGCGTGACACGACAAGTAGGGGGGAAACCAGGGAGGACAAAATAATGATCTTACTAGTCCTTGTCATTCAGATCGTGCAAGTGCAGTGAAGGAGAGAAGTGCCAGGGGGGATGGGAAAGGGGAATTTCACAGGTTCAGCGAGCGGGTGGCTCATAAGTGCAGAGAGAATGGACTGTAGGGTTTCAGATACAGACCCTTAAGTGCTGGGGAGGCCGGAAGCACTGCAAGGGCAACTGGACATGCAGGAGCCTGGGCCTGAGTTCAGAGAATGAGCAGGTGACCAGTGCACGGAGCAGTCAAGTGCATCAGCAGGGGAGAGGAAGAGAGAATGTGAAAGAGAAAAGGAAGGTCTTGAGTTGCTTCCAGAACCGGAGGTGGTCCTGCTCAAGTTTGAGAGAGGCAGGGAGGCTGTTCTAGAGGGTGACCCCAGCCGAGGAGATAGATCTACCCCCACCTCTCTGCTTGGAGAAGCGTCTGACCCTCAGAGTTGGAAGTGGCTGAGCGGCGCAGAGAGCTCGATAAGGAAGATATTTTGGAAGAGAAGGTTGGAGTTAGAGCGGTCCCATGCCCCAGAAAACCTTATGGAGAATGCAGAGGGTCTTGAAGTTGATCCTTGCAGCCATGGGGAACCAGTAAAAAGATTTCAGAGCTGGAGTGATGCGATACCTGGGCTTGAGGCCAAGGACAAGTCTTGCAGTCCTGTTCTGGATAAGTTGTAAAGGTCGAAAGTAGGGGCAGGAAGATTTAGAAAGAGGCTGTTGCAATAGTCCAGCCTAGAGAGGGCCAGAGCTCTGGAGACAGTGAGCTTCTGGGGCAAAGTGAGACAAGGACAAATACCTTGGAGGAGGTGCAGCTGGTAGTTTGACTTCTTAGAGACGTCAGAGATGTGAGGAGAGAAACAGGGTGGAGTCGAAGATGACACCAAGGTTCTTAGCCTCACAGGAAGGATCAGGAAGAGGGCCCAGAGTGGGCGGCCAGAGAGAGAGTGGAAAGGAGGGAGCAGGTGTCCCAATGAGGAGGATCTCAGTCTTAATTGACATTAAGGCAGAGATCATTGGCGGTACATCATTCCTGAATTGCGGCCACACATTCTGAGAAGAAGCGGAGGTGGCTGAGGGGAGCCTGAAAGAGAGCTGAGTGTCATCCGCATAACTTAAAAAATTGGAGCATTAAGTAGTGATTTGGTGTGCAAGAGGTGCTAGGTAGTGGTTGAGGAGCCAGGGAGAGAGGTTAGACCCCTGGGGAACACCAAAAGTAGAGAGATAGATAGCAGAGCGGAAAGACCCATGTTGGACCTGAGAGAGTCAGATGGTGAGAAAGGTCAACCAGGCCAGGGCCTGATCAGTAATACCAAGGTTGTCCCGGAGTCGATTGAGCAGGATGGCATGGTTGACCGTGTCAAAAGCAGAGGGATAGGTACAGGAGGGAGATTAGAGTCAAGATTTGAGAGAAAGTCTTCACAGAGCAAGTCATTCATTGCTAAAGTGCCATTAGAAGCTATCTACAAAGCTGCCACATGGAGTACAATATACATTTTCACACAACGTTGTTTTAAGACACTGGCCTACTGATACTGCTTACTAGTCTATGCAAAGCATCCGATTCTAAGCACATCCATAAACCTCAGAAGACAAATATCACATACTGTGGCGAACCCGAAGAAAGAAAATGCCTATCAGTACCTAACACTATGGGGATGTTCCCTTCCTGACCAAACTAAGGTGCTAGTCTATAATCAAAGTCCACAAAATGTCTTCCGCCCAATTAGCTACACCTGTCTGCCCCTACCACTACATTTACAACTAACTCTGGCATCTTCCCTTTAGCCATAATCTGCTTATATCACATGCTGTGCATAGGCCGACATCTAGTGGAAGCTTCAGAGTATTACAGTTGTTTGCGAAATTCGAAAAGGGACGTCGACGGGGCGTGCCGGTAATACTATACCTAGTGTGACTCCAATGTACCCATGATCCCTCATGTATCGAGGTCCCTCGCATTGTTTTTTTCCACCATTCTAGATGGACGTGTATAGCGGAGTTCCTCTTCCGGCGTAAATCCATTGACTTATTTCAGTTATCCATAGTTCATTCTTCCTATCCTTTAGTGCACTGACCATTGAATAGAAGTATTTGTGGGGAAACCCCAGAGAGAGAAGAGGTGTTCTACGACTCTTTCGTGTAGACGCCACTCGTGTTCCACTGGTAGGGCATCCCCGCTCAATGAATCTGCTAGAGAGACCACAATAGACTTGTTTGCTACAAGCGAAAACAATCAATGCCCAGACTTCGCGTCCAGGTATCCCCACAGCTTCAAGGCAAACATGCTGCTTTAATCATGAACCACAGAGAGCTCAATTAGCAAGAGACACCATTTGATCCACAATAGACAGGAAGATGGGTGGGACTTAATATTAAATTCTTTCACCCCTTTACCTTTTCTGTTGCAATGTACTCTGGTTATGACCTCACACATACAAGAGATGGTTGGTGGGCACCCAGGATTGGTTCATTAAGGTAGGCTTAGCCTACACCAATCACTGGGGACAATTTGGCTTTAAAGGAGGGTCAAGCCTCTCTTTTGGGAGATCTGAAAACTTTGCAACGAGTATTGAGAAGATCTCATATGGACCCTGGCTGAAGGTACAGTATACCTTAAAGCTTCCGCCACTGAAGAAAGGCCAGGATTTCCTAAGAGGAAAGCAAGATCCCTCTTATAAACATATCCTAGGGAACAGAGGGAGACACTGAAACCAGAGTACCCTCCAGCAGCTCTGGTATCCAGCCAGCACACAGTGTGCCCTGCTAGGCTCTGCAGAAAACTTCCTAGGTGGGAAGTGCCAGAGAGTCTCTGAACCAAACCAAGGACAAGGCCATTGCCTGCAACACTCTCCTCAGCTTTGGGCCTGCTCTCCCTAAAGTACCACACAAGCCCAGTGAAGAAGCAAGGAGGCGTGCATCGAAAAGCATCAATCTGTCCCTCTTAAAAGACATTTTCAAGCCAGTCAAGCCCCTCGAGCTGCAACAGACTGCACCACTTACTGTCATGTCGCAGTCACTAACGTCTGAGATGCCTTGACCAGTCCTTCTGACCGGCCAACCAGCACCAAGACAATGATTCCTAGCCCAAGCTGCCTTGTAGGCCAGCATACAGCCGTCCTTCCAGCCTCGCTCACCGAACTGCTGTCGCAGGAGCTGCAAAGCGCCCTGAAACTGACTTGAACCCTGTTGAGCACCAAGAACTTAAAGAAGCACAAGGTACATTGTGGTTCTGTCACTCTGGTTCTTCTATGAACGTACCTAGTGACATTGCGCCCCTTTGTTCTGAAACCAAGTATCCTTGCACTATTGCGATTAATTACATTACGACTACCCTCCCGTAAATATCCAGAGTGCATTCCTTTTCCTTCTTGAAACTTTCTGTGCTCTGCATTGATGGTGGCTTGTATTTCATAGTGTGCTAGAACTGTCTGTTGCGATAATAATAAAGTAGAGCTTTTTATGCAACCTTGAGTTGACAGCCCCTCTTACCATTGGTAATAATTGTATTTTTGCTTTATTGCAACTAACAAACGGTCCACAACCTTGCATATATAAGCCTGCCATCCGTCCACTTTACCCTAATTGGACAATTGGACAAGGAGGTTTATAATTTGTTTGATTTATGAAGCGCACCTAAACCGGGGGTATCTGGGAGCATTTGCAAGTGGTTACATTTTAAAATAGCTTGGTTACATAAAATAAATATGAAATGTTACAAAAAGGATACACATTTATATTAGCTTAGGTGCATACAGGATATGCAGTAAGATACAGAATAAGATGCAGTCAAGTGTGGAATAACATTTTGACAGTCACTGGCATAATTAAAAATAGATTGATATGATATGATAGTTTATTTATATAGCGCCTATACACAATGTGTTTCAAAGCGCTTCACTCTCATATGAATATGGGACAGTGAGAGGGGGCTAACAAGGCAAATCACAGGTCTTTTGTTGAGAACCAACTAATGGTATTTCCCCTAAAGTTAGGGAATGACTGGTCCGAGCGCCAGTTGCTTATCTAATATGTTCGGTTCCCTCCTGGTGTACTAGAGGTGTGGGGCTGATTGATCGTTTGGAAACCCTTATTCATCCCTGGACCACTGGTGCCGCGGAAGTTGATTTGCCACACCGTTCTATGTCTCTCCATAGTGCATGGTTGTAATTTTATTTTCCTATAACTTTTGGGCTTAGGTCGGATTGCCCCTTTGGGCTTCCCTGTTAATTTCTCTTTAATGTACTTGGGTGAACTTTTGTTTCCACGGGGTAAGGGGGGATTTTCACCCCCTTTTACATATTATATAGTGAGCCAGCACACTCCATCTTATGTGGAGTGCGGGGGGGATACAATGTATCACCTTGCTTACTTACCTGTTAAATTTCTGTTACAATTGCAAGTTTACTTGAATGATTGGTGACAGTGGTTTTACCTTAGTGACTTTTTAGTCTTATTACTTGCAGGCTGTTAAACCTCAGTAATGCACAGAAGAGCCTCCATTTTGTAAAATGTTGGGCTCCTACTTTTTTTGCCATTTATTGTTTGCTTGTAGTTTTTTGGTCTTCCCCAGCCATTATAGAAGGGAACGGTGTCACTGGAAGTTTGTCTGCGGCAGGAATACTTTGTATTCCCGGCCAGGTTCCAGAGTGTCTGAGAATGCAGGAAGCGAGGGGAGAGTCCAAAACTCTGCAGCCCTTTGCCTTTCACCTTGCCTGAAAGGAACCCAGTCCCAATGGAGGGGCTGGCAGTCCTGATTGTCCTACCCCTTTCTGTAAACTGCAGGGAGAGAATGCTAAAGTTGTGCTATAGTTCCAGATAAATACTCCGAACCTGGAAGCTGCTGACAAGTAGACCAATGGAGCTGGAACCAAAAGGAAGATGAAGAAAAGATGTCTGTAGCGATTTCCAGAGTCCGGAGAGTCTGCTGTGTAACCAGAGACTGATGCAACCCTTCCTTCCAATTGACCTGGGGGTCCCGAATGTGACAACTCGTACCCAGAGGCTGGTGAGCTCCACTTGTCTCAAGAACACATGCATTAAACCGCCAATACCCTGGGACCTCGAGCCTGAGTGTGGTGCATGATCTTCCGATGTCGGAATCCATCTGAAACTCGGGCGGACTCCTGCTGGATTTCCAGAGACGCGATTCGAATCCCTGAAGTCCCCTCACCAGAGTGCAGGACCGAGATAGTGAAGAGAATCCGATCAGCGATATTAGTCATTCATCTAGCTGCTGTAAAAAGGCACCAAATTCAGAGCCATGAAGAAACATTTGCTGGAAGCCTCCTCTGATGACTGCTACTGCAAGTTCCCATTGAGTGTCCAGTTCTTTCATACCAGACCAAGAATCCAGGGACCTGGTCCTATGCTGCTGCATCCTGAAAGCATCAACTCCGAACCTCTTCCTTTCTCCTAACGTACTGTGTGGGCTTGGGTAATATTTACCTTAAGTCTAGTGTTCATTGTGTGAGGCTGAGTGGGTGGTTCGTGTGTTTGGGAGTTTGCCCATACCACTTGCCCAGGCCTAATGCTGGAACACATAAAGTGAGTCTTCTCCGAAGTCCCTGAACACTTTAACTCTGAAAGTGAATACTTATTTGTTTAAGAAGATCTTGGATGGAACATTGACTTTCCTGCAACTTGAACCTATCTCAACCTGCTTACATCTGACACTTGGACCACTAGGATCCCTCTTCTTCTGCCTCTGAGAGAACTCTTGCAATAGACTAGGGAAGGACTGGATAAGAAAAGGATTCTGCCTTGAAAGTATAAGTACTTGCTTGCTAAAGACGCTAGTGTAGTAACTGTATCTCTGTGAAAGAAGTTACAAAGTATAATTAAGTTTACGCTTACCTTTTGAGTTGCATTCTGCCCCTCTAAAAAGTGTATAAATTGCTTTACTAACTTGAATGGTATTCCCACCCTCCACCCCTCTTCTAAAAAGTAATGTGTTGGTACTGTTTATCATTGCTTAAGTGAATGTATAGAAGCGTACCAATAGGGTTTACCTGCCTTGAAATGCATTGTCTTAAAGTGTAAAATTGGGTTTGGCTTTTTCTGGTCTGCTTTATAAAGATCTAAAACAGTCTTAGAGTTTATATATGTATATATCATTAAGTAGCTGGAGGCTCCTTTAAAAAGTGTATAGGTCTTAATCACCTTGATTTTGCTGCTGCTCTTCTAAACTTGTAACCCTGGGTTGTGCTTCCCTGAATTGCTTTAGTGCTATTCTAAAATAGTTACATAAAGTTCTTACTTGCCTTAGAAACTTTATTATACACTTCTTAAAAGTATCCTGGGTACAAATAACGATTGGGTAGTTGATAGTTATGTACCAATAGGTCAGTTACCTTGACATACATTGAGTCTTCTTACGAGGTCAGGCGACTGGCGGGTTGCCGCCGACCCCATAACACTGGTTCAGGCACCTGACTTCCCGGTGCCACCAGGACATTACAAATCCCGGTGTGACACTAGTCCTGTTTAGTAGCTATGCACGGTAAATGTGAATTTGCAAAATAAAAATAATGCCAGAATTGCTGCCGAAGCAGCAACTGGAATGGCGGTTTAGTTGAGCGCCAGCAAAATTCCTAAATAAAATAAATATATCCTAGTGAGTGCCTGCTGTTCGAACTTTATTTCGACGTGGAGGTGATTGCTGGCTTGGTGCAACAACTGGCTGAGTTTAGGGACGTGTGGTGAGCTGCAAGCGGCGATATAACATATCGGCAGTGCCCACGGCATAACAATCTGGTGGACGCTGGTGGAGGCGTCCATAAGCGACGATGAAATCCTAACGTTAGCCCAGCGCCGTTAGCCCTGTACTGGGGAGGAGCACCTGTGAGACGTGAGGACTTACTTATATGAACGCAATGCTGATTCGGGAAAGCCTTTGAAAAGGAAATGTATTGAATAATGGTTATCAGATAATTGAAGGCAAGCAAAGAGATACTCCCGACGCAACACGGCCATTGGCAGGTAACGCAGCAACTCTACTGGTGGTGCATGGTCTGGACCTGCACTCCAACACACTGCACTTACTTGATTTGCCGAGAGGCACCCCCCCACATTGCAGCGCCGTGGGGAAATCTAAAAATCATACTGCGACAACAGAATAACGTATGACAGAGGAAGGGGTGAGCCTGGAGACCTTTGGCAACCCCCGCTGGACCTCGCAGACTGGAGACCTGCTTCCTGAGGACTGGCCGCTGGAGGAGGTGCATGTTGGGACCCTAGGCCGGACCAGGGGTGTTGAGGACCTGGCAATTTGCACTCCTGAATTCCTGCACTGTGAAGGTACTGAGCCCGGGGGTGCAATAGGAGCCCCCTGTGACAGGGGAGCACGGCCTGATCATGAGAATTATAGTGCCCAGGATTGGGCGGCCACAGAGATGCATTTGAATTTGAGACTAGGCTATACTTGAGGGTGCCAGTAAGGGGTGAGATCCGGTGGTTACAACCACTGATGCGCATTGAGTGGAAGTGGGTGATACGGGTTGCACTCCTATATTGCATCTGGGTGCGACAGTTAGCAGCTACAGTAAAACCGGTCGGCTAGCGCTGACGCTCCCTGCTCCTGTGAAGAGGCTGCAGTCTGTGAGGTGGTGTAGCAGAGTTAATGACACACTATAGACAAGGGAGTGCCCCGTGTCCAAGCTAGAGGAATAGCAGCTTGCCGCACTGCCCTTTTGGGGGTCATGCTGGTTGCTGCAGAGCATTCTGTTCTGGGACCTGTGTTAGGTCATTGGCAGACCTGTTTGGCCAATTGTTCTGTGATTGGGAAGCGACTGGTGGAGCAACATGACTAAAGGTGCTGGGAAGAAGCGTGGCCCAATGAACTTATTCACCAGCAATCATGCGCCAAGCTCGAATCCGGCGTCCCCAGAGCAGGCGGGAACCTCCAGCACCTCGAACGGTGAGACTCGAGGTGACCAACTACTAGCAACAGTGCAAAGCGGTTTCATGGCTGTTAATGTTAAATTAGATGACATTGTAGCAGCCATTGGGTCTTTAAAATCCAAACTTGAAAAGTAAAGTGGTCGTATCAACGAGGCCAGAATAAGTACAGTGGAGGACACAGTAAGCCAGGATGAACGCAATATCGCAACACTGAAGACTGAGCTCAGAAGTGCGACTATCTTTAAATCGCGATCGAGTAGGAGCAATGTACGCATTGTTGGGGTGCCTGAGGCAGCATGTAAGGGTCCTATGGAACCATTTATTGAAGACCACCTGAAAACTTTGTTTGGCACAGAACACTTCTCCACACACTTGTTAGTTGAGCGGGCACACCGTGCTCTGGCCCCGGTTCCTAGATGAGGAGCCCCTCCACGCACCATTATTGCAAAAAATGCCTAATTATAGAGACAGAGATCTCATCCTAAGATTCTCAAGAGAACGAGGGACGCTCTGCTGCGAGGCTAATAACATCCATATTTACTCCGACTTAGCGACTGGGGTCCAAGCCCAAAGATCATATGGTTTGGTGAAGAGATTACTGAGGGCTAGACGTGTCCCATATGCTCTTGTCCCCGCAATATTACGTATTCAGCACGGGGATAGAGCAAATGTTTTTGAAAATCCTGCACACGCTACAGCCTATGTTGAGGTGTTGATCCCGCTCCCAATACTGGTATGTGGGAGAGAGCCTGATCAGGACCCCGGAGAATGCATCGGACAGAATGGCATGAGGTGTGTTATTTGGATTGAGGTAATTATTACGATATGTGCCGGCACGCAACATTGTTGAAGTGTAGCTGCCGAGGTGGTTGCTTGGCCGGCCTACTGAGGTTGGGGCTGCTCAAAGCATACCTCAGGAAATTCCATTGTTACACAGGAGCGACATCATCAAGTTGGGGTGGAAAGAGAAGTTCATGGGATATGTTTGCGTATGGAAATAATGGCTTTAAGTGGAGGGTTCGGGGGGGTGGAGTAAAAAGGTTTTCAAAAGCAGACGGCAGCGGGTGGATAATTGGACTGGGGTTGTGCTGTGCTTCTATTGATTTACGTAATGTGATGCTCGATTGATTTTGGGCACAACTAAATGCTGTGTGAAGTGATTGGTTTGATATTGTGGAATGTTTGGTGCCTGAACAATCCCATTAAAGCTAGGAAGGTTATAGCATACCTGGATCGGCCTTCTCCCAAAATAGTAATGCTGCAAGAAAAACGCGCATTATGATCAGTACAGGTTGGGTTCGGACCTAGTTGGGGCGACAGAGATGTTCTACAATCTCCTCAACTCAAGCTATGGGCTAACTATGGTGCATCGATCGCTGTCGTCAAGCAGAGGTGATTCAGACAGACCCTGAAGACCAATATGTTCTAGTGAGAGGGGGTAATATTAGGCGAGAGAGTTTTATTGGTAAACACCTACGGCCCGAACATCGATGATGCAGGTTTCTATAACCGAGCGTCTGAGATATTTCTGAAGATGGGATACGCTCCCATTGTATTGGGGGGGGTAAGGGGCATTTTAATACGATCCTGGATCTCCTTATGGACCGATCGAGCACCACACGGTGTGATTTATCTGGCACAGTAAAAATGATCAAGCAAGTGATGGTTCAACTTGACTCGTCGACATATGGAGGGATGAATACCCGAGAGCAGCTTAATATACATATTACTCTACGGTCCATGATGCTATGTCACAGATTTTCTGGCTGCTTTTGGCATTGTGGGTGCCATACTTGTGTGGCAACAGAATTTTACCTCATACTCTGTCAGATCACTCACTGGTGGTGATATCACTGTAACTCGGTAATAGGCCACAACCCGTCCCTTGTGGAAAATGCCACGGTCCATGTTTATGGTTAGTGCGCTGGTAGGGGATCTGCGGGAGAAGATTGAAGTATTTTTTGAGACAAACAAGGGTTTGGTTTCGTTTTACGCCACGATATGGGTAACTTTAAAAGTTTGATTGAGGGGCACAGTGATTTCAGACACGACAGGGATATTGAAGGCTACCAAACGAGAGCTGAAGGAGGTAGAATGCACATTACGCAGATTAGAGAACGAATATGGCATAACAACTTATAGGGTGCTCCTTGTTGTAATTAAAAGCAACCTGCTCAAGTTCCGTGTCCTAGAGGACCGGTAGATAATATATGTCTAAAACTGCACAGGCACGTCGTTATGGTGAGGAGGATAGGCCCGGACGCTTATTGGTGGGAATAGTGAAAGGAGAGAAGGGGTAATGGCCATCATAGATATTGAGGGAGCTGCTGGGTAGTTTTTGACAACCACCAAGGTGATTAATAATGAGTTACTACGATACTATAGTACGCTGTATGCTAATACAAACACTTGTACGGAGGTAGAAGTAGAACTATATTTAAAAGAGATTGCTCTCCTGGGTCGTCCCATGGAGGTAAGTGCGGAATTAGATTGTCCCATTATATTTGAAGAAATAACTGATGCAATCACTATGCTGTCTTCCGGTAAGGCTCCTGGGCATACAGTGTCATCCCAATACCACGATTGCTTAGGGTCTGGGAAGAGGCATTGGTGACGGAGCAACTTCCACCTCTGCTCATGGAGGCAGTTATCTCGGTGTTACCAAAACCAGGTAGACCACCGAATGAAGTTTCTTCCTATCGCCCATTGTTATTAATACGGATGCTAAGATTTCTTCCCCACATATTATATCTTGTACACCCAGACCAGTCTGGCTTTATCCCAACAAGATCTACAGCCTTTAATTTACGGTGCCTTTTCGGCATAATATCACAGATTAGTCAACAGGCTCAAGCAGTGGCTGCATGTCTTGAAGGCTTTTGACTCTGGGTTTTGGAAATATTTGTTTGGGGTACTCAAGTGTTTTGGGTTGGGGGTGTTGATTTTGTCAGTTGTGTGAGACTCCTATATACGAACCTGGCAGCTAGAATACGGACTAACAGGGCTTTATCTCAAGCATTTGCATTTGCACGAGGAACACGATAGGGGTGCCCATTTTCTCCATTGCTGTTTGCACTCACAATAGAACTGTTGGTACAACAGATGAGGGAACGACACGCACATCGGGGGATACACATAGCGGGTCCACCCCAGATTATCTCCCTTTACGCAGATGACACCTTACTCTATATACGGAATTCAGACGTGAACCTAGGGCCGGTTATGGAAGAAGTAGCTAGGTTTACTAATTATTCAGGTTATAAAATGAACACTACTAAATCTGAACTGTTTCCACTCAGACAGTATTAGAGTACCAGTCGATCTTAAGGGACTCAGATGGGCCTCAACTAGGTTTAAGTAATTAGTAGTGACAATATCCCATACACAGCAGACACTATATGAAAATAACCATGCAATGTACCTTAACGCTCTTGCAGTAAAATTAGAGCTATGTTACAGATTCCCGATATCCCTATATGGTAGATTATCCTTGTTAAAAATGGTGGTGGTACCCTAGCTCCTATACTATTTCACTACTATACCGATTTGCCCAGGGAGAAAGTTCTTAACAAAGCTTCGTCTATGGCAATGCAATTTGTGTAAGGAGGCGGTACACCTTATATAAGCTGGGAGAGACTGGTAGAGCCCAATGAGCGAGGGGGCCTGGCGGCCCCTGACTTCAAATTATATTATCTGGTCGCCCAAGCACAATACGCAGGGCATTGGTATGTACCTGACACCGGTCCAGTACATAGAGATTTGGAAAGGTATGCTGCGGCCCCAACAGACCATAGGGCATTCATTTCGGACAACCGATTTACAGATTTGTGTACATCTGACCCAGTGCGCACGACTGTGAATGCAAGGGTCAGAGTGTTCAAACGCTTAGAAATATCAACTCCCTATAATGGTAAGATCAGTCTTTGGAATTGCCCTGCTCTTCCTCCCACCTATGACAATGACGTACAGTTGTCCTGGGGACCCGAGCAAAGAAATGGATTATATATTTCCAGGGGGAAGATTCTTAACGCAAGAGCTCTGCAGCCCTGATTCGGTTTGTGCTGTAGAGCGCCGAAGATGGCCATCGTTCCCACAGGAGCCAAAATCATGTGAATGTATTGATGTGATAGCATCAAGTGATATACCAAGGGGGCAGGTGTCGAGGCTATAAATGGCCGTACATGCCGTTCAGATCCCACAGAATACAGTGAGGTCTAAATGGGAGAGGGATCTGAACAGGAGTATCTGAGTCTAAATGGTGTAGATATTGGGGGCCATTACGAGGTTGGAGGTAATGGAAAAACAAAGCATACCGCTCCGGGCTATTCCGACCCAAGAACCCGGTATTGTAGGCGCCACTAATATCATTGCCACTAATAGCGGCAGGTGCTCGGCACGCGGCCCATCAGGCCGGCAATACAGGGATGCCGCTAACAGGAGGACATCACAAGTCAGGCGGACATGCAAATACTGGCATCATGAAGGCGCTGATACGGGATACCGGCATACCGAAGCACCCGTAAACTCCTATGTGCAGTGTTCCCAACTGCCACAGGTGGAGGCAACAGAGTCTGGGCCAGCACAAAAGGAGCACACCCACACACCACACCCCTTCCCACACCAAAATGATTCCATTAGTAGTAGCAATACTGGGACTGGAGGACATGCTTGCATTGCTACACCAGCAACAACAGGCACCACAGAGGAGACGCAGGAGGAGGGTGAGACGGGCCCAGCATGCCACACCAGTGTAGCCAGTGGTACCACGCAGTCAGCCCCCAATCCCTCGCATCAGAGCCAGTCCAATCAACCTAACCCCTGAGCAGATCCACACCCTGTACCATCTGGACCAGGGCACCATCACCACCATTGTGGACATGATTCTCAACACCATTGTCAGCCTCAATGAAATACGCACCGCCATCCCCCCCTCTACTGAAGGTAGTGTCGGTGCTCCACTTGCTTGCCACAGATACCTACCAGCACACAGTGGGGCACATTCATGGCATTATCACAACCCTTATTTTCTGGCATGCTGAACCAAGTGGTGGAAGCCCTCCTGAAGCACACAAGGGACTACATATCCCTACCACGGACTCCCCAGGAGATTTTTGATATGTAAATTGACTTCTCCAGCATGGGGTCTGGCATGGATTCACATGCTCATGAATATTCCCCGTCGTCAGGCTGGGAATCCTCGGTAAAGAAAAAACCAGTATCAGTTTCGTTTCTGATCTGTCTTTCGTAGCAATAACCAATCACTGGTCTCTGCGTCATACTGACCACAGCCAATGACTGCCCTCTACCTAAGCACCGCCTCTGGCAGCCATCTTCAGATTTTTACCGCACGTTCATGTGTTGGGATCCTCGTGCTATTGCTCTCGAGCGTTAGTGCTATTTTTTCGCGCTTTTTTCACAAAAACTTCGATTCTTCGGTCAAAGAGCCTCAAGCTCCACCGATACTACATCCGATCTACGGGGACCCGTGTCGGATTCATCTGTGCCCCTCAAGGGTGAAGATTTCGTCGAGCTACGCTTCGGAGGACTCCAGAAGCTTCTCAGGCCCGGTCTCGGAGATGGCCCAGGAGAAGGGAAGCTCGACGCCCGGAAAGCTGTTCAGGGTCTGCCCTGGATGCCAGCTGCAGAACGTCTTTAAGGAGGACGAACACTCTTTCTGCCTTTACTGCCTTCATGAGGACAAAACGCACGTGGAGAAGGACTGTGCGTTTTGCGGCGACATGTCGGAACGGACCATGAAGGACCGTCATCAACGTCTCGCCAACTGGCTGCAGGGTAAGAGCCCGTCTGGCGAGAAGAAGAAGAAATCCGAGCGGTCTTCTAAGATCTTTGAGGGCGCCCCGGCGACGGGGGCCCAACATAAGGCCAAGCACCGCGAGTCCGCTGGCACCGGGAGCGCCGAACGGTCGGGCTCTACGGGCGCCAGGCAGGGCGCACCCTCCCCGGCACCATCAACCACGAGCCAACGCTCTGGGTCGGGTAAGAGGAAGGCCGAGCACCCGGCGAAGCTCCTGGAGAGGCCCCGGTCGAGCTCGAAGGCAGAGGAGGAGCGTGGCAGTGCCCCCTCCCTCAAGGACAAGGCGGTGAGCGCACCTAGGGTGGTGAAGGCCTTGATCCATCCGACCAAGCCCTCTATCGAAACGGTCGCGGCGGCCCTGGCCCAGCCTGTGGAGGCTACTCCAGTGGTGGCGACCTCAGGGCCCAGAATCTCCCTGCCTCCTCGGAGGGAGTCTTCTTTTATGCCCATCGATAGGACCCCCGTGAAAACCTCCGTGGAGAAGAAGGGGGGGCAGGGCGTCGTCGTAGATTCGGCCTCAACCTCAGAAGAAGAGCTGGTCGAGGTCTTAAGCCACGGCCTAGGCGTGGAACAAGACCAGCCCGTCGGAATGGGTGCCGACGCAGGCGACGACGACGACATCGTCGAGGATGCCGACGGGGCCCCTGCTCGCCCGTCGGATTCCCCTCTGCCAGCGCCGCGAGACAACTCGGCGGCCATTTTGTTGGCCATACAGTCCTTATGCACTGAGATAAGGACGAGGCTACCGTTACCGACGGAGGAACCTCTCCCGTCGGGGGATCCAGAACCGGGACCTTCTGGTGTTCCCCCTGCCAAGAAAAGAAGGATCCATCCTCCACCTCCTTTTCAACCGTCGCGCCCCGTCCAGCCCTCCTCCCAGTCCACCCGAGGGGATGATACGGGGACTGACACGGCAGCGACGGGTACGGACGACGAGGCATACGACGAGGATTTTCCGTCGTCGCCCCCCACCAGGGCTTCTCCGCCCGACGAGATCGGATCCTTCCATTCCATGATCTCCAGGGCTTCCGAGCTTTTTCAACTCTGCCCCGAGGAGAAGAAAAAGGAAGGCTTCCTTTATCAGCGGCGCGAGGCCAAGAGGAAGACGGTCCTCGCAGTGCCTCTGTTGGACGACATTTGGGATGAGGGTCTTTCCCTCCTCAAGAACCCTTCCACGACGCCAGCTAGAAGAGACCGGTACGAGAAGAAGTACCGGGTCCCGGACACGGCCCCCCTATGCCTCCGGGCGCAGCCTACCCCGGACTCCGTCGTCTCCGCGGCGGCCAGGAAGAAAGCGGGGGGGGGTGCGGCCTCCACATCGACTTCCCCGCCGGACGGCGAGGGAAAGAAATTGGATGCTATGGGACGTAGAGTCATCTCGTCGGCAGCGACGACGATTAAAGCGGCCAACGCCTTGGCTATCGTGGCCCGCTACGACAGGGAGCTCTGGTACAAGATGGCTCCCCTGCTGGATTTTCTGCCGGACGACAAGAGGGCTGAGGCCCTTGAGATCCTCCAGGAAGGCGAAGTGGCTTCGGACCACGCCATCACCGTGGCGACGGACATCGCCGACGCGGGGTTCCGCCAGCTAGGCAACGGCGTTTGCCTTCGACGTCGTGGATGGCTCAAAGCTACGGATTTTCGGCAGGACGTCCAGACCAGAGTCCTGGACATGCCCTTCGACGGGAACAACCTGTTTGGGAAGACGGTGGACGATTCCCTCCAGGCCATCAAGGCGGATACTGAGACGGCCCGGGCCCTGGGAGTCCTGCAGCAACGACGGACGCCCTTTCGGAGCGGCGGAGGCAAGGGCGCCTCCAAAGGTTCCGGTGGCGGTTTCGCTTCCTACCGTCAAGCGGCCCGCTCGTCGTCGCAAGAGGCCTACAGAGGACGAGGCAAGTCTAGCGGACCCCGCCGTCGTCGCCAAGGAGGTCAAGGCGGCAAGGCCGCGTCCAAGCAGGATTGAACCGGCCGTGGGGTCGGGCCCCCACCGAAGCACCCCGGTGGGAGGCCGGCTGGCGGGCTTCGTCAGCGTGTGGGAGTCCATCTCCACCGACCGTTGGGTGCTGGATGCCCTGGCCCGGGGCCACGCGCTCGAGTTTCAAAGAAGGTGCCCGCGCGTCCCCCCCGTGGCCAGGAGAGAACTTCACGTCCCTCAACTTCTCCTGGAGGTAAAGGCGATGCTCAGAAAGGGCGCCATCGAACTCGTCCCAAAGAGGCTTCGGGGCTCCGGAGTCTACTCGCGGTACTTCCTCGTGAAGAAGAAGACGGGAGGATGGCGCCCCATCCTAGACCTGCGACGGCTGAACAAGTTCATCAAGGCGCAGAAGTTCAGGATGGTCACCTTACAGCACGTCCTGGGTCAACTGGAGGAAGGAGACTTCCTGTCGTCGTTGGATTTGGAGGATGCCTACTTCCACATTCCAATCCTAAAGGGGCACCGAAAATTCCTCAGGTTCGTGGTCCAAGGGCGGCATTACCAGTTCAAAGCCCTTCCCTTCGGACTGCGGTCGGCACCCAGGGTATTCACCAAGTGCCTCGCACCGGTGGCGGCGCAGCTGCGCCGCGAGGGGATTCACGTCTACCCCTACCTGGACGACTGGCTCATCCGCGCCAAGACGAAGGAGCTCGCCGTGGTCCACACGGCAAGGACCGTCCAACTCCTCACGGACCTGGGATTCTCCGTGAACTACACCAAATCCCACCTGGTGCCCGCGCAAGTCGCACTGTTTCTGGGAGCGAGGCTCGACACAGTGTCCCTTCTGGCCTCCCCGTCGGAGGAGAGGACCAGGACCATCTTGGGCAAGGTGCAACGGATGCTGGTGGCCGACGCGGCCAAAGTGAGATCCATCAAGTCCCTCCTCGGGATGATGTCTTCCTGCATCTACCTCATTCCCATGTGCAGGCTCCGGATGCGCCCGTTGCAAGAATTCCTGGATGCGCGCTGGATCCAGACGACGGGCAGCTTCGAGGAAAGGATCAAGCTCGACGAGAGTTTCCGGCGAGCGATACGGTGGTGGGGCACCCGCGCGCATCTGACGGCGGGCATGGACTTCCAGACCCCAGCCCACCAGGAGACTGTGACCACGGATGCCTCCCTGGAAGGGTGGGGAGCGCACACCGAAAATCTGCACGCGAGGGGACTCTGGCTCCCGACGGAGAAGTCCCTGCATATCAACGTCCTGGAGCTCCGTGCAGTGTTTTGGGCCCTCAGGTCCTTCCTTCCGTCCCTGAAGGGCAAGGTGGTGAGGATCTTCACCGACAACACCACCACCATGTTTTACATCAGGAAACAGGGCGGAACCAGGTCCCCAGCGCTGTCCAAGGAGGCGCAGGACCTGTGGCATTGGGCCGTCGCCCAAGGGATTTTTCTGGTGCCGTTTCATCTGGCAGGGATAAAAAACACCATCGCCGACTCACTCAGCAGGGAGCTGCGCTCGTGCCACGAGTGGGAACTACGGCAGGATCTAGTGGATCGCCTCTTCCGACGGTGGGGCACACCCCAGATCGACCTGTTCGCGACGGCGACGAACACCAAGTGCCGGAGGTTCGCCAGCAGGTTTCCCCAGACGAGGAGCATGGGCGATGCTTTCTCGTTCCCCTGGGAGGGCCTGTTCCTCTACGCGTTCCCTCCCTTGCCTCTGCTAATCCGGCTCGTCAACCAGCTCAAGAGGTCACGGTGCAGGATGATCCTCGTCGCACCTGCGTGGCCGAGGCAGATATGGTTCCCGGACCTTCTGGACTTGTCAGCGTCCCCGCCGATCAAGCTGCCGGCGGACGCAGACCTACTCTCCAGGGAAGGAGGCGCCATCCTCCACCACGACCCGAAGTCGCTGAACTTGCAGGCCTGGCTCCTGCAGCGCTAGAGTTTGGAGGATACGACATACCGGCCGATTGCAGAGAGGTTCTTGCAAAGGCCAGGGCGTCCTCGACTCTTAAATGCTACGGACACAAATGGAAGAGGTTCTCTGTCTGGTGCCACGCACAGAAGATTAACCCTCTACGGATTACGGCTCCCCAAGTACTGCCGTACCTGCTGACGCTGGCCAAAGCTGGACTGGCACACGCGTCCATCAAGATTCATCTTGCTGCGATCTCCCGATACACCAGAACCACGGGTCGGACGTCCTTGTGGTCTCATCGTCTGGTGAAAGAGTTCATGAAGGGACTATTCAGATCGTTCCCGCCGGTGAAGGCTCCGGCCCCGGCGTGGGAGCTCAACGTGGTGCTGACCAAGCTCATGGGACCTCCGTTCGAGCCTCTGCACTCGGCCCCGTTGAAGTTTCTATCGTGGAAGACAGCTTTTCTCGTGGCCATCACCTCCGCACGACGAGTGGGTGAGATCCAGGCCCTTTCCTGCAAGGCCCCGTACTTGACTTTCCACGACACGAGGGTAGTGCTCAGGACGCACCCCTCCTTCATGCCCAAGGTACCGTCGGACTTCCATCTCAACGAACCCTTGGTGTTACCTGTGTTCTTCCCGTCGCCTTCGTCGCCGGCTGAGAGGACTTTGCACTCGCTGGATGTAGCTAGAGCGCTGAAGTTCTACGTGGATCGCACGAAGGGTTTTCGGAAGACGTCACAACTCTTTGTGAACTTTGGACCTGTCAATCAGGGGAAGGCTCTCTCGAAGGCTTCCATCTCCAGATGGCTCTCCGGCTGTATCATGTACTGTCACCGGTTGGCAAACCGACCGCTGCCTGGCCGTCCGAGAGCCCATTCCACCAGAGCGATCGCAGCTACCACGGCGTTCCTATCTGGTGTGCCCCTGCTGGACATATGCAGGGCTGCTACGTGGAGGTCGACGCACACCTTCACGAAATTCTACTGCGTCGACCGGGATTCCAGGGAGGAGTCCAGGGTCGGCCAAGCAGTGCTGCGCAACCTGTTCGCCTGAGGTGAGCCTGGTGAGGAGGTAAGATGCTTAATGTTGAGTTGATGTGATGCTTAATGTTGAGCCTTTGCCACCTCCCGTGGTTGTGCATGTGTGTACTGCTATGTATTCTTTATTCATGAGCATGTGAATCCATGCCAGACCCCATGCTGGAGAAGGAACAAGTTACTTACCTGTAACTGTTGTTCTCCAGCATGGGTCTGGCATGGATTCACATGCGAACCCTCCCGCCTACCCCTCTGCGGCTCTTCACTTGGTCATACTGCCACTTCACGTGCTTCCAAATCTGAAGATGGCTGCCAGAGGCGGTGCTTAGGTAGAGGGCAGTCATTGGCTGTGGTCAGTATGACGCAGAGACCAGTGATTGGTTATTGCTACGAAAGACAGATCAGAAACGAAACTGATACTGGTTTTTTCTTTACCGAGGATTCCCAGCCTGACGACGGGGAATATTCATGAGCATGTGAATCCATGCCAGACCCATGCTGGAGAACAACAGTTACAGGTAAGTAACTTGTTCCTTCCATGCACTGGCAGGCATGCCAAATTGTATAGGTGCCCTCGACTGCACCCACGTGGAGTTGGTGGTCCCGCATGCCATGGAGGTGGTCTACCGCAATCGCAAGCAATACCTCTCCATCAATGTGCAGATGGTATGTCACACATTGTTGTGCCCGATATCCGGAATCAACTCATGATTCAATGGCCCTGCGGAACTCCATGCTACATGGAGCGACACGCAGGACGACGTGCTTGGCTGCTTGGTAAGTTGCATGACAGGCACATGGCAGTGAAATGGGGTGAATAGATGCACACACCACCATGGTGTCATTGTTGTGGTGACAGCACGATGTGCACATCCCAAAACACTATGCCCCAAAGCATCCCAAACTGAACATGACAACCAAATTCCATAGCAATGAAGTAAGCTGCACACCTATCACAACATGCCAAACTTAAAACCATCCCACAACACGTGTACCACCCATCATCGTACCTCAACCTCCGTAACACAATCCAGCAACATGATGTGACTATTCACTATGTATATGTCTGCAGCAAATCACCACACAGGACAAGCATCCATGGGAGTGCACTGAACAAAACCACCAAGGGAATCCACTGCTTGTCACAGGGCCACCACTACCACCACAGAAGTGCAGCATGTCACCATGGGAATAATCAGCGCTGAATGGCAAATAATGCAGAGTCTACTGCCAACACTACACATCACATATTCAACACAAACACAGCGGTAGGTGTCCACTATGCATGAGCAACATCACGGCTGTGTGCACCGTGTATCATCGTGAAGATGCAACCCACACCATAAATCCATGGCACAGAACACATAGAGGGCATGAAAAATGTGTGCATACAACCAGGGACATGTGCATGTGACCAACAAGTATCTGCTATCCCTTGAAGCCGTGGCTCCTTACCCCTGTCCGAAACCCACAGAACAGGCACGAGGAGGACTATAATCGTTCCCGTACCCATGTGGTCATCGAGCAGACCTTTGGCCTGTTGAAGGCACGGTTTCGCTACGTTAGCCGGTCAGGTGGGACACTCCTCTGCAGGCATGAGAAGGTGGCCAAGATCATCATGGCATGTGTCATGCTGCACAACATGTGTATCTGGCAGAACGTGCCCCTGACATTGAACTGAAACCACCTGGTGATGAAGGGGATGAAGATGATGTGGGCGCACATCATCGCGGTGCATATGCACAGGAGGGACATGCTGTGCGTCAGTGATTGCACAATATTTCTAACACACATGGTGCAGAGGGTGACATGAAAGTGGTACAGAGGGCACTGGGTGTGGGAGTACATGTACACTATGCACTGTATATCAATAAATGACACACATGCAATAAGGAATGTCCACTGAAGATTTCTTTTTTACACAACGGGTGTATTAAACTGTCCAATAGAATTAAGTGCTCAAACCCTCCACCTCGCACACCTTTTTCCCCTCTCCCCACAACTCCCCCACGCATCCTCTCCCCACAACTCCCTCACACACGCTCTCCGCCCTCCCCCTCCCCTACAACTCCCCCACACATGGTGTCCAAGCAAATGCTTCATGTGTCTGCATCTATTGTCTTAATCAGGCTGCCCCATCTACATCCTACCACTTCGTGCACCTGGTGGCGGCATGACCGATTGGCACAAGGTGCGCGCTGACCTGCGTAGGGGGCTGGTTTGCGTGGAGCTGGATGAAGAAGGGGTGGCCGCTTGCTCCAGTCTGGGGGCCGGACGCTCAGCCTCCAAGAAATATGCAATGCGGGAGAGGACCTGCCTAAGTGCAGACACCTCCTCGCATATTCTTGTAGTGCTTGCCTCAATGGCCTGCCTCAGAGAAGCGGTGTTGTCGCGCCCCTCCTGCCTTGCCTGGGCACCGTCTGCAACAAACTGCCTCACTAGGAATGTAAGCTCCTCCTGGTTCTGCACTGCATGTCCTATCTGCTGCACCCCTGCCTGTACACCAGTGGAAGTGGAGGATGCATGTGTGACATCCCCAAATCCATGTGGCTCCTCTGTGGGACTTGTGCTCCCTTGTACGGCCTCCCCTCCAGACTGCTCCGGTGTGGTGTCATGGTAGAAGTACACAGGTGTGACCTGGGGGGATGGTGCGGGACTGGGTGTTGCAGGAAGGTCCGAGGAGTCGTCCTCGACAGGTACACACAACTGGCCCTGCGCATCATCCACATCTATCTGGGGTGCCGTAGCTGCCGCCTCCCCAACAGAGCCGTTCTCTGCTGAATGAGCCCCATCGCTCACTGTCTCCTGCGCAGGTGGCACAGGTGTTGTGGGGACTGTGGCAATGGGCCTTAGCGCCACCAGTCCCGTAGCATCCTGTGCTGTTTGCAACTTCAGTGCCTGTCGTGGCTTGGCTGGGCCTTTCAATGTGGAAGGCCTGTTGCCTTCATTCCTGGCCCTCTTCCGGGGAGTAGTTGCCTGTGGGGGTGAGTCCCGGGCCTCGCTGTCAGGATCTGAGCCTGTGGGGGACCTAGAGAGGGACGGCATAAGTGATGGTTTGACAAGCATCATGCAGACATTGGTATTATTGCTCTTCTACACATTAGAGGGGATTAGGCAGTGGAGTTTTGATGATCACGTTGCTTGCTATATGGGTTGGGCATGCAGGCATCCGTCAGGGTCACCCATGTTGGATCTGGCATATGCTATGTGACATGCATTTCTGTTGTGGAGTGCGTCTAGTGCGACTTATGCCATTTTCATATTTGTGTGGTGTGTGTTATGTATGGCATTGCCATCATGCATGCATGTGCATGTGTCTGTACTGCGGACGGCATCTAGGCAGGGATGTGTCAATGTGTATGATTTGGGCCTTGCATTGCCTCTTTGGACGGACAAATTGGTGGACTATCATCATACTTAGCATTACAGTGTTTTCTCCATCCGCCGATGAGGTGGCGCCACGCTCCATCTGGCCCACACCTTCTATGGCCTCAATGCCATTCGTGCTGGCGCAGATCTCCTCCCACCGGTTTAGCTTCATTGGTGAGCTAGGAACACCGCCAGTAGCCATGGCCTGGCTTTGGTTTGCAGACAGAATGTTCCTGACTCTCAGGCGCAGGTCGTCCCATCGCTTGTGGACATCCTTGATGGTGCGGGGGTGTTGCCTTTTTGGGCAACAAGTTGCCAGATCTTTCTTTTTTATCTGTGCCTCCCTCATGAGCCTGTTTGCAAAAATAACCTCTGCATTGTCTGCCAGTGTCTCTGCCAACATAGTCAGTTCATCCTCATTGAAGCACTCTTTGCGCTGCCGGGCTGCGCCTTTTTTTACAGCCTTGGGCATGATGCTGGTGTAGAAGGTTGATATCTGTATTCAGAAAAAGGCTTCATGTCCTGTGTGGTGAGGATGGCAATGGATTGTGTTTTTCAACATGGCTGCCGTGCTCTTTCCCGTTCCTGTGCGATGACACTACTTCCGGTTCCGCTTATTAACGGGCACCGCTATTAGCGGTCACCGCTTATAGCGGCGACCGCTTGACCGCTAATGCCGTATCCATTGATGCCATTCACTTTATTAAGAGGACGACGTCGGCGGTTGTGCTGTCTGCACTTTCCATGATGCCGCTAAGGGCCATTTTTTGGACTTTAGCGGCATGACGCTAATGTCGTTACCGGCTTGCCGCTCAGCTAGTGCACACACTCGTAATAACCCTCTATTAGAGGGCTCTTTACTACACGGACATAGTATTTGCTCTGTGCCGGTAAGGACGGTTACTTACCTCCAACCTCGTAATGACCCTCATTGTATTTTAACGAAGGAAGTTGCACAAAATGCAAGATTATGACTTATTCAATGTAAAGTTTTACTCCAGCTATGTTATACGCCCCTGCCAAGGAGTCATGTGTTTTTCCATTTCAGAATATGAATGTATGAAATGTGGGCAGGAAGGAGCCGATTCCATCCACATGTTTTGGAAATGTCCCAAGGTGTCACTAGTTTGGCAGGAGGTTGCTGAAGTATTGAATGAAATGGTTGGGATACCTCCCACACTCCTTCCTCTCAAATATATATTGGGCGATATTGGAAGGGTTTCTATCAAAAAACGTAATTTTTTAATTTTTGTTGCATAGTTGCAAAGAAATTTATTTTTCTGAAATGGAAATCGAAAGTCGATGTGATGAATGATTCAAGAAATTAACTTATGTAAATGAAAAAGAGGAGGGTTATATAATTACAGTAATTGGGACGTGCAGACCTGGGGATATATGGAAGCCATTCTATGAATACTAAAGAATTGTACCAATGGGGAATGTATAAAGAAGCAATGCCAATGTAAAATGCTGATGTGCAATGTAAACCAACACAGTATTTATCACTATTGTGTGGAATGGGGGTTGTGCAACCCCGGTCCGGTCTACCTGTCAGTTTATAGGTTTAAAAAAAAAAAAAAAGTAATGCCAAAATGGTAATGTATCTGCTTCCACCAGCTTGTCTTTAGGCACTTATAGAAGTAACCAAAAATCCCAAGTGTAAAAGGTTAGGGCGATATAAAAGTATCCCCATTGCACAGCACTGTAAGGTTCTGTGTGCAGTGTTAAAAAGTGCAAGGATTCCAAAAGGGAAACCTAGTTTCACACTACTGATAGTCTGAAGGCCTGATCAGTTTCTTCATAACTCTGAGCAAAAGGCAAGGGAATAGAAGCTGTATAGTTACTATGTCAAATTGTGTTCAAAAGCATCAAAAAGAGGGCGTCCCTAGGAATTTTGGGGGGAAGTTGAACACAACAGGAATCTTTCCTAACAGCGCATTGCGGCTTAGTCATCGCTCGACTACCTCGTGTCTTGACTGTGTATCTCCTTGACAACGTACAGGACATTGGTTGTCCTATTTAAGGAATGCACTGTGTCCCTTACCTCAGTTTCTTTTTACCGCATTACCAAAATGTTGTTTTCAAAACATTAGTTTGATGTATTTAAACTAGCGTCATGATGTCAGGGCACAAACCGGTGGAAATTCAAATTCTGCAAGCACTGCAACTCGAAAATGTCTCACGGAGAAGCACAATATCTGTTTGTCGTTTCTGGGAGTGGAGCAATGCTTTTCTTGTCAAGCTGTGCACCCAAAAGCTTGGTGAAACTGGGTCTTGCAGGGCCCTCTTCTAAGTAGCCAGCTGGGTTGGTTGCAAGGTTCTGTGGTCCAGACACTGAGGATCCTACTCCCGAGAAGGAAAAGGAAAGTAGAACATCACAATAAAATTGAAAAAGCAGTCGCACTCCTCTAACTAGTTCAAACACTCTTCCTCTTTTTCCTTGCACAAGAAATAGAAGCACAGACACAGGCACAATTCTGCCTCATCATGGCATAAGGGGTAAGTACTATCCTTCGAAGTGGCTTTGTGGGAGGAATGGTGATGCCCAAAACGCAGATGAAGCAGCCCTTCGAGAGGTCTATGGTTGGTACGGCTTCAACCTCAACCCTGTTAATTGGTGTGGCACCAGCTGCTCCTGGTCCGTCTGGCACGAAGATGGCCAAATGAGGTGCAACACCCTCAAGCTTCACCTCAGTCAAAAAGAAACATGCATTAATGCCAACACCACCAACGGTCTATGTTGGCATTCTGCTGTCGATGGATCAGCCGCTGGACAAAGTCCAGATCGGCTTTCTACAAATCCATGCAAACAATTTTCCATGGCGAAGGTGACACTGTCCCCTCAGGGATGGAGGTCTTAGTAGGGGCAGACATGGACCCAGTACCTGATTTTATTGCCAACCACGCATATCTGATTACATTGGCAGAGATCCTGCATGAAGCAAGCAGGCTGAATACATTCCCTGGCGCCCCCGAATGCCCACTACCACAAGGCTGTTGTAAAGGTGGTGGTTGGCCCATTAAAACCGCTTCAGCAGCTTCAGTTAATGGATATGCTAAACAGGGGGCTACAGACGGAAAAGGCCTTGCCGTTCAATGCCATTTTTGCAAAGTCTGTCATGCGCCTGTGGCATCATCCCTGTTCACAAGCAGTCAAGCCCGAGTTTAAGAAAAAGTGCCAGCGAGAGGTGATCTCTTGTTTTTGACCACACATCTGACTGCGGAAGGCATAGTGGTACAGTCTTCGATGGAGAATACCAGACCCTCTATGTCCAGTCTCCCGACTGACTCAAAGAAGTTTGGCGCCTCAGCTGAGGAGTTTGCTTCGTGGAGCTTGACTTGGTGAAGGACAGCATGGAGACGTTGTGTCAAGCACTCCAGGCCAGATTAGATGCTGCAGATTGGGTAGGGCGATCAATGGGTACGTTGACTGTGCTGCGCAGAGCCTCATATTTCTGGAGTTTAGGTTTCACGCTGAATATGTCCAGGCAAAACTCCTTGACTTAATGTTCGATGGGTAATATTTGTTTAGCCCAAAAGCGGACCAGTCCGTGGAGAAATTCAACGACTCTAAGGTGGCGGCATTGGACTTGGCAGTGCATCAGCCAACTAAGCAGTCTTTCTCCTTTGGCTTAAGAAGAAGAGGGTTTAGGTAGTACACCCCCTTTCTAAGGAAAGTACAGCTGACACAGGCCAAATGGGGGGGGCAACTGAGGTGCTCATGCTTTCGCAGGGCAGAGGTACGTCGAAAATCCAGTCTGCTGCAGCATCACTATCTGCAGCAGCTGCAATGCAGAAAACTGAGTTCTTCCCTCGTGTTTCTCCCATTGGAGGGAGTCTCTCTGGGTTCGTAGAGAGATAGGAGATCATGCATGGGTTCTCTAGTTGGTGAAATTGAGGTACTGTTTACCATTTCTCAGATTACCCCCACCACCCTTTCAACACCTTGAACTGAAGCTCCAGGAGCAACAGCAAGCCCTTCTGCTGTAAGGTGCAGTGGAGGAGATGCCAGGCAGGGAGAGAGGGAAGGCCTGGTACTGCCGCTATTCCCTGATCACCAAAAAGGGGGGGAACGCTCCATCCTATTCTGGATCTCAGGGCCTTGAACTAGTTCTTGAGGAAGGACACATTCAGGATGGTGGTGACATTGAAGGAGATTTTACAGGCTATACAATACCAGGATTGGCTGGTGTCACTGCACCTTATTTCTACTCGCCGAAATACACAAAGCAAAGGAAGTTCTTGAGGTTCGTCATCGGGACACTCATTAGTTCAAGGTGCTCCCTTTTGGCCTGACCTCCACTCCCTGGATATTCACTGCTGATGGCAGTGGTGGTGGCCCACCTCAGGAGATCGAGTCATTGTATTTCCATACTTAGATGACTGGTTGATCCAAGGTCGCCGCCCCCAAAACACCCCACCAAAACCCCAAACCCCCAACACCCCTACACCCTCCACGGCAGCTAATTCTGAGGTATCTCAAGGACACTTGATCGCTGATGCACGGCCAGGGATATTCCCTGAATTTAAAAAGTTGCAGGTTACGCCGATGCAGAAGCTCCAGTTCATCGCAATAGTCCTGGACACTCTGAAGGGGAAGGCTTCTCATCCCCCAAGGAGAGAGTCGACAGCATTGCACAATTGGGCAATCTTTTCCAGAATTCCAGACTTAAAGGAATCAGCCTCTTAGGCCTCCATTTTTTTCTGGTTCCAAGGCGGCGGAGAGGCTCAATATGCTTGATCCAAAGTGGGCGTTGAGCTTTTACCTAGCTAGGACTTGCAAGGACAGTCAGCTTTTTGTGGCTTTCTCACAATCTAGGCTGGGATGAGCGGACACTCTCACACTGGTTTATATTATGCATAGCCGAATGGTATCCGAGAGCAGGTAAAGTAGTACCACCAAGTCTGAGGGCTCACTCCACCAGGCTTATGTTGGCTTCATTTTAGCTTCACAGGGGAGTGCCGGTATGAGACATTTGCCGAGCTGCAACATGGTTGTCGTTGCATACTTTTGCCAAACACTACAGCTTGGATGTACTTCGAGGCACTGATGCTAGTTTTGGTAGTGTGGTGCTACCAAGCTTCTTAGTTTAGCTTCCATGCCCTCCTCCGGCTGGAAGCACTGCTTTGGGAGGCTACAAAGGTAATGAATCTGTTGCGACAATGCAATCCATTGAATCAGAAATTACTTAATGGGAATGTTGTTTCAATGGATTCCTCTCCCACATATTCCTAATGACCCTCCTGGCCTTTTCCTCTGTGGAAGCCAGTAATGATCTTGTTGGCTTGCCTGTTTTCACCTTAATGAATTGTGAAAGAGAGTGCTGGGTGCTGCGTCTTTTAAAAAAAAAAAAAAGTGTATGTTATGTCCTGGCTGGGGCTAACCTTGTTTATTGGCTTTGTTCCTCACAACAAAAAATATATTTCGAATGGATTGTGTCCTCCCACGTATTCCTCATCTTTTTGATTGATTGATATTTTATTTCTATCGCGCATTTACACAAGTGTTTCAGAGCACAACAAAACAAGGGAGGGGAACAGGGGAGAACAAAACAGCGATCTTACTAGGCCCAGTGACATTGAGAACGCGCAAGTGCATGGGAGAGGGGGAGGGGAAAAGTGCATGTAAGGGGGAGAGGTGGAAAGTGCGAAGCAGAGGAGAAACAGATAAATAACAATAAATAAATAATCAAGGCAACAAACAGTGGTAATGCAGCCAACAATTTGCAAGTGCTAGGTTTAAGGCAGCAGACAGGGTAGGTCCGATAAGTGCAGGAAGAAAAAGGGGGGGCTGTATGGGTACAGATACAGACCCCAGTGCAAGGGGTGGCCCGGGGGCAGTGCGGGAGGGTGACAGGATGAGCTGGTACCTGGGCCCAAAAGACAGAGGGTGGCCAGGTGCACAGTGCCAAGAGAGAACAGATCATCAGCGGAGAGGGGGAGCGAAGGCAGAAGAAAAGAGGAAGGTCTTGAGGTGCTTCCCGAACCGGAGCTGGTTCTCAAGTTTTAGAGTGGCAGGGAGGCTGTTCCAGAGGGAGGCCCCAGCCGAAGACAGAGATCTACCCCCAGAGTAGACTGACCCTGAGTGAGTTGGAGGTAGAGGAGCAAAGAGCTCGAGAGGGGAGGTATTTGCGGAGGGATAGCTGAAGGTATTTTGGACCCAGGCCCCAGAAAGCCTTGTGGACAATGCAGAGGGTTTTGAATTTAATCCTTGCATCCACTGTGAGCCAGTGAAGAGATTTCAGAGCTGGAGAGATACGATCCCAGGGCTTGAGGCCAAGGACAAGTTTCGCAGTCCTGTTCTGGATTAGTTGCAGAGGGCGGAGAGTAGAGGCAGGTAGATTTAGAAAGAGGCTGTTACAATAGTCCAAGCTAGAGAGAACCAGAGCTTGAGATACCATGAGCTTCTGGGGGAAGGAGAGGAAAGGCAGAGTACCTCTGAGGAGGTGCAGTCAGAAATTTGACTTTTTAGAGACCTCAGAGATGTGGGCGGAGAAGGAAAGGGTGGATGCAAAGATGACCCAGAGGTTCTTAGCCTCGCAGGTGGGGGTAGGAGGAGGGCCAAGGGAAGCCGGCCAGAGAATGAGGGGAAAGGATGGTGAAGGTGTGCCAATGAGGAGGATCTCTGTCTTGCTGGCATTCAGACAAAGATCATTGGCGGCACACCAATCTTGAATGGCAGTTAGGCAATCAGAGAAGAGAGAGGGAGAGGAGGTGGCAGAGGGCAGCCTGAAAATGAGTTGAGTGTCGTCAGCGTAGCACTGGAAATTTGAGCATAAAATGGCAATGCAGTGGGCGAGAGTTGCCAGGTATTGGTTGAAAATCCATGGCGAGAGGTTAGACCCCTGGGGAACACCACAGGTAGAGAGGAAGCTAGATGAAAGGAAGGACCCAAGTTGGACCTGGGAGGGTCGATCTGAGAGGAAAGAGGTCAGTCAGGCCAGAGCCTGATCAGTGATACCTTGTGATAATTTGTTTCGCCAGCTTCGCAGCTTTGGAATTATTTTTTCGGTAGAGGACGCTGTGCTCGAGGCTGTGGCGTCAAGACGGGCTCCCTACCATGTCGACGTCACTGATGCTATAAATGACTCGAGCTGCGCCCGTTGGCTTCAGTTCCGTTTTTCCGATTGCTTTGCTCTCGTGAACGGCGCGCTTCAAGATTTTCTATCAAGAAAATGTCTTCTTCATCGACTGCTTCGACTCCCAAAACTGGGTTAAGAAGTGTAACGACTGTGGGTCGAAGATGTCTATCACTGATCCTCACCGTATCTGTCTTTGGTGTCTGGGCTCAGACCACCGAACAGGCGACTGTGGCTCCTGTCAGTCATTGACTGAGAAGGCCCTCCGTGAGAGGAAAAGTAAGTTAGCGGTGGGGCGGGAGGCGTCGAAGGGCTCTCTTAAGAAATAGTCCGATTCAAAGGAATCAGAACGTCATAAACATTCGAAGAGATCCCGATCTTGTAGCAGGTCGAGACGATCTTCTTCGTCTTCTTCTAAAAAGCTCAAAAGGAGACGTAGATCTCAATCGTCATCATCCGATTCATCGACGGAATTGGTTCGATGTCCGACTAGATTGGATTCCCCTTCAAAATGGGAGATCTTTAGGAGAAAAATAATGCAGGTCTTTGAGAGCGTGGCCTCGACCCCCTCAAAGAAACCTCAAAAAAGCCAGACCCCGGTTGCTCCACTGGACGATGCAGGGAAGTCGGGAACTACGACGGTAAAGCCTAGTAGTACCCATAAATCTCGAGTCGACAAATCGTCGAGAGATCCTCGAGGATCGAGTTTTTCTCCAATTCCTCATAAAAAATAAAAGTTGACGTCGAGCGCAACTTCGTCGACACCATCGGCACCGACAGCTTCGATGACGAAGCCTATATTATCCTTGATTCCTTTGTCGAAGGCTTCGAGTGCATCGAAGGTTCCTTCAACCTCCTCTAAGAAAACACTGATTCCTTGGACAAAGAATCAGGAGGAAGAGAGAAGGTTTAAACCTTTACCAAAATCGGACTTCTTTAGATCCATGTCTTCAATTTTTGAAGAATCTGGCTCAGATGAGGAGGATGACACTCCTTTTGGAGTAGAATATGGCACTAGACAAGTTCCAGAGGAACTGATAAACCATGAGACAAAAATGAGAGACCTATCTGAAACTCTGCATTCTGCTAGTGGTGTGGACACATCACCTGAATTGGAGTTTGCTGCACCTGATAGTGCAGAACATGAAGACTCGTGGTATAGGAATTTGATGAGTAGGATGATTGAATATATGGGTTGGGGAAGAGCCTCCCCTATGTTTGAGCAAGACGATATGACGTACTTTATAGTACGGGTATCCCGGAAAGACCCAGTTCTCCCTTTCCATAGGGCGCTCCAAAGGACAGTTGAAAAGAACTGGGGAAAACCTGATAGCATTGCTGCAGTAGACCGCAATCTCCCAAAGAAGTACAGAACTTTTACTTCTGATCCAGAATTCCTGCGTAGACACCCTACGCCAGAAAGTCTGGTTATTCAGGCCGCTAGTACTTCCAGGCAGACAGCAAACCCAACCATACCTCCGGACAGGGAGGACAAAAAGGTTGATGCCTGGGCTCGTAAAGTTTTTACTTCGGGTAGCATGGCCTTGAAATCGACCAATGTCCCCTGTACCCTGGCCAGGTTCACACATACCCTGTGGGAATGCATTTCGGCGGCGGCTGAACATATTCCGGAAGGCGAGGAAAGGGAAGGCTTCCTGAATATAGTCAATGACGGGAAAGAGGCAATGGGGGAATGTCTCCAGTCTGGACTGGATACTGCTGATAGTATTAGCAGGTTCATGGCATCAGGCACAGTGCTATGCAGATTTGCGTGGTTGAGAAAGTCGGGGTTTGCACCAGATGTACAGACCACACTTCTCAACATGCCCTTTGATGGCTCGAGGCTGTTTGGTAGTAAGGCTGATGAGAGCCTAGAAAAACTACAGACCTCGAAAGCGGCAGCCAAATCTCTTAGTGCCTCCATGCGGCAGCCTCAGAAACCCTATTCGGGCTCGTTTTCCTGGAGGGGTCGTCCTTTTCGATACTACTCCTCTGTTGGTAGAGGAAGAGGACAGGCTTTTCAAAGGGGCAAGAGGAATGTCACTCATGGTGGATGAGCAAAGACTACAAGGCCATCTTCAGGAACGGCATCTATGCCCTCAGCCACTCCTGCAGCCGCCTCAAAATCTCTCTGAGGTCTTATCATACAAAACACCAGTGGGAGGCAGAATCTCTCGGCATCTAAAAGAATGGCAGGGCATTACTTCAGATGCTTGGGCACTGGAAACAGTGGCTCAAGGTTACTGCCTTCCCTTCCTAAAAAGACCTCACGATCATCCACTGGGAGCCAGCTCTACCAAAACTGCAGACCCGCTCCTTTTGCAGGAAATTTTAACCCTGCTAGAGAAAGGTGCAATAGAACATGTACCTGAAGTGGAGAAGAACAAAGGTTGGTACTCCCCTTATTTTCTCATCCCAAAGAAGGACGGAGGACTGAGACCCATGTTCAATTTTCTTAAGTCCAACAAGTTCCTCAGGAAGGACAAGTTCAAGATGGTAACCCTTTCTCAGATCCTTCATGCTCTCTAGCTCCAAGACTGGTTGGTATCATTGGACCTTCGGGATGCTTATTTTCATGTGCCAATCCATCCCAAGCACAGAAAATACCTGAGGTTCCCAGTTGGCGGTTCTCACCATCAGTTTCGAGTTCTGCCATTTGGGATGACCTCCGCTTCGAGGGTTTTCACCAAGTTGATGGCGGTAGTGGCAGCAAGTCTCAGGAGAGGGGGGAATCGCGTCTACCCCTACCTGGACGACTGGCTAATCAGAGCACATTCTCCAGAACAAGCTCAGGAACAGCTGTCGATCACCTGCCACTTCCTCCACAACCTGGCCTTCTCCCTCAATTTCAAGAAGTCCCACATGATACCATCCCAACAACTCCAGTTTATCGGAGCAGTCTTGGACACTTCCTTGGGCAAAGCCTCGCCACCCAAGCTGAGAGCTCTACACATACAGCAGATGGTAACAAAATTCCAGAAAGCCCAGCATCTGCCGGCCTTCGATTTCCTGAGGTTGCTCGGCTTCATGGCATCCTGCATTTTACTGGTGCCAGAGGCCAGACTGAAAATGAGATCTCTCCAATGGGCTCTCAGAACTCAGTGGTCCCAATTCTGGGGGAATATGTCAGATCTTCTGCAAGTCCCGAGCACAGTTGCTCAGGATCTATCATGGTGGGCTTGCAACGACAACATCCTCAAGGGAGAATCTTTTTGGCAACCATGGCCGGAGATAACAGTAGTGACGGACGCCTCACTCATGGGGTGGGGAGCTCACACCAACGATCTGACAGTCAGCGGACGTTGGTCTCCATCGGAGTCCAAACTGCACATCAATCTATTCGAGCTGAGGGCAATCCGACTAGCGCTGAAAGCCTTCCTGCCCTCCGTACAGAGAAAAAATGTCCTGATAATGACGGACAACACAGTGGCCATGTACTACCTCAACAAAAGAGGAGGCATAGGATCACTACCTCTGTGCAGAGAGGCAATGCAGCTCTGGTTCTGGGCAATACAAGAAGGAATCTCTCTATCGGCAGTTCACCTAGCCGGAGAACATGGCGGCTGACGCTCTGAGCAGACAGAGCACAGTCTCCCACGAGTGGGAGTTAGCTCAGGAAGTCCCTCTGGAGATCTTCGCCCTTTGGGGAACCCCTCAAGTGGATCTGTTCGCAACCACGGTAAACCGGAAGTGCGATCAGTATTGCTCAAGGAATTTTCCCCCGAGAGGAGCTCTAGGAGACGTGGTCATAGTGGATTGGGATTTTCCTCTGCTGTATGCCTTTCCTCCAGCCCCTGTGATTCCACAAGTAATCAGGAGGTTGAGAAAGTTCAGGAAAACCATGATCCTAATTGCCCCGGACTGCGCCAGGAGGACCTGGTACCCGGACCTTCTGGACATGTCCATCTGTCCTCCTGTACGTCTTCCACAAAGAGAGGATCTTTTCTCGCAAGAGGAAGGTCGGGTTCTCCATCCAGAGGTCAACACACTCAACCTTCATGCATGGTTTCTGAGAGGTTGAGATACAAGGATTGGGATCTTCCGGATGACGTAATGGAGATTTTGCTTTCGGCCAGAAGGCCAGAAACAAAATCCTTGTACTGGTGTTGTTGGAATAAGTTCAGTAACTGGTGCAAAGATAGGGATGTGGACCTTTTTCAATGTAGCACACCAGTGGTGCTTTCTTTTCTATTACATCTAGCCAATCTGGGGCTCCAAATCGGAACAATCAAAGGATATCTTGCTGTGCTGTCCAGTTCCTGAAAGCACTTACAATTGTGTATCCACCAATACCATTTCATGTTCCAACTTGCGATTGAAATTTAGTTCTTAAATTCCTAACATGTATACCATTCGAGCCTCTGCACTCCTGTCCATTGAGGCTTTTAACACTAAAGACTGTCCTTCTTGTGGCATTAACATCAGTCCGCAGGGTTAGTGAACTACAGGCTCTCTCATGTAAACCTCCATACACCACATTTTACAAAGACACAGTAGTTCTGAAAGTTAAACCATCTTTCTTACCGAAAATAGTTTCCGACTACCATTTGTCACAGAAAATTGTTTTACCAACTTTCTATCCTCCTCCTCATTTGGGAAAGGAAGAGGAGAGATTACATGGGCTGGACCCCAGGAGGGCCCTCAGCTTTTACATTGCAAGAATGACAAAATTACGTCAAGGCGACCAACTCTTTGTGGGCTACACAGGTCATAAATTGGGGTTAGCGGTGACAAAACAAACCATATCCCGCTGGATTATTCTAGCTATATTGGAATGCTACAGATTAGCGGGAAAAGACCCACCGGATGGGCTACGTGCTCACTCCACAAGGGGAATGGCTACGTCTGCGGCTTTGAGTTCCTGCAAAAGATATTTTCTCGGCTGTAACATGGGCATCAATGGATACTTTTATCAAGCATTACTGCTTAGATGTCTCCTCCACAAATGAGGGGCTATTTGCCAGAGCGGTACTTCACTCTGTACATGAAAACAAGAACTAGCACTCGCACCTCGCACCTCCACTGCTATGGGAGTCTATCACAAGGTGAGGAATACGTAGGAGGACACAAATTCATTTGAAGAACAAGTTACTTAACAACTGTAACGTTTTTTCGACTGGATGTTCCTCCCACGTATCCCTCATCGACCCTCCCAGCCTACCCCGCAGTACAGTTTTTCTTACAATGTCCTCTCACGATGGGCCTATCAGTCACAGCATTCGCCTGGATGGTCCACCAGTATTTCCTCGAAAAAAAAGAACTGAAGCCAGTGGGCGCGGCTCGAGCTATTTATACCATCAGTGACGTTGACACGGTACGGGCCATCGAGGGACATTCGACGCCACAGCCTCGAGCACAGCGCCCTATGGCGAAAAAAAATTCCGAAGCAGCGAATCTGGCGAAACACATTATCACAAGATGAGGAATACGTGGGAGGAACATCCAGTCGAAAGAACGTTAAAGTTAGTAAGTAACTTGTTCTTCTTTGTTCAGCGTTTAATAGAGGTTTTTCAGTACTCTTCCGTTCATGGCATGAGGCTTTTTCTCTCGATGGCTGAGCCTGGGTGTAAAATGGGGAACTGATGTAACAGGGTGCAGTGCATTCCTGAAGTATGGCAATCAACGTACTGTCCGGAGTTGAGGAGTGGCTCGGTCGAGCAACACAGCAATAGAGACACAGCGGCTAGCGGCACTGCGCCCACTGTTGGCATTTTCTGAGCAGCTGATGCTGGATGCGATATCATGATGAGCAATCGGTGGGAGAAGAATACATAGACATAGCATTACTGGTAAGTATTTTTTCCTTTTCGCCCTTGCTGATTGACTAACTCCATCTTACTCTTTGTGGCATTGCCTTTCATGCCACAGTTACAGCGCTGATTGGCATGTCTTCCAGTACAGATACCAGTATACTGGCAATACCGTTTAGCAAGGTCTGTTCATGACCTGCAGGCCACGTGTTTGGGCTTGGTAATCCTCTTAAAGTTAATGACTGTTAGTTTTCAACATGGATAGTAGTGTGAAGAAGTTATGAACTTTTAATGTTCATATTGTTTCTTCAAGGCCTTTCGTTTCACCATTAATAATTGTTGCACAGTGTAGATTCTGGTGGGTTTATCTGTCAAACTAATTGAACCAAAATTTAGCGACAGGAACATGGTATGTTTTCAGAGATACTGTGGTAGCTATAAAGCTTGGTTGTAACTGTGCCAATTCGTTGGTGACCAGCAAAATCAATGTCAAGGGTTTGTAAATTACAAATTCTTTACACATTTGATCCATCTACAAAGGTAGTGTTCGGGGTCAAGGGGGATTATGGATGGATGTTATTGTCTGCCCCTTGTGCCCCTAATACAGATGCTACTGTCCGCCATTGATGACTGTTTATTCATCATGCTAAATATAAAAGGAAATAATGTGTATAGATGTTGTACTGCACCCTACTGTGCTGCAGTAACATAAGGGTTCCTTCTTTGCTACAACTTTATCTGCACGTTGTCAAAAACATTAATGTGTAATTTATTTAACTGTTATTAATTCTCTGAAAGTGCTGCTTTTTGAGGGCTATTCAAAGAATTGTACTTTTCAATACCAATGTTCGATGATTGAATTATGGGATGTGGGGGGAGTGTTTGAATGAAATTCACTGTAGGGTGTGAAAAGGGCTCGGCTGTGAGGATATGAAATATTGCACCATAAGGGTTTGAAATGGTATGTACGTGTGTGAAAGCAAACTGATGATCTTGCTGTCCCATTTGCAGGTTGGAGGCTTTTTGACGACAGTACAGTTACCACTGTCGAAGAGAGTCAGGTGGTGACGAGATATGCATACGTGTTATTCTATCGGCGACGCAACTCTCCTGTGGAGAGGCCCCGTCGAGATCATGTGTCTGAACACCGAGCAGATAGTACGTCAGTGGAAGCAGCAGCCAGTCAGGTGAGGATTAAGTACAATTTGGTAGCACCAGTAATACATTGATACACATTGTCCTCATTTAGAAACATCCTCTGGGGTTGGTGGTGGTGAGTGGGGACATGTGAGAGCAATACAAAATCACTGAAGATTCAGACTTATAAAGCGTTTGTGTACAGGAAAGTTGAGTCGTTAATAAAAGCATTACATTCTATAATGACATCCCTGTCAGATCAGTGGCAAAAGTGCAGTTGATCTCTTTTTTCTGACTGCGCCTCTTAAAACAGGCTATGAAATTACTTCAGATATTTCTTCTTTGTATTGTGATGTTAATGTAAGTTGCACAGTGGGCAGCACATTCTTCACAAGGATTATTTATTTCTAAATACTCTTTGGGGCTTGAACTGAACGGTTGACTACTGAACTGCAGTAATCCCTCAGTAATCTTTGGAATGCTTTGAAATTGATATTTGAAAAAGAATGTTATGGTGATAGTTCCCTGGTGAGTAAAATGCCATGCTGAGGTGGCATTCCTCATTTTCAGTCTCTGAATTTACCATTTCATATTGAAATGTCTGCAAATCGGTTGACAGTGATTTGCAGCTTTTTCCTATTTAAGGAAGAAATCTGTATTTACAATGCCTATTTTGGAACTTTTACCAATTGATATATTTTATTTATATCGTGCCCATACACAATTGTTTCAAGGCGCGACGAGGCATGGGAGGGGTAACAGGGAGGACAAAACAGCGATCTTGCTATGCCCAGTGACATTGAGAACGCACAAGTGCACGGGAGAGGGAAGGGGGGAAGTGCAAGGGGCGGAGGAGGCTTTGAAAGTGCTGAACACATGAACAAAACAGCAGGTGGCAAGTGCAAGAATTAAGCACAGACCACGGGTGTCTAATAAGTGCTGGTAAGGGGACTGATGGGTTGCAGATACAGACCCAAGTGCAAGGCTTGTCAAGAGCAGTGCGGGGATGCAGCTGGGTGGGCAGGGATCTGTGTCAGAGTTCAGAGGGTAGCCAGGTGCCCAGTGCAGAAACAGGGAGAGATCAGCAGGGGAGAGGTAGAGAGAAGTCAGAAGCAAAGAGGAAGGTCTTGAGGTGCTTCCGGAATTGAAGATGGTTCTCAAGTTTCAGAGTGGCAGGGAGGCTGTTCCAGAGGGAGGCCCCAGCCGAAGAAAGAGATCTACCAGCAAACTCTTGCATGGAGAAGCGACTGACCCCGAGGGAGTTGGAGGTGGAAGAGTGAATAGAGAATTCACAAGTATCCTTATTCTTATATGGATTAACAAAATACTCAGAAACAGGTTTGACTGCGGCCTTGGAGTGGTATAATCACTACTTCTTTCCTTCCTTTGTATCATTTTCTTCTCTTTAATATTCTTGAGGCTGCCACTTTAAATAATAGGACAAATACCATCTGGGTAGTTGTGAGAATATTACCTGCTGCAACTCAATTCATAAGTGTTTCCTCCATCTATGTGGTTGCTTGCTACACACAACCGTTAAAAATGCTCCTCTGAAATGTAGGTTAATTATTTTCTCTTTCACATGGAGTACCTTTAGGGTCTCACATTTACATCTTAACATTGAAGGAAATCTCCCAGCACCTTGCCAAAGTGCTTTAAGAAAAACCTTTAGATAATATTGTTTGCTCTTGTTATTTTCATGCCACAAACGTTCTAAACTGTTATCCTGCCCAAACAGTATTTTCGTTGTTAGGTCAATGTAAGACGATAAATAGATTTTATTTTTTAGGCATGGTTATTAGATATGCATCTTTTTCTTGCATACTATTTTTCAAAACATTGTATATTGTCTATTTGCAATTAGAATTATTTTCTATTTTTACACAGTGAGTTTCTACATTATCTGTATTTTTCCGGTTTGTGTATGTGTGCACATTTTGTTCATGCTGGTCATAAAGCGGTGTGGTTGTTGAAAGGGGGAGAGAGGATGTAAATATGAAAAGGTTTCTGTCATACAGTAGTGTTCACTGCTTTCTGACTCCCAGGGGCTTTTTTATAGTTGTGATATTCACACTTACTCGCTGCTTTGCAAAAAGGGGAAAGCCAAGATACCCTTCTATCCCTTTTTTTTTGCCTATTAAAGAAATAAAACAAACCACCACAAATATAGATTGGTGAGTGCTGATGTCGGCCTACGCACACCTTTTATGATATGATAAGGCATTTATAACACGCCTATGCACAAGTGTTTCAAGGCGCGACGCGGCAAGGGAGGGGGAACAGAGGAAAGACAGACAACGATCCTACTAGGCCAAGTGTCATTCAGATTGCGCAAGTGCATGGGAAGGCATTGCTAATATGGTTCCAAAATACCTATGTTCTTAAAAGCAGCAACACTGGTTATTTTATATTCAGTGTAAAGGTTTGTGTCCCTGTAACACCCTGTTCAGATTAATACTTTTTTACTTTACTTTATTACATTTCTAGAGCGCATCCATAGACCCATGGGTGTGAGGGCTCAGACAATAGACAAACGTGACAAATAACAAGCAAAGGCTTTCCTAGAACCAGAAAGAAGCCAGCGAAAGGATATCAGATGGAGTACTAATTAAAGTACAACCAAATGTAGCTTCAAATAAATGTAGTTTTAGTATTTTATAACACTCAAGGTTGTTTGAGGTATAATAGGTCCTATATACAGTGCAGACACTGAAGGAGCTCCAAATTTACTGTTCTAAAACTAAGGAATAGTAAAGGGGGAGGCTTGAGGCTTAGAGCAGAGATATCGCCTTAGTATGGTAATCGGGTCCATCCTTTGTATCACACCTACAATTCTAAGATGTCAGGGAGGTTTACTGTGATGTTATTGCTGAAATAACAGTGACGTGCAATTACAAAGTGCAATAAATATTGCAATAAAGAATATCAACATGCCTTTTACATTACCCATTGTAAAAATACCTTTTTTCGCGGCCCCTCTCCTACTCCTAAACTCTCCTAGTCTCCCTCCCCTTTATCCTAATTTTATTCTAAATCTATTTTTTTTCTTTTTTTACACCTGAAACTCACCCCTATCATTAAAACCTTCTTGCCTTTATTTCGATATTTTTTCCTCTGATCTGTGTTTTATACCCACTCTATTAATTCTAGCAATATTTCATTATCTTTGTAAATTCAGTTATTATTTCATGCAATATTTTCACTGGATACCTGCCAGGGAGAGTCCAGGAAAGCACTGATATGGTTATCAATACTTTATCTGCATTTGCGTCCAGTATAGCGCTAGTTGCTTCCAAACTGGATTGGCACTATAGAAATTAGCATACATTTTAACCTATTATGTGATGATTCTCCCCACCAACTTTGTTCAGTTTGGAAGAAACTCAGTATCTCATTCAGATAGGTCCCAAACAAACACGCAAAGATTATCAGCTACTGTAGTTTTGCATGTTTAATCTCTCCAGAGAACAAGAGTAAACATAGTAAAATATTGTAATAGTTGAAAATAACCAATATAAAGCCAAATGTGTGTATATTTGGGGAAAGAAAAAACATTTGAAAGTGCTATGTGGTTGAGGATAAGGACTGACTGGTTTGATACTGTTATGCATGGATTAGGCTATCCGGATAACATCTACAGTAGGATGCAGGTGAATGGCAAAAATAGAACCAATAGCTCCAAGTGTTGCGGACCACAAATAGGAATGCCATAGATATGTCTTGGTGGCTTAATTTGGTACGAAACTGCTTTAAAGTCGCAACACAATGTCTGATTCTTGAAACAACCCGAATGTGCCTCGTACATATGATTTACCCATCTACATGGCCCAAATGCAAACCATTCTGATGGATAAACGATCCTAGTGATGCCACAAAGGATTTAAATTTATAGTTTTCCATTGCTATGTTAATGACACCTGTGATGATAGAAGAAACTTGTCACGTCTCCCCAAGGGGAGCCCCTCCGAGTGAGGCTACGGAGGTGAGCCCGCTCCTCAACTCCTCCGTAGGCATTGAGACAAGTGGGACCTCACCTGGACACTCCCCTTTAGGGGGACAATGACTTCCGTTTCTGTGAGGAACACCCAAAGCCACGCCATGAAATGGAATATATGGGACTGTCTCTCATATCCAATACTTTCAATTGTCGAGACTTGGAAAAAGGAGGAGCTAAGATATGCTACCCACAAGAGAAAAGAGCAGCTGGCTCTTTAAGTGAAAAGCCTAGACCCATGGGGACAAGTGGATTTAAGGAGGAGTGTTTGTTAACTCCAGAGAAGGAAGAGAGCTTGGAGTGAGGATTGTGTGGTGAAGCAGGGGAGGTCCCTTGGTAACGCCATGCTAGCTGGATGCAGGGCCGTGAACGAGCGCTGTGCCTGCAAAATCCAACCTTGCTAGGAGCCAGCAACAGAGAAGCTATCCCCTTGGAGGCTGTACGAGACACTGACCGGAGCTTGAGTAGCGGTGGTGGCATGGCCACAAGATTCCTGTGGTGGGCAGGCTACCTGGGTAATGACGTTGAGGGGCAGCTATTACAGCTGATGCTGTTCCCCAGTGAGGAATACTGAAGCTTGGAAAGAAGATTAGACCCGTCGGGCGAAGATGCAGGCGATGAGAGGAACGAAGGAGAGAACGCCCGGAGGTACTCGGAACAGTAAGCAACCACGAGACATTCACACCTGAAAGAGAAGGTAACGGGGGAACCCGAAAGGAACCAAAGCAGAGATTATTATAGGACCATTGAAACTCATCCCAGTAGAAACGAGAACAGTGAAAAAGTCAATCTGACCAACTTTACCAGTAAAAGTGAAAGAAAGCGAATCGTAACCCACCCTGAAAGGGAAACCAATACAGTTGGAAGAGAAAATGATTTGTTGCTAAATGGGTCTTAACTAAATGACAGAGGGAGAATACCAAGTAATCCTTGTTAGGGAGCATTCTCAGAAGTGTGCCAATTCCCTTCTACTTTAGAGACTCCCAGCTTTTTTGCCGGACTTCAGGACTTTTAATGTCTAACCTGGAGAGAGTGAGCCCTTTTTCTCACTCTCTCAAGTATTCTTAATGTGATTTGGACTGTGTGTTTCTTTTAACGTTGGACTCTAACAAACGCTATAGGCAACATCTTTACATTGTGACACACAGCACCTTCACGGCTGTGTCTCCCATAGGAAATCTGTCTCTTTATTTCCCAAAGGTTTAAATACCTTTTCTTGGTGAAACAACTTTTTCCAAGAGCAGTGAAGTGAAATTGACTTTACTTACATTTTGTAACTTTCTAGACCCAGCACACACTATTTTACCATAGGGTGCTGGAGGAGTTACTTAGTATCCCCCTTTGTCTAGTTTCTAATGTATTATGTTTGTTACCCTTTTTACAATTAATGGCTGGTGATATGATATGATATGGCATTTGTAACGCGCCTATACACAAGTGTTTCAAGGCGCGACGAGGCAGGGAGGGGGGAACAAAGGGAAGACGGACAACGATCCTACTAGGCCAGGTGTCATTCAGACCGCGCAAGTGCAGGGGTAGGGGGAAGGGAAAAATGCAAGGGGAAGGGGGAGGGGGGAGTGCAATACAAATAGTAGAATAGAAATAAAATAATAAATAAATAGGGCCAGCTGGTGGCAAGTGCAAGGTAAGTGCAGACAAGTGCTGGGGAGAAGGTGAGGGGGCTGTAGTGATACAGAGACAGTCCCGCAGTGCAGGGGTTGCCAGGGAGGCAGTGCAAGTGAAGAGTGACTGGGTCCAGGACCGAGGTCGGTGAGAGTGGCCCAGTTGCAGGATTAGTGCAGTTTTGGTGAAGAATTTAGCAGGGGAGAGGGAGAGAGAAAGCACAAGCGAAGAGGAAGGTTTTGAGGTGCTTCCGGAACCGGAGATGGTTCTCCTCAAGTTTCAGGGAGGCAGGAAGGCTGTTCCAGAGGGAGGCACCTGCCGCGGAGAGAGATCTACCGCCAGCTCGTTGCTTCGAGAAGCGGCTGACCCTGAGGGAGTTGGAGACGGATGAGCGTAGGGCTCGGGAAGGAAGATATTTAGGAAGAGAGAGTTGAAGGTATTTAGGCGCCAGGCCCCAGAAGGCCTTGTGGACAATGCAGAGGGTTTTGAACTTAATCCTCGCAGCCACTGGGAGCCAGTGTAGAGATTTCAGTCCTGGAGAGATACGGTCCCTGGGCTTGAGGCCAAGGACAAGTCTCGCAGTTCTGTTCTGGATGAGTTGCAGAGGGCGGAGAGTGGAGGCAGGCAGATTAAGATAGAGGCTGTTACAGTAGTCCAGCTTCGAGAGAACCAGGGCTCGGGAGACAGTGAGCTTCTGGGGGAAGGAGAGGAAGGGAAGAATACCTCTGAGGAGGTGCAGCTGGTAATGTGACTTCTTAGAGACGTCAGATATATGAGGAGAGAAGGAGAGTGTGGAGTCGAAGATGACCCTGAGGTTTTTTGCCTTGCAGGTAGGAGCAGGAAGAGGGCCAAGAGAGGCCGGCCAGAGAGCTGCAGGGAAGGAGGGAGTGGGTGTGCCGATGAGTAGGATCTCAGTCTTACTAGCATTAAGGCAGAGGTCATTGGCAGCACACCAATCCTGGATAGCAGACAGACAGTCAGAGATGAGGGAGGGAGAGGAGGAGGCCGAGGGTAGCCTGAAAATGAGCTGGGTATCATCCGCATAGCACTGAAAGTTGGGGCAGAGGGCGGCGATGCGGTGGGCAAGGAGTGCCAGATACTGGTTGAACAGCCAGGGAGAGAGATTAGATCCCTGGGGAACGCCACAGGTGGAGAAAAAGATGTCAGAGGGAAAGGACCCAAGTTGGACCTGGGAGGGTCGATTGGAAAGGAAAGAGGTCAGCCACGCCAGAGCCTGACCAGTGATACCCAGGTTATCACGGAGACGGTTGAGCAGGATGGCATGGTTGACAGTGTCAAAGGCAGAAGAGAGATCGAGCAGAATGAGAACACACAGAGTGTTGGAATCGAGGTTTAAGAGCAGATCCTCACGGATGTTCAGGAGAGCAGTTTCCGTGCTTCTGGCCGCTCTGAAGCCAGATTGATGGTCATGGAGACTGTCAACAGCTTCAGCATGGAGGTTAAGCTGGGAGATGGCCAGTTTCTCCAGGAGCTTGCCCAGGAAGGGAGTGATGGAGATTGGGCGATAGTTAGCCGGACAGTAGGGGTCGGCAGAGGTTTTCTTAAGGAGAGGGTGCACAAGGGAGTGCTTGAGGGGGGATGGGAAAACTCCAGAGGCGAAGGAGTGGTTGCAAAAGTCAGCCAGGGCAGGAGCCAGGGAGTCGATGTGGTCCTTGATAGTTTTGGAGGAACAGGGGTGAATCTGTTTAGACGAGACTTTCATAGATCGGACTTGTCTGGAAACCTCGTCAGCAGAAAAAAGGGGAAAGGCAGAGAAGGAGGGAGGAGGGGTGGCTGCAGAAGGGCCAGAGGAGGAGCAGGGAAGAGAGGGGGGGAGGTGATAGGAGGAGAGTGAGGACAGGATGTCCTGAGTTTTAGAGATGAAGTGGGAGGCCAGTGCAGTGCAGAGGGCCTGGGAGGGGACAGTAGAGGTAGAGACTGCAGCAGGGTTGGCAAGCTCCTTGCAGATTTTAAAGAGCTCAGCCGAGTTGTTAGATGCCGCAGAGATGCGGGCTTGGATAAGGGCTCTCTTCTTGGTGAGAACAGAGAGACGGTATTGCCTTTGGAGCAGGCGGCAGGCCAGTTTGTCAGAGGATGAACATGAAGCACGCCATTTCCTCTCTGCCACCCTGCACTTGCGTTTTAGGGTGACGAGATCCGAATCATACCAGGAGTTACATTTGGCTTTGGGCTTCAGGCGGATTTTCATGACAGGGGCAAGGATATCAAGAGTATCAGATATAGCAGAGTGGAGCAAGGAGAGGGCTGTGTCAGGGTGGGAGTCAGCCGAGGTGGGAGGGGGGGGAGCGAGAAGGTGGCAGCGAAAGCCGCAACTGACACGCGCTTCATGGGTCGAAAGACCGAGAAGGTGGGTGGCAATGATGAGGGTGGCTTTGCCTGTGGGGTAGGGAGGGTGAGGTGGGAGGATAGGAGAAAGTGATCACTCCAGGAGAGAGGAGTGGAGAGAGGGACAGAGAGGGGAAGGTCAGAAGAGATCAGAGCATCAAGAGTGTGCCCTGCAGAATGAGTAGGCCCAGACGGGAGAATAGAGAGTGAGAGAGAGTCGCAGAGGTCACGAAAGAGTCCAGTGGGGGGACAGGAGGCATCCAGGTGGATGTTGAAGGCACCAAGAAAGAGGAGTTGAGTGGTAGAGGACAGGAGTGAGGAGGAGAGGTCAGCCCACTCAGAGAGGAAGGAGGAAAGTTGACCAGGTGGCCGATAGATAGTAGCCACGGTAAGGGAATGGCTAGGAGAGAGAGAGTCGGCAGACAAGACATTCAAAAGAGGAGTAGGTCTGCGTAGGAGTGACAGTGGCAGGAATCCACTCCGGGAAGATAAGGGCTACCCCCCCCCTGCACGGTTGGGTCTTGGCAGGGAGAGGATCTTGTAGCCATCAGGTAGGAGTGTGTCAAAGCTGGTGACAGAGCTGGCCGTGAACCATGTCTCAGTAAGACCGAGGACGTCAATGTCCAGTTCCTCAAGAAGGCGGCAGATATCAGAGGAATGCCTGATGGCAGAGCGAGCGTTGAGTGTGGCAATGTGGAGAAGGTTGCCATCCTTGAAGGATTTCCGGGGAGGGGTACAGATCAGAGGTACGCCCTGCGGCGGTGTAGAAGAGGGAGGTGAAGAAGGAGCAAGAGAGGGGGCAGGGAGGGAGGGTAGAGGCAAGGTAGCCGAGGACAGATGAGGGGGGACAGCAGGGGAGGAAAGGAAGTTGATGAGGCGTGGGAAGCGTCTATCAAAGAGGTGAAGGTTGGCCTGAGGACCTTGGATCAGGACAGTCCCATTAGCGTAGACATTAATGATGGCCTTAGAGGAGAGGAAGGAGGCCAAGAGGACATCCCAACGGGTGCCACCATTAATAGGAGAAAGGAGAGAGCACAGAGACCATATGAAGGGTCCATAGGTCAGGCGAGGGCACGAAAAAGAGGATGTCGGTAAGAGTTTCCTTGGAGCAGGCACTAGTGTAGGTGTCAGCGATAGGGAGGCCTGGGTTGGAGACCAGGATGTCCTTTTTAAACTTTTTCCTACCAGATTTAGTGAGGAGAGCAGGATAGTCAATAGAGAAGCAGTTAGAGAAGATGGGCGAGATAGAGAGCACCATGGAGTAAGGGGGAAATGGGGGGGAGACAGACGAGACAAGAGCTTGCAGGCAGGAAGTGAGCGGCAAGCCCAGGTTTATCACATTTAGACAGTGAGTGCGTATTGGGTACAAATGCCACCTAAGTTTGAGAATCCTGCGAGGGGGAAGAAACCAAGTTTACCACATTTAGACAGTGAGTGCGTATTAGACGCACTCACTGTCTAAATGTTAGACGGCAGTGGTTTACTTTTTACTACCATTATGTGTTTGTACCGCGGGCTGTGTTCACAGCCACATTAAAGCACCCGTGGGTGCCCATTTCGTCAAATTGGCCCGGTCTTCTTTTTTAGCCCTTTCTTGTTGGAAAGGTTCTTCTTGAGATGTATTAAACCAGGTTTTGTCCCTTTGTTTTGTCTTTGGTGGGATTCATGAGTGAAGCCCGCCTCTGGCTCCAGTATGTCTGGCAGGGGCAGGAAGTGAGGGTAGTGCCCGAATCTCCCTGTGCTTAATCAGTTTGGTTACAGGAATGCACCCAACAGTGATTGGCCGGCTGGCTGTCCGGCAAGGACAGCCACCCTACTGTGTGATTGACAGCTAGGCTGGAATGAATGGGAGAAACCTGCATAAAAGGCAAGTCTTTTTGGATTGGAAGGCAGAGTCGACCACAGGACGAAGGAATCAAAGAAAAACTTGGAAGAGATGCCTGCTGCAACTCCTGGACCGTTGGTGTGCCTGGTGAAGCCCTGCTGCTGTGCTGAAGCTCTGAATTTGCCTCGACTAGAGAAGCCCTACAAGGACGACTTCTCCCATTTGAGTTGATGGGACCAATCAAAGCCAAAGTAAGCCTGTCTGGATATCCTCTCAACGCTGGCTGTATTTCCACTGCTGCTGCTGGAACTGTGTTTCAGGGAGAGGAACACCAGATTGTGTGCGTTGCTTTTAAGTCGGACCCCAGCGCCAGGAAGATCCTCCGGACTTCCCTGAAGCAGAACTGACCAAGCCTGAGCCACCTCCACAGAGTGCTCGACCCCAGATGTGAGGAAGGTCCAGAGTGGTATCCGAAAACCGTGGTGTTGCTATTTGCTGTCGGACGCGAGGAGCTGAAAAACTGAAGAACCGCTGAATTGAAGTTTGCCCATTGCTGCAACTGACAAGGAACAGAAGTCCCAAGAAGCTAACATGAGAATTAACTGGCAAAACCGACCTGACTCAAGGAAAGTTGTTATACCAAAGAAAGGGATCAGCAAGAGCCTTTTGAGAGATTTGCATGAGTTGAATAAGAGTAGTCGGAGAAAAACTATTTAAAAATTGCATGTTAAACTGGACTTTAAAGACTAAAAGAAAAGTGCAAGAAGCACCTACCAGGGGAAGGGAGACCTTATCCTGCCCTTATCCTTTTTGGTTCAACTTAGTGGGAGGGTCAGATAATATTAGTGTTTGGACGGTGTGCTCCCTCTTTTTGGACATTACAAGGTGACTGACAAGCACCTTAGTTTGTAAAATAGGTTAAGAACACCCCATAGTGATAGGGATAGTCAGGTTTTCACACTATTTAATAATCATTCTAAAGATGCCCTCCGAGAGACTGCGTCCTTCTGATCCGCCACACTCCTGAAGTCAAAAAGTAGTTGTTTGATAACTTTTACATCCCTGCCAATATTGTGCCTTACTGTTCATTGTGCCATTGGGATTTTATCCCTACCAATGTAAAACAACCTTTTGCAGGAATGGCCCAGTCTTCGTGATTACTCTTGTAACCTAGCATCAACACCACTCCAGCTGTCCCTAATAAATAGAAAATGTTTCCTCTACACACAGATAGCACCCCTCGATATTGGCATGAGATGTGAGCTGTACCCCAGGTTGCTAAGAAGCACATTGGAAGGTCACTGCTGGCAGGGTTGAATCGCATACATTCTTTAGGTAGCACTCCTTCGCATTGAACACTGCCATGAATGAAACAAATATTCTTAAATACAGATATGGGTATTGTTCCAATACCTTATGTCCTTCGTGCATCTGCTCTAGCTGTTGCACACTAACACTAGTGACTTGCAGAAACAGTTCAACTTGTCTATCTACTGTTACGTATAAGATGTGTTTTAGTCAGTTTAGTCTTTCTACATTCCTAATGGATTCCTTCATCCCGCAGATTCCGATCTCCATTGCCAGCACAAAGAGGGCGCAGAGCAGCTTGAATGTTGGGTACATTATAAATAAAGCTGGCTGGGAATTGTGACCTCGGTTGCCTTTTTTTCCACACCCACCCACTTTATGCTTTGGGAACCCCGCTTGGCTAAATGTTGCCCAACCCCAGAATCTACTCTGGCTTTAAGCGCTGTGCCTATTGGGGTAGACAACTGTCCGTCTCTTACCCCACAGGATCTGCCTGTACTTCTTGGGAGAAGAATCACAATCTACAGGGTTGCTGTTTGTTCCATCTATGAACCCCAAGTCCTAAATTGTTCACCCTTTGCCCCAGTGGCAAAAGAACCTCCTTTTCAAGTTCTTTTGCTTGGAGTGGGGAAAGTTGGTGGAGCAAAATAAACATGTTTTTCATGTCTGGAAGGACAGGCGGAAAAAGAAGCGGAAGTCCTGCTTCCCTAGCGACTCTTCAAAGCACCATTCGTCTACATTAGCACAAGAAAAGTCAGTACTCCTGGTCAAAGGATTCCGCAGAGTACTACAAGTGCCATTTCCAACCTAATCCTCTACTTCTGGCTGAAAAAGCTTGACACTTTAGTCAAGAGCCTGGCACTGAACACTTCAAGCCCAGCAGTGTTGGTGCCGATGGGGCCCACTGCACTAGGAAGAGCCAACACTCCTTCCGGTGTCAACACTTGGCATGCCTTGTGTTTCTTACCAGAGGGCAAAGGGGGTGGAAAACCTGGGGTTTTCAGTACCCACCAGGCCCAAGGTTCTGTTGAACTGACCAACATCCTGGATGAGAGTCCTCCGAGCGTAACCCTACTGCCTTTCTACTGTGCCGTGGAGGCCCCAGTGTTGATGGTATTAGAGAAGCCAGCGTTAATCCCCCATGGTGGACTGGGACAGTGTGAAAAATAAATCTCCCTGCGGCCTCATATCCAGCTTTTCTCTTTACCCTGAGAGTTTGGTGGAGCAGGCAGCTATGACGCATTTTAAAACCACAGTTGGATGGTGTTGGGGCGGGGCAGCCAGGGTATTAGCTTTTGGCAGACTTGGTCTGAGAGCAGTTAATGCATCCTTCGCTTTGGCGAAACACTCTTTTAGCCAATCTCTTAGGGGGCAGAGAACTTTGGCTCCGGGGATGAAGGAGGAAAGGAGGGCCTTTGTGAAGGACAGCAAACGAGCTACTGTGGTGGGTCGGAAGAAAAGGCAGACAATTAATGGACATTTCAATGCTATGTATTAAATAATAAGGATATGTTAAAGTCTATCTTTTCCTCATTGCTAGAAGGTTATCCCTGCCTATTTAAATAACTAAAGGTGATATTCAGTCATCGGGTAGTCCAACGGAATATGTCCACCGCCCAAAGATGGTTCGAACGGATCCTACCACTATTTTAACTAAATTAAACTAAGAGAATATTTCCCCTCTTCTAGTTTGTCTGACGAAAAGGTCTCTTATTTATTTCCATTTCCTCCTTAATATGAAATCTTTAAATAATCTTTACCAACTTCTGGATTCATTCATGTAACTCTATTTCACAATGTTCTTGTGTTTTATCGCCCCTTTTCTGGTAGCTTTTCTGCCGTCTTTTATATAATTTCCTATACTTTGACCCAGGCTTGTATGTCTTCCTGTTTCTTTTAACTCAGGCGTCCTCAATTGGGGGGTGGAGGGGGGTATACTTTCTTGAGTTTGAGTCCACCTCCGCCCTCTTTATCACAGTAGCATAGTTCCACTTAAATGAATTTGTTTAGTAACTCGTCAATTCCACTGGGACAAGTTTCCCCCACTTTATAATGTCCCAGCGGCCTCCCGGTACTCCCGTTCTCGCCGTTAACTCTGGGTCTGCAGGAGAATCTTCTCGGGCTTGGAACTCTCTAGTTGATTTATCCTGTTCAGCTCCTTCCCACTCCATTTTTATCTCCAGCCAACTGTACTACACTAGCTAGGACTGATGTCAAAAATAGACTATTGCAATTCCCTTTATCTTGGCACCAACCTTTGCAATATCAATAAGCTATAGATCATCCAAAACAATGCCATTAGAGCTGCACTAAATATCCCCAGGAACCAACACATCTCTGAGACCAGACGAAGCATCCGATGGTTCTCAGTAACGCAAATAATCTCTCTGAAAACACTTGCTCTTACTCACAAATGCCTCACTGACCAAGTGCCAAGCTACTTGGCCAATAGATGCTCTATCCACACCTCCAACAGACCCCTCAGAAGCACCCAGACCAACTGCTTATCCATACCCCGCTTCAACTTTCAGAGATCTGGCGGGATCAATTTCCCAGTCATGGCTGCGAAACTCCGGAACTCGCTCCCCAACCCAATAAGAGCTGAACCATCCTTCCAGGCCTTCAAAAACAAGGCCAAAAGCTAGTTGTCTGCCCAAGACCTGCCCCTGACTCAGACTGCTCGTTAGCTACCTCTTATATGCTAGCCTACAGCTCACTCTTGTGTAAATATGTAATTAACTGTCCTGCTTATGTATATAATTTTGTAAATGCTTTTGTTTGCTTATACGGTGTTGTAACCCAAGTGATACACTGGGATGCCTTTTGGGCCTGGTGCGCTATATAAATAAATACAAATCCTCCTCCTTGGCGCTGCCAGTGAGCGTCTTTGACTCTCCAACTGGGTGGTTTTGGCGGTGTTCGAGGGCTGCACCGGTCACCACAAAGCTGTCATGGTCAATCCACCATGGAGATTAGCATTCCCCTCTCCTCTGCTTTTCTTACCCAGTAAACACTGGGCCTCCACCATTTTCCCTCTGGCATTCAGGAGCTTTCCCAGTTGCAGGCTATGCAGCTCTCCAACACTCCGCCTCCTTCAGGCGTCACTTTGTCATGGGGCTTCCCCTGCTTACGCTCATCCCTGTGCTTCGCCTCTTCTTCTTCATTGCCCACTTCTCAGTTATTTGTATGTCTTGTTTTAATGAGACAGATACTTTAATTGTTGACCAAGGTACATTTTAGTTTGCCTTCAGCCAAGTCTCTGGGTGCTGTAATGTTCTTCATATCTGATAGTCCCATATATGCCACTAGCATGGAGGTTCCAGGGTGTTCCTCACTGGAACGGGGGTCCTTGTCCCCAAAGGTCGAGTCCCTTCCAGTGAGGTCCCAGTTGCCAAGACCCCCAGGTAGAAGGTTGTGGAGCGGGTTCACCTCCCTAGCGTCAAAGGGGGAGTCTCCCCCTTGGGTAGAAGTGACAAAAACCTTTGATTTGTCACACTACATACCGATTTTTGCAGTCTGGCCTTGACCGGGCTGATTGCTTGGTGTGGGCCAAGGACAGAGGGTCAATGCTAGAAGGCTCTCTTTGGATGCAGACATCTGGATTTACCCCGGATGTCCAGGCTAAGTTGCTGGATGCGACCTTTGAAAATCACAACCTCTTTGGGGCTAAGACGTGTTAGTCCCTTTAGAGGTTTTAGGTCTAAAAGACCACAGCCAAATCATTTGGTTTGTCATTTAACAACTGCTAGCTCAGCCCTGAGAGGTCAAGGTTTAGCCTTCACCACTTCTGGCATTGCCACCTCACTGATACTCACAGCGTTCCATAGTGCAAAGCCTCTTTAAAGGTGTCTGTGGGCATGCCATCCAATTGAGGAAAGAATTTCCATGTTACTCATGCAGTGGTGCTTAATACTGATGTTTGGGCCTTACAAACCGAGTCAATGCAAGTATCTTGTGGAATCTATGTAATAATCTTTTGGAAGATGTGTGTGTGTCTCTCTGTCCCTGTCCACACATAGTGTTCTATGTGTGGATATCTTGGGGGTTAGTTTACTGCGTCCCCTTTTCTTAATGCCTTCACTTCCTCACACCCCTCTCCTTCTAGAGGTGGTGCATCAGCTTCTAGCAAAAGGCCCCATCAAACGGTTGCCCCAGGTAGAATGAGGGAGGGACTGGTACTATTTACTTTCTGGTTCAGAAGTAGTTCTGGGGGTGCTGCATGCCATCCTAGATTTGAGGCTTTTAAACCTCTGCAAAGACAAGTTTAAGATGGTCACCTTAGCTCAGACCTAAATTTGCAGGACAGATTGGTATCCCTGGATATCCGGAAAGCCTACTTCCACGTGCTGGCTGGCTGGGAAGGGTAAACCCAGTTATCGTGCTATAGCTGCGGAGGGGATTTGGTGCTCTTGTATACAATGATTGTATTAGGCCTTTAAAATATGCAAGCACGTAAAAAGTATATTTAAATGTTGTCCCAACATGATTAAAACAGATCTATACATTCACTTTTAGGCGAAATAGGAAAGCTTTTGATTCAATAACCAGTTAAACACAGGTAAGTGATACATTTGAAGTAGAAAAAACACTAGAATAACAATAGAGGAGTTTCCCTAGCTCTTAGAAAGTCCAAGATATTGACTATGCCAGTGATTATGAAAAGAGGAAAAGTAAAAAGGTTAGGAAAAGTTTTTGTAAATAAAATGATTCAATCCCATACTCTAGGATGGGTTTAGGAAGTGATCCTTGACCTGGGCTCCACCGGCCAAAGTCATGAGTGATTTAGGAACAGGACTGGGCACCAATTTAACTGTATTGGTGGAGGGAGGGTGTACAGAAACAGGTATATTAACTTACCACCTCGATTCCGAATTCTCCAGGGACCACTGCTTAGGCTTTGGATTCCGTTGGGGGGGGACACAGTCTTATGTGCTTGGTCCCATGGAGGTAGGCCCAGGGGGGGGTTGCTTGTTCAGCAGTCACTTTCGGATGCAGGATTTATTTTTGGTCAGTCACGGTAGAACACCTGAAAGAAGAAGACGCCTCCAGAGTGCAATGAAAATGTGTTGCAGCAGGAGTTGCCACAGTCTGGTGGCGACAGGTGATCTGCAATAGAACAAAGGCTGAAAATGTAAGAGCAGCCATTTTGTTACACAAGTTGAAGATCCTCCATGTTGCAAGGATGCACCTGGAACGGTGATGCCTGCAACAAGGTAACCCAGTAAAGAGCTGATCATTGCACTGGTTTGTCCAGGGACCCTACTGAAGGCTCTAAAGGCACATATCCTTGAGCAGGGGTTGAGACTGGTTGTTCCCACCAGTCCAGAGATCATGGCACCAACAATTGTTGTCTTGAGATCAGATCGAGAAATATGGCTTCAATGGGACATCACTGGTGTTGGTCAGCTATATGGGCTGTCCTCTGGTCAGCTGGCTGCTCTTCTTCGTAGAGAACTTGGCTCCAACAATAGCTGCAGGAGTCCTCCTTTTATCAAATCTATGCACTTGGAACATGCCCATGCCCACAAATGGCAAGCTTCTGCACCAATCAAACAAACAGTGGCTATTTAATCACGGATAGGCACTGGCCACGACATCTTCCCAGCAGCAGACAGTCCCAGCCTCCAATGCGGGATTACACACAAACTGCCCCTTTGCCCGTGAACGCAGCTGTTCCCCTCGGAAAAAGGGCTTTCCATATATTGTATTTCCTGATCTGAGAAGGCAGAAAGGAGGCCAAAGATCAATAAGGTGAAGGACAAGCAAAGACCTTGTGGCACCGCCATCTTAGAGTGCTAGCCACCTTTAGAAGTGCTTTGTGTTAAATGCAAAAGTGCACAAGTAAAATGTTACAAAAACGGTAGAGGAATAACTGCTGCTACCAGCTCATCCTGGACACATTGTGAAAGTAGTCAGAAAGCAAAAAAAATGACCATAACTGCACTTCACTTTAAGGTGATGTGTGCAAAATCAACAATACAAGAAATTCACGAAGGGATACATAGTGCCTCAGTACTGATAGTCTTATGGACTGATCAGTTTCCGCACAAGAATGAGCAAAAAAGCAAGGGATGTACCTCCAAAAAGTCAGGTTAGGATTCAATGGAAAAAGAAAGGTTGCCCTGTCGAAGGCTATAGAAGGAAAGAAGCAAAAAGAAAGGCTTTCCTAACAGTCAGTGAGGGCAGCTACCATTGTTCTTTGGGCTGTTGACCGGTGAGGCGCCACTGAGGAACAACCAAAAATCTGTTGCTGGTGTGGTCACAAGTGAGTTTGGAGTCTTCATCATCATTAGGAGACTAGCATCAGTCTCCTGTTCATGAATCTGGGATTCACGTAGATTAGGATCTTATTCGTCATCAGGAGTCTATTGGGTTACCCTTTTCGAATGCTTCTTATTAAGTGGATATCGTCAATGCTCTTCTTTATGTTGATTCCAAAGGAGGTGCCGGAGAAAACCGGCTGGTCTCCATGGCTGCGGCAATTAGAGAAGAGGGCATGCCCCTGTCTTTAATGAAATAGATCTTTGAAGTGGTCCAACAGTTCCATGCGGTACAGGTGACGCCTGCCCTATGTTCCCACAGGAGCAGACATCCTTATTTTGTAAGGTAGACTCGGAGGAACCATTCCTGAAAGTGAAGAAGAGGTGACGTAGATGCCAAACTGTTTCCCCAGTGCAGTGGCCATGGAATGACCATGTAGTGTGACAAAATCAGGGAAATTGCCACTTCTTCTCAAGGGGGAGCCACCCTTAGGGACTAGGGAGCTGAGCCTGCTACACAATCTTATCCCTAGGGTACGGGGTAAGCAGTATCTCACTGGGGGTCCCCCCCTCCATCTCCTCATAGAAGAGAAGGAAGCCCCAAGTAAGGCTGTGACTACACTTCCCTAGGTCTATGAAACAGAGTCCCGACTGTTTGTTGGTTATATGGGGATTGAGCCACTTTCTAATGTAGAGAGCCCTTTAATTATGAATGGGTTGACCCCACTCTGTTTATCTGTTCCAGAGATGTAGACCCAATGCTGTTTCTTCCTTTTTCAGTGAAGACTGTAAAAGGACCAAGGAACGCACCAGTAGGGGAGTAAGCATGAGCCAACCAACATACAGGGGACGCCTGCACTGTAAAGCTGGGTGGATCGATCCTGGTGGCAGGACCACATCAGATACGTGGTTGGCAGAGGAATCCTGTAGTCTTTGGAATGTTGCAGAACCCAGGAGGGTGGAGAGCCCAAGTATCCAGGTCTCCTGAAGCAGAAGACTGAATCACATCGGATGCGACGCACAGGCGACCTGACACGAAGTTGAGAAACTGCTGCGAGATAGCCAAAGAGCACTGAGTATGGCTCCTCAGCCACTGCCTCGGATGTAGGTGTGTTTGTATTCAATCTGTGCACCTCCTTCATTTCGCTGTGGTGTGCCTCCATTGTGACGCCTCCTGGTGAGTTTAGCTAGAATTGTACTGTACAGCCACTCCTTTCTTTTATGTCCAAACCTCTGCCGCCCTATGGCTCTCCATCTCTCCTATGTTCTCTAATTGCTACACTGTCACCTATCCCCCTCTCTCTCATAAGTCTGGTAGAAAAAAAGCACAAAAAAGGCATTGCAAGTGCAAACCATGGACTTCCCATAGTAGACAGTTTTCACATAGAGGGGACAGAGAAGTTTTCACTGATATCCTCTTCTCTGTCCCCTCTCCAGATCGATGGACCCCCCATCTTATCTCTACTTTCTCTCCCTCCACCAGGTCTACTGTTAGGCAGAAACCTGTGCAGTTCCCTTGGGGAACACTGCAAAAGATTTAAGACTACAGGTATAGCAGTAAACCCACTTGGTAGCAGTCTGCACCACCCAGATTTACCTGGTAGCTGTGGCTGAGCAGTCAGACTTCCCTCAAGAAGAGTTAGGCAGTATGCAAAGTATACACAATATGTACTCAGACACAATAGCACAAGCAAACACTGACCAGAGCTTGGTTTCAAAAGTATATAGTTATTTATTTTCAAGAACACATAAGTTGAAAACACTCTAGCAAAATATAGTAAAACACTCTAAACACAGTTATATGGAAAGCAGTCCCAATCCTTATTCCTATCTAGACAACTCTAGGTTAACACCACATAATTCAAAACAGAGGTGAGCGCTTAACGTTAGATGACACTCTAGTAGGTAAAAAGAAGGGAGAAGGAGCAGAATTAGGATAAACACACCACTCTAAGGTTAAGAACACTTTTTGTAAGCTCAAAGAAGCACAAAGTCACAGGTGAGCAAAAGTCACTAAGCAGGGCCCACTCTTAGAGCAGACAGAGCGAAAACGTGCCCAAGATCACACAGTTGGTAGGGATTCAGAGTCTTGCAAAAGAGTTCGGAAAACAGTTAGAGAGGCTTAGAAAGTTTAGCCAAAGTGTCCCAGGCAATCCCAGGATCGAAAGCCGGGGGCTAAAACTACCCCGTACAGTCGGTGGCAAGGGAAGCCAGGCGGAACACGGTACCTTAACGGAAAGGACCCTCCAGCGGGGGCAGTTGTTCCAGGCAGTGGCAGCAAGGCTCGACGTCGGTCAGGGGAGAAGAAGATCTCGCTGAAGAGCAGAAGAAGAAGGTCGTTGCACTGCCCGGGAAGAAACCAGCTGCGGAGTCCTCCGATTAAAGGGTTGTACCGACTTTCGCGGTTGGGGTAAAAGTGGTGGGTATTCCGGTTGCCGGGGTGCTTGGCACTGGAAAGGCGGCCACGAGATACCTCGAAGAGCGGAAAGAAGGTGAAAACTGGTTGTCCCCACCAGTCAAGGGAAGGAGCCACTCCGTTAAGAGTTCTCCTCGGTCGTCGGGAAAAGTGGTGAGATGGTTCAGCAGGGCTCCACCGGCGGTGTCGTCGTAGCAGATCAGCTCAGCTCGTCCCTCGTTGGATTCTTAGGTCCTGTGGCGACTTCTGAAGTTCCAGTCCCCAAAGCCCTGCTTTTATGCAGCAAACCCCCATTCACCCAGCCTAGCTGTCACTCAAACATGCTAAGTGGTGAGCCGGCCGGCTCACCACTTGGGCCAATCAGGACGGAGTGCGACTTGAGTTACCTAGGTAACTCAGTCCAGGGTGCCTAAATCCCCCTCCACCCCTCCTAAGTACCCCAGACAGAGTGGCACCACTTTGGAGGGCTTCTGTGGAGAAGCCCGCCAAAAGTGGGACAAAGGGCTCCACTTTGGGTCAGAGTTACAGAGGCGAATGCCAACGCCATTTTAGCATCAAGTTTTGGCAAAAAATCCCAACCGGAGTTATAATAATAAATATATAAACCGGCGGTATGTTTAAGGCTACCGTAAATAAATAATTAAATGTGTTAGCCTAAAACAATGGGAAATCCCATAGGAAAATATTCGCGGTCGAATATAAAACGTAGTTTCCACTGCCACCAGCCAAAACTCGATCAGGGGGGACGGAGACGTGCCCCCTCGACTAACAGACCCTGGGGCAATCGAATTGCCCCAGCCAGTACGTCCACAATATGATGGTTTGTACTGGTTCTGTTCAGGATTTAAGACTAGTAAAGTCTTTGGTGACTTTACATGCCCTGGGAGACAGTAGTCAGTCCCAGGGTATGGAGTCTATGTTGGGGAGTCCCTAGGACACCCCTGGGTTACGGCACAGAGGGTGCTGTGTAACCCACATCACAAAAATATATGAGGCCCTATGGAGTAAAAGACCCCATAGCCCATTCAACACAAGGTTTAACCAAGAAAACACACTTCAACATGCCCAAGAGTGAGGGTAAAAGAGTCTCACTCTTGGCAGGAGAAAAAAACAAACCCCAGCAATCCAGCAAAGCTGCTGGGGGACTCACTAGGTAGGGAAATTCAGCCTAAACAGAGAATTCTCCCTAACACCTACCATTAACAGTGGCACCAAGTGGGAAGTCCTCTTAGCCAGCTTCTCATCCTCTCGCTGCTTCGTTAATGTCCATCACACTGGCACTATTCTGGTTCAGGGCCCACAACCCAACTTCCTCCTCCTTTGACCAGATCCTGCCTTCGCTTGTTAACTTAGTCCCTTCGACTGCATCTCCTCTTTTTTCTATCCCCCTCCTCTGCCTGATGTACCACGCCCCTGTACACCACCTCTGAAAACCTTCAAAGGCACAGACCTCTTCCACCTGGCAACCTATAACGCCCGCTCAGCCAACAAACACTCTGCTGACATCTGTCTCTTCTTGAAGACATTGACCTCGACATTTCGCTCTTACCCAGACATGGATCAATGCGAGTTCAGTCACTGCTTTTGACTTTCTCCTCCCTGAAGGATTCAAGATCATCTCCAAGCCTGGCAGGGGGCGTGGGGGTTGCCTTAATCTTCCATGACTCGGTTCCTGCTTCCATCTTACTACCCAGCTCTACTCTTCCGTTGAAAGTCTGGTTTGCAAGTTGATCATCTCTCCCATCTCCACCCTGACCATTACCACCATTTATCGGCCTCCAGGCGCCACCACCCTGTTCCTCTCTGAATGAGCTGACTTATGCTCTTCCTTACTTTAATCAACATTCAACCTCCTCCTACTGCGCGACTTCAACATCTAATTGAACTGCCCAGGCTCTGCATCCATGCTCTTCACTGACCATCGCACCTTGCGTTCCCTCTCCATTCTCCCTTCTGGGTCAATCCACTCGGCTGGACACACTCTGGATGCCCTCATACATTCTGACCTATCTTCCCTCCCCACCTCCCACTAGTCACCCCTTGGCCCCCTGACTTCCCCTCTCGAAAGTCCCGCAACCTCGTTCGGCATCATCCGCACGATGCAAGTGTTTGTGGCGGTCTTCACTTCCACCTACACCCCATGACTCACTCCCATTGACTCTACCCTCCTCAACCTCCACCTTTCCGTCACCAATACTCTTGACATTCTTGCCCCAGTCATGAAGATCAGCCTGAAACCTGCCTCTAAGCAAAACACCTGGTACGACACCGAACTTGCGGCCCTGAAAGGTAAGTGCAGAACGGAATTGGCAATCCTCAGGCTCATTGTTGGGCAAGATTGTGTGCAGTATCCTTTGGAAGACTACAGCAATCTTGGCCACCTGGCAATAGGAACCCATCGTTTTGTATAAGTCTGTACTACACAGGTTGGTAGTATGGCTGAGCAGCCAGGCTTATCTCAAGAGGGGCCAATGTGAGCAGTAGGGTTGTAACACAGCGCTTCACAGTGACAGTTATTCAAATAAACACACACAAGGTTTCTTGATTAAAAAATTATTAATTTAGGAGTCAGATAAGCCTTCTTCAGATGGGAGCAAAACATGTTACAATTATAATACACTTCAAAACACACGCTGTTTCTCTAAATCAGATGATACCCATTGGGGATGGCACACACACTTCCTACACCCTCAGGTGACTAGGGCACAGTGGACGTTGATTCATCACTGGTACATTTAGCGCAATACTGAGTTTGGTGCAAGGTTAGATTCGGGAATAAAACTAAGGTTAACAAATAATTCATAAACAGGCAAATACTTTTTAAATCTTCAAGTAAATGTAACCCTTTCCTGGAGGAAAGGTAAAGGCACAGAGTCGAAGGTAAGAAGAGTCTCTCAGGGAGCCAGGACAGTCAATGTTAGTTGAGCAAGGTCTAGGGAAGCTGGAGATCTTCTTTGCAGGTAAGTAAAAGTCTTGCACACTGTTTTTAGAAAGGTTTGTAGAAATAAGATTCACTTGAAGGCTCACAAGCTGGGAAGCTTGTGAGGGGCAAAGCTGTAAGAAACTCTGCAAGGGTAACCAAGACAAGCCTCAACTGATTAGTAAGGCTACACAACAAGAGGTAAGTCCTCTTAACTTTACAGTACCTTTGATTAGAAGAAATGGTTCCAGCTGGCTTCTGTTCCAGTACAGCTCTGCAGATCCTGGTGTTCCTGCGCCTCAGTCGTGGGGGCAAGAGAGAGTATGTCTGGGGACTCCTGCACTGCATTGGGAAGGTCAGCGGCAGCAATGGACAAACTTCAATTCAGCAGCACTTTGTGGTTTCAGCTCCTCGCGTCTGATAGCAAATAGCAACACCAGGGTTTTCGGATACCACTTCAGACTTTCCCTGCATTTGGGGACCAGCACTCTGTTGAGGTGGCTCAGGCTTGGTTAGCCCTGTTTCAGGGAAGTCTGGAGTATCTTTCTGGCGCTCGGGTCCGACTTAAAAGCGATCCACTCAGATGAGCCTACCCCCGGGCATCAGGACCAAGGCCCTCAGCTCCGGGAGCAGGCATCCAGACATTTGTTTAAACCTCAGCAGCCCCGGATAGGGGCTGTCTGGGTTCCGTCCTGGCGCCTTAGGCGCCAGGCTCATCATAGAAATCAGTCCTGGCGCCATAGGCACCAGGCTCATAGACTTTACTTACCTGATGCAGACCATGCTGCAAAAGAGTCCAAGCCTACATGAGGCCTGGATGGGACTATTCTGTTACAGGGCCTATTTTTTACTCGGGCGTGGCTCTAGGGAACTTCTTACCTGGAACTACTTTGGAGGCTATTTAAACCACACCCGAACAGCAGCACATGCTTCGTGTTATTCTGCATCCAGCAGCGTGACGCTCACCATGCCTGCAGCCAGCATCCAGTCTTCTGCCACGCCCGCGTGCCTGCAGCCAGCATCCAGTCTTCTGCCACGCCCGCCTCGAATCCGGAGCTCCTAGAATAAAGAAGAAAAGGACAAGGTTAGAAAACGAACTTATTTCAAATTCCTCACTTATTTTTGGAACCATTTCATCTCCGGACCTGGAAAGTACATCAGTCCTACACGCGTCGCTTTGCCAGCTCCAGCACGGCGCCATATTCACCAGTTCTCACAGCATCTTTCGATCCGGCACTGTCTCCATCATTTCTTTGCCATAATCCGGCACCTAGGGGGCACAAGAAAAAACAAGGTGAGCCAAGGGAAACAACAAATACAACCTCTTACCACCATAGACTTACCTGATTTACCACCGGCGGTATTATTCCATAACTCTCCACATTTTCTTATGCTGCATCTGTAAAGAGGGAGAAAAACAACACGTTAACGCATGCAATAGTTATCGGACAGCATTGGGTAACACAGACTCTTACCTGAATGCCAGCAGCAGCTACGAGACCACCTTCTCACGAACTCAGTTGCAACTTAAGGAAGGAAGGGAACAAGAGTGAACATCGGGCACATTGAACTCTTTGAACTTGATACTTACCAATCTCGCCAGGGACTTCAGAGTCAATACTTACCGGAACTCTCCCAACGCCTTCAAACCAGTGAAGTAACTGGTATCTACATGCCCCTGCAAGACACGCAGGATGGAGAGCTCATCTTTTACAAACATAAGTTGAGGTTACTAAGGGGATATCGGAGGTGATTAGTGGGGGAGAGCGAGAACAGTTGGGAGGCCATCACTAAAACCCACAGGTGGTTAATCCCTGTCTCCACTTGCAGGAAAATACTTCTTCGGGTCCAGCAGACAAGACTAGGCGGGTCAGTCCAGACAGTCATCTCTGCACTACGCATCATGTTGAAGGAGACCGCAGCTGTCCGGGTCTGACCGACACCCCTGTGGGGTCTAGGTGAGCGTAACAGAACGCAAAGCCTCTTTACAAATACCCACCCGGGTGTTATGGAAACCTCGGAAACCGACCAACTGGCCCAATTATTGGGGGAATTTAGGGCGGAAGTACATGCCGCTCGCCAAGAGACTAATGCCCTCCATAGAGAAGTGATTGTCTGAAAGGAGCGCACGGATGATCTGGCTAGGCAACTACTGCAAAACCAAGCTGGGCAAACGCCCCTACCTGGATATGGAGGAAACCCAACCCCCGTTTCATCAAGCAATCCTGTGCAAGTGGTTTTACCAGGAAATATTCCGTTAGCTCCACCCGAACGCTTTGCTGGGGTCCCCAAAAGGTTTGCCGTGTTTATGAACCAATACCGCTTGCACTTTTTATGCAGACCGGGAGCCTTTCCAAATGACCAAGCCAAAGTAGCCTTTGTATTGTCATATCTTAGTGGCAGCTCAGCGGATTGGTCCATTCCATTAGCCAACCAGGATGATCCTCTTCTCCAGGATTTTCAGGGTTTTCAAAAGAGCATGGAAAAACTATTCGCCAGACACTCACAGGGTCAAGCCCTGGACAACGAACTTTTATCCTTACGACAAGGTAACCAGGATCTGCTAACCTATATTGCAACCTTCAATAGGTTGGTGGTGCAAACCGGGTGGCCGGAAGAAAAACGAGTTACATTGTTTCATCGTGGACTTCGGGGAGAACTCAGATGTCTTGGCTCAAGTTGTGAACCCACCTCAGGATTGCACAGAATTTATAGACTTAGTGGTCCAGCTAGACCACCGACTTCAGAACCGAAAGACTGATCGAGCTAAGTTCGAGAACCGGGTATTGGTTAAACCCAACGTTGCCCCCAAAGGAACAGATGCATCTGAACCTATGCAGATTGGGGGGGGTTAAAGGACCCTTAACTCAAAAGGAAAGAGAAAGAAGACGACAGATGCAGTTGTGTCTGTACTGTGGAACCTCAGGACATTTTCTATGGGATTGCCCTACAAAACCACCCAAGAAGGTGGTAGGAGTTGCTGATAAAAGCCACATAGAGCCTGATTCGGGAAATGACCACGCCCGACAAGCGTAGAGGTCCGCTTGCCGAGCTTAACGAAGGACACTCAGACCTTGCATCTGATCATCCCAATGGTCCTACTTGATCCCAGGCAGCCATCACGTATGCACGCAGTAAGGGCATACATAGATAGCGGGGCCGCAGGAAACTATATGGACCACGAATTGGTGTCAAGGATGAATCTACCTCTTTGCAAAAAGACCACTTCGGATGTCATCACCACAGTTGATGTAACTGAGATTGCCTCGGGGCCTGTAACTCATTCTACTACAGAGATGACACTGTTGAGTCAAGATGGGCATCGAGAGACTATTGTGTTTGATCTAATCAAAGCCCCACAGTTCCAGATAATACTGGGGATGCTATGGTTGGAAACACATAATCCTTATATAGATTGGCGAGAGAAGAGAATAACCTTCCCGGATTGTGCACACACCTGTTACCCGGAGAAAACTTGGAACAAAGGCCTGGCTACAGTCGTTAACCCAATCGTGCAGTTACTCTCAGGAATACCAAGAATTTCAGGATGTTTTTCAAAAAGTACAGGCCAATACATTACCTCCTCACAGATCATACGATTGTCAAATTGACCTCCTACCCGGTGCACAACCCCCATGCATTAGAATCTACGCCCTCACGGAACCTGAAAATCGTCACCTACGGCAATACTTGGACCAATACCTTGCTAATGGCTTTATTCGTCCTTCCAAGTATCCTGCATCCTCAGCTTCATTCTTCGTGCCAAAAAAGGAAGGTAACCTTAGAACGTGCATAGATTACCACGCATTAAATAAGATTACGGTAAAAACCCGATACCCATTGCCTCTGATCACCGAATTACTAGACCAAGTAAAGGATGCTTGTATCTACACTAAGTTTGATCTCCGAGGGGCATATCATCTGGTAAGTGTCAAGAAAGGCGACGAATGGAAGACTGCCTTTTGCACCAAGTACGGATTATTCGAATATCAGGTGATGCCCTTCGGGTTGTGCAATGCACCAGCAGCCTTCCATTATTTTATGAACAATGTCCTTCGTGAACTCATTGACGTCTGTGTCGTCGTATACATAGATGATATTCTAGTGTACTCCTCCTCAGAATCAGACCATGTTAAGCACGTGCGTGCAGTCCTTGAGAAACTACGCCAGCACAAGTTATATGCAAAATTGTAAAAATGTGTTTTTCATGCTACGGAAGTTGAATTTCTTGGATTTATCCTGACTCCAATAGGGGTTTCACGGTATTAGTTTTATGACGGCACAATAACCTTCTTGCCAAATGACGGTATATCATTGTTATCGTGGTATAGCAGGTGGAGTTAACTAATCAAACAAATATTTTCTAAAAGGTCATAAATTGTCAGATTTATCATTGCAAACAAAACCAGGCACCCAGGGCCAGAATTGGGCTTTTCAACATGCTTTCCACTGAAATGCCACCCCTTGCTTCCACCAAACACAAACACACGTGTGGAGAGGAGGAGGAGGTGGGGGTGGGCCCTGCTGCGACTGGCAAAGCAAACTGAATAGCTTTTAAGTGGTCATTTAGGCTTTTAGCTCCCCGACTGACTACTGGTGAAAATGAACATGTTGCCATCTTGATAACCTGCATGCCACAGATCAATGGAGTCTGATGGTAGTATACGCTTGTGCGCATACACACACACATGCACACGCACTCTCTTTACGTTACAGCCTTTAGTTTACTTCCGGGCCAAAAGGTGTTCAGTAATCACGGACATGTTACCCTTTGGTATGGCAGCAGGGAATACCCACAGAGATGAGTACATTTCACAGTGTGACTTATTATATGTAAATTCAATGATAGAACCAGGGAAATCCCCCATTGTCATATGTTTAGAAAACATCCATTATAAATATATAAACCCCAAAGCCGCCAACCCAAAGTCCTGGGAGGATAGCTCAGCGGCAACGTGCGTGCCTTGGAAGCAAGACGACACAAAGCAACACAGGTTTGATTCCCGGGTCCGCGCTTAGAAACCTCCGTGTGTTTAAGAGTGTTATAAATACGCAACTAAGACAAAAACAATTACGCAACTAAATAAACAAAAAACTATTTCTTTAACAGCGCCTCGATGCCCGCGGGCTGTGTGAGTGCTTTAAAAAAATGTAAATAAAAAAAAAGCAAACCCTTTTCCTTCTTGGCACTGTATTAATTCTTCCTATTGCTAACATATTGATTTTGTGTCAGGCACGTGTGGTTTATGGAATGGCATTAAAAACTGCTCAAACTGAAACTACTTGGCAGACGGCACATCCAACAGTGCATGACCAAGACTGCGCAGCACTTGCTTACTGCAGCCTTTCCAAATCAGATTGAAAAGCACACTTAACTGTATGAACGGTATACCAGTATAAACAATGTGACTGTTATTATTGTTCAATTAATTGGTTCACGGTATCTTTAACGGTATACCGTACTACCGTTACATCCCTAGACTCCAAAAGGAGTCCGAATGGACTCTCGAAAGGTGGACGCAATTCTCAAGTGGCCATCACCCAGTTCAGTCAAAGGGGACAAAGCATGCTCGGATTTGCTAATTTCTACCGCAGATTCATTCCGGACTTCTCCCATGTTGTACACCCCATCACAGCACTTTTGCGAAAAAAACAAACGCTTATTGTGGACCGAAGAGGCTGAAAAGGCCTTGCAAGAGCTGAAAGCGAAATTCACATCAGCACCTGTCTTAAAGCATCCACGCCCTGAGCTTCCATACATAGTAGAAACTGATGCATCAAGTTTAGCCCTGGGAGATGTCCTGTCCCAGCAGGATCCTGAAACCGGTCAACTTCACCCAGTAGCGTTTTGGTCCAGAAAGTTCTCAGCACCTGCGTTAAACTGCAGTTACTGATAAAGAGCTATTAGCCATCAAATCCGCCTTTAAGGCTTGGCAGCACTATCTTCTTGGTGCCAGGCATACTATTACCGTAATTGCCGATCACTGGAACCTGCAGTATTTAAAAACAGCCAAAGCCCAATCATCGCGACAACTTCGATGGGCATTGTTCTTTGCCGAATTCGATTTCGTAATCACTTATCGACCAGGCTGCAAAAATGGCAAAGCAGATGCCTTATGCCGAATAGGGATGGGAGAAGCATATGCAAACCCGGAACCAGTGCCAATAATTCCCGAGCAAAGAATTCTTGGCATAACTACTCTACAGACACTAGTAGATATTCATTCAAAAATCCAACAACTCTTCGATCTAGCAACCCTTCAGGACTGGGTAAAGAAAGGCCCGACTACTCAGTCGTCAATGACCTACCTTACTATCAAGGACGACTATTTCTACCACACAAGGAAATACAAGAACTAGTCATCTCCAATTACCATGACACCCTGATGGAAGGGCACCCGGGTATCACAAAGACTTAAGCGAAAATTAAGAGACCGTTCTGGTGGCCCACTTGGCGAAAAGATGTAAAGTCATTTGTGATGTCTTGTGGCATTTGCGCCCAAAACAAAAGCCAGAAGAAAAAACCTGCTGGCCTTTTACAACCTTTGGATATTCCACCTACACCATGGCACACCTTGTCTTTAGACTTTATTACAGATCTACCTCCATGTAATGGATTTAACACCATCCTAGTTATTGTGGATCTTTTTTCCAAGATGGCCCATTTTATTCCTTTAAAGGGGTTACCTTCTGCTTCGATTCTGGCCAAGGAGTTCCTCGAAAACATTGTTCAATTGCACGGATTCCCTTCCGTATTGGTTTCTGACCGAGGTAGTCAATTTATCTTGCATTTTTGGAAGAAATGTTGTCAACTGGCACAAATAGACGTGAGGCTATCAACAAGTCACCATCCCCAGACCGATGGTCAGACGGAAAGGACCAACCAGACCCTTGAACAGTACCTACGCTGCATGCTACACCAGACCTAAAGCAATTGGAAAGATATTTTATGGATTTCCGAGTACGCATACAATAACTCTGTACATTCAGGAACCGGACAAAGCCCTTTTTATACCATATATGGACATCACCCTCGAACCTCAGAACTCGATTCGCCTCAGCACTTAGAAGTGCCCGCAGTTAGTCATTTGCACTCTATTACACAAGCCTTTAAGGAAGCCACAGAACATTTGAAACAAGCAAAAGAGAAATGCAAGAAAAATGCTGGTAAACATAGAAGTGAAACTCCACAACACCAGATTGGGGATCAAGTTTGGCTGGCTACAAAACATATACCTCTGAAGGGAACTCGGACATTTAATCCTAGATATTTGGGACCTTACACCATTAAGGCCATTATCAACCCGGTGGCCGTCAAATTGGAATTACCCTCTAATATGCGAATTCATCCTGTCTTTCATGTTTCACTTCTAAAACCAGTTCCACCAGGGACAAGATTAACCAAACCACCTGACCCCATCTTAATAGATGGAGAACCTGAATTTGAGGTAAAAAATATCCTGGACTCCAAGATGATTAAATCAAAACGATTTTATTTGATCGATTGGAAGGGCTACGGACCACAAGAAAGATCATGGGAGCCTAGCGACAACGTTCATGCACCTCGGTTGGTGAAAAGATTCCATCGGAACTTCCCAGACAAACTGGGGCCAGGGGGAAGAACAACTTTAGGAGGGACCTTGGGCGGGGGGTGCTGTCATGATGCTTACCCCCGGGAATCAGGACTAAGGCCCTCATCTCCGGGAGCAGGCATTCAGCCATTTGTTTAAACCTCAGCAGCCCCGGCTAGGGGCTGTCTTAGGCGCCAGGCTCATCATAGAAATCAGTCCTGGCGCCATAGGCGCCAGGCTCATAGACTTTACTTACCTGATGCAGACCATGATGCAAAAGAGTCCAAGCCTACATGAGGCCTGGATGGGACTATTTTGTTACAGGGACTATTTTTTACTCAGGCGTGGCTCTAGGGAACTTCTTACCTGGAACTACTTTGGAGGAACCATTTCATCTCTGGACCTGGAAAGTACATCAGTCCTGCACACATCGCTTTGCCAGCTCCAGCACGGCGCCATACTCACCAGTTCTCACAGCATCTTTCGATCCGGCACTGTTTCCATCATTTCTTCGCCGTAATCCGGCAGCTAGGGGACACGAGAAAAAACAAGGTGAGCCAAGGGAATCAACAAATACAACCTCTTACCACCATAGACTTACCTGATTTACCACCGGCGGTATTATTCCATAACTCTCCACATTTTCTTATGCCGCATCTGTAAAGAGGGAGAAAAACACGTTAACGCATGCAATAGTTACCGGACAGCGTTGGGTAACACAGACTCTTACCAGAATGCCACCAGCAGCTACGAGACCTTCTTCTCACAAACTCAGTTGCAACTTAAGGAAGGAAGGGGACAAGAGTGAACATCGGGCACATTGAACTCTTTGAACTTGATACTTACCAATCCCGCCAGGGACTTCAGAGTCAATACTTACCGGAACTCTCCCAATGCCTTCAAACCAGTGAAGTAACTGGTATCTACGCGCCCCTGCAAGACACGCAGGATGGAGAGCTCATCTTTTACAAACATAAGGTGAGGTTACTAAAGGGATATCGGAGGTGATTAGTAGGGGAGAGCGAGAACAGTTGGGAGGCCATCACTAAAACCCACAGGTGGTTAATCCCTGTCTCCACTTGCAGGAAAATACTTCTTCGGGTCCAGCAGACAAGACTAGGCGGGCCAGTCCAGACAGTCATCTCTGCACTACGCATCACGTTGAAGGAGACTGCAGCTGTCGGGTCTGATCGACACCCCTGTGGGGTCCAGGTGAGCGTAACAGTTCCTCTCCCTGGCACTTCGGTTCCAGCAGCAGCAGTGGAAGAGCAGTCAGCTCCGAGAGGATGTCCAAATGAGTTCACTTTGGTGTTGATTGGTCCCATCAATCCAAGAGAAGTCGTCCCCATCAATCCAAGAGAAGTCGTCCTTGCAGGGCTTCTCTAGTCCAAACGAATTTGGAGCTTCTGCACAGCAGCACGGCTTCACTGGGAAAACCAACGGTCCAGGAGTTGCAGCAGGCGTCTCTTCCAAGTTCTTCTTCGGATTCCTTAGTCCAGTGGTCGACTCTGCCTTCCAAGCCAAAAAGTCTCAACTTTTTGTGCGGGTTTCTCCCATTCATTCCAGCCTAGATGTCATTTACACAGCAGGGTGGCTGTCCGCCACGGACAGCCTGCCGGCCAATCGCTTTTGGGTGCATTCTCTTAACCAAGGGGAGTAAGCACAGGGAGTTTCGGGAACCTCCCTTCTCCAGCATGGGGTCTGGCTTGGAATCACATGCTCATGAATATTCCCCGTCGTTAGACTGGGAATCCTCGGTAAAGAAAAAATCGGTATCGGTTTTGTTTCTGATCTGTATTTCTTAGTAGTAACCAATCACTGGTCTCTGGGTCATACTGCCCCCAGCCAATGACTGCCCTCTCCCTAAGCCCCGCCCCTGGCAGCCATCCTCAGATTTTTACCGCACGCTCAAGTGTTGGGCGTCCTCGTGCTATAGCCCTCAAGCTTTTACTGCCTTTTGCGCTTTTTCAAAGAGATTTATCTCATTTTTCGGTTTAATCGAGCCTCAAGCTCCACCGTTTCTACTTCCGATCAAATGCGACCTGTTTTGGATGAAGTTTTCGTCGAGTTACGCTTCTTGGAGGATTCCAGAAGTTTCTAAGGCCTACCTCGTAGATCACAAGTACATGGTCCAGGAGAAGGAAAGCTCGACTCCCGGCAAACTGTTCAGGATCTGCCCTGGATGCAACCTACAAAATGTGTTCAAGGACGACGAGCATTCGAAATGCCTTTACTGCCTCCACAAGGACAAAACGCACGTGGAGAAGGACTGTGCGTTTTGCTTTAACATGTCGGATCGGACGATGAGGGATCGCCGGACCCGTCTCTCAAACTGGCTGGAAGGCAAGAGCCCAGCAGGTGAGAAGAAGTCGTCTGAGTGGTCTTCTAAGTCCTGAGAGGGCGCCCCGGCGACAGGGGCCCAACAGAAGGCAAAGCACCGCGAGTCCGCGGGCACCGGGAGCGCCGAACGGTCGGGCTCCTCGGCGGCCAATGCAGGGCGCACCTTCACCGACGCCATCAACCGCGAGCCAACGCTCTGGCTCGGGGAAGAGGAAATCGGAGAACCTGGCTAAGCTTCTGGAGAGGCCCCGGTCGAACCCCGAGGAATTGGCCGAGGGGGAGTGAGGCCATGACCCTCCCCCTAAGGTGAAGTCCTCAAGCGTGCCCAAGGTGGTGAAGGCCTTGATTCGCCTGGCTAAGGCCTCTATCGAGGGAGTCGCTGCGGCCCTGGCAAAGCCTGTGGAGGCTATCCCAGTGGAGGCGACCTCGGGGCCCAGAGTTTCCCTGCCTCTGCGGAGGGAATCCTCTTTTAAGCCCATCGAGAAGACCCCCGTGAATACCCCGGTGGAAAAAGAGGGGGGGTGGCCATTACGGACACGGACACAACCTCTGAGAATTTGGAAGAAGCCCAGCCCCATGGGAGGAATCCCAAGGAGGGGGACGACGAGAGCGAGGGTGGCAACAACGAGGTTCCCGTGGAGGAACAACCATCGCTCCCGGCACGCCGGTTGCAACCCGAGCCTCAGGACCAACTCGGCAGCCATTTTGACGGCAATCCAAGCCTTATGCACGGAGATAAGGACGAGACTGCCCCTAGCCCCGACGGAGACCCAGCTGAACCGGGTCTGTCGGGAAGGCCACCAAACAAGAGGAGGAGAATTCATCCAGTGCCCCTTCAGCCCTCCCAGCCTTCTCGGGCTTTGTCGCCTTCCCTGATCCCGAGGGACGACACGGGAGGGAACGGACACGGCCACGACGGGGAAGGATGACGGCGGTGGTGACGACGGGACTGGCCTCCCAACTCCGATTCCTCGGGCGTCCCCGCCCGCCGAGATTGGCTCCTTCCACGCCATGATTGCCAGAGCATCCAAGCTTTTTCAACTCTGCCCTGAGGAGAAGGAGGAAGGCTTCCTCTACCAACGAGGCCAAAAGGAAGACGGTCCTCGCGGTGCCGTTGTTGGATGTCATCTGGGACGAGGGACTTGCCCTCCTCAAGAACCCGTCCACGACACCTGTAAAGAGGGACCGGTACTAGAAGAAGTAACGGGGCCCTGACGCCGCCCCGTTAAGCCCGAGGTCGTCTCAGCGGAGGCCAAGAAAGAAAGTGGGGGGGGGGGGCATTGGCTTCATCCTCGACTTCCCCACCGGACGGCGAGGGAAAGAAGCTGGACGGCGTGGAACGAGTCAGCTCGTCAGCGGCGATGACGATTAAGGCGGCCACCGCCCAAGCGATCATGTCCCGCTACGACAGGGAATTGTGGTACAAGATCGCCCCCCTGTTGGACTTACTCCCGGACGACAAGAGGGCAGAGGCCCTGGTGATCCTACAGGAGGGTGAGGTGGCGTCGGACCACGCCATAACTGTGGCCACGGACATTGCCGACACCGGCTTCCGCCAGTTGGGCAACGGCATTTGCCTTTGACGATGGAGGTGGCTCAAGGCAACGGATTTCCGCCAGGACGTGAAAGCCAAGGTTTTGGACATGCCCTTCGACGGGAACAATCTGTTTGGAAAGACTGTGGATGAGTTGCTGCAGGCCATCAAGACTGACACAGAGACGGCTCGGACCTTGGGAGGTCTGCACCAACGGCGGCCGCCCTTCGGAACTCCGGAGGCAAGCAAGGTGCCTCCAAAGGATTCGGCGACGGCTCCTCGACCTACCGTCAAGCGGCCTGCTCCTCGTCGCAAGAAGCCCACAAGTCTGGTGGATCTCACTGTCGTCGCCAGGGAGGCCAGGGCGGCAAGGCAGCTTGCAAGCAAGACTGAACCGGTCGTCGCGTCGGGCCCCCACCGAAGCACCCCGGTGGGAGGCCGGCTGACAAGGTTCGTCAGCGTGTGGAAGTCCATCTCCACCGACCGTTGGGTGCTGGATGCCCGGGCCCACGGACACACTCTGGAATTTCTAAAGAAGTGCCCCGAATTCCTCCCGTGGCCAGGAAAGAAAACCACATCCCTCAACTATTGTTAGAGGTAAGGGCGATGCTCAAGAAAGGAGCCATTGAGCTTGTCCCAAAGAGGCTCCGGGGCTCTCAAGTATACTCGAGGTACTTCCTCGTCAGAAAGAAGACATGAGGTTGGCGTCCCATCCTGGACTTGCGCCGGCCAAACAAATACATCAAGGCACAGAAGTTCCGGATGGTCACCCTCCAGCACGTGCTAGGCCAGCTAGAGGAAGGCGACTTCCTATCGTTGTTGGATTTGGAGGATGCGTACTTCCACATCCCCATCATAAAAGGACACTGAAAGTTTCTCAGGTTCGTAGTCCAAGGGCGGTACTACCAGTTCAAGGCCCTCCCATTCAGATTGAAGTCGGCGCCCAGGGTGTTCACCAAGTGCCTAGCACCAGGGCGGCGCGGCTGCGCCTGCAGGGGATCCGCATCTACCCCTGCCTGGAGGACTGGCTCATCCGAGCAGGGACAAGGGAACTCGTCGTAGAACACACAGCAAAGACCGTCCGGCTGCTCACAGACCTGGGATTCTCCATCAACTTCCCCAAATACCACCTGGTTCCGTCGCAGGTCGCACTGTTTCTGGGATCCAAGCTCGATACAGTAGCGCGATTGGCCTCGCAGTCGGAGGAAAGAACGCAGGCCATCCTGGGCAAGGTACAGCGTCTGCTGGCCACGGACGTGGCCAGAGTGAGTTCCATCAAGTCCCTGCTCGGGATGATGTCCTCTTGCATCTATCTGGTGCGCCTGTGCAGGCTTCGGATGCGCCCCCTGCATGAGTTCCTCAATGCCCGTTGGATGCAAGCGACGGCCAGCTTCAAGGACAAGATCTCGCTCAACGAGGCATTCCGCCAGGCAATCCGATGGTGGGGCAGGCACGCGCATCTCGCGGCGGGCACGGACTTTCAGACCCCAGCATACCAGGCGGCGGTGACGACGGATGCCTCCCTCAAGTGGGTGGGGAGCGCACACCGGAGATCTTCATGCGAGGGGCCTGTGGCTCCCGGAAGAGAGACTGCTCCACATCAACATACTGGAGCTCTGAGCGGTGTTCTGGGCCCTCAAGTCATTCCTTCCGTCACTCAAGGGCAAGGTGGTGAGGATCTTCACCGACAACACCACCACGATGTTCTACATCCGGAAATAGGGAGGAACCAGATCCCCCAGCCCTGTCCAAGGAAGCCCAGGTTCTGTGGCACTGGGCCGTTGCCCAGGGGATGTACACCATCGCCGACTCACTCAGCAGGGAGCTGTGCTCGTGCCACGAGTGGGAACTACGCCAGGATCAAGTTTAATCAACTCTTCCGGCGATGGGGCAAACCCCAAATCGACCTGTTCGTGATGGCGACGAACTCCAAGTGCCAGAGGTTTGCCAGCAGGTTCCCCCAGCTGAGGAGCATGGGCGATGCTTTCTCGTTCCCTTGGGACGGCCTGTTCCTGTATGCGTTCCCGCCGTTGCTGCTCAGGCTCATGAACCAACTCAAGAGGTCCCGGTGCAGGATGATCCTCATCGCAGCGAGGTGGCCAAGACAGATCTGGTTCCCAGACCTTCTGGACTTGTCAGCGTCCCCACCAGTCAAACTGTCACGGATGCAGATCTTCTCTCCAGAGAAGGAGGCGCCATTCTTCATCGCGACCCGGTGTCGCTGAACTTGCAGGCCTGGCTCCTGCAGCACTAGAGTTTGGAGGGTAGGAGATCCCGGCCGAATGCAGAGAGGTTCTTGCAAAGGCCAGGGCGTCCTCAACTCTCGAGTGCTACGGACACAAGTGGAAGAGGTTCTCTTTCTGGTGCCGTGCACAGAAGATTAACCCTCTACGGATTACTGCCCCTCAAGTGCTACTGTACTTACTGTCGCTGACCAAAGCTGGACTAGCTCATGCTTTCATTAAGATACATCTGGCAGCGATTTCCCGATACACCAGAACTGCAGGACAGTCATCCCTGTGGTCTCATCGCCTGGTGAAGGATTTTATGAAAGGGCTGTTCGATCGTTCCCGCCGGTGAAGGCTCCAGCCCCAGCGTGGGAGCTCAACGTGATGCTGACCAGGCTCATGGGCCCACCATTCGAGCCTTTGCATCTGGCTCCGTTGAACTTTCTGTCGTGGAAGACGGCGTTCCTTGTTGCCACCACCTCCGCACGACACGTGGGAGAGATTCAGGCCCTATCCTGCAAGCCGCCATACTTGACTTTTCACGAGACGAGGGTGGTGCTGAGGACGCACCCCTCCTTCATGCCCAAGGTGCCGTCGGACTTCCATGTCAACGAGCCCTTGGTGTTGCCAGTTTTCTTCCCGTCGCCTTTGTTGCTGGCCGAGAGGACTTTGCACTCGCTGGATGTAGCTAGAGCGCTGAAATTCTACCTGGACCGAACAAGAGTTTTCGGAAGACATCACAGATGTTTGTGAACTTGGGACCTGTGAATCAAGGGAAGGCTCTCTCGAAGGCTTCCATTTCCAGATGGCTCTCCAGCTGCATCATGCACTGTCATCGGTTGGCAAACTGACCGTTGCCCGGCTGTCCGAAAGCCCATTCGTCCAGAGCGATCGCTGCTACCACAGCGTTCTTGTCTGGTGTGCCCCTGCTGGACATCTGCAGGGCTGCTACCTGGAGGTCGACGCACTCCTTCACGAGATTCTACTGCGTCGACCTTGATTCCAGGGAGGAGTCCAGAGTCGGCCAGGCAGTCCTGCGCAACCCGTTTGCTTAAGGTGAGCCTGGTGAGGAGGTGTAAGAGATGCTTGATGTTGAGTTTTATGTAATGCTTAATGTTGAGCCTTGCCACCTCCCATGGTTGTGCATGTGTGTACTGCTATGTATTCTTATATTCATGAGCATGTGAATCCATGCCAGACCCCATGCTGGAGAAGGAACAAGTTACTTACCTGTAACTGTTGTTCTCCAGCATGGGTCTGGCATGGATTCACATGCAAACCCTCCCTCCTTCCCCTCTGTGGCTCTTCACTTGGTCATACTGCCACTTCACGTGCTACCAAATCTGAGGATGGCTGCCAGGGGCGGGGCTTAGGGAAAGGGCAGTCATTGGCTGTGGGCAGTATGACCCAGAGACCAGTGATTGGTTACTACTAAGAAAGACAGATCAGAAACAAAATTGATGCTGATTTTTTCTTTACCGAGGATTGCCAGCCTGACGACAGGGAATAATCATGAGCATGTGAATCCATGCCAGACCCATGCTGAAGAACAACAGTTACAGGTAAGTAACTTGTTCCTTAGTTCCTGCTCCAGCCAGACATACTTGAGCCAGAGGCAGATTTCACTCATGAATCCTGCCAAAGGCATAACGAACAAAGAGACCAAATTAGGGTTGGCGCGCATAGTAAATCTCAAGAAGGACTTTTCCAACTAGAAATGGTGAAAAAAGAAGACTAGGCCATTTTGAGAAAATGGGCATCTATGGTTGCCTTATTGCAGCTGCGAACGCAGCCCGCGGTAAAGACACAATGGTAGTAAAAAGTAAACCACTGCCACCAGCCATTAATTGTAGAAAGGGTAACACAAAAATGTTTACATGAGAAACTAGACAAAGGGGATACCAAGTAACCCCTCCAGCTCCCTATTGTAAGATAGTGTGTGCTGGGTCTAGAAAGTTACAAAATGTAAGTAAAGTCAATTTCACTTTGCTGCTCTTGGAAACAGTAATTTCACCAAGAGAAGGTATTTAAACCTTTAGAAAATCTGAGACTTCCCTGTGCCTTTGCAGTAAAGGTGCTGTGTGTCACAATGCAAAGATGATGCATATAGAGTTTGTCAGACTCCAAAGTCAAAAGAAACAGAGTATACATCACAGAATAAATACATGAGAGAGTGGGAGAAAGGTCTCACTTGCTCCAGGTTAGAAATAAGTCCTAAAATCCATCAAAAGAGCTGGGGGGGTCTCTAAGGTAGAGAGGAATTGGCACATTTCTGAGATTCTAACTAATGCTCATTCTCTGAGAAACTGCCCTGCAGCCTTATACAAAGTCAATAGTCACTCCATCCATTCCAATAAAAGAGCCCACATTCCGGCACAAGTTTCCGGTGCATCCAATAACACGGCTGGAATGTTCAAGATCCGCAGGGAACTAGCCAACCCCACCTCAGTCTCCTTCTCCCTCCATGGCCCTCTACAATGCACTGGCCTCCCACTTTGCCGCCAAAACCAAGGACATCCTTACTAGCCTTGCTACTCTCCCTCACAACCCACCCCACACTCCCTCACCTCCATCCCTGCCTACTTCCTCCGTCCTTCTCATTCTCCCCTATCACACCTGAAGAAGTTACCAGAGTTGTCCGCTCCATGAAGGCCTCTTGGTTTGCCCCTGCTAATCCAGAACCATCAAGGATAACATTGTCTCTCTTGCCCCTGCTCTCGCTGATTTCTGCAATCACTCTTTCGTCACAGCATTTTCGCCTCCTCCCTTAAGCACTCCCTTGTGCGCCCACTCCTGAAAAACCCTTAAACAGATCCTACCTGCCCTAACTACCACTGCCCTATTTCCATCACCTCCTTCCCGGGGTAACTGCTGGATGAGTTGGTTTTGCCCCACCTCTACTCACACACTGAACTTGTTAGCGGTCTCCACGACCCTCAATCTGGATTCCATCCAGAGGCACGGAAACTGCTCTTCTAAACACTGTGTGAAGAACTGCTTGCATCTCTGGATCACAACTCCCCAGCTATCCTTATCCTTCTTGATATTTCCTCTTGTCACATACAGTCAACCATTCCATCTTCATACAAAGGCTCCATGATACCCCTGCTATCTCGGAACGGGCACTTGACTGGCTGACGTCCTTCCTTACTGACCGCTCTTCCCAAGTTATACTTTGCTCTTTCTCCTCTCCTACTTCCCTCTCCACCTGTAGTGTCCGTCAAGGTTCTATCCTCTCTCCCTGGCTCGTTAAGATGTACCTTGCTGTGCTTGCACACCTCATCTCCTTCTCTTCCAACTTCCAGTGTAACGCAGATGACACGCAGCTCTTTTTCCAACTCCCCGACCACCCTCTTGCACCCTCCATCATCCCTGACTGACTATCTGCCATCCAGTCCTGGTGCACCACCAATGATCTCTGCCTCAATGCCTGTAAAACTGAGAGCCTTACCATCGGGACCACTGCTCCCTCCTTCTTCCCTTCACTCTGGCCTTCCGCTTTTAGCTCTCCCCTGCACCGTCTTCTGAAGGCAGGCACCTTGGAGTCATCTTCGACTCCTCTCGTTCCTTCCTCACACTCGGGACATTGCAAAGTCGTCCCACTTTCAGCTCTTCCATCTCAAAGGAATTCTCCCTTTTCTCATTTCCCCCAGAGGCTCAATGTGACCCAAGCCTGGTTCTCTCTAGGCTATGACTATTGCAGTAGCCTCCTGCTGAATCTACCATCTTCCACACTGCGACCCTCTCCAGCTAATCCAGAATAGGGCTGCAAGATTTATCCTTGGCCTTAAGCCAAGGGACCGCATCTCTCCTGCACTAAAGTCTTCACTGGCTCCAAGTTACTGCACGGATTAAATTCAAATCCCTCTGCATCATCCACAAGGCGGTCGGAGCCAGGGACCATACTATCTTCAACTGTATCTTTCTAAATACTCCCCCTCTAGACCACTACGTCCTCTGGCTTTAACTGTGTGTGTAAATCGTTTTGTTAAAGAGGGCAGGTGGTGGTTCGCTTTCCTCAATCGGCTCCCTCCTATGGAACATCCTCCCCCCTCCCTCTGCACCTTGAGCAGGATCTTAAATTCTGCAAGCTCCTTAAGACTCTCCTCTTTACCTCATCCTTCCCTTCTTCTCTCCCCTCACCCAATCGGCCCAACTCTAGTCTATCTGCACTTACACCCTCTACCCTGTGGCTCGCACTTACACCCCTTGCGGCTCAGGCTGTGTAGCACTCAACATTCATAGAAATTCATCTGTGGCTCACACATGTGCTCAGACTCCACAGAATTGACCTGCTGCCTTCTTCCTTGCTGCGCCTGCACATTCTGAATGCTCACAAGACATAGGTTTGTCCTGTTTTCCACCTCCCCCCACTGATCTTATATATTGTGTTTTTAATGTACTTTAATGTGTTTCCCACTCCTGCTCCTTCCCTTGCTCTGTGGGTGCTTTGAAACAGTAGAAGTGCCTAAAAAGTAAACCATAAAAATAAAATAAATAGCCCTCACTGGAATGAGGCCCAGTACCCAGGAGGGTCTGAAGACATTGTACATGCATGAAGCCAGTGAGGCCAGATAGTCCACGTTGGGTTAACAGAGAAACAAGAAAGATAGGATACTGGAGGGATTACCTGAAGTAAAGACCGCACAAGGAAGGTCAGATGGTCTAAAGGACCAATGAGCCCAGCCAGGGCTGAGAAACCACGTGACGCACAGAGGGTTGAGAAGTGCATTAATTTGCAACTGCTGATTGAACCAGAGGGTCTAAGATGAACCAAGAAAACTAATCGGCTAAGGAATAACGAGATACCCTGGATAGTGGAGCAAGAGAGACCAATTAAACAGATATTTTAAATCCTGTTATACCACTCAAGTGATGGAACTACAAGAACAAGTATCACAGATACAATTTGAACTTTTTAAGTTAAACAGGACATTGGTGATGGTTTCAGGAGACCCTATTGTACCTTCAAGGGGAGGTCTGATCCAGAAGGAAGAAAGCAAGATACAATTGGGTGGGAGTTGTGCACCAGCCAAGCCAAGAGGGGAATGGAATACTTCTGTAGGTTAATTTGTTTCTTTATTATAGGTGGTAGGGTCAGCCAGAAGGTCAGAATATGTTTTGGGACAGAGGATGAATGTTATTTTGCAAGACATCCTGACGAGCACCGGTTTATTTTGTAGAATTGGGAACCATCATCACATAGGACAGTACTTTCTTTACTGTAATAAATTTGAACCGGTTGAGGGATTATATGATAGTTTATTAATATAGCGCCTATACACAATGTGTTTCAAAGCGCTTCAAGGCAAGGGAGGGAACAAGGGGAAAATACAATGGCATTCTTACAGTCCATGAACAGTAAGGATGTGAAATTAACTATGGTACTCGGCCTGGCGACATTTCAGATAGTGCAAGACCTAAGACACAGATGAGGAAGGGAGGGGGAGAGTGGGAAAGAAATGGAAACAGACAGGCAATTACCGTACTAGGCCTGATGACATTTCTGGTACAGAAAGGTGAGGGAAAGCGGTGTTGAAAGGGAGGGGAGGACCAAAACAAGTGACTATCGCTCTAGGCCCGACAACATTTTAGATAGTGCTGGAGGGGCGGGGGGTGCAAGCAAGGGGAGTGGGGAGGAGGTAGACAAGGTTACTATCATACTAGGTCAGGGACAATTCCGATAGAGTGAGCGCATAGAAGAATGTAAGGGGAGGAGATACGAAAAGGGAATAGGAGGAGAAAACAGAGAGTAATCAGTTGTAGAGTCAGTAGTAACACATAATGTTGCAAGCCAGGATACAAGATGAAGATGGCAACAGCATGATTCAGGGCCACCATGAGTACAGGATGCAAAGGAAGTCCAGCATGAGAGTTGAGAAATAGTGACGCACCGTGAATCAATGAAGTCCATAAAAGTCAAATCCAGCATTGGCCACAAGATGGTGATGGTGAAACCAGAATATATCAGGACAGACACCTGCAGAATGGGGACAAGGGGGCACAGGGTAGAAGAATCGAGCACAACAGGCAACACCCATGTGCGAGAAGGGTAGGGGGCACAAGGGAACATCACAGGGGGACCAGAGGGGGCGGGGACATGTCTTTGTCTGTCTCCTATGTCTGACTTAACACAATGTCCTTTCTGGTGGTGTTGTGGGTAGTTATCCACATTTATCTGGACATTTAGGCCCACAAAATCTGTATGACTTTTTCCTTGCATCTAAATTGAAGATTTCCTGCAGTGCTGGTATCGATTATGCCAAAAGTTTGAAACTTGCATGTGTTCGAGACTCACCAGTCAGCCAAACAAAAAGTACAGGGCTCCAAACTCTTCTTCAGTGTCCTTCAAAAAGCAACCTGCGTTGGATTAGATTGTGGTGATGGCGGTGACACGTAGGCCTGAAGCATGGTGCGATTCCTCCAACCTGCCTCCTGAGAATGCCACAAGAGGGATGAGATGGAGAATGGTCATCTAGTTTGCATCCTTGGCGGTTATGGTATGACACTGCTGTCCTCTTTTCTTGCTAATAAAGAGACGTATCTGACAAGGCGCACACACTGTTAGAGTTCCTCCAAGAAGACTTGCAGCAGTAGGCAGAAATCATTCCAGGAAAGGGTCCTGGCTTTGGACAACATAATTTGGCCCATATTGGATTCTGTAGGCTGGCCGAGGTTGGAGCAGGAGCTCCCTCTCACCCGAGCTGCAGGAGCAGCCCCATGTATCATCAAGCACTGCCTAGTGCAAGGTAAGCCAGGTGGCTACACCTTCACTATTAGGCACTGCTCATCACCGCCGTCCAAATTCCCTCACTTTTTGTTTTAAATGAGGCATTGTCCAAGCGTTACCTCTGTAAGCATTCTGGCCCTCTGCACTGCTTAATAGAAAAACAAAACGAATCCAATCTAAATTTGAAATTGCAAAAACACAAGGTTTTTGCCACTTTAAGATGGCCGTCGCCACTTTGGCTGTTTGATATCTACATTGTCCCAAGGCCAGAAGCCCTACCTGCCTCGTGATTGGCTAGCTGCATCCCCTTAGCCTATCAGCGAGCACCGGCAGGCAAAGCCGGCCCCGACAAAGGCGACCGACAAAGGCTGCATCCTGACTGACCCTGACTGAGCAATGGCCGTGCACGCCATGCTCCAGCATCAGCGTTAGCCAGGTACTGCTACTCCTCCATATTGCAATTTTTCACTTTGTGCGTGCTGATCGAGACCTGCTCCCTCCAAGCTACAGCACAGCCTCGATCGATCCACTGCTAAGCAACACCCTAACCAAACACATGGCCGCAAACTCATCACAATGCTAAAGAACCTGCTCCCTCATTATCCCATGCCGGCATCAAAGACAATACTGTATCCCGCCCTGCGCCACTAACGCTCTGCATCATAATTGTGTCTTTTGCTATCATGTATCATTCTGATCGCCGAATGTCACTTCTCATTCTGTTAATGCTAATGTGCTCATCATAGCTTGCGCACCGTATTTATAGCTAGCCATGCCTTGCCTCCCTATCAATGCTTAAGTGCTTCACCTGCCTTATTGTTTAATTGGCCAATCCTCCGCGCCCTGCACAATGGCCTGCACCATGTCCCTAGTAGTAGCTTAGCAAACTTCAGTGTCTTTGTAACTACTAAGCACACCTGTGTGTACCTGTGCACACAAGACAAGCCACGGCCCTTCGTCCTGTACCCTAGCACTGATCACCTGCAGGTGACTCCACAACTGTCTAGCCGCCCCCATCAAAAATCGCTCCCACGTTTATGGTGTACACCATAGAAAATGATCCTAAACACTGTACTAGCTTACCTGTATCCCGCATCTAGCCACTATGCTAGCATAGTTTAAAAATCGATTGTAGACATTGTGTCAGTTTACTTTGCTTCTCTAGTCTAGGCACTGTGTCAACTTGTCTTGCATCTTGAACCTAGGTATTGTTAGCTTACATTGCATCTTGAACCTAGCCTTTGTCAGCTTACCTTGCATCTGGAACCTTGGCATTGTGGCAGCTTACCTTGCATCTTGAACCTAGCCACTGTCAGCACTCACCATCTATATAATGTTCCTACCAGGCATCTATTCAATACTGCTGAGAATTATTCTCCACCTCATTAATCTTTCATGCCTGCCTAGCTCCACCGTGAGCTTGGCCACCATAAGCACCACCCCACCACCACCCATAGATCCTCACGCCACAACCATGCTGCCCCAATCATCCCTACCATGCAGCTTCTCCGAAAGAAACACCAGATTACGGTCCAGACTACCTAAGCTGTACGAGCCACGAGCCAGGGACTTCACCCAACCCAAACTCACTAACTGCTCCACTATCATTAGCACCTGCGCCAACCTTACGCTGGAAAGACCCAAGTCCACCCCACCAAATATCACGCCCAAACACAAAACCTACAACATAGCCACCATCCCCACCCCCACGAAGACTACTGACACACCTATAAAAGGCGCCCTCATTAACGCATGCTCTATAATAGCCCATGTGACAGATATAGCGGACCTCATTCTAGCAGCAGATCTAGATTTCCTAGCCATAACCGAGTCCTGGCTCCACGCAACCGCTAGACCAGCCCTCTCCTTAGCCATCCCAGAACACACCATCCTCCGAGCGGATAGAAGAGAATCTAGAGGCGGTGGCCTGGCTATAATTGCCAAAACACATCTCAACATCAGACTTGACTCGTCAACCCACCTCCCATCATGCGAATCACTGACAGCCAAGCTGCCTACTACTAACTCCCAAACGATATTCGTCCACAAACTCTACAGACCGCCCGGACCTCTAGGATCCTTCGAGGAAGACCTTAGCACCATCCTCACCAACAACCTAAAAACCTCTTCCCAGTGCCTTCTCTTAGGGGATTTCAACCTAGGTTTTAAAGACCCCAAAGATCATCAGGCTACCCTCATCAACAATACTCTATCTGAATTAGGCTTTACCTAAAAAGTATCTGGCCCCACCCATAACAAAGGGAAAACCCTCAACTCGGTTGCATACTTCAACTGTGCGGCCTCTATCACTGACAACTCCCCCCAACCATGGTCCGGCCACCACCACCACCTCCTCTCCTTCAGCCTCGAGCCCCATCACCAACAATGAGATAGCCTCCGCCATTCCCACGAGAAGTAAGAAAAAGATCACAGTGGAAAATCTAATCCCTCTTATCCTCCCCACACTTAACCAGCTCCCTGCCACCTCCAACTCCCACAACCTCGTTGAAGGCTATAACAAAATCATGCGCACAGCCTTAGACTCCATTGCACCTTTAAAACTAAGGAAATGTAAACCCAAAAAGCACCTCAATCATTGGTTCTCTTAATCACCTTAAAACACTTGGATTAGAAAAACGCAAAAAGGAACAAGCCTGGAGACAATCTCCCACAGACCACAATAAAACATTGCTCAATAAAATAAGGTCCAACTACAAAAAAGAAATCATAGCTGCCAAACAAGAGTACTACAACCTGAGAATTGCACAATCTAACTCCAGCACCAAAGAGCTATTTACGATAGTTAAAGAATTGGAAACACCAGTGCTAATTCCAGACACCTGCGTGAAGAACAAACAATGGTGCACTAGTGTCCAAAATGCCCTAAACAATAAAGTCACAAACCTTCAAACTAAAATTAAAAAGAAAGAGTCCATAGCTAAACCGACCAACCCCACCAACACGACCCCGCGCCTCACACCTCAACTCCCGTTGCCCAACCCCTCTCGCTTTAGCTTCTTCAAAGTCTCCACTCTAGAAGTGGAAAAAATCATCCTCAGCCTAAAACCATGCAACTGACAGGGCGTCCTTTTCCCCCCACAAATCATTAAAGATGCAGCAAGAGACCTCTCGCCATTCATCACAAAACTTATCAACGCATCCTTCTCATGTACTGTCCCCAGCAACCTCAAAGAGTCCTGGGTCCTCCCCCTTCTCAAAAAGCCCTCTCTTGACCCCTCCATTCCCACCAACTACAGACCCATTACCACGGTCCCCTTTATGCTCAAGATTTTAGACAAGGCAGCCTACCAACAAATCCAAAAATTCCTTGAAACAAACCACCTCCTCGGTATTCGGCAATCAGGCTTATGACCCCAACATGGGACAGAAACAGCCCTCATCGACCTGAAGGCTCAAATTGACACTCTGAGAGACAATGGGAAAACTGCCTTATTTCTCCTCCTAGACCTCTCCGCTGCATTTGATCTAGTTGATCACAAAATCTTATGCAATCACCTAGACTCTGCTGCCCACTTCTCCCAAGAAGCCATCGGCTGGATCGAGTCATTCCTCAGCAACAGATCCATGCGTGTCTTCTCCACCACAGCTGCCGCCGACCCCATCCCCATTACATGCGAAGTACCCCAGGGCTCATGCGTCTCACCTACACTGTACAACGTGTTCACGAAGCCCCTGTTTGATGATCTAGATGGTTTGGGTATCACCTACACTAATTATGCCGATGATACCCAGATCCTCATCCCGTTGACGGGAGATTACAACCATGATTTGGCCTTGGTGAACAAGGTGTACCTCATCATCCAGGCATGGATGGCATCTCACAGTCTATGCCTGAATGATGACAAGACTGAACTCATCATACTTGGATCCACTGCAAATCTAACCAAACTAGACCACAACTACACCAGCTTCATAATAGACGGGAACCTGATTAAAGTAGCCATGGAAGTGAAAACCTTAGGAATATAGATTGACTCCTCCCTCTTCTTCCATAAACAGGTTAGCTCCATGGCATCCTCCACAGCCTACACATTTAAGCTCATAAGAGCAGTCAAACCTTTCTTATCCACCAAGAGCTGCATTACATTAGCCAGAGCCCTTATATTATCAAAACTGGACTACTGTATTGCCCTTTACGTTTGAGCTAGCAAACAGGTTACCAACAAAATACAGACGCTACAAAACAACGCTCTCAGAGCAGCGCTCAGCATCCCCAAGAAAGAACACATCTCCAACATTAGGAGAGCCCATAACTGGCTCAACACTACAGACAAAATCCTGCTCAAAGTAGCCTCACCAACACACAAGTGCCTCAACAACGCTGCCCCCGCTACTTAGTTGACAGTATAAGTAAACACTCATCCAACAGACCTACTAGAACCTCCAACGCCAACCTACTTACAGTTCCCAGATTCAAACACGCCAAAATGGGGGGCAACAGCTTCCAAGTGAAAGCAGCCCAGCACTGGAACTCCCTACCACCCCTTCTAAGGACACCCCAAACCTAGTCACACTTTAGACGCAACTACATACACTGGATAAAGAACAATGACCACTAATACCATCCTACCAATCCCCAGTACCCACTTTGTAAATATGTATACTTGTAAATCTGCAAACCTTTTTGTCTTTATCGTGACTGCTGTAACTATCTTTGATCCGATTGTAACTACTGTAATTACTGTAATGCTTTGTAACGTGTAACTAAGCTGCGAATAACCTTGTTGCTCCTGCGCTCTCATACCCTCGGGTTTGGTGTGCAATAGAAATGAATAAACTAAACTGTAGATGCTAGCTTTCAAGGCATTGAACAGCATTGTGGTGTTGCAGAATCAATCCTGGGTGAAGCCATTGGGCATTAGGCCGAAGTAAAAATCCCAAACCATGGGCCACCCGTTTGCCAAGAGGATATTTGACTCTTTCACATTTGCTAGGGAAATGCTCCTTTTGTCAAATGTCTTGCCATTCGTTGGGACCAACAGTATATTTGTCATGTTCTGGAACCTGCCCTGATAGTTTAGTGATGTAAAACCTTTTTCGCATCACTTAACTGCACAACTCATTTATTTATGGGGGCACTGGTCAGTCCCTGAAGCTACCGATGCAGGGATGCTATTTATGCCTTTTTGTGTCTTCCTTTTGTATCATGCACTTTCTGAAGTGAAGTGTTACAAGGGTATTTTGTATCCTTTTTTCTCTTTTTGTTTAACAACAGTTTGTGTGCCTTTGAGTTATGGCTAGGTGCACAACCATGCACCTTGTTTTGTTAACAGTGCACTTATGAGTACCACATACTGAACAAGTATTTTCAATCTCCTACCCTCTCAGGTTAAGGTGTGGTTTCTCCAATCCTCTGTTTGCTTGTAAAACAATTAACCTTATGGTGGGGCAGAGCACTCAGCCCAAAAGGGAAATCAAACCTCACTTAAAATGGTAATGTGGCCAATCAATCCGGCTTAACTCCAGGGAAGGGAAGTAGGCCGACACAGATGCATTTACTGAACATACTTCTCACTAGAAAATACATTGCAGTTGAACTGAAAAATATACATCTTTATTAAGGTAGAGTTATATGCTTTTAAATATATACTATATTAAGCAAAGCGCATAGTAAAAATATACCTAGTGCATTAAAAAACCCTGGCACCCCTGCGATGTGCCCTGCATGCTGCAGCATGACTCATCAAATTCTACCACATTACATCAATCCTCTGGCTCCTGCTGCAAGGCCAGATCATCTTCAAATCCTGCTTCATCGGCATAGATTTGGCTGCTCATGAATATTCTCCATCGTCATATTAGGAATCCTCGGTAAAAAGAAAGCAATCATGCTTTAAGAAAACTCAAAAGTGCCCTTCTAGCAATAACCAATCACTGTAGATTTAGTCATACTGCACCCATACAGTGACTGTAGTCTCCCTGCGCCCCTCTCCTGGCGCCCATCTTCAGTTTTCTGTCACACGCTTCACTGCTGGTAGTCCTCTAAAGTTGCTCTAAGACCAAAACTTCTATGTTTTGCATTTTGTAATAGAATATCATCTGATTTTTGGTCAAACTGTTCAGATTTTCTGTCCGATATCCAGTCCGGCAACAGGGCTAAGTTTAGCGGTGAAGAATCGACCGCTACACCGTTGGTTCTTCACGTCATGTTTCAAGGCTTAGTCAAGGCCTACTTAGTGCCTTTGTCTACACCCCGATCACGATGAGGATGGCTGTGAAATTTGTCTGTGGTTCCCTTCCAAAACTAAGATGTACAGTTACTGCAGACAGGTGGCTTTGTTGAAGGAGGAGAAGGGCGCGGCTTCTTCAGATCCTGTCGTCCTCTGGAACATTCTCCCTCCGGTAAGAGGTTGAGATCTGCTGGGAAGGCTGCCTCACAGGAGACCAATAAAAAGGTAAAGCACTGCACTGCGCATCTGACAAGGGTTGCTGCTGCTGGGGGTCCCGGTTCCGAAGTTTGCCTGCTCAACCGTACCTTTGTCATAGATGACAAGCTTGCCTGTGAGTGGAGTATCATCTGGAAAACAGTTGTCTTCATCGAAGCATAGCATTTCTTCTAAGCATAAGACAAGTAGAGAACCTTGCACTGAAGTGGCAATGTCTTCTTCTAAACACTCATCTGCGAGATTGTTGGTGATCCACAGACAAGAGTCCCTGACGGCGAGGCCTCCAGTTATCACTATGTCAACTGTGAGACCCTCATCAATGCCTACCCCGTCAATGACCACCCCGTCGGTGGGCAGAGCGCCTACAACAACCCCGGCGACGGCCCCATCATTGACAGCTATGTTGATGACTAAGCCGACGCATATGACAACATCCGCGCCTTTGTCAACAGCATCAGTGACAACTAAATAGTCTACAAGAACCGTCCTTCCTCCTCGACCAACGACGGCCATGCCAACCACGAATACAGGTCCCGAAACCGTGACTCCGCAGTCAATAAAGCCCCCAATCTCGTCTCTTCCTTGACAAGGGGAGCAGGATAAGAGAAGGGGGGACCCAGTCAGTGTGATTTACAGATGTAAAGAATCATTGCAGGAGTGCTGTGTATCGGAGCTAGTGGAGGACGATCCCAGATTTCAACCCTTCAGGGAGCATTTTCATCCAGTGAAATCATTGGAGGGCGCTGGCCCATCTAGAGACGAACCATCATGCTCTAAAGATTTGTCTCTGGACATCTTAACTACCCTACACACTCTTGTGGCGTAAATGCAACAGCACATGCATCAACAGCTGGCTCTAGTGGAACCCACCCCGGAGGACAGCCGGCCAAGACCTATTCCTCACCCATGTATGCCTAGACAGGCAACACCACCCATTGTGGAGGACACGCCCCCGACGGACACAGTGGCAGAGGAGACCGCGGATATGGATCAATTTGATGACTTTATAACAGCTGATGACACACCGCTAAACTCAGATGATGCCTGCTCCTCGACCCCCGGGCGTTCCCTCCAGACGAAGTAGGTTCCTTCCACCCCATGTTAGCAAGAGCTTCCACCTTGTTTAATTTGGTACCCGAGATGAAGAAGGGATTCTTGTATGAGAGAGGAGCCTCATCCAGAAAGACAGTAATGTCAATTCCACTCCTGGATGACATATAGGAGGGGGGGCCTGGCCCTTATAAAGGCACCAACTCTGCTCCACCTCTACTGGATCTGCTGGAGAAGTAGTACAGGCTTCCAGGCATAAGATCTGAGCCGTCCCTAGACTCTGGTCTCAACTGCAGCAAGCAAGAGGTCCGCAAATCGTCCCCTAAGTCTCTGGATCCCCCAGACCAAGAAGGCAAGAAGCTTTACGCCATGGGCAAGCACATTGTATTTGCAGCTGTCTTTCCAGTTAAAGCTGCAAACGCCCTGGCAATAATGGCCTGCTACGATAGAGCGCTATAGTGTAAACTGGGCCGAATCCTTGATTTTCTTACCCAAAGACAAGAATGCAGGTGGCCCTGGCTCTATTTCAGGAAGGGGAGGTATCGTCTGATTTTGCTATCATAGTGGCCCTGGATGTAGCAGACTTGGTATCCGGCAAATGGGCAATGGAGTGTCTCTGAGAAGACGAGGATGACTCAAGGCCACAAACTTCATGCCGGACGTGCAGTCGAAGGTAGTCAAGATGCCCTTTGACGGGGAGAACCTGTTCAGCAAGGCGGTGGACGATACATTGCAGGCAATAAAGACAGAGACAGAAATGGCTAGGTCCCTTCAATAACGGCAAACGTCCTTTCATTCTTCCAGAGGAAAGTACCCAACGACCTCCTACTGCCAGCCCGCCTGCTTTAGTTTTAAGAGTCATCCAGAGGCCTTTCACAGGCTTTTTGCTGTGGAGCACAGCGCAGGTGTCCACAAGCCAGGGCGCAAACGCCCAAACATCCCGGACCCCCACTTTCACACCACGATGGGCGGGGTGGGGGTGGCCTTAACACAATTCGTCAAGGAGTTGGACAAGTGGGTGCTAGAAATAGTGCACAAAGGGAACACGCTGGAATTCAAACACAGGTGTCCACACATTCCTCCAGTGACCAAGAGGGTGCTGCAAATGGAATAACTGCTGCAGGAAGTATATTCCAGATACTACCTAGTCGGAAAGAGATCCGGAGGATGGTGCCCAATCCTCGAACTGCAGCGCCTCAACAAGTAAATGAAATATTTTATCTATATCGCGCTCGTACACAAGTGTTTCAGAGCGCGACCAGGCAAAAAGGGAGGGGAACAAGGGAGAAAAAACAGAAAAACAGCTATCTTACTAGGCCCAGTGACATTTAAGAAAGCGTGAGTACATAGAAAAGGAAAACAGAGAGGAAAAGTGCATGGAAGGGTGGGGTGGAGTGGAAAGTGTGAGGCAGAGGAGAGAAAACATAAATAAATATTAAATGAAATACAAAATAAATAAGGGCGATAAACCATGGTAGTGCAGCCAGCAAGCGGCAGGTGAAAGTTAGTCAGAAAGGTATATCTTATAAGTGCAGAAGAAAAGTGGGAGGGGAACTATATGGGTACAGATACAGAACCCCAGTGCAGATGGTGGCCTGAAGGCAGTGCAGGAGGGTGCCAGGTACCTGGGCCTGAATGAACAGAGGGTGGCCAGGACCACAATGCCAAGAGAAGAAACCGATCAACAGGGGAGAAGGGAGGGCAAAGGCGGAGCCAAAGAGGATGGTCTTGAGATGCTTCCGGAACCGAAGATGTTTTTTCAAGGTGGCCGGGAGGCTGTTCCAAAGGGAGGCACCGGCCGAAGACAGAGTTCTACCACCAGCTTGTTACTTTTAGGGATGATGTTGTCCTGCATTCCCCGATTCCATTCTGCAGGCTCCAGATGAGGCCACAACAAGAATTTCTGGGTGCCAGGTGGCTCCAGGTCACAGGCGAGTAGACCGAGAGGATTGCCCTAAAAAAGGAACCCTGAAAATCCATTCTTTGGTTGTGCGGGGTGGGGGGAGGCAGGCACCTCACCCAAGGGTCCCTGTTTCATTCTCTGCCATTTTAAGCGAGTCACCACGGATGCCACCCTGGACAGATGGGGGCCCCACAACGGCCAGTCTCACGCCAGGGGGCTCTGGCATCTGGAGGAGAAGACCCTGTACATCAACGTCCTAGAGCTACAGTCCATGGTGTGGTCTCTAAAATCCTTCCTGCCGCTTCTGTAGGAGGTAGTGGTGAGGAGTTTGAGTTAGTACGACCACAATGTTCAACATCCGGAAGAAGGGCTGAAGCCGCTCTCCGGCTCTCTCCATGGACGACAAGCCCTGTGGCATTGGGCCTTTCTTCAGGGCATGTGTCACATACCTTTCCACCTGGCTGACATCAAGAAAACAATTGCGGACTCTCTTTGCAGGGAACTACAGCAAGCTCAGACTTCATGCCTTTTCAGCATGTGGGGCATACCCCAGATCGACTAGGACTGCGATAGCAGCGAATACGCAATGCCAGAAGTTCGCCAGCAGATTTCCACAGCCAGGGAGAATGAGAGACGTGTTCTCTTTCACGTGGGAAGACCTCTTCCTTTAAGCGTTGCTTCCAATACCACTGCTGTCATGTGTGATCAACACGCTCAACCGCTGCTGCACCAATATTATCCTCATCTGGTACACGGAACTGCTCTGCATGGCAATGGCACCAGCTGTCAGGTTGCCGTCTCCTCCTGTCAAGAGAATGGGGATCCATCTTGCATCATGACCCAACATCACAGAACCTCACGGCTTATCTCTTGCAGCTCTAGAATCTGGACACTGACATCCCACAGGACTGCAGAAAGGTCCTGGCAAAGGCCAGAGTGCCTTCTACGCTCAAGTGTTACAGCCACAAATGGAAGCGATTCACCGTATAGTGCAGAGCCCGAAGGATCATTATTCTCCAGGTTACAGCTCCACAACTTTTACGATGCCTGCTATCACTGGCCAAATCTGGTCTGGCTCATGCATCCATCAAGGTACATTTGGCTGCCATTTCCCGAAACACACGGTCGCCAGGCAAAGCGTAGTTGTGGTCGCGAAGGCTAGTCAAGGAGTTCCTAAATGGCCTCTTCAGAAAGTTTCGCCTGTCAAGGCTCCTGCTCTATCTTTGGAACCCAACATGGTGCTTACAAGGCTCATGGGGCCTCCTTTTGCACCTTTGCATCAAGCTTTTGAGGTTTCTCTCATGGAAGAATGCTTTTCTGGTGGCCATCACATCAGCCAGGTGCGTCAGGGAGTTTAAGGCCTTATCGGCAAAAACCCATACCTGTCCTTCCATGCTACAAAGGTGGTGCTAAGAACACATCCATCCTTCATCCCAAAAGTTCCTTCTGAATTCCACCTTAACAAACCTTCCAGTCTTCTTTCTGAATCCTTACTTGCCTGCTGAGAGGTCTCTGCATACACTGGACGTTGCTTGGTCCTTAAAGTTCTATGTGCCACGTAAAAAAGGCTTTCCTAAATACTCTCAGCTCTTCGTTAATTTCGGTCCTGTGAATCCTGGGAAGTCTCTATCGAAAGTCTCCATATCCAGGTGGCTCTCTGGGTGCATCATGCACTGTCACCGTCTGGCCAAAAGGCCCCTTCTATGCCGACCGAGACCCCACTCCACCAGAACCATTGCTGCTACTGCAGTGTTTCTCTCCGGGGTCCCCCTGCTGGACATTTGCAGCGCTGCTGCGTGGAGGTCGACACACACAGTCACAAGATTCTACTGTGTCATCAGGGATTCACCTGAGGATCCCAGAGTCAACCAGGCAGTGCTGCACAACATATTTGTTTGGGGTGAGTCTGTTCCAGGGTTAAGGGTATTGCTTTTGTTGAGCCTTGCAACCTCCTGTACTTGTCTATATGTGCTGCTGTGTAATCGTATTTATGAGCATGTGAATCCATGCCAGTCCCAATGCTGGAGAAGGAACAAGTTACTTACCTGTAACTGTTCTCCAGCATGGGCCTGACATGGATTCACATGTGACCCGCCCTCCATCCCCATCTGTGGCTCTTCTTGCTTCATACTGGCACCTCATGTGATTTGAATCTGAAGATGGCTGCCGGGGGGGGAGGGGTGGGCTTAGCGAGACATCTTCATTGGATGGGTGGAGTATGACACAATCTACAGTGATGGGTTATTGCTAGAAAGGCAGTTTTGAGTATTCTTAAAGCAAGACTACAGAGGATCCCAGTCTAATGACGGGGAATATTCATGAGCAGGTAACTTGTTCCATCTACAAGGTTCTCACCCTGAAGTCACCAAGATACCTCACTTAGAATCTCTGCATCTCTGGAGTCCTACGATCCACCAGAAGTAAGAACATGGGCAGACTTGAACTCGGCCAAGGCAGGAAGGAACGAATCAAAAGACTGGCCTTCTCTGTCTATGCCCCATGAATCTGGAACCTGCTCCCCATCAACATCAGACTCGCCCCCTCGCTTCTACAGTTCAGAAAGGAGCTCAAGACCCTGCTCTTCGAAGGATGGCTCCTTCCGAACACCTAGATCCACACACCCTACACTCCCTACCCTATCTGAGACTGGATGATCTGATTTCACCCCTCCAGCCCCCCCGATTTCCTCCTCCTGGTTGTTTCTAAAGCCGTTGCTGACAAATTGCCAGATCTCCCCCTCCCCAGTTATTTCCTCACGCCCTTATTTCTCTGCTTGCTTCACCATGTTCTGTCCACTATGATTTTAAAGCGCTCCTTTGCTTTCTGAAGCTAGGTGGTCCGCACTCAATAAATACCCTAATAATGCATCAATACCATCAAAACATGTCCCGCTCCTATATTATATTGTAGTTCCCCTATCTGGAGATAGGAACATGACATGTAAAGACAGGGTGAGCGGGTGGGTAGACATTAAAACATACAGTTGTAATAGTTGAAACAAGTTCTTGATGCCTGCACTAGCAGAGCAACAGTAATTTTAGACCTCTTTGACGTGGTGTTTGGAAAATACAAATGCACACATCTCAGAAAATGCAGGGCCTAGAGACTGGAAAATAGTTTTAATACGGACCAGACCGCTAGAAGGCAAGATGCTTTTAGACCGAGCACACCAGATTTGTACGCTTCAGTGGAAAAAGATAAAATGTCACCAAAATGAGTTGGTGTAATCAGGCATTCGCTTAAGCAGAAGTAGAGTCCTGGGAGGATAGCTCAACGGCAACGTGCTCGCCTTGGAAGCAAGACGACACGAAGAAACACAGGTTCGATCCCCGGGTACGCACTTAGAAACCTCTGGGTATTTAATCGCGTTATAAATATGCAACTATAACAAACAATTCCTGTAACAGTGCCTCAATGCCCGCGGGCTGTGTGAGCGCTTTAAAAATGCAAAATATATATATTTTTTTTAAAAGTACTAAATTTAGTGTCCAGATCATTCCCCAAAAGGCAATGTTGCAGAGCTCTGCTCACCGAAGACTGACCCCTTTGCTCCCCCCTGTTACTCTCCCGCTGCCTTCTGGTTGCCCCCTGCACCCGTGTTTACTGCTCTCCAGCTCTCGCTCCCACTCTCCTCTCCTGTGTTTTCCTTGGTTACATTTACCTTTTCCCCCACCTGCCCTGCTGCTCCGCCTCTGTATACCGCTAGGAGAAAGCACTTTACACAGTTCTTACTCTGCCTCTTTCCATGGCTCCTAAGTTTGTTGCACTTCCCCCTTGCAGTATTTAGACCACAATCAGTGGAGTAATTATCTCTGTCCAATTGTAGACATTGGCACATTTTACAATTGGACAGAGATATCACCCCCTGGGTAGAAGATTCGCCAAATTTCCTCTACACCAAGGCTAGCAATCTCAAAAACATTCTCTCTCCCTCATTTATGTCTAATCTACAATCCAAACCAACTTGGTTACAGCTAGCCAGTACAAGTGGTTTTCGCAAATGTGGGGGGTGTTCTATGTGCGTATTTGCACTCGAAACCAAGAAACTAGAATTTGGTCATTTGGGCAGTTATACAATCAACTCCTTCATGAACTGCAATACCAAATTCTGTGTATATTGTATTCTTTGTGTATGTGGGAAGCGCTACATTGGCAGCACAATTCGGCCTTTGAAGATAAGAATCAGGGAACACTTGGCCTCCATCTCTCAAGTAGATTCCAAATACCCATTATCTGTACATTGGCAACAAACTCATCAAATGGACAACAAAGCTGAAATTAGATTTACTGGGATGGCCAAGGTTTCATTACCACAACGAGGTGGCAATTTGGTTTTAAAACTCCGCCAGTTAGAAGCGCGTCTCATATGCCGTTTTCGCACGGTCATACATGGCCTTAATGCAGATCATGAACTTTCTGTGTTTCTATGAGCAAATTGTACTATACAAATGGATTATCTAAAGTCAGCTCGTATGCAATCTACATAGTTGGATTGTCTAAATTCTAAATGCAGCTCGTATTTAATCTACTTAGTTTCTCTCTTCCCTTTATCCCATGCTGGGGGTTCTCCGTGTGCCATACACTTAGCTGTCATAATTCCTCTCTTCACTCCACGGTCTAATAAGTGCCCATATGAGAGATTTCAGGAAAGGATGTCTTTCTTCTTATGTCTTTTGGAACTACCGAGTGTCTTACTTATTAATTCCTTATGATTGGCTATTAATCCTTAATTATCCCCTCTACGTAACTGGCCGGCCTTCATATGGGCCAATTATTTATTGCCCCCTTTAATCGAATCCCCAAGTGTCTATTCGGCACTTAATTGGGCTTATCGTTTTTAATAATTAATTACTATACACACTGTAACGCTGATTGTTATACGTTCTAACTCACTGTGACTGAGATATGTGTATTTCGTGGCCCAGCCCAATCTGAGCACATCTGTGCATCATCTGCCCCTTGCAGTGGCAACGCACTCTATCTCCGTTCTTTCCTTAGCTCCTATCCACTTGGCCGCTACTTTAATACACACAACCAAGATGGCGACCGCACGTCCCCTCACGCACGGTCGCTTTACGCTTTGCCGGCTATGCATAACAATAACAGCATGAGCCGCGGCCAGTCGGCTCCAGTTCGTTCAACACAGCGGAGACGCTGGTGAGTTCAACACTTTCACGTAGACCCCTAGGCTGATAGGGTCTGCGCGGCTCGTCATTATTTAGTCAGACATTCACCTGTAATTAAATTGTCTCTCTATCCTTCCTTCTCTCCTCTCCCCTTGGACACACACCAATTGGACGGTCTCTTCTTTTTTCATCTTCTACCTTAAAGTTACGCGGAAACGCCTCTACATATATTTTGAGTGCAATTGCATATGACAGGTACCTTTTGGCAAATTCTGCCCCCTTTTTCTATGTTAATTGTTTTAATATGAGTACATGGCTAATCTGCTGCGCACACACTTGTTTTTCAGTGGAGCACATAAGATTTTATCCTCTTTCAATTACCCTAATCAGGGTAAGTATCTTGTTAATACTCCAATTCCCAATTGGTTATAAGCTTTAAATTTTTATGTTTTAATCCATGTGCTGTCCTAATTAGATTTTCGGTTCCTTCCCTTAGTCCAAACTGAACACACCTGTCTCACAGGTACAAAGCTTTCTTTCTTTCACACCACTAGCCCAGTGATGTATGGCCCACCCAGAACCCTCCAGCTAATGGTTTCTGTTTTATTTTTGTTTCCCCCTTCACCCTGATTTGATGCACTTTACTTATGTAAATGGTATGGGTTTTTTCAATTTCTCAATTGCATTGATGTTTGGATGTTCTCTGCCATGTCCTTTTTTTCTTTTCTTTGGAAATTGTTAAAAAATTGGAATTGGTTTTTGATATCATGTACCAAAATCTTGTGATTCCATACCATTAACGCATGTGTTTGTGGTCCCCCGGTTTGGTTGCCCCGCCACCTTGGGTCCCTAAATCTTTGCTTTAATTTTTTGTCTTTGTTTATATCTGTATCACAATAATGTGTATATACATACAATTCTGTAGCCTCAGTTGAAGGGCAAGTGCCCGAAACACGTGTCAGGCTACCTTAGTATCAATTAAATCTACTATACCACTTTGGACTCAACTAGTGTTTATGCGCAGTGTGATTGCAAAACATTTGTTTTTGTAATACCCAGTGTTACTCTCTACAAATGGCGCAAGGATATTCTAGGTAGGTAAAACCTAATGCAGACTTATTCTGGACAGGCAAATCAAGGGAAGCAAAATCCAGTTGGGAAACACTCGTACATATATCCTAACAGGGATAGTGAAGTGAAACCAACAACATTACTTTTGGGAAGAGGCACAGCCAAATGGCAAAACAGTTTCTAAGGAGAGAAAGATGTTACATATACTTTTCAGAATAGTGCAGCACACATTCAAGATAAGAACTTTGGTATCTGTTCAGTCTCAGAATTACAGTTACCAACCAACTTCTTTTGCCAGTAAGTAACTTTTAAACACGTATTCTCTTTTCTAGGCAAAAGGCCCAATCCTTTAGAAGTCTTTCCCTTATTCTTGGAGCTTGAGTGCTCTGTGGCAGAAGGGGGTTCACTAGGGTCTACTGCCCCAACCGGCAGTGTCAGGATAGGTTCTTAAGTAGCAAAAGTCAGAATTCATAAGGAGGACTGTTAAGCGACTTCAATTCAGCACTCCAACTGAGTCAATGCCTAGTCTGGGATGCCCAAGGGAAGCCCTTATTTATATATTTTGATGTCAAGTTCATAGATCTGGATGATAAACCCTTGTATAACGCCCCTCTCTTTGAATCCCCCTGACCTCACTGAGCCAAGAAGTAGGTTTGTTTTACAAATTAAAAGATTTCTTTGAAAAATTAAACAATATATATATATATCACACTTTTATGAATAAATTAATATTTGATAGCACACTTAAGAATATGACAGTGATCAACAATGGATAATAGTACGCTCTTTTAATCACTTAGGAGTTGGTATAGAAAGGATAAGGTAGCAGAGAATACTTTTATGGTTTCAAGGAAATGCAATGATGAAAAGAATGCAGTACAGAAATAAACTGATATGGTTTCAACAAGAGATAATATAATCACTTTTCCCCTGGTGGCACTTCACTCCCCCCCTATGCAATATAAAGAGATGGAAGGAGAGCACACAGTTTTCAGGAATACAATCACAATGTACTACCAATTCCAATTCCCCCTAGCAAGCTTAGAGCATCCAGTATGCTTTTAAACAGTCAACAATACTTTTAAATGTGATTTGCAATGAAGTGAAAATATGCTAAAAAGGATTTTAATTCCCTATAGGAGATTCAGGGTAGGTGATAGCTACTTAAGATTGGTTCAGGTCAACACTACCAATTATTCATGAGGGATTATCAGGTCGAAAACGGATTTCAGCAAAAGTAGTTGCAATTCGCGGCACTTTTTCCGAGTGCGTCGAACGATTACGGAAAAACTATAAGGAGTTCCTAGCACGTATGGTTCAAAAGATACGGACCATTTTGTGGAGGTAGATTTCAGAAATGAAATAATGATTCAGAATGGCACTTGACACTTTCACAGGTTTGAAATCACAGAATGGACACACGATTTCTATGCGGTTCTAAATAGGTTGAAATGGTTTGAATTAGATTATTTTTAAACTAAGAGATTGGTTTGCACATTTCTGGCTGGATACTCACTCCTAATTTTGGAAGGAATGGTCCACGTCACAGATCTGATCAACAGGTTTAGCTGCGGTCCTCTCCTCTCTGCTGGTCTGGATCTCTGGTTCTGGCAAAAGTTCTGGCACTGCACAGCAGTCTGGTCTGGGTCTGGTCTTCTATCGGCACTGCACGGCGGTCTGGATACAGCTCTGCTTTCTGGGTTCTGGCACAGGGTTCTAGCCAGAATCAAGCAGCTCACCCGGCTGTTGAATAGTTTGGTTAGGTGGCTGGATTCTGAGGCCTGCTGAGAAGGATTCCGCTTTTGGACTAGGCCTCTTTGCTGCAAGTTCTGAAGTCTGGATTCTAAGTTCTGGTTCTGGAGTCTTCTGGATATTGTCTGGTCCGGCAAAATGCTTCGCAAGAAATCAGTTTGAAGTGGAAAGTGAATCTCCCTACCTGGGTCTCAATGACTCCTTTTATGTCTTTTGAAAATGGGTGTGTGCGTGGGCATAACTAAGCCTGCCCCTCACAACTTATCATTGGCCAAGTTCTCCTCTCTCCCTTGATTGGGGGAAGGAAATGGAGTGTCATTGTGATGAGGTATGTTTATGGATCAGAGGATCCTCCCCTTGTCACTTTGCACACAAAATCTATTTTTGATCCAAATGCATATTTATATATGTACAATTTTTCTAATATTATATGTCCAGTTAACATATTTTCTGTAGCACCAAACCATCCGATCCCTGTCTTTGTAAGATGCTGTGTTCACTTCTGACAGAATTCTGCCCTTTTCATCCAGAGCACAACCTCTAAACTTTTCCAGAATTTACACAAATGTGCGCAAGGAATATGGGCATCAGATGATGAAGTGTCAGATTTTTAACATACATACATTTGGAGTAATACCTTATTTTCCGCTACTACCCCCCAGAACATACCACAGAGTCCTAACACCTACTTAAATGTGCACAGAAAAATCACAGGAATAATGATATTATTTACATACTTTTGACAGTTCCGTACTATGAATTATCCATCTTTTTAAAATTATGCTCTGGCCCAGATGGGTGTGGATTAGGTTCCAAAGCACATGGGGGTATTTCTGTCTGTCCCCGCCTCCAGCTCAGGTGGCTCCCAGAGGCAGCGCCCCTCCCATTTCCTTCTAAGAGGAAGCCATTTACGACCCCTGATTTAGCATTTACCTGAGTAAAGTAAAGTTCATTGTTCTGTTTTCCTGCAGTCCCCTCCCCTGATTCAATCAGAGAGGTGTGATCCTTTGGTGGAGGCGGCAGAATGCAGCCAGGCCTGTTAACTGTAGGTGTTAAGAATTCTCATTAACCAGCAAGGCTTTGAAGTTTCTAGCTAACTCGGGTTCCTTGTCAGCTCCTGAAAGACAGGCCTCCTGTCAGAGTTTTTAGACCGCTAGCGCCGGTTAGTGTCGAGCGCCGGTTGTGCACCCATTTTTGGGTTAATACATTTCAAAAAAGGGGATTTTACTCGATTGCATTTACCAACAGTGTATTGCTATAGATTCTGCAGTAGAGTAATTTTGTGGCCATGATTTTAGCAATTTTTGACATAAATTAAAACAGATTTGTAACAGCACCGTATTCCTTTGCACTGATTTCGCTCATAGCGCTTCTGGCCCATAACGCTCGCCCTGGTGGGTGGCAGGTCAGGCGACCATTTTGGTGAGCGCAAAACTGCGCGGTTTTCCTGAATTCTGGCGCAAATGCAGGCTTTTCAGCCATCTTGGATTTTCTAAGCCCACAGCACCAAATGTTGTAGCATAATAGTTCAAACGTGGGTCAAGACACCTGACAGTACTATTAAAAACAGGTAAGTATTTTACTTTATAGTTAGTTGAGGGTCAAGGGGCTTCACTGAAGACACACTGGGAGGATTCCAGCAGTGAGCCTTTGCAAACTGGAGGAGAGGCCTTCCAATCACAGAAAACACCCCAAAACTACACAGGAATCACAAGACTTAGGTAAATACCCAAGCCAGCACAGTACCTCAGCACAGAAGATTTTGCAGCAGGAGGATTTCAGGATCTGCAGCCAAAAACCTGGTCAGTGGATTCCTTGTCATGGTTACTGAAAACGGGTCCTTTGGAGGGACTTTGCAAAAGGGATCAACGGCGAAGGCTCTAGGCAAGGTTTTCCTCGGGGCTAGATGCAGGTCTGTGGATTTGATCTGTGTCTCTGGAGATCCAGCAGGATGCCCACGAAGTTTCAGCGAGATTCGGAATTTCGGAAGGCCGTGCACTACACAATGGCTCGATGTACAAGGGTATTAGGGTATTGCAGCCCGCAAGGTGGCAGCACGGCGTGGAATGGCTCAAAATGCAGGTCTTCTTGAGTCTAGTGGGACTTGCCAGGCTCTGGGTCGTCGTTTTCAGAGACCCCAGGTCAATTGGAAGGAAGGACTACAGGAGGCTCCGGTTGCACCGCAGGCGCTCCAGTCGCTGGAAATGGTCTCGGACACTTTTCCTTCAACATCCTCTTCGATTTTGGTTCCAGTGGTCAACTTGTCTTCAGCTACCAGGTTCGGAGTATTTAACAGGAATTACAGCACAACATCTGCATTCTCTCCCTGCATTTTACAACAAGGGGCTGTCTGGTTGTCCATTCAGACCGCTAGCCCCCCACTGGGATTTGTCCCCGTTCAGGCAAGGAGGAAAACAAAGGGCTGTGGTGTTTTGGACTCCTTCCTCGCTTCCTGCCTTCACAAACAGACTGGCGCCTGGACGGGGGAGTTCAGGGGACTCCTGCCAAAGATAAAAAATCACACAAAGGAATTTTCCACCCTGGATGTCATTGGGGGTGGTGCGGAAGGAAGAAGGAAGGACAAGAAACACTAAAATGGTGAAAAAACAAGACTGGGGCCATTTTGGTAATATGAGCACCGTTGCGAGCCTTTACTGCAGCTGCGAACACAACCCGCGGTAAATGTGCACCGGATTAGTAAAAGTTATCACTGCCACCAGCCATTAAAGGTAAGCTTGTCTGTGTAACAGAATTGTTAGTTTTAGTGTGAAAGGGGATATATTGTGTCTCCCTGGCACTCCACATAAATTGGGGTTTTCTGGTTTAACCAAATCAAATGTAAAAGGGATCCCAAGATCCTTTCTACCCTCAGAACTGTAGTTCTCTCAAGGTTAGTCAGAGAAAGTTAAAAGGGGGATCCCGTAGGGCTACCCAGCAACAACAGGCACTTATTGCCACAAAGGTGTTAGAGGATAACTTTTCAAATACACTATGGAGAGTCAAACAAATGACACCCATAAAAAAGAGTAAAATATTATGCAAGTGTGGTAAAAGGTTCCCACTCAGAGGTATAAGGAAAATTAATCCACCAGTAAAGCAAAAAGTTCTGAGGTTGACACCGATCAGGAAGATTTACCATTACTATGAAATTCTTACCTAACACTGATAGAAGAAAATGTGCAGCTAGTGGACAACTCGAGGTATTTACAATTTTCTGTGTGACGCTTCAAAGATTCTGTCATTCCTGTTACATTTTGCCAGGCAAGGTCTACGGGTTGCAGTAGTCAACGGCTATGTGGCGGCGCTTTTCAACTTCAATGGCGCACACAAGCAAGTTTTTCACGATCCCCATTGTTAAGCATTTCCTGAAAGGACTCTCAAATACTTTGCCCTGACTCCTTTTGTGGTGCTGACATAGGACTTACATTTGGTACTTGCCTTTTTAATGGGAGCACTCTTTGAGCCATTACAATTTTGTCCTCTCAGGCCATTCACTTGAAAGATGGTATTCACATTAGCACACAGGTAAATTGAGTTCCAGGTTGTGTAGTGTAAATCACCCTTTTTGATTTTCTAGAGATACAAGTGTTAGGTAGATTCATCATGTTTATGCTTCATCCCCTTTCCTAGTGTAAGCCCCCAGCACTTTTTGCTTCTCGATCTTTTCTGAAATCCTGAATGAGTGAAGACTTTTACCACTCACTCATTCCAATGGGCTCTCTTTTGGAACTCTATTCTTTCTGTTCTACCTATTCTATGGAGTCTATTTTAGTCCATAACTCTTAAAGGCATCTGTATTTTACTATTGCAGCACACAGCCCCTTATGGGCAGTGTTGCTGGCGACCCATAGTGCCCTCCTTTTGAGATTATTATCTTTATCCTAGAGTAACTACAGTTTCTAAGTATAGAGATACTTAGAATCTCTCCTACAAACATTATTGTCAGACATTAACACACACCACCTTGTGTGGGGTACCAACGGGCTACCTAATATTCCCCCTCTCTCTGCTTCTGTAACATTTTAGTCTTGTAGACAATCTTCTAGTTATGGCTAGTATAATAGAATAAAGTGGACTCCTCACAGGACCCAAAAATGAATTGGAACAATGCTACATGACTACAATTCGACTACCCTTAAGGAAAAAATCTCCCAAGGTACCTGATGTCTGAGATGGATATACTTCCAAAACCTAACCCATCAACCAAATCAAATCTGTGAAGTCATAAACATACCCACGACTACTTAATCCTAGAACATAAAGCACTGATGCGTAAAGAAATGACAACAATCCTTAAAAATGGAGGCGAAATTCTGTCAACAAAATCTAAGATTAAAACACACAAAACAACTTTACAAAAATTTGATTATAGGTTATATAAAAAATGACAGTGAACATTTTTTAGCAACTCTGAAAAGATCATAACGCACATAATGTCTGGTCTTTGTTAAACAATACAGAAATTGCCCAAGTACAGCTGGTAATAAATCGGATCTCTAAACTAGTCTGAATATTTTGAAAATGTGTACAAAGCATTGCTCTTTGCTCCCTGGTCTCACTCTATCTTTGCCTAACATATGAATGGTAGGTGTATTGACATATCTGTTGAAAATATCTCAAAATTCATAATTAAATCTAAAGCCTCCATAACCCCATGTCCCAACAACCTTTCGTATGGTATATTGAAGCAGAACGTTCCTTTGTGGTCCAGAATATTGAACATCTTTTTTACATGTGTCATTAAACGCCTCCTCCTGGACCCTATTGTTTGTAATTCCTATTTTCATAAAGGGGAGCCGCATCTGCCCTATGAATTTTAGGTCTATTGGAATGATTGATGCAGACTCTTTGCCTCCATAGTGTTGGAGCATTTACAGATTTGGATTGAGGAAAACAACATTCTGGGCCTGAGGCAAATAGGATTCAGGAAGAATATTGGTACAGACTGTGGCAGGCTTCTCTTAACATGTTTTCAGAGGAAAGCCTGGTCAAAAGATGCTCTTCCAATATGCTTAGCAACTATGGACCTATTGATGGCATTTGACAAGGTGGACAGAGTAATCCTATGGCAAAGGTTGTCGGATTTGGGTTTATCGAGTGGCTTATAAATTTAATTATACATCTTTATACCAATACCAAGATGAGGGTGAGGCTTAATTCAGAAAGCCTAATTTCGAATGGATTGTGTCCTCCAACATATTACACATCTTTGACGTGTAATGTGAACAGCTGTACACTTCGGAAACATTTTCAGCAGAGGACGTCCTGCGTCGATGACGTCGGGTTGTTTTCCCTCGAAGGCCTCCGTCGTCACCAGTTGCACGGCGCCCATAGCCCCAGTTCCATTTTTTCCGCGAACGTGTTGCTTCGTGAAACTCTGCGCGCCTCGTGTGTTCATCGTTACGATGTCTTTTTCTACGACCCCTCGGACTCTGCGGTCTTGCTTCAAGACCTGCCAGGACTGCAATTCGAAAATGACGATCACCGACCTGCATCGCATTTGTTTGTGGTGCTTGGGTGAGTCTCACGACACAGACTGCTGTTCGAAATGCCAGTGGCTGACTGCCAAGGCCTTGCGGGAGCAGAAGGGGAAGCTTCAGGTAGGTAGGGGTTCAAAACCCAGTAGGTCCCGTGAATCCAAGTCCAAGGGGATGTCCACCGACGATTTGAGGGTTGACTTTCCGCGTTGGGAGGCGTCCCAGGGGGGTCTCGGTCCCAGAGTGGTTCCTGCCATTCGTCGTCCTCGTCTCAGCATTCTAGGAAGCGCTGTCACTGGTCGCCTTCCCCGTCCTACTCGGAGGATGGTGCCTCGAGGAAAGTGGCATGCCTGACGAAGAACCTTCGAGGTCCTGTTCGGACAAGGCTCAGGACAGTCGCAAGAGACATGCCTCCAGGTCTCTCTCCTCGTCACCAGCGAGACCGCTGCAACCTACTAAGGGCTAGGTCGGCGCTGTGTCCGTCCGACTCAGACGTCGATGCTTTGCCATCTTATCAGCCCATGGCGCCGTCGGCGCAAGTGTAGACGTCGACACCAAAGCCTTCGGCGCTCACAATGCCGAGGTTGCCGACGCTCTCTAAGTCGAAGCCTTCGGCGCCCTTGACACCTTTGGGTATTTTTGGCCACAATTTGCCATTGGAGTACCCAGATTTCTTCTGTCACCAGGCCAGGGTTTCAACTCCTTCTGGACGACATTTATGAAGAGGAAGAAAGGTCTGAGTTTGAGGACCCTGGTGAACTTGATGTGGCTCCAGTTTTTTTTTCTGGGGGAATTTGGTAGACCTGAGCCTGGGGCTCATGCTAAGTCTTCATACAGGAGGCTCATGGTTAGGGTCTCGGAGTATCTGCGCTGGTCCAGTCCTCCTGAAGACCTTGTACAGGATGATCTAACGGACATCTTAGATCAAGGTCCCTCCTCTGACCCGGTGTTACCGTTTCATCTCACCTTACAGAAAAGGGTGGCGGCTGCTTGGCAGTCCCTATTACCTCTTCCGGCTGTTAATAAATGTTTGACAAAAAAGTACCACCCTTCCGTTAGCGACCCCAGCTATTTACCCACTCAACCCACTCCCGAGAGTTTGTTGGTTCAGGCGGCTACCGCCACCTCGAGGCAGGCAGCGTACCCTACCATCCCTCCGGATAGGGACTACAAGCGCTTAGACGTTTGGGCTCGGAAGGTATTCTCTGCAGAGAGCATGGCATTGAAATCGGCCAGCTCCACTTGTGCCTTGGCAAGGTTCTCACACACTTCGTGGCACTGTTTCTTTAGCGGCTGAGCATATTCCCGAAGGAGAAGAAAGGGATGGGTTCCTTGCTCTCGTGCAAGATGGCAAGGATGCCATGTGCGAATCCCTTCAGTGGGGTTTGGATACGGCCGACAGTGTTAGCCGATCCATAGCTGCAAGCACCGTTATACACTGATTTGCGTGGTTGCGAAAGTCGGGTTTTGCTCTGGATGTGCAGGCCCGTAGCCTGAACATGCACATTGATGGCACACATTTGTTTGGCAGCAAGGCTGACGAAAGCCTTGAGAGGTTGCAGACCTCGAAAGCTGCGGCTAAATCTTTAAGCACAGCTGTGCGTTAACCTCTTCCTTTTCGTCCTAGGGGACAGCACTGGAGGGGAGGTTCTTTTCGTTACTTTTCCTCCTTTGGTAGAACGAGAGGGGCCGGCAGTCAAAGGGGCCAGCGAAAAAGTACCTGTGGTGGTTGGGGAAATCGTGGTGTCGAAGCCGCTCAGGCAGCTGTCTTTTTGCCTTCAGGCACTGCCGCACCCACATCCAAACAGTCATGAGGCCATGTCCCATGGTTCGTCGGTTGTCGGCAGACTGTCTCAGCATCTCGAAGAGTGGCGAGCCATTACTTCAGATGCGTGGGGTCTGGATACCATAGCCCACGGCTACTGTCTTAACTTCCTTCAGCGGCCTCACGACAATCCACTGGGGAAACTCTCTTTGAAACTTCCGGACCTGCTCCTTGCGCAGGAAATCTTGACCCTGCTGGAGAAAGGCGCTATAGAACTAGTGCCTGGAGCGGAACAAGGGATGGTATTCCCCTTATTTTTTTATCCCAAAGAAAGACTGGGCATTGAGACCCATAATGGAGTTGCGTTGGTGGAACAACCTTCTCAGGAAGGACAAGTTCAAGATGGTTAGTCCTTCTCAAGTCCTCCAGTCCCTTCAACTTCAGGATTGGTTGGTGTCTCTGGACCTACAGGATGCTTACTTTCATGTGCCGATTCATCCTGCGCACAGAAAGTACCTGAGGTTTGCTGCTGGCAACTCGCACTTTCAGTTTTGGGTCCTGCTGTTCAGCTTGACCTCCGCCCTGAGGGTCTTCACCAAGCTAATGGTGGTGGTGGCAGTGTACCTTGGGCGAGGGGGGATTTGCATCTACCCCTACCTGGACGACTGACTGATGTGGGCGTGCTCCCCCGAGCAAGCGACGTATCACCTCGGTCTCACCTGCCGCACCTTCCACAGGCTGGGCTTCTCCCTGAATTTCAAGTAGTCGCATCTGACACTGTAAAGACCGGAGGGGGGTGTCTGTACTTCTGCTCTCTATATGGTAGAGGACCCCAGCCAAAATTCTCTAGTCTGGTAGCAATGGACGAGCAATCGAGGCCTAGCTTCTCAGGAGGTGATGCAGGCTGGTTCTTAAGTACAGTGTAGTCCCCACACACCCACAAAGGAATTTCCGCAGACTGTATTAGTTAAAACAGTCTTTATATAATTAATATTCAAGGATATGTACAATATCAGGATAACTCACTTTGTACTGGGTTATCTATAATAGCAAATCTATACAGTTCTACATTGTACCGCAATTACTATTCAATCTCTTTAAAGTGTATCAACTGTACGGTTAAATGTCACACAAATCAGTTCGTAAAGGAAACCAACAAAAGATGTAAGAGGAAAGCAGTTGGTTAGAAAAATTTGGCAGAATACTGGCCCCGTTTACCTAGACACAGTTCTGTGTGGAGATCCTCCCTCCCCCACCCCCCCCCACCCTACCTGGGCAACCTGTAGAATAAAGATATATCACAAGCCCAGTCCATATATTGTTCACCAGTGTATTTCCAATAGTTCAGCAACCCCAAAGTACCTGGCGTTGTAGCGTTCCTCGTCAGGGAATCAACTGCCCTTCTTGAGTGCCCTCCCTTTAAGGCAGGAGTCACAGGTCGTTGAACGTCCGGCGAAGAACAGGGTGAACTACGGCGGTGAAATAGCAGCTTCTTTCCTAGTGGTGCTCGTCAACGGGGAAGCGTAAACGTCCTGCAAGGAAGAGGCATTCGGGGCACCTCAATGTCGATAGTTCTGGACCGCAAAGAGTTTAAAGAACTGTGGCCCAGCAAGGGCATCGAGTCGTCAGCGTCTGTGGTCTTTGGGTGGCGGGAATCCCACCGGCGGATGCTCCTCGGCGCGTCAACGACCTTGCCTTCTCTGGCGGGCTAAGGCGGGCGGCGGTGCGGACGAGCGCATCAGTGAATCGTAAGTTCTTAGGCAACGGGAGCATGGCGGTCGTCGACGGTGGCGGACAACAGTCGGGGCGCTTCTCTTCGGGATTCTGCAGCAGTCCTAGTCTCTGGTCGGCAGCCTTTCGTAGGTCTGTCTACCGGGGAGCTTTGGCAAAGATCAGCTGATGCACGATGATCCCTCGTAGCTCGGGAAGGGGGCACCTTACCAGGCCCTCTCTGGGTCAGTCCAGGGAGAGACAGCAGCTTTCAGATTGATGAAGAGCAACAGCAATTCTTCTCTTCCAGCAGGGCTTCAAGATCAAGCTTCAGTTCACTCCAGTTACTCTTCGTAGTTTGGACTTCAGCTTTTGAGCACATTCCTAGCAGCGAGAGGTCACGAGATATACTGTTGATCTCCCATTCATTCTGTTGGGTCACACTCGGGCATCCAATCACTTCGAAGGGCATTCAGCAGTCAGTCAGCCAGCCAATCAGGCACACGGTGCATTCAGGGGGTATGGACCAAGGCCGTTAAGCCAGCGGTGCGGGCTGCACTCCCAAACACCACTCGTGGTGTATAGATTCAATGTAGTTCAAACAAAAGGTGACAAACTTCCATTGGTTTTCTGCAAAGTACGATAGTTTAATTTTCGATTTTTATCTTCAATATCATTAACTGTACATCTTAAAAAAGCAGATGCGCAGGGTGAGCTCAAAAAATTGGCCAATGCATTTCGGAACTATATTCCTTCGTCAGGGCCAGCTCTTTCTCAAACTTAATCAGATCCGAATGCCAAAAAAGTTGAGCAATCGAATCTGTTGGGTAACCCACAATCATATAAGCAAAATTAGTTGGTTAAATATACAACAATCATGAAGCAAATCCACATAAATCATAATAGAACAAGTAAATAAAGCCATCAACATGTACATCATTATGTTTGTGATTTTTGAGGTTTTTCAGTATGCCGGGTATGGGTACATCATGTGCAAAATGGCGGTGTGAATGCACAAATTCAATCACACAATTTGGGATGAACAACACGGGTTCCAACATATACCAGGAGATAAGATATTTTTACAAAAGAGGGTGCATAAGAATTGCAACACATGCCAGTGGAGAAAAAATAAAAATAGAAATGGAGAGTACATACGTATAATCCCATGATATGTGCGTGATGCCTGATTGCAGGATCACAGCAAGAGAAGAGAAAGGTAGAAAAAATGACCACAAGAATGCCGCATACTCTTCCTCCTTATTAACACCATGTTATATTGAAAAATAACCTACACTAACCTTGCCGTGGATACAGCATGGGCTGTAAATCTCTACCCAAATCTCCAAAGCAAAAGATTCCTGAATGGCGTTTCTGATCGCGTGCAGACTCTTATCTGGAAGAGACATGCAACGCGGTTAGCAACGTGAAAAAGTAATATATTTACAAATAAGCTCCAGACTCTTAAGAGCACCACAGTGCTCGGTCATGCTGCTCGATGCGTCTTACCTTAGCGCATGGAGAAAGTAAATCGTCAGAAGACGCCACTAGGATGCATTCGCCGTCGCCATGGTGTTATTCACTATGTTACATGTTGCCCAGGCAACGTGTAAAGCCGCGGATACCGCGGAACGCCGACGGCCATATTTGAAAGGCTACCGGCTTGGGTTATTCATACACCGTACCTCGTATAGTATGCGCTTAGTGTCAACTGCAGGTTATACTCAATTAGTCTATACTGTCTGATTAAATCATGCCACTTCCGGGTGTAAATTATACGAAAAAATTGACATAATCAAAGAAATGAAAAAAAATGTAAAAAAAAAGATAAAGATAAAACATTGCAATGACAATCATAAGAATTGCGCCTATACTATCCCAAAACCGATGGCCACAGAGGGGGCCGGCACAGGTGAGACTAAGCATAAAATGTATAGTTCCCTGTTCAGATTCGTAGACACTCTATGTTGGAAGTAAAGAAGAATAGAGGACAGATCAAGGCTGCTAATGTCCCGGGTGCTACAATATGAGTTACCCATATGTGCGAGATCACTTAAAAAAGGAAAAAAGGGGAAAAAAAGACATTTAAACAAAGTTTTTCCAGAGATGTGCAAAGTAAATGTACAATTCCTTATTGTTCGCATTAGCCATAATGCTTATCATAAAGATAACTACCATAGTTGTGTTGGCATATCAAAACATTGTAAACAAATAACTCAATGTCATAGTACGTTCTGACATATTACATATTATATACCCCAAAACAAATCATGATCCGGTTACTCAAGTATCAAAGGAAACAGCTGAGGTCGAACTCCTCATTCATCCCATTAGGTGACAGCGAGTCAAGTTTGTTAATCCAAAAGGCCTCTTTCTGTGCTCTCCAATGTTTAATATCTCGAGATTGTCCTTTGGGGGGCATAACTTCAAGTACAAGAAATCTCAATTGGCTCACCGTATGCCCATTGTCATTGAAATTTCTAGCAACGGCTGACGTCCTGTTCTTATTCCTAATATTGGATTTATGTTCATTTATCCTAATCCTGATTTTGCGTGAGGTCTCTCCCACGTAATACTTTCCACATGGACATCCGATTGCGTAGATCACGTTCTCTTAAAGACATGTGGCATGCTGCCTTAATGCAAATCTTTTGCCAGTACGTGGATGTACGACTGTGCTACCTTTGATAATGCTGTTACAATTCCCACAGCTCTTGCAGGGATGAGTCCCAGGGAATGTGTCTGGTCTTATTGCTGGTGCTTTCTCTTTGGTGTTTACTAGTAAATTCCGCAAATTACTGCTTTTCTGGTACGCAAATATAGGTGTATTGGGAAACAGGTCAGCGGTTCGTTCATCACTTGTGAGGACATTCCATCTGTTGTGTATTATGGCCTTAATCTGCTTACTTTGTATGGAATATTTGGTAACAAAGACTAATTCCGGACTGACTTTTGCAGGTTTCTTCACTAACAGTTGTTGGCGTTCCTGTGCATTAGTTTTATCGCAAGCAATAGCTAGATCTGCCTCTGGATATCCTCTTGCTTGCAGTCTTTCTTGCAATTGCTGCACTTGTAGGCGACAATCCTCTGGGTCACTTACAATCCTCTTGACCCTTAACATCTGACACAGTGCATTCAGGCCATTCTTCTCCATCCAGACACTCACAACATAGAATGTGGATTCAGACCATGCCATTCAACACTACACACTGCATTCATACCAGTTTCGGTTAGGGCTGTCTCAGTCATTGTATCAAACACCAGATACCAGACATCCACAACAAGAAGTGTAGATTTGTCACACACTCCATTCACCCGGGTTCCACCCACAGGTGTACCCACAACATACGGTTGTTGGGAAGGCTCCAGGAGTCTGGTCGGCACTTCCCTCACACTACCATATATGGAACTTCCCAGCGTAGGTGCTAAAATGCACAACTGTTGGAGCCCATCAGACTGACACAACAGCCAGTCAGGGGGAAGGGACGGAGTCGGGGCTTCCCGGGACTTTGGGAAGATCAAGGTAACAGGCAATGGAAGACAAGAGGCCACGGGGCCATCTTGTCTCCATCAGGAATCTACCGGTTTCAATGACAGGGTCTGGGCATCCCAAAATGAAGGATGCTCAGGGCACTAGTCAATTCAGCACAGAGCTGCCACCAGCCTGTATCCTGCTCTGTGGGCCACACACAGGTGCCCAAAAACATACACTAGGGCCACAGGATTGTACCCCCACCCATGGGTGCCATAAGGGTATCCCATGGGTCTGTACACCAAACCAAAAGAGAGCTGTACCGCCAGGAGTCCCACATGAACTCATGCACGGAAAACACAACAGAACACATGATAAAAGCAGTATAGGACAAGGATACGGGAGGCCCTGTCCTGCCCATGCATTTCCAGCATCACAGACACCTTCCCAACAGCTCCAGGCCATCAGAGCTGCGTTAGACACGTCCTTGGGGAAGTGCTCGCCTCCCAAGGTATGGGCTCATCACATTGTGCAGATGGTGGACAAGTTTCAACATGCCCAGAGTCTCCCGGCTTTTGAATTCTTAAGGTTGCTCGGCATCATGGCATCTTGCATTTTTCTGGTGCCAGAGACCAGACTGAGGATGAGATCCCTGCAGTGGGTCCTCAAGATGCAGTGGTCACAGTTCTCAGGCAAGATGTTGGATCCAGTTCAGATTCCACTCTCGGTCTCCCAGGATCTTCTGTGATGGGCCAACGAAGGGAACCTGATGAGGGGCGGAACCCTTTTGGCAACCGTGGCTGGAGGTGACTGTAGTGACGGATGCTTCCCTCACAGGATGGGGCGCTAACGCCGACGAATTGACCGCCAGCGGTCGTTGGTCTCCGTCAGAGTCTAAACTCCACATCAATCTGTTAGAGCTGAGGGCCATCAGGCTAGCCCTAAAGGCTTTCCTGCCGTCGGTGCGGGGGAAAAGTGTCCCGATCATGACGGATAACAGTGGCCATCCAGCAGGGTGTTTTGATCTCGGCAGTTCATCTGGCCAGATGCGAAAATGCAGCGGCGGACGCTCTGAGAAGGCAGAGCACGATCTCTCACGAGTGGGAGTTGGCTTTGGAAGTCCTTCAGGAGATCTTCACCCTTTGGGGAACCCCACAAGTGAATCTCTTCGCCGCCAGTGTCAACAGGAAGTGCGAGAGATTCTACTCAAGGGAATTTCCTCAGAGAGGAGCCTTAGGAGACGCGTTCTTAGTGGATTGGTCATTCCCGCCAGTCCCTGTCATTCCTCAAGTGTTGCAGAGGTTTGGTTCCCTCATTGCTTCGGTTTGGGCCAGGAGAGTGTGGTACCCTGACCTTCTAGAAATGTCCATCTGCCCTCCATGCCGTCCTCCCTACTGAGAGGATCTGCTCTCTGTGAAGAGGAGGAAGAGGAGGAGGAGGAGGAGGAGGAGGAGGAGGAGGAGGAGGAGGACGAGGACGAGGACGAGGGCGAGGACAACGACGACCTGGACGACCTAGAGGACCTCCCGGTTGACGTGATGGAGGTGTTGCTTTCGGCCAGGCGGTCTGCAACAAAATCCCTGCACCGTTGCCGTAAGTTATGCGACTAGTGCAGAGGTCACAATGTTGATCCTTTTCAGGGCTCCATTCCTATGGTTTTGTCCTTCTTATTTTCTTTGGCCCACAGGGGCCTTCAAGTTGGTACCATTAAGGCTGCGCTGTCTATCTTTAAGCGCTCGTCTGAAGAATGTTCTTACTTTATTTCCTTTGATTTCTCAATTCCTTAAAGGACTGATTGTGTTCCCGCCGTCCCCTTTCCAGGTGCCGGTTTGGGGTTTAAATTAGGTTTTGAAATTTCTCATGGGTGCGCCTTTTTTAACCTTTGCACTCTTGTCCTTTTCAGGATGTTGTCCTTCAAGACTGTGTTCTTGGTTGCGGTTACTTCCGCTCGCAGAGTGAGTGAATTGCAGGCACTTTCCTCTAAGCCACGCATTAATGTGCTTCACAAGGACAGGGTTGTACTGCAGGTACGTCTTTTCTTTCTACCTAAGGTAGTATCTGAATTTCATTTGAGTCAGAAGGTGGTTCTTCCATCTTTCTACCCTCCTCCTCATCCTGGTAAGGAAGAGGAGTGACTCCATCGCCTGGATCCTAGGAAAGCTGTAAGCTTTTATATTTCTAGGATGTCCAGGGTCGGAGTGGACGATCAACTCTTTTGTATGATATGCTGGGCACCGATTGGGCCAGGCTGTTACCAAACAGACCTTGTCCAGGTGGATTATCCTCACCATTACGTAGTGTTACCGATTGGCGGGTAAGGGCCGTCCTGAAGGGTTGCGAGCTCATTCCACGAGGGGCGTGGCTATTTCTACCACCCTCCAGCGGGGGTTCCTATTAGTAATATTTGTGAAGCTGCTACATGGGCTTCGCTCCACACCTTTGTAAAACACTACTCCCTGGATACGATCCATGGTCAGGATATGGCCTTTGGGAAGGTGGTTCTTTATTCCACAATCTGATTGGGTACTCTAAATTATTTTCCCTCCTCCATTTACTGGTGCTGCTTTGGGAGTCTGTCGAAGATGTGGAATGCGTTGGACGACACAATCCTTGCGAAGAACAAGTTACTTAGCAACTGGTAACGTTCTTTCGACTGGATGTTCCTCCAGCGTATTCCACATCGCCCTCCCAGCCTGCCCCTCTGGAGAATTTCCTATGTGATTGCAGGTTACGTTTCGGCCAGGCTCTGTGCAGTCAAGCAGGCATGAGACTGGTGCCACACGTTCTGAGGGAAAAAAGCTTACACTGAGGCTACGGGCGCCGTGCGTCCTATTTATAACATCCAGTGACGTCACCCTCGACGGAGGCCTTCGAGGGACATCAACCCGACGTCATCGACACAGGGCACCTTCTGCTGAAAAAGCTTCAGAAGTGCACAGCTGTGGACATTACATGTCAAAGATGTGGAATACGTTGGAGGAACATCCAGTCGAAAGAACGTTACCAGTTGGTAAGTAACTTGTTCGTCTAAGGACATTGTAACACAAAATGGGCTCCAACAGTTGTGCATTTTAGCACCTATGCTGTTAGATTTGTACGTTTCTGGCACAGGTAAAGCCTTACAACATAGTAGTTTAATAACACCTAAACTAGGCTCTATGATAATACATTGGTTACCAGAATAGGTCTGCAGCGCTTGATAACTGCGTTTGGAAATTTTGTAACAGAACTTAACTTGATGATTAATCCTTCAAAAACAGTTATCATTCATCTTGGTAAGGGTAGTAAGAATAATTCTAAATTTAGCTGGAAATGTAAAGAGTCATAAAAAGTCAGTATTCTCTTAATTATTTTTGCTATTCAATATCAATCACTTGCTCCAACATTTTTTTATAGGAACAGCTTGAAGGTAAAGGCCATTGCTTCATCTATGCAGTTAGGCATAATCGAACAAAAATATGGTGAATGTTCTATGATACCCTGTAGAGCGTTTTACAGCTCTAAGGTGGTCCATAGACTGGCGTATGGTTTTGAATTCCTTCCTCTCGATCTAATACAGTACTTGAAAGTTGTGCAGGTCCTTGTTTGCGAGGGGTGGTGTTCTATATTCCCAAACGTTTCCCCTTTGAGTTAATTCGATACGAATTCGGACTTCAATCTTTGAAAAGCTGCATGCAATGGAAGAGACTGTCACTAATGCGAAAATGTATTACATCAAGTAAAGATAGTCTATTCTCCATAATAGTGGAAAATAAAAGAGCTTTTTGTGACAGAACTCAGAAAGGAAACTGATTCAGTTTTACTGAATCTGGGAACTTCTATGCACATTTTGATACAGAACCCTAATGAGATAAAGAAACTGATTAGGGCCAACAATTGGTGTGAGAATAATGCAGTAATTCGGTATACAAAATTATATTTGCAGACAGTCTTTTTTATAAATGGTTTCCAGAACCAGAGCAATATCTAAAATACCCTAGTAGATCCATCAGAAATTGCATAATGCGCTTTTGATTTAATGTTATGAGTACACAGGAGATCTTAAAAGCAAGTTAACCCTTGAGGGGAGCCAGAAATACTGTTCATTTTGCAGAATGTGATGAGGAAGAAATTATAATGTATTTTTTGCTTGTGTGTCCTACTTTGCTTTCTCAAAGACGTTTAGATTTTTCGCATTTTGTGAATAACATTTATCAAGTTCTAGGAGAGGTCCTATGGTTAAAATGTTACATGGAAAATCTATTGTCTTAAAAATCAGAGTGATTGCTTTTTTAAAAAACAGATGTGAACTTACCTGAATTGAAATTGGTGCACGAAAAAATGAAAGTTCATTATGTTTTTACTTTATTTAATGTGTTTTTATACATTATTTCTGTACTACTTTTTAATACTGTTATGCAAAAGTCGATATGAATTGTGTTTATTTTTTTTTCGGTTTTACAAGTAATTTTGCTTATTGATTTTGTTAATTGATTATATAAAAAAATATGTATTGCTTTTGTACAATTTTGTAAAGGTTTTAAATAAACCAAAACAAATAATTTAAAAAAAACAAATAAAAGATGAGGCTCCTGGAATGAAAAGCAAGTCAACCACTAAAAGCCGAAGTAACCAAAGAAGGCGACCAGAGACGCCTGCAGACAGTTTTGCAACAGCGTGAAGAGACCACTGCTGTCCTGCCCGGTTTCCAGTGTGACAGAGGAACTCCGAAAAGGACTCCTCTTTCCCTTTGACTGGTGGGAACAACTAGTCCCAAGACAAACATTTATTTGAGCCAGCTCCCAAGTTCCTGTGAGTTTCCAGAGCTGCAGAACCCCAATACCAGGAGACCTGCTGCCCATTTGAAGTGCATTGTTGTGGAAAGGCCACACCTGTCCAAGTCTTTGCTGAGCTCTCAAGGACCGTCCAGAGACACAATCCAATTCGACCAGATCTCATCAGAGTGTGCGACTGTAGGAACCGAAAAATATTGACCGGGTGAATCACGTCCTTTGTTGCTGCTGCAGGAAGGGCACCAAAACTGCAGAGTGACGGAGCAGGCAGGAAGACCAGTTACAGGGTGGGGACTGGTGTCAAACAGGTACGTGGCCTACAGTTTATCCATCAGCAGCACAGGGCAGGTTCCCCCTGCAACCGCGACACAGTGTGCTCTGACCCCAGCAGCCTCCAGCCAGTCCGTCAATATCACCTGCCACCGCTTCAGCCTCCGAAGACAGGTTCTTCGAAAGGCACCTGTCGCTAATTCGAAACCCTCAGAGGAGGGCCATCCTGTGGGATGCAGTCTGCAACTTGGTCACTCCACCAGTGCCCATAGTCATTCCTCCTATTGCTCCGGCGCCACAGGCCCCAGCGCAGCCCCTGCTGATTGTTTGGATTCCGGCTTCCCTACCTCCCACTGTCCAAGCAGTTCCACACAAGCCACCGCAGCAGTGTCCGACCCCGGTCTCCACACCGCAACCCACAGCGCCCAGCACCCCTCCACCTGCTCCGGACCAGCCGGACACTCTGGTGGACACAGGAGAGGAGGAGAACCCTGACATGCCGTCGTTCGCAAAGGCCTTCCACAAACGGCTTGCAGGTTTGGCAGAATATTTGGGCCTTCCTCAACCTGAGGTAGAGCAGCCCAAGGATGGGGTTTTGGCAGAAGTCCTCTCTCTACGACCCCTTACCAAAACTGGTATCCTGATGCAGAAGGATGTCGTTGCTTCGGCCAAGAGAGGGGATGGCTCAAGCCACACTCGGCTCAACCTGTCAATCGATGCCAAGTATAGGCAGATGCAGGGGGATCCACTCTGGCTGTTGGTGCACCCTCAACCGCACTCTTCAGTGATCATTGCAGCATCACTCTACTCTAAGCCACAGTCGTCCTCGGCCACCTCGTCCTCGGCACTGTTAGGCAAGGAGAAGATCTAGGAGACGTACGGTAAGAAGCTGTACTCCCACACCTCGCTGCACCTGCATCAGTCCATCACGGATGCCATGCAGGCTGCCATTAACCAGAGGCTTGGTGGGAAATAGCGGACTTCCTTCTAGAACTTCTGGCGCCGAGCCAGCTGTGCTAGGAGAAGACAAGCTGTCAGCGCGGGACATCATGGAGTCCATTGTGGCACTCCTGCCGGGCCATATGCATCTCCACGGACATGAGAAGGACTCCCTAGCTTCGGGCTACTAAGTTTAATCCTGACGTCCAGGAACGCATATTGGATCTTGCATTCTCTTTCACTACACCACCAATGAGGAATCAGGTAAAAAGAACAGTTCACAAATTATAAAGTCTTTATCCTAACGAAGGCCATTCCCAAGGCGTACCCCCAGTCGCATCAAAGCTTCGATAAGGGGCAGGCGTTTGGTGGGTTCCGGGGCTTCCAATATTGGATGTCCAGACAGCCTGACCGTCTTTGAGTCAGCACCATCACAAACAAGGGAGGAGGGGGGCAAGGTGTTTTTCCAGTCCGCCTCCTCCGCCTCTCCCCTCCCACAGACTGGGACAGCAACTCTGCTGGCGGAAATTCAGTTGCTCGTCAAGAGCCAGGCAGTGGAAGAAGTCCCAGCCTCCCCGAATGGATTGAGGCTTCTATTCCAGGATTTTCGCCATACAAAAGTAGAACCAGGCTGAACCGAGAGTTTTGTTGCTCCACCCTCAACCTATCCGTCCCTCCGCAAAAATTGAAGATGGCTACTCCAGCACTCATTGCGGAAACACTGGACAGGGGAGACTAGATGTGCTGCGTAGGATGCTTATCGACACGTCCCAATCAGGCAGCTGCATTGTGCCTTCCTGCGCTTCAGGAGTCAGGGCTGCCATTTCCAATACAAGGTGCTACACTTGGCCTCAACTCAGCCCCCAGGGTATTCACTGGACTCATGAAGGCGGTGGCAGCCCTTCTCAGGGCCACCACATCTACCCGTACCTGGACGACCGGCTCGTCGGGGTGAGATCTCCGGAGGCAATGCACCACTCTTCCTCCGTACTTAGGAACACATTCCACTACCTGGGTTTACGATCAACCTCAAGAAGTCTCAGCTGCAACCTACGCAGAACCTGACCTTCCTGGGCCTCATCTGGTACAAAGCTCAGAGTCTTTCCCTTGACGAACGAGATCTACCTTACGGCCGTCCACTTGCTGGGCGAGTCCAACCTGAAGGCGGACAGGCTCAGCAGACAGGGATCGGACAATTCCGAGTGGCAATTGAACGACAGGTACTGCTGAAGATCTCCAGCAACCGGGGGTGCCAGCAGTTGGTGTCCTGGCAGGAGCAGGGCCCCGGCTCGGTGGGCGATGTATTCCAGATGTAGTGGGATGGCATGACGGCGTTCACAGGGCGATCTTCAAGATAAAGCAATCTCGTCACCTCCGCGTCATTGGGATAGCTCAAGGGTGCCCGTCGAGACCGTGGTTTGCTGAACTCAGCCTCACTCACAGACCACCAATTCACCTTCCGAGGGGGCCAGCTCCTTTTCTGGCACAGCAAGGGGGCTGGGTCATCCACCCTGCTCCACAGAAGTTAGCCCTTGCAGCGTGATTCCTGAACAGGCACGCTCGAGCACCTGAGCCTCACGCAGGCTAACCGAGAGCTCATTCATGGGGCCAGGATCAAAGATATCAGGAGCCAGTACAAAAGTAAATTGACTAGGTTCTGTCATTGGGCGGACTCTAAAGAGATTGACCCCCCTTACATGTACACTGGATAATCTGCTATCCTCTGCACATATTGCACACTCGGGCATGCAGGTGGACACATGCTGCACCTATTTCGAAGCCATGGGGGTCTGCAGAAATTCCGAGGAGGAGACTTTCTCGTTTGCCAGCCCGATAGTCAGAAGAAATTTGGCAGGCCTCTCCAGGCTCTGCCCGCCCTTCAAGAAACCACACCTGGTGTGGGACCTCAGTGTAGTGCTGGGTGCCTCGGCGCACAAGCCCTTCAGCCTGATGTCCGCAGACACCACTGGTTCGGTCACCATTAAGACAGCTTTATTAGTGGGCCTCACCTCTGCAGAATTGGCGAGTTCTAGGCTCTGGTGGTCTCAGTACCCTATACCACGTCTCATAGAGATAAGGTGGTCCTCCGGACTCACTCTGTATTTCTACCTAAGGTAACCCTCCGCTTTCCATTTAAATGAGGTAATGGCCTTACCTCTGCTTTCTGCTGACCCTAGGACTAGGCTCAGAGGGTCCTGCACTGTCTGGAGGTCAGACGCGCTCGGAGAAATTCTATCTGGACAGAACCAAGGGCTTCCGCAAGTCGGACGCACTGTTTGTCCATAGTCCCCTTTCCTCCATATGTCCTACCATCCTCCCACTAATAATACGGGTGTCATTAGGCAATGGTGGTAAATGTTGTTGATGCGTCAATAGGGAGTGGCACCGGTGGGCGGAGTCAGGGGAGCACATGCTCACAGGGACGCCTCCCGCACGTCTCTAAATTAAAAGGTGGAGTAGGCTTTTTTCTGGTGAAAAAGGTTCGGTCTCCCGTCCCTAGCGAGGAATGCACATGCCGGATGGACGAAAGGGGACTATGGACTAACAATAAGTTAGTCACTACCGTGAGTAACTATTAATTCCTTCCCCATAAATAACTATCTTACATGTGTATGCTAACTAAATGCGATAACCATAATACTTTTGTGTATATATAATCTATATTTTAATCTAATTGTATGTGAAAGTGTTTATTTGTGCATTACTAGCTAGGTTCAGTGTACTTGGCTAGATCTCACATCTTCCTCTTAAGATGACCCTGACTGCTCCGACAAGTTCTCTGGGTAGTACAGACTGATACTAAGAGTTGGGGGTGGAGGGATCTACAAACCGCTGGGATAGCTTACTAACTCTTACCTCCAAGTGAGACTTTAGGAAAAGTCCCCTAATAACAAGGTCATGTTCAGTATGCATCCTTCTTTCTTACACAGTGGTGTTTGAATTTCACTTTCAACAAAAAATCTGCATACCAGCTTTTTGTTGGTGAACATTTTTTTGCAACGTTCCCTCCACAGTTTCCTGTGGAACACCATTTGTTTTTCTCTGTGTTTTTAAAATTATTTATTCATAAAAATCACAGAAAGCATTGCATTTTTTGGCAAATAAATGCTTACAGAACTTACCATTGATTACAGAGCAGAGTACATTGGTCCTTTAGAATTGTGTGAAAGAATGTGATTTGAAGAACAGATGTTGCAGGGGAAGGTATAAATATAATCCAGGAATTAGGACAGGACAGAATGACATAGGAATCTGATGGTGGTGTATGTGCTCAATTAAGGATGGGAGAAATTACAGAAAAGTGATCTTGGGTTGTCAATGAGTAGGGTAGGGAGAAAGAATGCAGGGTGATGCAGTAGTGTAGAGTGCTAGGAAACTGCTTCTTCAGAAAGGAGAGCTTTGAGGTTGGATTTATTAGTGGTAGAGTTGGAGTAGTAAGGAGCGGAAGAGCATTCAAAAGTAGGGGGATAGAGAGAGTGGAAAACAGAGGGAGCACAGTGGGCTCAAGTGGTGGCAATGAGGTGAGGATGATAACAAGCGAAGAGGAGAGTAGGGAATGAGATGAGCAGATAGGTAGGGTGGGGGGAGTCCAGGGATCGTTTTGAAGATGAGAAGTATATAGTTTGCCTTTTGTTTCATAGATAGCCAGACAGTAGTAAGGACGAGATTAGCTTTACAGCGGTAATGAAAGCAAAAAGATGACAGTTTGTTTTTTTTCTGATATTGCAGCACGCAATGAAAACACTTTTATTTTATTTATTACGAAAACAGTTTGAGAAAACAGTTTGAGAAGGCATCCAATCAGTCTCACACCCATCTTTACAAACCCACCCCACCCCCCGGTTCACAATGGACCATGAACCAAGCTGGTGTGTAATAATACACTATTTTTAAATTCCAATGAAAATCACACAGAGTTAATATAGGACAGCAATCACCAGTGTGGTGACAATTACACTGTTAATTGATAGAATACACTTAGTTTGACATCAGATATACAATGCACAATTGAATAAAGGCAAGATTACTTTTTGGGAGGTGTTTTCTAATAGCACAACTGTTAGTATTTCCCCCGACAACGCTGCCTCAAACCCCTGTTAACCGAGTTTTGTGTGGGTAAAAAGGAGTAGCAAGGAGTCGGGTACCCTAGGCAACAAACAGAATGCACATCCTACCTTCCCCCTCTGAATGGGAGGCAAAATTGGATTGAAAAACCCTTGAAATTGAGAAAAATGGCACTCGGAATTGCTAAATACTTGTTTTACATGTGCGGTTGAATGAATGAGGTAGAAATGAGTATAGCAGTATCAAAGATGTAAGAACACAAGCAAACTACAAGGCACTGTACTAACTATGGGCATACAGTTCTGAAAATCGACTTGGGTAGGAAAAACACAGTGCAGCCAATCAAACGTGGAGAAATTGCATTTTCTTATTTTCACATGTTTAAAATGACAAAAAAGCTTGAAAAATTGATTAAACATACAAAATCGGAATGCGGTTTTCATGCGAAGGGACAAAGGCACATCATAGGTATAATATGGAAGTGAAAGGGTAACTCTGGAGGGATGACAGTATGAGATTCTTAACGGGAAAGGAAACTCGGTTTTTAAATGGGAATAATTTCACGGAACAACTCGGTTTGAAAAGGAAATTACAAGTTTTACTGAGACTATATTTTAGTGGCTAGAAAAAATGAACGCTGCTTGTGAAAAGGGTTAAGCTGCATTTTTAACCCCCTCACGCTGTGTGCCTCTTTATGGGGGAATTAATTATTTTTTTCAAAATAGTACTAAGGACTTAAACAAGGACTGAAATGAGTTGGAAAGAATGGCACTAACACTTGGAGATCACTACAGATTTTCCTAAAAATAAGGTACACAGAGGATTCTGACAGTTTTAAGGATTTTTGCTAGAGCAGTTACAGGAACTCAATGGGATTGGACCTAAAACAAGGTAACACAACAAGGGATGCCGTTTGTGTTTACTGGGGATGGGAAATGCTCCCAACTCGCACTTGAATGGGGTAGCTTGGACAGCGGACCGGGTTTCTGGACAGTGAGGCAAGATCTGGTCACTGCAAACAGCGGCACGCTCTCCTAGAAGGGGAAAGCTGGGCCTAGTCTGGTCACTGGATAGCGAGGTGCATCAGCTCTGGGCTCTCCTTGAATTATTGGGATTTGTGTGGGGTTTTTCTGGATCAGTGCTCCTACCTGGATAGGGTCAGCTAGCTCTGGCCTGGCAGGGGAATCTGGAATCTTGCAGGGTGAATGTGGAATATCTGGATATCTGGATGCGCTTGGGCTGGAAAAGTCAGAAGAGAGTCTAGAGCTCCCTATTCCTCCCCTTTATATTAGGATCATGACATCACAGGATTTTACTATGGGGCAGACTCAAGCTGGACGCAACTCTTAAAATCAGATAGGTAAGCTGTGGATGTTGCCGCCTCCCTGTCAGCCCGTTGGACTCAAGGACATGACATCAGTTTTATGGTGTGTGCTTTATGAGGTACATGGCCATCACAACGTTACTTTTGCCAAAATTAGTTAGGACACAAAAATGCACCTTTTACAATTGTTAAGCTTTGGAAAATCACATGGGCAGATGCCATATTTTACACAGGACCTGGCATTCCAACTCCCAAGTTTGTACAATGTTGTTTAGTCCCAACAATCTTTTGCAATTTCCATGGAAAATATTTCACCTACAATTCTACAATTTCCTACATGTATACATATTATCACTGGTCATGTTCTCATTAATTTTCAAAGTTGCAGCATGTATGTTTTCCCTAGAATTTACATTTTCCTGGCGTTTGCGCCCCCAACATGCTAGAAAAACCTATGTCTTATTTTAATGGCACAAATATGACATTTGATTACTGAAATAAATGACCAAAACTGAATAGTCTCTGAAATCAACTGGGCTGGTTTTTGTTTTCCAAATATGGGCATTCCTTTGCAGCCCACAGCCAAATGTCAGGCTTGGGTCAGTTTAGCCCATTGTTGCCATGGATTTGCCTTTGAAGCCATTTAGTTTGAGTTGAGGGGAGGTGTCGCCAGGAATTCACACCTATGTGCCATGGCAGTCCATTGTCTCAGGCTGGAGCAGTGCTGCTTCGTCTGACGAGGGCGCTAGATTCTCCCTCTTGGCACATTCATAGTTTACAGGGGGCTGGTCCACTTGGGGAAAGATGATTCAGTTCCCAGGAAAGGCAGGTCCCTTTAAAGCCAGGTCCTGCCCAACCTGTTCTGCTGGCCTCAAAGTACTTTTATTTTTTATTTTTCTTTCCTTAACCAGAAAGCAGGTCTTTTAGAAATAAATATCATGTTTATGTTTAAAGCAAACCCCCATCACATTTCTATGCAAGCACAAAGCCTTAGTTTAACATTTCACTTTTAAAAAGGTATTTTCTTGTTTGGCAAATCCACCATTTTACAAGTGGGCTAATATTCCTTGAATGTTCCTTTGAATGCAGTTTTCTTCCTCACATCTGTATTCTGAGCATTTCCACGGCCCTAGTCAATTTCAGGAATCTGTTCAATGCAAGGGTCCTTTTGAAACTGACATATGCAAAGCCAGAGGAGGACTTCTTGTGAAGGGTTCATCTCTGTTATTTTGTTGCAAAAAGTAAAGCGTTTGCAGTACGGCTTGGAGTGAAGTTCTTGCTATTTCACACATTTTGCCTGACGCAACATTCCATTCAGTGAGGAATGCCCAATTTTGTTTCTGGTGTACACCCTGAATATGGGTGTACATGAATGTGTCTTACTGAAACCAAACTGGGTAATTTTGAAAAGATGAAAAAGGGCATCAGTGCGCAGTCATTTTAAATGCAGAACATTTTCTTTTTCAGTGGGAAGTTTTGAGCTGGCAGCATAGCAGCGCTGCCTTTGAATTCTTTTCTTGGTGCACATGAAGAAAACACTGGCAGCCATTATCGGGGTGTTCCATGTTCCATCTCGCCCCATATGTGCTTGGCAAAGACCGCACAGCCATTAACTTTGTAACTGCAAAACAGTTTTAATGCAAGAGAATAGTGCTCAGCAGAGCCAGCGCAGCCATTCTGCTGGTACTGCTGAATTGCAGTATTTTGATGTAGGAGAGTTCTGCTGGGCTGGTAGATGTACCCCAGAAGATGAGGTTACTGACATTGAGGAAAGCTGTCTCGGTAGTATGCGAAGGTCGGAAGACAGATTGAAGAGGGTCACAGAGGTTGAGTATCAAGGAACACAATGAGTAGATTGAATACTACTTGCTGTAGGATTTAGGAATAGTGTGGTAGAAGAAAGGGCGAAGAAAAGGCGAAAGTTGTTAGGGTCTAGACAGGTTTCTTATGGAGAGGGATGACAGTGGCTGTCTTATAGGATGATGGAAAAGTGGCGATGTCAAAGGATTTGAAGAGGGAAGTAAGATGTGCAGCAACACTGAGCTAGTCATAATGTGCGGGGACATTGGAGGCATAGGAAGGGTTAGAGGAGTAGGCAAGGATCTCATCAGGGTTGGTGGGGCATAGGAAGGCATAGTAGCTGGAGAGGAAGAAAGGAGCTGGAGAAAATGAGCAAGAGTGGATGGAAGAATATTAGCAAGGGTACTGTGAATGGTAGACATTTTAGAAGCATAGTAGAGAGCAAGATAAAGAGTAGAGGAGATGGAGGTGCCTTCAGAGGTGAGAGAATTGAGTTGAGATTTTTGGAAGTGCTTCGGGAGTGATGATTGAGATAAAATGAGAGCAATGGATAGAAGTCAAGTTTAGCAGAGTCAAGAGTAGAGGAATAGTTAAGAAGAGCAGTGAGATGGAGTTCGGGATCAGAGGAGTGTCTTGACCTTTTTCCAACTACAAAGCTTTTTGTGCATTATTTTCTGGGTTCGGATGAGAGGTGTAATCATCCAGTGCCGTGGAGGGGTGGATTTAGGAGGGAGTGTATTAAGCTCCTGTCCTGACTTTTAGAAGGTAGTTAAAGCCTTCAGATTCACTTTCCTTGCTGTTTGCTTGCATGTAATAGGGCAATTGATCATTCCTTCAGACTATCAGTACTGAGAAACATTATTTCTTTTTTTGAAATCTTGTGTTTTTAAACTTGCTCACAGCACCTTGCCATACAGTGCAATGGGGATATGCTTTTATTTCTCTAAGTTTTTACACATGGCATTTTGTGTTACTTTTATATGTGCGTAAACACAAGCGAGTGGCAGCAGTTATATTTTTAGCATTTTTGCATTTAATGTGCACATTTGTGTTGACCGCATATAGCTACTAAATGTGGCTAGCGCCCTAAAATGGCCATGCTATGAGATTTCTGCTTGTTCTTTGGCCAAATTGTAGTTTGGCTACCTTCCTGCTCATAAGGCTTTATAAGGGTGTTTCAGGGGTTCTCCAAAGGCAGGTAATCACTTGGATATCAAAAGTAATTCAAGAAAGAGCGCACGCCAAGCAAGAAGTAACACTGTTTATTACAGGTGGGCAAGCACAAATCAAACTGCGCAGTGGAATAGAACTGATTCATAGGACCTAAGAAAACTGCATGTGCAGTCAAATCTTGTATAGAGTTACACGTTATTTGCATAGTCAGAGACTGTTTAATTTATTTGATTCATTTTGACATTTGTAAAGTGCACCTAATTTAGAGGCAACTGGTCGCTAGTTACATATGAATGATGGTTGCGGTAATTACATGTTGCACATTACATATTACAATTGGTTACAGGCGTTGCAGTTGTGGCTGCCGTTATACAGTCAGAGTGTTGCATGCATAGTATAATATTTATAGTTGGTAACAGGTAATGGTACAGGTAGATTGCTGGTACAGTTCGTTTCTCTAGGTATCTTGTGAAAAGAGCCTGATCTTTTTAGACGAGGGGAGACTCCTCTAAAAAGGTTAAGGACAGAGCTCACGGCCCCATATGAGGACCCAGTGTAAATGTTGGCTTTGAGTGATGTGGACAAAGATGATTTTGCTGAGGACAACACAGTTACTGATCTAGAAGGCGTCCCTGTTCCCTGAGTGGAAATTGATGATCGCAATTTATCATCGCCTATAGATGACAATCTGTTATATAATCTTAAGAGCGGCACATTATTTTAAGAGGGAGACTCAGATTTTGTGGATGATATCCTTAACAAAAAGAAGCAGGTTAGCCAATACATACCGCTTCTAAAGTAAAAAAAAACAGACTTGTTTCTTCCTCCACCAGGGTTAACAAAGCATATTAAACCACAAATTGAAATAAAATGTAAACCAGGCGCCACAGACCCTCTGGACATTTAAAGCCGGATTGCTTAGTTTTCACTACAACACATAATACGGCAGGAGCATATTTAGCAATGTCTGAAGCCTCACCTGACTAGGAAAGCAAAACAATATATGCTTTTGTCAAAAAAGTATCCTGCATAGCTGTAAAGACTTCAGAAGACCCATGGACCGATCCTGAGAAGACCTGGTGATACATTTTAGCTGCAGTCCTGGTGGATCCCTGTCTGCCTAGTGATATTAGAAGACCTTCGTTGGTGCTTTGGCCCCTTGGAGTGGTGGACACAACTATTTTCGTCTTCTTCTTGGTGCCTGTCTACTTGGTGTCTTCAGAAGCGTTCCTGGGCCATCCAGTGGACTGATGAACTCCAATTTGGGCTACTGCAGTAGAAGAGTCGTCCTATATTTTGGCTTCGAACTTGAGGGGCCGTCAGTTTGTCCTGCAAGAGTCCTTCCTCTGAGATTTCTGTGTCGTAGCATCGACAGAGCATGAGATAGAGGACCTAATTTGACTGCAACATCTGTGTCCCCTGCTATCGCCGTGGATCAGTGACAGTCACTGAAACCGGCTTTCCCGTGTTTGGGCAAGTGCCTAACGTAGGCCTGCATCAGTGTGTGCTGCATTCATCCACAAGAACAGGTTGCACCAGCTCCTACAGCTGACCAGAACTCTTCTTGCACCTGCAGTTCCCGGCCTTCAACTGGAACCAACAGCGGGGAAACAGACGTATGGCCACCCTCTATCGATCTGGCAAGTCTGGAGAAAAATCGGACTATGATGTGGTAAGTTACAGCAGTACTTACCTGCACCCCTATCACCACTCTTTAAATGTTTGCTAACTTTTAAATAGCTTTACAACTGATTGGCTTTGGCAATACTTTTGCCAAAGCCCTCCAAAAGATAGGAACAGTCTTACTCACAAGTATACATCTTTTGACTTTTGTACCCTTCGTCACATCCACACGACCCTTGCGCTATTTTTTTCCCAGCTCTTAAAACTCTTGGAAAACATTGAACTTTTGGGCACAAGGCGCCCATACAACTTGGGGACTTTCTAAGTGTGGGTTATTATTCCTATGGATTGTCAGTGAAAATTCTAAATACTTACCTTCCCTTTCAGGTATTGTGGGTGGTGAATTGATTATTGGACACTGACTTACTGTGATAGTATTTATGGATCTACTATTAGTGTTCTTTGATCTTACTACCTGCTCTTAATCAAAGTTAGTTGGCCATAAATATAGTGTTTTTATAACTATTTGTCAAAGTTTTATCTCTGATTGCTTATTGCATGGCCTCATTGTGGACCCTTGACCACTCTCACCTCTCCTGAGATTCATCCTTGACCACTCTCCATGCTACCTTGATAGGTTGGCCTCTGATAACATCTGTACACCAGGCCAGAGTTTAGAAATCCAGTCTAACAAATTGGTGTTACAGCGGTGAGTATAAGGACTTGGGTACCACAGTGTTGTCCACTAGTGTAGTATCTGGATTATGCTTATACACGACACTGAACTTAACTGTCTAGTAGTACAAAGTCACCTACTATATTTAATAGCATAGAAACAGTTACTATGACCAGTTGGAGTGCTTTTATAGTTGATCATTTGAAAGGAGTGTGTTGACAGAGGCTTGGCAGTCTCTGGCAATAAGGTTTAACTGATATGCAGGATCCTAGATCATGAAAGGAGTAGGATTGTGCCTCTTCCAGTAAATGGTGATATTGGTGAATTGCTTGGACCAAGCCCAGCAGCAGTAATTGACTTACTGTCACTGTAGAAAGGGAAGAGGGGGAGGATGGTTTCCACTGATTTGTCCCCAACACATACTGATGCCGAGGTGATATGGGAGCTGAAAAAAGGAGAAGTTCAGATTCGGGCAGAAGGAGCTTGAGTACAACATGACCAGGCTGGAGTTTGATGGGGTTGAATGGAAAAAGGAGAGGAGATCACCAACTGGAGCTAGTCATGCTGCAGACCCTACAAGTGTCCTCCAGGGGATCTGGAAATGGCACTGGGTCCTCTTCACATCCTAGATTCCCCACAGATCTGCTTTCGGTGTATAAGAATGAAATCATGGATTGGCTGACAACGTTTGAGTATACTTATGAGGTGCAAAAAGTGGGTGATGAGAAGATTGCTTGGTTGATCAGGGGGGTGAAATGATTATTTGGCACTAACTTACTGTGTTTGTATATATGCTTCTGAATCTGCTTGGATCACATGCTGTGCATATAGTCTGACATCCAGTGGAAATTACAGAGTATTGTATCTTTTTTTTCGTAGATCGAAAAGGGACGTCGACAGCATGGCTGTTATACTATCTGTGATATGTAGTGTACCCAAAATCGTATTGAGGTCCAACAGATGGTTTTTTGTTCTCGCATATCTAGTAGGTTGCACATAATGCAGAGATCGTAAAATTCTATATTGTGGTTTCCTATTTTTTCAGCGGTTTGCTTGCCTTAAATGACTGCTAGATAGCTTTGATGCCTGATGTTGTCCCCCGACGGTCCATCCAGTGACTGTTCGGCGACTTTCCACTTTGCCTTGGCCCTCCTGCCCAGCCCTTTACAGTAGGGAGAGTGGGGCCCTGCTCGTACTGTCTTCTCTTGAGAATGCCTTTTCTTCTTCCCTTCTCTCTCGCCTTTCTTTTGGTCTGGCTGCCATTACCCTCTGCTATGGAGAGGACGCCTTTTAAAATTTCTTCCAACAGCAAATTCTCCTGTATGGACACGCATCGCTGATGCAATCGGTGTCTCCCTCGTGATCACAGCAAGTGTAACTGTAATGCCTGTAAGCTCTATCGGCCCAAGACCCTGAAAGACAGGCGTACGAAACAGTGGGCGGCCTAAGCTATGCAGGCCGAGAGTCAATCTACCGCCGGAGCCTCATGCGTGGCGTCTGTCGGCAGTCGCCGCTCCGATTTGGAGGCAGTTGACCTTACCGTGGAGCCCTTGCTCTCCCCTTTGTCTTTCTCAGACAAGCATTCCACCGGCAGTGCCATGGAAAAGCCTCATCTCAGCGACAAAGACGCATACGAATCACCTGCTCCAAAGCACACAACTCTTCGCCTTCCCTCGGCTGAGCCGTCAAGTAAGGCTTCTGCACCTGACAGGAACGACTGAGTCCATAATGGGGCCTTCCGATCCTTGCAGTTACACGCCCTCTGCGTGGACGCCCTTGCGGACTAAGCATGATGGTAAATTCTCTACAGTTGCGGGCCTAGCCACTAAATCTATGGCCTCTGATGCGGTGTCGTCGAAAGCTGCAGTGTCGTCGAAAGCCGCATTAGTGTTGAAAGACGAACCCAGAAGAGTCCACTTGTTGAACACTCCCAAAGCTTCGGGTGAAGCTTTCTAAAGCTGTTTCGCACATTTCAGACCCCTAGAAAGCCGCCCCTCCGTCTGAGGATTATTCTGCAGCCTCTACTCTTTCTGAAGTCCTGCACTGGGACGCAGTCCCTCCTGCACAGCCCTTTCCCTTTCCTGATCCTTCAAATTCCTCTGAATGGAGCAAGGACAAATGTGAAGCTTGTATGAATAGACTGGGCGAGTTCCTTTATTTCCCGGGACAATTAGATGATATTTTCAAGACACCGAGGCATTTTGACCGCTGTCCTGTCCGTCCTAAATCAGAGGTTGCCACGCTCCAGGTGCTCAATTATCATCCCTGATTGAATCCCAAAAGGACCCCCAGGTAGATGTATCTCTCGACGACTCAGGTGACCCTCGTCAAGACATTTATTATGCCCAAGACTCAAGCCAAGACATCAAAGATCCTACTTAACATGACCCTGATTGGAACCTCGTAGAAGACCTGGGCACGTGGCCTACCACTCCCCCTCATGATTCTGACCCAGTAAACATTTTCCTGGACGCTCCAACTGCTCTTCGGGCCGGAGACTCGCCTATTGACGACCAGATGATGGTCATTAACATTCTAAAGAAGGCTGCTGACATTTCAAATGACCACACAAGAAGCAGTTCCTTATTCGTATTTTGTGGAAAATATCTTTAAGGAAACCCCAGTCAGCCAAGCCATCCCTTTGTTGAACTCATTCAAAAAGCGTTTGTCCCCCTCATTGATCACACCATCGCTCACGGTTAATCCCCGTATACAGAAAACGTTACGCCCTGCTCCTTCGGACCCTCTGTACATCAGTGGCCATGCTATCCCGGTCTACCATCACTACTAAACGGAAAAGGGCTGGGGTACCACCACTCCTCGTCGGAATCCTCTCCGGAGAAGGACTGCAAAAAATTGTATGCCCATGGCGAGCGTGTCACCACCTCTGCCGCCTTTGCTGCCGCCACAATACCCAATAATACCACGCTCCTAGCGAGATGTTCAGTGGGGTCTCCTCCAAGAGGGACTCATAGAAGTGCCAGAATCGCTTGCATTCGCCTTTTCGCTGTGATTGGGGAAGGACAAATCAAACAGAATATTCTTAAAAATACCTTGGACTCTGTCAAACTGCGGGGTGTGTCCTTGCCCAGGGGACCCTTCTCAAACACCACGCCTGGCTACAAAATTCAGCGGGCAGTCCTTTACCCGCTTTTCCCAGCGACAATATGATTTGGGGGGCTCCAACTGGACCTCTAGACTGGGCTTCCCCAGTGGTGTCCAGTCCCCTCAACAAAGGGGGTTTCATCGCGGAAAAGGCAGAGGCAGAAACTGCTTCTAGAGGCTCCCTGGCCTCCGCCTCCAAATGACTCGACGGTACAGGTCCCCTCTCACACCTTCCCGTTCAGGTGTGTAACAACTTTACCCACGTGTGGGAGGAGATCAGATCAGTGGGTCCGGGAGCAGACCATCTGCGCATCCTGTTGGATGAAGGCCAGGACAACCAAATACCAATGGAGGTGGGGGGATTTAAACTGTTGGACCAAACTACCCCCTAACCTTAGATACACCTAAATTACATAAACTAAATAGTTGGTCCACCGTGTATTGTCACAGGGTAAGATATCCAACCTCACTTACGGGGAAAACTGAGAAGAGGGAGGGATCAATTTCCCATACCTCTACACCTTTGCTAGCCACTACAAGAATTGCACAGTGAGAAGTAGGTACAAAAAGATGTACAATTACCAAAATATTCACATATCAATTTTATTAGACATTCAACAATAATTAAAATTCATCATACAAATGCCAACATGGCATAATTCATTATTTCATGCAAATCTTAGGTACAGTCCATAAAAATGTGCACAGAAAGAAAAAAAGAAAAGAAAAAAAACCGAAACACAATAGTGACAACTTAAGTACACCGGGAAGAGAAGTGAACAAAAAACCATAGAAAAATATACAGTTAAAGAAGCAGTAATGTAAACAATAGTGTCTAAATCAACTAACTCCTTCTTGGCCCAACCAAAAAGATAGATTATCTAATATAGAATAATAACAAGGCTGCATTAACTACTGAATCTCACATTACTTCACTCCCGTTCAACCCAACATGTTTAATTCCTCACGCATTCCATACACAGTCAGGGGAAATTCATCAGGGGCATGCACTTAAAAACAGTATTTGCCAAGGTTGTCAATACAAAAGGCGGAAGAGTTTTCAGCACCACACGTCCTTATTAATTATATTCAGGGCATAAAGCACTCTCAAACTGTGCTAAGCCGGCACCACATTAACAATGTCACGTGCGGGTGGACTTGTAAGGAGCACAAAAAAGGGAGCCGCTCGTTCCTGCTACTATGGTGAGTGTCCAAATTACTTAAATGGACTATTTCGAAGCAGCAAAAAGAACAGCTATTTCCTGCTACTGTGGTGTAAGCCTCAGTTTTCCTCCAGCAAGGAAAGGACATCAAACACCTGAGAACAAACAAGGAGATAAAGAGACTAATCAGTAGGGTCTCTCACTCAACAGACTGTTAGGTTAAATCATCTGTGGAGCTATCGTAGGCTCCAATTTCATCCACCCACAAGGGTGCTCTAACATAGAAATGCTCCTTTCTGTTAAAAACATGATGGCGAAAGGCGATTTAGGGGTTGTTATTCCTCACTTTATATATCTCTTGGTAGAAAGCATGACCATCTAGCCTTAGTTGGAAATAAAAAGAACCCGTTGTCATGGGTCCCAGTTAGCCAAAATATGTCAAAGCAGCAATAAAACCGCATTGGCCAAATTAGCTGTAGTTACGAATTCAGTAAACTTACCAAACATAAGGCCTTCAATGCTGCTCAAAACGAAAATGAACATCGGGTGTCTGGATTGTTTGATCCCGTGTACTAAGGTTTGCCGTAAGTTCAAATTCAGTCGCCAAAGGCACTCTTCAATCAGTCAGGTAACCTGTAAACGGTGCAAAAGAGAGCCCTATTAATCCAACTCGGTGCCGCCTATATCCCTGGGTGATTAGAAGAGCGAGGGATCATAAGGCATTACCTTCTATTGATTTCAGTCGTGTTCCGCTATGGTTAGAACGGTTACTTCAATGGCTCGCCTCCCAAACCGGGTATGTCGAAGAGAACAAAGATAGATATCGGGCTAGTTGTTCATATACCCATCAGAGGTCGCCGGTACAAAATGACAATGTGTCGAGCACAGCAACCCAATGACGGCTTGTCGGCATTGTAATCTCCCAAGCCTCAGTCGAAGATACGGCTGGCGACTATTTCAAAGGGTTAGTATCCAGCAGTTGCCTCCTGCTCTTTAAACCTTGCAGGCCGGAGTGGCGGCGCCGCCATACCATGTAATGCATCAACACATCGTAAACGGATCAGCTATACCAACCCTTTTACTACTGGCACGTGAAACTCAATACCAATGTGACCACGAAACAGATTTGGTGCGTGGTTCTCTCTTAAAGAAAGTCACAGCTTACGGAATGAGCCGCCCTGTCATATTCACTAACATAAGGGTACACCCAGCCACTCATGAGCCCAAGTTAAACACCAGTCGGATGGAAGTGATTGTTGCTGCTGCAAAAGGCAGTTTAAATACGGCGTGCAATTACTGACATAAATCAGGTTAGCAACGTGGCGAGGTTAGCACCAGGGCTTACCGTTAACAATGTCCACGGAGTAAAGCCCACAGGATTCTGACCCGTCCTGGATGAAGGCCAGGTCCTGCTCATCTCCAGGTAAACAAGGGTATTTATTCCATGTACTTCCTTGTACCCAAAAAGGAACTAACCATGCACACTATTTTAGATATGCGTCCTGCTAACAAGTATGTCAAACCTCAAAAATTCAGGATGACAACTCTTCAGGAAGTTTGCTGTGACATGGGGGCTTACATGGTCACATTGAACATGAAAGTTGCATACTTTCAGTGCACTCGTATCATCAAAATCTGAAAGAACCTCCGGTTCATGATAGAGGGGACACACTATCAGTTCAGGGTTCTCCCGTTCCAATCAGCTGAACTTCCCACTTTCTGTCAAAACCCCACTAACTCGGCAGAAAGAAGTCTCCATACACTATGTGAGGAGGGCAGTAATATACTACCTTGAAAGGACTAGACCACTAAGAAAGACAAACCAATTATTTGTCTCAGTGGCAACTGGTAGAGAAGAGGACCATGTCTCTAAATTTGCTATTTCCAAATGAATTGTAAATTGCATCACACTGTTGCTCACTTGCCAAGAGAGATCTACCCTTTACCCCTGGAGCTCACTCTACTCAGAGCAACCTGGAGTTCTGTTCATACTTCAACCCAACACTACTGTTTGGACGGACACTCCAAGTCTCATTCTTGGACGGGACAAGCAGTGCTAAGACATCTTTGCTACTGTTCCTTCACACATCCCACCACCCATCCCCTGGTACTACTCGCTAGCCTATGCACAGCATGTGATTCTAAGCAGATTCACAAGCATCAGAAGACATAAATTACTCACCGTAACCATATTTCTGATGATTGTATCTGCTTAGATTCACATGTGCCCACCCTTCCTCCTCTCTTGGAGCTAGACATAATACACCTTCTTTCTTCTGTACTCACTCACGCTTCTGTAAGGCTCCCTCATGGCAGAACAAAAACAACCAGTGGGACCTCGACGCATGAAGGATTTTGAGTACACTACACATCACGTTGGAGATAATTTGGCATTTATATAGCGCTACGAACCCTCAGGTATCTGAGCGCTGCTTATTATTACCCACGGTGTGTGGTGCTCATTTATCGACCTCGGAAGGATGAAACGCTGAGTTTGGCGCTGCCGGGATTCGAACCTGCATTCGCAGGCTCTGCACTGATGTCAAAGCGAGCGCTCTACTCGCTGTGCCACTTGACCGGCTAGTGTTAGTCACTCCCATGTCGACATCCCGTTTCGATCTTCAAAAGAAAGATGCAATACTCTGTGATAACCACTAGATCTTGTACTATATGCAGAGAATGTGAATCTAAGCAAATACAATCATCAGAAATATGATTACGGTGAGTAATTTTCATCTATTAGGTGTGTGAGATTACTACCTGCTCTTAGTCATTTTCCTAGTGTGTTGTGTGGCCATAAATAAATATAGTATTTGTATAACTATTTAAGTGTAATTCATGATTGTTGTGGACTCATTGTCGACCTCTGACCCCACTCACCTCTCCCTAGGCTGTGCCTTGACCACTCTCCATGCTACCTTGATTGCTTTGGCTTAACTCCCAGAGTTCTCCTGTTGTGGCTTCCTACACTTCTTCCAACCAGGACAGAGTTTACAAATCCATTCTAACAAATACTTTCATATTTCAATATTACCAGTGCATTGAATAAATCCAAGGTTCAAAGTGGGTCGGACACGTGTTTTTACAAAGTTATTAGAAGCGGTAGAAGCATATTTATGCAGAGACAGTATCCCAGGGTTGCTTTATCTGGACGACTTGCTAATAATAGGAGAAACAATTGAAATATATCTCCTAAATATGCAGAAAACAAATCTGCATGAACTGTTGTTTCAATCAATGAAAAGAAGTCCAGCCTAATCCCCAGCCAACAAAAACAGTTTGAATGGGCTGTAATGCTTACCAAAGACGCACTTGTATTTTCCTCCAACAAGAGGGTCCAAATTCTTCAACAAGCAAATATGCCTTTTTATATAGCCGGTCAACAGATAAGTCAGGAAGGTAATGCTTCACCCAGGCATGATGGCACCATGTATCTTTATTGTGCCAAACGCAAGGCTGCATATGTATCCACTCCAAGAATGGGTAGCGAAACAATGGTTGCAAGAGAAGGGCAACTGGGACAATCTAGTGGAGGTTTCGTAATGTGTGGTGTTGGCACTATAGTGGTGGACAAAAGAAAGAATGTTAATGGGAAAAACTTTTGTTAACCCTTCAGCACACTTCACAATCACAACAGACTCATCAGTTTCAGGGTGGGGCACCCATTGTCACCACCACACAGCACAAGGACAGTTGTCTCACACGCTCTCCAAAAAATATCAATGTTTTGGAGTCGCTAGTAGTCTCTAAAGCACTGCAAGCATTCCAACATCACTTACTGGGTGATGATCTTAACGGACAGCAAAATAGCCATGTCCTTCTACATCAACAAACATCGGTGGGTATTCTCAAAATCTTTTCACACTGTCACAAAGGATATGCAAATGGAGCCTCTAGAGAGAGTTCATCTCCAGTCACATGTTCCAGGTGAACACAACTTCCTAGCAGACACACACAGCAGAAACACAAATCAACCCGCAGATCATAAGTGGAAGTTACACTCCAACATTGTAAACAACATTTTTACATGCTGGAAACATCAATAAATACATCAGTTTGCCACAAGGGAAAACGCAACGTGCTTATGTTAAGTCTGCAGGTTCCCGCAGAAGTAATCCAGGGGAAATGCACTGTGGATTAGTTGGCGCGCGTTTCTGTGGAAGTGCATCTTAGCTGCATAGAGACTTTGCTGTCTGAACTTTTTTGGAAGCCCTGCTTTGTGATTATACCTGTTTAATTGGAGAAGTTGTAGTTCTCTGAGCGGTTAGCCCCGCCCACTATTACCCAGGCTCCCACATATATCAGAGCATGCGCGCATCCATGGAAGTGCTCCGGAAGTGCTGCTTAGCTGCGTGGAGACTTTGCTGTCTGAACGCTTTTGGTAGCCCTGCTTCATGGTATGCTCAAAAGACTCACCAAAGCCTTTGTTTCATGACTAAGGACTACTGCCACTATTGAAGTTGAATTTATATTGCTCACATCCCTTTATACAAACAGTTGGCATCCGCGATTTCTATCGCCCGGAAGAAGAGGTTAGCGTACTACCTTCTTTTGTGTAAGTTATTTGCCCTTGTGAGGTCGACACTGTTGAGCCCTGGCAAGTGGAGTTCATATTGTCCCAAGCATTAGCCGACTCGAACACTGTTCAAATAGAACCTGAGACAGTTAAGCAGCCTTTTACCATTTTCACTCCCAATATGAACACAAAATAAAACCTCAAACACCCTTGGCAGGAGCAAAAACAAACTATGAAAACGATTCAGCCCCAAACAAGCTCTAGTGCAAAGCATTTTATAAGAGCCATTTCCCTTCCCAGAAAACAGAGTGATAGCCAGTTCGGCCATAATCAAGAGGTTTGTGAAATTGCCATAGACTTAAAAAAAAAAAAAAAATGGTACCTCAATCGCGTCCTATGAACCCTTGGATGACCTTGTTTTGGCTGTAGCAGAGCAGCAGAAGTTGGAGGTTCTTCCCTTAATTGCTTGTCAACACCTCCCTGCCCCCCCCAAATCTGAGTTCAGAGATATCGGTTCCCATTCTTCCTACAACTCTAATGAATTATTTACTTTAGAACCAAGATGTGCAGGGGTACAAAAATCTGTTTATCTTTATTTTCCTCGCAACAGAAGACACCATTCACAGACACTAAAGAGCGAGGTGCACAGCATCAGATGCATCTGAATGATCATATAACTTCAAAAGCTACATTAAGGCAGCTGTCGATCAATAAGAAGATGGACCAACAGTCAGAGAGAAGCTCATCGACTCACTTACCACAATCATCCAATAAAATAAATAAATAAAATTAAAGGCGGAACAGAATTTGGCGGTCCATATAAATTCCGCCAACCACATTACCATCATTTATTTATGAAGTGTCGGTCATCTCAATATGTGGGCTATGACCTTAATAGATCGAGCATTCTCAACATCTTCAGCGACATTCCTAGTCTGGAAGACATAACGTCAGCAGACCTAGACCAAGTGGAATTTGTTGAGGTGGCTGATTGTGTGATTGTGGATCCAGTCAGGAGTCTTTTTAAATGCTGTCCGGAAAGCTAAAATTAATCTTTTTGTCTTGGGTTTTATAATCACTCAAGATGTTTCTCTAGAGAGTCCTTCTAATTCCAAACAAACTGATTGTCCACTTCCGCCTATGACAGTATTACTGTCTTTTTAAAGTCACATGTTCAGCCATGACTCGTCATATAGTCCAATATCCAGATGCCCTTCCTTATAAACAGGTCTAACAGAATATGTGGCGTAACAACCATGCATAACAATTCAAGTCTCAACCTCCATGCCACAGGCATCTAGCAAGTTGGAAAACACAAGGCTTTGTACATTTGATGGACGGCTCTAAAAACCTCCTAAAAAACTATGATGTTGTTGCCCTGCAGGAGACCTGGTTCTACGAACCTCCTCTCTGGGGATGGCCATCATATTATTCTGCATGCAGCAAAAATATCCTCCAAAGGAAGGTCGACATCAGGTCGTCTTGTGGCTACCAAAATAGGTTCTGGATTTACAACTCAACCATTGGCAGCGCCAAATGAATTCATCCAGCTTGATTAAATAAGGTCATCAGGTAGAGAGAATGCACTCATTAATATTTACCGGAACCATGCAGGCATTGATGATACATTTTTACAAGATCTTGAAATGGTTTGAGATCTTGTTATGCAGGGCCCCTTTCGCAATGGAAATCTTGTTGTGGCGGCGATGGTTCTCCTATTTCGTAATTGTTAATGCCGAATGGAGAGCTCCCTGGTGACATCCCGCCACAAAGAAAGCACCTGGAAAAGATGTCGCCAGGAAGCCATCATTGACTACATCTATTTTGATCAAGACTTTTTGCAGGTACAACCAGGTTTGAAATCAAGAAACAACATAGCAATAATGAAATGTTATGTTTGAGGTGATTTTGGGACTCTACTATGCCAATCCCCCCTGTGACTAAATGAGTGTCAATTAACACTAACTGGAGGGAGCAATCGGTTTCACTGATCAGAGCTTACCTAACAGTATTTAAATGATTGTATTGTATATAACCAAGAGTTATCAAATGAGCATAAAACCTACTTGAGAGGACATTATCTTGCTGCGTTGCAACTGTTCACTCTAAACTTGCGTCAAAGAACTTGACAGAGACATGGAATTTACTTAATCGAGCCAATCATATTATGCAGACTCAGTGAAGTTTCGGAACAACAATGGCAGGATCACTTTACAACCTTGTATGCAGTGCCTTGCTCCTCTTATTCTGATTATAGTAGAGTTCTACCAAAAAACGTACACCTTAAATTGTCTGAAGAAGACATTCTTGATTATATTCAAAAATCCAGTTGCTCGAGAGCTGCAGGCCCCAATGGACTCCACAATGCCATGTTTAAAGAGCACCCATAGGCCTGGGCGACAACCCTTTTAACATCTTTACATATGTATTAAAAACAAAAGTTCTACCAACGTCGTGACTCAAATCTATAATTGTACCAATCTTTAAGAAAGCGATCAGCAATCTATGGCCAACGAAAAACCCATCGCCTGCTCGACGCTCCTTTTAAAATATTTGCTCAACTTATCTTGAGAGACTTCAATCATTGGCCAGTGGAGTTCCAGCGTCGAGACCCATTTCAAACGGGTTTTAAAGCTGGGGTGGGCACTATGATTAATCTCATGACAATTAGTGCCACAAAAACACAATGCCTCGCTCGTCATCAGCAAGTTTATTTGGCCTCTATCAACTTTCGATAGGCTTTTGATTCAGTTTCTAGACAACTATTGACAAATAAGTTGCATTACATAGGATGCCCATCATCCATTAGCTCCCTAATTGATTTTCTACATATTGACACTTCAATTCAAGTGCGTTTTAACAATGGATGGAATTCTTTCCGCCCCCATTAGCACTTAGAGGTTTAAAGCATGCCTGCATTCTTGCCTCAGCCGTATTTAACTTTATTTCTGACCTGAAAGAAAAATGTTAGTATTATGGCGGATCCACCAACCCTAGGAACTCAATTAATTCCATGTCTGCTATATGCAGACGACCTAGTCTTATTGTCAAAAACCCTGAAAGGCTTGCAGAAGCTGTTAAATGTACTAAGAGCTTACGCACAAGAAAATTGGCTGCAAATCAATCTAGAAAAGACAAAATTCTTGCACTGTGGTAAAACACAGAGTAATGGTAAGTCCATTAATTCGTTCTCTGCACAGCACTAGACTTGAGTTAGTACATGATTATCACTATCTAGTTGTCAATATAAATGATCAAGCCGGTGATCGTCATACCTTGCAGACATTAAGATCAAGATGCTTACAGCAATTTCACAGGCAAGAGTGAAACATGCCAAATATGGCACATTTTCAAGTGTGTAAGTTTTGACTGTTCTTAATAAAATGGCTGTACCGGTTGTGTTGTATGGTGCTGAATCGAAGAGTTTCTTTGTAAAATCATTCTGGCACAAATTAGAACTGAGGTTTTGGATAAGTGTACTGACCCTCCCCCACTGTGTACCAATCGCTATTATCAGGTTCAAGCTGGTTCTTGTATCTCGCTACTGTATGTATGCTTGGAAATTATGTTCATTATATAGGAAATGTTTGATGTCTCCAAAGTCAGACGGTACTATATATATTAGCTTTATATGTTACAACATCAGACCATACGTTTATAACAAAATGGAAGAGTACAACCATAAACATATTGGCTGCCACAGATATACCTATAGATCTTTTGCCACACAATCAAACGCGCGCCAAACACGTTTCTTATCAATATGATTGGATTAAAACGCGGCAAGCGTGCCTTATGTATGCTGATGGTAAGGACATTCCATTCAGTCACAAAAAGTATTGTCTTGGAGCCGTATCTGGCCAAGTGTCCATCGCCAGCACTTAGAATTGCCTTCTTGAGATTAAGATTTAATCTGTGGTTGACAAATGATATACTAGCAAGACTAAAAATCATTGAAAAAAGCTGAAAACGTATGTCGATTCCGCAAGTCTGAGTCAGCCTGAATCCCTGAAACATTTGATCAGACTGCCCAAAGCTCAGCAATGAGCGTACTATTTATGTTAAAAGGCATTTTAACATTCTAAGCTCAGAAAGTCGCTGGCAGCATATTCTTTGTACTAAGTGAACTTCTGTCAGAATTGCGATTATACATTTTCTAAATGTTTTACAGTTAAATTGATGTATGTAAAGTTTTAGTGGCTTCATGTGACAATCAAGCAACCTCATTTTACTGTGTAAATGCTTAATGTTTTGTACTATATCCTTTTTATAACTGGGAGGTCCAAGAATTTTATGTAAGTTGTAAATATGTATTTCTTTTGTAAATTGCAAACTATTTTATCTTTTGTATACCTATAAATTGAAAGGTTGATTTCAATTCAGCCAAAAAAAGTGTTGGTCAGGGATATTTGCATACGCTTTTCCTCCGACCCCACTCCGCACCAAATAAACTCAACAAAGTTTTGAGTAGCTCCAATGTGGGCATGTCAGATGTGGTACTTTACAAGCAGTCAATAAAGTTACATATAAGTTGCATAAAGGACATTAAACACTGGCAGCCCATCACCCATGCCTCTGGCTGACCAACAGACCAGGTTAGAACATTTACACATGCATTCCAACTCTCATGGTATAAACACTCCATATGACTTCACAACATTTCTTCTGCGAAGCCAAGCCATACACAACACATCTCCTCCCTTTACATTGGCACATCACACACAGCAGAGCATTACACAACACACCTCCCCTCTTCCGACAACAACGCAAGACATTACACATCACACCTCCACACACACCAACATATGCCATTCACAGACTCGCATCATCAGGGCTAGCACACAACACGTGCTCTGAGACTCTACTATTCGCCTCAGCTGGATAATCTGCTGCAGGGGGTGCGGAAGGAAGGAAAGAGGACACACTTCCCCCAAACAAACAAGTAAGGCCCATCACCTGGGGAGGTAAGGGGAAGGAGAACGACAGCCCCATTATAGTTAAAGCATCCGGTCACTGAATGGGATGGAGGGATGCACTCTCATAAGGAACAGAAGGATGTGATTACCATGCCCCGGAAAGGGTAAATGGTGAAGTGTTCTTTATCTGGAGTGACTTGCTGTTAGCCCAGTGGATAACGTCTGGTGCCAAATGTCCCTTCAAACATAATTGTTGTTTTATAACGTCTCTCAGAAACGTGGGTGTTAGCTGTGATTCTGCCAAAGCAACACGTGACAGTGGAACACGGAGCTCTGTATTGTGTTGTGCTCTTATTAGAGTGATGACCTACCTTCGGTAGTACGAGGAGTTGGCGATACTGTGGAACTTTTACTGCGTTCAAAAGAAAAAGAATGGTTTGTCACGGGTGAACGCACAGTACGGATGCGGCCGTATTGATGTAAAGTGAAGGTTCGCCACAGTTGTGAGTAAAGGACCTGATAACGTGCCGACATTATCCCATCCTCGTCGCCAATTAAATGAAGCCGCTCCCAGCTTTCTTAGGTTGACTTGCCAGGTTTATTACATGCTTCTTAGATATCTTTACAAGCAGTCAATCAAGTTAAATATAAGTTACATAAAGAACATTAAACACTGACAGCCCATCATGGCTGACAAACTGACCAGGTTAGAACATTCACACATGCATTCCAACACTCATGGCATAAACATTCCACATGACATCACAACATTCCTTCTGCGAAGCCAAGCCATACACAACACATCTCCTCCCTTTACATTGGCACATCACACACAGCAGAGCATTACACAACACTCCCACCTCCCCAAATGTCAATTTAACCACCTATGAAACTAACATGCACTTACAACATGTTAGAACCAGGGACAACCCCTATACTTTAACACATGGAAAAGGTTTGTGGTATGCAGGCCTCCAGATAAGGGTTGTACTAGGCCTTTTTTTTTTCTTACAAACCTTGTAAATAGGCAGCTTTATTATTTTCCTGCATACATGTACGCACATGTTTAGAGCAGAGGGCAGTAGGCAGTGCAAAGGTAGGTTACTTGACAGAAAACAGACCGCTAATTTTGATTTTTATGTACATGGATGTAATTGCAAGCCATGCAGAAAAGTCTCTGAAACAGAATTTATTTCTTTGAAGCTTTTCAAAAAAAGAAACTACACACCGTGATAAAAGGAATTATTTCTTTCCGTTAAGCTTCTGCTGTGTTGTGTGTAGATGTTCATGGAGCAAACCGAAGCACTGTGCATATTTATTTTTCCTAGCATTTTAGGATTGTATAATCAATAATATGAAAACTAAGTTGCAATTGAGAATTAATCTTTTGTAACAAATTATGCTTGTTTTGCCAGTGAAAGCAAACCAGTATTACACAATTGTATTTTTCAGAGTTCCTGTGGTGTGTGCATAATCATGTGGCAGCAGATCATGTATACACTTATACAATTCTAAATTAATGTACTCTCTAATTATAAAAACAGTGTGTAAAATGATTGAGTATAAATGGTCTAGTTTAAATACATTCAGCCTTGCAGTACATTCCTATCAATGGTCAGTGGCAGCAAAGTCTTTGTTCAAGGTAAGTGATTGTTTTTACACCACTCACAGGTGTTGTAGCCTTTCAGAGCTTCAAACCTACAATTCATAAATCCAAAACCTGACTCTCCAGAAAGTGCAGGCACTGTTCAAGAACATACAAATGAGTTACATTTGTAATTGAAATAGAAACTCAGCAAAACATGTCCCTGTGATAATCCAGATAGATATTTAACTTTATGTAGGGCTTCATACATGGTTCGTCCAACATCTAGGCATTGTGATTATTAAACCTCAGTCGATACTCAGTTTGCCGACCCCTGACGGATGTTAACCAATAAGGTCCCTGCGACCTGTGCATGATCTGAAGGTTGCAGGTTCGAATACCGGCAAGGCCAACCCAGCCTTTCATCCCTTTGAGTTAAATAAAGGAGTACCAACTTCCGTTTGGTGATAATTAAATATATATATATATATAACAATTGGACCATGAGATCAGGTACATAATTTAGCATGGAATCCTTGCCTCTCTGCACTGCTGTATCATACCATTAGGTAGTAATAGCTCCTGGAAAATGAGGACTTTCATTGAGATAATTCTGCTATCAAACCTCAAAACGCACACAATTCATGTTTGCTTTACTATGTAATTGGCTAGGTTTTTGTGTTTTAAACATTTAAATATATACATAAGAGATCAAATGGCCCAACCTTAGAGAAATAATGAAAGGTGTATTCTGTCAAAGTTCAGAAAGCTGCCGCATGGTAATGATTTTCATCCAGTTTTTGCACACATCGGCTTGATGTCAGACATTTTACTCTTGCAAAGGTGAAGTGTCATTTTTACTCTTATTTATTTTTACATTTGTAAAGCGCCTAAACCCTAAGGCACCAGTTGAAATCCCGTTTTCTCTGAGTTTAAAAATAGGGAGTAAAATACTCCCACATCAAAATCTTATCTGGAGCGCTGGTGGTGTGGTGTAAAAGGTCAAACATTGACTATTGAATGTTTCACCATCATAAATAGTGCACAGCCCATTATACCTGTTGGACTCGGGTTTGGCCTTTAATTCATTAAAAGTCCATCTAGCTGCACTTTCTGCTTGCATATCATCACAAAGCAAGGTTTCATGGTGGAAAATTCCAGTTGTTAAAGCCTTTATGAAAGGTGTTAAATAACTTTATCCTATTGCAAACCTGCCTCTAGGTTGGGATTTTTATTTATTGTTGTTTTTAGTTAGATTGAACTTTTACAGAAGTAAAAATACATCTACGTAAAATCCTCATAAAATTTCCCATCATACACATTGTCAATTCATCATAAATAAATATTAACCTAATCGCGGCATCTCAAGCCTAAAATGATATACTTTCATTCATCCACATAATCGTACATAAGGAACTCATTCCTTAATTACATCATCTTAAAAAGTGTCATCTTAAGAAGTGTCAAATCCATTTGGCATCTATTCCCATTCAAATTATTCACATTATCATGGATAACAAATTCATGAATACTAGCAGATGTGAACATGTATTCTTTCAGATATTAGCAGCAGATTTAAACAAGATCAGTGCTACAGACCATGCATTGTACAAGGCAATGATCAAAGCTTCAGACGAAGTGTTTAAACACAAGTTCCAAAAATGGACCGTGGCTACCAAGTCAAAATGTTAATAACGACTCTACCTGCACCTATAAAGGTACTCCAAGTTAGGGCACTCAGTATGTGTCTCAGTCTCTAGATTACTCTCAACTTTACATATACAACACATACGTTGGTTATACAATAATTTCCATTGGGATCCATGCGTGGCTCTGACTGGTAAAAGATACATTTGCATCAGTAGCAGGAATCTACGAACATCAGGACAAGGGCATCTAATCAAGTACATCTGGGGACAAAGGTACTTGTGAACAGTGCCCTCTAAATGCATGTCGTTTCTAAGACCACTCGTATAAATAACATTTTCTTCCCAGTCTTTTTCACAAGATTTGTTTTAAAGACCCTTTTAATTGCCTTATATCTTCCTTAGGTTGAACGCTCTATAGACCAATTAAGGGCAGTATATGACTTCATACACAGAGCATCATATGCATTGACAGGTACAGTTCTTTTTTAAAAATCTATTACATTTTTCCCAATGGATCGAAGCTTCTGACTGACTGGATGACTGAAAGCCTTCAAGGGCAGGAGATCTCTTTGATATTCTACCATGGCTTTTAAAGATGTCAGCCAAAATTCAGCCCATATATATTGAATAGGACACGTAGGTGGAAGGCTCAGTATGGACCACCAAAAGAAGCCTTCAACTTTGTCCAACCAAGATAAATCTACAAGGGCAAGGGCTTCAAGTCCATAGGTCAATACAGGTACAAACCATTGCTTATACAACAGCATAACACCCTTTAATGTATACCCAGCATATTGGTAAACATGTTTGTGCACAAGCAAAGTGATTGTTTAGATTGTTTAGTCCTATTCCTAATTAACGGCAAGTAACCTGATCTACAGTCCATGTCCACTCCTGTAGGAATCTGTATAATATATCGTTCCCCAACTGATTTTCATAGCAGGTCTGTTAACCTTCTTAGAAGGAATAAGCATAGATGTAGTCTTGTTTAGGTTGACAGTCATGCCATGGTCAGCTGAGAAATGGCCCAGTTCCTCTAATATGGCCTTCATACCTGAAATTGTGTGATCAACTATCACAAGGCCATCCGAATACAATAATGTGGTGACCTTGGTAGTTGAAAATCTGGCAAGGCTGTGAGCACATCTCTCCAATTGTCTATTTAGTTGTGCGATATATAAATTGAAGAGGAGTGCTGCCAATAGGCAACCCTGTTTAACACCCTTATTAATTTTTATCGGACTAGAAAGTCGGCCATCGTTATCAAGACGCACACAGGCGGTGTTATTCTGATAGAGCTTTATTAGAATCTCTAGTTACCAAGAGGGGCACTTATGACGTAAGATCTCCCACAACTTATTACATTTTACCCTATCAAATGCGCAGCTAAAATCAACAAATGTTGCATATATAGATGGATTGGAACGCTGTTTATCCCTGGTCACAATCGCATCCAGGAGTCTGTTATCTGTTGTACAACATCCAGCTCGAAACCCAGACTGGAACGGATGAAGTATCTGGTTATCATCAGTCCAGGATTGCAAATGATTCAAAATGATGGCAGCGAATATCTTACTAGTAGTATCAAGTATTGAAAGAGTCCGATAATTTTCAGGTATGGTAGGAGAGCCAGCCTTCTACACAGGGGTTAATATCGAATTGGTCCATGATGCAGGAATGTTTTTCATGGCGCACCTTCTTATATACGGTCATCAGAATGAGGGACCATCCTATCGGATCATTCTTGACTACACATGACGCCAGACCATTGGGCTCAGGGGGCATGGAATTATTAAGCTTACTGAAGATACCAATGATCTCTCTTCTGCCAAGTTTCAGGGGCTAGGGCTCTGCAGTATATACAGCAGGTTCAACAATATGCCCATCATACATGTTTTCTGTGAGGTATTCGATCCAGCTAGATTCCCCAATTGCATTAAGGGGTTCGGGTAGGTGGTTACCTCCTGACTTTATTCAACATCTTCCATATAGATCTGCAGGCCCCTTTTTGTAACGTGCCTATCAACATTTGCCATTTTAAGTTAACTTTCTCAGAGCAATGTCATTTACACCAACCTCTGAATACCTTAATGATTTTTTTCCTTCGAGATAAATATTCATCCCATACCATAGATTCCATACGGAATTTCTTTTACTTCCGAAGTTCACAGCGGTGGGCTCACCATACCACCACTAATTCCCATCATAGGCAGACTTGTGGGTTTTACCAGTTGAAATAATCAGGGTGCCTTGGACAGAGGCGACTTCTGAGGTCCATTGCCTAATAATGGTCTCAATTTCATTGCTGTTCAGTAAAGTACTATCAAGTATTAACTTTTGGATTCTTTTATTCAACTTTTTAATTTTAGTTAATTCCATTTATTTGGAATCCAGAATTAGAGACTCCAATATTTTTAGGGCCACGTATGGTGTTACTAAATATCGATAGGATTAATTCCAACGAGACAAGGGAGTGATCAGTATATGGGGAGGCAAAAACCTCTATATCACTTATATAGAGAAGTGCAGGCATATTCCCACACAAGTGATCAAGAGTGGCAGATTTTACATCAGCGCTCCAGATGCACTTTCTATGGGTATTGCTAATGGTCCTGCCATTTAGAGGCCATATCTCCCAATCTTGTAGGAAATTGGACCACGCTTTTCCTCTAGCATTACTTCTGTCCTTAATCATTCCATTAGTTTGGGATATATTATTGAATGTCATCTTCATAGTGGAAACCCCACAATAGGCATTAAGATCCCCAACAAGTATAACAATCTCATTTCCCTCAATCATTAACCAGTTAGTCAAGACCATATCAAGTGTTTCATGAATTTTGATTGTGCATTCTTTAGACTGAGGAATCATAGATATTGATAATTAAGATATTAGATGTATACGCTCCTTCTTTGGCTCTAATTTGACTAACTAACACATAATCATTAGCTGAAGTAATTGACACTTCAGTAGAATGGAAATCGTGACAGATTCCCATTAATAGTCCTCCAAAGGGACGCCCTCTAGCTCCTTTTTTAGCTTGTCGTTGAAAGGTGCAATGTGTATATACATGGAAGTCATTCAAGAGCCAAGTTTCCTGCAATAAGAATATAGGACATTTCACAAGAACATTAAGAGATCCACCCATTTTTAAAGAATGCATATGCCCTCTTGTGTTCCATGAGGCTATCTTTATCTCTCACAATTGGGACAATTCCAACTGCCCTAATTTCTTGAGCCATTTCCATCCCGCTTGATTTTCTGATGGCGTTTCCGTTTGCACTGTGGAGTAGTCAATGGTTTAGGCTAGGAAGTCCCACAATGTTCACAAGGGTGGGGGAATGAAGCCACCAGGATTGCAATATCCAGCTCTGTCCAATTGTTTTTTTTTTTGGTCTGGTTGCTTTGTATCTAAATGTGTATATCTTTTCATTGTACATTGTTTTTCCTAGAAGTTCATAGAATCTTCTTGCAAGCATATAAGTATAGCCGTCACTGGAAGTACACAGTGAACATGTGAGATCGCTCCAAACTGGCATTTCACTGGTTGAACAAAGTCGAAATCACATGATTTTAGTATACGCAGGGCTGGAATCTTTGCACAGATTTCAAGTAATAATGCTGTGTTCAACAGTTTCTTAGTATGCATGTCCATTTTCTCACTTAAGGTGACAATTCTATCATTGAGAATAGATCTATTTTCTTTTGGTAGTTCCTTTACTGTGTCAAAACCATCACAGGCGATTGTACAGTGTTTATCTTTAGGTGTAACATGGTGATCATTACCCCTAGCTTTATGCATTGAATGATCTCCAGTAGTCAGGTCATCAATTTAATTAGATGTTTCCTTTGCAGCATTGCCATCGGATACCAACCAACTAGACAAAGTACCATTTTGGGCAGATTGCCTTTTCTTTTTCCTATTTTCACGCTTACATAAGCGCTTTGACCTTGCTTCATTTACCATGGCTGCCACTGTCAAATTCATAGATAAATTGTTGTCACATAATACCACTTCAATACTGTGTTCGAGGGAAGGTTGTGATGCACGTCGCCTGCATAGTTTACCGTGTTCCTCCTTTGTTCACAAGTTGGATAGGAGAGCAGGGGTTCCGACACGTTATAGGAATTACCTACTTAACCCTCCAAAACAGGTTGCCAAAAGGGACTTGAGCTTCAACAACTTCCACATTAGGTTAATTGATTATCTTTTCACCTAATACCACACATGCATTGTCTTTCATTTGTGTCAATGATTCAAGCATCTGGCCATTTGTTTGTGTTTGATAATATGTTTGATCCATAAGTTTAATTAGAATTTTTAGTGCAAAATGTTAAAGGCCAATAGATGGAAACAGATTGCTTTCAGCCGTAGAACGATCTTTCTCTCTGGCGGTACCAGATTCGCTTCTGTCAGATATATTGATCACTTCTTTCCATACAGTTTGCAACAACATCTGACAGCTAGGGAGGCCAGATAGAGGTAGCAACGACAGAGTACTGGATAGCCTGGGTGAATGTCTATTGTTATGAATCGTAGCATTATTGGGGTGCATGGCTGATTTATCATTCATACAATCTGCCATAGTTGCTTCAGCCGTCTGTCTATTCGTTCCGCAGAGACGATAACATAATTCCAGCAGTGCATTATCGTCAATAGCCTCTTGCATGGTCGAGGCAAGATAATCTCCCCTCTACAAACATTACGGGGATGAATTTCAGCCGTTATGGTCAAGAAGCATGTTTGCACTGTTAACTTCAGGGTTCCATCAAAGCGGTAGTGGACGTTATACACGGTGGAATTGAGCTCTTCAACAAGTCGTTTCCAACTTTTAAAAAAATCAGTAAATTGGGGGGTAGCAACGGGACGATTCGTTTTTCATTTACGTGTCTCGTCAGCAGAGTTAAGTGAAGCATTCACTTTATCTTTATTTATCACCTAATTTTTCTCCCACTGATGCCCAGAACTTTTCCCATACGGCTTTCCTTTCCGAAGATTGTAGTGTTTTGTCTTTGTGGTCACTTTGCCAGGCATGATAACAGTCTAGCTATGTAGCGCTTACCTCTAATTTGCAAGAAAGCAATGTTCCAGCCTCGGCCGCTCGCCGAACACAGCCAAACGCACTCTGCTCACACTCTGCGTGGCGGCTATGGTTATATAGAGTGTGAAAAGGTCAGGCTAGAGCAGCTGGTAATGGAAATAGTAGAAACACTTCCGCAGTCCCTGCAGCATAGAGAAAATCACGATATATGCTGCCTTTTCCACCGCCAAATACACTCTGCCCACACTCCTCTCCGGTTGGGATTTAAACTTTGTCTTAAACTCATGGGATCACACTTTGAGCCAATGCATAAAGCAAGCCTCAAAGATCACACTTTAAAAAACTGCGTTCCTTGTATCGATTACGTCTATTCAGAGGGTAAGTGAGTTACAAGCTTTATCTGTCAGAACTGTTTGTCACAATGCCTAAAACAAGGTTGTTTTAAGAGTGCATTCTGGCTTGACATCAAAGTACAATTCTAATTTCCATGTTAACCAGTTCATTGAATTGCCTGCTTTCTTTCAAAATCCGCAGAGCTCTGGTGAGAGAGCACTACACAAACAAGATGTGCGTAGAGCAGTCATGTACTACCTCAACAAAATAAAATCACTCAGGAAAACAGACCAGTTTTTTGTGTCTGTCAGCCGGTAGAAAAGGAGACCGTCTCAAAGGCTATCGCAAAATGGATTTTAAAATCCATAAAGCAATGTTTCACATTAGCAAATGAAGATCAATCACGCCAAGGGCATGGGCCATGTTGGCATTTATCTGTAAATACATTTATTGCAAATGTACCACTTCAGGCTATCTGCAAGGCAGCAACTTGGTGTTCAGTCCACACTTTCACACAACATTATGTAGGCACACGCCAGAAATGACTCACAAGTGGGACAGCCAGTATTCAAACATTTATTTGTCTCAGTCCTCCTATTAACCCGCCACCGTCATCTGGTACTGCTTGCTAGTCTATGCAAATCATGTGAATCTAAGCTGATCCACCAGCCTCAGAAGACCAACACTACGTACCTGTTATGGTCTTTCTGATGCTTCTATCTGCTTAGATTCACATGTGCCCACCCTTTTTCCCCTTGTTAGGAGTAGAAGGTACATAGACAGCATACTCCTCTTCAAACCTTTTATCCTTTAACTACACACGTTAAGCAACCTCACATCAGAAATGAAACCCTTAGGACCATGGGTACAATACACATCACAGTAGAGATGGTATTACAAACCTGCCCCGTTGACGTCTCTTTTCGATTCAGAAAACCAGTCCTGTAATGGTATTCACCAACTAGTAGATGTCCGCCTATACACAGCATGTGAATCTAAGCAGATGCAAGTATAAGAAAGGCCATTACAAGTATGGAATTATTGTCATATATTCTCTGTGGTACTGCATAGAGGTATTCCCTTAACAGAGTCCACTCATCCCCTGCATTCACTTCCCATTAATATTGCAAAATGCAGAGAATAATATGGAAATCTTACTTTCTCAAAACAGCCGAAGTAGGCAATCTAAGATAAAACGGAGAGGCCTGGGACTCTGCCTCTCTGCAATGTCGTAGATTGCATTAGTCTGCAGATTTAAGAAGGTATTTCTTTAAGGAAAATCTTGTGCGGATAAATGGGGGAGGTTCTGCTGCTGGTGCGTTCTCACTTAAGGAGTTTTGTTCAGGATTGGCAGAAGTTTTCATCAATCAAGGTCTATCTAATTGCCATTGGAAGGTCCAGGAAGAGATCAGGGCTTGACTCTTCACTGTCCTCGTGGTTAAATATTTTTGTTAAGGGTTCTACTTTGTAAATTCCCACCGGTCCTCTGATCTGCCCCAGCATGGGAACTGGTCGTGGTGCTGTCAAAGCTCATGGGATCTTTGTTTTAAGTGATACACTTATCCGTTCTGAACTTCCTGTCTTGGGACAGTGACATTCATCCTGGCCTTTACATCTGTGCCGAGCCTGAACTGCAAGCCATGTTGGTGTAGAAGCCTTTGTGAAAATCCTCTGTCATTAAGGGGGATCAATGACGAATCAGCGATTTGTCCTCAATGTGGTGTCAAGCTTTCACGTAATGTAGAGCATCTCTTTGCCAATGCTTTTTAGAATGCAGTCAGTGTGTTGAACAGAATGCTGTATAAGTTTGACACTAAAGGTCTGTGTAGTTTACTTGGACAGGGCTAATGCCTTTTGTTCAGGCAATCAGAACAATTATTGATTTTCTGCTGTCTCCGGAGCAAGGGTTGTGCCATATTTTGGTTTTTGGACTGTTAACACATTTTATTTCCCAAAAGGTCAATTTCGGGGCACGATGAAGGCACAACCAACAGGAAAGGCGCTGATGTGTGCCTTGTCTCTCCTCCCAACAACCTGCAATGTGGCTACTTGAGGAGTGTACATACCATCAGCCTGCATTACTGCTTCGGCTCTACAGCATGTGAAGATGTACAGCTAGTCCAGGTAGTGCCATGGAGCCTATCTACATAAGCATTTTTACATTCTATCGCATCTACAGAAACAATTGTATTCTTAGGTCATGTGACTAATCCAGGGAGATCATCCCCTACCCCCAAAGAGCAGGCTATGCTTAACACCCCTAGGGACAGGGTAAGTGGGATTCCTCTGGAGGTGGCTGTCCCTTAGCGGAAAGGAAAACCCCATAGGGAGGAGTATTAGTCGCCATCCCTTCCACCCCAGACACTAACAACTCTATGAAATATAAAGGCACCAGTTGGTTTGATCACCCCATCCACCCGTTAATCATGACTGACTTGACTTCTGACCCTCCCGTTTCCCAATGTCCACTCAAGACTGCAGATAAACAAATGATGAACCTCCTGGAGTTCCTTCCAGGGAAGAGCCAATCCAGAAACATAGGCTGCTATCCCAGCGTAGCTTATCCACGTTGAGATCCCTGTGGGAGAAGCCTGCAAGAGACGGGAGAACAGTAGTTTTGGTGCACAGAGCCATGGCATACACTCAGAGTATATTGTCTTGTTTTTGTATAGCGCTCAAAATCCAAAGGCATCAGAGCCGTCACATAAAACTTACAACCAGTAACAAATTTACATAAATTGCATAAAGGAATGACTCCAAGACAAACACCACTATGGAGCAATTACAATAATCAAATAGAGATTAAAACAGGTAAACAACTAGCAGAGGCTCCCCAAAAAATCTATTAAATGAGGGTTTTAAAAAGTGTGCAACAAGGCACACCATATGAGCGGCCCACAGTCTTAGGAGGACGTTTGAACAGGAACCAAGACGCCCACTGCTGTACTGAATGAACGAGCGGATAAGATACCCACCGAAGGCCGACGCAGAGCCCAGTTGATGAGTCGCATAAGCAGCTCCATGACCAGTGGAGAGCCAATTTACCCGAGCACCACCTACAGCATCCAGGTACGAGGTTGTGCCAATGGAAAGGAAGGTGTGCAGACGAGTGAGACAGAGGAATAAGTGCACCATAGTGGGGTGAGGTTGTGAGAACCCCAGAATTGGTACATGCTAATAGAATGCCAGAGTTTGGAACAAGGAGAAAGAAAGTTCCAGTGTATGGTGAGGCAGAAGATACCCCCAGGATGGTGAGTGAGAGACAGGAAAGTTCCAAAGAGGGAAGAGACGGAAGACACCTCATGTTAAGAGAGGGAAGTAAGAAAGAGAAGCCCCCAAGAGTGAAGAGACTGAAAGAACCCCCAAGTGGGGTAGTAAGATGGTGGCACACCACAGAGAGAGAAGAAATGGACGAAATCCCAGAGGGGGTAGAGGGACAGAGACTTGAGGATAAGATGGGGGTAGCACCAGAGTGGGGAATGAGAGGGAGTGGCTCCTCAGAGTGGGGAGAGATCATATGGACCCCAGAGTAGAGCGAAAGATGGCCAGTATCCCAGAGGGGGGAGAGACTTAAAGACACCAATAACTATAGAACATGCAGAGGACTGGATTGGTGAACCTGTGTAATATTCCAGTAACCAAGAAATATAAAATGTTAACTATAAAACATAGTTTAGAGCCTATTACAAAGAGGGATAAGATTAGGGGTCGGAAGCCAGCAGACATCCGTTTCTATGGGTAGTTAGCTAAAGTCATTAGATTGTGATAGTTTATAATACGATTCTGGACATAAGACTTTGCTTATGTTCTGACATCCTGACTAGCACCGTTTTTCCTTTTGTCATAGATTAGGACACAAATTATTGGTTTAGGGTAAGGTTAGTTTTGACTTGAGAAGAAAATAATGAAAACCCTTGAAATATTCCTTGATGTCAGAGTCCTGATTCTGATTTACCACGGTCCCCCACAGTACCCCTTACCCACCATAGTGACGAGATCGTCCCACAGGGACGGGACCTGATCCTTTTGCACCACAAAATGAATGTCTACTGTCAATTTGAAGCATACAAGGATGTGCCATCCCACACTGACTCCTGGGACTGGCCTAGCGAACCAGTACTTTTTACAGCTCAACTCCCCCACACGTATCTTCTCTAACATAAACCTTCAATGGATTACTTTTCTCCCTCAGATTCCTCATGCTACATGTTCATCTCCAGCTTCGCTGCTCGGAAAACCTTTCGCCAGGGGGTGTAGTGAACCTCGACTCTTGGGCATCGATCCGTCTTGACAGGCTCTCGATCGGAGGCTCCAGACATGACGTCGGGCATTGTACAAGTACTATGTCACTACGCCCCACACCTCAGTTACTTTCTTCTGCATGCTTGCACGCTGCATAGGGAACACACCTAAGTTTGCTGACATTTTTTCTTCAACACCTCAACCCGATTTCTTCCGACAGGGTTTCGGGCTTCAAGCGATGCCACGATTGCAAGGCCAAATTGTCTATGACCGACCCCCATGACGTCTGTGGTGTCTGGGTTCTAGTCATGACTTGGAGGCCCGCGTCATGTGCAAAGATGCAGCCGAAATCCCTGTGCGAGAGAGCTGGGAAACTGACTTTGGGCCGACCTGTCGCCAAGTATCTGGCACGGTCGTAGTTTGGTCCTCTGAGGCCGAGACTGAGGAGGTTACCCCTGCCAAGGGGAAATACCAACATTGTAAGAAGACGAAGAAGCAGTCCCATTCCAGGAGCCATTCCTCGTCACTATCCTAGCGGAAGAAGCAGCACCACCGCCATCAATGCGAGTTCAGCCCTAGGGAGGAGTTGGAGAGTTTTAAGAACTCTTATGTTGGAAATGTTTAAGACTGAACCGGCTGTAGGTGCATCTCCGGCCGCCCGACTAGCAGGCTTTGGTGGCTAAAGTGGTGCTTGTTGCTCCCGACCCCAAGTTGGCCACTCTGTCGACATCAAAAGCGTCTTCGGGTGTTACTCCCATCAGGCATAAGTCACCAGAAGGCCGTAAGGCTGAGGCCCCCGATGTCTCTCGGTTGCTCGAGCGTCCCTCGGTGCCGAAAGGACCCTCTGCATCGATAACTTTGAAGTCTGTCCTCAAGTCTTAGGCGCTGACAGTCGGCGTCTGTTCCTTTCTGCCACTGTCAAGATTGGGTTTCTTTGATTCCATGCACTCCATTTTCGGGGTCAAGGAACACCACCCTCAGGACACGGTTGACCCAGTTTACACGGGCGGCAGCGACTATTTCGATGACCAGGCTGATTTATTGGCTTTGGCTCAGGGTTTACATGATGCCAGTGGTCTGGATACTTCTCCATACTTGGAGTTACTGCAGAAACAGCCCTATACCCACACTAGTGAAGTTCAAAGAGCTGGTTCACCAGGTAGTTCCCTCCCCTCCGCCCCCTGGGATTGAAGACATCCTCTGTCCCTCTTCAGGTTTATGATCTTCCTGACATTTTGGGCGAGAGTCCCACAGTCGAGACCAATACACCTTTCAACCCTACCATTGCAGACCCCTTGGCTTCCTTATGGCAGCACCCTTGTACCATTCTCCCAGTGAATGCCCGTTTCACAGGGAAGTATAGGCCGGCAAGGGGAGATCCTCCTTTCCTCGCTCTGCACCAGACCTGCAGCATCCACCTCAAATCTGCTTATGGAGAGAGTAGGGAAAAAATGTTGACGCCCTGGCCTGAAAGGTGTTCACTTCTGGTAGCATGGTGCTCAAGGCCACTAATGTGGCGCGTGGTTTCGACTTTTAATCGTTTGGCTCATGGAAAGCAGTAGAACAGGCTACTGAGTACGTCCCTGAGGGTACCTTGTGGGACGGGTTTTTACAGCTGGTGGAGAATGGGAAGTAGGTAGCCAAATAGTCATTGCAGACGGGCCTGGATGTAGCAGATTGTGTTGGCAGAGCAATGGGTTCAGCAGTTGTGATGAGACGCCAAGCTTGTCTTAAAACCTCTGGTTTCTCCCCGAATGTCCAAAACAGATCGCTGCCTTTCGAAGGTGATATGCTTTTCAGACAGAAAGCAGACGAGTCCTTGGAGAAATTCATGGAGTCGAAATGGCTGCTAAATCTTTGGGCCTAGTGGCGCAGCAGGCCAAGCCTGCCTTCAGCTTCGCCTCGAGGGGTAAGTGCTACAGACGTTATGTACACTATAGCAGGAAAGTGCAGCTCCCGCAAGCCAGGCAAGGGCATAGGTGCTTCTTGCGTCCCGAATGGAGCGGAGGGGCCTCTAGAGGCCAACAAGCAGCGGCAGAGTCACCCACGCCCTCTAAGCCGCTTGGATTTTCCCTCTCCCACGATGCACCGGGTGGTGGACGGTTGGCAGGGCATTGCCCCAGCGGCAGGAAATAACTTCTGGTGCCTGGTCCCTGCAGTTGATTCAGTGGGTTTATTGTCTGCCTTTCCTAAAGAGGCCTCTGGACGGACCACCACCTCCTCCCCCGATCCAACCGGGACAGGAGCTCCAGGAAGAGCTGGGAGCCCTTTTATCGAAGGGTGCTGTGTAAGAGGTGCCTTCCATGTTGGTATTCCTGTTACTTCCTGGTGCCCAATAAGGGAGGTTGTCTCCATCCCATCCGGGACCTCAGGGCCTTGAACAAGTTCCTGAGGAAGGACAAATTCAGGATGGTTACGTTGAAAGAGATTCTCCATTCTCTCGAACTTCAGGACTGACTGGTGTCCGTAGACCTACAGGATGCTTAATTCCATGTGCCGATACACCAAAAGTACAGGAAGTTCCTACAGTTCCATTGGCGACTAGCACCATCAGTTCAAAGTGCTTCCCTTTGGGTTGAACAACACGCCGAGGGTCTTCACCAAGCTCATGGCAGTGGTCGCAGCCCACCTCAGGAGATCTGGGCTGCATGTATTTCCATACCTGGACTACTGGCTGATCTGAGGGAAGTCGGCAGGGAAAGTCTTGTCTCATCTGGAAGACACCTGCCTACTACTGCACAGGCTGGGGTTCTCCGTCATCTTGAAGTCCCATTTGACGCCAGTCCTGCGGCTCCAGTTCATCAGAATGGTCCTAGACACCCGGGTAGGGAAGGCCTTTCCTCCTGAGGAGAGATTCGGCAACATTGCCCAGATGGTACAGTTGTTTCAGAACCATGTCACTCTCGCAGTGGCTTCCTTTCTCCGCCTATTGGGTCTCCTGGCATCTGTATTTTTCTAGAGGCCAGGCTGCGTGTGCCATCCCTCCAATGGCTCCTGAGTGACCAGTGGTCTCAATACCTGGAAGGGCTCACGGCTCGCCTTTCGGTGTCCAGCCAGGTAGTCTGCGGACTTGGCTGGTGGAGCATGCGCAGCAATCTATTGGTGGGGGAACCCTTCTGGTAACCTTGGCCACAGGCCTGAGTGGTCACGGATGCGTCTCTGAAGGGTTTGGGCGCCCACTGCAAGGAATTGCAGGTGAGCGACTTTTGGTCTCCATCAGAAGCCAAGTGGCATATCAACGGGCTGGAGTTGCGGGCCATCATCTGAGGAAAGCATGTCCTGGTCTTAACAGACAACACAATGGCCATGCATTATCTCAACAAGCAGGGTGGCATGCACTCACCCGCTTTGCACAGAGGCGATTCAGCTGTGGTTCTGGTTGAGAGAGAACCAGATCTTGGTTCGCCAGTTCATCTGGCAGGGACAGGGAACAACTTTGCGGATGCCCTGAGCAGGCAGAGCACAGTCTCACGCGAGTGGGAAGTTTGCCCGGAGGTCCTAGAAGAGTTCTTGGCTCCACGGGGTGCCCCTGCAGTGGATCTGTTCGCCACAGAGTCCAACAGGAAGTGCAAACAGTTTTGCTCAAGGGAATTCCCAGTGAACTGTGCATTGGGGGACACATTTCTGGTGGATTGGACCTTCCCTCTCCACTATGCCTTCCTTCTGATCCTGGTCATTCCTTGGTTTCTCAGGAGGTTGAAGAGATTTTGAGCATCCATGGTCCTGATTTCCCCGGGTTGGGCGATGCGAACATGGTACTCCGATCTCCTGGATCTGACCATCTGTCCTTGACGTCCGCATCGCCTCACCCAGACGGGGGGGCGAGTGCTTCACCTGATGCCAGACTCCCTCAACCTACATGCATATATCTTGCTGATAGGATGACTGGGACCTCTCAGAAGAGGTGCTTGAGGTACTGCTGGCTGCACGCAGACCACCTTTCTAGATCTCTGTATGCGTGCAGTATGTCGCTCGTACGGCTGAGTTTAGGAAATCGGACCAATTGTTTGCAGCCCATTCCTTGTCTAGAAAAGGCCTTCCCGTCACTAAGCAAACTCTGTCACAGGGGATTATCCTGTGCTTAGCCGAGTTATCAATCGCCAGGCAAAGAGCTTCCAGCAGATATCGGGCACACTTGACCAGAGGAGTCTCGGCCTTTATGGCCCTCCAGAGAGGGGTCCCGGTCAAAGATATTTTCTGGGCGGCCACATGGTCATCTTAACAAACCTTTACCAAGCACTATGCCTTGGACGTTGCTCAGGGAGCTGATGCTAGGTTTGGTAGGGCGGTTCTGCAGAATCTGCTGGTTTAAATCTTTCTGCCCTCCTCCATTATCTGGGTAGTCTATCATGATGAGGAATCTGCGGGAGAAAAACAATCCATTGAAGGAGAAATTACCTTACCGTAATGTTCTTTCTATGGATTCTTCTTCCGCAGATTCCCCATTGAACTCTCCCATCCATCCCCTCTGAGAATGTTATGTGGGTGGTCGCTTCTATCGAAACGTGAAGGCATCTGGCATGGCTCTGTGATGACCGTATTCTGTTTAAAAAAAAAAAAAGAAAAAGATCATTGTTTTCTTCACGCATTCTTGTGGGATCACCCTGTATGGGTGGGCCCTTGTTAATGTTCTAATGGATGGTTAGTCTTCTCCTGTGGTTTTTCTTCTGCAGTAGCATTCAATTGCAAGGGAACAAGTTACACAAACTGAGGTGTGGGCCGTAGTGACGTGGTATTTGTATGACGTCACGTACAGAGCCGACGCTCGAGAGCCTGTCAAGACGGATCGGCGGCCGAGAGTCGAGGTCCACTCTGAACCCCTGGCGAAAAAGTTTTCTGAGAAGCAAAGCTGGAGATGAACATCTATCATGAGGAATCTGCAAGAGGTGAATCCATAGAAAGAACATTACGTTAAGTTAATTTCTCCTTTTTGCTGTTTGTTCTACGTGCAGATCACCCAACCTCTCATTATTACAACCATTAGCATTATATGTATGATAAATGGTTTTTGTTCCTGGGCCAGGAGCTTCCCGGCTTCAGATACTCAGTCCTGGTCTGAGGTGCTTGGGCCCCGACCACACTTGAGACACCTGCAGGTAATACTCAGCCTTGGGCTCACATGTGCATAATCATAGAGTGACGCTGGCATGACCTGCTTGGCAGCCCTCCTCTGTGTTGTGATAAAGGTTTTGTCCAGAATCAATGTGGGAGGTCAATGGCGTCTGAGGTAATGGTGATTTTGTTTTTCCTTTTAATAAACGTATTTTATTTTCCCAGGCACCACTGCATGGAGCTCTTGACCTCCCTGACCAACCAAGGGCAGCCCAATGACCTCAAAGGCTTTCATTAGCCTGGGGGAACTGTTGGTTCTAGCAACGCAATGGTTTCCAAGGGTGTAGGAGTTATTGGTGACTCAGTTGCCGACAGTACCTTAGTACCTCCCGGGTCCCGACCTGAGACCCCTGTTACCTGGTCATGTCCTGAGGGTCACCTTTGAGTTACGTCAAGGGGCTCTGAGTTGATGAAAGGCCCTTGTGTCCCGGAACCACAGGCTGTGGTTGGCACAAAATGGCTGACCAAGAGACATGTGGGCCACAAAGAGCATGTAGGCACAACTGGGGGGCCCTCCTGAGAGATTCCCTTACTGTTCCCAAAGCTCCTCCAGAGGCCCACATAGAGGACTTGGCGTATGGCAGGAAGAAAGACTTTCAAAAGCTGAATTTCTCCAATACCCCTGCATCCAATAGCACCTCTGGGGGGCATTCCTTCCTCGCTTTGGATGGCAATCTCTGGCGACTGGCAAACCACCTACCCAACATACTCCTCATAACTATCAGACTCTTCAACACCGGCCACCATATTGGATCCTAGCCAGTGCATCATGGACTCTACTCCAATTGCAAGCATCACAGGAAGATTTTTTTTCTACGGGTTTCAACCATTAATGAGATCTAAATCAATGGCAGAATTCAATAAAGGGATAATCTAAGAGCTGCTTCCTCAGGTGCCTCCTACTATGATTGCCCACCAGTCCACCCACGCCAGCATAGGCCACTGCTACAACAGTCTGCTGCAGACTGTTGTAGCAGTCCAAACACCTGTGTGTCTGTCTCAGGACACATGGAGTCTGTGTGTCTGTTCCAAACACCTGTGTGTCTGTCTCAGGACTCATTCCAAACACCTGTGTGTCTGTCTCAGGACACATGGAGCCTTTCTGTTGTCTGCAGGGACTTCCGTCTCTCTGTTCCTCGCCTCCCTCCATCTGCGCCACCTCTCATGCAGATGGGATACACTCCACAAGCTTTTAATGATGTAAGCGATACCACACCCTTCCCTCAGACCTGAGGAGGTGCAGTAGCTGAAGACTGGAGGAAAATTGCTGTTGAGAGAAGGGAGCATGAGCTATAACGTATGTGTTTAGATATCATTTGGTCCAGGAACTTCAGGGGATCGCTCTCTGTTCCTGCCAGATCAGAGGGACTGGTCACCCGTAACAGGCCCACATTGAGTGCAGTGGCACACTAACTGCAGTATATCTTGCCATGGGCATTATCTTCAAAACGCAAAGTGATGATTTTGGTGTTAATTGGTTTCCGCAACAAGTGCAAACATGTTTACCAAAAAGAAATAACCTAAAAATTAAAAAAAATGACGCTTGCCTTTTTGAAACGGTAATGGGAGCGCAAGAGCTACATTTCTTTCTGTGTTGGCGAAGGAGTGGCAGAACTAACATATCCTTGGTTCGACAGATGGGAATGAAAATTGCCTTTTTATTGTAAATGTAAAATAAAAATTAAAAAAAGAATCGAACCAGTGGTGTTTGGAAGACTAGGGAGGTGGTGACACACAGCCTAGAATGCTTTCATGTATCTGTAGTTTCAGCACCATTGTGAGCTGTCCTGTTGGCAGGGGGTCGCACTAGAACTACTCTCGGTGGATGAGGGAGCCACTGAGCATTCACGTACAATGTTTTGAGGGAATCAGTAGCAGTCTTTGTTACAGGGTTTAGAGCTCTGTTCTGAACCATTGTTTACAATGGCCCTTGGGTACTGCAACCTAGGATTACAAGACAAAGCTTCCCACTTCTGCAATTATGCTATGACTGGAAGTTCAAGATGAGTCTGCTATCCAGGAATGGTGTGCCGCCAATGACCTCTGCCTTGATGCCAGTAAGACTGAGATTCTGCTCATCGGCACACCCACTCCCTCCTTCCCTGTATCTCTCTGGCCGGCCTCTCTTGGCCCTCTTCCTGCTCCTACATGCAAGGCAAAAAACGTCGGGGTTATCTTCGACTCCACACTCTCCTTCTCTCCTCATATATCTGACGTCTCTAAGAAGTTACACTACCAGCTGCACCTCCTCAGAGGTATTCTTCCCTTCCTCTCCTTCCCCCAGAAGCTCGCTGTCTCCCGAGCCCTGGTTCTCTCAAAGCTGGACTACTGTAACAGCCTCTATCTTAATCTGCCTGCCTCCACACTCCGCCCTCTGCAACCCATCCAGAAGAGAACTGCGAGACTTTTCCTTGGCCTCAAGACCAGGGACCGTATCTCTCCAGGACTGAAATCTCTACACTGGCTCCCAGTGGCTGCGAGGATAAAGTTCAAAACCCTCTGCATTGTCCACAAGGCCTTCTGGGGCCTGGGGCCTAAATACCTTCAACTCTCTCTTCCTAAATATCTTCCTTCCCGAGCCCTTCGCTCATCCGTCTCCAACTCCCTCAGGGTCAGCCGCTTCTCGAAGCAACGAGCGGGGGGTAGATCTCTCTCCGCGGCAGGGAACAGCCTTCCTGCCCCTCTGAAACTTGAGGAGAACCATCTCCGGTTCCGGAAGCACCTCAAAACCTTCCTCTTTGCTTTCTCTCTCCCTCTCCCCTGCTAATTCTTCGCTGAAACTGCACTGAATCTGCAACTGGGCCACTCTCACCGACCTCGGTCCTGGGCCCAGCCACGCCTCCCTGGCAACCCCTGCACTGCGGGACTGTCTCTGTATCCCTACAGCCCCCCCTTCCCAGCACTTGGTCTGCACTTACCTTGCACTTGCCACCAGCTGGCCCTTTTATTTATTTATTCTACTTACCTTGTACTGCACTTCCCCCCTCCCCTTCCCCATGCACCTCTCCCTTCCCCCTACCCCTGCACTTGCGCGATCTGAATGACACCTGGCCTAGTAGTATCGCTGTCTGTCTTCCCCTTGTTCCCCCCTCCCTGCCATGTCGCCTTGAAACACTTGTGTATAGGCGCGTTACAAATGCCATATCATATATCGTATCATATCAGTCAACCAGTTTGATGCTACATTGCGCAAATATTTGCCTAGATCTCTCTGAGGTTCTTATGCTTCTTTTTCTCTTTTTCTCAATTGTGCATACCATTGAAACATACGATTAGTTTAGGGGGAAAGGACATACATATACAAGCACATAAAGTTTTAGTGACCCTTGCAATGGTAGTCCTCCAAGCCATTTCCTCCAAATGGAATAGTTGGAAACTCAACTGTACTTGTTTTGTGTTGCCTTAGAGGCAGAGAGGAGGAACCAGGGAGGCTAAGTTGCCATGGCCTGAATCTGGGTGGTGATGTGCATAGGCCAAACTGTAATCATTTTTCTTCTGAGAAAATATCTTCTGGTAGTCTAACCTGGGTGTTTTGGACATCCTTGTGGTCCGGCGAAATGGGGATAATGTAAAGAAAGCTAGTATAAGAGTGCAACAGTTCCCAACTTCATTTCTTGGCAGAAGTGAAGATATATGGGCCAGTTTACTTGAGAACTCAAGATGGTGTTGGTGTCTGACCATTTTGTATGGATCCTTTTAGTGATTATGAATTATACAACAGGAAACCTAAAACTAACATTGCAGCCACTAAGTACATCCGCTTTCCTCCCTCTCCCCAAAGCGCTAATGCCCATCTAAAGGTAGATTTAACTGAGGTCCTAGTTATTGACTGCAAGAGAAAGCTGTTACTCCTCTTTCCAGTCGCTGACACTCAGCAAGGGCCATGTTGCATAATCGCCTGCCTCCTATCATGGTACCAGCAGTCCAAAACCTTATCCTGGGTGTTGATATTGGCTTAATCCATTTCTGACCGTGGTACATGAGCTATATCCTCTGCTTTTTCTATTCGTATGGTACCAACAAATCCTTCAAGCTGGGTTTCTTATGCAGTGTGAACTGTTCTCTGCATGGGAACACTAGATAGTGGTCGAAACGCTCCCATGTTCTGTTTCAGTCTTGGTGCAGTCAATTTTTGATTTTACCGAACTGTCATGTTGCCATCTTAAAATCATATTACATTTCCATCCAAAACTGGTGACTGCCCCTTCTCTATCTAGTGCAATTTGCAGGTAGTGAATAGTGTCTAACCTTAGGTACAATGTGCTTAGATTTTTATTATCAGATAAAACAGAACACAAAACGCTTTCCCAGGCCCTCTGTTTTCACCATGTTTACATTTTCATGCAACTATAGGCATGGGGATATTGATTGATCTTTCACGAATCATTGGCCTTTGTAGTCGTGTGAAGCACAAAGTGCAGTGTGTGGCCTGTGCAACTTGAGGAGGGGGCGTCGGAAAGCTTAACGAAAAGTGATCAATGTTTAACAAGAGGTTAGTACGGCAAGCTCAAGCTTGTTCATGTCTTTTCAAGCGAGCCCGTCCTCCATAACCTGCCTCTAATGCACTCCCTTTTAGTTTTAGTCCTGTTTCTACATTGGAATTTGTGATTTTTCTGGATTGTTACCACAAAACTATGTTAATGTTAAAGGATATTTGTACCGCGCACTATCACCACTGGAGTGGTCCCCTGGTGCTCTGGCGCCTCTGAAAAAAGGGAAGGGCGGGGATGAGTTAGTGGGAGTAAGGTGGAAAAGTGCAAGAGAGCAGTGATGTGCTGTTGGCAGGCTCCGTTGGCTGGGCTTGAGGTGTTTTACGATCTGTAGTCGTCATGTGCTGTTGTGCGAGTCTGTGTGGTTTGTCTTATTGCAGTGTAGTGAAGTTTGTGCTGGTTGCTGTGCTGTACGTTTGTGGTTGTTTGGCTACAGTTTGAGAGGTGTATGCAGAGAGGTGAAGTTGTTAGTGGATTGGTTAATTGGCATGCTGTCCTTGCAGTTAAGACTAGGTGTCGTGCTAGCTATCATTCACCATTCCATCTGACTAGCTGTGGTGCTAGCTATTATTCACCATTCCATCTGAGTGTGGCCATTGTTAATCTTCAATATCTTTTCTAGGTGTGACGCGGGCTAGAGCAGAGCATTCAGTCCAAGTGTGGCACATGCTAATATTCACATTACTATCTAGGTGTGACGCAGGCTACATTTGAGCATTCCATTTAAGTCCATCTAGGTGTGGCTCATGCTCACATTCACAATCCTATCTAGGTGTGACGCGGGCTAGAGCAGAGCATTCAGTCTAAGTGTGGCACATGCTAACATTCACATTTCTATCTGGGTGCGGGTACCTTGTCTCTGGGACGACGACCAGTTGATAGCTTAACTCACATGTGACTTTTTATTTACGATCTTTGGTGGGCAAACAGTGCATAGCTTGACTTGAACATGAAAGATAGCAATTCACATTTACGATATGTCCATTTTACATCCCCTTACCAGGACCATTCTTGTATACCTTTTCTGCAAATAAATGCTGTATAGTAGTGCAAATCTTTAAATCTTTCAGCATTTATTTTCAATTAAAATAGTGATGGCTATTATTGTTCCTCCCTATTTAGAGCAAGCTTTGATAGGGGGAAGACATTCGGTTAAATGTTGTACGGGGCCAAGGGCCATTAAATATCACAAATCTGCATTGATTTCCTTCAGATATTCATTCATAAATGTGCCAGATGGATTAAATATTATACAGCCCTTCTACTGTCATTTAGGACATTTGTCTGCGCATTTGAAAATGGCTTTTGTCTTTTGTTGCATCCAAAATATGTTCTCTGTATAAATTTGATGTTCTAACCACAATGATGGCCCAGAGCTAATATCTGACTTTCAAATCTTCTTGGGGCAATGATATGATAGGTTATTTATCACGCGCTTAATGCCCAGAGGTTTCTAAGCGCGGACCCGGGGATCGAACCTGTGTTTCTCCGTGTAGTCTTGCTTCCAAGGCGAGCATGTTGCCCCTGAGCTATCTTCCCGAGACAATTGTCGTTATTTATTGGGCTCAGCCAGAAATCCCAATATTGGGCATGGAACCTGCTTAAATGCAACACTTCTTAAAAGGAAGTGTTTACAGAAGCTTCCCAAACTATAGCTGGTTGCACGAGGCTGAGGTTGTCATGTGTATTTGTTAGTGGATGGTCACATCCTGAGGCGTAGAGCAGGTTAGTCACTGTACTTTAAAGCTTCATAACATCACAGAAATGAGTAGTCCACATCCAGAGGGGTAGTTAACCCATCAGAGCCTTGACTGGCAAGTACAGGCAGATGTAGGGAGGTTATGAAGTTAAAATGCGTGTGTTATAGTCAACCTGCTTTGTCTGCAAAGCAGTTACTATTACTTCTTTGTAAGGGAAAGGATCTTCTGTTGCTTTTTATTTAGTGAAATAGTGAAAGTGATCGTCATTATTATTGTTAAGCACTTACTGATCACATTTATGATTGGTTTATTTGCCTCTTCTCCGTGCTACTTGCTGAAAGGAATCTTTGTTGGTATAGAACCACCGTTGTGCTGGATTTCTTTCTAGATGTATAGTAAACTTTCAATTGCTAAATCTGTGTCCTAAATCTCAAATGGTGTCGCGAAAAAATAACTTGTGTGTGTGGTGGGGGGTCTTATTTGGGGAACGGATCTATGCATTTTGAGATGTGTACTGTTCCCTGTAGAATACTGTGCGCAATGTAAACCCTTGCTGTTAATCCCAAGTATGTGTTTTAAAGAGATACTGTAGGTATGTTATACAGCCTATACTTCCCAAGCCCTGACAAAGGTTTCCACACATCGCAGGCTACTCTGATCTGGCAGGAACTGGAGGCGGAGGAGGAAGAAGCTCTGCAGCAGTCTCCATCCCACCGAAGGTTTCTATGGAATAACGGGAGGCCTTGCAACCTGGTTACAGATGGCATCCATGGGCAGAACATTTCCGAATTCTCAGATGAAGGCCGCATCAGATACTTCATCATTGGCACAATGGCTGCAATTGTAGCTCTGTTTTTCAATGTTTTATACCCTCTTATGTACCTGCCCCATGGGCGGTAGATGTAGAAAGGGAACAACGAGGCTTCTATAAGCATGCTCTCTGGGCCAGGGTCTACAAATGTGTAGCTCAGTGACCCTTAATGTTGTGTCCGTGCAGTCTCTGTACAGGATGCTGGTCATAGGTAAAACAAAACAATTAAATAATTCCTTCTCCATTTGCACATCATGAATTGGGCATTATTTTGGATTCCAAAAAAGGTAGGTGATGCTAAAATACACATTGAAGAGACTGCAAACCTAGATAAAACAAATAAATGTTTTATCTACAAGAACAGTTCAGTTTGGCTGCCCAACTTTAAGAAGTAAAAACAATATTCTGAACAATTTTGGTAAATAGTGATAAAGTAAAGTAGTCGGTTGAATACTGTCGCATTTACATGCACTTCTGCCTACTGGAGCCATACCATAGGGATGTTAAATTAAACTTTCCTGGTGTTGCAGCCTCTTTTTTAACACTGCATTTGTTATGTATTTCAAAGGTTTTCAATACCAGTTTGAGCTGCTGAGATGAAAAACAGACAATTATCTGCATTTCTGTATCATTCATTAACAAACTCTATATTGTTCACATTCTGTTTTGGCAGCCATTTAAAGGTCATTTGAGATTGAGAACTAAGACTCCAAGTAGTTTCTGCATTGTAACAACAGGGAGGCAGATGAGGTATCTTCACTGGAAGGGTCTGCCAGGCAGTGTATAGCATCAGGGTGGCATCCAAAGATGCCGGCATGAGCAACTGCAATTTCTTTTAGGGTATTTCCTATTCACAAAAATGCAAACAGATTTTTTTATATATTTTTCTTTATTAGCATTGCCATCGTTTGGGGGTTTGCACTTCGTCTTCATTGTTGTACTTTTTAAACACACCTCATCAGTGAACTGTCTCCGATATCCCATTGGATGTCTTTAAAATGGACATGCTTTTAAGTTGTGTTAATAGCCTTGTTAAGTTTTTTTTAGCATTTGACATCTATTTTTTTCATATTGTAACCTAAGATAGCTTCAACCACACATGTAAAACACCCTCTACTTTTAGCACATGCAATTTGGATTCTTGGAAGACAAATCTGTATATATAGGTGACGCATGTCTGTTGAAGTGTGATCTTACCTTCGTTGAATGTAATGTACTAATTTATGCAGCACTTAACTGCCTTGTCTTCTGAACAGGCCAATGCACAAGAAATGTTCAACTCAAACTCGGTCACTCTATGAAGCAGACTTTGCCACAGTTTATAGAATTCTTCGTCCCATCGTGCAATTTTGAAATAGCCCTGTTTTTCGTTACTCTTCTGATTTAAAGTCTAGGTTTTTCACTGTAGCTCTATTACTGGGGAGTGTAGTGAACAAAGCGTTCTCGCCGGACTCCATTAGACCAGCTACTCTTCAAATTCCCTCATAGATGGCCTCTTCCACTTTGTATATTTAATGATCTAACAACTATCAACAACACCATAATCTAATTTAGCTCCAGTTCTCACCAAAATAAACAGATATGCTTAGTCAAAACCTTGATGTAAATTCTGCACAACGCAGTGCTGAATTGCGATTTCGTCAATGGAACTCTCAACACTACCCATCTGTACAGCCCCTACAGAAGAGAAGTAGCTTTTTAATAATTTACTTGTCGAGACAAATGAGTCATGCCTTTTTATTAATACATACTTAATTCCCAGCATCGAAACACAGAACTTTGACTGGTCGGGCGTGCTTTGGAGGGCTAGGAAATATAAAGCATGGGAAATCCGATGTAGTGTTCATTAACTACCCAATAATTAGGAAGCTTGCTTCATACTGTCTTAAACAGGGATATTAAATTGCCCCTAGAGTACATGATTAGTGACCCATCAGTATTCACGTACCATAAAACCTCCTTCAGATAGATTACCCTAATTCATATGCAACTGTTCTGGACAGTGCTGACTATGCATGAACCTCAATTCATCTGCAATGATTTTGGACAGTGGACTATGTAAGCACCTTTATCATTCTAATGGATACTCATCCCACATATTACAAATCTTAGAAACATCCTCAGTGGTAGACTGGCTTCTGAAAGAACTCTACACATAGTTACCATGTGGCATCTGTGTAACTCCATCTGCTTTGTCATGACGTAATTTGCTCCAATTGCGGCAGGTAGCACAGCTATGGATGTGCGCACACACAGTTTTGGGAACTTTTGCTTTCATGTTGCTTTCATGTTGCCTTTGAAACCTGGACGGCCGAGGTCTCTGTCGGAGTCGCAAAGTGCTGTGTTCAGTGCTTGTATGCAGAGCATGACTTCCACCTGAAGTACATGTTGGGCCATGCATCCTAATGGTTTGGGGCAAAGGGTTACAAAGGTATTTTCCATTCTCCCTAACGCTGGAGCAAGAAAGAGGTGTTTGGTTTCCCCAACATCAGTGTCACCCCACCGAAGACCTGACTCTGAGCAGGTTCCAGTTGCTGATCCTGATAGAAAACAGAAGAAAACGAAGCAGCACAAATATTCCAGAACTTGGTTTGGACTGAACACACCCCCTTGCGCCACTATTTCTTTTTGCAGTCCGAAATAATGTGAAGGCCCGCAACTCCCATGGTGGTTCTGGAAGTCGTTAGGGCAGATCCAGATCCTGGAGCTCATTGAGGAAGTACCGTCTGCTTTGGTCTTGGGCAGGCTACTTGTGCCAATGACCTCCAGCACCATATCTTTACCACACCCTAGTGCCATGCCCAGCGTTGCATGTGGCAGAGTTCCACTAAGTTCCTTGTGCTTTAACCAAACCCCACTTTTCCACCAATATGGATAGCAGTAAGGAAGTATTGATGTGCTTCCATTACATTTTCATGGACAAGGTGGCAGAATCCTTTTGCTATAGACCAGATTCTAAGGATTTGGCCTCAAATCTTGAAGATGCTAACGAGCCTGACACTTTTAATTGTATTTTGGTGAAAGGGATATTGGTCCATTAGATGTGGTTTCATCCGTAAAACGGCTAACTCCCTAGTTTGTTGGCTCATTCCACAAATGAGTCTACTTCCTTGAATATCACATGAGTATGTGGTGTTGCCTTTCATTGATGCCTTATTGGAGCCAGTTCTAGCTCTGTGGGAATGCCTTGCATCCGTTACCTTTGTATCTAAGCAGATTTTTAGCAAAAACAGGGCTTCTACTGGGTGATGGTGGGTTGGGGGGGTCATCATTTCTTGGTTCTTGATAGGCTTGGATATCTGGCTTAGGCCTCACTGTTTTGAATGACCAGTTGTCATCTAGGTGAACGTCCACAAAGACTGTCTGTGTGAAGGTGGAACATTTTTTATGTCATTAAGGATTTAGTAAGCTTTAGTTTTGATCTTCAGCCTTAATGAGATCTTTCTATAATGAGTCAAATAATCAGTACCGTAATGGCTACATAGCAAATATATCTTTATTCACTGACCCTATTTTAATGCAGGAAGTTGAAGGGGACTCTTATTTATTTTCCTCCAAATGTAGTCTTCTTTTTTAACAGGTGCTCTGTTTGCAAAAATGAAAACTGTTACTTCTCTGCTTGCTATATCATTCAAGTGCAGCCCAAAGGTGATATCTGCTTTCCTCCAAAAGGCAGTTTTAGAATTTCATTTAGCTCAGAAAAAGCATCTGCCAGTGATCTTTCCCCCTCACCCTTGAGGAGGTTTAATTGACTTGCTCCCAAGAGCTTATATGTTAGCAAAAGGAAGGAATGGTGTGTTTACTATAAACTGTATGTCGGCCTTTGAAAGACGAACATCTTTCAATTGGTTACTGCTTTGGCAGTATTTTTTTTAAGATGAGTAATTTGTGGGAGGTGGGTATCCAATTGTTAATCTATGTTAATGGTGTTTATGATTGATAGTCCTTCTGCCTCAAATTACTCTCTCTTCTCCCATTATACAAGTGAAGATGTTTTAAATCATTGTGTATGCTTGAAAACTATCTGAACCTGTATTAGTGTCGTTATTTTTGGTGTGGCAATTGAATCCTGTTCTTTGCAGCCTAGGTGGTGCATGGGAAAATGGGCAGCACATGCAGATTCAAATAGGTACTCATCACATTTGGCACGGCTGGCGGCAATGATATAGCTATTAAGCGAGACATGGAGCCGCACATATGCCGTCCGGTGTCTATTTGAAGGTTAATTTCTAGATATATTCTGCACATTTGAGCATTTATATTGTTAGAAATCTGGAGTTAGACCGTATCAATCGGAAGGGAACTACTAAATGTAAATTTGTTTTCGTTCCCTTCCAGAAAGTGATGTCAGTGGAGCAAAAGTGTAGCTATGAGAATAATGTATTTGAAGCCACCTGTGGATCCTTTATTTCAAGACCGGTTATAAATGGTTGCGCTTCTAAGATAAATATGGACGCCCCTAGAAATGTATCAGTTTCTCACTCAAATACCAGGACGACTCATGCATGTACACTTTTTGGCTATTTTGATGCACAGTTCTTAAAGGATAATCTTTTGTTTTGTGGCTGTTAATTATTGTATCTTATTTACGATTATATTAATGTGAAAATGGGTCTTTGATGTCTGTTACAAAAGCGATTGTGGGCGTTACTCCAAAGAAGCTGAGAAGCCACAGAGCTCTAACCTTTTTGTTAGCATCACATTTAAGATATGGTCAGCTGTCAGTACAATGGAAAAGCAGAGCTATGCAAGTACATATTTGGAGATTCTGGCTTTAATGTAAGTTCCTTTTAAATTAACAAATCCTATCCTCTGCTTCTGCCCAGTCATCCAGTACGTAGAATAGCCAGAAATAGCCAGAAATTGAGGTGTGGCCCATAATTCCTCCCTGCCCTACATCCTAGTAGAGGCCTATGCATGGCCCCTTATCGACAGCTCATCCCGGTCATTGTCTGTAAATACCGTGCATACAGAGCCTGCCCGTCTTCAGTCATTTCAGCAATCACTAACATTATTTGTTTATTTCACAAGACCACATTCTTGCCACAAGGGCATTAAAGCAAAGTGTTGCAAAAACGTTTATACTTCATTGAATCAATCTATATTTGTCTATTATCTATATGCATATTGTACAACTGTAATTGTTAATTTATTACGTAGAAACTTGTTCAAAACATGCCTTCTGCTGTGAACACAATTATATTTTTAAAGCATTCTTAAATATTTATTTAAATATTTATAATAAAGAGAGTTTATTATGAAAGCTATACAATACAACTCCAAGCTTGCCTTAAGCCTGTCATAGCTCTTGCTGCTTGTAATAGAGGTTTTAGGAAAAGTAGAAGGTAGGTGACTTTTTATCTAAGAGCCCATTTTATAAGGAACACCCCCTAGAAGGCATATTGGTTTGTACCTATGTGTCTGACATTGTGCAAAACCTTACAGTTGGATTTCAAGTGTGCTTCAATTGTAATGGGTCCTCCACTCTGCTGGGTTTGTCAATAAAAACAAATGTATTCCAAACTTTAACCGGTCTCTTGTCTTTTGTCTCAGAGGAATGTAGAGATGTTAGATTATTTCTTGTGCTATTAGCCGCAGATTTCAAGGAACCATCTATGAATTGTTACCAGTGTTATTCTAGATCAACAACACTGGATATCCCTTTGCAATGTCACCTATACATTGATCATTTTTTCAGCACAGTGATGGATCTAAAATGCCCTCAGTCATGTAAATTCATTAGTATGTTTCTTCTCTTATCAAAGTGTATCATTCTTAAACTTTATGCTAGAGGAACGGGAGCATTTATGTTACTGGTTAATTGCAAGTTGTTGCATCATAGTGCTTTGCAACCTCTATGAAGTGGCTCACAGAACCAAACGTGGCCAGCGATGGGTGACTTTCAATCTGTTATGGCTTATACAACCCAACAAAGCACAGTTTCTCCCTTTTTGTTTCGTCAAAATGTACCTTTTTGCTCCCATTACTCAAAGGAAAGGAGTGTGTTTTTGTTTGATGTGAACAATTCTGATCGCTAAATCGCAGCCATGAATTGGTTCCAAAAGTGTGTTGATTAAATGGACAGTCAAGATGTATTATTGAGAGGTTGGAACATTCCATCTGAAATTAATTTTCTTTTTTTTACGTCAATTGTTTTTAAAGGGATAGTTGGAGAGTAAGAATGTGTTTTGGAATGGGGTGACTTTTCATTGACCTCTTCACAACCTTCAAGAGAGTACAGAAGTAGCCTGAGAGATTTAAATAATGGCCTCCTTCAACACCCCTTGTATGTTAACAGCACAGGAAAGCAAGTCCAACCACCAGTGTCGAAATAGACTTCCGTGCCAAGAGGCATTAATATAAACAGACGTTACTTTTATCGGCAGCCCTCCCTAGAACCAAGCGAGTTAATTGCTAATCTTTGACATTCAGCCGAAATGGAGGGTTTTGTCCACCTCCGTTTCATTTACAGTAGGCCTTCTGCCCAAGTGAAAAACAGGATTAATGGTGATGTTGATTCCCAGCTAATTTTGAGAGTGATATTGAAATAAGACGTTTACGTTACTTTCTAGAATTTGATGATTTTTCTTTTCACTGGAACCACTAATGCTCTTCCTCATGTCACTTGAAGCCCATAATATTACTGTGAAACATCACCAAAGATTCTTTAGCTCCAGCTCACCAGGCACTGACTAGATGGGAGATGGGCTGAGGTTGCCCATCTGTGAGTTGCTGATTGAACTGCTGGAAACTCATGTTTGAACCCATTAAGAAATGTCCTTCAAAGTATTTAAAATGTGTTGTTTCTGTTGGCTACATTTTAGCTTAATGGAGTGAAGGACATGAATATTATCACGGAATAATGGCCTGCCAAATAAATTACCTTGCACCATAAGATGGGAATGGGTTATTAGGCCAAGCGATAATGACTGATAACAATATATCAACAATAGAAGTTGTGGCTGAGTGCTGCTTAAGAAAAAACTGTTTATTAGGGAGTTGAGTAAATTGACAAAAGGTGAATTCAATTTTTGTGCTTATATGGTAAACATTTTAATTGTAAACTTGATTGAACTTGAAGAATTATTTACATAAGTATTCATTACGTGAGATGAAAAGTGAAGGGTTTCTGTATGGGAAACAAAGTATTTTTATGGAAAATAAAGTATTGGTTCCACATTTTAGCTTTTACTTTGGGAAATTAAATTAACTAAGATGTTATGTTAGCGTAACTTTGTATAGCCCGGAGGTATCTTGGTGCTGTAGCAAGGAAACCCAAAAAGGACAGAAAAAGAGGAGTGAAGAAAGGACACAATAACACAGTTAATGTCGATAGAGAAAGCTTCTTAGAGTCCTGTGGAACTTTAGATAATCATCTATGAGCCTCAGAGTCAGAGGGAGGTATTTCTACAGTAGGGGACCTGCAGCAGAACCCCCAGCCCCCAACCATGGGTTTCTTAATCCTTGGTACAATTAGAAGGAAATGGCCACCCAAGCGTAAGGCTTTGTTTGGAACATAGAGGAGATTACAGGGCTACTTGGCCATGTAGTTCCTGATGGATGGTGCAAAGGGCCTTAAACTTCACCCTGCCATCGACAGGGAGCCATTGAAGTTGATTCAAAACTGTAAGGACGTGCAAATTTAGGAAGACCACTCACGCTGCTGTTTTTTGAACATCCTGTAGTCTCTTCAGATGATATTTAGGCTGGGCCAGTAAGGTGGCATTACAGTAGTCCAGGATACCCAGCACAGGCTACCACAGGGCCTTTCATCTCAAACGGTATGAAGGGCAGCAAGGTTCTCAACTAAAAAAGAAAAAACTACATCTGCCACTGATCTGCAGGTCTGGAGAAAGGGTGGTTGCTATCCCCAGATTTTTTGCAGAATCAACTGGGATGGGTGTGCACCCTGAGATGAAGGCCAAAAGTCTGCAGTCCAAAGGCACAGAGATGTAGCCAACCACAAGAAACTCTGTCATTGTGTTTTTGTCCGTTTTGATTAATCCAAGCGCCAATTTCTGCTAGACATCCTTGCCGGCACCAAGCAGCTTCCTTAGAATTAGCTGGGTGTCACCCGCATAAGCATAGAACTTGCAACCATGACCCTGTATCAGATTAGCCAAAGGGTGGACATAGATATTAAAAAGCCTTGCGAAATAGCAGGTCCATGAGAGACCCGACACAACACAGGGAGCTGATCGAAACTGAGGGAGTGAAAGGGTTTGAGTCTGATCGCACAAAAAGACTTGAACCGCTCAGGTACCGTGCCACTAACTCCAATCTCCTTGATGCAGTGACATACAATAGTGTGATCAATAGTGTCAAACGCCACAGAGAGGTCCAAAAGGGTTAGGAAACATAGACTATCTTGATCTCGTATTCTGGTTAAATCGTCAATTACTGACACAAGTACAGCTTTGTTGTGTCTGTGAAGAAATGTTTCTCTTAGAGAGGGATCATGCCAAAGAGGAAACAACCTAGAACGTATAAAAAGAGGATCCACCAAGCTGAACAATTTTGTAGACAAGATATTCTGTGCTAGCAGTTGGGAGAAGAGGTGGTTGACCTGATTAAGGATCACCATCTTACTTGCCCTATTCTCCATACTTATTGAATATCTGTGCTTTGGAGACTGGGCAGACCCTCTTGCTTAGTTAAGCATATGTGATGCAGTCCACTGCCGTATCCTTTGGGTAAAGTGTGGGGGAGGTCAAGCGGGCTAGGTACCATCGCTTGCTAAGCGATACTCTGACATGCAGTGCAGGGACTATCACCTGGCTTACCCCACTTTGACCCAGTAGGTTGTCACAGGTAGCTAACCCGTGCCCTTTTAAAGGAAGCCAGTAGTCTGAGCGGCACCCTTGAAACATCCACCACCATGTCATGCAGTTGGCCCCACCAAGTTATCTATTTGGGTTTAGCAGGACTCGCAAATTCCAAAGGAAGTTCTAATAAGCCACCTCTGACTCCAGAGAGCACTGCAGTCCCTAAATCCTGACCTCCAAGACAACCTAAATTTAGAAGGTGCACATGTTGGTGAACAAATGACTGGCAATAGACATATTGAAATGCAGATCCAGACATCATGTGCCGGTTATCTCAAACAGAACTACCATGGATTTGCAGGACCGTGTGCGCAGTCAGGTGGTCCTCGCAGGAACCACAAAGAGCAAAACCCAACTTAAGCGGATTTGTGCATTCATGGAACATTATCCAAAATGGTAAGTGCCGTTCTTGAAAGCTTGCACTGTGTCTCCAAGCAATTTGAGATGTTGAAACTGCCCCAGTTCGATTCACTCTAATCCTACAACCCTTCTGTTGAACAAACACCCTGGGAGAATTGAGCCTGGGATGTGCATCTGTAAACTGCCAGGGTTTAGGCAGTGTCTGGATGTTTGAAGTCAAGAGAGGAGTTTGTTAGTGGAGGAAGCGGGGAAAGGGGGAACATTAGGGGTGAGATGAGCGATTCGCGTTTGGCAAGATGTTCTCTATGTAAGGAGGAGGGAAGAACAGATATATGATGGAAGCTATGAGCAACCAAGTTGGGCTTTTGACAATGGAGGAGGTGAGGAGACATAAGGAAAGGAGACATAAGAAAGAGGTTGGAAGAAACATTAAAGGGGGCAACGTAGGAAAAGGTGACCAGAAGGAATGTCGGAAGAGAGCTATAACAAGGAGGTTGGAGGAGACTTCAGGAGGCCGGTGGAGTGGAATATTTAGGAGGAGCAGGCACACTACCTGCCTAACAAGAGGCTCTTTAGGGGAGTTAGAAGTAAAATTACTTATCAAAGTGTGTAGGAGGAGAATAGAAAAGTGCTGTGAAGTCAATAAGGGCACAAGGTTCACTTATTTACAAGACCATTGTGACTCATCGAAGAGGTATAGAAGAATTGGGTGTTTGGTACTAGAGTGAGGACGCAGAAACAGGCAGGGACAAAACATCAGCAGATAGTGTATAGCCCGGACTACGTAGATGATCAGGGGTTCATCTTGGTGTTAAGTTGATGCCTGCCACACCTACCTCGGTTAACGAATAGGTGCATACGTTTATCCAGCATGGGGTCTTGCATGGATTCACATGCTCATGAATATTCCCCCCATCTTCAGGCTGGGAATCCTCTGTAAAAGAAAGCATTTTAGCTTTAAACTTAAAACTGCTCATCTCCTTTATAGCCTTTCAGTGTCCTTTGAGTCATACTGCCCCTTGCTAATGACACTTATACTAAGCTCCACCCTTAGTGGCCATCTTCAGATTTTTACCGCATGTTTCTAGTGTTGGGAGCCCTCATGCGTCGCTCCTTGAAATTGGTGAATTATTTGCTGGTTATTGTACATTTTTCGATGATTTCTTCCATCTCTTCATCTACCGTCATGCATTGACTATTGGAAGCAGGGACCCTTTGTCAGCAAAGATAGTCTTGTTCATCATCAGATCTTCACTTTGTGACTCCAGCGGTCCAGGAGCGTGTCTACATATTCACTTCAACCATGTGTGACATGGCAAAGAAAAGTCTCTTCAGGACCTGGGAGGACTGTGTCCAGAAGAATATTTTTGGCGAGGATCGGTACCTCAAGTGCCTTTGTCCTCACCCGGATCACATCCTCATTTTAGTTAGTGACACAGGCTCATTTGATGACAACCCCGTCCACCAGCACAACCACTTTGTCAATGGCATCTTCGTCAATGACCAAGACCACTGCCCTCTCGACGACCCCTTCGACTAAGTCAGGAAAACCAGCTCTTCCTTTGGCAAAGAAAAGTTTGTCTGCAACAGTCGTCTCAAACTACACAATGACTGCTCGTAGAGACACTTTGCCTCCGAGACCTTTGTCAGCTGTCCCAACCACGACATAGTCAGCGGCCCCTGTTCCTTTTCTGCAGATTCCCATCATAGCCTCCTTCACAAAGGACTCGGGTACAGTGAGAGACTTGCTTTCATCTACAGATTTCCTGCCCACCAAGGCTGCTCCTCTGGGCCCACGTGGGATCTCCCAGGAAATCTCTGCATATATACACCAGTTCTGCATACTATCTTTCTTAAGACGTCTACTCAAATCAAGAGGGATGCCCATGGACCCACGCCTTTAAGAGGATCACCATCCTATGAGGCCTACCAGCCATTTGTCCCTCCAAGGGGTTTGAGCCTAGCTCCAGCTGCACCATTTGCACCCTCTCCTACACGTACGGATATGTCACTGGACAGCCTGACCACCATACATACTTTAGTTGAAGAGATTCAACAGCGGATGACTGCTGCTTCTGTACCTGATCCAACCAGAAGTCCTCCCATGCCACTGAGATAGCATCGTAGCCAAAGGCTTCAGTGATTTCCTTCTCGAAGTAGTCAAAGGGACCTTCCACATCTACCTCTAAATACAAACCCCAATTTAAATCCTTTGGGTCTGTTTTGAAGGAGGAGGAAGAGGACGTCACCACGTTTGGGTATGACTATTTAGGAACTCCAAATGTTCCAGAAGAATTGATTTGTGATCAATCACTCCCAGAAGGCCAGACTTCATGTTTGAATGATGCAAGTAGTTTGGATACCTCTCTTGAGAGTGAATTTGACAAACCAGATGCGCTTGCTGCCCCTTATGCAGCCTACTGGACTGCCATGAATAGGGTAGTAGAATATTGATTGGGTTGCTAATCATGTGACCAGGGTCTGCCACTCAATTGCTCTGCCCACCTCCACCTTCAAAGCCTCTACTTAAGGACTGTAGGCCATCTCCAGGCAGACACGTGACAAGGCCCTACCACTCAGCTACTACACCCACCTCCAGTATTTGCGCCTTGCAGTGTTTTTTTTCTTCTTTTAACTACATTTGCACGCTCTGAATGTCACAAAGCCTAGTAGGACCACTGTTTGTTTGTTTATTCATTATCATTTTGTTTGTTTATTGGCTCCCTGGTTCCCTTCCCTTACCTTGTGGCGCTTTGAAACACTGTTTTGGTGTATAAGTGCCTTATAAATATCCATTAAATAAATACGTATTCTAAGCCTCTACTTAATGATTGTAGGCCAGCTCCAGGCAAACAGCATTGAGTAGGCTGCTGGTCACATGGCCAGGCCCTGCGACTCAGTTGCTCCGCTCACCACCTCTTTGATCAGTCCTCTTTAAGCATCCTCATCACTGGCATTCTCAGCAAAGGATGTGGAAGGCGAGGACCTCGCATTTTTCTGCCTGTTTGGGCCTAAAGGGGCCAAGAGCCTGATCTGCTATCCTGCATTTCACCTACAAACTAATCACTACTATTGCTAAGTATCACCGTGTGGCGCCTCCCTCCACAGCCAATTCCGAGACTCACTAGGGTACGATTGGCCAAGTGCCCTTGTCGGCCCCGGCAAGCAACTCTCATCAATATTGCCCTTGCCCTCATCCGACACTCGCAGGCCACATGCACACGCCCTCTCATGTTGATCAGTGCTTGCTCAGCCGTCACTCGCGCTGCAGTGATTGCTGACCTCATCCTGTGCAACAAACTTGATGCCTGTTAATCACAGAAACATGGTTTACCCCATCCTCCCCACATGGTTTCATCGTCCTCCTACCCCAAGGCTACTTCATCCAACACGCTGTTGAGCGCCTAACAAATGCACAATAAATAAAAATGTTTCAGATCTCCCCACCACATGGAATGCCTCAGGCCTCCGGGAATTATTCAGCAACTCTGCTTGGAAATTGGTGGACACTCATGCCCCCCTAAAATCCACCTGTGTTAAGGCCACATACACCCCTGAGCTAGCCTCCAACAAATGCTCAATCAGAGCGGTGGCACAAAACCCTCGCCAGCCTCAAAACCTCCAAAACCATAGGATTTTTATTACTGAGGCCAAAGCTGCCTTCTATACCACCACTGTGGCAGCCTCTAACAGGAGCAAAGCCCTCTTTGTCAGACTGCATGGGCAGAGGCATGAGGCTAGCGCAGTAATCGGGATCAGCTCGGACATCTAATCAAGGTTTATGGGTATGCCCTTTAGGGCCTAAGGCAGACGACAGCCTGGAGAAACAACAGGCTTGAAAAATTGTGCTAAAATCGTTTGAAGCAGCCATCCACCATCCTCACAGACTTGGAGAGGGCAGTCCTTTTGATATTACTCCTCCTATGGTCAAAGCAGAAGAAGCTAGGCAGTACAAAAGAAAGCAAGGACAAAGGTCATTATCAAACAAAGCTTTATTTCGACACACAGGCCATGAAAGCAGCTTTAGAACAATACAAATCAATACATGCACATTTGGTATGCAGCACATGATGCCATCATAAAATATATACAAACAGCTCTGTTTTCAGAGTAATTCCAATTCAATAAAATGACCTAAAACCATCAGGAAAATCCAGACAGTCTGGCTGACCTTCTCCAGGACCTAGCCAGATAGTTTGCTGTGGCGAATATCACATCCTAGTATAGAGTTTTCTTGGACAATGCAACAGCGTCATGTAATTGCCTAATTCCATGTTTGATGATACATTGCTTCAAATTGGGTCGGCAGATCTTACATGGGCAAACAAATACTGTAGTGCTTCAAATACATCTTCATAGAATGGGCAACTGTCGATCCCCGTGTTAAACCATACATTTGTTAGTGGTGCCAGTTGGAGGATGTTCAGTCATATTTTGATTTAGAGCGAGCATTACAGCAGGGACTTAATAAACATTAAGTAGCTCCAAAGTCCTAAGAATGTTTCTCATTAGAATAATACCAACCCGCTGTCTGTTTTAAACAGCTCTCCACTCTTCAGCCCAATCTTTGATTGCCACCTTGCTATTCGGTACTAGCAATGTTGAGTTCTCCCAATATCAGTGGTCGAAGTGGGCGGGAGCGGTCGGCAGCGATGCTCCTTTACTTCTTTTAATGAAGTTTTACCGTTCCTATACTTTTATTTTAAAAAGAATCCGTTCAGGAACGGTTTCATTTTAAAATAAAAGTGTAGGAAGCAGTTGAAACTTGCACTTTCAGTGCAGTGCACTGAACATTCCCTTAAACTGAAGGCACATGCATTTGGGGCGTTATATTGTGCATGGGACGGGGTGTGGCTATGGGGTTTGTGGGGAGCGGTGCAGGCAAGTAGGCAACATAGCTCCACTACTTCTTTTCGTACACTTCGACCACTGCCCAATATTGTTCCAGTTGTAGCAAGTAGAGAATTGCTTTAATATGAACCAGCCAGGAGAGCTTTGACGCCCCCTCACAGCCCATTAAATCTAATATGGCTTCCTGCAGATTGATAATTCACTGCTTGACTACAGTTTCATCTAATATATTAATTGTTGGGTGCAATATGTTCACTTATTGGCGTCTATCCCAGTTTAAAAATTGAGCTAGTTTGGTACACGTCTCGGCAGCATAAGCACTTTTTCGAGAAAATAATTTTCTGTTAAATTTGCCATAGTACTATCTCCCCATAGTTCTGCCCAATAAATTGTCAAGATTATGGCCTACCATCTATACACCAGCACCAGGACGATGGCGTTATTTCTCAAATTCTCTGTGAAATTGACAACAGCCATGCCTCGCTTTTCAAGGATAACGTTTGATTGCTCAGTTTGACTTAACCGTTTGGGGTAAATCTGAAGCTTAAGTAGTCGAAAACAGGAACTTCTATTAAGGAGCTGTCATTTTTCATCTGCAAGTTACAATACTTCATTTTCTTCCCACATCTCATATATTTACCTTTCTCTGTGTTAGTGGTCAGACATTTCTTGCTGCAAAATGTCTCTAAAAAGTTGTACGCTGGGTGCGCAAGAGATGAGGACCATGTGTCTACATACGGGTGTTTTTTTGGGGGGGAGGAGAAATCCACATAATCTACAGACCGACCGCTCACATCATTATTGAAATAGATGGAGAAAAGTCTGGGGGCAAGGACAAACCTCTGCCTACAGCCTTTCTATACTGGAATAGTGCTGTGACTGTCCCTCCCGTTCCATACCTTACTACAGCAGTGTTTGTAATAGGTTAGCCCTAAGGAAGGGTTGGGGATATTCTTACTACTTGGAGTCCTCTCGAGCTCTGTACCGGGATGTCATCGAAAGCCATTTCCCAATCAATGAATAGGAAACCTAGCATACCGAAAGAAGGTTAACAGATTTTTCAATCAAAATGGCAAGTCTGAATGCCTGTTCTCTGATGCTAACACCACTTTTAAATCCAGCTTCAAGGTCACTGATATAATGTGTTACAAAGGCCCATTTTGCTAACATATTCAGGATCAATTTGCCAATATTTTGCGTGAGGTGTCTAATAGCGATATGGGGCTGTATTTGCCAGGGAGATTTCACCCTCCCTTTGTTTTAAATGGGGACAGTCGCAGCTTGTGTCCAGGTATCTAGGACTTTGCCAAGTTTATAGAAAAGATTCATTATGACTTGAAAAGAGCTGATCCATACTTTTGGATCTGCTTTATACATATTAACTAATATTGTGTCTGTGCTGGTAGTTTTGCCCGCGTGTTATGATCTCCGAGCAACTTCTATCTCCTTTACAGTGAATTTCAGATTGGCACCCTCAGACAAGTCTGTGGTGGCTGTTGTCATGTCATTGAATTCCACTCTTTTTTCTCCATCTAAGTCGGCAAAATATGTATACCACTGGTTCTCCGTGATTGTGACATCAAAGGAGGTCGCCATCATCTAAATTCGCCAGTAGGCCGCCTGATATTTTTGCGCGACTGTCTCATGTAACTTCTCAACTTCTCCTAGTTGTTCAATAAAACACCCTTGCGTTTCCTTTTTATCAACTTTTTATATTCATTTCTAAGAAGGTTTTCACATGTTCCTAGAGCTCATGGAGGAAAAACTGCGTAGGCAGCAACCTCATCTTTGCCCAAAGTCACAGCTCGAAAACCACTCTGAGCACTTTGCTCACAGCACCCCAGAGGGAGGCAGACTGACCCTGTATCTGCGAGAATGGCATCCCAGTACTTCAGATGCATGGGCACTATAAACCGTGGCTCACAGATACTGTCTCCCATTCCTGCAAAGGCTCACAGATTGTTTACAGAGCGAACAGAACAATCTCTTAGGGATCCAGATCCACTTTGCCTATAGGATATTCTTACGCTGTTGGAGAAAGATGATGTGGAGAAGATACATGTAGCAGAACAAAACCAGGCTTGGTACTCCACCCCTTTTCTGCTCCCCAAGAAAGACGGAGGACTGCAACCCATCCTGGACCTGAAGCAGAACAAGTTCCTTAGGAAAGACAAATTCAAGATGGTAACTCTTTTGTAGATCCTCCAGGCTCATCAGCTCCAGAACTGGTTGAGGTCACTCGATCTTCAGAATGCTTACTTTCATGAGCCTTTGTATGGATGGATGGATGTATTTATTGTATGTATTTGAATTTATAACGCGAAAACTCAGCCTTTAAGGCATCTAGCCACTATGCGGAAGAAAACCGATCCAGGTACTGGCAGATCAAGAGTGTCGAATTTCGAACAAATCCGATTTCAAAGCCTTACGGAAACCGAGGTGATCAGTAATATCTCGCAACAAAACTGGAAGTCAATTCCACAGCGCAGAGGCCAGCACTGAAAAAGAGACCCTACCAGGCCATTCCCCGTCAGTAATGGGGGACGTTTAGTAGATTTTTAGACTCTGAACGATGACATCAGCCTGGATGTTAGCGTACCAGTTTGGATTGCAAATATGCAGCACATGTTTTAAATATTGCACAATGTGTAATGCAAAGACTTACCTTTAATTTGATCATGCACATGTAACCAGTGGAGCTGATGCAGCAAAGGTTGTGAATGAGAGAATTTAATGCTAATCGTGATGTCGAATCTTTAAGAACTAGGTCGCTGATATAAAAAAGCAGGTTGGCCAAGATAAATTGCATTAAAGTAGTCCAGTGCGTTCATAATGGAGGAAGTAACCTCCATTGTGCTCCTCTTGGCCAGATGGTAGGAGTTTCACACCCAAACTTTTTACTCCTTCACTGGGAATCAAACAGACATCTACACCCCAGGCACAGGAAGTACCTGAGGTTCATGTACAAGTTGATGGAGGTGGTGGCAGCAAATCTATAGAGTGGGAGGGATTCAGATCTTTCCCTACCAAGATGACTGTCTGATAACGTCCGGTTCTCCTGAACAGACTCTGGAACATCTGAGCAGCACCTGCTACTCCCTCCACAAACTGGGTTGCTACCTCAAATGCAAGTCCCAGATAAAACCTTGTAGAAGCTTCAAATTATTGTAGCGGTCCTAGACTCTTCATTGGGGAAGGCTTTGCCTCCCGAGTTAAGGGCTCAACATATCTTGCAGATAGTAATGAGATTTTAGAACACCTATATCTACTAGAATTCGACTTTCTGAGGTTGCTGAGACTCATGGCATCCGGCATTTTCCTGGTGCCTGAAGCCCACCTAAGGATGAGATCCCTTTGGTGGCCCATCAGACACCAATGGTCACAGTTCTCAGGCAGGGTGACAGACCACCTTCAGGTCTCACTCTCCTGTGGTAGGCCTGCAAGGAGAACATGATGATGAGGAACCTTTTTGACAAACCTGGTGGGAGATCACTGTAGTCACGGGTCCTTCCCTCATGGGATGGGGAGCTTACATGAACGATCTGACAATGAGCAGACTTTGGCCCCCTGCACAATAAGGACTACACATAAACCTTTTAGCGCTGAAGGTGAGCAGACTGGTGTTGGCCTCTTGGATGATGCATTGGAAAATCATTGGATTACAGAAAAAAACAAGTCATATCTATTTACAGCATACCCCAAGATGCCTCATTTGTACATCCTTCCCAAAATACACAAAAGAATGGATAAACCACCAGGAAGACCAATAGTGGAAGCGACGGAGAGTATCCTGCAACCTCTCAGCACGTAGATGTATTACTTTTTGCAACCCATTGTACAAAAAACCTACTTTTGTCAAGGATACTATTCAACCAGACAACACTAGACGAACACGACATTTTGTTTACTATTGACATAAGTCTGTATACAAGTATATCCCACGGTCAGGGTCAAGAGGCAGTTCAGACCCTTCTACTCCAAACAGGACAGATTGGAGCAAATAAGGAGTTTCTAATGATTTTACTCAAGTTCATATCGATGCATTCATGCTTTGAATATGATAAAAAGTATTACAGACAAATATCTGGGACAGCCATGGGGCAATCATGGTGCCAGCTTATGCCAACTGTTTTATGTACGTATTCAAAAGCAAAAACATCCTGGAAAACACAAGATGGAAACCTCACTTGAAAACCTGGGTCCAATATATCGACGATATTTTTGGAGTATGGTCAGGAGAAAAAGAAGAATTGGATGCTTTTCTGAGATACCTGAATAGCATAGACACACGTTTACAATTTACCCTAAAGGCTAGAGACCAGAACATACATTATTTGGATGTACAAACGATAATCAATGGGAATAGGATTGATACAACACTTTAGATGAAACAAACTGATCGCAACAACTTGCTTCATCGTATGAGTTTTCACCCACCGAATATGCTACGCAATCTACCGTTTGGACAAATGTTAAGAATAAAACGGTTCGTTAGCAACCCAGAAGACTGTGAGAGACAATTGGAACAACTTCAAGAACGACTGAAAGAAAGAGGTTACCCTGAAACTGAACTGCAAACAGCATGCCAAAAGACAGAAATACAGACAAGAGACCAACTTCTCACTAAAAGAACAGAACGTAAAAGTCCTGAATTAGTCTATCACTACATATGCCATACAAAGCAATAAAATTAAGAAGATAATCTGGGACAGATGGAGTATACTAACAAGTGATGCACGGATCAAGGATTTGTTCCCACAACCGCCGGTTTTCGCCTCCAAAAGTAACAATTTACGCAACATGCTGAAGGGTAACACTATAATGCATCCCAAAACTGGAGTCAAAATCAAACTCCGGTATCATGCGACCTGCTTGTCAGAAAACATCATTTACGCCATCAAGTGCCCATACGTCATTTATTACATAGTAGAAAAATCTACAAGCCCATTCCACCAGGGAAGTGGAAAACACTTTGGCTAAAATGGTTTATCAGTGCAGGGCATTTGCAATGCTACGACTTGGTCCTCACGCCATATTTTCTTAAAGCATTACTGCCTAGACACCCTGTCTAGCCAGGATGCTCGCTTTGGTGAGAGCGGTTCAGCACAATATTATGTGCTAATCGGATTCCTCATCGCCCTCATAGCCTACCCCTCTGGATGTGGGTGCATTATTTATTATTTACACCCATGCAGGTAATTTAATTCCTCAAGACGGCTATGCAGAAAGAGGCCAAGGCTAAGAACTGCGGCAACGATTGGAGTGCATGCTATTTATACGATCATAGACGTTAGCAGGAATGGTAACAGTTGTGGGATACAGATGTAGCACAGCACCCCGGGCTGTCAAAAAAATCTCAGCCTACAAAGACGGATGCACATATATCAAAGATGAGGAATCTGTGGGAGGAACATCCATCCGAAAGAACGTTAACAGGGGTAAGTCATTTGTTGCATCTGGGCAGACAGTGCTGGAAATATCCTGCCAGCCAGAGCAAAAGCGCTGAGCCTTAGCAAAGGCTCTTGGTCATGAATTGCCCTGTCCACCATTGAACAAGGTGGGGTTATGGCTATTAGCACCCTGGGGTCTTTGCACTGCCTGCTAATCGCTTTTTTCAGCCACGTCTACAAAGATGGGCACCTTGGAAATTAGTAAAGGGAGGAAGTCCCTTCACTGAAGACACTTGACGGTATGCTTGACGGTATACAAGTGCGGCTGGGAGGAGCGCAAATGGGGGTTGATCCAGTACTCCAGCCATAGGAGGGGTTCTGGAAGGTCCTGGTGGAATGGGTGAAGCCGAAGAGGAGTGAAGGTACAAAATGGTTGACACCTGGCAGTGAAGCAGAGATTGTTGCAGAGAACAAGGTCAATCACCAACACATCCTCTGCCAACTGATTGATTTGGTACTAAATGCCAGCCAGAATTAAAGCTGCAGAACAGGAATATCAGAACATTTAAGGAGCTGGTTATCAAAAGCCTTTGATAACAGCGAGCCAATGTAGTCCGAGCAAACAAGGCCAGGATGCCCTGACGTGAGCATGGCCTCATGTTGAAAGATAACATCTAGAACAATTGACAAGCCACGTTTTGTGGATATTCCTGATGAGCCTGAATCAAACAGACCAAAGACATTAATAATAGCATTGTATGAAGACGAATCATCCAATGGAATTAAGCGTTTCCTTAAATACACCCAATGGATTGGATAGAGGACAAGTAAGGGAGTTGGGGTTAGGTTATACTCTTATGTGCACATTTATTTTTACACTTGGGTGAATTAGGGTCATGGTGATTGTGACTAAAATGGTGGTGGGTGGGTGACTGTTCTTTACATGTTTAATTTTCCAATTCTTTAGTTTAATGTATATCAGAATAATAAATATTGCAGGGCATTGCCTCAAGACTTATTTACTTTCCTGTGTTTGCGCTCCTGCTCATAACTCGGTCTGTGGGCATATCTACAACTGAGCTGATAGCTAGGAATCATCTGTTATATGTACATTAATAGGTATAGCTCTATAAATTCATATTTTAAAAAGCCTGCCTCATAGTCTGAAAATGACCTACTGAAATGTAGGGTTGCGTTAAGAGTGAGTTGGAAGGTGCATAACTTGTCTGTCACGGATGCCTTTACCATGTCTGGGTCAAATTCAAACCACATGGACTTTACAGAAGATGTCGATGAAAGTTTACAGCCAGCAATTTGACTTTCCGGTCCATGGACTTGCATCCGAGATGCTCAAACACAATGATGCTGACAGACTGCAAACATAAGTGGAAAAATCTAGAATGTAAGTCTTTTACAGCTACATTCCTATCTCTGGAACAAACTGGCCACCTCCATCCCGCAATTCAGTGAGCAACTCCCTCCCTTGCACTAACAATAACCCTCAGAAGGCATCCCCTATAAATACAGAACTTGTTGCTTCCCTGCTAGGTTTGCGCTTGGTAAATGCCATACATATTCATGTTTTGATCCAAGGATATGCCTGGCCATCCTTCCCTCAATATGTCCAAGGACTTTGCTGTGGTGATAACTTCTTACATTTGTACAAGTTTCCATTGAGAAAAGGGACAATGGATATTAGTGCCACAACAAGCATTTCTAGCTGCAAGGCGAGCAAGCATAACTTATTGCCTTGCTGATCACTGTAGATTAAGGCCAATAAAGAGACACTTTGATAGGTTAAGTTGACAATCCATCCAAAGCTGAAATTCTTCTTGTGAACTTTTCTAATGAGTAAGCATCCAGTAAGTCTAATGACCACCACTCCTTAGATGTTCCACAGTTTACATTTTTTTTAAATCGGATGATAGATGTGATGGTCTCCTCCCTCATGGCCAGGGGAAGGCAGCCGCTATCAGGGTGCTGTCAGGAGGGAAGTTGATGAGGGAGGAGATGAATACCCGGGGGAAGTGGTGACTTTGGCAGGAGTAATTTGGTATTCGTCCGCTTTCTATGAGGGGGAAACACTAATTCCAGAGTCTTTGCTGGCATGTTGTCATGTAACATTTTAATGTTTGGTGATTGATCTATGCATAAATCTGTCCAACAATATAACTTGAAATCATTTGGAATTTCCTTGGACTCCAAGTCCCAGAAAGCCTCAAGTACTGAGACTAGGAAGAGGAGCAAGGAGTCAATGTGGAGGGAATGTGACACCAAGTGTAATGTGCAGTCTAGTTGTCAGGATTCAATTCAGCTGCGCGGGACATTTAAACCTGGGAAGAATCTACAGCTGGCAGATCGGAGTAGGAGAGAGGAGAAAGGCTAAAGACTGCGTGGAGTGGGAAGGGAGTCCGGATGCAGAGCCAAACTCACGGAGAAGTGGCGTGGGGAGAGCAGGAAACGTCTGCCAGTAGCAGACTGGTGGTGTCCTGGCTCGGAGAAGAGGAATTTTGGTGAAGCTAAGGTGACCAGTGTGCAGCGGGGGCCTGGGGAGACGGAGTCCTACAGAGCTGCACTGGTTCTGTCAGCAAAGGACTCAGAAGCCGATGTGGAAACCAAACGGGACTCTACAAAGAAGGGGAAGTTTTCCCAGCGAAAATGCCTTGCAGCAGCCGCATGGTGAACTGGTAAGTCAACCTAAGTGAGTAAGAGGCCCAGGATGTGCGAACATATTAAAGAATAGTTGGGATGCAATTTAGAGTAGCAACCAAATAGAATTGAAAAGAAAAGGCAAGCCATGGTTCTCCTGATATGTGATGTCAGTTGGGGGAAATCTGGAACAAGCCTTGTTAAGGGCCAAAGAAAGGTTGACAGTCAGAGCTTTAACAAACCCTAATATATGTGATGTCAGTATGGGGGAAACTGGTACAAGTAATAACTGAAGTCAACAAAGTTTTACTATTGAAAGAGCATAACTGTTACATCTAGGAGGAATGTGAATGTTGCAAAGAGACCGGATAAGAGCATCAGGTAGGGAACCTTTTTGAAAAGAAATGACTAGCAGTATAGTACACCAGGGGATATGCATGAGCTAAAAGGGAGATATTCCTTGCAGGAGAGTAAACCAGGATATCAAGAGCTTCAGTTGAAACTTTTCCTGGCAGGAGAGTATGCCAGTAAACCCACTCTGTATGCCAGCAAACCCACATGACACCTAACTGACGAATTACATCTCCACCCTCCAGCCCCTACACGACCCTTTTGTTTTCACCAAACTACACAGTAGCTTGGTTAACTGTGCACGCAGTGTATACGTAGGTGTGCATACACCGATACTTCGTAATAATGCTTCCTTGACTTACCATGACCATTGCTTTGCACTTAATGTACCTTGTACCTTGTACCTTGTATCTTGGTCCCATTGCAATCACTGCTCTATGTATTGCTACCTTTGTACTGTAACTAAGTTTTAAGACTTCTTGTTTCTGTTGCGCCTGTCTACCTGAGGGCTTGGTGCACATTACCAAACAAATAAACAAACAAACTCTGAACTTGTGTGTTGAAGATAAACATTGCCATATTAAGTTGTTTCAACTGAACATTTTGTCAACCTGAGAATTTGAAAAAACTTGCCTTTTACCACATGTTAATCAATATTGGAGAAAATACAATTGTTTAACCATTCTGAAAAGTAGGAAAGACTTTACCATATTCCAACCAGTGTTTTGGAAAAGACATTCTGTGTTGCCATTCTGAAAGACTAGGAGAGACTTCCTCTGTTATATTACAAACCAGGATTGTGGAAGAGACATTTGTTTTGCTATTCCGAGGAAAGAATTAGGTAAAATAGATATTTGCTTTGCCTTTAAGAGACTGTTCTTGAAACAGAGCATTTTGAACATTTTTCCAGAAATAGTCCAGGGGAAGGTATATTTTTAAGTTCTTGCACGTTTTTATTGAATTGAAGTTGGAAATATTTACCTTGCACCTTTTGCTTGTGTATATTAGCGGGAGGTTCAGATTTTGTTTGGACACAAGTTCAGCCTGCTTTAGTTTTATAGTAAGGGACATTCGCTTTAGGATAGGCAAAGTGAGGCTTTTAGCCAAAACCCTTTCTGTAAATCAAATGCCTGAAGTTGGGAATATTATCACTCTGTGTCCGCCTTTAATTTATGACCCTCACATATGATAGCAGAGAAAGAAACTGGTTTAACCGTACAATTCCACAATGGGTCTAAAACCAGCATTAGGTTTTATACTAAAATAGCAAAAATGAACACTCCAATGCTTCTGACCTTCTTGTATTGTATGTTTCTTGTGAAACTGAGCTGATGGCAAAAGTCTGATTGGTTTCCTAGTGATGGAGGCGGCAGTCTTGATCGTGACAGTGAAACTTTCTTTTATGACATGTGCACACCAATGCAATATTGTGATACACTGCAGACTAAACAGGATTTATTGTCCAACAGAGATGTGGACTGAGGAGACAATATTCCTTTTTTAGGAGTCTATGGTGAGTTAAATGAATTATTGTGTGAAGTGGGGCAAGCTGCTAGGGACTGTACTGACCAGACGCGGCCTGTGTGTGTCACTGAGAAGGTAGAAAGAGAGGGATCTTGCAGGATCACACTTCCCTCAGAGACATGGTATATTGCTACTTTCCAGAGCAGTGGCGTTGCCCCCTCTCTTTTGGTTTTCCAGGAGGGGGTGGGGGGTGGTCATAGTCGCAAAATAAAGTGTTTTATGGGAGTGTGGGGTGGGGGAACAATGTTCCGGAGCTGGTGGGAGTACAATTAAAATGTGAAATCGCCATGGGACTGAGAAAAAACAGGACAGGGTGTGTTCTGCAAATAAAAGAATGGTGGTCTGTGAGGGGGAGAACAAATAGTAGCGGACAAAGGGAGAGGGTCAAAATGACAAAATAAATAATGTACCTGCTCCTCGACTTCTTGGGACGTGTTGCTGTCTGCTTCGTCTGGCGTTATCTCAAGTCGACCTGCTGCTGCATTAAACCATGGGCGACCCGAAAGAAAAATATTAGAAGTTTCTGACCGGTGGCATAGGAAGCCTAGAGGGGAGGGTGTTTATTTTGAAATTTGCGCTGCTTCTCGGCTCAGACCCAAATTCATTCTCCCGGCTGGTGCTCGGGGCCCGCAGCACCCACAAACTTGGCGCCCCTGGTGTGACCCCCCTGTGATGGAGACAGCCCGTGCGATCCGCACTCCCCTAGTGACGTCACTGTTCCATGGACACCTCAATCCCACACAATCTGGGAAAGTACTACAAGTAAGGCATTTATTGACCCACAGAAATCTAGCCAGCGAAAACAATTAAACTTGCAAAACCTGGTAAAAGAAAAGCAGAGCAGAATAGGAAACCCCCTGATTATAAGAAACGTAATAGCTCTGCTCACTGTGCCGAGAGGTGTTCAATAAAACCGAACGCAGAAGCACAATGGTTTGCAGAAAAATCAGACAGACTTAGTTCCAGACACACTGCTCAGTTGACATGCGGTCCACTCATAAATCAGTAGAAAGATGTCCCCTGGTCAGGAGAGGAATGCCACAAATGTTGTAAACATTTGCAAATCTGAAATGGAGCAGACAGCCCTCACTGAAACACCCTTGGGCCCAAGCAGAGAATCTAATTGGAAACAATCAAATCTTGAGCAGTGCCAAAGACTTATGGATGAGATAAGGCAATTGAGAATTCACAAGAGAATCAAGCTATCATGAAATCCAATGCAATCTGCTCAGAGAACCAATCACGAGGCAGGTTGTACGATTATGTGCTACCTCAGTAATGGAAGCAGAGATGAAAGTGAGAGAGATTAGTGAACACTGGAATTAAGGAGACGTTCTGAACCAGACTCTGTATAGATGTAGCCACCACCATCTGGGAAACAATGGTTTGCGTGTTATGGCTAATACTGTGAAAATTGCCAGATCCACGGCGGAGGTTGTACCAGCAGGGTTGTTGTTGGTGGGACCATGGAACCTAGAACTAGGTTCCTTCCCAGAGATACTTGATAACTATCTCTGACAGGAGGGTGTGAATATCAGCTGCATGAAAGGGGCCATAAACAAGCGGGGATTGAAATGTCCATTGTGCTTAGTGCTAGGTCATGGAGAGAACTAACCCAGTTCTTATTGCAAAGCAGTTTGTGGAGAGACCTAACCAAGCGAATGCTGAGGACCAAGTCATGGAGGGACCTAACAAATTTAATATTGAGAAAACGCTAGGTCTGAAAAAGACCTTGAAAATGAATATTATCAGCCTGATGTAAAACCTGAGAAGGAAACCTGTAGAGACTGAAAACTGTGGAGGATCCTGAGGGAGGTTGTGAAAGCGGGAAGACCGAAAAGAAGTCCAAACTGAGTGCAACGTTGGCAGAACCTTCCCAGGAGAACTTGTCAGTTTTAGATTAGGACTGGACATTGATAATGAGATTTGTGAATTATTTTATTCTTCCGTCCCCTTTCCTCCATACTGCATGGGTGTCCCTTCCAAGTGACGGGAGACTGAACCTTTCGAGGGGAGAGGGTCCTCCGACGTATTCCATATCTATGACCGTAATCACTAGAGCTGTGCTGCTTCGGAAAATCTTTCTGCATCCTGCGTCGATACGCCGTCCTCGAGGGCCTCCGTCGAGCCGAGGTCACCGGATGTTATAAGTAGGACGCACGATGCCTGTAGCCTCAGTTCTGTTTTTTCCACGAACGTGTTCGCTTCGGAGATCTTGGCGCGCCTCGATTCTAATGAATCCTGTTCTTTCGGTTCTTCAAACCTGTTGCTTCATTGCTATCGAATATGTCGTCTTCGGCTTCGTCCACCCCGCGGTACGGGTTTAAGAAGTGTCGGGTATGCAGGTCCAAGATGTCGCTGACGGATACGCACGATGCTTGCCTCTGGTGCCTCGGGGAGGACCATGATACGGACGACTGTGTCGACTGCCAATCGCTCACTTCGAAGGCCTTGCTGGAGTGTAAGAAGAAGCTGCCGGACGGTAAGGTGTCCAAGCCCCAGAAGTCATGTTCCACTGGTCTTTCGACGGATGATTCGAGGGGCGACTCTCCGCATCGTCGTCATGAGTCTGGGGGTTCTCGGTCTGGGAGTCGGTCCCGCCATTCTTCTGCCTCTTCGAGGCACTCCTGGAAGCGCCATTTCAGGGCGTCTACCCCATCCTCTTCCGAGGCCTCTGCCCGTCGGCGGGTAGCTTGTCCCAACAAGCATTCCACTCCTGAGGAATGGGATTCGATCCGAAAGGAGATGTTGGCGATTTTTCAATCGCAGTGCACCGGTCCGGCTGCGCCGTCTGAGGACACCGGTGGAGGCCGTGCTACAGACACCGCTCGTCCGCCTTCGGCACAAAACATTTGAGCCAATGACATCCGCGGACATCAGGCTGGTCACCATTAAGACTGCTTTGCTGGTGGGACTTAACTCCGCTCGCAGAGTCAGCGAGATTCAGGCTCTGGTGGCCTCAGAACCTTACACCATTTCCACAGGGATAATGTGGTCCTGCAGACTCAGCTGGGGTGCCTCCCTAAGGTACCCTCCGCCTTTCATCTAAACGAGGAAATAGTCTTACCTGCGTTCTTCGCTGATCCCAAGGACAAGGCTCAGAGTCTTGCACTGTCTGGATGTATACGTGCTCTGAAATTCTGGACAGGACCAAGGGCTTCCGCAAGTCGGACGCAATTTTTGTCACCTTTGGGGGCTCCAGACCCAGTTTATCGGGCATCCAAGGCTTCTATTGCATGGTGGACGGTTGCAGCCATCAGAGGCCTATGAAGGGCAGCACAAGCCACTGCCAGCCAACATGCACACTCACGCGGTCATAGCCAAGGCCATCGCCTTCCAGTGGCAGGTTCTGTGGCAAGTCATAAGCAGGGCGGCTACCTGGGCCACCTTTTCGGCTTTCTGTAAGCATTACTGTAGGGTGCCAACTCTAAATTATTATACATGGCCTTCGGCCAGGCGGTTCTAAGGAATTTATTTGCTTAAGGAGGGTCTCCTCTCCCCCCTGGTGCTACATTCAGTTGTAATCGCCCATGTAGTATGGAGGAAATGGTACGGGGCGCAAAAGTAACTGAGTTACTCACCATAGTGACTAACGTACTCTGAGTCCCCTTTCCTCCATACGTCCCACCGTCCTCCCCCCTAATAATACTGTTGTCATTAGACAATGTTAAATATTGTCGAGGCATCAATGAGGACTGAGTGGGGCCGGTGGGCGGAGTCACGGTAGCACATGCTCCGAGGGCTGCACCCCTTTACATTTAAAGTTGAAGAAGGTTTTTTCTGGTGAAAAAGGTTCCGTCTCCCGTCCCTTGGAAGGGATGCCTATGCAGTATGTTAGTAACTACGGTGAGTAACTCATATTATTTTGTTCATTCCTTTGAACTTTGTGATATAGCTCAAGTTATCCAGGAGGTTAAGGAATCCTTACGATTAGAGTTGGAAATTTCTAGATTACTTTGGTTTGTAGACTAGGGTCTCCCTGAAGTGGCAAGAACACTTAATACGTTACAGATGATATGATTTGGACTCTAATACTAGGAGGTATTGGATGCCTAGAAAACCATTTCACTGTGTTAAACACTCCCTGACAGTTTGCTGTAGGAATATCCTTATATTTTCGAGTTATTCCCTTAGTTCCTCTAGTTATTTAGTAGAACTCCTTCATTGGAAAACACTGAATTAAAGACCTTCATTTGAGCAAAACCTATCCAGTGTTACAAATGTCCATGTTCGGCCTTACCGCAAGTGTGCAAATCATTTGTAGCAGTCTTAAGCATAGGTGTTATATTACTTGAATTTATACTCAGCAGTTCTGCCCTGTGCATGGTTGCCAAGTGCTCTGACAGATCTGAAAGACAGGTGGCTTGGTTAATTTAGTGGCAAGAGCGAAAACATGCAAGATAGCTTTGCTTTTGTATAGATGCGTGCAGACCGGCTGTACCCTTAGCTTTGTGTGCATGCTTTGTTCTAGGTGTTTTATGTAAAGATCATAGAAGCATTTATTTCCGGAGTGTAACCTTATGGTCCCCGGATATATTTGTCATGTCTGTAATCTGTAAATTGTCTGTAGATATGTAATGTTCTATTGTTGGTCTGTTGGGAGAGTTATTATTTTGCCACGTACAAATGGCTTATTTGGAATGTGTACAGTGTCCTTGAGCATCAAGGTACTATATGATAGCATGGGGTGGTTAGGGGAAAGGCAGGTGGGCAACTTCCATCATCAACCAAGTTTGGCATTGTTGTCTATTTAGGGGTGCCCATTGGAAAACGTCTCAGTAGTGGTCCCCATTAGGTAAGGAACTTGTTAAGGGATATTCCGAGGTGCCACCAGGTGATCTGACAGTGGGCAGCAACTAATTCTGGATGAGAGTAAGGTGCCGGGAGGAGGAGGGCAAGACAGACTATCCAGCAATGCGTACCAAGTAGACAGTGGGTAAATATAAGAAAATCTCTAGTGGAGAGTTTAGAGTTAGAGGTCCCAGTGAGGACAAGAGTTCCTGTGGTCTTTATGGGAATGCTCGGCATGTTATGAGGTCAAGATCCAATATCTTGGTGCCTGTCATCTGAATTCCTTTGGGCATTGGTGGGCAAAAAGGCTTTTTCTTGCCTCTGTGTTTTTCTGACTGGAAATCATTCTTTGATTGTGATGGGTACCTTGCATTAAAATGCTTTGGCTAAATGGATGCTTGAAGCGTGTTGAGTAGCAGATGAGATGGTCTTTTAAGATTTGTACTGCTTACTCAATACTGAATTATGTCACTTGACGAGGGTAAAAACTGCCTTGCATGTTTTGTGCCCTGCTTGTTCCTTGAAGGTGGTCAGAATGGGGTCGGTGCCGTTAGCTGTTCCTTGATCCAGGGCCTAGGGGAGGAACACTTAGTCGCCCGCACTAAACACCCCAATACCTTCATCTCACAGGTTCGTCACAGGGACCATAGTGAAACACTTGGCACTTTACTTCAGTTAATAACTGGAATGCTATGCAAAGCGGGCAACATCAGTAATGCTGGTCTTATTTATTACAAGCCCTTCTGCAAATAAAAAAATCCTATATTCAGTAAAGGTGAAATGTACCTGCTCAACAGCAATAACCCCACTTACCAGTAGAAAGTGGCGGAAATTGTTCCTTCCGTGTTCTAGAAGCTGTGCTGCAGGAATTCAGTCGGCCTATTGGGGTGGTTTGGAGCTCCGGCATCCAGCGCATATGCATGACATGAACTGAAAACAAGGCAGCCCGGAAAAAAAAGTCTTCAGATTAGGACTGTAACTGCTGCATTCCTCCATTAATAATCCTATTTAGCCAATCCTGAACAGAGAAGGAAAACACACATACATGATATATTTTATTTGTATCGCTCTCGTACACAAATGTTTCAGAGCGCGACTAGGCAATGGAGGGGAACAGGGGGAACACAAAAACAACGATCTTACTAGGCCCAGTGACATTGAGAACGCGCAAATGCATGGAAAAGGGAAAAGTGTTTGGAGGGGAAGAGTGGAAGTGCAGAGAAGATAAATAATAAATAAAAATAAATAGAAAATGGAAGCAATAAATGGTGGTAGTGCAGCCAGCAAGTGGCATGTCTGTGTTTATGGCAGCAGACTGGGTGAGTCAGACAAGTGCAGAAGGAGAAAAGGGGTGGCTGCATGGGTACAGATACAGTCCACCAGTGCAAGGGGTGGCCAGGAGGCAGTGCAGGAGGGCGGCAGGGTGAGCAGGTACCTGGGCCCAGGAGAAAGAGGGTGGCCAGGTGCACAGTGCCAGGAGAGAGCCGGTCAGCAGGGGAGAGGGGGAGCGAAGGCAGAAGCAAAGAGGAAGGTCTTGAGGTGCTTCCGGAACCAGAGTTGGTTCTCCTCAAGTTTTAGAGTGGCAGGGAGGCTGTTCCAGAGGGAGGCCCCAGCTGAAGATTGAGGCCAAGGACAAGTCTCACAGCCCTGTTCTGGATAAGTTGCAGAGGGCGGAGAGTAGAGGCAGGTAGATTTAGAAAGAGGCTATTAAAATAGTCCAACCTAGTGAGTACCAGAGCTTGGGAGACAGTGAGCTTCTGAGGGAAGGAGAGGAAAGGCAGAGTACCTCGGAGGAGGTGCAGTAGGAAGTTTGACTTTTTAGAGACCTCAGAGATGTGGGCGGAGAAGGAAAGTGTGGAGTCGAAGATGACCCCAAGGTTCTTAGCCTCGCGGGTAGGAGTAGGAGGGGGGCCAAGGGAGGCCGGCCATAGAGTGAGGGAAAAGGATGGAGATGGTGTGCCGATGAGTAGGATCTCAGTCTTGCTGGCATTCAAACAAAGATCATTGGCGGCACACCAATCTTGATTGGCAGTTAGGCAGTCCGAGATGAGCGATGGAGAGGAGGTGGCCGAGGACAGCCGGAAAATGAGTTGTCATCAGCATATCACTGGAAATTTGAGCAGAAAATGGCAATGCAGTGGGCAAGAGTTTCCAGGTATTGGTTAAAAAGCCAGGGTGAGAGGTTAGACCCCTGGGGTACTCCACAGGTAGAGAGGAACATAGATGATAGGAAGGACCCCAGTTGGATTTGGGAGGGTCGATCAGAGAGGAAGGTCAGCCAGGCCAGAGCCTGATCAGTGATACTCAGGTTATCACGGAGACGGTTGAGCAGGATGGTGTGGTTGACCGTGTCGAAGGCAGAATAGAGATCAAGAAGGATGAGGACAGAGGGAATGTTAGAGTCCAGGTTGGAGAGCAGATTTTCACGGATGTTCAAGAGAGCAGTTTCCATGCTTCTGGCCACTCTGAAGCCAGACTGGTGGTCATGGAGACAGCCAACAGAATTTGAGTGAAGGTTAAGCTGTAAGATGGCCAGATTTTCCAGGAGTTTGCCCAGAAAGGGGGTAATGGAAATTGGGCGATAGTTAGCCGGACAGGAAGGATCAGCTGTGGGTTTCTTGAGAAGAGGATGCTGTCCCTGTTGATGAGCTTAGACCATGGAGATGGCAATAGGCCCTATGTAAGGGGGCTCAGAGTAATGGTGAAGGTGTTTTCAGAAGGAGATGGCATGCATTTGGAGAAGGATGGAGAGCACTGAGGCAGTAGAGGAGACTGGTAAAAGGAGGCACAGAGGAGATGAACGGGTAAGTAAGATCAGAGAAACTGATGACAAGATTAATGAGGGTAATGAAAGGAAGAGCAGAGCAGTCTGTGAAATGAGGAGTCGACAAGGAGAATCGAGGTGTGGAATGAGGGACACATGCAATCCACACTAAGGTGTTTGAGAGGTAATAGGAGGTACAAGCACATGGTGATGCGTCAAGGAGGTTCTTGGGTAGATGGTACCAGAAACAGGTTCTGGAAGCGGTAGCAAGAGGCCCTTTAGGCAAAAGCCTTGGTTGGAGCTTGTAAGGGGGGCTTTGTTACTGGAGCATGGAGGTTGTTCGGAAGCCTGTGTCCAGTCAGGAAGCCCTCTGAACCTGCTTTGCCACTGGGGAGAGTTCTGCACCACTTGAACCCTTCTGGCAAAAACCTATGATTCAACCTAGTTGAAGTCAACACATTCCTCAAACCCCATCCAGCGAAACGGTTAAAGTACTATGGGAAGACAGACTTGGATGATGCCGGGAGAGACTCAGAAGAGACTTTCTCTATACGCACTTTGATGACACCTTGAAGTAACTTTTCATTTTGGCCAAAGCCCTTGTCGATTAGAATGCTGTTCTGGCCCCATTTTCCATTTTCCCAGAAATTGTTTAGTACACTGCTATGGGACTTCCGCAGATACCTTTTTTCCTTTTGGGTTTTGCAACAACATACTTCTCACTACAGGGAAGGACCCCACATTGAATCAAATTGTTTTCCAGCATTTCGTAAGAAGACCATCCTGACCAACTTTATATTTATAACTTTTATTTTGCTTTCCATGAACTGAACAACCACACCACTTTGAAACCAAGTGAATAAAAGTTGACTTGTTGAAACTACCTTTTGCCGCAGTCATGTTTAAGCCACAGGTGCTTAGTGACATTGTTTTGATTTTTTTTTTAAAGTAAACAAGCGGAACACAATTAGGAAGCCCTATCAGATCATGTTACATAAAAGTAAACTATAAACAACTTATCGCTTCCTTGTCTGTCGCCTATCGATCTTCTTAATTAATTCTCAAATGCCTATTCATCTCTCCTCTCCCTCTTATAATTCCTGCTCTCGCTCATGTCATCCTTCTTATCTTATCTATCGTCTTGTCTTTGTCCTCCTCCGATTTCCATTGGTTTATGGAAAGCCTATACCATCTGTTAACAAGTCTCACTACACACTGGATCTTTTTCATCAACTCAGTCTCCATTTTCTTTATCTCACTAAGACTTGGATCTCTCCCATTAACTCCACTACTCCTGCCTCTATCCTACCCTTTTTCTAACTTTTCCCATACTCCCTGTCTTACTGAAAAGGCCAGTGGGATAGACATTTTATCCCACTGTTCTTGGACTCAACTCCCTTCTTCTAGTGCCTCTTCATCACCCCCTTTTGAACATCATCTCTGCTGTTTTTCTAAACCTTTTTCACTCTTTTCTTATCAATTGCCTGCCCTGCCGACTGTCATTTATCACTGATCTTGACTCCATTCTTGACTCCATTCTTTCATCAGCCTCTCCTTTCTTTGTTCTTGGTGACTTCAACTTACATTTTGACTGAGTTTACTCTTTCAGCTTTCCTCCCTCTGATTGATTCCTTTCATCATTCCTCTAAATTGCACCCACGCCCCACTCCCATGTTTCTGGGTCGTCTTTATTTTTTCTTCTGTCCATTTTGATGCATCTGCTTTTATATTGTCATTGGATTATCTTCTGTCTTTCCATATCCTCCTGCCCCTAACTACTTTTATTTTTTCTGGTGTGATCTTCGCTTCTTTGAAACTTCACTCTTCTTAAACGCTTAGCCTCTCTCTACCCTCTCTACACAACTTTCTGCTGCTGTCTTTCTTCAATACTCCCTCACTTCTACACTTGACTTTCTTTACCCTGCATGTCCCTTCATTCCATTTCGTAAACCTGCTTAGCCTTGGCTCACTCCATCTCCAAAGTCCCTTTGTTCCTCCCTTTGTAAACTTGAACGCTGATGGAAAAACATTCAATCTCCTCCTGCTCTTGATCGGCTCTGCTCTCTCCACTGCCCTTATGACTCCCTTCTTGCTGCTAAAAACCAATACTTCTCATGTACTCTTCCTAGCTCATGATCCCAGTCTTTTTTTTTTAACTTGTTAATAAAATTCTCTCTCCATGTCCACCTGACCCTTCACTCTCCTCTTGCCTATCTGCTTCTGACCAAGCTGACTACTGCGAAGGTCATTGCCCTCTGCTCTGCCTTCTCAGCCTTACCACACATCCCTGTTCCTTCCCCTCTTTTTCGTTGCTTCTCTCTGCCCCCCACCTTTTGTGACCTTGATACTGCACCCTCCTCTGATCTTGTATCCCACTCTCTCCTCTATTTTTAGGTCCATCTACCTTTCTTGTGCAAACTCTTGGAGTTCCCGGTTTCTTTAGGTTTATTCTCTCCTCCCACTGCTTTCAGCCTGGCTTTCAGCCTGTGCATTTTACTGAAACTGCCCTTTTGCATATCTCCGATTCACTTCTTGCTGCATGTCGTAACAAACATTCCTCAATATTCATTTTCCTTTAACTTTCTGCAGCTTCTGGCACCATTAACCACTTCTCCTTGTTTCACCACTCCCTACTCCATTAATATCTCTGGTCCTGTCCTTACCTGGTTTGATTGATATGATATCATGTTATTTGTATCGCGCCCATACACAAGTGTTTCAGAGCGCAACGAGGCAAGGGAGGGCAAAACAACGATCTCACTAGGCCTAGTGACCTTGAGAATGTGCAGGGGTAGGAGGGGGGGTGAAAGGGTCAGTAGGGAGAGTGGAAAGTGCAGAACATGTGATGGAACAACAGGTAGTGTGGCCAGCAGGTGGCAAGTGCGAGAGTAAGGTGTAGACAACGGGTGTCTAATAAGTGCTGGAAGGGGACTGTAGGGTTGCAGATACAGACCCAAGTGCAGGGATTGCCACGAGGCAGTGCGGGTGTGTGGCTGGGAGGGCAAAGATCTGGGTCCGAAATCTGAGGCTAAACAGGTGCACGGTGCCAAAGCAGACAGATTAGCAGGGGAGAGGAAGAGCAAAGACAGAAGCAAAGAGGAAGGTCTTGAGGTGCTTCCAGACCCGAAGATGGTTCTCTTTGAGTTTCAGGGAGGCAGGGAGACTTTTCCAGAGGGAAGCCCCAGCTGAGGAAAGGGATCTACCCCCAACTCGTTGCTTGTAGAAGTGACTGACCCTGAGGGAGTTGAAGGTGAAGGAGTGAAGAGCTTGATTCCTACCTCTTTTGCTGTTCCTACAATCGCTGTCCTGGGCAGGCTGTCTTTCTTCTAGAAGTCCCACCACCTCAACCCCCAGGGTTTTGTCCTCTGCCCCTTCCCATTCTCCCGTTATACTGTTCCTCTTTCTCACTTATTTAGTCTTTTAATCTGTCCTGTCATTTCCCATGATTCCCAAATAATTTCTTTCTCTGAATTTTCTGATGCTCTTCATTCACGGGTTTCAGCCTGTCTCTCTGCCATCCAATCCTGGATGTTGTTTCTTATTGTTCATTTAAACCCCTCTAAACCAGATATTCTTTTCATGCCTCCATCCTCTCCCTCACCTCCTTCCCCATCTCTTTCCTATCTTCCCCCTTTCTCGCCCCTCCTACTTTACTTTTGCATGTTATCTTTCCTTTTTCCTCCCATATCTTACTTACTGTGTGCAACTGTCAGTTTCTTCTCTTCAACCTTTGTTGGGCTTGTCCTTTTGTTTCCTTTCACGCCTCTAACCTTCTTATTTCTGCTTTATTCTTTTCTAGGATCGACTATTGTTCTGCTCTCATAACTGGTCTTCCTGCATCACCCTTTAACGCTCTTTGATCTATCTACAACTCTTTGTCTTCCTCCTTGTGCTTCTATTTCTCTCTCTGTTATCTTCTTCGATTGTTACCCTTCGAATCAGAACTCCTGTTTCATTATCCGTGTATTGGTTTTAAATGTCTTCATGGGCTTGCCCCTTCGTATCGTCTCTAGTCTCCTACTGCACTGCATGTCCTTTTCGTTCTCAGTCTATGTACTGTCTTGATGTTTCTAAACCTCGATGCGTGGACTCTCGTTTGTCAATTTTCTTTACTTGTCCCCTTTCAGTGGCACCTCACCTCCTCTTACTATCTGCTCTTCTTCCACTTATCACATTTACCGGATTCACCTAAAGTCCCCTTTCTTGTCTCTTCTGTTTTCTTAACATTCAACCATGTATATTTTGTATTTTAATCATTACATTATTTGCTTGTTCCGCTGTTTCTTCATGTTAAGCGCTTTGGCGACAGTGCTAAATGAATCCAAATAAATACCATATCTGTAAGGCCCTACTGATGAGCTGTTGAATGGTTTTTTGTTTTGCTCATTTAAAGTATAATATGGAACTCAATAGATTATGTATGAACAACTGAATATAGCCATTTCCATCCTAAGTGCATGCTATTTTGTTCAAGATCTAGGCCCCCATTTTGTTAAATAGTCTGTCTGGTAGCATAGGAACTTTACATTTTTTCTCCTTTGCAACTCGTATGACATATTTCTAATGGATTCCTTCCTCATCTATGATTGGGAGTGAACATGAAGAAGGAGTTTAGCAAAACCCAATCAAGGCAAGGTAGCAGAGCTGCAAGGCTTAGTCTCCTGAAGGGTGTGAGAGTGCTCTACGGTTACAATGAGTCCACACAGAACGACACCAGTAATGCCAGTTAGACAGGTAAGTATAAAATATTATTTATTAGACCTTTAGATGACACACTAAGCACATAAAACATATAGGCAAATATTGTCACACAAACCCCTTATGAAACAGATAATATACATTCACCCTTAGGAGAAATTGAATATCATTTGATTCAATGACCATTGACACCCAGGTAATTATTCAGATGCATGGAAAAAGACAGAACTATTTAGAATAATCACAGAGCGTCTCCCCGGCATAAAGTCCAAGCAAAATGAAACCGTATTTTGCCATATGGTAGCCCTCGGATGCACTCCTAGGGGGACCACTAGCCCCAGGTATGATGCAGTGGTCTATAGTCCGGGATGCCTCAAGGCGATGTATACCTGGAATGTAGACTCCAACATGTAGTAAATCCAAAGTAAAAGAATGTCTCCAATTTCAGAGAAGGAATACATTTCAATAGAACGTTTAGGCAACTCATTCCGAATATGTCATCATGTAAACCACATGAGTAAATCCTGCGCATATAAATCACTTCAAAAAACAATTACAGGTGATAAAAAAACAAAACTTTATCTCATAATAACAATACAAAACTCAGGTGCATAGTGTTCATAACCTAAAGAGCATACATAAAGCAGTAAAACAGGTGCATGTCAATATAATTTCAAGAAAATTGATGTTGAGCACACATTTCAACAGTAATAATCCATAATGTATGGTGTTTCAAAAATCGACAAATGCTCCTATTGTAGTTGGTGTGATGCCAGAATCGGCAACAAATATACAATATTTCAAAAGTCCAAAATAGCTCCTTAAGAGTTGGTATGTTGCCAACGCGTTTTGGAAATGTAACAATCCATCATCAGGGCTGGGATAGCTATCTGTTCCAATTAGCACATAATGTTCATTATGCACATACCTAAAGAATTATAGAAAAGATACATGTCAGAAAGGATTCAATGTAGAAAATGTGGCCATACAGCCTCAGCTACTGAGCGAGTTACACAATAACTAAGGGAGTTTATACACTAGCCTTCATACCCATGCTCTGTATGCGAGGACAGGGTCAAGACCTATTAAATGAGAGGAGATCTCCTATAAACTTAAATTCAATAATAATTCCATGTTCAATACATATAAAATGCCTGATAAAGAGTAATACATTGCACTATAGGCTGGTACTCACCCAGCTGGAGCGGTTCACTCCACAGCAGCAGGGTGGAATAACGTGTTGGGCGGATTTCAAGGGAACCGCAATTTCTAGAGACACAGAAGGCTGGCTGTAACCGTAAACCGGTAGGGATTAAGAGCTGCTACCAGCTATGTAATACATGTGCTATATAGTCCTCAGATGGTGTCGAGTCAACAGCTGAACACAGTAGTGTATCAACTGTATGGGAAACCAATTACAGTGCAGGTTTATAATGGGCCGACAAATGCAGCCTGCCCCAATAAAATACTATTATGTGCCCAGTGCCAGCATTTACCATGGAGACTGTCAATAAACTAACATCAAACAGTATTAAACCTCCATGCTCATGGTCTCTCAAGACTGACTAAATAGGTTAGTTTTGAAGAGATTCAGGCAAAGTTTTTCGATCCATTGCTTAATGTGAACGCAGTGGTGCGAGATCTCAATATGGACTAAATGATTGTATCCCAAGTGGATTCAAGCGAGGATCACATGTGGCTCGGATCCTCCGCGTAATAAAAGAACAAAAACTTGCATTACTTAACACGGCGGGAGCTGGGAAATGACACAGCCGTCTGACGCAAACGGCTTTGCGTCTGTTTGTTATGACCGTCGTCATGGCAACCATGCACACTGGTGCCCCATCATTAAACCACCATCTTGGTGTGGGAGTCAGGACCCTACCACAGAGACCTGCCCAGGGTCTGGAACAGGGGGGGATCGAAACCAGTGTACCAGTGCCCTAGAGGCAAACACTGCCAGGGCACCAAAAGTAAAAACCCCAAAAGTAAAAACCGAACGTTGGGAGTCTACACCTCAGTCAGAGGCATGATAGGCAGAATGTAGCGGCAGGCACTGGGAAAGTGCAGAAATAAAATCTGCTTAGGCCTCCGTGCAGGCCGTATTTAGAACACCATTTAAGCAGACGGGCAGCGGTGGGCAGTCGCCCCCGAATAGCCGTCGTCCACTGGTGATAAGGGGTATGAATCAGACTTAACTCAACGTCACGCAGATGAGTGTGCTAAAGGGTAGTACACAGCTAGTACAGCTCTCAGGGCTGTCCCTGCTCACAATCTCATTCAGTTCGTTATTACAGAGTTAAACATGGATAGACAATAAGTCAAAGAGCATGCATGTATATGGCTCAATACAGATACAAACCGTGTAGTGTGCCTGATTTATGGACGCCATAGGGGCTGATAGACCTATTGGTAAGACTACCTGAAACCAGCTGTGGTTTACATTTATTTTTTGTTTTCTTTTTTTTTTTTTTGTCCCAATTTTTCTGTTGAGAAGACCCCATATCGCATTTGGTTTGAGTGATGGCAAGCCTAGGTTTAGACACAGACTAACATTGGTTTTTGACTTCCGGTCCTTAGAAACATCAGTTATGGGAACAAACCCTTAGAGTTAAGGCCAGATGGGCATTACACCAACCCCAGCAAGTTTGTTAATAAAGGTTTTTGAACTGTTGCTTTTGAGTCTGTCTCTCTCTCGATACCATGCCTGTCTTACAGTATCCTAACTGTATGGTGATGTGCGCAATTTTAATAGAAGAATTCAGCAACCTATAGTCTCTCAGTACTGCTAGTCTTAGGGACTAGTCAGTTTTCCCCATAAGAATGAGCAAAACAGTCAAAGGAGGTAAAGCATAAGGCTTTACTTACCTCCAAAAAGTCAGGATATGGTTAAAAACAAGCAAACCGAAAGGCTGTCATATAGGAGTCTATGGGGGGAAGGCAGCAAAAAGAAAATTGTAACACTGACGCCAGCATACATTTTTCTGCAGCCAGATGGTGCAGAGCTGAGCCGCATCTGCTGCGCCCAACGCCCGTCGCGCCGTACATGTCTGGGCCAGTATATATTTTCACTATGACCATAGTTCCTTTTTAAGCGCACTCTGTTGTGTCTGGAACACTACCTACTTTGGTGACCATATGATTAATCCTGCAAATGCCTCTGTCTTCAAACCTGGAGTGGATTGTTGCCTGCAAATGTTGTCATCCGACCACTCTAGTATTTTATACTGCCTAGAAGAGGATCACAAACTGCAGGTCATGCCAGTCCTTTCACTCTAAGGCCCTTTCTGCAAGACTAAAGGTGAATCCAAGCGATCTTGTCGAGACTGCAGGGCATGGAGCATCTGATGTCGAACTCCTCTTTAGTGAGCAAGAGATGGATCAGCACCTTAGAAAGTCCAGCTCACCAAGCATTTACTACAGGCATCATTCTTCTTCCTTCTCAACGGATCACTGTCAAAGGACTCCCTGGAAACTACTCCACAGGTTTTTTTCTAACCCAATCCTTTATTCAAGAGCAATGAGAGGCCTTCAGGCTTGGCATCTTCGTCTAAGTCACTGGTCCAACTGCCATGGCCCTGGTGGCGCTCTCTGACCTGACTGCGCCTGTTCCAACCAACAGGGAACCTTCTGGAGACAGCAGCCATGGGCCATTGGGGTCGTGTTAGGCTCCTATGAGCCTGCGATGTCAGGCTCTGCTTCCGGGCACGGAGAAGGCCTGGGTATGCTCCTCTCTCCCAGTGGGATGCTTCAAATTGAAGATTGGACAGATCTTTGACGAGGAAGGTGACCCTATCCCGTTTGGGATGGAACACCTATGCCAGGGTGAAATTATAACATCCGTGGAGGATTTCTGTGGGGTGGATGAGGATGTGTTGGCCTTGGCTGCTGATCTTCATGAAGCCAGTGGCCTGGACACTTCCTTGGAACCGGACATTCTCCCAGTTTCCGACTCAAAGGAAGGCCTCTGGCGTCTTTTCAGCAGCTGATGGCTAAGGTGGTGGACACCTTGGCGCTGTCTGCTCCATCCAGGCATAAGATTGTGTAAGAGCTCACTGACAAAGTGGATGAGGGGTCCAACAAAGAGACACTGCTACCTCAGAAGCCCAATTGCTGGAAGCCTGGGAAAAACCTGACTCTGTTCCGGCTGTGGACAGGGAGTTGGCCCAAAAACATCCCCAGGACCCCTCGCACCAGGCTTTCCTTTCCAAACATGCCTCCCCTGAGAGCTTGTTGGTCCAAGCTACTAATGCCAACGTGCAGACATTCACTTTTTCCTTACCTGCGGTTCTGAGACATCACTCATCGCTAAGAACACCACTGTTTGCACAAGATGTGCCAGTAAATCTCCTAGACATGCCTATTGTATTGTTTATTTGTATAGCGCTTATCCACAGACAAGTGTTTCAAAGCGCTCAAGGAGGGTGGGAACATGGGGGGGGGGGGACGATTGCTCAGAGCCCTTGGAATTCTGAGACGATAATAGTCTGCACAGGCAGAGTAAGTGCGTAAAAAGCACATTTAACTGTGGAGGACAGCAAATAGGCCTGACAGCGATTCTGCAGTTTTAGGCAGTGCAATTAAGGGGTGGAGATAAAGGGAACACACAACAATATTCGGTGCGGTGCATAAGGATCGAGCAAGTGCAAGGAGGGTCACTGGGAGGGGGAGGATAAAGTGCACCTGGTCTGTTGAGACTGGGGTAAGTTTAGAGAGAGCCACTCTCTTGGGTTAATATCTCAAGTGCATTGAGTGGGGTAGGGTGTAGGGCCCTGAGGCAAGTGTGAGGGAGGACTGGCCGGGGTACCAGGGACTAGTGAGATCTGAGGTACACCCGGCAGCCAGTCAGCATGCTGTACGGAGGAGGGAAAGAGGGGGCGGGGGAAGCAGAGCTATGGTTAGCAGGGTAGAGGTGAGAAAGCAGAAAGTGGAGAAGAGGGAAGTCCTGAGGGCTTTCCAGAATTTAAGGAGATCTGGCTAAAGACAGAGGGTGGCAGGGAGGCGCCTGCTCAGGATAAGGATCTCCCTCCAAATTTCTGTTTGGAGTATCGGCTCACTCGCAGAAGGTTGGAGGTAGATGAGCGGAGGGCTCGTGAGAGACAGTATTTAGGTAGAGTTGCAGGTAGGTAGGTCCCAGGCCCCAGAAAGCCTTGTCAACAAAGCAAAGGGTCTTGAATTTGATCCTTGCCGCCACAGGATGCCAGTGAAGGGATTTCAGTGCCGGAGAGATGCGGTCCCTGGGCTTGGGGCCAAGGATAAGTCATGCGGTTCGGTTCCGGATGAGTTGTAGAGGGCGCAGGGCAGAAGGGAGGTTCAGGAAGAGGCTGTTGCAATAGTCCAGCCTGGAGAGAAGCAGGGCTCTGGAGACAGTGAGCCTCTGGGGGAAAAGTGAGAAAAGCTAGAGTACCTCTGAGGAGGTGAAGCTGGTAGACTTTTTAGAGATGCCTGAGATGTGAGAGGAGAAGGAGAGTGGAGTCGAAGATGACCTCAAGGTTTTGTGCTTCGCAGGTGGATGCGGGCGCGGGGCCAAGGGAGACTTGCCAGAGCAAAAGTGGTCATAACCTTTTTCATGTTTGAAGCGGACAGGTATTTGCAGAGGTTTCAGTCCTTGAAGATAACAGTCAAGTCTTTTGTATGGCTATTCAGCAGCTTCCAATAAGAGCAGACAGTGGAACCATTATTCGTCCCTATGCCCCTTGGTGAATGGGCCAAATGGCTCCTGGTAGACAATCGGGTCCAGTTTCCTGAGGCTGGGGCACTCGGAGGCAATATTCCCTCTGCTGCAGTCCCCATATTTACCCCAGGGTAAAGCTCTTATGAAGTTAATTTTCTTCACCAGCCACCAATGGTAGGGAGAATCTCTCAGTTCAGCTCAGAATCGTTCCACACCACGTCCGATGTTTGGGCCTGTTAAACAGGGTTATTGTCTCCCTTTTTTTCAGTGCCCTCCATACCTTCCCCTCCTTATACTGCTCTGCTTCCAGACCACTTCCTCTTGGAGTAAGTCTGTTAGCTTCTGATCAAGAATGGGCTATGAACTGGTACCACAATCAGAATGAGGGGAAGGGTTGAACTGGACTTAATTTCTGGTTCCGAAAACGCATGGTGGCTTGCATCTTATCATGGATCTGAGATTGTTATATCTGTTCCTGCATCTGTCACTCTAGGCCAGATCCTCCAAGCCCTACATCTGTAATATTGGTTGGTGCTGGACCTTCAGGATTCCTACTTCCACGTGCCTATACATGCAAAGTACAGGAATTACCTGAGGTTTGTTGTGAGCCAACATCATTACCAGTTCCAAGTCCTGCCGTTCGGTCTTTCTTTAATGCCCCAGGTTTTAACCAAGCTGCTGATGGCTCTCATCAGGAGTGAATGTGTTAGTCTTTCCCTACCTGGAAGACTGGCTCATCCGAGCTCACTCCGCAGACCAGGCGCTGGCACACCTATCCTGCATATGCAGCCTATTGTACAGAATAAATCTCAGATTTCACTGTTTAGTCCCTCCAGTTTATCGCAACATTCTTGGATGCATGTGTGAACAGAGCATTTCCGCTCAAAGACTGACTGGCAAACATCTCTTTGATGGTTCAAGTCCTCCAATCCCAGGGGCAGGTTCCTGCCTCTGACCTTCCTGCGCTTGCTGGGTCTCATTGCCTTCTGCATTGTGGTGGTTCCGGAGGCATGGATGCACATGAGATCGCTTCAGTGGTTCCTATGTTGCCAACGGTCTCTGTTTCAGAGGAACATGTCAGTTTTTTCGAGCAGTTTGTCGAGACCTCTATGGTGGTCCTGGCGAGACACCTGTTAAGGGGTGCTTGGCTTCAGCAACCCTGGCCTGTGGTAACAATGCCTGATGTACCTCTGAAGGGTTACAGTGCTCATCTGTCGGATCTTAGTGTGAGCTATGTTCTCCCTTGGTGTCTCGCAAGCTCATCAACTTGATGGAGTTTAGAGCAATCAGGCTGGCCCTGGTTATATTCCTTTTCTCTGTGAAATGAAAGACTATATTGCTCCTGAAGGACAACACAGTGGCCAGAACTACCTCAACAAGCAAGGTGGTGTGGGGTGCTTGTGGCTATGCAGAGAAGCAACTGTGATTCTGGCATCTGGAAAACATGTCTGACAGCTGCTCACTTTGCCTGAAAAGAGAATGTCACAGTGGATGCCTTGAGTAGACTGACTTGTCTCCAGGAAATGTCCTCAGCAGGATGCTAAGGGGAAAGCTTTGACACACAATTCGATGTCGGAGCTCCACTGTGCATTTCGTCCAATCCCTGTCATTCCACTGGTTCTCAGGAGGCTGCGCTTGTTCCGGTCCCCCTTGATCCTAAGGTCCCCCTTGATCCTAGTAGCCATGGTGTCTTCCAAAGAGTGTGGAATTCCTCACCAGATCAAAGAGCCTTGTCCTCCAGCTGACCCTCGGCAGCATGAGCCTTCATGCTTGGCCGTTGAGAGGCTAAGGTACAAGGAGTGTATTCCTCTCAACTCTGATGCCAGAAACTAAGATTTCTTTGTTATGCCTGCAGGAGGCATACATTCTCAGCTTAGTGCTGAGGGAGGGACCTGGACCCTTTATCTTGTCCTGTATTCTCTGTTCTGGATTTCTTTCTGTAATTGATCCAGGCAGGCCTGCAAATCAGCATTGTGAAGGGTTAACTGCCCACTATTTCCGTTTTTTAACGGACCCATGTGCAAGGTATGGTAATGTTTGGTATGGTAATGTTTATTTGTAAAGTGCCTATACAAATGCAAGGGTTTCAAGGCGCTCAAGAAGGGAGGGAACAGTGGGGAAAAAAACAGTCAGAGCCCTTGAATTTCTGAATGGTATAAGTTTACACAGGCAGAGTAAGTGCATATAATACAATTTAGCAGTATAGATAACAGCAAATATGTCTGACAACGATTCTGCAGTTTTTCCAAGTGCATAGAAGCACAACCATGCAAGGAGGAGAGACAGGGAGGATAGATGGACTTCCTCAGGGCATGGTCTGGTCAGATTGTGCAAGTTCACAGAGGTACAGGAGAGAGGGGGAGACAAGTGTAGGGGGAGGGGTCCAAGTGCGCTGAAGCAGTCAGAAACTGGGGTAAGTGCTGAGAGATGCCACTCTTACCAAGTGCAGTAGCAATGAGGCAAGTGCAGGCCCGGAGGCAAGTGTGAGGGAACTGGGGTGGGTGCCAGGGACCTGTGAGACTGAGGTACACAAGGCGGCCATGCGGTACGCTGTGTGGGAGAAGGCGGTAGAGGGGGATAGAGCGGAGAGAGAGGTCAGCAGGGTAGAGGGAGAGATGAGGAAGAGGGGACGAGGAATGTCCTAAGAAGTTTCCAGAGCTTAAGGAGATTGGGCTCAAGACTGAGGGCGGCAGGGAGGCTATTCCAGAGGGAGGCCCCTGCAGAGGATAACCATCTTCCTCCAAATCTCTGCTTGGAAAATCGGCTCACTCACAGAAGGTTGGAGGTAGATGAGTGGAGGGCTCGGAAGGACAATATTTAGGTAGGCATCATTGCAGACAGGTAGGCCCCAGAAAGCCTTGTGGACGATGCAGAGGGTCTTGAACTTGATCCTTGCCACCACGCCGGAGAGATGCAGTCCCTGAGTTTGAAGCCAAGAATAATTCTTTCTGTTCTGGATGAGTTGCAGAGGACGCGGGGCCAAGACAGGAAGGTTGAGAAAGAGGCTATTGCAGTAGTTCAGCCTTGAGAGAACCAGGGCTCATGAGACAGTGAGCCGCTGGGGGAAGGTGAGAAAAGGAAGAGTACCTCTGAGGAGTTGCAACTGGTAGTTGGACTTTTTAGAGATGTCTGAAATCTGAGTGGAAAGGAGGGGTTGGAGTCGAAGATGACCCCAAGGCTTTTTGCTTCGCAGGTGGGTGCAGGCACAGGGCGAAGGGAGGCCGGCCAGAGTGAGAGTGGGAAAGCGGGAGCAGGAGTCCCAATGCGAACAATCTTGGTCTTATTGGCATTGAGGCAGAAGTAGTTTGCAGCAGACCATGACTGAATTGCGGACAGTCGGATGTGAGTGAGGTAGAGGAAGTGGGTGAGGATAGCCTGAAGGGGCGTTGCGTGTCATCTGCATAACACTGGAAGTTAGAGATGAAGGTGGCAATCGCACGTACCAGGGCAGCCATGTAGACATTGAAGAACCAGGGGGATAGGTTAGAACCCTGTGGAACACCACAGGTTGAAAGAGTGACAGTAGAGAGAAAGGACCCAAGTTCCACCTGGGTTGGGCGGTCGGAAAGGAAGGCTTTTTCTTCATAATTCTCAGTGTTGTACTATTGTGCGGGAATTGTGAAAACAGTTTCCACCATGCCAGTTTTCGGTCCAAGCATGAAATTTGAATTTTAGTTTTAACCTTTTCTTATTGGCACTCAGTTTGATCCCCTGTATTCATGTTCTATTAGATTGCTCGCCTTTCAGGTGATTTTCCTGGATGCCAGCACTACTGCGAGACATGGAAGTGAAGTCCATGCGTTGTCTGTTAAACCTCCCTGTTTGATTTTTGTCCAAAGAGATGGTAGCGTTGAATTAAACCATCTTCCTTCCTACGGTGGTCTCGAATTTTGATCTCTCTCAAAAGATCCACCTTCCAGTGTTTTTCCTCTGCCTCATCCTTTCGAGTCAGAGGAGCGATTCATTCGGGTGGACCTGTTGCAGGCTCTTGGCTACTATGCCTTCGGACCAGATACATCAGGAAAGATGATGAGCTTTTTTGTGGGTTATGCTGGTGCCCATGTGGGCATGACTGTACCGAAACAGTTGGATCATTCTCTACTTTTCAAGATGCGATGATCTGGCTTGAGAGGTTTATCATGATGGTCTTTGGAGGAAAGTGGCAAGATGCTCGCCTTGGAAGCAAGACGACATGGAGCAACACAGGTTTGATTCCCGGGTCCGTGCTTAAAAACCTCTGGGTATTAAGCCCGTTATAAATAACCTATCATATCATATCTTGGGGCTTATTCTACCAGAGGTGTGGCAGATGTCTCGGCCCTGTCCTGGACATTTTCCAAGCAGCTACGTGGGCTTATTATGCACATAAGCATTACTATTTCAAATCTCTTTTGGGGCAGGACGTTCCTTTTGGCAGAATGGTCTTCCAGAATGTTCCGTTTTAGTCCCGTGCCTTTGCTCTCCTCCTTACTGCAGATCTAAATATTATCATAGATAAAGTATCAGATGGCGTAAGGAATCCTTTAGAGAACAAATTATTTACCTCTCTGTAATGTTCTTTCTGATGGATGTTCTTCCCATATAATCCTCATTGCCCTCCAAAACGTCCCCACTTAGAGAATTGCTAGTACATCTATGGTTGCACGGTTCCTCAGCATTACAGTGGTAGGGTAAAAGGATGGAACTAAGGGCGAGACGCATCAATATACACTGGCCCGGTGGAGGGCTCATAGTGGCATCGGGCAGAGACGTGTTGAGCCCCTTGTGGCAGAACAGTTTCCGAAGATACTGGGATTCGATTATTATAGTTGAGGAATCCATGGGAGAAACTTCCATCAGAAACATTACTGAGTGGCAAGTGTTAATTTTTCCAATAAACTTTAAAATAAAAAAGAATAACCATTGGCACGCCTGACCATGCTACCTTTTTGTGGGCTCTGGGGAGGAACTAGTCCCATGGTTTAAAGCTGCCAAATATATCTTATAACCACATTTGGTCACTTTGTGATTTGTTTATCTTGTTACAAGGTTACTTCCTGCTTAGAAGATTAAATCTATTTCTGCAGACCTTGCCCTCCACTTTGATACTGAAAACTGCTTCATGCTTTGTTATGAGTGCTCGATTTTGGACCCTTTCCATATGGCAACCTTGCGACATTGGAACTTGGGACTCCCCAGATCGTAAATTTATTCTGCTGTGAACTAACTGGCGTTCCCTGTTACTGCTGCAAAAATTACTACTGAGTTGTTAATTTGCTTGTTGTCTGAGGGATATTAAATTCTGGCTATAGGTTATCTGGTACATCCTATGGCCAGTGACTAATCCAGATAATTTATCAGTTCTTCCCAAAAGGGGACACCCCCTTTGGGATTAGTGAGGGGAGACTTCTATGCGCTACCATGCCGCTGGGTTTGGGCAAGCAAGTCACCACTGGGGGTGAATTCCCCCCCCCCACCCCTACTTCCCCCAAACCCTTCTGTGGCAAGGAATGGTCAAGCCATGACTCTATCCCACCTCCCTATAAGTCCCAAGATGTTGCCAATATACAGGGCCCCCTTTTAAAGTGGATGGCTGGGTTGCTGGCCTCTACTCCTCCTCACCTGCTGAAAAGGCAGCTGGTGAATGAACTTCTCGTCTTTACTCCAGGGAGGTAGTTGAAGCCTGGAGGAAGTCAGCTGGCAGAAAGAGTCTCCACTATGTAACGCACAACGTTGCCCCGCACAAAGATTTAGTGGGTAGGCGGTCCCTCTGCTGGAGAGAGAACCATCATACCATGGATGTGGTGGGCAGAGACCGAGGAACGCTGTTGCTTCAACGAAGGCGGGGACCCCAAGCCAATGGGGGTAGATGAGGCTAGAAGCAAGGAGCCGGCAGCATTGGAGAGGCTGACGGGGACGCAGTCCTGTTGAAAAGCAGCAGTTCCAATGCCGGTGGAGAAGCTGGCGGGAGAAATGCAAAATGGTCTGCAGAGCAGGGAACGCTTGCCCGCAGCACAGACTTTGCCACAGCTGGACACCACGGGTCGGAAATGCCAGCAGACACTAGTGAGTCTGCCCAGGAGTATTGGGAGTTGCAAAATATCCACCAAGTAATACAGAAAGACTGAATTTACCCAAGTCTCAATATGAGATGTCGATATGGAGAAAGCTGGAGTAGATGTCATAAGCAAATTAACTTTAATGAAGCCATTGAAAGGCAAGATCTGTATAATTCTTCATATATAAGATGTCAATATTGGGAAGATTGGAACAAGTATTGCCACACGCGAATAAACGCTAATAATGAAGTCAAGTCTCCTTATCTGGGGGAGGTTGGAACAAGTAATACCCGGAGCAAATAAAGTATGAACAGTGAAGAGATAAAACTGAGTTATACTGAAGGAAACTGAAAGATAAAGAGAAAATATTGTAAGAAGATCTGGTGAAGGAAGGGCATGAGGCAATGAGCATTTGCGGGAAAGATACCTGGCAGGAGAGTATACCAGTGGATCTACCAAACCCAGCAGGGGATTCCTACCAGGGGGAGTACACCAGGTAATCCATAAACGATATATTAAAGGAAAAGCCATTGTAAAAGAGTTCATGGCAGCACAGTATACCAGGAGACCGTCTTTATGAAGCTATTATATAAAGACACTTTTGCCATCCTTTCAAGCACCACTGTTGGGGAAAGACTCTTATTCTTACGAGAGTTTTGTGTAAAAGAGCAATTTCTACTACAGTCACATTTCTTTAGATTTATTTGAAATAGCTTATACTAAACCTACACTTGAGTCCTGCAAGCATCTTGTCCTCTCTGTACGCTTCTGGCCCTCATTTGAGATGTATGTGGTGCCTCAGAGAGGAACATGACACGGGATTGGGCTTCTTGGACCGAAAGGCGGAGAAGGTGCTTGTGGGCAAACATTTCTTGGCTATGAGCAAGAAAACAACTTTGGAATCTGCTCTGGTGGGCCCCCAAACTACAAGATCAACACCTGATCTACCGGCTCCAAAATGCTCTCCAAGGGCTTAAAAGTATCATAAACGTAAAATAAGTGCCATCACCACTTCTGAAAGAGTATCCCTCTTCCACAATTCGCACCTCTGTTTCAGGAAAGTGGCACCAGAGACCAAAGCATTGGCTGGAATCTGACAACTTCATGGCCCAATATGTGCAGGCAAGTTCCTGCTCCAGACTTCATTTCTTGATTCCGAAATGGAAAGCTTTTCGTACAGTTGGCTCCCTCTTTTGTCACTCCATCTGTGGTAATCTCCTCCACCTTCATAGGATAGGGCTTACCCTAGGAGAGCTTGCGCCATTGTTGTCTCCTGTTGTGGGTCAAAAGAAGTGCAGACACTTTGAAGCCATGTCCAACAATGGCTCATTAAATAATATGAAGACGGCTTATCGCTCCCCATGACAATGGGCTGTTCCCTTCCCATTTATTATGAAATGTATTGATATTTCATTACTTACAGGGAATCACAGTACATTATTCAGTCATTTTGTATGAGCAATGCCAAATAAAACGAATAACTAGGCTTGCATGTGTGATGCAATTTACAAATGATTGTTGTATCTCGGGAAACCCAGTAAATTTAACAGTGCAGTGGAGTGCATCAATGAATCATACTGACTGACAGGACTTGGGGAGGCAACATTGTGTGTGTTCTAAGCACTAGCATAGAGCAGCAATGATAATACATTCAGGGTGTCTTATTATCTGAGGGGTTGAAGATTGTCAGAGTCAGCAGCTTCCAAGCCTCAAAAGCATCTGTTGAATTTTTATCATGCATTCGAAATGCCCCCAACCACGCTTTCGTCTTAGCTTCACACCAGGTTTGAAACTTATTGCGCCACAATACATATTGCTGACCTTTTTTGTGTTACCAAGCCATAGCCAGGCGCCTCTTGACCAACACACGTGCCATATCCATACATTTTATTACATGCTTATATTTGCTTGGCCTACGATATATAACAAATAAACATTCATGTGGGCTCCAGTGGTACATGGTAATTCCAGTCGCTGTGCAGGCCCGTTCAATTTGAGCCCAGAATCCCTGTGCCTTCGTATATTTCCACAAGATATGTATGAAGTCCACACCTTCTTGTTCACACCAGGAGCAGGTAGGTGTAGCGTTCGGGTTTAATTTAGCCACCCTGCTGGGGGTTATATAGGTACGATGGAGTATATTGATTTGAAGAAATCAGAATCTCGCATTTTGGAGATGTTGTTTGTAAAGATCAATGCCTGATCCCCTTGTCTGTCTGATATGTCAGAGTTAACACCAGTCTCCCAGCGTACCTTTAGTGTCACATTTCTATTGGTAGTCCCCTTTAGTAGACATTAATACAGTCTAGAAATGGATCTCCAACCACCCTCTAGATTGTACAGTAGAGCAAGAAGTATGTTTTCCTCCGGCTCAGCAGGCCATACATCCAATTGGGATCTAGCTGTCTTCACCACCCTCACATACTTCAAAAACGGATCTTAAGGGTGGGGGCACTGTTGCGCACTGCAGTGATGGCTGCCTGATCCACGAGCCCCGACCGACTAAAACCCTTAGCTAAAATCATCCTGCACTGGAGCCACCCGCGGAGAAGAGACTTGGCTGAGCGCATAGCTGTAGTTATAGGGTACATTCTATGAAAATCCTGTCCTGTGGCAACAGCATACTCCCTGAGAAACACAGTGAAATATTCACTGAGCCGGGCAATAGGTGCGAGCCGTCTGTGAGGACCGGAAGGCACACTGGCTGGGACGCGGACGCTGTACAGAGGAAGGCCACAGAGGGGAGAAGCCTCTGTACTGTCGAGGACGCTGATGCATGGACGAGTTCTGAGCACGACGGTGAGAGAAGCTCCTAATTCTACCAGCACGCACTGGAAGGTGGACATACTGTACAACAATACCATTGGTGAAGATAACGGCAACATACAAAATCCGGGGTTATATCGTAGCCTGTTACCGTCCAAAAGGCCCTATACTCTCTTTGCGGAAATACGACACAGAACTTTGGCAACCCGACCCCATTGACAAGGCGGGAGTGCTGAAGATACGGGTGCGTCACATGGCCCTGATTGTAGGCTCTTGGGCTGTGCTCTTCACGACATCCAATTACACACACGGGCGATGCCCGAATCACTTACTGACATTACCCTAAAACCATAAGCCTACGCTGGGCCTGCACCTGATAGCTGCAACTCCCACCGGGAGGGGGGGTGTGCCACACGGCCCAGAGCGTCAGCTAATCCGCACCAAGCAAGAACGTTTAAAACTGGAGGCTGTGGGGAACGCTACTGGGTGCTGGCCGAGATTCTGAGGCCTGAAGCGGGAGCCGACAATATTCTTAGTACTGCAGCACGCATGTAAATACAAACTGTGCATAACATAACCACAGTACATGGGAGAACATAATCCACTCTTGGGGCCCGGTCATTAAGAGAAAGCTTCCATTTTGCTGAATGAGGAGGGCGAAACAACCTCCTGAGCTTGCTGAGGCCGAGGGGTTGAACCTGTCCTTAGAGTGGACAGTGACTGGAAGTACAGGCTCCTTCACATCACCACACAAGCAAAGCTCAATACTTATTCTGATGGTCGATCTGCTGCTGCACACGGACGCACCCATACTGTATACTCTGAAACTACACCACAGATTGATAGATCATACCCGTTTCAACAGTGAAGGGGGCTCACCGGTATGCAATCCCTGACGAAATCCATGCAGACGAGGTCTAGAGCATACCACTGGAGACTTGAGAACCAAACAAATCCGGGGCAGGCCACAAATCTTGGTTCAACTGGTGCTATCAGCCGGACGTTACGTGTCCCAAAACTCCAGAACCACAACACCCGCCACGGAAGAGCCACAAAGGCCTGGGAAAATGACGAAAGGAGCTGGTTCCAAAATAAAAGGCCCCATGGATTCATTTATGAACAATCAGGCTCTGGGCACCACTACTGAGACACCTACCACCTCCAATGCTTCAGCTGAAACTGAAAACAGCGACAGGGAAGACCGGCTAACAACTATGGTACAGAACGGGTTCCTAGCAATTAATGTTAAGCTGGATGACATTGTTGCTACCATCGGCTGAGGGCAGAATTATCTCCAACGAAGATACAATTGCCCGTCACAGCCGGGACATCACCCAGTTGAAGGAAAACCTGTCCAAGATACAGAATAAGTGTGAGGATCTTGAATCAAGATCCAGGAGAAACAATATTCGAATCGTGGTTGTGTCCGAAAAATTCGGTAAAGGTTCAATGGAAACACAAGTTGAAACCCTGCTTAAATCTTTCTTTGGTCCTGAATCCTTTTCGGAAAAACATTCTAGTCGAAAGAGCACATTGTACGCTAGAACCTGCACCTAAACCTGGGGCACCACCCCTCACTATCATCGCCCACCTCCTCCACTAAAGAGACATGGACGCAATTCTAAGGATGGCGAGGGAACAGAGCACGCTATAATTCCAGGAAAACTGCATGCATATATATCTGGATTTTGCAACAGGGGTGCAGGCAAACAGGAGATCGTACGAACCAGTCAAGAGACTCCTAAGGGCACAACAAGTACCATATGTCCTGATATTCCCAGCCAAGATGAGGATCCAACATGCGGGGAGAGCACATTTTTTTGAAACCCCAGCTGTGGCCAATGCCTACGTTGAGGCCTCTATACCCCTACCCCCCCAAACCGGTCATGCTAGTCAACGCCTATTGCCCTAATGTAGATGACCCAAGTTTCTACCTGAACATTTCAGAAAGACTCGTCTCTCCGGATGAATCCAACATAATTTGTGGTGGGGATTTTAACTTAGTCCTGGACACGTCACTCGATAGGTCTTCAACAATTAAAAGGCCACCTGCTAAGGCGATGATCATGCTGGGCCAAATCATACCACAGCTATCACTGGTAGATGCATGGAGGGCAGATGATTAGAAGATTAAAGATAGATACTCTCTATGACCCGGATGTTCCCCTCCGGAACTACCCAGATATACCTCCGTTAGATAAAACTCTACAGAGAACCTGGGACCCAAACAAAGAAATCAAAATGCGGGTCATGTTCCTAAACAGGAAATTTGTGACCTTGGTCGACTTTGGCAATACGGTTGGAAGGGGTCCACTCAGGGCGATCCAATACTACAGAATGAAATCCACGTTCAATACGCGATGGCCGCTCTTCCCAGATGAAACCCGTATACATCCATGCCTGCAAGTAGCAACATCGGGAAGGGGTCTAGGAATCTCTAAATTATATGCACTAACAGACACACACCCCTACACTAAAGGATGTCAAAGACAAATGGGAAAAAGATTTGAATACACCCATCTCTGACGAGAAATGGTCCAAATACTGTGCGCTCACCAAAAATGTATCACTGAATGCAGGCCTGCGTTTGATTCAGTTCAAGATCCTAAATCGGCTCCACTACACCCCAGCAAAAATGGTCAAATTTACAACTGATTGTTCGGGGGAATGCCCCAAATGCAAAGCACTTCAGGCGGGGTCGCTCCACATGTATTGGGAATGCCCGGCGGTGGCTGGATTTTGGAAAAATGTAGCAAGTATCGTAGAAGAAATAACTCAGATACCAGCCTCCCTGACTCACCAAAAGTACTTGTTCGGGGACATCGGTAAGAGTGCAGAAACCACCAGGAGACTGTTCAATATCTCATGCCTGATAGCGAAAATTGCATACTGCAAAACTGCAAGAACCCTTCCCCGCTACATATAGATACTTTCCTCAATACAATACAGAATGACCGTACCTAAAACGAGCCGCCCCAAGGGCATTTGGGCACCGTTTCGAATGTACTTGTGTGAAATGGTCTCCGATGACGAAGCTTCTATGTAAATTTAAATGTATCATTATGTGATTATATTATGCCAGACAAGATGTGTGTGCTGCAATGTGGACTGGAAGTCATGTTGTGTATGCTAAGACCATCAATAAATAAAGTAAAAAATAATTTAAACTGTCCTTTTAGGGAGACCCTCCCGCAGCAACAGACTTGCCAAGTCCCTGAATCTCCCATTGGCATACATGTACCCCCAGGTGGATATGCCCAAGGCTTCCCATCGCCTCACAGCGTTCGGCTCACTTGTGTTTGTGCATTCGCCTGTGACAATCGGTGCATTTGGTGAATAGGGGTGACGCACTCCAGTAATTTCAATGCCCTATTCTGGATCTGAATGTGCAATTTCACAAGTAAAGCCTTGTAATTGATGCATCCTCTCAGGAATCGGAGAATCTCCTTAAGCCGGTCTCACTGGTGTCTGGGGTAATTCAGATTCAGTCATGGAATCATCAGACAGCCACTTTGCAACAAAACTCAGCTGGGCTCCCAAATAATAAAGTTCCAATTTTGGCAACCCCATAGGAAATGTCTCAGCAAGACATTTGGAGAGCAGAAAAAGGATGCCTCTATATAATGGACATTATTAAAATGGTGGAGCAGCCTAGAGAGAACAATCATCTTGATTATGGCAACCCTGCCCATGAGGGAGCGTGGTAGCCTAGACCAAAAAAGCCATAGAATTCCTAATACCATTTACTGCTTTAAGCATATTACACACGCGTTTCCTGTGGTGTGTGTGCAATATGAATACCCAAGTGCAACTTCCATTGCAGATCAGGGAGAGTCTCACTACCCTTCCCACGTAGCCTTGCCAGGGGAAACAGACATGACTTTTGTTTATTAAACGAGATCCCAGATATCCCAGCAAACTCATCTAAGACCTCTAAGACAATAGGCAAGTTATGTTGCGGCTGACTCAGAAAAAGAATTAAATTATCCGCATACAAAGAAATAAGATGCGTAAACCGGCCTACCCTGGTGCCAGCCTCCAGATATTCCTGCCGTAGATACACAGCTATAGGTTCCAGAGCAAGTATGTACAGCATTGGGGAAAGTGGGCATCCCTGATGAGTACCCCTCAGTGTATCCCAAGAGGGCGATACCGGTCTACCCAATTTCACTCCAGCCATTGGGAAAGAATAAAGTAACATCACCCAATGAATGAAGCCATCTCCAAACCAGCCACCATCCACTCCCAATAAACTAAATTAAAGGCTTTGACAGCATCGAGATGCAATTACACAGCTGTCGTCCCGGAGATTAGTTTGATCAATAATATGTTGTGAACGTCAAAGGTTCAGGGTAGTGTTACGACCTGGCACAAACCCAGTTTGATCTGTATGCATGATGGAGTAGATATTCCTACGCAACCTTGCAGCTAACACCGTCGTGAGTCGTTTCATGTCGCAATTCAACATAGCCCGGGCTGATGAGAGTCGCACCTCTGCGCCGGCTTCCCAGGTTTGATTACAGGTATCAGCAACGTCTCCCTCATGCTAGCTGGAAGGATGCTGCTTTCACATGCCTCCTCAAAGACATTTTACACCGCTGAGGTCAGGGTGGAGCTATATTCTTTATAAAATTCTGCCAGGGGGCCAAGACTTCCCAGCGTTTTACTGGCAGAAACAAAGAAAGGTAATTGCTTCATTAATTTCATCCACTGTGATGGGTTGATCTAGGGAGGCACTCTGGTCAGTGGTGAGTTTCGGAAGTCGAATGAATGAAAATGCGTCGGCTATCCTTTCAGGAGGTACAAAAGTATCATGGCTGTATAAGCAAGTGTAATAGGTTATGAAGATGTCGTTGATTGTAGCCTCGAGCTCCACAATTCACCGCATTCATCTTGGTATAGTGTAGTCAAGGGTCTAGGCCGTAAATGTTTGCACAACCAGGCTAACGTTTTCTCAGATTTGTCTCCATCCATAGAAGTGCGGGCTACCTTCGTGGCATAGTCAAATTTAGATAATCTCTCCCATGCTTGTAAGCATTGAGTGTTTTAGGGGTTAGTTTCAACAGGACCTGCTCTGGGATGTGCAGACTCCAATGTGTTTATACTATTCTCCATGACGTCTTCCTGCAGTTGCCTGCGGGTGCCTCCTGCAATAGCTATGATTTCACCTCAAACTACCATCTTCATAGCCTCCCAGACGATACCCCAGCTATTCACACTGCCAATATTATCTTCCAAAATGTTGTTTAAGGTATCCCACAATTTGTCACGAAAAATAGAATCATGCGGAGCCTCTGTAGACGTGCGCCACATCGGGATAGGGGGCTTGGGAGCTTTAGCCTCCCATGTAATCAATCGCCAGTGGGGAAAGATCCCATATTGTGCGGCCCATATAGTCTGCACTTACAAATTCAACTAAATGTTCTGCACCCACAAAGAAGTAATCGATCCCAGGGTGCACCTTGTATGGGGATGAATAGAACAAATAGGCCCAAGTGTCTGAGTGCAGCTTCCACCACACATCTACCAAGTCTAATTCTGACAACGCTTCATTCAGGGCGATAGTGGCCGGGGGAGGGCCACAGCAGGGAAAAGTGGTTCCATCAAGCCTAACATCTTTCACACAGTTGAAATCCCCTTCCCATAGAAAGAAAACCTCACATCTGGAGGCAATATGACCACAGAGCATGCAAGAATGGTCCAGTATCTTGTGATTCTGAAAGTAAGAATTCCCAATACATATTTCTCTGTGATCTAGGTGGCCCTGCAAAATCAAATACTTCCCTTCTTTATCCCTCACCACCTCCAGTTCTTGTAATGGTATTTTCCTGTCTACCCATCTAAATATCCCTTGTGCAAATTTGGAGTTCGGAGAACCGCAGCCCGACCCACCCTACCCTACTCCCCTGCGATCAATAAGTGTGGCCTGATGATCAGCCAGTAGGTGGGTCTCCTGGAGTAAGGCTATAGAACTCCTCCTACGTGTCAGGTAGGATTTTACCCTGTTCCTACGCATATATGACCCCAACCCTCTTATGTTCCAAGTCAACACCTTAACTTGTGATATAGTTGATTGCCACCCCGGTTCCCACGCGGCCTACTCCCCATCAAATCATACAATCCCACAACCGCCTCATCAACCCAGCCAGTGAAGACAGTGTAAGCATTTTTAGAACACAGCCACTTCCTCAGTGCATCCACCCCTTCTTGTCTGAAATATATTACAAGCCTTCCAACGTTAACAAAACAACCACCAAATAATTATTCCCCCAAATTGGGAATCGAACATCGTCTAACAGAGCTGTTCTGTTCAGACTAATCTGTACCTCCGAAGGCCACCGTAGCCAACGGGTACCAGGTAAAGCACCAACAGGTAGGTGGGCAGCGGATCTTCATCCCCACGGAATATGAAAAATGTATGTGCAGCATTGAGTAACATAATACAACATCAACCAGGAAATCTCGGGGAGAGCAGCGAGGCAATGTGGACGTGAGCTCTCTTCGCTCCTGTGGCTGCCGCTCACGTCATACTTTTCCAGCCTGCTAACTGACTTCTACTGTCACCCAAAGAACAGCGTCAGCACTGTACACCCAGCGGCATCATCAACCGAATTCTGGGAGAAAACCGTGCCTGCTAAATAAAGTTAGTGGCACCCGAAATTCGGCGACGCTTTCAGGCGGAGAAACCAAGATGGCCACGCGCAGTAGCTGACCACTGCGACCTGATGCTCAGAGGTGCTGCGTAGTATACAGCAGAGACTTGTTCGTAGGTGGAGAGGAAAGTGATGGAGGTGGTGATAAATGCACGGACCCCTTGTGCAATAAACTCTGCACAGCACTGCAAACTGCGTTCCTACGTCTCAAGGGACCACATGGGAAGGCTCGGAACCCTGACGTCGCGGCTCCCTTGCGAGCAGACGGAATCCGCAACCCTAGGAAGGCGTGCCGGAGGCACTATGGCTGCCGAAAGATCTGTGATTCCAGATTGCACACGGCTGGAGGGACGCCCGGCGGTAAGGCGACACTGGTAGCAGTGCTATGGAAAAGGTCAGGCAGAGCCACTAACCTCTCCAGGCTATGCTGCAGTTTGTGGCAGGTGTGCCACTCTACCGACGATTGCCCCGCTGTGAGACGTGGCGTTGAGGGACTTATTTGACTGCCGATTCGGGGCTTGGTAATATAAACAATAAGGCTAGGCTCTGCCTTCCTGGAGACTCCTCACCGACAGTCTGTATCCACGCACTCCTGTGTGGAGGAGCGGTGTACAAAGGGGGGGAAAGCCTGAGCTGAAATTACAAACCACGCACGCAGAAGGCAACAGACAGTCTGCATCCCGGTGCCGGACCCCGGTGTGTAAGGTAGGCGTGCGCTGCCTTGGAAAACCGAAGAAACAGAGATTCCCGTACCTACAAGCATTGAGGAGATACACTGCTAGTGTTTGAGGGCACGATACCTACAATATAAAAGAAAAGGCGCTAGGAGACTCAGAACTCCGGGTGACACTTACATTGCCCGCAGTGAGTAAAAATATTAGTCGGAAAGTCCTGGTTACGCAATTGTGCCCCACCACCCTGAGGCTACCCAGAGGTGCTGCACAGGGTGTTAAGAAGGCAAAGAGGGGAAAATAACTGAATCCATTACCGACTAGCACCTGTAAAAGTAAAGAGGGTTCTCAAGCGCAGAGGCCTCTCGGCCAAGGAAGCACCGGGTGATTGCCCTCGGTGCTGCTTCCTACCCGAGACACTGTGGGGTGTGCTCGAAAGGAACTTAAGTATTACAACGAACTACGGCACTGGCATCTACCGGGCGACTGTGATCCTTTGCATATCCCACCGAGGTGACCCAAAGGGAGTTCTGCAACCTGCTGCCGCGAGGTAGGGCCCAACACAGCAAAAGCTATATTCGATATCTCTCAAAAACAGAGTACAGCTACGCTGGTGTGCCTAAACAAACACACTTGCATCGAAGATGTCAGAGATTGCGCCCATTAAATGTAGGAAGGAAACAGCATAAATGTTGGAAGAAACCAGAAGGAACATCAAGCACTGATACGGAGTTCCAAGTAGCCAAGGAAGGGCACATGTCTACATGGGACTCTGGGGATTCAAGCTCACTGACAAATAATCTGTAAAGAACAAGGCAATATGCAAAAAAGGAACAACTGTGTCCACCTAAACGGAGTTGGGCCGGTGTGAACACCTGACTCGGCCACATCCTTTAGCACTTGGGGGTGGTTATACATTCTGCCCCATCGAGAGGGTCTCAAGAGCAGATGACTGATTGAATAATTGGTGATTCCACACACTGACCGCATAAGGACTGGCTCAGTATAGATAGTTGGCGGTATTACCAAGGAACATTGCTTGCTATCGCTACCCCTTGCCTAACCGGCCAGATATTGAGAGAGACTGGCAACAGGCATGAGCAAAGACACCCCAAGAAAGCAATCCACGCAAAAAGAATTAATCAATATACAACAGCAAGAATGCACGTGCGTGACAGTCAGTCTTTCCGGCGCAACGGCTGAGACGGAAAACACACTGTTTCTAAAAGATGTCATGGCTGCCATTAGCGGACTCACGCGCCTCCATGGAACAAAAAATGGACGGCATAAGTATGGATGTGTCTCTCCTCCGACATGACCTGCAAAAGCTGACCTTGCGCACAGGGGAGGCAGAACGGCGCATCTCTGGCACAGAAGACGGAATACGTGAGCTGCAACAACAATTGATCAGTCTCAAGAATAAGCTGAAACGATACAAGGTGAGGGTAGACGAAGGAGAGGGGATATCGAGGCGCAATAACATTAGGCTACTCGGTCTAACAGCATGGAACTCTTTCTGGTTCAATGGCTAATGGACATGTTTGAGCTGGACTCCTTTTCCAAATTCTTCTCAATAGAGCGCACCGCATGCCAACTGGTAGACCAGTACCTGGCACCCCTCCACGCACTGTAATAGCTAAGCTCTTCAACTACAGAGACCGTGATGCACTACTCCAGAGAGCACTTCCAAAGGCACATTGACATACAATGGGTCCAAGATAGCCTTTTTCCCAGACTACACAAGGGAAGTGCATAAAGCCAGACAAGCGTTCGACCAGCTCAAGAAACACCTACAAACGTTGAATGTTAAATATGGTTTGATCTTACCCGCCCAGCTCAAAATATATCACAAAGGCGTAACGGTCCTCTTTAATGACCCCAAAGAAGCATGGTGAAGGACCGAACAGCATATAGAAGGGGACTGGACAGCACTCTGGAATTATAGGAACAGGAACCCCGGGTCCCGGCCGATCAGAGACTGCCACCTCCACAACCACCGGCACAAGATCGCCCAGGAGAGGAGGGGGAATGAAGATCAGCGCGGGCTGCGTCTTTTCACTCTCCCGCCATTGGAGAAGAGGGTTGGAGCAGGACTGCAAAGACTTGCTTCGGCAGCTAGGATTCCAGGCAAACCTAGAATATCTTACCACTGTGCGGCCACAGGGAATGTTGCCCCCCAACGGAGAGAATGTCATCTCAGACCATCCGGTCTGGGATACATCAGGTTACTGGGGTAATTAGTAACAGTGTTTGATTTTAACAGTTGCCCCCTTTTGTTTGACAACTGCCTTTTGTAGTTCGGGCGACAGATGCTTGAAGTTGGGTGGAGTATAGGGTGAGGGGAACAGGGTTTTATTGTTTTGGTTAATAATGGGTCGAGCAATTATAGAATATTCTCCTCTTTGTCAGCAAAGCATATAGCAGCATCACACAGGCACCGTCTTATCACAGTGTACAGTTTGAGCAATCAGCACACACTCTCCTTCTCCACAGCACCTTGTAGAACCACAAAGCCACTATCTGCAAACAGCACACACTCTGGCACAGGCTGCCTCTACTCTGAGTCATGATGGCCACACAAATGAATGACCCCAGAACACTTCGGCTCATGACATGGAATGTTAATGGGCTGGGCAATCGGCTTAAAAGGCTCCTGGTCATGCAGCATTTCAATCGCCACGCACCAGATCCAGTGTTCCTAACAGAAACGCACCTGTCGGGCACGAACTGTAACCTATTCAAGCGCACTAATTACTGCTTAGCAATGCACGCTGGATTCACCATGGGCTCTTGAGAGGTACTCGTACTAATACATAAAAAAACGTTCTTTCACACTCTGCAGTGTCACTCGGGATACGGTGGATAGATGTGTATACATAACTGGGACACTCTGGGAGCATGCCATCGTAATGCTAGCGGTCTATGCACCGCCGACACTGTTGGCCACATTAATCAACGATATCACACCCATAATCACCAGGGACACCTCAAATGTTGTGATTGTAGGAGGGGACTTCAACGAGTCATGAACATAGAAATGGACCAAGCACACCTACGTGGCTGAGACCCCAATACCCACACCAAGCTTGCTGCTTTTGCTGATGCTCTGGGACTCCGGGATGTATGGCGTGACTTGCACCCTACCACAAGGGGATATTCATATCACTCTGGAGCACACGCCTCGCTTTCGAGATTATTTCTTCCTTCATCAGTAGATATACACAAAGCATGCGTGGCACACATGCTCCCCAGGGGCTTATCGGACCATTACCCCCTGTTAATAGAGATAAGAACTACCAGACAGGTTCCCCCTCCCTTGTGGCGGCTGAATAATTACTATCTAGAGTTCTCAGATCTCGTAGACCCGATTCAAAACGCCATGAAAACGTACTTTGAACTAAACGCAGGGTCTGTCGATAACCTGGGGGGTGCTATGGGAGGCATACAAGACAGTGCTTGGAGGGGAAATCATCTCTTGGACCACAACTCACAAAAAGAAACACTGAAACACACTACGTGAAGCTGAAAGGCAAGCGCAGCAAGCAGAAGAGACGCACCTATCGCAGGACCAACCCGAAACCCACCACGCACTACTGTTAGCGCAGAAACGCTTACAAAACATTGCTCTGGATAGTGCCAGACAGGCACACAGGGCAATGCGTGCCAGAGTATATGAAACTGGAGACAAAGCGGGTAAGATGTTGGCGTGGTTGGAGCGGAGAGATGAGGGCCATAGTCAGGTTAGAATGATTAAACCAGAAGACACTGATCCACTGCTCGCAGATCAGCACATAGCAGAGGGTTTTGCTGCCTACTATGCAGAGCTATGCAAGACACATCCTCCCCTATATATACTTCGATCTTGGGAGAAGTTACCCTCCCCACACTAGATGCCGACCAGAAGAATCTCCTTGAAAAGGACATCACAGAGGAGGAATTAGTTGCAGCCATGTCAGAACTTCAATCTGAGAAAACCCCGGGACCAAATGGTTTCCCAATAGAGCTGTGGAGGAAAATAGGCGCAAATGAGATTGTTCCAGCGTTTACTGCGCATGTATCAAAACTCACGTGAACAGGGATGCCTACCCCCAGACCTTAGGATAGCCACCATAATAGTGATACCCAAGGCAGATAAACCTCCTGATAAATGCAGTTCGTACAGGCCTATTTCCCTCATAAATGGCAAAACCAAGTTACTCGCGAAGTACCAGCAAATCGTTTACAGCAATTTATACCATCACTGATCCACCAGGACCAATGCGGCTTCATGCCGCAGAGATCTTCCCGCATGAACATATACAGACTTCACTCAGCACTGGAAAAGGCCACTACCCTCCCCTGGCCCTACTCGCAATAGACTTTGAAAAAGCATTTAATTCAGTATATTGGGAGGGAATCTGGGCAATCGTACATCGCATGGGATTCGGCACTTCGAGTTAGGGACGAGATAGGGTTGTCCCCTATCGGCCATGATTTTTTCACTAGCGATAGAACCCCTCGCCGAACTTTTAAGTGACACAGAGACGTGCAGCGGCTTTAGATGGTCAGATAGCTGGGAAGATACATTCTCGTTATATGCAGATGACCTGCTAATATATTTAAAAGACCTGATTAACTCCTGTACCGTCGTAACACACCTGCTAGGGAGGTATGGCGCGTTCAGCAGCCTACGAGTCAACTGGGCTAAATCCATACTCTTTCCGATAGGAGGGGTGGAAGACACAGTACCAGCTGACTGTCGTTACCGACTAGAGACAATGCAGTTCAGATATCTGGGCATACTAATCACAAGTGATCTTAATGACTACATTCCTAAGAATCTGCAGCCGGTTGTGGCAAGGTTCTCGGAGGATGTCTGTCATTGGACCTCCTTACCATTAATTTTGCTGGGAAGAGCAGCGCTTTTCAAAATGTGGGCCCTCGCGCGATTCTTGTATATATTGCAAAACGCCCCACTACACATACTGCAGTGCGAATTTCACAATATTGACTGACTTCTTAGGAAACTACTGTGGTCCTAGGGACACCCACGCATAGCGCTTACTACTCTCCAGAGTTCCATATGGGAGGGCGGGATTGGACTCCCCCTGCCTGCAAACCTATTACTGGGCCAGCCAGATGGCAGTTGTGAATGACATGTTGTATGGGGACACGTCATTGCCACACATTAGGATAGTAAACACTGATATCCCTCGGAAACCCCCCTTGGAACACCTCTACTGTGAGAGAGGTCACACAACCCCTCACCCCTTCCATGCTAAAACATATGTCGCTCATATGGGTTGAAACGCACAAACACATGGGATGGGATAAAAAACTGACCCCCATACAACTGTTGTGGGACAACAGAAATCTCCCAGAAGTAAACAAACTCCCTAGGTGGCCCAACTGGACGAAGCTAGGGATTTTGAAAATTGATGATGTTGTGAAGGAGCATAAAATAGTCCAATTTAAAACTCTGACATCCTGATTCTGTCTCCCATCCTATGAGCAATACCACTACACTCAGTTGTAGCATGCTCTGCAGGCTCACCTACCGGCCTTGACCAACATGCCTGAATATTCTCCAATGGAACGCAATATAGTCCCAGAACAAATTAAACGGAAGATAATATTGATCATGTACAATGCCATAACCGCTTTTGCCACAATGGAATTATCCAGTCTGAGGGTCAAATGGGAAAGGGACATGGGCGCTATACAATCGGAGGACTGGATCGCATCTCTGATGTACCCCAAGAAAATAGCCATCTCATCCAGGCTGAGGCTTATCCAATTGAAAATATTGCACCAGATATATTACCCCATTGGAAGAGTGCCACCTTTGGATAAGATCACAGATCCCCACTGACTGCGTTGCAGGTGCGAGGAATGCACTTTCTTCCACATCTTATGGGAGTGTGTTCACATCCAGGAGTACTGGCAGGCATGTTGTGACAAGTTGTCGCGAGTTATGGGTAGAATGAACCCCAGAGAGCCAAACTGTTGTTGTTGGGGGTGGAGGAAGATGGTGAACTGTTGCGATTTGACAAACTGTTTCTGTCAACCAATACAGCATTGATTAAAAGAAATACAGTGCAGCTATGGGGATCTGATGCAACATTGAGCAGTGGGCCACGGATGTGGACATATGCATTGCGATGGTGCACAGAGTGTACACTGCTATGGGGTGCCCTGGAAAGAAACAAAAAATCTGGCAGAGGTGTGAGGTTGCCCGTTAACCTGTCAATAAGCCCGACAGGAATACCTGATCTCCATCTTCAAGATGGAGCTGTAACTGTGTTTTTGAATACTGTGATAACAATTAACAGTGCTGATTTTCTTTGAGACCCATTTTGTGTTTGATTTCAGTAGTTAGCATCAATGGACTTTAATGGAACCCTTTGTTGATGTAATGTTTATTTGTATGTTAAAAACAATAATGTTATATTAAAAAACAAAAAACAAACAGGAAATCTCAGAACCAATATGTTGCTGAGCACAGTGCACAGAGCACAGTGCGGCAGCAGATATCAACTTACTCGCCTGCCTAACATAGAGATCGATCAACAGGCCACCATCCTAGCATCTTCGTAATGGTGGAATGCAGCATCGGACTTCATACATCTGCTCAGGGGGTCAAGAAACAGTGGTCTTGTTTTCCGGAGTGTCACTGCCACCTGCACTGGTGAAATTATTGTGTATGATCCACATATTCGTCACTTCTGGACTATAAAAAAACTATTAAAAAAAGTGATCTGCTGTTGTACAAAACCTTTAACTGGGCCGGATAAATACGCATGTTTCGGAGTCCCAACTGTCTGAATCTTGCTTTAGTAGGTACACATGTATTTCTCACCCTCTGGACAGCGGGTGTATAGCCCGGATCTAAAGCGATCTTTGAATTACCCTCTATTGCACAGCACCATCTCTAGAGAATTCCCTCTCTGAAACAAAGGATTCTGGCTATAACTGATCTGGGGTGCGACCCCAGGGGAGGGAGGTCGCGTCCGTGAAACTTTTAAAGTGATCATTAAGCCCTCTCCAGCATGAACCCATGCAATAGTTTCTCGGGCCAATTTCCGGGAGTAGCACATTTTCAATGTAGGCAGTCTGGTCCGAGCCCTCTGCGCCCTCTGGGAGCCCAAATACCCGAACATTTTTCCTGCGAGGTCTACCTTTGGCCTCCTCAGCCCACAGTACCAGGGTTCCATTCCGTGCCTCCAGAGCCTTGGTGAGCTCCCCGGTAGTGGTTGCTGTTTCTTTCAGCAATGATTCTGCAGTGGTGAGATTCTCTGCCAGGGATCGGACATCCTGCCGAAGTAGTTTTACATCTACCTTGACCTCATCGATCCTGTTTTCCAGTGATGTTCTAAGGGCAGCAATGGTATCAAGGACCTTATTCACCTGCGTGTTTGATACTGGTGGCATAGTGTCCGTCGGCTCAGTGGCCAACCTCTGTGGAGGATCCAGATGCTTGACTTTTCTCACAAAGGAATCCATTATCGATCCCTTGTTCCTATTTTTGGTGAGCGACATGTCAGGTAGGGTGGTCAGATGTGGGAACAGAATGCACTGCAATATCCTAAGGGTCTAGTCAGAGCAACTCAACCAAGAAGTGCAAGCGGTTTCGACTTTGCCGGTACAGACTCTCCAACAACTGGAACGCGCCTGTTGGCGCCCAGGGACAGCCAGCATGTATGGAATAAGCTCTCAGAAGGAGAGTGCTGAGGCTAGCTTCAAAGGTTTTTGCACCTCAGTGCTCAGTGATGCAGCAGGTAGGCCCAGCCAGCATGAGTGTGCACCGAAAATGCCTGCACGTTATGTCACAGCAGGGATATTGGCCAGAGTAACTGTAATGCAGCCATGGCAAAGGAGGTCCCCGAAAGTGTAGACCAGCCACTGGGGTGGATCAGTAGTGGGGAGCCCGAATAAGCGCAGGCAAATCTATCATAGACCGGGGCAAAGGGAGAGTTTTATTGTTGTCAAATATAGTCCTTAAGCGCCAGGTAGCAGCAGGGCAGACCTAGTGCAGGGCTTGAGAAAGCCTCTATGAAGTTGGTCGGGAAAAGGGGTCGACTTTGCACTCTAACTCCCCGCAACCACAGTCAGTGCACCACCCAACATGACCACCACCCACAAGCCAAGCCCAAAAACAGCACAGGATTCACTGTGATCGCAGTCCAGAGCATCAATGCAAGCATCCACCAGTCAGCTATTCAGCCAGTTGGAGCGCATTCAGGAGAGAGGGAAGTGCAGGCAGCAAGTAAGATTCCCAAATCCAGGGGCCCCCAGTTTATCGCAAATGTCACCTGCCAACAGCCCAGTCCACCTTGATGTGCGGAATGTGTATGCGCCGCCTCCAGCAGGTCGAGAATAAGGGGTCACTGCTGTTGTACTGCAGGTCGCCTGTGCAGCCAGCAGCTCAGACGCAGCCCAGGTGCAGCTCGCAGGCAGCTGGGGGAGCCTGGCGATATAATCGCAAAATATCCCCTCTACGCGTACCAGAGTCGGAGAGTGCAGTCCTCCAAAGTCAGGACGGCTGCCATTTTGGAGTTGCACGCTTCAAACTCCAATTATAATTTTCGGAGCCATCTCAGCTACGAATCTCACCGGGATTGCGCCATATGTGCAGGCGCCAGCTTCACACGTCAGGATATGTCCCCCGGATCAGCAGAGTTTTTGCCCAATGCTGCGGGCAGGATCTACATATAGGATCTCAGTAGGAGCCGCTGTGTCCTCACTGCATGAGCCCAGGCCAAGCCCCAAGTTCCCCTCCTATATAATACCTAAGGTGCTTGTCAGTCCAGAAGTGTCCAGATCAAAAGAAAGTCCACTGCCCAAAAGCCAACTCTTTCTGGCCCTACTACTAGTCAAAACAAATCTAAAGCCAGGGGAAAGACTCCCTTCTCCTTGTGAATCAGGGTTCTGCTTTGCTTTAGAGTTCTGTTAATCTTATTTTCAAATAGTCTTTAGCCACCTTCTGTACCAGGGCTTACAGTTCTTGGATACGGTCTTTGACTCTTCCCTTATCTTGTGGGAATTTTTTCCCAGGGCTCTTTCATATATTTTGTTTGATCCTTACATCCATATTGTTTTTTTGTGTACAACCTTGCCTGTTTTTCTGTTGGCTGGTATATCCCTTCCGGATCGTTATTATGTCCTTTTCTTAGCCTAGACTTGTGTTGCTCATACATTTGTTTATCCACTACTCTCCAATTAATCTCTTTTGAGGGTTGGGATCGTCTCCCACTCTTCCCAGGTTAGTATTATCAAATAATTAATATTCTCTTTCTCGGATTTACATATGACGTTCTTTTAATTTGTTAATGTTCAGATTTATCAGCTTTGTAGTGAGAGTGTCAACAGTTTGTCTGGCGCGTGTTTCTCTGCTCGTATAACGATTCCCTTTCGGCTTCCCGGTCCTCCCATTCTCCTCGTTACCTCTCTCTTTATAGGGTGTGGGGGCATCTCTGAGGCCTGTGGTCGCTCAGGACCTTCTGATGTGTACTGCTCGGCTTCTATCTCGGGTCTCTTCTTTGTTGACGTCTCTTCACCAGTTTCTCGCTTCCCTTTCGTGCTATGGTCCAGTGTCTCTCCAGGCAACCAATGCCATTGCGGATACCTCTGCGGGTTGGTGTGGGCCTTGTTGGTTGAGATCCCTGCCCACCACAAACTACTCATGGTTACGCCACCAACTGGCTCTGGGTTATTAGACCCTCGGTTTCTTGCAGATTTGTTTTGCTGTCTTCCCAGCATCTGATACTCTAGTAAAGTCATTCTGAATTTTGCAGGCTCTGCAGCTTTCTCCCCTGCTGCTGTATGATTCTCTTTCTCTCTCCCCTCAGTCTCCGTGTGTCGTCCTCCTTAAACGGCCTTGTCAGTGAAGTCGAGGTTTGTCCTTAGAGACAGCTTCTTTTTCGTTGATACTTATGATGCATGTTAACATTGTCTTCAGCCCAGTCTTGTTTTTTTTTTCCTGTTAAGCATCTCGGGCATTCCCATGTATGCCATCATGGGAGAGAGGCTAGGGAGTTCTTTAGATGAGCAGTAGACCTGTTCCCCCTAATGGGGTGTCTCGCCTAGTGAGGTCCTACTTGCAGAGCGGGGTCACCTCCCTAGCAACAGAGGAATGCCCCCCTTGGGGGGAAGGGACAAATTCCCTTGATTCGTTGTACTCCCCACAATACTGTGTTACGTAGCTTCCACCAGAGCAATGGTTTCTTCTGCACCATGGAACGCTGCTCCTTCAAAGCTGTTGCAGTCTGTTCCAGCAGAACAGTATATCGCCTTGTTTGGTGATGGAGACTTGCTACCAGTCTCATGATATACAAGCCTCTCTGTCAAGATTTGAGAAAGTTTCCTGTTTGGAGCGAGAATTGCATATTGTACAGTGCTAGCTTTAGGGAATCTTCCTAGCCAAATGAAGTTATTACAGAAGACCTTTCGCAATCTTCTCTGGTCCAGTTGACATAAGTGCCGAGAGAGGTAAGGGACCTAGGCACTTCTCCGTACCCAGAAGTTGGTACCTCGACAATGTTTGCCCTAGGTCCAAGTGGGGCTCCTTTTGGTATGTAATTTCTAAGGTGCTGGATGTTTTAGGCTTAAACGCCCTGCCAGTGGAACAAATCATTCATATCGTAATCAACCATTTTCTAACCTAAGGTTACAGTTGTGTGAATTTTAAACCGACTAACAGATTTGTTGATAACAGGGAAAATACATATTTCCATGCCTTTTTTTTCATTAACACCTTTCTCAAAAGCATAAGGCAGCCCCTTTTTGTGACTGAGCACCCCATGCCATATAGCTGAGTCTTCCAGCCAATAGCCAATGTTTCCTGGTCCAGAGCTGTTCCCAGAGCTCTGGTTAATAGGGAGACAAGAAATATAGGTTTCGAAGTAACGTGTTTGCATCAGGCATCTTTGTACTTGGAAGGAGTCCTGTACCTAGGTGTTATTCATTGTGGGGAGTGGCTGAAATTAGAAGGCATCCTTTGCCTCAAGACTTGCAGGGACCCTTCCATTTGGCAAATATAATCCCACAAATGGATGTGGTCACCAAAGACACTGTGCTAGCAGCTCTGAAAACAGGTTTATTATTAAATCACCAGACATGCTCAGAAAACTTTGCACAAGATGTGAAGTCAAAGCTGCTGTTCAAAAGCTACAGCTCTTCTTGGAAGAATGGCAAGAAATTAACAGCCTGCCATTTCTGCAAAGATCACCCATGCAACCTTCTGTTTCTGCCTCTGCTTCCTATGGGACTGCTCCATCTTCACGAAATATATCAGCTGCTGCTGCAAGAGCTGGTATGCTATTACTGCTTTTTCCCCATGAAAGATCAACATCTTGGACCCATACCGAGCCTTGAAGATGTGACCTTGTTCAAGATGGACCTTGTTCTAAAATCAGTCTTGGGGTGAGGATGAGGGGATTTTGGAGCCCACCCTATTATGTTGAACATGGTTAGCGAAGCCCAATCATGGTGCTGTGCCCCGTGACCTCAGTTCCACCCTTTTTTCTTAGCACTCTGATGCTGAGGGACCGCGCAACTATAGGTGTACTATCTGCCAAGTGGGGCAGGTTGTAGAGGGCGATGAAGAATCAGAGGAAGAAACATCCATCAGAAAAAACATTAACAAGAGAGGAAGTCATTTGATCTGTCAAATTCCTCTCTGGTCAGCACTCGGCCCTTCCCGCGTGCCTCATTTTTCTTGTGATCTTTCTCCCGCCTTCTCTTCAGTGCCATGCCATGTTTGCACTCTCCTCCATGTTCTGAGTTTTCTTCTCTCTCCTCCCTTCTAGTCAGCTTCCCCCACTTCCCTCTTTTCCTGCTCTGCTTTCCTCACCTCGCTTTTCTCCTCCTGTTCTGCAAGACAACACTTCTCTTCTCTCGCTCCACATTCTTTCTCTTAATTTCTTCTGCATGTTGCATTTGCCTGTTTCTGCTACTGTTTCACTTCCTACTTCATACTTTCTGATGGCCTCCCCTTCACTCTCTGAGCCTCCACATTAGGTGTGGGGACTGGCACAGTTTCCTAGTCTTCTGCTTGACAAACTTGGCCTTTCCTCAATTGAACATGCGCCTCTCCTCCAACCATGCAGTCTTCAAACTTTCACTAGGCATTCTGAAGAATTACCCCAGGAGCCAGAAATCTTGGAGTTAGGCAGCCCAAACATGGGTGCCATCTCCCTGGATCTCGGGCATCCTTGTCCAGTGCCCATCATTCCTCTTTTACGTGGGTAAGGCAGATCCAATAAATGCATATGCTGGCATCCCGACTAGCTCCATCCACTATCGCTGTCGATAGCAGCATTCTCATCTTGGGCCTGTGCACACTCAACACACCTTCCCTCATCACCACCTTCCTTCAAACCCCCAAACCTGCATTTTTCATACAAGCTATACTCCTACATCCCATCCCCTTTCGTCCATACTGTATGGACATCCCTCGCTAGGGATGGGAAACTGAACCTTTTTCACAAGAAAAATGGTATTCTCCTTTAAATTTAGATGTTTGTGGGAGCGCGGCCCTGGGAGCATGTGATCCCTTGACTCTGCCCACCGGCGCCACTCCTCAGTTCTCTTTTCCGCGTCAACGGAAGCAGACCTCTTTCATCTTAGGCTGTGGTTGAGGCCTTATCTTTTACTCGTAATACCACGCTACGACTTCTCCAGGGATAATTTTTTCTCCCTTTCTCTCCATATAGCCAATTTAATTCAGAGTCTAAGTACTCTGCCCTCTGGTGCCATACTCCTCCCCGACGAATGTAGATGGCGGCAGGATTCAGCAGGTGTGCAGCAGGATTCTGCAAGGGTTCCTTCCCCACATCGGATCCACACACGTTCTAGCTCTGGTTCCTTGGCGAGGACCACAACTGCTCGGCGTGCAATGTGCTCACCCCGCGCTCGCTGAAGAACTGCTTGGCCAGGTGGAGGGTGCTCTTTTCGATATCGCCAACGGCGCACATCAAGGAGCACATCAAGGAGTAAATCAGGAGGAAGACCAGGCCTACAGTAGTAGCCCTGTTCTCCTCTGCACCTCGCAAGGGGGACTCCTTCCCCTGGAAGCTTTGACGTGGGCGGGGCCTTCCAGGCCCTACAACCAGCATAGAGACCAGGGTGCTACGAGCTACTGGCCACACGGCTTAGGGGGTCTAAGGATCTTCCCGCAGCTGGGGGGCTGCAAGGCTCTGGTACCAGGGATCTCCCTGAGGGGCTTAGTTCTAACACCGGGCGTAAACCTGAGGGGCCACCTAAAGCCAGTTCCAGCACTACCGGGGACATGGCAGAGGGCACTGCGCCTCCCAGGCCCTTGCCTGAGGTGCAGGGACGGTCCGAGCCGTTGCAGTCAAGCAGGCACTCAGAGATTAATCGCAGTATGACAATTGTCACACAGCAAGCACATGGCGCGGTACCAGACGAAATGGCCTCGCGAACCAGACAGAATGGTGACTCATCCTGAACTTCTCCTTTCCAGTGTGCAAACATCGGAATGCCCACGAAGGTGAGATTAAACTACATAGGTCACTTGGTCCACCACATACCCAACTGTTTCCACGCAGGGGCAATACACAGACCCTGGCTATCTGAGACATGGGGCGGTGAGAGCTCAACAACAGGTGCAAATCCAGGGACCTGCACCCATGTAAGTAAGCTCCTCTCCAGAATTCGAGGCCAGGTTCTTCGCGAGGTTCCTCACACTCATGAGGTCGCCTCAGATGAGGACCATACTTAGGGGGGTCATCCAAGACGTGCTTCCTCGGGCACCCAGTCAACCACCTGCAGTGGTTCACCCACAAAAACCATTGCAGGTACAGGTTCCTGCAAAACCCCAGGCACAGATCGTCAAGGCGGCTCCTCCCCCTAGGCAGACGCAGTCTCCAACACTGCCCATAGCCACGCCACAACCACCCACAGCACCCTCCAGCACTCCACCAGCAGGCCCTGACCCTCAGGACACAGCGGCAGCGGGGGGCACAGATGATGATAAAGGTCAAGAAACCTCATCTTCAGCTAGGGCTTTCCATGAAAGACTGGCGGGTGTCGCGCAATACTTGGGAATCCTGCTGCACCCAGAAGCGGGGCTCTTGGTTGAGGTTCTTACCATCCGGTCAAATACGAAAACGGGCATCCCGTTACAGAAAGATGTTGAGTCATTGGCAAAGAAGGGCTTGGTAAAACCACACTCTCTACACAGCCTACAAGTAAGCACCTGGATGCAAAATATCAGCAGGCAGAGGGGAGATCCCCGCCTGCTGTCGGTGCACCCGCAGCCTCACTCTTCGGTTATAGCAACGGCCTCTATGCTAAGCCACAATCCTCCACGACTACACCTACTTTGGTCCTCTTTGGCAAGGAAGAAAAACTCCTAGAGGCCTATGGCAAAGAGATATACTCTAATGCTACACTACACTTGCGGCAAGCTAATGCAGACGCCATGCTAGCCACGGTAAACCAAAACCTATGGCAGGAGATTGCAGAGTTCCTTCCTGAGCTTCCGGCCTACAGGCAGGCGAGATTCAAGGCAGGCTTGGCAGAGGCTAAAATAGTAGCCCAGGACATTATGGAGTTGACCGTGGCACATATAGACACTGCAGCCAGGGCTATTTGTGTTGCCAATGACATGAGGACGACAGCTTGGCTTAAGGCAGCTGACATGCAGGAATGCATTCTTGACTTGCGTTCAAGTTGTTTTATTGAACTACAGACAAGGAGTTTGATGCAAAGAAAAACTGCTCCCAAACTGCTATGTCCATGTCAATCAAACGAAGTCTGCGCCCAAGACCTATAGCCAGAATCGCCCACGATCTGACAGAGGTGTACCTTCAGTGGCTTCAGGGGCTTTCAGGAGTGCTGTTCTAGGCAGGACAGGACAGGTCTCCCAGCCAGCACTGATGCAAGCAGCACAAATCATCACACGGGTTTCTTCCAGTCCCCCTCCCAGGCACCAGCCTCAGAAGGAAAGAAACTGTGATGGTGCCATCCAGATCCACAGTTCTCAGGTGGGATGCAGGCTTGCCCTTCACATTCATTCCTGGCGGGCAAGGTTCACGGACGCATGGATTATCGGGGTGGTTTCCTCTGGATTTTGCCTGCCGCATACCTCCATTTCCTCTTCACCCCCACAAATTGGGACAGCAACTGTTCTGGTGAAGATATGCTCGTCATGGCGAGTCAGGCTGTGGAAGGGGTTCCAGCCTCACAGCGAGACATGGGCTTCTATTCCTGTATCTTTGCCATACAGAAAAAGAACCAGGATGGCTTGAGAGTTGTGCTAGACCTTTCATCCTTGAACCTAGCCCTACCCCTTCAGAAGTTCAAGATGGTTATGCCAGCACTCATTGCGAAGACACTGTGTGGGGGAGACTAGATATGCTCCCTGGATCTGAAAGATGCTTACCTGCACGTCACGATTTGGCAGCCGCATTGTTCCTTCCTCCGGTTCAGGATCATGGACTTTCATTTCCAATTCACGGTCCTTCCATTTGGCCTCAATTTGGCCCCGATTTACACCGTTAATGAATGCTGTAGCAGCCTTGCTCAGGGTGGAGGGCCACCACCTTTATCCATACCTTGACGACTGGCTCGTACTGGTGGAGTCGCCTGAGGGAGTCCAGCGCACAGCTTACACACTTATGCACATGCTATATGATGTAAGGTTCTCTATCAACCTCAAGACGCACTGACTTCTCACGCAGTCCATAACATTCCTGGTGCTGATTTGGGATATGAGGGTGGAGAGGATCTACCCCCCCTCGGAGGACATGATCACAGCAATCAAGAAGGCCACAGGGCATTTTCTCAGCAGACCAGTAATCTCGGCATGCTGGTACCAGCACCTGCTCAGAATAATGATGGCTTGTCTCTTGGCTGTGCCACACACAAGACTCAAAATGAGGAGGTTGCAGCTACATTTCTCAGCCTCTTGGAACCAGGAAACGGGCTTGCAAGCGGCTCTAGTCAGCATATCACAGCATACCACAGCACCTTCACCAGGACCTTTTGTGGTAGAGTGCAGAGGTCAACCTGTTAGTGGGCAGGGCGTTCAGGCAGCCGCTACCAGTGATCACCATTACCACAGACTGGAACACTTCAACTGTCACGAGATGATGGCCATCTGGCTTGCTCGCAAAGCGTTCTCTCCCTTGTCAGCAACAAGTCAGTTTGCATTCATACAGACAGCTTCCCATCACAAGCCGGGAGGTACCAGGTCTCCTCCGCTCTGGAGCCTGTTTATCGACAAATGTGAGTGGGCACTGTCGAACAAAATTTACTTATCAGCAGTCCACCTCCCGGGGGAATCCAACTTGGAGGCAGACAGACTCAGCAGGCTGGGGGTTGACAACTAAGAGTGGCAGTTGAACGAGGATATCCTGAGTGAGCTCTTCATCAGGTGGTGCCACCCTAAAGTAGACCTATTTGCCACCCCGAGGAATAGGAGATGCCACCATCAGAGGATCCCTAGGGGAGGCGCTGCAGATTCAGTGGAACGACATGTTGGCATACGTTCCCCCCCCCCACTCTGTTGTTTCACAGGGTTACCTGCAAAGTCAAGGAGTCACTAATGCTTCGTCTCATCTTGATAGCGCTGTTGGTGGCCAGCCAGACCATAGTTCTCAGAACTCCTCTGACGGTCGTATCAATCTCTGGTCCCCCTTCCATTGGGACCATCCCCACTACTATCCCAGCAGGGAGGTACAGTTGTTCACCCCATTACGCAGATGTTTGCCCTTGCAGCGTGGTTCCCAAACATGTCACCCTGAAACATCTGCACTTGTCACAGGACAATTTAGCTATCATTCAGGGGGCAAGAAGCAACTCCATAAGGAATCCGTACAGAAGCAAATGGACCAGGTTCTGTCACTAGGCCAAGGCAAACAAGATAGATCCTCTAGCATGCACATTAGATGATGTGTTCTCTTTCGGTTTATAGTGATAAAATCGAAAACAAAAAAGTCGAATGTCAAAATGTCGGGAAAAAAAATGTCGAAAAAAAGTCGAATTTTTGGTAATGACGTTTTTTATTCGAAATGGTTCCCCCCGAACCCCTCTTCTTTTTTTGTTTTACCCATTTTTTTTTAATCCCGGACCCCAAAATAAATATATAATCAAAAAAGAGGGAATTCAACTTTTTTTTTCGACATTTATTTTTCAACATTATTGTCATTTGACTTTTTTTTTCGACATTTTGACTGACCACCGTCTCTTTCTGCGCATCTGGCTCTTTCCGGTGTGCAGGTAGACACCTGTTGTACTTATCTGGCGGCCATAGGGGCTTACAATAATTCCGGAGATAACATCTCCTCCTCCAATCCGATGGTCAAGAAGCATTTGACGGGCCTGACCAGATTGTATCCCACAGTCAAGTGCCCACATCTGGTTGAGACCTTAACGTGGTGCTGGGCACACTGGCCCACAAGCCTTTAGAGCCCATGGCGTCAGCAGATATCAGGCTGGTTGCTATAAAGACTGCTCTACTGGTTGGCCTTACCTCCGCATGCAGGATCAGTAGGATACAGGCGCTAGTGGCTTCATAGCCGTATACCACATTTCACTGAGACAAGTTGGCGCTAAGGACGCTACCTTCATTTCTCCCAAAGGTTGTGTCATCTTTTCACCTAAATGAGAAGATAGTTCTTCCGACATTCTTTGCAGATCGAAAGGACTAGGCACAGAAAGTGTTTTACTGTCTGGATGTGAAGACGTGTATTAAGATTTTACGTGGACAGGATGAAGAGCTTCCGTAAATCGGGTGCCATGTTCATCACTTTTGGCGGACCAAAACCAGGTTGTCAAGCATCCAAGGCTTAAATAGCTAGGTCGATGGTGATGGCCATCAAGGAAGCGTACAAGGGAAAGCACATGTCTTTGCCAGCAAACATGCATGCCCGCACCATCAGAGCGAAGGCCACGGCTGTGGCCTTCCAAAGACAAGTTCTATGGAAGACGATCATCACGGCGGCTGTTTGGGCTTCTCCATCGGCCTTTTGCAAACACTACTTCTTGGATGTCAGTGCCAGATCTTATGCAGCATTTGGCCAGGCAGTTTTGAAAAACTTGTTTTCTTAGAGGGACAACCCCCCTCCCCAGGGCTGCATTCACTTGTAATCGCTCAGTAATTATGTTACTCACCGTAGTGACTAATGTACTCCTAGTACCTTTTCCTCGCACATAATAAACCTGTGTCGTTAGGTAATTGTAATATAGCTGATGCATCAAAGGGGACTGAGGAGTGACGCTGGTGGTCGGAGCCAGGGGAGCGTATGCTCCCAGAGCCGCGCCCCCCTCGCATCTAAATTTAAAGGGAAAGAACATTTTTCTGGTGAAAGTTTCCTTTTGCCGTCCCTAGTGAAGGACGCCCATACAGTAGATGGGAAAGGGGACTAAGGATTAGGAGTATGTTAGTCACTACGGTGAGTAACATATTTATTTTTAGTCGCAGACATTGGAGGATAGGGATATCCCCTACACATGTTTCCTCTTCATAGTTCACATGGACAACACCACCATTCATATCAACCAAATAGGTTTTTGGATCTTTCAAACCAGTGCAGCGAGGACACACTTTGGTTTTGGGTCATCGTCAACACTGTGACATTAACAGCTTTGTACCCTATTGGCAGTCTGAACTGTCTGGTTGCGTCTGCTCTCCGATTTCTGAATTGGGAGCTTGTAGAAGAGATCTTCAACATGTATCAGCTTCCACAGATGAATCAGTTTTCTTCCAGTTCAAACAGGAAGTGTGAGAATCTCTAGTGCGTTCCCATTATCGTGCTTTTGAGGGGAGAAGCCGTAGCGGTTCTCAGTATTATATTTGTTGTACATGTTTTCTCCGTTCCCACAGATTCTTTTGATGCTGAGGAAGTTGAAGCATATTGCAAAAACAATGATGTTGACAAATGTGACTGGGGTATGAAGGACCTGGTAACTGGTCATGCTGGATATACTACTTTGCCCACCCTGGTAGGTAGTCTGTTGACGGCAACCCCAATGCTAGCACAGTGATCCTACATGCCATTATAAGAACATCTATTCTGCAAGGCAGATATGGTTGTCAAAGCAAAGAAGACTATATTTTTGTCAGAAAATGATAGTACTTTTATTTCAGATGGTTGGCCAGGGAAGCTATAGGAAGAAGGAACCTGGTGTTCTTGGGGGGGAGGGATCAGCAATCTTAGAGACTTCCTTTTCCCAGTAATCATTTCCCTCTGATGTGTGGCTAGTAAAAGGAACGTGCTTGAGGGTGAATCACAAAGGCCTCTTCAAAGCAGATTGCAAGTACCCAGAAAAAAGTCCTCCTTGGTCTATTGGAGAAAAACAGCAATGGGAATGGGATTAGGGCTTCATGGGTGTGAGATTGTGTGTTCAGGGAGGAATTCCAGTTGTCCTTTGAAGCTTGAGAACCTCAACTAAGACCAAACTAAAGCGGATGTAATTTTTGATTTTGTCCCAATCATTCTTTCCCCCGTGACTGTTTATAGCTATTACTTTCTAGAGGTTATCAGTGTTGTAGCGTAGCAGAATGTCACATGTATATCTTATATAAGCAGGATCTGAACAGCTTGCAAGCTCAAGCAGGCCCATTCAATAATGTTTTTGCTTAACAAGTGTAAATTGCTTACAACTAAACTACTATGTTGTGTTCAACATGTTACACACACGTGTACAGATGTGACTAGCTGTGAAAATGGCTGTGAACAAGCCTTGGCCTGTAAAGTGACATTACCCTGCATTATTAAGTAAAACTCACTTGAGATTTTTTCTAAATTTAATAGTGGATGGTGAATATGCCAGTATTCTGAAAGGGGTTCATGTCGGTTGTGCCCAAACATGACCACACTGCATGTGCCATTCTCCAGCATGGGGCCTGGCATGGATTCACATGGTCTTGAATGTGCCCCGTCGTCAGGCTGGGAATCCTCGGTAAAGAAAAAATCAGTTTCAGTTTCGTTTCTGAACTGTCTTTCTACTAATAACCAACCACTGGTCTTTGGGTCATACTGCCCCCAGCCAATGACTGCCCTCTACCTAAGCCCCTCCTCTGGCAGCCATCTTCAGATTTTTTACTGCACCTTCAAGTGTTGGGCGTCCTTGTGCTGTAGCTCTCGAGCTTTAACTGCGTTTTGCGTTTTTTCGAAGAGTTTACTCTTATATATTCGGTCAATCGAGCCCCAAGCACTACCGATTCTATGTCCGATCAACGGGGGCCTGTTTTCAGAACTTTCAATGCCCCTCAAGGGCATCGTTTCATCGAGTTTCCACTTCTAAAAGGATTCCAGAAGATCTTTGAGGCCTACCCCGCGTGGACATGGCCCAGGACAAAGGAAGCATGACGCCTGTTGGATCCAGGAGCTGCCCTGGATGCGGACTACAGAACGTCTTTAAGGAGGATGAGCAGTCTCAGTGCCTCTACTGCCTTCACAACTACAAATCGCACGTGGAGAAGGACTGTGCGTTTTGTAAGAACATGTCCGAACGGACAATGAAGGATCGTCGTACTCCACTCACCAACTGGCTGGAGGGGAAGAGCCCAGCCGCAGGTGAGCAGCAGAAAAAGTCAGAGCAGTCTTGTAAGACCTTTGAGGGTGCTCTGGCGACGGGGGCCCAACAAAAACCAAAGCACTGCGAGTCCGCGGGCACCGGGAGCGCCAATAGGCAGGGCGCATTATCACCGACGCCATCAACAACGAGCCAACGCTCTGGCTCAGTGAAGAGGAAGTCGGAGAACCAGCTCCTCGGGCCTCTTCTCCTCTCCCCCACCCCCCCCCCACCCCCCCGACGAAATTGGCTTCTCCTACGCCATGATCGCCAGGGCATCTGAGCTTTTCCAGCTCTGCCCTGAAGCTTCCTCTACCAATGACGGGAGGCCAAGAGGAAGACTGGCGCTCCTGAAGAACCTGTCCACGGGTTAAGAGAGACCGGTACGAGAAGTAGTACCGGGTCCTGGACTCCACCCCTATGTGCCTCAGAGCACAGCCGTCCCTGTATTCAGTGGTCTCCGCGGCAGCGAAAGAAGAAATCAGCAGGGGCGACGGCCTCAACTTCCACTTCCCCCCCCAGACGGCGAGGGGAAGAAGCTGGACGCCATGGGACGATGGGTCATCTCGTCAGCGGCGACGAGGATTAAAGTGGCCAACGCCCTCGCTATCGTGGCACGCTACGACAGGGAGCTGTGGTTCAAGATCGCTCCCCTCCTTGACGTTTTCCCGGACAACAAGAGGGCTAAGGCCCTGGAAATCCTACAGGAAGGCAAGGTGGCTTCAGACCATGCTATAACGGTGGCCACGGACATCACTGACACAGGCTTTTGCCAGATGGGCAACAGTGTTTGCCTTCGCTGGCGTGGTTGGCTCAAGGCCACCGATTTCCGCCAGGACGTGCAGACCACGGTTCTGGACATGCCCTTCGACAGGAACAACCTGTTCGGCAAGACAGTGGATGAGTCACTGCAGGCCATCGAGGCGGACACCGAGACGCCTCGGGCCTTGGGTGTTATTCAACAACGATGGCCGTCCTTTTGGAACTCTGGAGGCAAGCAAGGTGCCTCCAAAGGATTCTGTGGCGGTTCCTCATCATACCACCAATCAGCCTGCTCCTCGTCACAGGAAGCCTATAGAGGACGCAGCAAGACCGGGGGATCCCGTCGTCGCCATGGAGGCCAAGGCCCGGAAGGAAATCCACATCCCACTACTACTTCTGGAGGTACGAGTGATGTTAAGAAAGGGAGCCATAGAACTTGTCTCAAAGAGGCTCCGGTGCTCCGGAGTTTACTCGCGGTACTTCCTCGTCCGGAAGAAGACCGGCGGTTGGCTACCCATCCAGGACCTTCGTCATCTAAACAAGTACATCAAGTCTCAGAAATTCCGGATGGTCACCCTCCAGCACGTGCTGGGGCAGCTGGAGGAAGACAACTTCCTATCAGCGCTGGACTTGGAGGATGCCTACTTCCACATCCTCATTCTAAAAGGACATTGAAAATTCCTACGATTTATGGTCCAAGGGCGACACTATCAGTTCAAGGCCCTTCCCTTCGGATTGAAGTGGGCGCCTAGGGTGTTCACCGAGTGCCTAGCACCAGTGAAGGCGCGGCTGCGCCTGCAGGGGATCCACATCCACCCCTACCTGTACAATTGGCTCATTGAGCAAAGTCAAGGGAACTCGCCGTCGATCACACAGCGAAGACCGTACAACTGCTCACGGATCTGGGATTCTCGATCAACTTCGCGAAATCCCACTTGGTACCGTCGCAATACGCCCTGTTCCTGGGAGTCAGACTCGACACAGTGGTGCGATTGGCTGCGCCGTCAGAGGAAAGGACGAAAGCCATCCTGGACAAGGTACAACGGCTGTTGACAATGGATGCGGCCAGGGTGAGATCCATGAAGTCCCTACTCGGCATGATGTCCTCGTGCATCTACCTCGTGCGACTGCAGGCTGCGGATGCGACCACTGCAGGAGTTTCTCAACGCCCTTTGGATGCAAGCGGCAGGCAGCTTCAAAGACAGGATCTCACTCAACAAGACTTTCCGCCAAGTGATCCGGTGATGGAGCACCCGCGCGCATCTGCTGGTTGGCATGGACTAGGTGATTGCGGCTATTCCGTGCGAGAGGTATGCCGATTACACCCACGAAATGTGAACTAATTACACTGCTACGAGTCTGGCATGTATGTACCACTATTGAATTCACTTGGCTCGAAGCATCTAAGCCTGATGGGAAAGGCTTGTTCGATCAATCCTCAAGATAACACAGAGCTCTCTGCAGATAAGTGATATAATTATCTGACGTATTAACCGGTTGGAGGACTAAGTGATTCCCTCTACCCGTATACAGAATTTTTATTTTATTTTATTTTTTATTTTTTACATTTGTAAAGCGCACTACAGCCCCAAGGCATTGAGGCGCTGTTTACATGAAAGTGTACGTAGTCATGTGTACATTAGGACATGCGGTTACTTGGTTACAACATATGTGCTAGGTTACAGAGTACAGATGGGAATGCGGCGCCTGTCTTTTAGACAAACAGGCTAGTTTTAATGGCCTTGCGGAAAGCTAGGTGAGAGTCGATTACCCTAAGGTGTGAAGGTAGTGCGTTCCAGTGGGTGGCAGCGATGGCTGGGAAGCTGGAGCCCCCTGCACGCACTCTGCAGGTTTTGGGCTTGGTGATCAAGTTGGTGTAGGCTAGCCTGGATGGCTTTGTGGAAGTGGGGAAGGCGATGCGCTGGGCGAGGTAGGGGGGTGCCAGATCATGGAGGCATTTGTGAGTGATGGAGAGGATTTTAAAGATGATTCTTTGTTTGACAGGAAGCCAGTGAACCTGTCTCCTTAGGTCTGATATGTGGTCCTTTTTTGGGAATCCCGTGGCAGCCCTAAGGGCATTGTTCTGGACAAGTTGGAGTTTGGCGATGTTTTTGCTGGAGGTGCCTCCGAGGAGAGCATTACAGTAGTCCAGTCTTGAGCCGATAGTGGCTCTAGCGATGGTAAGGCAGTTCTGTGTCGTTAGGAAGGGTCTTACTGCGTTGAGCAGTTTTGAGTAGTATGCTGAAGAGGCAGCAATGGCGTTAACCTGTCTATTCATGGTGAGAGTCAAGGTAGACACCCAGAGTTTTTACTGTATGGGACACAGCGATGGGTATATTATCGATGGTGAAGGAGCAATATTTCTTGTTGAGGTTGCCCAGGATGGTAGGTGACCCAACGAGCAGAAGCTCGGTTTTGTCACTGTTTAGGCATAGCCAATTTTCAGCCATCCAGGCTTGGATAGTACAGTAGATGGAGTTGAGGGATATCCTATCTGCCTCATAGTCACCTGTGAGGGGGATGAGCACCTGGGTGTCATCAGCGTAGTTAGTATATGAGATACCCAGGGTGTCAAGAAGGTTGAAAAGGGGCCTAGTAAATAGGTTGTAGAGGGTGGGCGCAATGCAGGAGCCCTGAGGAACCCCACATTTGATCTGACTAGGGGAGGAGCATGCTGAGTCTGAGAAGACTTTCATGGCCCTATCCTGTAGAAAGGAGGTGATCCAAGCACATGCTTTAGGGGAGAAGTTAGCTGCGATGGAGAGGTGATGGCAAAGAGTATTATGGTCCACGAGGTCAAACGCGGCCGATAGATCAAGAAGCAGAAGGAGCGCTGGTTTACCAGCGTCTCTGATGTCGTCCATTTGATTTTTTAAATCGAGGAGGGCGGTTTCGGTGCCGTGTCGTGGCCTGAAGCCTGATTGCCGAAGGGCCAGAAGGTGGTGATCCTCGAGGAATTTCTGGACTTGCAGGTAGGCTGCTTTGTCCAGAATTTTAAGCAGGAAGGGGACGGTGGTAATGGGCCTGTAGTTCCCTGGTGCCGCGGGGTCGAGGGAGGGCTTCTTGAGGAGCGGTCGTACCCAAGCCTCCTTGAGGTCAGATGGGACGTGGCCAGACTGGAAGGAGGCATTGATGAATGCTGTCAGGAAGGGTGCGAGTGTCGCGCCGCAGTCCTTGATGAGCTGAGAGGGGCAGGCGTCGCCCTTACAGTTAGATGGTTTAATGGTTTTTAGGAGGGAAATTACTTCGGATTCCGTTACGTCCTTGAAGTTGAATACAGGGGAGGGTTTGATTTTGGTCTCTTTGTTCTGTTTGCTATTCTGAGTGGCAATTAGGAGAGTAAGGGCCTTTTGGTGAGCTTGGATTTTTGTTTGTAGGGTGTTTAGTTTGTTGAGCATGGCAGATTGGATGTCGTTGCACCATTTCTCATCCTTCAGGAGGGTGGGTGGCGGGGTGGAAGGGGTTTCCAGCTCCCTGAAAATGGTGAAGATTTCCCTTGTGCCGGATTTGGCGTTGGCTATCCTAGTGTTAAAAGCGTTTGCTTTAGCATGGACTATGCTTAGTTTATAGTCTTTGGAGATGGTCTTGAAAGCTAGTTTGGTTGCATCATTGGGGTTGGCTTTCCAGGCTGCGAGGGTGGCTCGTTTCTTAGTACGCATTTGGAGCAGATCCTGGGTGAACCAGACATTGGTGTGCTTGGATTTCTTAGCTTTCCTGAGAGTGAGGGGGGCAATAGCGTCAACTGCTTGAGTGATTGCTAGCTTGAAGGATCTGGCAAGGGTTTCTGGGTCCTGCGAGAAAGGGGCCTGGAGTGCGGGCACTTTCAGGAGTGGGGTAATGTTCTCCGCTGTGAGTTGACGGGAGCTTCTGGAGAGCCCTGGGGGGAGAGGGATAGTGGGCAGGGGGGGCTCCTTGGAGGTATCGATGTTGAATTGGATGTAGTGATGGTCGGACCACGGTATGGGTGAGTTCTCAGTAATAAGTACTGGGCAGTTGTGGTGGCTGATCCAATCCAGTGAGCGTCCTTTGGAGTGGGTGGGAAGGGCGATGGCTTGCGCGAATCCTAAGGTGGATAAGGCTTTTTCCAAGGTGGCTGCGTGGGCGTCTTTGGGATCATTAAGGCCAAGATTAAGGTCACCTGCGAGTAGGACTTTGGATGTCTTTTTCAAGTTGCTGGAGAGGGCGTGAATGAGGGAATCATGGAATTCAGTGATAGGCCCCGGGGGGCGATAGACGATGTGGAGGGCCAAAGTCATGTTAGGGGAGAGATTGATTTTGAGTGGGAGGTGGTCGCAGTTGTGGCCAAGGTTGCCTTCTGTTCTTCTGATAGCAAGGCTTTCTTTGGCGATGAGAGCTACTCCGCCGCCCCTAGTGAGGGGTCTATCTTGTCCTTGGATAGTATAGCCGTCAGGGATGGCAAGGGCGAGGGCTGGGCCCGAGGTTTCATTCAGCCAGGTTTCAGTGATAATGAGGAGGTCTGTCTTGTTTTTGAGTATGAGGTCATGGATATCCAGGGCATGGGCTGGGATGGATCGGGCATTGACCAGGCCACATTTCAGAGAAGTGGTAAGTACAGGTCCATGTACAGGCTTGGGGGTATCATGCACAGTGCTAACAGTGTGCGCAACAGGCGCAAGCAGTTTGGTAGCAGTGGGGGCATAAGGCACATCAATAACAGTATTAGGCACATCAATAACAGTGTGCGCATCAGGCGCAAGCAGTTTGGTAGCAGTGGGGGCATAAGGCACATCAATAACAGTGTGCGCATCAGGCGCAGGCAATATGGTAGCAGTGGGGGCATAAGGCACATCAATAACAGTGTGCGCATCAGGCGCACGCAGTTTAGTAGCATCAGGCACATCAATAACAGTATTAGGCACATCAATAACAGTGTGCGCATCAGGCGCAAGCAGTTTGGTAATAGTGGGGGCATCAGGCATATCAATGTCAGTAGGCGTACAGACATCAGCTAGCACTTGCTCTGTGAGTATGGTAGAGACAAGAGGCGGTGTGTGGCCAGCCTGGAGTGGGTTATGTGCATTGGTGGGGGTGGCGACTGCTAGTGGCGTTGTTACTGGAGGGCGTTGTGGTGCTGCGGTGGCCGCAGGAGGCATGTGACGGAGGGCAGATGGGCGGCGTATGGTTGCCTGGATCGGCCGATGTTGCGCAGAGCAGAATGTTCTCCCCCCCAGGCGTTTGTTCCGCGTGTGGAGGTGCGGAGTGAGGGAAGTTGGAGGGGCCAGGGCTGTGCGCGATCTTAATCGTGCGTTCCTAGCAGAGGGTAGGGGTGGCATCAGGTGGTGAATCAAAGTGATGAGGCTCATGCTTGCAGCCTTACCTTTGGTGATGTGGCCAGCCGCGCCGACGAGCGCCGTCGAGCAGCGGAGAGCTGCAGAGAGGGGGGAAGGCCTTTTCCCTTGGCCTTCTCCCGGCGGCTTCGCCTGTCGGCCTCCTCCCACTCCCTTTAAAGCAGGAGGGGCGGGGCTAGCAGGCTGTGTGCACCAGTGAGAGGCCTGGCTGAGGATGCTGGTTTTCGCGGGCGTTTCGTCCGTATTCCCGGGCTGGGCCATGTTGATGTCGGTTGCCTGGGCAACCAGAGCAACCATCTTGCTGCCGGGCCCACACACGCACCACGTGTGCTGGGCGGGTAATGGCCGTATACGGGGAGCGGATGAGGGCTTCCGATGCTGTTTCTGGATCGCTGCCAGTCTCCCTCGCAGCGGAGCTGCAGAGAGGGGGGAAGGCCTTTTCCCTTGGCCTTCTCCCGGCGGCTTCGCCTGTCGGCCTCCTCCCACTCCCTTTAAAGCAGGAGGGGCGGGGCTAGCAGGCTGTGTGCACCAGTGAGAGGCCTGGCTGAGGATGCTGGTTTTCGCGGGCGTTTCGTCCGTATTCCCGGGCTGGGCCATGTTGATGTCGGTTGCCTGGGCAACCAGAGCAACCATCTTGCTGCCGGGCCCACACACGCACCACGTGTGCTGGGCGGGTAATGGCCGTATACGGGGAGCGGATGAGGGCTTCCGATGCTGTTTCTGGATCGCTGCCAGTCTCCCTCGCAGCGGAGCTGCAGAGAGGGGGGAAGGCCTTTTCCCTTGGCCTTCTCCCGGCGGCTTCGCCTGTCGGCCTCCTCCCACTCCCTTTAAAGCAGGAGGGGCGGGGCTAGCAGGCTGTGTGCACCAGTGAGAGGCCTGGCTGAGGATGCTGGTTTTCGCGGGCGTTTCGTCCGTATTCCCGGGCTGGGCCATGTTGATGTCGGTTGCCTGGGCAACCAGAGCAACCATCTTGCTGCCGGGCCCACACACGCACCACGTGTGCTGGGCGGGTAATGGCCGTATACGGGGAGCGGATGAGGGCTTCCGATGCTGTTTCTGGATCGCTGCCAGTCTCCCTCGCAGCGGAGCTGCAGAGAGGGGGGAAGGCCTTTTCCCTTGGCCTTCTCCCGGCGGCTTCGCCTGTCGGCCTCCTCCCACTCCCTTTAAAGCAGGAGGGGCGGGGCTAGCAGGCTGTGTGCACCAGTGAGAGGCCTGGCTGAGGATGCTGGTTTTCGCGGGCGTTTCGTCCGTATTCCCGGGCTGGGCCATGTTGATGTCGGTTGCCTGGGCAACCAGAGCAACCATCTTGCTGCCGGGCCCACACACGGACCACGTGTGCTGGGCGGGTAATGGCCGTATACGGGGAGCGGATGAGGGCTTCCGATGCTGTTTCTGGATCGCTGCCAGTCTCCCTCGCAGCGGAGCTGCAGAGAGGGGGGAAGGCCTTTTCCCTTGGCCTTCTCCCGGCGGCTTCGCCTGTCGGCCTCCTCCCACTCCCTTTAAAGCAGGAGGGGCGGGGCTAGCAGGCTGTGTGCACCAGTGAGAGGCCTGGCTGAGGATGCTGGTTTTCGCGGATCTTTTCGTCCGTATTCCCGGGCTGGGCCATGTTGATGTCGGTTGCCTGGGCAACCAGAGCAACCATCTTGCTGCCGGGCCCACACACGGACCACGTGTGCTGGGCGGGTAATGGCCGTATACGGGGAGCGGATGAGGGCTTCCGATGCTGTTTCTGGATCGCTGCCAGTCTCCCTCGCAGCGGAGCTGCAGAGAGGGGGGAAGGCCTTTTCCCTTGGCCTTCTCCCGGCGGCTTCGCCTGTCGGCCTCCTCCCACTCCCTTTAAAGCAGGAGGGGCGGGGCTAGCAGGCTGTGTGCACCAGTGAGAGGCCTGGCTGAGGATGCTGGTTTTCGCGGATCTTTTCGTCCGTATTCCCGGGCTGGGCCATGTTGATGTCGGTTGCCTGGGCAACCAGAGCAACCATCTTGCTGCCGGGCCCACACACGGACCACGTGTGCTGGGCGGGTAATGGCCGTATACGGGGAGCGGATGAGGGCTTCCGATGCTGTTTCTGGATCGCTGCCAGTCTCCCTCGCAGCGGAGCTGCAGAGAGGGGGGAAGGCCTTTTCCCTTGGCCTTCTCCCGGCGGCTTCGCCTGTCGGCCTCCTCCCACTCCCTTTAAAGCAGGAGGGGCGGGGCTAGCAGGCTGTGTGCACCAGTGAGAGGCCTGGCTGAGGATGCTGGTTTTCGCGGATCTTTTCGTCCGTATTCCCGGGCTGGGCCATGTTGATGTCGGTTGCCTGGGCAACCAGAGCAACCATCTTGCTGCCGGGCCCACACACGGACCACGTGTGCTGGGCGGGTAATGGCCGTATACGGGGAGCGGATGAGGGCTTCCGATGCTGTTTCTGGATCGCTGCCAGTCTCCCTCGCAGCGGAGCTGCAGAGAGGGGGGAAGGCCTTTTCCCTTGGCCTTCTCCCGGCGGCTTCGCCTGTCGGCCTCCTCCCACTCCCTTTAAAGCAGGAGGGGCGGGGCTAGCAGGCTGTGTGCACCAGTGAGAGGCCTGGCTGAGGATGCTGGTTTTCGCGGGCGTTTCGTCCGTATTCCCGGGCTGGGCCATGTTGATGTCGGTTGCCTGGGCAACCAGAGCAACCATCTTGCTGCCGGGCCCACACACGGACCACGTGTGCTGGGCGGGTAATGGCCGTATACGGGGAGCGGATGAGGGCTTCCGATGCTGTTTCTGGATCGCTGCCAGTCTCCCTCGCAGCGGAGCTGCAGAGAGGGGGGAAGGCCTTTTCCCTTGGCCTTCTCCCGGCGGCTTCGCCTGTCGGCCTCCTCCCACTCCCTTTAAAGCAGGAGGGGCGGGGCTAGCAGGCTGTGTGCACCAGTGAGAGGCCTGGCTGAGGATGCTGGTTTTCGCGGATCTTTTCGTCCGTATTCCCGGGCTGGGCCATGTTGATGTCGGTTGCCTGGGCAACCAGAGCAACCATCTTGCTGCCGGGCCCACACACGGACCACGTGTGCTGGGCGGGTAATGGCCGTATACGGGGAGCGGATGAGGGCTTCCGATGCTGTTTCTGGATCGCTGCCAGTCTCCCTCGCAGCGGAGCTGCAGAGAGGGGGGAAGGCCTTTTCCCTTGGCCTTCTCCCGGCGGCTTCGCCTGTCGGCCTCCTCCCACTCCCTTTAAAGCAGGAGGGGCGGGGCTAGCAGGCTGTGTGCACCAGTGAGAGGCCTGGCTGAGGATGCTGGTTTTCGCGGATCTTTTCGTCCGTATTCCCGGGCTGGGCCATGTTGATGTCGGTTGCCTGGGCAACCAGAGCAACCATCTTGCTGCCGGGCCCACACACGGACCACGTGTGCTGGGCGGGTAATGGCCGTATACGGGGAGCGGATGAGGGCTTCCGATGCTGTTTCTGGATCGCTGCCAGTCTCCCTCGCAGCGGAGCTGCAGAGAGGGGGGAAGGCCTTTTCCCTTGGCCTTCTCCCGGCGGCTTCGCCTGTCGGCCTCCTCCCACTCCCTTTAAAGCAGGAGGGGCGGGGCTAGCAGGCTGTGTGCACCAGTGAGAGGCCTGGCTGAGGATGCTGGTTTTCGCTGATCTTTTCGTCCGTATTCCCGGGCTGGGCCATGTTGATGTCGGTTGCCTGGGCAACCAGAGCAACCATCTTGCTGCCGGGCCCACACACGGACCACGTGTGCTGGGCGGGTAATGGCCGTATACGGGGAGTGGATGAGGGCTTCCGATGCTGTTTCTGGATCGCTGCCAGTCTCCCTCGCAGCGGAGCTGCAGAGAGGGGGGAAGGCCTTTTCCCTTGGCCTTCTCCCGGCGGCTTCGCCTGTCGGCCTCCTCCCACTCCCTTTAAAGCAGGAGGGGCGGGGCTAGCAGGCTGTGTGCACCAGTGAGAGGCCTGGCTGAGGATGCTGGTTTTCGCGGGCGTTTCGTCCGTATTCCCGGGCTGGGCCATGTTGATGTCGGTTGCCTGGGCAACCAGAGCAACCATCTTGCTGCCGGGCCCACACACGGACCACGTGTGCTGGGCGGGTAATGGCCGTATACAGGGAGCGGATGAGGGCTTCCGATGCTGTTTCTGGATTGCTGCCAGTCTCCCTCGCAGCGGAGCTGCAGAGAGGGGGGAAGGCCTTTTCCCTTGGCCTTCTCCCGGCGGCTTCGCCTGTCGGCCTCCTCCCACTCCCTTTAAAGCAGGAGGGGCGGGGCTAGCAGGCTGTGTGCACCAGTGAGAGGCCTGGCTGAGGATGCTGGTTTTCGCGGGCGTTTCGTCCGTATTCCCGGGCTGGGCCATGTTGATGTCGGTTGCCTGGGCAACCAGAGCAACCATCTTGCTGCCGGGCCCACACACGGACCACGTGTGCTGGGCGGGTAATGGCCGTATACGGGGAGCGGATGAGGGCTTCCGATGCTGTTTCTGGATCGCTGCCAGTCTCCCTCGCAGCGGAGCTGCAGAGAGGGGGGAAGGCCTTTTCCCTTGGCCTTCTCCCGGCGGCTTCGCCTGTCGGCCTCCTCCCACTCCCTTTAAAGCAGGAGGGGCGGGGCTAGCAGGCTGTGTGCACCAGTGAGAGGCCTGGCTGAGGATGCTGGTTTTCGCGGGCGTTTCGTCCGTATTCCCGGGCTGGGCCATGTTGATGTCGGTTGCCTGGGCAACCAGAGCAACCATCTTGCTGCCGGGCCCACACACGCACCACGTGTGCTGGGCGGGTAATGGCCGTATACGGGGAGCGGATGAGGGCTTCCGATGCTGTTTCTGGATCGCTGCCAGTCTCCCTCGCAGCGGAGCTGCAGAGAGGGGGGAAGGCCTTTTCCCTTGGCCTTCTCCCGGCGGCTTCGCCTGTCGGCCTCCTCCCACTCCCTTTAAAGCAGGAGGGGTGGGGCTAGCAGGCTGTGTGCACCAGTGAGAGGCCTGGCTGAGGATGCTGGTTTTCGCGGGCGTTTCGTCCGTATTCCCGGGCTGGGCCATGTTGATGTCGGTTGCCTGGGCAACCAGAGCAACCATCTTGCTGCCGGGCCCACACACGGACCACGTGTGCTGGGCGGGTAATGGCCGTATACGGGGAGCGGATGAGGGCTTCCGATGCGGTTTCTGGATCGCTGCCAGTCTCCCTCGCAGCGGAGCTGCAGAGAGGGGGGAAGGCCTTTTCCCTTGGCCTTCTCCCGGCGGCTTCGCCTGTCGGCCTCCTCCCACTCCCTTTAAAGCAGGAGGGGCGGGGCTAGCAGGCTGTGTGCACCAGTGAGAGGCCTGGCTGAGGATGCTGGTTTTCGCGGGCGTTTCGTCCGTATTCCCGGGCTGGGCCATGTTGATGTCGGTTGCCTGGGCAACCAGAGCAACCATCTTGCTGCCGGGCCCACACACGGACCACGTGTGCTGGGCGGGTAATGGCCGTATACGGGGAGCGGATGAGGGCTTCCGATGCTGTTTCTGGATCGCTGCCAGTCTCCCTCGCAGCGGAGCTGCAGAGAGGGGGGAAGGCCTTTTCCCTTGGCCTTCTCCCGGCGGCTTCGCCTGTCGGCCTCCTCCCACTCCCTTTAAAGCAGGAGGGGCGGGGCTAGCAGGCTGTGTGCACCAGTGAGAAGAAACAAGGAACACGTTGTTGGCATTTTTCGTGTGGATGATGTTTAAAGAATCATAAGAAACTTGAACAAATCTGTGGATAGCACCACATCATGCTTTTAAATGCGTATTCCTGTCATATGTTTTTATTTATGTATTACTTTGACATATGTACCATTGTCCTGAGGAAGACGAACATCAGTTGGTGTTCCAACAACTAGATGAACCAATCGTCGAAACTAAACATGAAGGGTTATACCTTTTATCTAGGGTTTGATATTTGTTTTCTCTTTCTGCAATGCCTTTAGTTGACATCTAGTACTTTAGTGATACGACACTTAGCGCTTTAGTGACAGACAGTTAGCACTTTAGTGACATGATATTTAGCACTTTAGTGAAACAGAGGATACGTCTAATGTTCTATTTTGAAGGTATGGGACCTGTTTTTCTTTAATTATATTTCCACAGTATTCTAGATTGCAGTACCTTTTTGCACATCTCTGCAAATTTTTTGTTAACTTGTTTTACTGAATTTGTGACAAACTAGATTTGTTTTTAACAATACCATGTGTTTGTGTAAATGACATGACTATTGGTCTTTTTAATGAATTGACGATCATGATTCCTGACCGACCACATTCTTTTCTGCTATTGTGAGTCCTTAATCTATAAAATAGTCTTTTTGTTGTTCCGTGAGACATTCCTTATTGCTTGTGCTTTCTTTTCCCATAATACAAGTAAAAATGCAATGCTACTTTAAGAAATCATGCTGGCTGTGGCAATGTAAGCCAGTATACCCCATGTAAGAACAGTTTGTCTTTAATGCTAATTATGCGGCCCATGCTGTCTTTGGAAGCCGTTTTTCCACCAATGCAACCTCCTTGCCCGGTGACATCTCCCTGTATTTTTAAAAAGTCAGCACCACGCAAAAAAGACACTACCGTCTTCTTTCTCCCTCCCTCTGACCCCTTTTCCTCTTTCAGGTTCCCCCAACCCCTAAAAGAGCACACTCCTGGATTGATCCTACTATATGGTACAGGTCTACCCTTGCCCTTGTCTAGCTGTTGTGGCACTGCCTGCATCTGTGTTCAGACCAGTGACAGTCAAGCTAAAGGTGTACACTGCTGTCCTGAGTGCTAATTTCCAGCTCAGTTTCTAGCTTCCTTCCATCTCCACATAATACACAATATATATATATATATTTCTGAGGCTTGTGGAATCTGCTTAGATCACATGCTGTGCATAGGCCGACATCTAGTGGAAGCTGCGGAGTATTACAGTTTGTTTTTCGAAAGTCAAAAAAGGGCGTCGACACAGGGCGTGCCAGTAATACTATCCCTAGTGTGACGTCCACTGTACCCATGATCCCTCACGCGTCTAGGATCCCCAGATTGTTTTTTTCCGCCATTCTGGTCGGAAGCACTTCATCGGAGTTCCCTGGCTTTGCCATATTTACACTTAAAACTAATTCTAATTTGCCCCATTTTCTCACCCCTACGTCGACCAGCATCTCGACGCCGAACCGGGGAGGAGATCATCGTCGAAACCCGACGGATTGGGCCTTGAGGCTTCCGCCTCGGCTCGGGCCTGGGCCGCTGGCCTCGGCCCTACAGTAGGGAGAGTGGGGGGTGGTACACTTCCACACTCGGTTAGAAACACCTTCTTACCTACACACACTTGCCCGCTGCCCACAGGCGCGTATGGAGGGTACGCCCTTTCAGTTTTGCCCCAAGTGTAATAAAAAATACCCTTGGGTAGATAAGCACGCTACGTGCAACCTTTGCCTGCCCAGAGACCACCCCGAGGCGGGTTGCAGGGCCTGTAGCAGGTTTAAGACAAAAACTCTTAAGGACCGCTCCACCAAGCGTTGGGCCCACCACGCCAAGCTAGCAGCTATGGAGGCGGAGGGTACCTTCAGCGACGCCGGACTTTCGGACGGCGAGGGCACCAAGGCGTCGAAAGACAGCCTAACGCACGTCCCCGGCCTCGGAAGGTCGTCCGTCCCGGCGACTATGGGGAAGTCCCCCGGCGACAAGAGCGTTACACATACACACGCTAAACACAAAAAACCCACCCGAGATTCGACGTCGTCGAAACCTCGGAAAGAGGCACAAAAGGAGCGGTCCGAAAGGACGTCCTCTGGGCGGTCCCGGTCGAGGTCGCCGCACGACGTCAGGCAAGCCTCCACACTTGCACATAGTGCCTCGCCCATTAACATCACGGAAGATCACTCGTCCGGAGACGAACACGGCTTCCATCCCCAGCCTGCATCCCAGGGAAAGGGTACATCACTTGGGAGTGAGGAGGGCCCAGTTTCGAAGCCTAGTTCGAAACACAGGGATTCCACATCCGATCCTCGACGCCAGGCGTCGAAAGATAAGGGAAAGGGTAAACACACTTCCACCCACGGGGAAGGGGGTAAGCAACAAAGGAAACAACCCTTGCAATCCCCCACAACAATAGAACTGACTTCCCCGTCCAAGTCTTCTCAGGGACAGTCCATAGAGAGTTCCAGCAGGGTCACCCCAAGCTCAAAACTCTGGTCATGCGAGGACATTGACGGAGTAATGTCAAGGATGTCCTCCTTAGCAAATTTATTCGAAAGACACCCTGACCAACTACTAGCTTTAAACCCTCAGGAATCTTCTCCCTCAGGTTCAAGGGACCCTATCCCTTCAAATAAAAGGCCCTGGGTCGAGACACCAGTAAAGGCTTCAGAACCCTTCGAGGTCCAACCCTATTCTTGCCTTTTCCCTACAGGCCAAGGAGACTCTTCCCTTATAGAGGGCCAGGATTTTGAGACACCAGAAGATCTCGCAGTGTCAGACTATTACGGGGAGGACGAAGACGAGGATGAGCCAGAAAATAGCCCAGATATTTTCAGAATGGACTCACCAGTCGAAAGGGAAGCCCCAGTGTCTGATTCCCCAATAGATAATCAGCCCCTCCTAAATGAACTGCTCTCTCGGGCAGCTAACCACTTCCACATAGACACACAAGGTGTCCAAGAAGAGAGGGACTTCGCGGAGGAACTAATAGGGGAAAGGAAGACAGTAGCCCAGACCATTCCCATCCTGAAATCTATTCAACGCAGAATAGCACCATCCCTTGTCAACCCAAACTTGACAAGACCTGTAAACCCGAGAGTAGAGAAGCTGTTTAAAGCAGCCCAGTCGGACCCTCTATATATTAGAGGCCAACTTAAGCCAGACTCTCTAGTCGTAACTAACACCCGCAAGAGAGCTGGAACCCCATTATCTTCCTCGGAGGCTCCCCCCGACAAGGAAAGTAAGAAACTCTATGGTTTTGGTAGAAAAGTAGCTTCCACGGCAGCCTACCAAACCAGAATCGCGAATTCCACCACACTGTTGGCCAGCTACAACTGCCATCAGTGGGAAGAAGTGGCAGCACTAATAGATACCGCTCCCGAACCCCTTAAGAGCCAGCTATCTCGCATTTGTGCAGAGGGAAGAAACGTCTCAGGCTGCATTTTAAAAGCAACTTTAGACGCCGCAGACAATGCGGGTAGAATTATAGCAGAGGGGACTGTCATCAAAAGACATGCTTGGTTGAGGCAGTCGGGATTCAGAGCAGAAACACAAGCTGCACTCTTAGACAAACCAGTGGAAAGTGATCTCCTGTTTGGAAAGGCAGTCGAGGACGCACTAAAAAACGCTAAGGAGGAATTCGACACCCTCAAATCCCTTGGCCAGTTAACTACAAAACCACCTAACCAAAGAGGGAACAGCAATTTTCGTCGCCCCCGCGGCCAAAATTCCAATAGAGGAAATATCTATTCCCACACCCAGGGTCCCTTCCCATGCAACCCCAGTAGGGGGACGAATATCCAGCTTCACCCAGGCATGGGAAGGGATAACATCCGACAGATGGGTGCTGTCGACAGTATCCAAGGGGTACTGTATAGAACTACTGCAACGTCCCCGAAACCACCCTCCAAGACAAAAAGTCCACTCTTTGGAACATCAAAAGATCCTCCTCGAGGAAGTCTACAATCTGCTCCTAAAGGACGCGATAGAACTCGTCCCAGGACACCAGGTAAACAAGGGTATCTATTCAACTTACTTCCTTGTGCCAAAGAAAGATTTAACAATGCGCCCAGTATTGGACTTACGGCCTGCCAACAAGTATGTCAAGCCCCAAAAATTCCGTATGACCACGCTACAAGAGGTAATCCCACTCCTAAAAAAGGGGGATTACATGGCAACCTTGGATATGAAAGATGCCTATTTTCATATTTCTATGCTCCCGGCGCACAGAAAATACTTGCGCTTCAAGGTGGACAGTCGCCACTACCAATTCAAGGTACTGCCCTTCGGGATAGCTTCAGCACCAAGGGTATTCACCAAGGTACTGGCGGTGGCAGCTGCACACCTACGCAGGGAGGCAATCCCAGTGTACCCTTATCTAGACGACTGGCTCATAACGGGGGAAACCCCAGGAATCTGCAGATCAAACATTCAGAGGACTATCGACCTCCTCCACGAATTAGGCTTCTCTATCAACGAGAAGAAGTCAAGTCTGGTGCCAAGCACCTCAAAACAGTTTCTAGGAGCTATCCTAGATACTCAGAGAGAATTGACCTTCCCTTCGGAAGAAAGAATTCGGAATATACTTCTGCAAATTCCGCATTATCAGTCAGGTCAACAGATAACAGTACGCAAAGCTATGCGGTTACTGGGCATGATGGCGTCATGCATTTACCTGGTCCCCCACGCGCGTCTGCGCATGCGTCCCATGCAGGAATGGTTGGCGAAACAGTGGTCTCAGGCAAGTGGTCAGTGGGACGATCTAGTGGTCGTTTCGCCAACACTCGTACAGAGCCTACACTGGTGGACAAGAGAGAATATCGCAAAGGGGAAACCCTTTTACGATCCCGAAGTACAGGCAGTGGTTACTACAGACGCATGCCTGACTGGTTGGGGAGCTCACCATCTCCACCACACAGCTCAGGGTCTCTGGTCTCACTCAGTAGCCAAGAACCACATCAATCTGCTAGAGCTTCTGGCAGTATTCCGAGCGCTGCAGGCGTTCGAGCCCCATCTACTGAACTTGTCGGTGCAGATCAGGACGGACAGCACGACAGCCATGTTCTATCTGAACAAGCAAGGAGGGACTCGTTCGCCAAATCTGTCCAAGCTTGCCCAGAAAATATGGATATGGGCACTCAGACGGAACATCTTCCTGTCATCGCAACATGTTCCAGGGGAGCTCAATTCCCTAGCGGATGCTCTAAGCAGAGACCCCCTCCCAGAAGAACACGAATGGGTCCTTCACAGAGACGTAGTAGAAGATCTCTTCTCTCAGTGGGGTTTCCCCACTATAGACCTATTCGCCACAAGCGAAAACAAACAATGCCCAGGATTTGCATCCAGGTTCCCCCAAACGGACTCCCAGGGGAATGCCCTGTGGATGAACTGGTCAGGGATGTTTGCGTACGCTTTTCCACCAACTCCTCATCAGGAAGGTGGTGTACAAGATGAACAAGGAATCAATGACGCTCATCCTAGTTGCTCCCATGTGGGCGAGACAACCATGGTTTCCACACCTACGCAGGATGGCGGTGTGCGAGCCCATCAGACTCCCAGCCTGGTACAACCGTCTGTCCCAGCAACAAGGTCAAACACTGCATCAGGAACCCAACTCTATGAACCTAGCAGCATGGCTCCTGAAGTCATAGAGTTTGGACATCTCAAATTACCACAGAGGTGTATGGACATTCTAAAGGAGTCCAGGAAACCAAATACAAGACACTGTTACTTTGACAAGTGGAAAAGATTCGTTATCTGGTGCCAGAATAAACAAATCAACCCGGTTGATTGCACTCCTTCCAACGTTGTAACATACATGCTCCACCTGCTGGATGCAGGGTTGGTTTTTAACTCTCTGAAAGTACACCTGGCAGCCCTCTCGGCTTACACCACATCCCATAACAGGGTCTCGTGGTGGAAAGTACCAGTGGTTAAAGCCTTCATGGAAGGAGTAAAGAGACTTCACCCTCCTATTTCGAACCCACCGCCAGGATGGGACCTCAACGTGGTGCTAGCTAAGCTCATGGGGCCCCCCTTCGAACCCATGCATAAAAGTAGTCTCAAACACCTGACTTATAAAACGGCCTTCTTAGTAGCCATTACCTCCATAAGAAGGGTCAGTGAAATTCAGGCTCTGTCAGTGCAAGATCCTTTCTTTACTATCCACAAGGACAAACTGGTTTTACGCACACACCCTAGGTTCTCACCAAAATTCATATCCAAGTTCCATGTAAACCAGTCCATCGAGCTTCCGGCTTTCTTCCAAAACCCACAAAGCTCGGCTGAGGTGAAACTACACACCCTAGATGTGCGTAGGGCGGTCTTATACTATGTAAATAAAACCAGACCGCTAAGGAAAACAGATCAACTGTTTGTCTCCGTAGCTACAGGCAGAGAGGGGGATCGCGTCTCTAAGGGCGCTATCTCTAAGTGGATTATCAACTGTATACAGCTGTGTTACTCTCTTTCTGAAAAGACTCTGCCGTTACACCAAGGGCCCACTCTACTAGAGGCATTGGGGCCACTCTGGCTTTCATTGCAAATGTTCCCCTCGACAACATTTGCAAAGCAGCTACTTGGAGCTCTATTCACACTTTTACTCAGCATTACTGCATTGACACTCATTCCAAGACAGATACACAAGTGGGACAAGCGGTTCTAAGACACCTGTTTGCTCATGACCCTTCTCACATCCCACCTCCTTCTTCTGGTACTGCTCGCTAATCTATGCACAGCATGTGATCTAAGCAGATTCCACAAGCCTCAGAAGGGATACATTACTCACCGTAATCGTATTTCTGATGCTTGTATCGGCTTAGATTCACATGCGACCCACCCTTCCTCCCCTCCGAGAGAAGACGCATGGTTGCTTGTAGTCTTACCTTTCTGTCTATCTGCTTGGACTATCTGTACTCACGCTACTCCTCATGCTACCTCATGTCAGGAAAAACACAATCTGGGGATCCTAGACGCGTGAGGGATCATGGGTACAGTGGACGTCACACTAGGGATAGTATTACTGGCACGCCCTGTGTCGACGCCCTTTTTCGACTTTCGAAAAACAAACTGTAATACTCCGCAGCTTCCACTAGATGTCGGCCTATGCACAGCATGTGATCTAAGCAGATACAAGCATCAGAAATACGATTACGGTGAGTAATGTATCCCATATATAATATTCAATATTATTGAAGAAAGTGGTAGCTGGAGAGAATCGATTAATATTGTCATGTCTACCCCCGGGGAACCAGACCAGGTCAAGCAGGCATCAAGTTATTTTGAGCAAGCACAAAAACCCCTGCTAGGGGCTGTTGGGGTGCGGCCATGCCGCCTATGGTGCCAGGTTCCTATGGAGAGTCAGTCCTGGCCATAGACGCCAGGCTCATAGAGTAGAACTTACCTGATGCAGACCATGCTGCAAGCTTACCTGATGCAGACCATGCTGCAGAACTCCAAGCCAAATGAGGCTTGGAAGGGACTATTTTACCTAGGGACTATTTTTTTACTCGGGTGGGGCTGTGGAGGAATACTTACCTGGGACTACTTTGGAGGCTCTTTAAGCCACACCCGAAGAACAGCACACGCTTCGCGTTATTCTGCATCCAGCAGCGTAACGCTCACCGTGTCTGCAAGCCTGCATCCAGTCTTCTGCCACACCCACCTCGAGTCTGCCGCTCCTAGAAAAAGAGGAACAGAAGGAGAAGAGGTTAGAATAAGACCAAAACCTTTGATCCTTAGCTGAATTCCGGATCCACCGCGCCTTCAAGCTGGAAGAAAGAAGCATTTTAGGCGCGCTGCCTCGCCTGCTGCAGCGCCGCGCTGAACTCACCGGCCTTCGCAGCATCCTCACGATCCACCGCATCCTTCTGCACGTTCCCGCTGCACTCTGGCACCTAAGGGGAACACAAGAACAGCAAAGGTGAGCCAAGGGAATAAACAAGAGGCAATAGTAACTACCCCCATAGACTTACCTGATTACCGCCGGGGGTACTATTCCTCTTCACGGGTCGGCACAGTCTCCATTGCATCCTCGCCGTACCATGGCCCCTAAGGGGAACAAAAGGACAACAAGGTGAGATAAAGGGACAAACAAGGGGAACTCTTCTCACCACAATAGACTTACCTAATTTTACCGCCAGAGGCATTATTCCCCGAACTTCATATTTTCTCTCCACACCTGAATAAGTGAACAAGCAACAGGTTACATTCTGGCCTTATTTTATTGAACTGTGTAGGATAAGCCAAATCCTTACCTGAACTTCGTCAGCTACCACGAGGAACTCTTCGCTGGGGTCAAGCTGCAAACTGCAAGGAATCGGACAAGAGTGAAAGTCGGACATGTGAACTCTGACGAACTACATACTTTTCGGAGTCGATATTGTTCTGGAACTCACCAATTCCTTCAAGCCAGTGAAGGAACTGTTTATTAACGCGCCCCTGCGCTCAATGCAGGATGGAGAGCTCATCTTTTTAAACCATCTGGTGAGACTATAAGAGGGGACATATAAGGTGATCTGTGGGTAGAACAGCGGGGGTGAGGGGATTTACGCTCAACTCCACGGGTGGTTAATTCCCTTTCTCCATTTGCAGAAGAATATTCCTACGGGCCAAGCAAACGAAGCTAGATGGGCCAGTCCAGTCCTTCATCTCGGCCCTACGTGTCACATTGGTGGAGACCACAGCTGTCCAGTTCAGATCGATGCCTCTGTGGGAGCCAGGTGAGCGTAACAGAACGCGAAGCCTACCCACAAATTCCCACCCGGGTGTTATGGATACCTCAGAGACTGACCAATTGGCCCAATTACTAGGGGAACTGAGGGGTGAAGTGCATTCCGCCCGTCAAGAAACCAATGCTCTTAGGAGAGAACTGATTCTGTCAAAGGAGCAAACTGATGACCTTGCTAGGCAACTATTGCAAAGCCAGGCTGGACAAGCACCCCTACCTGGTTCCGGGGGAAATCCAGCTCCTGTGTTATCGAGTAACCCTTTGCAAATAAACCTACCAGGAAATATTCCATTAGCTCCACCCGAACGCTTTGCCGGAGATCCCAAAAGGTTCGCCATGTTTATGAACCAATGCTGCTTGCACTTTTTATGCAGACCTGGAGCCTTCCCAAACGATCAAGCCAAGGTAGCCTTTGTATTGTCATATCTCAGCGGCAGTGCAGCTGATTGGTCAATTCCACTAGTTACTCAGGATGACCCAATTCTTCAGGATTTTCAGGGCTTTCAAACTAGCATGGAAAGTCTATTTGCCCGGCACTCCCAAGGACAGGCCATGCATAACGAACTTTTATCCCTACGACAGGGTAACCGGGACCTTCTATCCTACATCGCGACCTTTGATAGGTTGATAGTGGAAACTGGATGGCCTGAGGTAAAACGATTCACGTTATTTCATTGAGGGCTTTGAGGAGAACTCAAGGATGTCTTGGCTCAAGTCGTGAACCCACCTCAAGACTGCGCTGAATATATAGACTTAGTGGTCCAATTAGATCATAGACTTCAGAACAGAAAGGCTGATCGAGCCAAGTTTGAGAATCGGGTGTTGGTAAAAACCCACGCTAACCCCAAAGGAGCAGATGCTTCAGAACCCATGCAAATCGGAGGGGTTAAAGGACCCTTAACCCAGAAGGAAAGAGAAAGGAGACGGCAAATGCAATTGTGTCTGTATTGTGGAACTTCTGGGCACTTTCTACGGGATTGCCCTGTAAAACCACCCAAGAAGGTGTTAGGAGCTGCTGATAAAAGCCATATGGAGTCCGACTCTGGAAACGACCACGCCCGACAAGCGTAGAGGTCTGTTTGCCGAGCTTGAAGGATACTCAGACCTTGCATTTCATCATACCAATGGTCCTCGTAGATCCAGGGCAGCCATCGCGTATGCACGCAGTAAGGGCATACATTGATAGCGGGGCCATAGGAAACTATGTGGACTATGAATTGGCTTCCAGGATGAATCTATCTCTCTGCTGAAAAACCACCTCAGATGTCATCACCACAGTCGATGGAACTGAAATTGCCTCTGGGCCTGTAGCTCATTCCACCGCAGAGATGACACTATTGGGTCAGGATGGGCATCGAGAGACTATTGTGTTTGATCTAATCAAAGCCCCACAGTTCCAAATAATACTGGGGATACCTTGGTTGTAAACACATAATCCTTGTATTGATTGGTGAGAGAAGAGAATAACCTTCCCGTATTGTGCACAAACCTGTTACCCGATGAAAAATCAGAACGCAGGCCTGGCCACAGTAACCATAGCAGTCATGCAACTACCTCCAGAATACCAAGAATTCCAGGATGTCTTCCAAAAGGAGCAGGCAAACACCTTACCTCCTCACAGATCGTATGATTGTCAAATCGATTTCATACACGGTGCACAACCCCCTTATAGCAGGATCTATGCCCTTATGGAACCTGAGAACCTTCACCTACGACATTACTTAGACCAGTACCTTGCCAATGGCTTTATTCGCCCATCCAAGTCCCCTGCATCTTCAGCTTTGTTCTTCGTGCCCAAAAAGGAAGGTGACCACAGAACGTACATAGACTACTGCGCATTGAACCAGATCACTGTTAAGAACCGATACCCATTGCCTCTGATCCCTGAACTACTAGACCAAGTGAAGGACGCTTGTATATACACTAAATTAGATCTCCAGGGGGCATACCATCTGGTACATTTAAAAGAGGGCGACAAATGGAAGACTGCTTTCTGCACCAAGTATGGGTTATTCGAATACCAGGTGATGCCTTTCGGGTTGTGCAGTACACCAGCAGCCTTCCAATACTTCATGAACGATGTCCTTCATGAACTCATTGACGTTTGTGTTGTCGTGTATATCGATGATATTCTAGTATACTCCCCTTCAGAATCTTGACCATGTGAAGCATGTCCGAGCAGTCCTTGAGAAATTGCGCCAGCACAAACTATATGCAAAACTAGAAAAATGCGTTTTTCATGCCACAGAAGTTGAATTCCTTGGGTTTATCCTGACCCCAAAGGGAGTCCGAATGGACTCACGAAAGGCGGACGCAATCCTTAAGTGGCCATCACCACGTTCAGATAAAGGAGTACAAAGCATGCTCGGCTTTGCCAATTTCTACCACAGATTCATCCCAGATTTTTCACATACATGTCGTACATCCCATCACAGCACTCTTGCGAAAAAATAAATGCTTTATGTGGACTGAAGAAGCTGAAAATGCCTTCCAAGAGCTGAAAGCGAAATTCACATCTGCAACTGTGTTAAAGCACCCGTGCCCTGAACTTCCATACATAGTGGAAACTGATGCATCCAGTCTAGCCATGGGAGCTGTCCTGTCTCAAAAGGACCCTGAAAGCGGCCAGCTTCACCCAGTAGCATTTTGGTCCAGAAAGTTCTCGGCACCCGAGTTAAACTATGTGGTTACCGACAAGGAGTTATTAGCCATTAAATCCGCCTTCAAGGCTTGGCGGCACTATCTTCTCGGTGCCAGGCATACCATTACTGTGATCACCGGAATTTACAGTATTTAAAAACAGCCAAGGCCCAATCGTCATGTCAACTCCGATGGGCATTGTTCTTTGCCGAGTTCGATTTCGTGATAACCTATCGACCAGGTTGTAAGAATGGTAAAGCAGACGCCTTATCCCGAATAGGGATGTTAGAGGCAGAAGTGAACCCAGAACCAGAACCTATAATATCAGAACAAAGAATTCTTGGCATGACTACTCTACAGACACTAGAGGACATTCGGGTAAAGATCCAGCAACTCTTTGATCCTACAGCCCTGCAGGGCTGGGTAAAGAAAGGCCCGGACTACTCTGTCACCAATGATCTGCCTTATTTCCAAGGGCGGCTATTTCTGCCACACAAGGAACTACAAGAGCTAGTCATTTCCCGTTATCATGATACCCTAAATGGAAGGGCACCCAGGTATTGCAAAAACTGAAGCTAAAATTAAAAGACAATTCTGGTGGCCCACCTGGCGAAAGGATATTAAATCATTTGTGATGTCTTGTGGCATTTGCGCCCAAAACAAAAGTCAAAAGAAAAAACCAGCTGGACTCTTACAACCTTTATACATTCCATCTACACCTTACTTCGGCCGAAAAGCATTGCTGAAGGAGCGGAAAGGGACTGCTCCACAGACTGGAACCAGGGATTTATCCCCACAAATAGAAGGCCACATAAAGATACTCATGCCAGAAATGGCCCATTGAAACTCAGTTTGCTTGTAAATCCGCCATTCCATAATAAGAAGTACCAATAATCATTTCTTCTGGTAATACGTTTGATGCCCAAGTGGTCTCATGAGAGAATTAAAACTACTAATCGTTAATGACATTGGATCTAACTTCAGGCCTTGACAATGACCAGGGGTCGAAACACGTGTCAGCTGTTGTTCTTTTGGAAAATAAACATCATTCAAAATCTCACATGATTTGGATATATTCAACGTTTGTTTGAAATCATTTTTGCATTGAAAGGACTGACCTAGAGCGCAAGACACTCCCCCGAAGCTTAATTCTTTATTTTCAATATTATATACAAACTTTGTGGGAAGTTTGAGGGGGTAGTATTTGTTTTGCTGCCAGGATAATCAGAATTCATTTTATAGGCTGGTTTTGGAACCAATCGAGAGTGGTCACTAGCGCACCAACAGGGACTGATCCCACATTTACAATCATTTTAAATGTCATAACATGCCTCAAGTGAATATGCTGTAACAGTGCCACGATGCCTCCGGGCTGCTGGGCACTTTATAAATAAAATAAATAAATAATCATACATTCTATGGCCTTAACCATGTCTGACTCAGTCATTTCCCTTTTATTAACCCGTAAAGTGCCTAGGGCGACTTATCTCGTCCTTGGGATTACCTTCTCCCTTTTGCCAGTCCTTGGCACTTAAAGGGTTAATGGTCAGCAATCTGGTCGCTCACGTATAATGCCCATCGAAAGGGTCCAAATTTCAAAAGCAGGTCTTCTGTAAAGGTACTAAGATGTTTCACAAAATTATTTGGGCAGCTTTTAATCAAATCTTTGTCCAACAATTGAAATAGATGCTTTGAGCCCAAAGCCATTTTGTCCATTTTAAGGTAGGGCATTATTCTTTTAAATACCCAGCTTGAGGATAAAGGCTGCAGTCCTTACTCGAGACGCAGAGCCTCCACTGGGACACTTTTCGGAATGTTCATTATGGAGCATAGCAGTTTGGCCTCCAGTTTACTGAGCCATCTAGTTTCACGAGTTTGCAAGGTCTCAAGTGCATACAATATAGCGGGGTATATGCATATGTCTTGTAAATTTGTATGTACCCTTCAACATTGCTGCTGTCTCTGTATTCCACGTATGATTTTATAGCGGCCCATTTCCTCAAAATAATTTTTACAAATATGATCTTATTATTTGAGGGCCAATGGAGTGGACCATATTGGGAAATCCAAATAGATGACTTCTTTGGCAGTATCCAAGGTTGAGCCATCCATGTAGATTCTTTGCATTATTTTGGAAATCCTTTAGACACATTTTGTTTTGGTCTCACCATGTGGTTTTCTTTTGCATACTAATTTAGAGCTTCCAAGGAGCGCTCAAGGCCGATCTGCGTCTAGTCGACGATTATATCATCTGTGTGTGCCATTACGATGATTTTTACACCGTTTATAGTGGGAGGGATATGTCTAGGTACTCTTAGAGCTGGTTCCATGTCGGCTGTGTATAGATTATAGAGTATCCGACCCAATGCACAGCCCTGTTTAAGCCCCAGTGAGGTATATGTATATTTTGTCAATGACCCTTCCTGATTAAGGCGAACTGCTACCGTGGTGTTACTATAAATAGTTTGTATAGGATAAAGTAGGGCCAGATTAATGCCCCATCCTTTTAGTTTCTCCCACAGTCTGCTTCTGGATACCAAATCGAAACCGTTCGAAAAAAATCTACATAGCAAAAATACAGTTTATGCTCCCCTTTTGGTCTTAAGGCCCGTAGATATTACATTGTTCCTATGTTGGTGGTAGTGTTATAGGTTTTCCTGAAACATATTTGGAATATACTCAGTATGTTCTCTGATCCTTTTAGACACTGGCTAGTAGCAGTGTTCATATGCGTTCAGGTATTAAGAGCACATTTCTCTTCCGATTGTTCTCATCGCTGTGCCCCAGTTTACTGATCTCATTATGAAAGTCCAGTATAGATCGATATAGCAGGGAGCAAACCTGTCTCTCATGTTGGCATCCTTGGCATTGCATCTGAGAGCTCAGATGACAAGACCAGATGATGTTGGAGCATTCTGTGTGGAGTATAATAGTTGCCATACTGTTCTGTTTTTACCTTGGACCTATATAAGGGACTGTTTTGTAAGGGTCATTGTCTTGAGTAGGTCTTCACTTTTTATATTGTCCAACTCTTTTGTCCCGTTATTAGCTACTCACGTGCTCAATGCATAGTGTTGATATATGCTAAACTGCTATTTTATAAATGTATGTGCTACTGGGTGTGAAACAAATCGTCACTGAAGTTGGTATGCAGTGTTGTCTTACTGTGTCCTGTGTTCTATGTAAGCACATGCTGTTAAGCTGCAGCCTGGTTATTGTACACCTCGTGAATTTAACTAAACTAACATCAGATATATAAATACTGAGTAGGGCGGTGCACAATTAGCCTTCAAGCTATTGTTATGCCCCCTTTTCATGTCACTACTAATCTCTTAAAGCTGATTGATTACCAATGTGTAACCATGTTGAAAAATGCATGCATATGTCTAGGAATAAGTAACAACTGACATCTTCTGATTGCAGGGCATCGGCCAGCTGCCATATGTATCAGGCTTGGACCCAGAGGAAGCCCCTCAACTGGCAGAGGTTGCCTCAGATGCCTTCAGCCATCATGGAGACCCCACACCTCCTTACAGCAACATGGAGGAAGTTGACTGAACAGACTGTGGCAAACCATTTTATAGGATTCCATTGGTGTTTTGATCTGGAGTGGCTCTGTTTGGGACAGTTGTGTACAGGCGTTTGGACTGTTTTATTTTTGTTTTCCTCCCTCTGGAAGACTGCAGTTGTTTCTAGCACGCACAGACCTATTCGCTTTAAGAGTTTGGACATTGATGTCTATTCTACCATTGAGAGCACCCACGCACCTTGTTTGCTGTCCCCTTCGCCATGGATGGATTGCATTCTCTTCTCTCTGCCTCACTGTGTTCCCTTTTTAGCTGAAGGATACACTTCAAGGGAGCACTCAGATCGCCCACCCTGCCGTCAATAAATGATGCTGGCTTGGAATTCCCACCGAATCCATGGAATCTGTGGCAGTGCTGTCTTTCACTTGCTGTTAGTGTTCTCTTGCACTTTTTGACGTTCCAGAGAAATCTCGTCGTCGTTGAGCTAACATGGCTCAGCGGAGGGTGTGACAGACATGCACGTTGAGGTGCTACTATTGTGGACAATGTATGCTTGCACTCGAAGTTTCGTCTCTGGGTTGGGTTCTCTATTGTGTGGCATTACAGATATCTTTGGGATGCATTCCAAACCATTTAGAGTGCATTTGTTCTGATCTGTGGAAATGGAGAGAAGCAAGAGGAAATCATGGCATTGAGCTAAGGGCAATTGCACTATATATCGAAAGCACTACAGACATGCAACTGAAATCATAAGTCAACTGCAGTGGAATGAAATGAAATGAGGCACGCTTGTGGTTCTTCTAAGGACCTGGTGTTAATTGCTGAGGAGTAACCTCAAAGGTTTGTTGTTTTTATAGTTGTAAGTGTTGGCCAAGCGAGGGAATGTATCCTGCTCTCTGCAAGTTGAGATTTATGTTCACTTACTGGAGGTGGGCACTAGAAAGAAGTATGCGTTAAAATGGATATGCTGATTTTGTGATGTATTTTTTTTCTGAATGTGAGTGAGGTGCCCACAGATTTAATGTAATGTCAGAACACCTATATATGTGTGCTCATGCACCAGTTGCCATTCACACCACATGCTGCACAATGTGGACAGTCTAGCCTAGCCAAGACACTTGCCCGACTGATATTACCTATTAAGATAGACCAGGAAATGAATGTATGTCAACCAATGTGGATGTCTAGGCAGTAAGACCCACCATCAAGTGAACTTTTGCAAGACCTGTCTTTTGTTTGGCATGGCTTACTGTACTTCCTTTTCCCCTCCGGGCAGAGTGAAATTCCCTAGCAAAACAGCTTCACATAAATGACACTGTGGAAAATACTTGCTCAAATGTGACCTTAAGGGAGGAGGCGCAGAGTTGAGGGAGCGGCTCGCTTGATGCACTTGTCTTTCTGAAATCTGGCCTACCGGATTGGGACTCATCTGTTGCAGTAAAATAATAAACTGGTCATCGATTCCATATTTGGCCAAATATCGTTCAATTAAATATCTTAGAAAAAAGCATAGAGGTAAACTCCTTACAAGTAGATTTTCAGCCCAACTCTCAAACTAAACTTTGTGGCTATGAAATTAATGGCTTTTTCACTATGAAGGACCTTTGCATTCATTGAATATTGGTGTACGTCTAAAGTGGCCACTTGTCGGGCTTGCCATGTGGTCCTCTCAAAATGCACAATTACCAGGGTCGTGTGAGGCAGCTTTAGGCAGACACCGGATATTTGTATGAGGTGGGATCATGGCAATGTCCTGCACGTCTGCTTCACACTGGTGCTCTTGATCATCGCACGTCTGCTTCACACTGGTGCTCTTGAGTTTTTTGACCATCACTTTACTAAGTAATTTGGAGACTTTTCTTAAAGAGGACCAGTCACATCAATGGGCCGATCGGGATCGTGTCTGCGTCCGATGGCACAATTTAAGCCCAGTGTTTATTTTGGTTTGATTACTTTGTTCCAGAGCCATACAATTTGGATTAAATTGACCATGAGAAAGCAGTTTAAGGATTAATGACCAACTCTTCCAATGTGCACCATATTCAAGACAATGCATTGGGGAGGAATGGGGAACAAAAACTCAGGATTTTTATACTGCAACGTTCAACTGGAACATGGATACCCCTAACCTGATATATAGATTTGTTGTGGCTGTTTAGGGTGTTCTGCCTGGTGCAGGGTTTTCTGAAGGTGCTAAAATGGGACCAGTGACACTACTGGTGCCAGCAGGCACGTTGCTAGATTGCATGTAGTTTCAAAACTGTCTGAATGCTTTCCCTGTTAAACATTAATACAAGTGGAGATTGTAATTACATTGCTGTTCAAGCTCACAAAACATCTTCACGCAGCAGTCTGTGTCAGGAGAACATATGCAAAAGAGAAGCCCAATTGCTGATTGACTGTTTCCCCACAGGGCGCAGAAGTGTGACTGACATCAAATTATATTTTCTAGCATAGATCTAGATCGCAATTTGTCGATTGTTCAATAGAAATGTGCACCAGTGTATGGCTCCAATAATATCGGTTGTAGGTTGGTCGTAAGTACTCGGGGTTTAATTGCGCCATAGTTAAATATTGGAAAGGCTAGATGTGGACCTATTTGTCGCTCAACTATAAGTTTACTCATTTCTACCGTGTAGATCCTTTAGTGTTGGGGTCTGCAATCTACCGGGCAGTTACATGCTTATTTTAAGTGTGTTTGGAACCAGTAGCAGCAGCCTATCGCTGGCCTCTCCCGGGCAATGCTGTTTTTGCAAGTTCCTTTAACTTCGCATATGAAGAGGATGTCAATCCTGGTACATCTTGGAATGTCGTTGGGCTTGTTTGATGTAGATAACTGCTCACTGCCATGCCCACTGTCTGCCTCATTTTTTTACTAGCCTAGCAGCCAGGCATTGGCATTGACTTCAGCTTTCCTGCACTTGGTCACACAGCAGTGATGTCCTTCAGTGAATACATGTGTATCCCCTTCTGAGAATAATGCCCCCTCCCCGCCCCTTCTGTGCAGGGTGCATCGTCTGGTCGTACCTTCAAACTCGCATTGATGACCACCACCCCTCCCCAACCTCCTAAAATGTAAACCTGTGTCCTTGTACTCTCCTCCTGCAAACTAGATGCGAGTTCAGCCTTTATTCCGAAGTTGAACTTCCACCCCACTATACATGGCTAGATACATATATATGCCTAATGCCTGCAGTAAAACCATTCAACGCTGCTGGCATCTTATCACTGGCAGATTTGCTGCTTATCATTTACACCACTTTTTCATTTTTGAAATAGGATCGCAAAGTATTATTTATAGACTAATTTGAGTTATTGTTGTGTGTTAGTATGCATGGGCTGGGCAAATCGCGTCTCTGTGTGGCCTAATGTTACCCAATTTACAAAGTCTGCCTACTACCATTATCTGCACTTTGTCCTGTTCTGGCGATCCAAATAAGCAGACACGTATGGATTGAATATAGCTGATGTATGGATTTTAAGTCCAGATAGTTTTAACTCGTGCAGGTTATGCATGGAGGCCAAGTGTGGAAGGCTGGAAGCTTGGAGATGCTAAAGTAGAGATGGCATTCAGAACTCACATTTTTTTAAAAAACTGAAAATTAATATAGTGGATGGCAGGGTTTCTGTGGCAGTTTAAAAGTTGCAGACAACGCAAAGTCTAGTTATTTTCACAGGTAAGAATGTGTATCTTTTTATATTACAAACTCACACCTAATATTAGGTTTATGCAAAAGCATTTCCAGGGTATATGAGTGCCCCTTTGACCGGCACGGTGCTAATATAGAATCCTAATACGCAGAATCCTTCCCATCTGGCTGTCCCGCAGAGTGCTAAAAATGCATGTTTAAACTACACATTCTTCTGAACGCCATATGTTCCATCTACTCTCCATGTAACCACTTCCCCTTTGACCAGAGTAACAATGTTTGGGACCCATATCTCTAGACAAATTAAACAATTGCTCTGTACCCTCACGCAGGTTCACAGTCTACTGGTTATTGACTGCATGTCATGTCCCTTTGTTACAATTGATGAAATATCATTGATAATCTGATGCGTCTCCTATGGCAGTGCCATCTGTACACAGCGTGACTGCCAGCAGTGGGCAAGAAGATATTGGACTAAGAGGAAGTGCACTGGCTGTGATGATTCCTGCTATCCCTGAAAATGAAGCTCTGGCCAGTACCCGTGGTAGTCATAGCAGCCTCCATTTGTACTTTTAAGATTCGGTCTCACTGTGAGGAATGAATTTACATGCATTTGCAGTTTTCTTTTTTGAATTTGAAACATTCTGTTCTTTTGTGAGTTTGTTGCGGTAGGGACGTGATTGCTGCTGTTAAAATGTATTTAAAGACAAAATAAATCTTAATTATTGTAACACATTCACATGTCATCGCCATTGTCAGTAGGTACGTTCATGCACTACTTATGTACTAAACGGTGCCATATTACTTACATGACTTCATGCATAGTTAGGTTTATACAACCAAGGATGGCCTAATTTAAGTTAATTGTGCTTCAGACCCACTGGTCTTTATTTCCTTTCAACGCAATGCTAAGGGTTTAGGAGAATGCACCACACCATGTCCCAACTGTACATACTAAGAGGCCAAATATATTCTTACTTGCGCTTTAGTTCAGACGAGGACATTTGGGTTTTACTATCATGTGTTCCTGAAATATGGACAAGGTTGTTTCTGTTTAATTAAAGAATGGACTGAGCCATGGTGGTTGGCACCTGGCTCCAGGTGCCCTCCATTACGCCCCTAAATACGCAGTGGTAGTCGGGTCGCAAGTTGCCTGCCTACATATTTGTCTTAAAAATTCACCCGAACGAAAAGGATGTTTTAGACCCATCATGCTGTCACTAAAACCTGTTTTAAGAGTGTTATTTAAGATGAGAGGCCACATTAATAATGGGCACTCCTCTGCAAAATGAAATGGACTGGTTGCTGCTTGTAATTAATGCGGCACTCTTCGGGGCTGTGCTTCAGATATTGTATGCGCTTCATGGCAGAACTCGCTGAAGATTTTGACCGTATTTTAAATATATTCACTTCAATTTGATTTATTGCCAAACAAAACAACGCCATTGCATTGCAACGTAAGATACTTTACATATAAAATGCACAAAATATTTTCTGTAAAATGAACAAAGGTAGGGACAAAAGATAAATATACAATTTCAGTAATTTTCTTGAATATCCACGCTTAATAAATAAAGTGGGCCCCAGCGAACAAAAGTGCAGATTTACAATCCCTTTCTCCAAATTACAGATGCATTGATGCAACAGTTTTTTTTCTTAGGTGATGTGATTTCGGCAAAAATGATCAGAAATGCCGCCTATTTTCTTTTGATACATTGTCACAAAAGCATGCCATTTGTGGATTAGAAGTGCACTTCCAGACTGCTGTGAATGTGGCCGCCCGGTGAACTGCCAGTCTAAATTTTATGTATAGGGTTTGGAGAGATGGAGGGACATCTTGGCAGGTAGGGTAGTTTGCAATCTGCAGGACATGTTGTGAAGCAGACATTTACCAATGATCCTACTGCCCTGTTTCCATAGCGAGACATCCTCAAGTCCCATTGGAGGACAATAACGTTGTCCTTTACATTTATAGGGTGGATCCAGAAATGATTTAATCTTACCTAAAATAAAACTGCATTAATATAGCTGAGCCATACAATCTGGGAATAATTATCCAAGGTTAAAACATCTTTGTAGACTTCTTTATTCCCAGCATGAGGATTTCACCGCAGTTTCATCAAATACACGAGGGGCCTGGAAACAGTCTAAGGTGCTGTAGAAGTGAGGCCTAACTCTCAGTCCATTGCAAGTAAAATGGACCCTACTGGGAGAGTGTTGATCTCCACTAAAGTGTTTGGTCAGCAGAGGTAAACCCTGGCACAACCCCATAGTTCAGTCCCATAAAACGATGCCAAGCTGGCTTTGTACCTGGAAAGCTTGAATAACATGCAATTGTGGAGCCTCCAAATTGCTTGATGAATTCAAGGACCACTCTGGCACCCCGCCCCAAGGTAGTAGCAGATTTAGTTGCTGGATCCATGGCCTTATCGGTGTAAATCGAGTCCTTAGATTGTCAAAGGGCAACTTCCAAGAGAATCCCATTTAACTTCCCCACACTCTGCAGATGGCAACTGTTTTTTATTGGCATCACCTTTGATTGGAGACTGCTAATGATGAGATATTTCTCTAGCATTGGATCTTTCATAGATCCACATTCTGTGAATATTCCCCGGTGTCAAGCTGGGAATCCTCGGTTACCTTTTGGATATTACTTTTTAAAAGAAAAGTTAGGTCTGTTTTGTACGCTCCTCCTCTCTAGCCCTTTGTCAGATTCTAACCGCGTGTCACGCTGGATGGAGTCCAAGTTCTTTCTCCTCAAGATATATCAGTTTTAATTCAAGAAAAACCTGCTTCCATGACAGAAAAAGTAATAATAATCAGGAAAAGAAGTCCTCCCAAGGGAAGTCTTCATCTAAGGACAGAAGTCACCTCAGAAAATGGATAAGGGACAAGGCAAAACATTTGTTGTTCAAAGCCTACAGCTCCTGTAGACTCAAAAATCTCTTCTAAGGCGACCGGCAAGGTGAGTGCATTTAATGCCTTTATCCCAACCACTCAGCTGAGGATTGTGAAAACTGTAAATGATTTAGCACCAAAACCCTCAGAGAGGCACCAGTGCCTAGTGTGTTGGCTCCAGGCGGGTCACTACCCACCTTTAGAGTCCACTTAAAGTATGGCTATGCCTATGGTGAAGAGATCCCCTTCAAAAGAAAGTGCCAAATCCGAGGAAAGGCTGCCCAAAAGACATAAATGTCATCACAGCCATAACCTGCCGACGAACAGTGAAGAAGATGCAGCAGGGGACGAGAGGATCCAGCAAAGAGCCTGTCGATGCCTTAGTAGTCGTCGACATCCTGGAAATATACCCTTCCCATGTCGACCACGAGAACAGTACCCACAAGCATGGCAACCCAATCCTTGTTGACCAAAATACATACAGCAGATGGACCATGGACCGCATACTCATCAAACAGGACCACCTCTTCTGCGAGCCCATCAACGGCACACTCGACAACCAAAAGCCCTTTGGCAGCGAGACTGTCGAGCGTACACTTGTGGACCAGGAACACCTCATCCCCAAGCTCCTCAACGGCACATTCATCAACAACGAGGTTGACCAAGCCAAGGGAGAACTTCAAGCCAACCACAGCATCCAAGGATCAGCTGCCAACTAAAGCAAGATCCAAGCAAATAACCTCATCAATAGGGGTAAAAACCTCACGCACGTCGTCCATTGCAAGGGTGGAGTCCTCGGCGGTACCGCCGTCACCGGTGGACACGTCTTCAATCAGATAGTTGGGGGACAAATCCATGTAGTGGCAGGGAGAATAATTACTCAAACCCAGACCATATAAGCCTGTGACGAACCCACCAATGCACAAAACACAGCCAAGGAGGCAGAAGGCTGTCCCAAATATCAGGGGGCTAATCGGGTACAGGATGCACAAGTGCAAGTAGTTACCTCACCAGTTTCACCAATAGTCTACTCTGGCGTAATGTCAGAAGACATCCTGCAGCACGAGGATGATTCCGATTTCGAGGCCCAGCAGGTGGGCTTCTCACAATTTTCTGGCTCAGAGGAGTCCGTGGGCAGCCACCCATGCTCTCCTTGACTTCTCCCCTACACCAGGATGGAGTCAATTGGGTATAACCCCTCTAAATGCGACCACATCAGTGGCACTTGAGCACCAGATCCCCCATCCATGCAACTTCGCCTACAGGGTCAAAGGCATTGCACAGATCGGGGGGCGTGCCCATCAACATCAGAAGGCTAAGTGTAAGCGGGAAGACACCGCTCTACATGGACCTTCCAGGTCCATACTGCTACCAAGGCCGTCAACTGTACCTCCACCCTTGCCCAATACCAGGGACAAGGAACAAAAGGAGGGCGAACTCCACGATACAGACACTGACAACCCACAAGACGCTGACTCTACCATGAGGGCGCTTCCCGCTAACACCGATTGGGTTCCAGACACCCCGGTGGACGATACATGAGAAGAAACGCCCAGCCCTTCACAGCCAGACGATTTAGAAGCATTTCACGCCATCATCTCTAAGGCCTGCCAGGAATTTAGCCTAACCCCAACAGAGTAGAAACAAGAATGCTTCCTTTTTGACCACAGGGGTAAGAAAAGGAAGTCTGTGATGTCAATCCCAATATTGGACCACTTGTGGGAAATAAGATTGCGCACCCTAAAGCACCCGTTCACGGAACCTGTGGTTAAAGGCAGATGAAAAAAGAAGTTTAAAGCACCATGCTCCACACCAAAATGCCACACTTGCCACCCCACACCTGAATCCGTGGTGTCAGCGGCATCAATTAGGAAAGCCCAATCGCAACCAAAAAAATGCATTGTGCCGCCAGAGAACAAAGGCCAAAAATTAGATGCCTTTTGGGGGAAAAGTAAGAACAATTGGGGCAACAACAGTGAAAGCAGCTAACTCGCTGGTTATAATGTCATGCTACGACTATGAAATGTAGCACAGTATTAGACCATTGCTGGAGCACCTACCAGAAGATAGGGAAAAAAGAGACAATGCCAATATTACTTGAGGGGGAAGAAGCGGTCAACCACAACTTTAAGACAGCAGTAGATCTGGCTGAAACCGGCTTTAAACAAATAGTAAATTGAATAGTGATGAGAAGGCAGGGCTGGTTGTGGTGTACGGATTTCAGACATGATGTGCAGCACAAAGGACAAGGTCCTTTGAGGGGGTTTATCTGTTTGGCCCAAAGATAAATGACGCACTGAATGCAATAAAAACTGACACCGATACAGCCCGATCGCTCACCAGTCTGCAGAATAGAACAACTTTTCGTCCCTTTAAAGAGGCCTCCAGAAGGAGCAACTCCACCTCCTCATATAGAGGTTGTCGATCTTACTCAAAGAGTACATACTACTCGCAAGGATACAAAAAGTAATTCCAAGGCTACAACAAATCAAAAGATTTTCACCAAGCACAAAGACGCAAGCAAACGACAAACCCTCAAAGGGGAAGACCGGGAAAACAATTGCTGTGACTATGCCCTTGATGCAGGGCAAGTGGGAGGGAAATGTGTCCAATTACGTTTGTCAGTGGCACATCAGAACTACTGACAGGTGGGTCCTGCAAGCAAGTACCTATGGCCGCCTGCTGAAATTCACAAAACAACCCCACAACATACCGCCTATTCCATGCACACAAGGTCATCTAAAGGTCCTCCTCCGAGAAGTTGGCTACAACAAATCAAAAAATTTTCACCAAGCACAAAGACGCAAGCAAACGACAAACCCTCAAAGGGGAAGACCGGGAAAACAATTGCTGTGACTATGCCCTTGATGCTGGGCAAGTGGCAGGGAAATGTGTCCAATTACGTTTGTCAGTGGCACATCAGAACTACTGACAGGTGGGTCCTGCAAGCAAGTACCTATGGCCGCCTGCTGAAATTCACAAAACAACCCCACAACATACCGCCTATTCCATGCACACAAGGTCATCTAAAGGTCCTCCTCCGAGAAGTTGAACAAATGCTAAGGAAAAAGGAAATAGAAAAGGTGCCAAAACAAGACAAAGGGCGAGGAGTGTGCTCACAGTACTTTGTAGTAAAAAAAGCCAGATGGCAAATGGTGTCCAATACTTGACCTGCGCATTCTCAACAAATTCATCAAAAGACCCAAATGGTAGCACTACAACAAGTAATCCAGGCAATTCAGCAACACGACTTCCTTGGGTCTCTAGACCTACAAGATGCATACCTCCACATCCCAATCGACCGCCAAACACAGGAAGTATCTAAGATTCATAGTCGCAAAACCCATGACCAGTTACAAGTTCTGCCTTTCGGGCTAAAGTCAGGCCTGCAAACCTTTACCAAATGTCTAGTGTCCATCCGGCAAGCCTTCACAGAAAAGGTTGTCACATCTATCCGTACTTAAACTGGCTGGTGAAAACGCAACACACTCCAAGGCCAAGCACACCATGTCGGAAACAGTACAAACTCTTCAAAGCTTGGGGTTCTCAATAAACTACAATAAAACTTTCTTTGCAGCCATCCAAGAACTTGGTGTTTCTGGGGGCACACTTTGCCACGGGGGAGCAGAGGGTGCGTCCCTCGATTGAGCAAAATAACATGTTAACTTTGCTGATTCCAATGTTTAAACCCAAACATTATACCTCAGTACAACAATCCATATGCCGGCTAGGAATGATGACATTGTGCGTTCCACTCATACCTAACTGCAGGCTTCACATAGCCACAAACTGGTCCCAAGTGGCAAGAACGTGTATGGACAAAATCGGACAAAATCTGACATTACCCCAGACATTGTGCGCAAACTACAATGGTGGAAAAACAGGAGCAACCTTACCAGGGGAAATCTGTTCCAGGAACCAAATCACCACAGAACGTTAGTCATAGATGCCTCAATGACAGGCTGGGGGTGCACGTCGATCACTTGCACGTAAGGTGACTGGACGGCACAAGAGGCTACACATTGGCATGCTAGAGCTGAGCAGTACGGTGGGCCCTCATATCATTCCTACCAGTGCTAAAGGTACACAATGTAAAAATACTCACAAGAACAATGTTTTATATTGGTAAACAAGGGGAGCAAAGTCACCAACATTGTCTCGGAAAGCTGAACAGATTTCGAAATGGACTCTCTTCGACCAGATGCTCCTTCAGGCTTTCCACCTAACGGGAGTCCAGAACAAAAAAGCGGACAGCCTCAGCAGGCAGTCAACGCAATTGCATGAGTGGCAAATCAATCAACAGCAACTAAGCAAGTGTTCAGGCGATGGAGTCACCCTCCCATATACATGTTGGCCTCAGCCAGCAACAAAAACTGCCCTCCACGGCAAGCTTGCCAATGGAAGAAGCATCTGTGAAGAGAAAGTCACTAACCAAGTCCAAACTCTGTGTCTGTGGATAATCCGACGAGGGACAAGTCTGGGGAGAACTCGTCGAAGCCAGCTAAGACTTCGCACCAACAGCGTCGACGACGGCCCCACCGACGAAACCAGACATGCGCACTTCGTTGTCTGTCAGTGACGTCCATTATGGCTCTGAGAGAGTGGGTCCAGAAAGGAAGGGGCAACCGCTCAATGGGTGTCCTCCAAGGCGAGATATGGCTGTGGAGACCGTGGCAAAGGAGCCGAGGCCAGAGGGTGAGAATGACAGCATTATGGGTGCTGCTCAGATCACAAAAGGGGAGGATCTGTGGGAGGAGGACCTCAGTCCCCTGTGCGGAAGAGGAGACACATTAACCCGGATCCCACTCTGCAGCTCCGTTCACCCCTAGACCTAGGGACATGTCGCTGGACATTCCATCAACCCTACACACATTGGTCACAGTAATCCAGCAAAGAGTGCCTCCATCGGGGCTTGCACCTCAAGGGGAGGAGCCAGAACCCCTTAGGGTAAACTCTCCCCCACGGAAGAGGAAGTCCAAAGGGGGCGCTGGTCCTCGGCATCATCCAACCCCTCTGCCACCTTGTTGCGAGAAGACTCCTTCCCAGAGCCCCTGATCCGTACACGGACACAGCTACCACGGCTACTGGTACCAACGAGGACGACCATTTCATTGTGACTGATGGGGAGAATTCACATTTGGACGACACCCATAGGGCCTCCCCGCCGGACAAAGTTGGATCCTTTCATTCGGTCATGTTGAGGGCCTCTGAACTGTTTCAGTTGGCTCTTGAGAAGACAAAGAAAGAGGGTTTCCTGTACCAAAACCGTAAATTGAGGAGAAAGATCATCATGTTCATTCCCTTGTATTTTTATTTTAGTGTTTTTATATAGCTCTTTAACCCAAAGTGGTGTACAATTTAAAAACAAGGTATGGTACAAAAATAATGGTAAGTAAACATCAAAACATCAATGCTGGTAGCAGACAATCAAGGACTATGTAGGAGATGAGTTTTCAAAGAAAGACGAAATAGAGAGTAAACGGTGATCAAACGAATGGCCAGTAATATTCAATCTGAAGAGACCGGAGGAACGAAGAGAGCGAGATGGACTGTAGATAAAAGTGATGCAAGATAGTCAGGTGCAAGCTGGTAAAGTGATTTGAAGACTATGCAAAGAAAGTGAAATTTGAGCTGAGAATGAAAAGGTAACCAGCCAAGTTAGGCAAGTGAGAAAGAAATAGAATTGCAGTAAGAAAGAAGACCGAACAGAAGAATTATAGATTGATTTCAAGGCAGCAAGACGAGAACACAGGAGACCAAAAAGAGCAATAGAAGAGTCGTGAAAAGATTAAGGAAGGAAAAGGTTTAGTAGCTTGAAAAGTGAGAAAAGGACGAACTTTGCAGATATTGTAAAGGTGGAAACGAAAGGACTTAGAGGTAAGAGAGAAATGGTCCACAAAAGAAACATTGGAATCAAGGTAAAGGCCAAGATTATGAGCTGTGGGAGAAATAGTAAGACTAGCGGGTGGAAAAGATATAAAAGCGGGTGGTGGTTCAGGAGGAAGAGTGTTAGCTGGGAAGAATAACACCTCAGTCTTCCCTGCATTTAGATCTAGGAAGTGGGAAGCCATTGGATAGCAGAAAGACAGGCTGTGAGTGTGTGATGAATTTCAGGAGTGAAGGAGGAAAACGATAGAAAAAGTTGTGCATCGTCGGCGTAGAAGTGATGCGAAAGACCAAAAGAAGAAATTATGGCTAAGAGTTCAGAAGTATAGAGAGAGAAGAGAAAAGGACCCAAGACTGATCTTTGGGGAGCTCCGTGCTCAATGGGAAGGGTAAGGAGGTCTGGCCAACCCAGGAGACTGAGAAAGTTCTATTAGAAAGATAGGAGAACCAGGAGAGAACAGAATCCCTTAGACTGAAGGAAGAAAGAGATTCCAAGCGCAAGGAATGATGCACGGTGTCAAAAGCAGCAGAAAAAGAAGAGGAGTGTTTAGAATAGTGAGCTGAGAGAAGGGAGTTAAGTACACGGATCAGAGCAGTCTCACTGGGGTGATGAGGACGGAAACCAGACTGAATGCAAGGAAGAAGAGACCCTGGACGACATCTGGGAAGAGGGCCTAGCCCTAATAAAAAATCCATTTATGGGCCCTGACCAAGAGGGACAGATTGGAGAAAAGGTACAGGGTGCCAGATTCGGCTCTCCGGTGCCTAAGGTCTCAGCTCTCGCCAGATTCGGTGTTCTCGGCCACAGCTAGGAAACACTTGACAAACCCATCATCAGCAGCAGCCATTGTCCTTGCGGAGCAGGAAGGGAAGAAGCTAGATGTTATGGGCAAGAGGATCATTTACACAGCAGCCTCTGCCATCAAGGCAGCGAACGCCCTTGCCATTTTGTCCCATTATGACCGGGAACTCTGGTGCAACCTGGGCTCTACCCTGGACTTCCTGCCCGAAGACAAGAAGGTTGAGGCATTGGAACTCTTTCAGGAAGGGGAAGTGGCCTCAGATCACACCATCACGGTGGCGGCAGACATCACGGCCACAGGTTTTCGTCTGATGAGGAAGGGGATGTCTCTGCACCGTCAAGGTTGGTTGAAGGCTACAACCTTTCACAAAACAACCACCGCAGGAGGCGTGAGGGTGCAAAGCTACAAGCAATCCCTCCAAAAGGTTAACAACTTTTAATAACCATACCGCAAGATGCTTATGAGTAACAATATCTGTTAGAGGTGGGAAACTCTTCTAAACCAACAGTCAAGAAGTCGTCAATCTATACCAGTCAAATTCTAAATATCGCATATTTTGTTATCACAAAAATACATTTTAAAAACGAAATACATTCTTTTTGATAGAATTCATAAGTGAAACAGTACATCGAAACAGATAGTTAATTGCCCGGTACATTGTTAAATTTCCCAGCAGTCGTTTTACAAGTGTCATGTGCCCTGTTCAGCCCTCCTCCCCGTCCACGACTCGTGGGGATGATACGTGGACTGACACGGCCGCGACAGGTACAGACGACGAGGTTTACGACGAGGATCTGCCGTTGTCACCTCCCACCCGGGCTTCCCCGCCCGACGAGATTGGATCGTTTCACTCCATGATCGCCAGGGCATCCGAGCTTTTCCAGCTCTGCCCGGAAGAGAAGAAGGAAGGTTTACCTCTACTGGACGATATTTGGGATGAGGGCCTCGCCCTCCTCAAGAACCCATCCACGACGCCGGCTAGAAGGGATCGGTACGAGAAGAAGTACCGGGTCCCGGACGCGGCCCTCTTGTGCCTTCGGGCACAGCCGACCCCGGACTCGGTCGTCTCTGCGGCGGCCAGGAAGAAAGCGGGGCGGGGGGCGCGGCCTCTACGTCGACCTCCCCGCCGGACGGCGAGGGAAAGAAATTGGATACGATGGGACGCAGAGTCATCTCGTCTGCAGCGACGACGATTAAGGCGGCCACAACGCCCGGGCTATCGTAGCCCGCTACGACAGGGAGTTGTGGTACAAACTGGCCCCCCTGATGGACTTCCTACCGGACGACAAGAGGGCGGAAGCCCTAGAGATCTTGCAGGAAGGAGAGGTGGCGTCGGACCACGCCATTACGATTGCGACGGACATCGCTGACACTGGATTTCGCCAGTTGGGCAACGGCGTGTGCCTTAGGCGGCGTGGATGGCTCAAGGCTACTGACTTCCGTCAGGACGTGCAGACCAGAGTCTTGGACATGCCGTTCGACGGAAACAACCTGTTTGGGAAAACAGTGGACGATTCACTTCAAGCCATCAAGGCAGACACGGAGACGGCCCGGGCTCTTAGGGTTCTCCAGCAACGGCGGCCGCCCTTTCGGAGCGGCGGAGGCAAACAGGGTGCCTCCAAAGGTTCCGGCGGGGGTTTTTCCACCTACCGTCAAGCGGCCCGTTTGTCGTCGCAGGAAGCTTACAGGGGACGAGGCAAGTCAGGCGGACCCCGCCGTCGTCGCCAAGGAGGACAAGGCGGCAAAGTCTCGTCGAAGCAGGACTGAACCGGCCGTGGGGTCGGGCCCCCACCAAAGCACCCCGGTGGGAGGCCGGCTGGCGAGCTTCGTCTGCGTGTGGGAGTCCATCTCCACCGACCGTTGGGTGCTGGACGCCCTAGCTCAGGGTCACGCGCTCGAGTTTCTAAAGAGGTGCCCGCGTGTCCCCCCTGTGGCCAGGAAAGAACATCACGTCCCTCAACTTCTCTTGGAGGTAAACGCGATGCTCAAGAAGGGCACCATCTAGCTCGTCCCAAAGAGGCTTCGGGGCTCCGGAGTTTACTCAAGATACTTCCTCGTGAAGAAGAAGACGGGAGAATGGCGTCCCATCCTGGACCTATGACGACTGAACAAATTCATCAAGGCACAGAAGTTCCGGATGGTCACCCTCCAACACGTCCTGGGTCAGCTGGAGGAGGGCGATTTCCTGTCGTCGTTGGATTTGGAGGATGCCTACTTCCATATTCCCATCCTAAAGGGACACCGAAAGTTTCTCAGGTTCGTGGTCCAAGGGCGTCACTACCAGTTCAGAGCCCTTCCCTTCGGACTGAGGTCGGCTCCCAGGGTGTTCACCAAGTGCCTCGCACCGGTGGCAGCGCAGCTGCGCCGAGAGGGGATCCACGTCTACCCCTACCTGGATGACTGGCTCATCCGAGCGAAGACGAAGGAGCTCGCCGTGGAGCACACGGCAAGGACCGTCCAACTTCTCACGGACCTGGGATTCTCCATAAACTACGCCATGTCCCACCTGGTGCCCGCGCAAGACGCACTGTTTCTGGGAGCGAAGCTCGACACAGTGTCGCTTCTGGCCTCTCCGTCGGAGGAAAGGACGAGGGCCATCTTGGGCAAGGTGCAGCGGATGCTGGTTGCGGACGCGGCCAGAGTGAGGTCCATCAAGTCCCTCCTCGGAATGATGTCTTCTTGCTTTTACCTCATCCGCCTGTGCAGGCTCCGGATGCGCCCGTTGCAGGAGTTCCTGGACGCGCGCTGGATCCAGACGACGGGCAGCTTCGAGGAGAGGATCACACTTGACGAGAGTTTCCGACGAGCGATCCGGTGGTGGGGCACCCGCACGCATCTGACGGTGGGCATTGACTTCCAGACCCCCGGCCACCAGGAGACAGTGACCACGGATGCATCCCTGGAAGGGTGGGGAGCGCACACCGAAAATCTGCACGCGAGAGGCCTTTGGCTCCCGACGGAGAAGTCCCTCCATATCAACGTCCTGGAGCTCCGTGCAGTGTTTTGGGCCCTCAGGTCCTTTCTTCCGTCCCTCAAGGGCAAGGTGGTGAGGATCTTCACCGACAACACCACCACCATGTTCTACATCAGGAAACAGGGCGGAACCAGGTCCCCAGCCCTGTCCATGGAGGCGCAGGATCTGTGGCATTGGGCCGTCGGCCAAGGGATGTTTCTGGTGCCGTTTCATCTGGCAGGGATAAAAAACACCATTGCCGACTCACTCAGCAGGGAGCTGCGCTCGTGCCACGAGTGGGAACTACAACAGGATCTAGTGGACCGCCTCTTCCGACGGTGGGGCACATCCCAGATCGATCTGTTCGCGACGGCGACAAACTTCAAGTGCCGGAGGTTTGCCAGCAGGTTTCCCCAGCCGAGGAGCATGGGCGATGCTTTTTCGTTCCCCTGGGAGGGCCTGTTTCTATACGCGTTCCCTCCATTGCCATTGCTGATCCAGCTCATCAACCAGCTCAAGAGGTCACGGTGCAGGATGATCCTCGTCGCACCTGCGTGGCCGAGGCAGATATGGTTCCCGGACCTTCTGGACTTGTCAGCGTCCCCGTCAATCAAGCTGCCAGTGAACACGGATCTTCTCTCCAGGGAAGGAGGCGCCATCCTCCATCACAACCCGAAGTCGCTGAACTTACAGGCTTGGCTCCTGCAGCGTTAGAATTTGGAGGATACGACATACCGGCCAACTGCAGAGAGGTTCTTGCAAAGGCCAGGGCGTCCTCAACTCTTAAATGCTACGGACACAAATGGAAGAGGTTCTCTGTCTGGTGCCACGCACAGAAGATTAACCCTCTACGGATTACGGCTCCCCAAGTACTGCCGTACCTACTGACGCTGGCCAAAGCTGGACTGGCGCACGCGTCCATCAAGATTCATCTTGCTGCGATCTCCCGATACACCAGAACCACGGGGCGGATGTCTTTGTGGTCTCATCGTCTGGTGAAAGAGTTCATGAAGGGACTGTTCAGATCGTTCCCGCTGGTGAAGGCTCCGGCCCCGGCGTGGGAGCTCAACGTGGTGCTGACCAAGCTCATGGGACCTCCGTTCGAGCCTCTGCACTCGGCTCCGTTGAAGTTCTTGTCGTGGAAAACAGTGTTTCTTGTGGCCATCACCTCCGCACGACGGGTGGGAGAGATCCAAGCCCTTTCCTGCAAGGCCCCGTATTTGACTTTTCACGACACGAGGGTAGTGCTCAGAACGCACCCCTCCTTCATGCCCAAGGTGCCGTCGGACTTCCACCTCAACGAACCCTTGGTGTTGCCTGTTTTCTTCCCGTCGCCTTCGTCGCTGGCTGAAAGGACTTTGCACTCGCTGGATGTGGCTAGAGCGCTGAAGTTCTACGTGGACCGCACAAAGTGTTTTCGGAAGATGTCACAACTCTTTGTGAACTTTGGACTTGTCAATCAGGGGAAGGCTCTCTCCAAGGCTTCCATTTCCAGATTGCTCTCCGGCTGTATCATGTACTGTCATCGGTTGGCAAACCGACTGCTGCCTGGCCGTCCGAGAGCCCATTCCACCAGAGCGATCGCAGCTACCACGGCGTTCCTATCTGGTGTACCCTTGCTGGACATCTGCAGGGCTGCTACGTGGAGGTCGACGCACACCTTCACGAAATTCTACTGCGTCGATCGGGATTCCAGGGAGGAGTCCAGGGTCGGCCAAGCAGTGCTGCGCAACCTGTTCGCCTAAGGTGAGCCTGGTGAGGAGGTAAGAATTGCTTAATGTTGAGTTTGATGTAATGCTTAATGTTGAGCCTTTGCCACCTCCCGTTGTTGTGCATGTGTGTACTGCTATGTATTCTTTATTCATGAGCATGTGAATCCATGCCAGACCCCATGCTGGAGAAGGAACAAGTTACTTACCTGTAACTGTTACTTACCTGTTACTTACCGCCTACCCCTCTGTGGCTCTTCACTTGGTCATACTGCCACTTCACGTGCTACCCAATCTGAAGATGGCTGCCAGAGGCAAGGCTTAGGTAGAGGGCAGTCATTGGCTGTGGTCAGTATGACGCAGAGATCTGTGATTGGTTACTTCTACGAAAGACAGATCAGAAACGAAACTGATACTGATTTTTTCTTTACCGAGGATTCCCAGCCTGACGACGGGGAATATTCATGAGCATGTGAATCCATGCCAGACCCATGCTGGAGAACAACAGTTACAGGTAAGTAACTTGTTCCTTGCACAGCGAGAACTGTGTAAAAACAAATCAGGAAAATTACCTACACGGTTTACTCACCAAATATACTACCGTCAGGAGGTAGCACTAAATGATTAGATGTTCAAGTCCTTGACGTGGGTCCCGTGCCTGCTGGGCCTAGAGATCCAAGCTACTCCTCACTGATGAGGCCCAACAAGGCCGAAACATGTTTGGGGATGCTTGTGGTCTCGTGCAGAAGGGATGTGACCTAGCAGTTCGGGCTGGACTGCCCCTTTTGGGGTGGGACCAAGCCTGATTTGCATATGGTCTTTCCCCTTCTGTAATGGCTTGGCAGGCGAAGAACGATGGTCTGGAGGGTGCCAAGAGCAATGCCAGTGGTTAAGATTCATTCTAAACCTTCCAGCCATCACCTCTTTGTTTTTGCCAAGTCCTTGATCGACATAGCAAAACCGAACATCTTACCCGACTTACTCTGTCGGGAATCAAACAGCGGCCAGGGTCAGTTTGAAGTAGTTATGCCTAGCATTCTGACTGACATAAATCGATTGCTTGTGCATCGAGAGGGTACTCCAGGCTGTGCCTAGAAAACACGTAACCAATGTATTATGGTCACTAGTCTAGAGAGACCTCTCCCACAGAAAACAACTGATGGGTACCATCAGTCGTCAGGTTAACCCACTAACGTGCTTCCTGGAATCGTGTGGTGCGACCTCCTATACCGTAAGACATTGTGTGGTCTTAACTGGTCTCTTCCCACTTTAATGTGGGTGAAATCTACAAAAGAGAGGAATAGGAGAACACAAAACGCGTGAACATGGCTTAGTTCAAATGAAGCAAGTAAGGCATAAAAACGGAAGAAAAAGCCAGGATACCCGAGTTGCCTACTATTACGCGTCCATGCTGCTTACCGACTTCTCGTAATGAAACGCTGTCTGTCTCATCCTGCTTCCTCGAATGTACAGATGCTTGTCTTCACGTCGGCCCTATTTAAATAGGGTTCCACAGCATCAAAGTCCTGTCCTCATTAGATACTGTTCTAGTAAGACCTCCTACGGATGTAGTTAAGGTCTAGCGTCCTGTTTTCCAACCTGCTGCTCACGTATCGCGTCCTGTTTTCCAACCTGCTGCTCACGTACGGTGCAACTAACCCCTAGTTTTTAAGGATGATCCCTGGCCAGCATTAAGTAAACCAAGAAGCGGCACGCGAATGGAGATACGGAACGGGGCAAAAGTACAGGCTTGAACTGGCTGTACATTAAAATATGCGGCGGCTAGTAAAATAAGGATGTCTGGTTGGCCTAGTGTACTGCAGATAAGTCATCTGTTGTTGCAAAGTCATTGTGCTGTCAAAAGGGGTTAAACTGCCCATTTTACAGCTGCAAGCCATGCCCCCTCTGTTGGGGTAAGTTCTACCTATCGGTATCCTGCCGCAAGTCATCGACTAACTTTGCATGCAATCAGTGTCCAGTCCAACCGTGATTAGGTTTTGACTCTGACTCCAATTATCCATTACCGGCACCACCATTACACATTGTATCTCTTTGCAGCTGCAGATCTGCTGCTTTCAAGACTACCTTTGCCTCATATGTAATTTATTCATGTTCTCCAATACATGCCTCATCCAAGCTGTACCATTGAGCCTGACCACTGTACTCTGCAGCTCTAATACAATATGTGGCACACACTCTCTACCTAGTGCGCATGTACTGATCTAGCCCACAGTACTCATGGCGAATTAGCTTACTGCCTCCCCCCCCTCTCTTGATGAGATTGCCAACTGCTCTAAGCATATCAGCCTTCTGTGCATGCACTGAACAAGCCCCCTCCTCTTACAGTGAACTAGCCCATTGTTCTCAAAGTATGTGCATCTGCCTCTTGAATACTAAGTGATTTAGCCTACTGTATTCATAGTGTGTGTACTAGCCTCCTGTATTCCGTACTGCATTCTAGCCTACTGTATCTCATAGTGAACTAACCTACACATCCAAAGTGTTCTAGCCTACTGTATGCACAGTGAACTAGCCTACTGTAGTCATAGTGAACTAGCCTGCATTCATAGTGAACTAGCCTTCGGACTACTCTCTACCTCCATTGTGCATTTAAGATCCTACAGATCGCAACAACTGCATAATGGACTCCCTACCTAATTCCTCTCTCAGCCCGACAGAATGGATCCATCTCTTTGCTTCACCACCCACACCATGGACTCCCTGTCCAGTGAAGTTGAGGAACCTAACACTATCCCTCTCCGTAGGAGAGAGACCCCCCAATACCAGCCACCTAAGTCTTCACTCACCAGCCCAACTACTTGGCCACCCATAACTTCTAAAGTACCTGTAACACTCAGCCCTTCTAAACAACCCATCATTAGAGGGGCACTCATTAATGCCCGATCCATGGTCGCCCATGCGCAGAACATTGCAGATCTCATCTCTAGCAATGACCTGCATTGCCTAGCAATCACTGAGACCTGGCTGCATCAGGCCCAGCATTATCATTAGCCATACTGATGGATACTCAATAAGGAACGACGGAGACGACAGCCAAGGAGGTGGAGTAGCATTCATTGCTAAAATATCCCTAGGCCTTAGAGCCACCACTGTTGCCAGCCCTCCCCCTCAACGGAACTACTGCCACTTAAGATCCATCTTTCAGCATCCCAAAATATCCTTATGCACCTCATCTACTGCCTCCAGGTCATATCACCTCCTCCGAGGAAGATATCTCTGACCTACTGACCAATAACTCCAAACCAGGGTCACAAATAATCCTGCTTGGTGACTTTAACCTAAGCCTCCTTGATCCCAATTACCTCAAGCTACATCCCTGGAAAATTCTTTCTCCCTGCTCGGCTTTAACCATTGTATCATAGCTCCGACACATAATAAAGGAAGAACACTGGATTGGCTGGCAGACCTCAACTACCACAATCCTGCAAAATGTACCCACCGCCTGTTCTGACCATCACCTCATCTCCTTTACCATCCAGGGGAATGCACCTACCACATCCTCAAGCCCCCACATTGCTCGGCAAGTCCAAGTCCTCGCCAGAAACAACCGATACATATTCCTCCAAAACCTACGCCCTTTGATAAGGAACATCCTAAACCCAACCATCTACAAAGACTTGGACGCTAACAAGCTAGTTGACCTTTACAATAACACACTTGAGGTTGCTGTGAACAGCATTGCCCCCATTAAACTATCCAAAGCTAAACCAATAGCACAACTTAACGAATGATTTACCCCAGAACTAAAAACCCTCTGGAATGCCAAAAGAGCAGCAGAATCCACATGGAGAAAATCGCCCAACTCTACTAACAAGGCGATATTCACCGCAGTTGCCTCCTCATACAAATCCCCTATCCGCATTGCAAAAAAGGAAACCTATAACAACGGCATCCTCAATGCTAAATCCAAAACTAAAGACTTTTCAGTATTCTCAGGGAAGTGGAGTCCCCAGTACCTCCATCTGCAACTTGTGTGAAAGATACAGATAGGTGAGCTAATATACAGAAAGCCCTTGCAGACAAAATTGCTATGCTCCAATCTAAAATCGAGTACAAAAAGAACAGCCTGGCCAAAAACACTACCCCTCCTCCTAGCCACTGCACCCCCAACTGCCCATCATTCTCCTTCTCACCGGTCTCTGCCAAAGAAGCGGAAAAGATCATAAAAAGCCTCAAACCCTCCAGATGCCAGGGAGATCTCTCCCCAGCAGCAATCATCCCGGAAGGTGCCAAGGATTTGGCCCCTTTCATCTCTGCATTAATTAACTCGTCCTTCGAGACTAGCACGGTACCCAACAACCTGTGGAGTGCCTCAAGGCTCATGCACCTCGCCAACCCTCTATAACCTCGTCACCCTACCATTATTTAATGACCTGGAATCTCTCGGCATAACATTCACCAATTATGCCGACGAGACACAAATCCTTCGCCCTCTATCTGGTGACTACAAGAAAGACCTCAGAACACTACAGCAGACATATGCAATCATCCAGGCCTGGATGGCAGCAAACGGCTTATGCCTTAACGGGGATAAAACGGAACTCCTAATTGTAGGCCCCAAGGAAACCCTAAAAAACTGGACACCAAATACAGCAATTTCAGCATTGAAAACACAATCATCCCAGTCTCAACTGCAGTAAAAACACTTGGGGTCTATCTTGACTCCACACTCTCCATGAATAGACAAGTCAGCTACATCTCCTCATCTGCAGCTCACACTACTAAAATCATCAACGCGGTAAAACCCTACCTCTCTGCCAAAAACTGTCTCAACATTGCCAGAGCCACCATAGGAGCCAAACTGGACTATTGCAATGTCCTTCTGCTAGGTACCTCTGCCAAGAACATTAACAGGCTACAAACTGCACAAAATAATGCTCTCCAAGCTGCTCTCAGTATCCCCAGGAGGGAGCATATCTCTCAGGCCAGACAAGATGCCCACTGGCTCCCATCAAAGAACGCATATTGTTCAAGGCGCTCACAATCACACACAGATGTCTTTCCCAATCAGCGCCCCAATACCTAGCTGACCGGATACACCCTGCACAATCACTCAGACCCAAGCGAGAACTCTACTCTGACCAACTTGCGGTCCCTGTCTTTAACAGAGCCAAAGCCGGCGGTACTAGCTTTGAAGTATTGGCACCAAAATCCTGGAACTTACTACCCCCCAAACTCAGGAAGGAAACATCACTCCTAGCATTGAGAAAGTCTCTGAAAACCATATTATTCAAATAACTGTTTGTTCCACTGTAACCAAGGAACTGTCTATCGCCTATTATGTATGACCCGCTTATCGCCTAATACGTTATGACCCTGAATGGGAACTGTACTCTGCTTTTGCCTGCACCCAAGTGAATATGATGTAACAGCGCCAAAATGTCCTAGGGCAGTTGTGCGCTTTATAGCTTTATAAATGGAAATAAATAAATAAGGAGGCATGGGTCATGCCACTCCTAAAAAAAACTTAGACCCCAGTATCCCCACTAACTATAGGCCTATCACCACTGTTCCCTACATCCTAAAATGTTTAGATAAAGTGGCCTATATCTACAAATCGGGAAACTCTTGGAGGACCACAACTTACTGAGCCTCAGACAATCGGGCTTTAGGCCAAGACATGGAACGGAAACTGCCCTCATGGACTTAAATATCCAAATGGGTGAGGCCAAGGACAATGGTAAGCTTGCCATGCTCCTGCTGCTAGATTTATCAGCATATATTTGATCTTGTTGATCAGATCCTCATTGATCACCTGTCTACAGCAGCGGCCTTCTCCAGCAACGCTTTGTCCTGGATACAATCATTCCTCTCCAATCGCACAACTAGAGTCTTCACACCATCTGCCTCAGATTTCCCAATTCCTATCAATTGCGGCGTACCTCAAGGCTCGTGCGTCTCGCCAATGCTTGACAACATCTTTCCTAAGCTCCTGTTTGACAGTCTCGACAACCTGATGTCACCTACACAAATTACGCCAATGACACTCATGTTCTCATCACGCTATCAGGATGCTATGAAGATGATTCTAAGCACATTAACGAGATATAACTGGAAATCCAGGCCTGGATGGCAGACCACAGCCTCTGCCTCAACAACGAAAAACTGATGATCTGATCGTCGGCTCCCAAACCCGCCTCAACAAATTAGACCCCTGCTATGCATCCATCAACATCGATGGAAACCTGATCAAGGTGGCCAAAGAAATCAAAACACTAGGGGTATACTTACTCTACCCTCTCTCAAGAAGCAAGTGAACGCCACTGCTTCTTCCACTGCCTACACTAACAAGCTGATTAACGCCTGCAAGTCATTCCTCTTGCCTAGTAGTTGCATTACCTTAGCCAGGGCACTAGTGTTGTCCAGAATTGACTACTGCAACACCCTCTTCCTAGGCACCTCGCAACGGAACCTCATCAAACTCCAGGTCTTGCAAAATAATGCATTAAGATCGGCATTAAGCATCCCTAGATCTTCTCACATCACTAGCTTTAAACAGGACGCCCATTGGCTACCTGTACGGGATAGGATCACCCTTTGCACGCTTGTCATCACCCACAAATGCCTCTCAAACTCCGCCCCAAGTACCTGGCAGACAAAGCCAAAATAACCCAAACCAGCTAGACCAACCTGAGTTGTGTACTCTCACTGCCTTAGCGTTCCTAGATTCCACCTAAAAAGAGCAGGGGGAGCAAGTTTCCCTGTGTTAGCCGCAAAACAGTGGAATGCCTAACCCCTCAGCCGCAGAATGGAACACTCATTTTGGACCTTTAGAGCCAAAGCAAAGAGTTGGCTCTTTGGTATTTGCTCTAATCTGTCTGTAACATTTGCATAAGCTTATTGGCGCCCAGTTACCTGAGGGTTCGGCGCGCGGTACAAATAAAGAAACTAAACTAAACAAGGAGATTTTCTGACGTTGTTGGACCTGGAGGATACCCACTTCCAAATCCCCATTCACAAAAAGCACTGCAAGTTCCTACGATTAGTTGTTCAGAGACCGCACTACTGGTTGAAGGTAGAAGTCGGCCTGAGGGTGTTTATGAAGTGCCTGTCCCCGGTGGTCCAGGACTTGTGTTGGTGGGCCATTCATCAAGGCATGTTCCTTGTTACGTTTCACCTGGCAGGGGTCAAGAACACCAATGCGGGGACTCTTCGCATGGAACTGCGTTCTTGCCATGAGTAGGAGCTACGCCAGGACCAGCTGTATCTTGGTTTGCCGACAGGTTCCCTCAACTGAAGGGCATGGAGGAGTTCTCGTTCCTGTGAGAGGGACGGTTCCTGTATGCATTTCCCCTGTTTCCCATTCTACTACGTGTGATCAACACACTCAGACACTGCCACTGCAGGACGATACTTGTCATCTCAGCGTGGCCGAGATAAATCTGGTATCCAGACCTGCTGCGTCTGTCAGTTGCCCCGTACATCAGGCTACCTCTGTCTCTGGACCTTCTTGTGAGAGAGGGGGATGATTCTGCAAACCCAGAGTCTCTGAACCTGAGGGCATGGCTCATTCAGCCCTAGAATGTCGGGGTTATGCTCTAACTGCCGAATGTAAGGACATCCTGCCAGGGCTCCATCAACATTGAAGTGTTATGGGCATAAATGGAAATGCTCCTCCTTGTGGTGCAGGACTCCGAAGATTATCCTCCTGCTGGTCATGGGCCGCAACTTCTGCCATACTTGATTTCCTTAGCCAAAGCGAGACTGGCTCATGCCTCTATTAAGGTGCATCTCGCCGCCATATCCAGGTACACCAAGTCTCCAGGCAGACTATCGCCGTGGTCACAGACTTGTAAAGGAGTTTCGAGGGGATTGGGTCCTCCGACGTACTACATATCTATGAGAGGTAATCACCACAGCTGTGCTGCTTCGGAAACTCTTTCGGCGTCTGCGTCCAGTGTCGATACGCTGTCCTCGAGGGCCTCCGTCTAGCCGACATCACTGGATGTTATAAGTAGGATGCACGACGCCCATAGCCTCAGTTCCTTTTTTTTTTTATTCACTAATGTGTTCGCTTCGGAGATCTCGGCGTGCCTCGGTTCTTCCGAGTTCTGTTCTTTCGGTTCTTCAAATCTGTTTGTTGTGAAGATTTCCATGATGTCTTCGGCTTCTTCCACCCAGCTGCCGGGTTTTAAGAAGTGTCGGGACTGTGGGTCCATGATGTCATTGACAGACTTGCACGACGTCTGCCTCTGTGAGGGCCAAGACACGGATGATTGTGTTGACTGCCAGTCGCTTATGTCGAAGGACTTGCGGGAGCGTAAGAAGAAGCTTTCTGTCGGTAAGGTGGCCAAGCCTCGGAAGTCGAGATCCACTGGGCTTTCGGCTGACAATTCCAGGGGTGACTCTCCGTATCGTCGTCGTCAGTCCGGGGGGTCTCAATCCCAGAGTAGGTCCTGCCATTCCTCTGCCTCTTCGAGGAACTTGCGGAAGCGCCATCACCGGTCGCCTTCCTCGTCCGAGGGCTCTGCCCGTCGGCGGGTTGCTTGCCCCAACAATCATTCCACTCCTGCGGAATGGGATTCATTTCGGCAGGAGATGATGGCAATTGTTCAGTTGAAGGGCTCCGTTCCGTCCGCGCCATCGAAAGACGCCGGCCGTGACCGTGCTAGAGCTGCCACTCGCACGCCTTTGGGCTCAGGTGGTCGGCGCAATCATCGAGCACCTTCGAGGTCTGGATCGGACAAGGTGGATCGCTCTAGACCTGTCCGCTCCAGGTCCCGGTCCTCGACGCCCTCGAGACCATCGGAGCCTGTGAGGTCTTCAAAGAAGACATCGAAGCCTTCCACGCCGAGGTCGTTGAGGGACTCTCTCGAGGCTTCGCCTCTGAGGAAGCTGTCGACGCCATCGGCGCCCAGGCGGTCGAAGGACACTCTCGGGGCTCCGCCCTCGAGGACTGTGTAGAAGCCATCGGCGCCATGCTCGACGTCCATGCTGAATCCATCGATGCCTTTTGTGGCTGCTTTGTTGGAGGTACCCCGTGGCACAGTGGAACCCCCTAGAAAGGCTCTGGCCAAGTCAAAAATGTCTTTGTCCCTTTTTCTGTACCCCAATTCCAGCCTCTGGATTATATCTCTGAGGTGGAAGAAGGGTCAGAGGAAGGTGGTTTGGTTCCTGATGAGGTACCTGACGAGATTTTGTCTGGTCATAGCCAGCTTGAAGATCTGCGTCAGTCGTTGCACGACGCCAGAATTCGGTAGGCCTGAGCCTGGCAACCACGCCGAGTCCTCATACCGCCACCTTATGTCAAGGGTAACGGAATACTTGGGGTGGTCTGCGCCACCAGTGGATTTTCTGTAGGATGACCTGACGGATTTCCTTGAACAAGGTCCACCAACATTCCATATGGCCTTGCAGAGAAGGGTGGCAGCGGCTTGGACTGCTCCGGAGAGTCTCCTGGCAGTGAACAAGTCTTTGCCGAAGAAATATCGTCCAGCAAGTAGCGACCCCAGCTACTTGACTACGCACCCCACTCCGGAGAGTTTGGTGGTGCAGGCGGCTACGGCTCCGGCAAAACAGGCGTCGTACCCTACCAGCCACCTGATGGGGACGACAAACATTTCGATGGCTGGGCGAAGAAAGTGCTTTCTTCAGGGGGTATGGCTTTACAGGCAGCCAACTCCGTGTGTGCCTTAGCACGTTTCACTCATACTCTGTGGAATTGTCTCGTTGGCGGCTGAACACATTCCCGAAGGTGAGGAACGGGATGGCTTTCTTGCTCTTGTTCAGGATGGCAAGGATGCCATGTGTGAATCCGTTCGGTCGGGTCTGGACGTGGCAGATTGCGTCAGCCGGTCCATGGCGGCGAGCACCGTAATGCGCAGATTTGCGTGGTTGCGGAAGTCGGGGTTTGCTCCTGATTTACAAGCCCGGCTCCTCAACATGCCCTTTGATGGTGAACATCTTTTTGGCAGCAAGGCTGACGAGAGCCTTCAGAGGTTGCAGACCTCCAAAGCTGCAGCGAAGTCATTGAGCGCTGCAGTTCGCCAACCTCTGCCTTTTTGTCCTAGGGGACAACAATAGAGGGGAGGTTCTTTTGATATTACTAATCTTTTGGTAGATCGAGGGGAGCTGCAAGTCAAAGGGGCAACCGTCGGAGTACCAGAGGTGGAAAACAAGGTACTCGAGGTGCCAAGGCCGCTCGGGCTGTTGCCTCTTTACCCTCAGGTAATGCCACAGCCGCTTCAGCTCAGTCATGAGGCCATGTCCCATGGTTCGCCGCTTGGGGGGAAGGCTGGTGCAGCATTTTGTAAAATGGCGTGCCATTACTTCAGATGTGTGGGTTCTGGAGATCATAGCCCACGGCTACTGTGTTCATTTCCGGCAGAGGCCTCACGACAATCCACCAGGGAATCTCTTTTTGAAGAGTCTGGATCCGCTCCTTGCGCAGGAAATACAATCCCTGCTGGAGAAAGGCACCATAGAACTGGTGCCCGTAGCGGAGAGGAACAAGTGATGGTATTCCCCTTATTTTTTGATTTCCAAGAAGGACGGGGGATTGAGACCCATCATGGACTTGCACGGTTTGAACAAGCTCCTCAGGATGGACAAGTTCAAGATGGTTACTCTTTCTGAAGTCCTCCAGGCCCTTCAACTGCAGGACTGGTCGGTGTCTATCGACCTCAAGGATGCTTACTTTCATGTGCCGATCCATCCCAAGCACAAGAAGTATCTGAGTTTCACGGTTGGCGACTCGCGCTTTCAGTTTTGGGTCCTGCTGTTCGGATTGACCTCCGCCCTGATGGTCTTCACCAAGCTCATCATGATGGTGGCAGCGTATCTCAGGAAAGGGGGGATTCTACCTACCTGGACGATTGGTTGATCAGGGCGCGCTCTCCCGAGCAAGTCCTGGATCATCTGTCCGTCACCTGCCACTCCCTTCACAAGCTGGGCTTCTCCCTCAACTTAAAGAAGTCCCACTTGACGCCAACTTAGCGGCTCCAGTACATCGGTGCAGTGCTCGACACGTTCCTGGGGCAGTGTTTCCCCTCCCCAGGTGAGGGCTTATCACATTCAGCAGATGGTGCACAAGTTTCAACATGCCCAGAGTCTCCCGTCGTTCGAGTTCTTGAGGTTGCTCGGCCCCATGGCATCCTGCATTCTTCTGGTGCCAGAGGCCAGGTTGCGGATGAGATCTCTGGAATGGGCCCTCAAGCTTCAATGGTCCCAGTCCTCCGGCAGGTTGTCGGACCCCGTTCAGGTGCTGCTCTTGGTCGCCCAGGACCTTCTGTGGTGGGCTGTCGAAGGCAATCTGATGAGGAGGGCTCCATTTTGGCTGCCCTGGCCGGAGGTGACGATCGTGACGGACGCATCCCTCACGGGATGGGGAGCTCATGCCAGCGAGCTGACAGTCAGCAGTCGTTGGTCTCAGTCGGAGTCCACACTCCATATCAATCTGTTGGAGCTGAGAGCCGTCAGGCTTCACCTGAAGGCTTTTCTGCCGACTGTGCGAGGGAAGAATGTCCTGATTCTGACGGACAACACAGTGGCCATGCACTACCTCAAGAAAAAGGGGGGGGGCAGGGTCACTTCCTCTGTGCAAGGAGGCGATGCAGCTCTGCTTCTGGGCCATCCAGCAGGAAATTTCGATCTCGGCAGTTCATCTGGCCGGAGACGAGACGGCGGATGCTCTGAGCAGGCAGAGCGCGATCTCTCACGAGTGGAAGCTGGCTCAGGAGATTCTCCTGGAGATCTTCGCCCTTTGGGGGACCCCACAAGTGATCTCTTTGCCTCCAGTGTCAACCGGAAGTGTGAAAGGTTCTGCTCATGGGAATTTCCTCCAAGAGGAGCCTTAGGAGATGCGTTTGTGGTGGAGTGGTCCTTCCCACTGCTGTACGCGTTTCCTCCAGTCCCTGTCATCCCGCAAGTGTTGCGGAGGTTACGGAGGTTTGGTTCCCGGATGATCCTCATTGCTCCGGCATGGGCCCGGAGAACGTGGTACCCGGACCTTCTCGACTTGTCCATCTGCCCTCCGCACCGTCTTACCTACCGAGACGATCTGCGCTCACGGGAGGGGGGGGTCAGGTTCTCCATACAGAGGTCAGATCCCTCAACCTTCACGCTTGGCTTCTGAAAGGTTGAGGTATAAGGATTGGGACCTCCCTGAAGACATGATGGAGGTGTTGCTTTCGGCCAGATGGCCTGCAACAAAGTCCCTGTACCGTTGCCGTTGGAGAAAGTTCTGCGACTGGTGCAGGGTTAAGAATGTGGATCCTTGTTCATGTGACATTCCTGTGGTTCGGTTTTTTTTTTTTTTTTGCTTTCTTTAGCCCACAACGGCCTGCAAGTGGGTACCATTAAAGGTTACCTGGCGGCGCTATCCATATTTAAGTGCTCGTCTGAGGAGTGTTCTTATTTCAAAATTCCTCTGATTTCTCAGTTCCTGAAAGGGCTACTAATGTGTTCCCACTGTCACCTTTCCGGATGCCCGGTTGGGATTTGAACATGGTTCTAAAATTCCTAATGGGTGCTCCATTTGAGCCTTTACATTCTTGTCCTTTGAGACTGTTAACCCTTAAAACTGTGTTTTTAGTTGTGTTCACTTCCTCTCGCAGAGTGAGTGAGTTTCAGGCACTTTCTGTTAAGCCACACTTCAGTGTTTCATAAGGACAGTGTTGTCCTTAGAGTTCGTCCTTCCTTTCTTCCGAAAGTTGTCTCGGAATTTCATCTAAGACAGAAGGTCATTCTTCCGGCATTTTATCCTCCTCCGCATCCTGGTAAGGAAGAGGAGAGGCTCCATAGGTTGGATCCTAGGAGAGCTTTAAGTTTCTACATTTCACGCATGTCCCGGGTCCGAGTGGACGATCAGCTCTTTATAGGTTACGCTGGAAGGCGTTTGGGACAAGCTGTTACTAAGCAGACTTTGTCTAGATGGATCATCTTGGCAATTTCTGAATGTTACCGCTTGGCGGGTAAGGACCCTCTGGTAGGCCTACGGGCCCATTCTACTAGAGGTATGGCTGCCTCTACTGCCCTGCAAAGGGTTGTTCCTATTCGTAACATCTTTGAAGCAGCCACTTGGGCTTCGGTCCATACTTTTGTACGAAACTACTCCTAGACTCTATCCATGGGCAGGATCTGGCCTTTGCCAAGGCGGTCCTTTGCTCTGCAATTTGATTGGGAATTCTAAATTTCTATATTCTAAATTCTTTTCCCTCCTCCATACGTTAGTACTGCTTTGGGAGTCTGTCATATTTATGGAATACGTCTGAGGACCCAATCCCCTCGAAGAACAAGTTACTCTCTTACCTGGTAACGTTCTTCGGATGGGATGGTCCGACGACGTGTTCCATATCGCTCCCTCCCTCCCTACCTGCCCTGCTACAGAATTTCTCATGCGATTGCAGCTTACGTTTCCGCAAGGCTTTCTGTAGTCATTCTGGCAGACGATTTGTGCCACATGTTCTTGGGAAAAAACTACAACTGAGCCTACGGGCGTAATGCGTCCTACTTACAACATCGGCTCGATGGAGGCCCTCGAGGACGGCGTATCGACGTCGTCGACGCAGGACGCAAAAGATTTTCCAAAGCAGCACAGCTGTGGTGATTACCTGTCATAGATATGGAATACGTCATCAGACCATCCCATCGAAAAAACGTTACCAGGTAAGAGATTAACTTGTTCTTCTCAAGGGACTTTTCAGGACTTTCCCTGTCGGTGAAGGCTCCTCCCCTGGCCTGGGAGCTCAATGTGGTGCTAACGAAGCTCGTGGGAGCGCCTTTCGAACCTATGCAACAGGTTCTGCTATAGTTTCTCTCATAGAAGACAGCTTTCCTCGTGGCTATCATCTCGGCCGGAAACCTTACTTGTTTTTCCAGGCTTCAAGGTGATGCCTTCGGAATTCCACCTCAATGAGCCTTTGGTGTTACCAGTCTTCTTCCCCAATCTGTCATCACTGGCGGAAAAGGCTTTGCATTCACTGGACATTGCTTGTGGCTTGAAGTTCTATGTGGCACATACTAAGAATTTTTGGAAGACATTGCACTTGTTCGTCAACTTTGAACCTGTAAATCAAGGAAAGTCCTTGTAGAAAACTTCATCTCGAGGTGGGTCTCGGGCTGCATCATGCACTGTCATCGACTGGCGAGCAGGCCGCTGCCAGCCTGCCCGAGAGCCCATTCCATCAGAGCCATCGCAGCAATGACATCGTTTCTCTCTTGTGTGTCCCCTACCCGGCATCTGCAGGGCTACTACGTGGAGGGCCATGCACACATTCATGAGGTTCTACTGAGTCGACAGGCAATTCCAGAGAGGAGTCCTAGTCAGCCAGGCAGTGCTACTCAACCTGTTTGTTCGAGTTGAGTCTGTTCCAGAGGTGAGTGTTACTGCTTCTGTTGAGCCTTGACACCTCCCGTGGTTGTTTATATTTATTTATTGTGCTTTTGTTAGGTGTTTATACAACAAAATTTATTTCAAAGCGCCCACAGGGCAGGAATATGGTATTGAAAGCAATGAATATACTGGAGGATAAAGACTGATCTTCTAGACCTTGTGAGCATTCTAAGCGTGCAAGTGCAGGGAGAGGAGAGGGGAAAAGTGAGTGGGGGGGGTGGGGTTAAGTTCTGGAGTGTAATGCTTCTTGAGTGAGCAGCAGATGTAAGTGCCCAGTGTGGGAAGTACTAGGGAGTGATCAGCTGCAATGAATATGTAAGTGCTGTGGGTGTGTGGAGGCCAGGGCCCTGAAGGACACATAAGGGCCCTGGTCACTAATCTCAGCAACTGTGGAGTTAACAGAGGAGCGGGGTGGAGAGGGAGGAGAGAGGAAGGGAAAGTGTAGGTGAAAAGGAAAGTCTTGAGGAGCTTCCGGAACTTGAGAAGGTCAGTCTCAAGATGAAGAGGAAGGGGGAGGCTGTTCCATAAGGAGTCAGCTGAGCAAATAGCTGAGTAAATAGATTGGGCACCGGACCTCTGTTTTGCAAAACGATTGACACACAGAGTTGGTACCAGAGGAATGTAGAGGTCTAGATGGATAGTATTTAGTAAGAACAAGTTGCTGAGAGCACGGTCCCTGGCCCCAGATAGCCTTATGGATGATGCAGAAGGGTTTGAATTGGATCCTTCCAGCAACCGGAAGCCAACAAAGAGTTTTTAGGGCAAGAGAGAAGCAGCCCCATGGCTTGAGGCCAAGGATAAGTCTTGCTGCCCTATTCTGGATTAGCTGGAGGGGCCGTAGGGAGGAAAAGGGTATATTCAGGAGAAGGTTATTGTGGTAGTCTAGCCTAGAGAGAACCATGGCTCTGGTAACATTGAGCTTCTGGGGGAAAGTGAGAAAAGGGAGAATTTCTTTGGTAAGGAAGAGTTGAAAGTGGGACTTCTTGGCAATGTCTTGAATGTGAGGGAGAAATGAGAGAGAGGAGTCTGAGATGACTCCAAGGTTTCTGGCTTCAGATGAGAGAGTGGAGGTGGGGGCATAGAAAAAGTCCAGAGTGAGGGGAAGAAAGAGGGACTAAGGGTTCCAATAGGAAGGCTCTCAGTTTTGCTGGCATTGAGGCAGAGATGTTGGAGGTGCACCAAGACTGGATGACAGATAAGCAATCCAGGATGATGGAAGAAGGAAGCGGGTCAGCCTGACTGGGAATATTCATGAGCATGTGAATCCATGCCAGACCCATGCTGGAGAACAATAGTTACAGGTAAGTAACTTAAACCTTCTAAAGCTTGTACATCTATTTACTCGCATGCTTTGCAAAAGCCACCATCAAGTGGTTAGGCCAGAGTATTACAAGTGGTTTACATTTAAAGTAAAAGGGCATTGACAGGTTCATTCCTGTTGTGTGCCAATCCTACATGTGCAGGTGCCCATGATGTGCCACATATCACCGACTTGTTTTTTTTCTGCCATTTGTTGGTCATATGAGGAAAGGCAGAAAACAAAAGCCAATCAGAGAATATTTCTTAAAACTGAACAATGACTATGAAACCATCATACAACTGGTCAGATAGCACAGTGAGCAAAGTGCTCATCCCTGATATGTGTGCAGCCTGCAGTGCCAAGTTCGAATGCTGGCCAGGTTAACTCAGCCTTTCATCCTTCCGAGGTCGATAAATTGCGTACCACTCTGTGGGATAATAATGTCTTCTGATATTTCAGCGCTCTGAGACATATGGGTGTATAGCGCTATATAGGAAATATCTTATTATTGGTTGAGGCTTGTTAATAGTTGATTGAGAATGCCTACTCTTTCATACACATCGACATTTGTTGGCTGTTGTGGGTTTGCTCTCCCCTAATGGAGAACGCATTGTTTAAATTCTGCCTAAGCTTGAATTCCAAGTTTCCTTTGAAAAACACCATGTTGTTCAGCCATTTTCTTCCAAGGGACTATGCTGAAGACAAGTGCTCTATGCGCAAGAAATGTAAGCCAAAGACTCTGAAAGACTACAGAGCAAATCGGTGGGCAGCTTACATTATGGAGGTTGTGGCATCAGATCTTAGGAAGCTTCCACGGCCAAAGAGTTGTTAGACGTTAGGCAGCCAGGGGATGTGTTCAGCCACCTTGCATGATGCTACCGCAGGGATACCCTTGCAGCCAGCCCCCTGCTCCAGTTGGCCCTCTTAAAGACTTCTAGCAACCATGAGACTGCATCACACAAAGACTCCCTTCAAGCCCAAGGTCCCAAAGAATAGATTCGAGCTGTTGACCTGATCACTTAGAGCTGATTGTTCAAGGTTGATGCCAAAACATGACACTGATTGGTCCAAAACCCATTTCAAGCATGGTGTTGGGTCACTGCAGGCCTCGAACAAGGTGGAGTGTGCTTGGTTCACATTACCTTGCAGACACACTCCTAAAGGGTACACATACTTCCACGCAAGTCACAGTTGATGTGGAAATATGACCCAAACATTGAAAACTAAGATTTCCCTAGCTGAAGGTGCACAAAAGCGCAAACATTCCACTCCAATCAAATCTGCTTCCACTCACACCCAGACAGACAGACATTGAAACCCCTTTGGGGGCTTTAGCTTCAGTGTTGTTGAGAAGTACTCCCCAGTGACATTATTCTGACTTACCAGTCCCTTTCATCAGCTCTAGTCTAAGCAGTGGAAGAGTTTTCTTCCTCAGAGAAAGATTGCAACATGAAAGATTCATACGTACAAGAGGAGGAGGGGGCGGGAGTGTCACAGGGCCCTCCTTCCATGCCTCCCATTTTCACAAAGGGAAATGTGCATCTAATGGGACACTGTCATAAATGTTAAGCTTTCTACAGGAGAGACTGGAAACATTGGAAAAGAAATAGCTTCCACTGGAAGAACCCTGCAAGACCTCTTAATGTGTCTTGTAAAGACTACAGAAGCCCAGATTAGTTGGACAAAGAGGAAAGAGTATAATGAGGATGAAATATCTTGCAAGTATAATGATCTTGAAGGTCCATTGGATTATCCACTTAACCCTCCTTCAATTACTAATTCATTAACTAAGGATTGGTGCAGATATGCACGGCCCTGCTAAAAGGGGTGAAGCCAGATTTATTGTTGGCGGGGAAGGATTTAATTGAGGAGGCATTTGAGGAACAGAAATCTATTGTTTGCTGCATTCCTCTGCTTGATTCAAGAAAAAAAAGCAGATTCCAACAGCCTTAAAAAAAGACAGACTTGTGCTGTGCATCTGAGAATAGAGGAAAAGTATAAACCTGCACCATCAGATTCCGGTTATATCTGGGGATATCCGCAGAGTGACACACGTGACAAAGTAAGTTATGTTTGAACCACTACCTATGTTACTGGACCTTAAGGAAAAGGATGGGCCAAACCCCTGAAGGATCTAGGGTGTATACCACTGTTGGGGAGATTTTCCCACAGCTCTTGGGAAAGGGATATATACCCATCTCTTCTAATGGCACAATAGAGTTCCAACCAAAAGGTAGACCATGGTGGCTGTAACCAGGCATAACTGGGAGGCTGGTGGTGAGGTGTAGCAAATCCTCTCAATTACCATCGAAGAATACACCAGGTAAAACATATTTTTAATAAAATTGTACACTGAATATCAAATAAGTGTATTAGGTTATGCATAACGCATAATAAAAACTGTGAGTCTAAAAACAGTAATAATCAGTGAAGGTCCTACCCAATCCTAGACTAAAAGTGTTTCTCACTGCGTGATGGAAGGCACAATACAACGGCAAGAGGAGGGAAGAAAAGGAACCCTGGACAATTAACATACATTTTAAAGTCTGAATCAGGAATCAAAATGTCAGACAAGTCACAATAAATTCCTATAACTCATAACATAAATGATAACATGCACAACCCATACATTAAATGCTGCATATTGAGTGATAGTACTTTAAATCCCAAGCACAGAGGAACACCAAACATTAGAATTAGTTTAATCTTCACAAGATCCTAACGGTTGCATTGTGCTCCTAGAAATATGATACAAAAGTTAAACATAGTTGCAAGACATTTCCACAGACAGGAGTTTAATGTAAGGGTTCAGGCAAAATTCCAATTCTTGGCCTAAACCTCCAAGGGCAAAAAGTGTCCATGGAACAAATGACCATGTATGACTAAGAATCTTCCACAGCATTGGATTTTTCATAGATTCACATGCTGTGAATAGTTCCAGTCACAGGCTGAGAATTCTCGGTTTACCCTTTTTGCATAGCAATAAAAATAAAAAGATATCCATTCTGTAGTCTTTCACCCTCTTTATAGGAGTTTCTGGTCCCCACCAATGGGACCTAGAGTATGTAGCTCTTCCCCTGCTGCTTCCCTTCAGATTCTAACCATATTCCATGCTGGACGGAGTCCTCGTGTTTTTTCTCCTCTGGGAGAATGTCAAAACCCAGTGATTTGCAAAGAACATATTGTTCTTCGTCAGGATAACATCTCCTGAAGGGACGTCAATCCTTACCACCGATAAATGTGTGCTGAAAATATTGAAGGGAAAAAATCGCTGTTCGAGGCCCGCTCTACATGCAGCCTAAAAAACGTTTTTTAAGGGGACTGTCATGTAGATTGTATATACTCCCTATACCCCAATCATTCAATGGAAGAGTTTGATATTTGTATGTCTTTCAACCCAAAAACACTCAAACAGAGGAATGGAAATCTTGTCAGCTGGTTGAATGAGGGAAACTATCCCACATCAGAAGCAGAGTGACTGAGAAGTCTGGTGGTGCCCAGAAGCTCTGAAAACAGGGACGCTGTGCAAAAAAGGGTAAGGTCTGAAGAAATGCCTGCAAGAAGGCCTAACATACCGGGGGAAGTAGGCAAATCGTCAGTGCACAGGGCTGCGCGAAACTGCCTCCCACTGACAATGTCCTTTGGCAAGGGTACCGCGCTCACACCGGTAACAGAAATCAACATAAAACAGACTATGACCCCATCGCCCATTTGCAGCCTCATCAACATAGAACATCTTGTCAATGGCCCAGGCCTGTCGTTGGGTAATATCGGCTCGTCGACCGTGAGCAAGCGCACGTCAACTGAGGACAATCACTCATCGACGGAAGACAAGCACTTGTCGACAGAAAAACATTCCCCCACAGAAAAGCCACAGGCAGGAACACCAGGAGTCCAGACAAAACCTACTAAAGCAGTACACAAGCCAATGTTGCAAAACAGCAGAACCACAGCACGAAGAGCTGCACAAACATGTACTGCAAGGCCACGGCACTAGAGAAGCAACCTCTAATGGTACCTTTTCCCACAATCACATACTCGCAGGTAATGCCTGAGGATATTTTACAATATGAAATTGTTTGTGCGTTTGAAGTACAACAGGGAAAGTTACCCAAGGTTCTCAGACTCGGATGATTCCATTGTCCTGGGCAATGCAACAATGCAAGTCACTACCACCATTACGGTCCCCATGCCTTCTACAAGAGGCACGTGTACAGCTCATGCTCCTTCGGCGCCCCCTCACAAACCATTACTAAATTCACAAACCCTGCTATCCCTGCAGGAGTTGTCTGTTACAGGACCTACTCTCCCGTTAAATACTAGGCTACCCACTCTTCCACAGGACGCAGTCCCCACCAGTCCTGAGGCAGTTGCAAGCGCATGTTCTCTTCAGGACCGTCTTCGCTGGCTAGGTCAAGAGTTGGGTCAATGCAAAATGATGGCAAAACAAAAGCATGCGTTGCCTGCCGCGTCGAAACACTGCTGGAGATCTGTCTTTCCTCAGCGTCATGTACTTCATCGAGAAGCCCTAGACACCACCTCACCCCCGCCTTTGCCAATACAGAAACGCACCTTAGACTACTCTATTGAGCCACAAGCACATGACCAGTGGGATTGGGAACTTACTGATACCGACAAGTACCAAGATATAGCATCTACAACTACTACAGGCTCACCACCTAGAGATGACCAGTGAGACTCTGATGATAACCAATTGGCTGACCCACCCAACAATGAATGAAATAGGCGCTTTCCACTCAATGGTAACTAAAGCGTGCCAAAAATTCGGCCTGACCCCATCACAGGATAGAAAAAAAAGAGTACTTTCTCTTTGACCACATGAGTAAGATAAGAAACTGTGCTGTTGGCCTCAGCCAGCAGAAAAGCACACTCCCATGCGTAAAAGTGCACAGTACCACCAGAGAGTGAAGGCTGAAAGATAGATACCCTTGGGGAAAAAGGTTCTAACAATAGCTCCTATAACAGTAAAAGTGGCCAATGTACTTGTGATCGATGCCAGATATGATTGTGAATTGTGGCACTGGTTAGCTCCCATTCTGGAGCATCTTCCTGAAGAGACACATACTGAGGCAATAGGTATCCTCAAACGAGGAGAGGAAGCCTCAAACCATAACATCAATATTGCTGTTGATCTGGCTGAGACAGGGTTCAAATAGATAGGCAACCGGGTGTTGATGCATTGACAAGGAAGGCTGTGTTGTACGGATTTTCACCAGGAAGTGCAACATAAGGTAGTGTGCATGCCTTTCCAGGGCAAAAATCTCTTTGGTCCCAAGATAGACGAGGCGTTAAAGGCGATGACACTGACACGGTTCGGTCTTTAATATCATTGCAAAGTAGAAGGACTTTTTTTGTCCCTTCGGGGGGGCATCAGGAAAAGTCAACTCCTCCGCTAACGCGAGAGGCTTCAGATCATACACCAAAAGCCAATACTAATCGCAAGGATACAAAAGGAATTTCCAGGGATACCAACGCCCAAATGAGTACAAGCAAACACAGCGCTGAAAAGGTTCCTCCGGCACACAAAAGGGACGGATGAACGCCCAAGCACGACGACAACAGAAGCATACTGCAAGTAAGGGGGAAGGTAACAGGCTACGCCCATCAGTGTTGCAACATAACAGATGAATGGGTGCTGAAAGGGATTCAGCAAGGACATCTGCTAAAATTCACTTAGCATCCAAAAGATATCCCATCCAAAGCTGCTCAAGCAGGAGGTGAGACAAATGCTGGCATAAAATGCAATACATGGAGTGCCAAGGCATCATCAAGGAAAATCATCAAGGAAAAAGGAGTTTACTCCCAATACTTTGTTGTGAAGAAACCAGACGGCGGGCAGTACAACCACAGGACTACCTGGCGTCCCTGGACTTAGAGGACGCATACTTCCATAACCCAATACATCCAAAACACCTCAAATATCTGCATTTTGTGGAAGGAAACCAGCACTACCAGTTCAAAGTACTGCCGTTTGGGCTCAAATCGGTGCCTTGAACATTCACAAAATGCCTTGCGCCAGTAGCCGCAGCCCTAAAAAAAAAGGACACCACATCTATCCATATTTAAGCGATTGGTTGGTACGAGCGTAAAACTCTGACAGGGTGCAAAAGTCAGGTTCCATCATGCGCTGGTTAGAATCTGAAGGGAGGAAGCAGGGGACGAGCTACCTACTCGAGGTCCCATTGGTGGGGATCAAAAGCACACATAAAGAGGGTGATGGGCTACACCAAGGATACCTGCTTTGTCATTTTATTACTATGGCAAAATGCTGGAGAAATAGTTACAGGTAAGAAACTTGCCAATTCCCAAGAAGAGTTCATAGGATCTCCATAGGAATAAACAGCAACATGTCTACAGGCACAGCTGCAGCTATGCAGAAAGGTCAGGTAAGTCTACCCCACATGTGTGGAAATGGCAGAAACCTACCCCAGGGGATGTGAGGAGAACCTCATGAAGAGTTCTAGTCCGAGAAGCACCTGGAAGAAAGTAAGCGGAACTGGATTTGTCACAATAGAAGTTTACAGGGCCCAGAGGGAAGTACCCACTGCGGCAGGTCTTGCAAATAAAGCTATGGGAACTGCAAAGCAACCAAATGTTTAAGTCTTCTGTTTCAAGCTGAGCTACAGGATCTGGTCGCAGTGAGACTTGAATCATTGACCAATGATTAACCGAAAGAACAATTAGCCTTCCCACAAGGGTGACCCAACAATCAGGAGTGAAAACAGTGCGTAATACCCCAGGAAGATGGAAGAACCCAATTGGACCCAAATGGCTTGGTGAACACAACGGTCCAGCCAGCCTGCAGAAAACCATTCCACAAAGGAAGCTACACTGGGGGCCACCCAGGATAGCCCAGATGATTAGCAGAGGTGGTTTAGTGGTGTTCCACCACCACTGATAAGATGACAGCAGCTTCCCATGTTCAGGTGTGCGGCTAGGAAGTTAACTTGTAAAGACAGTGTTAAAACCTCCCAAAAATAATCTCAGCACAGGGTGCCAATCACAATCAATGAAGAGTACGATGAGGACGAGGACAGGCCAGGAAGGATGCCCAATAGGCAAAAAATAAAAAACAGAGCTCAAGGGTAAGATCATATGACTCAGCCAGTATGGCCAGACCTGGCCCTAAAATTGCAACAGCATGGAAGAAAGGAGCAGGTGACGCGGCTGGCCTGCAAGCAGCAGCAGCAGCGCAGGCGGGAAGTGAACACAGTTGCCCCGGGCAGCAGCAGTGAACGACAGAGGCACGACACATCAGCGAGGCACTTTGAGCCCCAGAAGCACACTGCGGCAAAGAGGAGTGCGGCCCGCCCCTCACTAAAAGCCAGCAGGCGCAGAGAGCCCGGGAGGAACAGCACAGTACCACTCTATAAAGGAAACTCAGCACGCAGCAAGCAAGGACAGGCCGGGGACGTGTGTAAGCCCTGGGGGAGGCGACGCCGGACGCACCAGAAATTTCTTCACCAGCATGGGCCTGATCCCAGGCAGAAAGAGGGACGGAGACAGATAACCCCTCAAAGGCCAGCAGGACTGGGGAAGTGGGGTTGTTCACGAGGAGAGGAATTCGCTGACGGGCCCATTGTTCAGCACTCACCCTCTAGAACTTGTATGACAAGATAGCTGCACCATGTGAGGGCTGGGGATGTAGGATTCACTTAATCCGACACAACTCAATAACGAGGACTCAGTAGTTTGGCAACGGGAAGTCTGTTTAATGATACATACATCAAACAGGGAAACAAATGGGAATCAGCTCAAGTGCGATCACCGGTCTCGCTCCGACTTCCACGAACTTTGGTAGAACAGCAATTCTTATAGGCTAACATTGTCATCTCTGACGTCTAATTTCTATAAAAAATCATCATGCAATATAATTGGTTAGGGAAGGTAACTTAAGTATAGGTGCCATATCTGTATAGAGAAATAAAGCATGTGGATTGGATAACTCTTATCGGGTGGGCGTCTACGCCCATCCCTCTACGACACACATGATTGACGTCACTATGAGTACGACGTCTCATTGGTTACAGTGTCTATAGGACCCTAGATTACATGGTCCACTGTGATTGGGCAAGTTACACCCCTAAACATAAATCTCCATTTTAATTAGCAGCATGCAGAATAGTCACCCAGGTGCCTAGTGCCCCAAGATTCACCCTTCCTCCTTTCCATCAATCAGTGTTTTAGGGCTATGTGTCAATTAGTTGGCTGGTATGGCCTCGGAACTGTAGCCTCTTATCTTCGCGCCTGGCTGGTCACGTGTTGGTTCACCGTGAATCTGCTTCAGTTTCTAGCCTTTTGTGCATTTAATTCTGTGTCAGCCTAGCTACCTGCATGGGCCTCTCTTATCTTGACCTTCACAGGCGGGTTGGTATGCTCTGTAGTTGGAGTCTCGTGAGCTCATGCTCTCCTCCCCTTCTCTGGTTGACCTCGATTTCCTAAGCATGAGCCGCTCTTTGCTGAGTTTCAATTCCGCTCCTTCTCCTGCCTTTGGCTGGGTTTCGAAACTTAGCCTGTCTGGCCGCCTGGGTACCTTTCTGCTTTAACAAAATGGAGTTGCAATTGTATAATGTGCCTTATTGAGGTAGTTATATGGTTGGCGCTCGCCGCTCTATCTTCTACTAAGCATTGCAGGCAGTATCGATTTCTTAGCATCTTGCGTTTCAAGCCTGTTTACACACGTTGAACAGGACGGTTGCTTCCATCTTGTCTCGTAGCACCTTTTCCTTACGTGTTAACATTGTCTCTTCTCTGCGTACATTCCATTCAATTTCATAGTAAATCGCCCTGGCGTGTTATCTTCGATAGCTGCTCTTGTTCATTCTCGGATCTGTTCAGGCCCTTGTGTCATTTCCACTGGCCTTCCATTAAGGCTTTTGGGGTCTCTTCGTGGACCGTGTGTAGGTACTCCTCATTTCGTATCAGAGGCTGGTATGGCTGTCTAATAGGGTACCGTGCTGCCCATGGTTGTCTGATTATGGTTGCTTCAACCGGTATGGATCTTCTGATGTATACTGGGCAGAGTCCTAGTGCAGCTCTTTGTAGGTTCATTTGCTCTTCATACGTCACGTGCCTTGGCGCGTTCCTTCCTGGTAGCTCAAAATGGGGGGCAGGAGTGCAGGTCATGGTTGGAACCTCCTTTACAGGGTGCCACATAGAAAGTGAGGAAAAAGAGATAAGATAGGGGCACACAGCCAGGCCTGGTCTACCATATACTGTTGCTCGGGGTGAACTAAAGGCTGAAGGTAGAGAAGCCAAGTTGCAGTGAAGAGGGGGGCAAGAGGGAGGCCGGTCCCTAGCACATCAAGCAACACCCAGAGGCCAATGGGAGGCTCAAGAGGCTGAACAGGGTACCGCCCCAAGAGCAGCTAGGGAATCCCGAGTGAAGTGCTGAACTGATGTGCGCCTGAACCGCTTGAGGGGCACCTCCCCAAAAGAACGGCACAAGTACAGCAACGCACGAAGGTTGAGGCACAGAGAGGGAACATACCAAAGCTCGGGGAAGCAAGAAGAGGGCAGATCTCGCAGGGCGGGCTAGCACCAGGGAGCCGCATCGACCATCCCACAGTAATACAACCAGGCACGAAAAAGCTGACAGAGATAGTGCTGCGCCGGGGACACGGGGCCCACATGCCATATAGACAACATAAAGGGAAGACCAGGCAGACCAGAATGGCCTCCGCATGGATAGGAGAAGGTGGCGGATCAGCAACACTTGAGAGTGGTAACCCTCAAATGGAGGCTAAAACGGACGAGCACCAAATACTGAAGGCCATAGCAGCCCTCCAGACCACTTTGGAAAGGAAGATAGACCAGGTCTTAACGGACGTGGGACTGCTGCAGCAGGATGTTCGAATGCTGGCTGAAAGAGTGCGGACAGTACAGACCCAAGCGGATGAGAGCAAGCAACAAATAACAGGAATCATGACGGAGACGCAAGAGCTAAAATTGAAAGTGGCAGCCCTGGAGGGCAGGGCAGCTGATGGCGAACGGATAACGCAACAGAACATAAGGATCTGGGCCTGCCGGACGGAGCAGAGGGGAAAAAACCCACAATGTTTGTGGAGAATATGCTTCTACAGGAAGTGTGGATGGGTGCCGTGTTGCAGGACCTCACAGTTGAAAGAGCCCACAGGTCCCTCACCAGAAGCACCCCCCAGACTCCTGATTGCGAAAATCCTAAATTACAGAGACAAGGAAACGTTCCTCGCTTTTTCCAGACAAGGGGGAATCATTGAACGAGGGTCAGCCAAAAAAGTGATGTACCCAGATTACACGCTGAAAGTGCAAAAGCAGAGGGCAATGTTCAGCCCCACCAAGGAGACAGAGGTGGGCTGGCTTCAAATACATGTTGATCTACTCCACAACGGCATTTCCCATTCTTTCGACAGCACGGAGGGAGCGCACACATGGATGGATACGCTGGGGGTGGCCATCCTCAGGTTAAGACACGACACACAGACTTGAAAGACGAGGGAGGCGCATGAGAAAGCGGTTTGAGAAGATATGCAGAAGGGAAGTAAGAATTATGTGCTGAAAGACAGGGGCAGGGGGGGAAGAGTGACTGGCCTCAAATAAATATACAGCAGGGAATTAAGTGTTTTGCAAATGATGGGAAGGAGGGTGAATGAGGTAATGGAGGGAGGACCAAGGACTTCCACCTCTTTGAAAGGTGTTTTTTGTGCTTCTTTTTAGGGTGCCAGTTGGTGACACCCAGCCGCTGCACGCAAAACTGAAGTGAGGAGCAGCTGAGCCTGACCGAGCCAAGGGCTGTAGGGCAACTGTTAGAATGTTGGGGGGGGCTTGAAGTTAAAAAGTTGAATAGCAAAGCATGCGAACCCACCGTTGGGTCTGTGCGATCGTGCCGTGAGATAGGGCATGTATGGCTCAGAGAGGAACTGGGTCTCGGAGGCTGGGAATGGAGGGAGAGGCAGGAGGGGGAAGGCGAGTGGGATGTCTTTGGGGAGGAGGTGTTGGAGACAGGAATGAGTGATATTAAGGTCAATACCTGGAATTTCAGGGGGCTAAACAGTTTTGTCGAAAGGAGTAGGGTGCATACATACTTGAAAAGGAAAAGTGTGCATATAGCCCTCTTGCAAGAGACACATTTAACTGAGGCTAGACAAGCGACGATCAGCAATTAGTGGGGAGGACGGATGTATGGCTCGACGTACTCCACATATTCGTCCTTCTATGGGTGGCTCCCAATGTACCTTTCAGGCTGTCTGAATGTAAGAGTGACAATGAGGGCAAGATGGTGGTTCTACACAGATTCCTAGAAGGAGATCTGCATTATTAACACATATGCCCATCTTTTTCAAGGCACTGGGCCCAAGATTAACCCCAAACTGAGGCACCATGTGGATGTGTGGGGGGACCTCAATTGCACGTTAGACCCAACCTTAGACAGATCAGACAAGAGGCACGTGAAGCGGGCACCAGCAGCAAAGTTGTTGAGATCCATGTTGAAGGATCTCGGCTTGAGAGATATATGTGGGTAACTGCACAGGGAAAGGAGGGGCTACTTCTATTACCCAAGCCCACATGGAGTACATACGCGCATAGACTATATGTTCACGGGCAACAAATCACTGGACGAATTTTTTGCAGCTGAGTACAAAGGTCTGACCATGACCAGGCAGATCAGCGCCCTAGCCTCCTCCACTGCTTACACAGCAAGGCTCATCTCTCTGAGCAGACAATTTCTCTCCCCAAACAACTGCATCACACCTGCATGAGCGCGGATTCTGTCGAAGCTTAACTAATGCAATGTACTTCTCATGGGCGCCTCCTCCAACCTATCCAATCTCCAGCTACTCCAAAATAAAGCACTGCGTACTACTCTGGGAATCAAACGCTCTGATCACATCTCAAACGCGAGACGTGAATCCCACTGGCTCCCCATCAAAGCCAGAGTGGAATTCAAATCCCTATTCATTGCTCTTCACCGCTTGTACAATGAGGCTGCCCTGTACCTTAACAACTGCATCACCCAATCTGCCCCAGCAGGTGCACTCACATCCAACTCCAACTCCAGCACCTCTCAGCAGCATAATCATGGAACAAGCGGCCCGTCGCACTGAAAAAAATATCTACTCATTCGGCCTTAAGGAAGGCTCTTAAAACACATCTTTTTTAACCTTGGTGGTTGATGGCTGCTCTCTGGGCTTCTCCTTTCCTCTCCAGCGCCATGATGCCATCGGGCGACCGTGCGCTGTATAAACAGTCTTAACATAAAATAACTGTTTACTCCCTGCTTCAAGGAAGAAAAAAAAAACAGGCAGAGCCAGCTTCTGCGTGACTGCCCTTACACTTTGGAACTCGCTACCCTCACACATTAGAAACTAGCAATCTTTCATCACTTGCAAAAAACGACTCAAGACATGGTTGTTTAACAAATACGAATAATGTCTTACCTCGGTTTGCACACCCTGGTCACTCCTACTGCCTGCTCTGCTAATTAGTACTGTACAATGCTGTGATACCTTTGGGTCTGGGCGCTTTGATAAATCTTATATATAAATAAATAAAGCAAGTGTACTATCGGACCACGCACTGCTAGTCGTGGCATGGCAACAGACTGCGAATAAGCCCCTGATCCCGAGGTGGAGACTGAGAGCGGGGGCACTACTGGATGGCCAGTTCAGAGCCCACAATGAGGAGAAGATAGAGGAATTCATTGCTAAAAATCTGGGGAGTGCATACAGCACAGGGACCCTGTGGGAAGCCTTTAAAGTGGTGATGAGAGGGGAGGCAATTTGAAAAATGGGGGGTATCCAAAGAGAGCTGCTGCACAGCATCGCTGACACAGAAGGGAAGATGGAGGCGTTGATGAGAGGGGGAGAGCCCAGGTGGAAGCGAGAAGGTACTCATTAGGCTCCGACAAACTTGTAAAGCTCACTGGGAGTGGTTGGTAAAACTTTATTACGCCAGATACCTGGTGACACTCCACGAGAGTGGAGACGAACCTGGGAGGGTCTTCACCTGGCTGTGTCACGCATAGGAAAAAGGGAAAGTGATAAGCAGCATTAAGGATGAGAGCTGTGAGGAGTGGAGTGCCCAGAGTGAAATTAATGCAACCTTTGGTAGTTTCTACCGGCAGCTGGAGAGTGCAGATGGGGGAGGGGACACCGTGGAAATGGAGGAGACCCTAACGGACATAGCAAGGGGAGGCACTAGACGCACCGCTGAGAGAGAAGGAATTGACAGCAACCATACATTTGCTTCCCGCAGGCAAATTGTCGGGGGCTGATGGCCTCCCAGCAGAATTTTATAAGGAATACACGAGAGAGCTGACGCTGCACCTCTTACAGATGCTGGAGCAGGCATTTGAAGTAGGTGTACTACCTTCGAGTCTACGAGAATCGACTATTGTGCTGATACTCAAACCGGGCAAGCCGTCACTTGAGCGCGGATCCTGTCGACTGCTCGCTATTATAAATCAGGACCTCAATATCCTGGCCGCACTCCTAGCGAATAGACTCTGCAGGGTGATTGGAATGCTGGTGCACCATGACCAAACGGGATATGTTCTGGGGTGAAGTACGTCTTGGAACGTGCGCAGATTACACAATATTATCGACAAAACCGAAGGGGCAGAGAAAGAGTATGCAGTGATGTTGCTCGCCACGATTAAAGCATTTCATTCGGTGAGGTGGGAGTGGTTGCAAGTGGTACTGCGATGCTTCAGAGTCAGCCCGGGCTTTTTACGGTGGGTACAGTTGCTATACAGGAGGCCAATGGCCAGAGTGAAAATGGGGAAGTACATTTCGGAAGCAATGGAACTGGGCAGAGGGACCAAACTGGTGTCCGCTTTCTCCAATGCTGTTCATTGTAGCACTGGAACCCCTGGCAGTACTCTTCAGGGTGGATTTCAAGGAGGCGTGTATACCTGTAGGAGGAAACACACATGTGATCTCACTGTATGTGTATGACATGCTCCTATATGTACAGAATCCCAAGGTGAACCTACCACATATGCTGGAGTTCCTGGATATATTTGCCAGGCTTTCAGGAATAACCATTAGCAGGGAGAAATCGAGGCTTCTCCCACTGGTGGGTCTAGGAGGACCGGGCCTAAAATGTCTACCGAATCTGGGGCTCAAATGGGTGGTGGAAACCTTCCATTATTTAGGTGTAGAAGTTCATTGCGATTCAGAGAAGGAATACTAATTAAACACATTGATGGCACTGCAGGTGGTGGAAAACCCCATGTAATTCTGTCCATGATGGCCCAAGCAGCGATATTAAAGATGGTGGTACTGCCGCACCTGCTTTATCATTTTGTTAATATACCCTATGATATACTGCAGCAATTCTTCTGTAAATTGGACTTGCTGTCAAGGGGGTTCATTTGGAGAGGCGGGTGGTGCAAGATATCACTGAACACAATGTGTAGAGGCTACATGGACTGGGGGGGATCAGGTTGCCGAACTTTGTGAGGTATTACCTGGCTGGTCAACTGTAGTTTGTTGTTACCTGGCTAGCAGATGAAAGCTCACTGGATACAGAGTTGTTGCAGGGTGAGGTGGGACCATATTATTTGAAAGAGGTACTCTGGGTAGAGGACACCAAATTGCAGGAAACGTTGACACTCATAACCCTGGGCAGGAGAATCTGGTGCCGATTGTGGAAGGTGTTGGTAAATAAAGACCTATTCTCTGCTAAAACGCCTCTGCCAACGATTTGCGGTTGGAATTAGGGGGGGTGTGTAGCCACTGGCTACACTGGGAACCTAATGGGATACTAACCCTGGGAGACCTATACAAGGAGGGAGCATGGGTAGCATTATCAGAGCTGATTGCACAATACGACATTCCCAAAGGCCAATTTTTGCTGTATCACAGTCTGATGAAAAAAACAGAAGACAAATGGACGGGTCTGAAGGAGGGTCAAGAGTGGGACGCTATGCTGGATACTTTGTATGATGAGTCGGAAGGGGGACATATGATATTGCGGCTCTGCAAGCTCGTACAGGAATCACTAGATGGAAAAGTAGCTCAGGGTGAGAACCAGATGGGAGGGAGACCTTGGGCGGCTTTTCACTGTTAGGGAATGGGCCAGAGTGTTGGTATACACGAGGACAGTGTCCAGGAACACTAGATTTAAGCAAACATAGCTACATGTCACTCATAGGGCGTACATGACCCCACAGACCATTTCGAAGTTCCCAGGTGCGACGGAGCAGATCTGCCCCAGATACGCAAACGACTCAGCAGGGATGTTGCATATTTCACATTCTGTCCTGAATGGGGGATGTAAATGTAGAAGGCCCTCGAAGTGCCTTCCAATGGCTTTGTTGGAAAGAGAGAAAACGTATGTTCTCTATTCAGGTATGCACCAATAGCCGATAAGTAATGTTTGCTAGTGTCTACTTTGACACCAGTGGAAACTAGATAAGACATGAAGGACATGTTATCAATAGAAACCTCTAGAGAGTTAAGGTATTGGTCCAAGGCCCACTGGCAGAACCGTAACCATTTGCTACAATATTGCTTCTTAGTAGAAGCTTTCCTAGAAGCTGACATGATGGTTATATTTTGCTCTGACAGATGTAAGTAGTTTTCAGGAACCAGGCCTTCAAGTTCAGCAATTGAGGGGATGGGTGAAGGACCTGGCTTTTCTGTTGAATAAAAAGATCCCTTGATGATGGGAGATCTAATTTAGAAGTCCCTGCTAATTCCAGGAGGTCTGGAAACCAAATCTGGTGAGACCAGAACGGGGCTATTAGAATCATTGTTAGATTCTGTGACATTTTGAAGTTGAGCAATATTTTGGGTATCAGTGGGAGAAATGGAAACGCGTAAAGTGCTAGGTTCGACCAATGCAGATGTAGAGCGTCTCCCAGGGACTGAAGAACCTGACTTTGCCTTGACACAAACTGAGGACATAGATAGTTGTGCTGGTTGGCAAAGAGGTCTACTGATGGATGGCCTCACTTCTGAAATATCATCTTTGCTACTGACGGTTTCAGCTCCCACTCGTGCGGAGCAGACAGTAATCTGATCAAGTTTGTCTGCTAGGACGTTCTTCTTTCCCTCCAGATGGGAGGCCAACAAGAAAAGTTGATTCTGAATGGCCCAATACCAAGTCTTCTCTGCTCGCAGACACAGGGGAAGGGAACGAGTACCCCCCTGCTTGTTGATATAGAGCATTGCAGTGGTATTGTCTGTTAGAATCTTCACCACCTTTCCTTGAAGTGAGGAAAGAAATTATGTTAGAGCGAGAAATATGGCTCTTAGTTCCAGGACATTTATGTGGTCCTTCTTTTCCTGAAAAGACCAAAGACTGGGTGCTGCTAGACTTAGACAATCGACTCCCCAACCGTACTCTGATGAGTCTGTTGTTATAACTATTTGGTCAAGAGGAGGCTGAAAAGGAGACCCGATTAACAGGTCCTCTTGGGGAGTTCCACCAGAGTAGTGAGTCCTGAGCTTGCTTTGGAATTTGAATTTTCATTTCCTGTGAATGCAATAGCTGATTCCAGTTGCAAGCAAGATGCCACTAGACAATTCTCATATGGAGCCTTGCAAAGGGAACTAGGTTTATACAAGAGACCATTAGCCCCAAGAGCCTATGAAACCACCAAGCTGTTAGAATCAGAGGTGTATGGAACTTTACAATGTTTTATTTAATTGCTTCCACCCTCTCCAGGGGTGGAAAGGCTCTGTGTAGCGTAGTATCTATAACTGCTACTAGGATGATCTTTGCAAAGGGATGAGCTTGGATTTTGCCACATTTATGGAAAACCCTAGGTTGAAAAGAGCGTGGCATGTCAATAGCATCTTTTGAAGCAATCCCTCCAGAGACTGGGCCTTAAGAAGCCAGTCGTCTAGGTAAGATGTAGATACTGTCCTTAACCAAAGGTAGGCTGCCACTGATACCAGAATTTTTGTGAAAACCCTGGAAGCAGAATTAAGCCCAAAGGGAAGACATGTGAACTGGTAATGAGACCTTCCTATGGTAAACCTCAGGAACTGACAGTGATCTTTGAAGATGGGAATGTGAAAATAAGCATCCTGTAGATCTATAGATGCCATCCAATCATTCCAATGAAGAGAGGCTAGAATCTGAGGAATGGTCACCATGTGGAAGGTTTTGATTAACAGAAATTGGTTGAGATCTGAAAGGTCCAGAATTGGTCGGATCCCACCGGTTTTCTTTGAGATCAGAAATTAACAGGTTTAAAATCTCTGACCTAATTCCTCTTGAGGAACCCATTCTATCATTCCTAGAGAAAGGAGTTTTTGGATCAATTCCTGGAGCTCCAGTGAGGGTTTTTGGAGCTTTAGAGGGGAGGATGGTGGAATAGCCGGAAGGGAAAGACAGTAACCATGTTGAATAATATTTAGGACTCATTCCTCTTGAGTAATTGTTTTCCAAAATGGAAGAAAGTTGGACACCCATCCTGCTACCGAGAATGCATGCTCCTTGATGATAGTAGGAGAGGAAGGTATGTACATGGCCGGAAGGAAGTCTTCTTTTGTTCTTGTAAAGAATTTGAGGAAGTGGAAGGCTCTGACGTAGATTTGGGTGTATATCTTATCTTTTTAGAAGACTAATAAGACTTTGCAGAAGTGGCAGAACCACTGTTTCCTTGAGGATGTGGTTTGAATGATTTAAAGTTTTGGTGATATGGTTGTTTCACCGAAATTGAGCTAATGGTTTTAGCGGCCTTGACACTGGCCATCCATTTTTGAAGGACATCCTCAGTGGATGGATCTGTAACGCTCACCTGATTCTCGCAGAGGCGCCGGTCTTGACTGGGCGACTACCGTATCTTCAAAGGTGATGTGCAGCACCCGATTGGCTCTTTGGGCTGGACCTCTGTGCCCTGTATGCCTGACGTGCAGAGTAAGATGTCTGCAGATAGAAAATACGGGGTTAATGAACTGGGGTTATTGGGGTGTCCCTATCTCTTTCCTCTTCTCCTCTCCTGTAGACCCCCACAGGTTAACGCTCTCACCTTAGGTAAGTGAATGCCGAGCTCTCCATCTGCCTCGGGGCAGGGTGCTGTAGCCAGTTTCTTGACTGGATAGGTAGCGCAGGCCTCTTGACTTCAGAGGACTGCTGTCCGTCGTTTACTGCACGAACGGTAAGTTTCGAGTAACTCAAATGTCTTTAAAGTCTTTAATAATGATGTCTCTTGTTTTGCAGGGTTCCGGCGATGGCGGATGACGGGCTGAAGTGAGTTGAAGATGGAGCCCGTGTGATGAATAGAAGCGCCTGGAAGCACGTAAGTAAGCGCTTGTTGCCAGCTTCACAAAGCGCTCTAACTGTCTTTTTATTTTGCAGGTACAAGTTCGGAGCGGCTGCAGGGTGCCGGGATACCCACTGGGTTAGATGTGGAAAGGAGTAATGGCTCGTGAGTATTAAAGTTCCCCAATGTCTTTAAACGCACCTTGTTTTGTCTTTCAGATGCGAGATGCAGTGCCGACGGCCTCCGGAGCGTGCAAAGAGTTGGTAAGCTTTTGTCTTTCAGATGCCGGAATGCAGTGTGAAGACCTCCGGAGCGCACGAAGAGTAGGTAAGCCTTTGCCTTTCAGATGCCGGAATGCTAACCTGTTCTTTCTTGTCTTTATAGGTGTTGCTGAAGACTGGATTCAGGATGGTAAGCCTTTTTCCTTAGGCCCAGGACCGGATGCAGAAGACACGATGAGCGTTCTGCTGCAGAGGGTGCAGAATAACGCAAAGCAAGATTCATCCACCGGGTGTGGTTTAAATAGCCTCCTGTAGTGCTTAGGTGTCTCCTTCCACAGCCACGCCTAAGTAAGAAAAGAGTTACTGGTAAAAAAAGAGTTCCTGCCTTCCAGAAGAGTTCCAGTGTTCTGAATCTAGGGAGTGGCTCCAGCCCCACCCAACAGGAAAAGTAGTTCCAAACAGAAGAGGATCAGAGGCTCAACTGGCAGGCAAGTAAGCAGCATGGTCTGCTGCAGGTAAGTCCACCCAAGCATTATGAGCCCGGCGCTTCCAGCGCTGGGACTGGGCATATTTATGAGCCTGGTGCCACTGGTGCCAGGACTGAGTCCAAAAGGTCCCAATTGGGACTGGTTGGCGCTCGGAACCTGGGTTATGGATCTGCTTCCAAGGGAGTTGGGAAAACCCTGACCTTTTGGAAGCAGAGATCATGACAGGATCAAACAGTGTCTTGCCTTCAAACTGAATGTTAAGCACCTTCTCCTGGATGTCTTAGAGAAGGGAAGAGGCTGACAAATGTGTGTCTACGCATGCAGACTGCACTAGTGACTGCTCTGGCTGTTTGTCGGTGAGGTCTTTAACCACTTGAAGCTGCGGGATAGCAGCTTCTCTACCATCTGAAATCCAAAAGGAAAACTCGTTAGTTGCCTCCTTGAGGGAGCATGTCTGCAAAACATTCAATATTCTCCCAATTAAGGTTATTAAATCATGCCAAAACTGTAGCAGTGTTTACTTGCCTTGTACTTGTTGTCTAGAGCTTTGGAGATGTGTGGATCTGAATGAGAGGCTTCGGAACTTTTTTCTTTCTTGGACGGAGGAGCAGAATCCTCATTGTCCACTGATACAGTGATTGGCTCAGGAATAGGATTGGTGGGCACTGATCCATGAGGTATAATAGCTAACATTTTGTCCTTCATGCGTTGAGCCAGAACCTCTAAGAAGGGCTTAGAAAGAATGATTTCCCTGTATTGGTTATGCCAATCACCATTTGAGAAGGGCTAGGTTGGGGCTTCTCTAGACTGAAAGGGGAAGTAGAAGAGACAGTTCTGTTAGGCGGCTGGTTTGGATTATAGATGTTAAAAACCACAGGTCTAGGCACTTGTATATTAGTTAAAACCCACAGTTGGTTGACCCAAATTGTCCTCGTACTGGGGAGACAAGACAATTGTGGCAAAATGTGAGGTGAATGAACTCTCACAGGAGTGCAGGGATGTCATTTAGGGGTCCCCAGGGGTCGCAACTGCAACTCCTGAAGACTCCCTTGCTACCCCTAAAAACTAAAAAAAAGAATGCAAAAATGTTTGTTTTCATTGAGGCTCCTGGGCTGTGGACAGCAGCATATGGCTCTTTGTTTCTGGAGTGGCTGGTTTTCTATTAGCTATAGTCGGTGAGAAAGCTCAGTGGGTAGAGCGTGCCCGCTGCTGCAATGTGTGTGTGATCTGCATGTTTGAGTCCCAGCAAGTTTAACTCAACCTTTCTTCCTGCTGAGGTTGATAAATGAGTACCAACACAGGTTAGGTGATAGTGTATGTATATTTGTTCTATATGAAGCGCTTAAGCGTAAGTGATAATGATGTGTTATTTATATAGTGCCTTTATCCAAAGTGCTTTACAGAGCACATATTTACATACAATATGACCCAACTGAAATTGGTATTCATTTATTGACCTCGGAAGGATGAAAGGCTGAGTTGACCTTGCCGTGATTCGAACCTGCTGAGCTATCTTACCGGCTCTCTATAAGTGCTGTATAATAACACATCATTATCGTTTAGCCTTGGACGTCTGCTTGCATTCACAGTTATTTAGTAATATGGGTCTATACACACTGATATTAACGATACATATGGTGATCCATTCTTGTATGCAATGTATATCATTTTGCAGTGATATCGTAACCATATTTTTCTTTCATAGTGTACTTAGAACCACGCTATGTGATGCCACTTCCTTATTTGTCAAGGGGTAAAAGGTTGTGTTCCATCACTTCCCGTGATGCCACTTCGGGGTGGGTCAGATGACATCACTTCCTGTGATGTCCACAGAGGTGAAGGGTTGTTGGCTTGATGTCACTTCCGCTAACCCTGGCATTTTGGTAAAATGATATCCCTGCAGAAGTGCGAAATACGTTTTCTGGTTGAACTGTAAAAAAATGTAGAAACATCAAAGTCTTCCGAGTCAGAAACTAGAATAGAATTATCTTTCTGACTCTCCGTTAACGAACCCGAGACAGTTGCCACAGGAGATTTTCTCTGCTTGTGCTTCCTTGGAGAAGTCAGTACCAGACTGGATCTCGAGTGATACTGTTTATGCCTCTTGTGAGAGGATTTATGTGATTTCCTCGGTACCAAGGAGCTTGAGGTCTAAGCTGCGGTTATAGAGAATAAGACTTTGTCTTTCGGTACCAAAGTAACAGAAGTTGTACATGCTGTACCGACTTGGCTTTAGCAGATACATAGGAATCGGAATGGACTGAGTCAACCCCGGAAGCGAGGGCCTCTTTGTATGAACCTGTTCGGTTTACTGAGGCATTAGAGGGATCCCTGGTACCGTTGTTATTTTGTCTGGTGTAAATAACTTTTCCGGTACTGGGTGGATCTTCTCAGACCCTTTCCCACCTGGAGGTACTAACACTTTCCCACCAGGAGGTACTGGTGATTTCCCACCCGGAGGTACTCTCGGGTGAACAAGCTCAGAGTTTACCCCTGAACGGTCCCGTGAAGACCCCGGAACTGAGGAGGTAGTCTTCCCTTGGGTACCAAAGGCCGATGCTGAAACTCATACCTCACCTGAAGGTATGGTCCCCTCTTACCGATGTCGGCGTCCCTCCTGTTCCGAACGATGTCTTAGGTCGTCTTCGGTACCGGTCGCAGCTGTGACATGGAGGGATGGCAAGTTCGCAGAGACCATGGGTGAATCCACAGCAAAATACACAGGTACTCACCGGTTGATGTATACCCAAACAACGGACACAGGCATAATGGGGATCGACGACAGAGAAATGCTTCCAGCAATGGATGCACTGCTTGAATCCTGCCGCATACGGCATGTGTAGAAGGAGGCACGACAATTGAAAAAATAAAAGCAAAGAACCAATCAATAAGAAAAAAGGGATGGACAGCAAAAAGTAACACCCCGAAAAGGAGGGAGTCGCAGCGCAGCCAAATTCTGACCCACCCAGTAGGTGGAAAAACAGGAAATGAGTGTGGAACGTTGGTGACGTAGGGGTAAGGTGTGGGCCTGGCTTACAGAGGGCCGCGCGTGTGATGTAGGCCCTACCTTTTCAAAATGTCTTAAAGTGACAGCTATCTTTTACAGCCAGCTTTTCCGGCCCCCCTGTGGATGCAGGTCTTCTCAACCAGTTGGGGGAGCCTGGACTAAGAGAACCTGAATCACCATGAAGGTAATTTTTCATGTTTTGGTTGTGCCCGGTGACCAGGGCATTTTGGCAGAGCATAGCAGACAGGGTCATGAGAGGAGGGATAAATATTCGGGAGTGGTCGCCAGCGACTTGTCTATTGGGACTACATCCGCACCGGTGTGGGGAGGGCACACCTAGCAAATAAGGAAAACCTCATCTGTGCCTTGGCCAAGCGACGAATCACAATGGCATGGAAAACAGCGGAGGACCCCAGCATAGAGGCATGGTGGGGAGTTTTAAAGAAATGGGTGGAAGCTGAGACAGTGGTGTGGCACAGGGCGGTGTTCAGGGGAAACACAAGAGGCCAATAACGGTGTGATGGCATGGAACGGACTGGTCCCAGCAATGTTTGCAACCCAGGTAGACAGGACACCCAAAGACTAACACAGCAACAGGGGAGAGTGACGCACGGGCCAGACGGCAAAGGATAAAGTGGAGGGCGGACCGGTGGGACCGGGGGTGGTGGGGACAAAGCGGGACGATTAGCATGGGTGGGGGACACACAGGAGGCGAGAAGCGGATGTCACCTGAGACAACCCAGAGGCACAGGGTTCGGACACCAAGGTGAGCTCAGAACAATATGTGCCAACTTCATTTACCGCTGCTCTAGGAGGCTACGGCCGCTATTGTAACATTCACTGTCTGGTTACTAAAATGCAATAAAGAGAAGTATTTTAAAAAAAACTACCTCTAAGAGGTGTTTCCCTGCCTTGACAAAACTAGCCAATGAAACTGTTTCAAAATGTCCAAAGTAAAGTTCGCCGTCCCGTGTCCAAATCCTTATTTATCCCTCATGATCTAAACTCAAGATAAAAGGGAAATGTCTCGGCTGTCAACCTTCAGCCCAAAAGTGAAGAAAGGCAAACAAAAATTCCACAAGGTTCATGGGGTTGATTCCCTTCCCCGTAGTCTGTACAACCTTTATCCAAATTGTCTCTGTGTCTTTAATTGTCATGATAGGTCCTTATCTTTACTTGGCCTACCTGACTCTCAGGCCCTGCAACAAGGAAGAATAGCCTGGACAGCTTTTCCAAGCCATCTTTTTTTTTTTTTTATAGCTCTGTTTATTAAGTTTTAACAACACGACGACAAAACAAACCTGAATCATAGGCATACATCTGACCAAGGTCGTATGGCAATTTCAAAATTCAAAAGGAGCCCTGCAGGGCCGAGAGCCGTCAGACGTTTGTGGGATGTGGCAGGTAACCAATGTTAACAGCAGTACAGATCTACTTTGATCAACAAATTTCAGTGAGCATCAAGCCATTTACCCCATATTTTTTCGAATTTGCGGGGGCAACCCTGTGCATTATATATCCGGCGTTCCGAGGCCGCGCATCTGTCTAGCTCATTACTCCAGCGGTTCAAAGACAAAGGATCGGCAGAGCCCCAGTTAGTCGCGATTAATCTTTTGCCTGCCCCAAATGCCAACGCCAAAAACATTTTTTCATATTTCGAGAGATCAACTTCACCCCCGATTCCTAAGAGTATCATTCTGGGATCCCTAGGGATTGGTGTCGCCACGGTGGCAGAGATCATGTTAATACAGCTCTCCCAGAAGACATGTAACACCCGGCAGTCCCTTTCCAAGCCATCTTGAGGGTCCCAGGCCCCTTTATGAGCAGACCCGGCTCCCAGGTACTGCAACGAGGAAGAATAAGTGCTGATCTTCCACTAAATTGCTATGGGTCCCAGACCTTGTCCTCAGTATCCCACTTCACCCACTCTCTCAACGTTCTCGTTGTCAGTTTTTTCTCTGACTTCTCTTTCGTCCACAGCCTTGGTTTACTCTGCAGCCAAGGTCTCTGAGTGTCAATTGTACACGCAAGCTTCGTATTCCTCTTTAATACTGTCCAGGATGCATTACCCGAGTATGAGTACCACACCCCCTTCACTCGGTTACTCTCACAGTTCTCTTTGTCTGATTTCTCTTCAACCCACACACTTAGTATACTCCCCTGCTAAGGTCTGTAAGTATCACTTATATATGCAAAGTTTGGATTCTCTTTATTACTGTTTGAGATATGCTTTTCCAATATGGGTCCCAGACGCCATTCACTTGTTTACTCTTCCCGGTGAATATTCCTTCTGTGCTTCGCATAGGACCACATGCACCCTCTGCGTCTCCCCAACTCTGGCATTAGCCACACTAGTACCAGCAGAATATTGGCCATCACCCTCCGGTTGTTCGCAGGTATGCCTGGATTTTCACAGGGGTCATCCCGGTCTTCTGCTCCTCTCCTCTGCAGTTCCGCAGTGGTTTCTCTGCAGTCCAGCAGCCTCATTCACCAGTGGTATCTTTCCTCTTCTCTTCTCTGCCTTCTGATTTGCGGGCCTCTTGGAGTGTGTGTCTCGGCCGGACTCTGCTGGTCTGCGTGTAGATTGCCAAGCTTTCTGGCCATGCCGAGCTGAGAACGAAGATGCCACCCTTCTCTTCTCTCTGCCTTTGAATGGCAGCCAACCAATAGGATTGTTCAAAAGACTAGAGCGTGTGTGTTCGTTCTTGTCAGTGTTCTTCATTACTCCTGGCCTCCTCCACGTCCCAGTAGTTCTTACTTGGGATATACTGCAAAAATACATGGGGGCATTAGGTATTGTGTAATTGGAGGGTTTTTGAGGGAAGGTAGGATTTTCGAAGCGGTACCGAGTTCTCTCCTGATGGTCATCCCTTATCTCGCAGGGGGTTTGAGGGAGGCTTCCCACCCATGTTAATGTCAAGTGTATGACAGTTTCATCCAGTCTCGACACTATATGGTATTGGGTTTCCAGCCATGCAAATATTCAAATAGTGACAAACCTGTTATACCATGTAGAGTGACCCTATACTGAAAAACTTGTTTCTTTAATGCACTAAACCAGTCTTCCCCTGATCTGACTGACAATCTCACTCAATCCATAATAGTTTTAATAAACCTATCTACTCTCACATTCCTTTTGGTATGATACAGTGCAGTTTTAACATGCTTGAAGCCACACTTCTCCCATAAAATCCTCAAATTGTATAGCCACAAGTGGATGTTAATTGTCACTTAAGTCTTGCTGGTACCCCTTCCCTCTAGGACACACTTTCCAAGAATTGTATAATGCTTTTGGCTGTGAAATCTCTCAACACACCTATTTCTAGCCATTTGGATAACAGATCCATGACAACTATTATTAGTATGGTATTTATTGAGCGCAGGCCTAGCTTTGAGATGCAGCAGAGCGCTTTACAGCAGTATACAACAGTACAGATGCATAACAGAGCCCTTTTCAGAACTAACAGAACAGATATACAGCGGGTGTAGATTACAGAGGAGGGGTACAGCTTTACAGGGTGGTGCGGCGGAGAGGGGTGTATGGCATCAAGGGAGTCTGGTGGCGCGGTGGGCGATGTGATGGCTTAGGTGTTGAGGAGAGACACCTTGAAGAGGTGGGTCTTGAGTTCTTTTCTGAATTGTAAAAGCATGGGGGCGAGTCTGATCCTGACTGGGAGGAGGTTCCCTAGTCGTGGTGTGTAGGCAGAGAAGGCTTATTTTCTGGTCCTTTTCACCATCGCATGAACATCTCTGGCCCCCTTGAAATTTAACGTTCCTAATAAGTCAACAGCTACCAATTCTCACGGAATCTCAGGTGCCTTGGGTATCACCATGGGAGGAACTCTTGCTTTCAACACCTTCTCATTCTCTTTACAATCTTCACACTCTCTCACCTGCAGGTCAAATTCATCTATGTTGGGTCACCAATATTCTGTTGGTATTATCGCTTTTGTCCTTGACATTTCCATGCGCTTTTCATGTCCTAACTTTGCTACCACCGCTCATGTCTTCTGGCAGTACTGATCATTGTCCTCTCCACACCCCCCCCCTTTTATTCCCAACTTTTCCTTACCACGCTTGAAACCTTTGAGTTCATCCTCAAATTATTCAACCTTATAACTAACATTCCTCCAACCATCTTTGGCTGATTCCAATACTCTTTGATATAATTCATCAAGCCTGACTCTTTCATCCAAGTCTTTCTCTTTGAGACGTCGTTTGACTGATATCTTCACGCTCCATTAATTATTGGATTTATGGATAACCCATCTGCTTCTACACTTTATTCCCAGACACATGTACCACTCTAAAATTCAGTCCTTGGAGACTTGCAACCCACTTGCCAATTCTCCTAGACACTCCATCACTTTTCAATTGAATATTGCTACTAAGGTCTTATGATCTGTTCTGATCACAAATTACATTGCATACAACTGTGCTTTGAATTTTGCAGCCACCCACAACAACCCAAGGCTTCCTGCTCAATAAGAGTACCTCGATTCTGCATCCTAAAGCATTCTCTAGGCAAAATCTATGGTGGTCTCTGCCACTTCTTGTACTGGCGCAGCCCCAAGTGCAGACTTACTTTCATCACTATAAACCAATTTGACTCATTTCTGTAATCCTTCAATACTGGTGCTGTTGTTATATCATCCTTCCCCTCATTGAACACACTCACACAGTCTTTCAGCCAACAAAACGTTCAAATGTCTCATTTACCTTGATAAATCTTTGACAAATTTAGAATAATATTTTATCAGTCCCAGAAACGATGACCCTTCTGTCTTGTTTTGGGCACTGGCATTTCTGATATAGCTTTTATAGTGTTCAATTCTGTCTTCACACCATCTTTTAATAAGTCTTCTCTAATGAATCAACTTCTTTTTGTCTTAACTTGCATTTCTCCAAAGTTAAAGTAAGATCTGCTTTCTCTAATCTTCCTATGACTTTTACAAATTCTATGGTCATTGTCTTCTCAACCCCAAATAAGTATATCATGTTGATAATACCTTACTACATGTAATCCTTCCAATACTCTGTACATACTTTTTTTAAATACACTGCCTGCCGCAATCAATTTACATATTCCAGCATGTGTTATGAATGTTGTTAAATCAGCTTGTTGGGGGTGTAACATAATCTGATTGTATGCTGATCTAAGATCTACTAAAGAAAATAATCATGCCCTTGATATCTCTGAGATCAATTTATCTATCTTAGGCAGGGGAAATCTTTAAGCCACAATGTCAAATCTATACAAATTTGAACCTTCCCATTAGCCTTTCTTACTACCACTATTGGACTCTAACTCATTCTGCCGCGTCCATGGGTACTATTACCCCATCCTTTTGCATGCTCTTTAATTGTTCTTCTCATGCCTGATTTAGCGCTAAAAGAAACTTCCTGACTTTGTCTACTGACGGAACTGCTCCTTTTCTTAGTTTAAATGATTTTGTTAATAAAAATCAAACCTCCAATTCTGTCTTGAAATTTCTTGGAATACCTCTGGCAATTAATTAACTGTATGAACATTTCTCTCAGTGTAAATTGTTGTTCAGCATTGCGGTGTAACATACTTCCTAATTCTGACTGGCAACCCCATGATAGCAGGTGAGCTCTGTGGCTTGTAATATATATATATATATATATATATATATATATATATATATATATATATATATATATCCTGAACATTGTGTTTTGCTCCTGAAACTCTACCTTGGCTTACAATTCTCACACAATCTCAATAGTTTCTCTCCATAGGCATTGGCTTTGACAGTTGATTCTTGCTCATCGATGTATAATCGGCAGCACTGGCTACCAGCATCAAAATTCCTACACCATTGGGCTTGATTGTTTTGTTTTCGATTTTCCTAACTTTAACCACATTCACTATGTTTATTATTTCAGCTCCACCTAGGTCTTTTTGTCATTACTCTCTTCACCAGTATTCCCATTCAATCCTGCCTTAGTATGACTATTTTGGATGTTTCTTATCCTACAACACTTAGTTGCACGTATCTTCCTTCTACACAACACACACTCTATAAATACAGCCATACATTCCTTATCATTCACCAGGTATTCTGTACTGCGACGACTATAGCATATTTTAATTGGTCTATCATTATATGGCTTTTATTCCTGCTGCTCTCTGGTCCTTGGCTTCTCGGGTCCTGACAGCATCTCCAGCTTGCTCTCTTCCTTGTGAAAAACCACACCTTTCATAGTTGAAGAAACAGTCAAGTGGAGTCAGATATGAGTGATCATTATTAAAAGCCTGAAACCCGCCTGACTCTATTAGTGGAACAACTTGAGTTCGTTCTACAGTAGGTTTCCCTTTCTTTCCCCATGTTGTTTCTATGGGTAATCTTTCCTGCTCTTAGTTGGCTCCTCCTCATCTCAATATTTGTTGGAAATGGAGAAGGGGAGATGGGGTGAGATTGAAAATACCCCATGAAGGCTGAGGAAGATTGGGTTGGGGTATTACTGGGACTGGTGGAATACCATGTCTCGCCCTTGAGTATCCTCCTCCCATTCCCCTGTGACCCTCCACTCATGTGATCCTCCCTTGCTTGCCCACCCCCAGGGTCGGAATCCAAAAGCGATGGCCCTTCCCAAGCCACCTGAATGGAAGTTCCTGAGCGATTTGGTGGGAGAATACCATCAGGTTTCTCACAGCTCCCAATTGCAAAAGTGAAATGTGATCAATGTCTCTTAATTTATATCCAATGTTGTCTCGATTTCTATTCAATTTTGTCTCTCAAATTCTGTGTAATCGTATCCAGGGAATGCAGTGTTAAACCAAAAATACTTAACAATTCTTTTCACTCCTCTCTTTAGAATCATTAACGTCCTTCCATTCCAGCCTAGGGCACAGGAAATCAAAAGGAAAGGAGAAGAAACCCTGGCAACCTGGAAGAAGGAAGGAGAGACCACCAAGGATGGGCTGTCCTTGACCAATGGAATGGAAAAACATTGATAATGCAACTGTGGAATAAAATCCCACTCTTCCCTAGTCTTTCACAGATGAGGAATCAACAGAAAAGAGGAGGGGGGCAGAAGGGGCTGTGGGATATATGCCACCCAAAAAGAAGGAAAATGCATTGAACCACGTTGGGCATAAACATTGCTTGGCATTGAAAGCATGCCGAGATGAATTCCAAACTGAAAAGGCAGTATTTAATTTGCATCTGCCACATATCATAATACTGTTTCAAATCAAGAGAAATCCACTTACTGATTGGGCCTTGCATGTGATGGACAAAGCAAAAACAAAATGAAACCCTTATTGTATAAGGAAAGCAAGGCATTAGCAAACACGGATACTGCAATGATGGAAGTGGCTGCATTTTGCAGCTGAAATAATAAACACATGGAGTTAAAATTTCCCTCGGCAAAATGAACATGCCATGATAGGAAAATGAACAAGTGGCGGCAAGACGCAATTATATTAAAAATAAATAGAATACCTCATGTGCCCAAGGAAATGTAGCCTTCACAAACATAAGAGGGATTACTCTAAGTTTCTATTTCATGAGAAGGGCTCAGTTTCTAATCAGAAAACTCAAGCAGTGACCAGGAAGGAATGTTATTTAGGTCTGTTCTCTGAAATGAGCAACACAATGACCATTAGTCTTGGGAGAAGAAAGACTGATGACTTTACACCAGGCCAAAGTCAACAATGGAGCAGATGCCCTGTTCAGAGGAGAAATTAGACTTAACTGTGAAATGAAAGTCAGAATCTGCATATATGTTTGAAGATTCCCATTAGTCTAAATGGATGATCTGAGTTTGTTCATTTTCTCAAGAATCATAAGACACACCGTAATGGTTCACAGGCTTGTTTATTGTAGTAACCTTATCAAAGAATGTACCATGGGGCAAGGATTACAACCTAAAATGTGTTTTCAACTCCCCAGAAAATATCACAAAGCAGAGATTTGGGGATGTGATAACTTAATAAATTAGATATCTGGGTAGAAACGTTCATGTTCATAACTATTATAATTTTTGTATAAACATTGAGAAATTGCTGTTCGCACCTGCAACCTCCCGCTGAGGCTGGATTTTGTTAATTACGAGCAGCATGATTAGAGGAACCCAAAAATGTACATGTTGTTAGTTGCCATGTAGTGACTTGTAAAATGAAAACTCCAGTGGGTGGATTCACCCCTCCTATCATTTCAACTACATAACTTCAGGAGCCTATCCAGAGAGAGGGACTGAGCCTTTGGGGTGGATTGGACCGTACGGCTAATAAGCTAGCACCTCCTAATTTTAGTATTTCTGAGGTGTGGCTTTTAGGTTGACGATTGGATGCAGAAGCCACAGATGAGAGAGCAGAGGGGAGAGCAACTATTGAAAAAATGCTGCAGACTTAATATTACCTGGGAGACAACAATTTGGAAAGACGAAAGAGGCTGGGATCTTTGCAAGAAGAACAAAATAGAGGGATGAAAGCTGGTGACTATCCATGACTGAAGTGCCTGACTCGATCCCTGTGCTTCCCGAAGAGAGGGTCCTGAAACGCTAATGTCTTTACCTAGCACCAAACCCAGAAATCCAGAGTAAGTAGTTTGTCCAACAGAACCAAAAATGGGGATTGTTTGATTTAATTCCTTCTGCTTAGTTAATGGGAGGGGGTATGGAAGTAGACCCTTGGTATATTTTGATAATCATTAAATTACTCCCCTTTAGCCAAAGGACATGGTGTGAATCTGTTAACATTCAAAATGTACATACTCACTCCGAGTGTGAATAAAAACTATAGTCTGTTAATATAATCGGGTACATCTATTTTCCTTGTAAACCCCAGAATTCCCTAAAGGCAAGGGTGTCGTTGTGAAGTCCCAAAAAGTGAGTTTTGTTTTGAAGCTTTGTTTTGTGCCACAGAGAAGGTGGTGCGTGTAATCAGTTGGTGCAACTATTCATTGGACATATAATTTAATAAATAATTTAATAAATATATATTCTTTCTGTACCTCACTTGGTTCTTGTCTTATCTGTGGCACAGGTGGAGGCATCTACATGGCTTGTATGAGCCACTGACAGGGTTAGATTGAATCAGACAAATTATATATTGTGTGGCATTTTAATTGGGGGGAATGAACACCCCATGTTAAGGATAGTCTCTATATATAACGTTATACGGGTGGCTTCCACGTGGGCTGCCTCATCTGCTCTGTCGAATGTGGCTTTGCACAGAAAGTCATAATTGCTGCAGGAGAGAATCCTTTTCAAGCCGACCCCTAAGGCAAGAGGGGGAAAACTGCAAGGTCTTGCCCTGGTCAGAATGGAAGGTGATCCTTAGAGCAAAAGGGGTAATGTGAAAGGTTTTATCCTGGTAAGAGTATGTCACACGGTGTACGAGTCCCAAGGGACTGTTCATTGTTGGGATTCTCTGCCGAGGCGGAGTGAAGAAGTGTGTCTCCCGCAGTCCATGAGTGCATTGAAGGACAATTTCCTGGGTGCAGGGCACCTCGCCTCAGTGTATAGGGACTGGGTGCTGGGCGAAAGAACATAAGGTCCTCTTAGGATGGGCCCTTTCACTTGAATTGATTATCACCACAAGCCACTTTGTTAATTGAGAATCTCCTTGTTTGAGTTGCTTCTGCACTCTGATAGGTATTTCTCCAACCTTTCGTCACAGCCAATGAACTATGGTGTTGAAAAGTCCCTGTGTGTTGCGTGATCTGTTTTGTCCACATCGAGATAAGTCGTAACTGTTTACCACTTTGGGGGGTTGACTTTGGAGATTGATCTTAGATGTATTAGGTTTAAAGATGGATGACTTTGGTATTCATCTAAGCTATATTGAGGCCAAAGAAGGCGCCAAAATGACAAAGTTGATTGCACTGAGATCTGCTGGCGGTTAGAGGGTGCTAAACTGACTATGGGGATTGGTCTGAGATTTGCTGGCAATTATGATGGTGGTAAAATGACTGAGGATTGGTCATAGGTTTGCTGGCGGTTAGAGGGTGCTAAAATGACTTTGGGGATTGAACTGAGGTTTTCTGGCGGTTAAGAGAGTGCTAAAATGATTTTGGGGATTGGTCTGGGATTTGCTGGCAGTTAAGAGGGTGGTAAAATTACTTTGGGGATTGAAATGAAATTTGCTGGCGGTGAAGAGGGTGGTAAAAAGACTGAGGATAGAATTGAGATTTGCTGGCAGTTAAGAGGGTGGTAAAATGACCATAGGGCAGTGGTATTCAAACCTTTTCATACCAAGTCTCCACCTCCTCGCTGCCCCTCCCCCGAGTATAAATACTGTTTCTGGGCCCCTCCACCTAGGGACAGGTGCACAAAGTATGCCCAGGGGGGCCCAATGCTCTTTAAAAAAGGATTAAAGTGACTGCTTTTAATAGACAACATATTCAGTGGAAAGTCTGCTTATGGTATATTGCAAACAGTCATCTTAATCCTTTTTTGAAGAGTCTGGGCCACCCTAGGCATCCTTTGGGCCCTCAGTTTGAAGAGCATTGCTATAGAGATTGTACTGAGATTTGATGTGGGTAGGGATTGGGGGTTTGGATGATGATGGGCACCTGGGACAGATGAGGTTATGGTGGGTGAAAGGTATATGTATTGTCTTAATTCTCCCTTTTGCTGCCTCCTGAGGTAAGACTGAGTGGATGCACACTCTTATTTTCATGGCTACCTGTCCCTATCCATCCTTTCTTTGTTTATCAAATCCTCCTAATGAAGGCTGCTCAAGTGATGAAGCCTCTATTTATAGAGGTCCTTTGCTCTGCAGGTGGAATATGAACTACCTTCGTCTCTGGCCGCAGAAGGCTTAGATTTCCAGGGGTGATGCTATAAAAAGAATGCTATCACTGGAACCAGCACTGAATAATGCATGTATGCTGTGTACGTTCTCAGCCAGCTCCCGGCTGCTGCTCTCTCCACCGCTTCCTCCTTGCCTATAAATAACCCCTTGCTTATTCACACTGATATTGATAGGGTTAGTACTGCAGACTGCTAGTCATAGAATTTAAAGTGGTCTTGTGGTATGCAGTCGCTCACATTGTGGCAGCCTCTTGGCACCCGATTGTGGAAAATGGGAGAGGTGAGGGGAAGGCTGGTGGGAAGAGAGTGAAAGGCCAGGTGCAACATGGTGTTGATGGCAGATCAGAAGAACCTGTTTTCAGCCTGCAGGTATTTTTCTAGTTGGTCCGTGGTGAGGGCATTCGGGGTATGTGTATTGCGAAGGCATCTTGGAGTAAGACACAGACAACAGATTCTGAATTAGAAATAAAAGCCTCAGGGTTCCCTTCCCCAAGACTCAGTTTCAATGTTGCGACAATATTTACAGGTTTCTTAAAGTTCTGCACCCCACTTGTGCCTTCTTTGTATTATTGGTCGTTGTACAAATATCTTGAGTAATATTTAAACTTCAAAGTTGCAGTGCATTCAGCTTTCAAAGTATATTGTTTTAATACGTCTCTTTTGATTCAATGTAAAGTTCGCCTCCTAAGTTCCATTCACCTTGAAGTTCAACATATAGCGGGTTCACTTCTATTGTTAAAGTGGTTCACTTTGAATTTAAGTGAGACCAATAAACACTGAACTTTAAAGTTCTGCTCACTTGAAAGCTCAGCATATATGGATTGTGCTTGGATTAAAGTTTCATACGTTTCTGAATTCGGCACACAGTGGTTTTATTTGAATTTGTAGCTCGTGAGGAAGGCATGGTATCAACAGTTAGAAACAAGTGATGTAAGTTTCCAAAACCTTTATTAATATCGTCAGAAAGGGTTGAGACTTCCTGCCTGGCCCTATAGCTAAAATGGGAGTAATCTCGACCATCAACTAAAAGAAGACAGTCCTAGTCAGTCTTGTCAAAACTAAAAGAGGCCTAAACTTGCCCTCGCTCTCAATATACAAATGTGAAAAGGGATGTTTGCAAAGGAAAATAGTGTTTCAAAAATAAATGTCAGAATGGATTCTATGAACTGGTTACATCTCCCATCCCCACGTACAAAGCACAGGGTCACGTAATTTGTGCTAAGGCTAGGTGAGTGATACAGTTCTTTCAGGGTGCCACACTTTGGCTTGCAGGTATGCCTTAGGAGCAAGTGTCTGGTCTTTCAACAGCTTACAGTACAAGATCTTTTGGGTTTCTCTCAGCTAAGTTCTGGTCTTCTCCTTCTTTCACAATCAGCACAGTCTCTAGGTCTTTCTCAGGTATCACAGTTTACAATGAAGGCTTCCCTCTGTCAGGCTCAAACGTCCTCTTTCTTGGGGTTCCCTTCCCCAAGTTTTTACACAAATTAGGTATACAGTTCAATTTCAGGCTTCCCTCTGCCGGGCTCGAACCTTTCTCAAACACCACAGTTCAATTACAGGCTTCCCTCTGCTTGGCTCGAAACTGTCCTTTCTCTTAGGGGTCCCTTCCTCATGCTTTTACACAAAACGCACCATCAGACTTCCCACTATCGGGTTCAAGTCTATTCACTCTCAGACTTCCCTCCGTCAGGCTCGATTCTGTTCAGTTCAACACATCAGTTCAAGAATTTCGAAAACTGCAGAGGATATTGCTACACCTCTGCATGACCATTTCGACCAACCCAGTTCCACTGTAGGCTTCCCTCTGGCGGGCTCAAGCCTGTCGTGTGAAATGCCTTTTGGATGGTGTAGTTTCACTTTCTGGCAACCGTGCACTTGGCTTTGGTTTTCACACAAGCAAATTAAAGTTCAGAAACACTTAACAAGCTTTTCTGAGTCACGGTTCACTTTCTTGGAACCTCCTGCTTTGATTTACTTTCATCGTATTCACTTTAAAGTTCATAAACTCTTTTCTTCACCAAGAGATACTTTTCATGATTCGCAGAGACTTTCTGCATTGCACTTTGTTTAGCAGGAACACTCTGCAAAATTCTATTGCTTCAGAACAATCGTCTCTTTCTCTTCTTACTTTTATTTAAGATGCACAACTTTGCTTGTTCCTGTTATCACACTCGCCTTTCACAAACCGGGCTCCCGCTACATTCAAGAACTCACCGGCTGTGTTCGGCTTTAGCGTCTTGTCCTTCTTGTCTTTTAAGGTCGGGCCTCCACCATCGGCACTTCGGTACTCCCCAACACTCCTGTTGTCATGGGAGGGAAGCTGGCTACTTCACTGCACATCAAAGGAATATTCCCTTCAGCTCTTAGGCTTCTTACCGAAAACCTCTTGGGCCCTTTGGAAACACGGATCGCTCGCCTGGCTTCCTCTTGCTCTCTTTTGCAGTGAAACAGCCCCTTGGCCTTCCATTCTCCATAGCCTGGTTCCCCCAGCCCTGGCTGAGCTGCTCTTTCTCATACCTCGCCTCGCTCCAAGTGTGTCTGTGCTCTCCAACTTTTAACGTCAGTGTGATGGTTAATGTATGGAAGATGTATGCGATTAAGACTGAGTTCCTGGCCTTGCCTGGCGTCATTAGTGGGACGGGGCCGTTGTAAAGCGCTAGAGTTGGTCTTTCCCGCCTCAGTCCTTATCTTCCTCATCTCAGTGTTTCTGCTAGCATAGAATGGATAAGTTGTAGTGTCGCAGAAAGTAGGTAGGGATAGAAGTTAGATAAGAGTTGGGAAAAGGGGATACCATGTGTCACCATCGGGTTTCTCTCCCCTACTCCTTGAGGACCCCCTACCCAGGTGATCCTTCCTCGCTTGTCCACCACAGGGTCGGGATCCAAAAGCGATGGCCCTTCCCTGGCCACCTGAGTACGTGATCCCAGGGACTGGGTTGTGAAACACCACCTGGTCTTTCACAAGCTCCATTTACTTGTAATTCTCATAAGTAACAGTTCTGTTGTTTTATTACGTTTTCCTTCAGTTCGGAATTCAATCATCATGTAGATATATTTATTAAGGTTTTCATTCCGTTCAGAATTCAATAATCATGAAGATATATTTGTTAAAGTTTTCGTTCAAGTAATCCCATTTTTTCATATCTTTGTAGATTGCCATTCATAACATGCGCAGCACTCAGAGACTTTCGAAACAGTGTCTTCTAATAGACGTGACCATTCCCCTACAAGGTATTCTCAATTGTTCAATAGTTAACAAGGATTCAGCTTGGAGACCTTTGAAAATGTGTTTTATCACACACTTGACCACTCTGATACACTGTAATCCTCTGCGTACATTCAAACACTTGCATACTTGGTTTCTCCTTTCGTAGAAACTCACTGGGTGCCTCCAGGGGTCTTCCAGCAGCTCAGATCGCTCAGACTTCTGTTCTCCATCTCGGGACTCTACCTCCTGCTACTCAGGCACTCCTGGGTCGGCTTCTGTCCACAGGAGAGTGAGCATTGGGATAGCATCGAACAGTTCCACTGAGCCCCAGTTACTGGACCGCACTTCCATGAACCATTGGCGTGCTTCACACAAACAGCTTCCTGCTGCTTCTCTTGGCCTCTCTGCTGCTGCTTCACCTGCACCACCGCTTCTCCTATCACCATTTGATTGGAGTTTAACAGGCTACATGTGTGAATGTTCAATTAGCCCTGGCTGACCATCATTAAGGAGACATACCTGACTTGTACAACTCTCAGCAGGCCCCTTCCTTGTCCCAGTACCAGAGCTGTAAAATCACATAGTCTTCATTACTCCCAGTTGCCGCTTCTTCGTCCCATTAATGTCAGTGGTCATATATGAGGAAGTCAGGGGAGCGGATTTACAATGGGCCCTGAAGACTGGGGATGGGTTGGGATGGTCATTGGTAGGGAACATGGGATACTATGTCCCTCCCAAGGGCCCCCCACTCCTAGTCCCTAAGGACCCTCCACCCAGGTGATCCTCCCTCACTTGTCCACCCCCAGGGTCAGGATCCAAAGCGATGGCCTTTCCATGGCCACCTGTGCAGAGGACCTATGGGGAATATGAGTGAGAATGCCCACAGATTTCTCACAGTATATAGAGGGCAGAGCCATATGTATGTATCTTGCTTGACTGACTTCCAACGGTTTGCCTAGAGAGCAGGGTAGACTAGAGCAAAGCACACCCAGCGTTTAAGGTAAATGTGGGGAGGGAACTAGCAGACATTGCGCTGCTGTGTGTGCGATAAGCCGGGGTGTTTATTGTAATCTGGAAGAAGAGTGGTTAGGTGAGTGGAGGAGGGATACTAGAATTGTCCTGCACAGGAAAGATGATACTGGTAGTCCTTGGTTTCTTCTTGCAATCCCAATAGAGGATGGTATTTCAGGTGCATTCTGTTTGTCCTTGGACCATTGAGCTGGAGCGCATTTGGCCATTGATGGTTGAATTTATTAACCTAGTGTAGCATGCCACTATACTGCCCCCGGAACCTCTCTGTCCCCTGCCCGCCCTTCAGCTCTTTCCCTATAATGTCTGAGAATGCACTTTGTGCGACTGTGCATAGGATTGCACGTTGTGACTGCAGGAAGTGGGATGTATGTTGTGCACTGCACTGCCAAATCCCCTCTTCTGGTGCCTTATCATTACGACATTCCAGGACAGTTGTCAAAACATTCCTCTTGGCACTCACTTGTATAATGTATCTGCACACAAGAACATTGAAATGCTATCTACGTGAGGGGAAATTATGTCTTCTGATATTTCATCAAACACTTGAGGTCAGTCATTTTACAGAGATTTTGGGAGTAGGTATTGCTTAGTTCAGGAGCCATAGAGGAAAATTACCTGTTGCCACAACATGGACGCCCGTCCATCTAACAAGGTGTTCCAGCCAATGGGGTCTTTGAGATGAACACCAAGAATAGGCAGGACATGACACTGGAACACCTCTGCTTCTTTCTTCTCTACCTGAGATGGAGGTAGTCTTGTATCACTCATTACCATAGAGAAGGATTTAGGGAGGTGAGCTAGTCCACTGGACACAGGATATCCTTCCGGAGACACACTGCTTCCATTGTGTAGTATTGATAAACCATCTATGTCTCAAATGCCTAGAGGCATGATTCAGGGGACTCCTGTCAACAATTCCCTTTTGTCTGTAGGCAAGGTAATGCCTTCAGAGCATGATGAGTCATGGACCACCACTGCTCCGGCCCCTTTGGCCAGTATATGCCTTGCTGTTGCAGGAGTATGCAATTGGGGGGGGTGCATCTTGAGCAGCGAGGGAACAAAACTATGTCTCTGGCCTTTATCCTTATAGATGAGCCATTGGTTTTCCGTTAATTACTGAGACTTAGCCTTGACTGTTCTCCAAGCTAACTTGAATTGTCCTGGCTAACTTAGCAGAAGTGTTCCCAGTTTCACTAACTAAGAGTGGCCTCCCTAACATCTATTACCAGAGCAGAGTTCAGAAATCCATTCTAACAGCAAGCACAACACAAGAATCTCAGAGGCAACATGAAATCCTTGAGGAAGGGGTTCAGACAGTGAGCAGCTGATTGGTGGCTCAGAGAAGTGCGCTTAAAGCCAGCAAAACATCAGTGTCAGAGTTAAAAGTTCAGCTTTCTGAATATAAGCAGGAAACCCTGGCAGAAAGAAACACCTGTGAGAAATTAAATGAAGAAATCTGAAAATATAAACAGGCATTGAGACACCCTGACTAATCTGTGTATGGGACAGGGCCCTGTGACCAAGAAGAGATGTCCCTTCCACCAAGGACCTCATGCCAGTTACCTATAAACTCCCATGTACAGATTGGAACTGTGATCATGCATACTACCTATAGAGAACAGGAAAACATGAGGTAGGTGGTCTCACCTGGCCTATCCCCAGCCAACCTGATTGTGAGGCCAGTCCATATCTGGCATTGATGAATATTCACCGCTAACAAACAGAAGGGAAGGTGGGCAGACCAGTGTGTCATGTGAGATGAAAAACAGTGCTGTGAGTACGTCTGACCATGAAACCTCATATGATGAGAAAATCAAAGAGCTAGATTTATAGAAAATTATATTGCAAAGAGACCACTCAGCCCGCTTTGCTGCAAGAGAAAAGCAAAAGCTTCAGCCTACAAAGGGAATTTTAAAAACCTCCACACGTTTAGGTGAATGGATGGATCTCCCCAGACTGGAAGGAGGGATGGTACCCATTGGCAACAGTCTGAGAGTGACCCTGAGAGCACACAGGCGCACAGGCGAAAGGAGGAGTCTATATTCCATGATTCTGGAAGACATTCCCGGTCTCAAAGAGATAGAGAGCGCCTAGAAGACAGGGTTCTGGAGTTCCAATAGTAGTACTGATTCTGAAGGTGAATGGATGCAGGTCCAGAGGCTGAAAAGAAATACCAAAGGGAGAAAATGTTTTGTGAAGGGCCCTATGAGACAAATTAAAGTCAAAAAAGTGTCACAACCCCATACCACAAGAAAGCTATTAAATAATTCTGTGTGGGAGCACTTGGAAATGTACGAATGATGTCATCCGTTGAAATAAAAAATGATGTACATTAAAACATGACTGTTTGTTTAAACATGCCTGCCAGGCGTTTGCACTTCGCCTCTTTCTGGAACCTGCACTCATTTAATGTAACCTGTTTATGTTCTAAGCTAGGATTCACACTATTCTCCCATGTACCTGCCGTCTGTTTTTATTTTTTGCGTAGGTCATGCTCCATGTAACCACGAGTTTGCACAAGAATTAAAACGTGCATTTGCACAGACTTCCAGGAGGGTGAATACGAATAGCAGGGAATTTGTGTTCACATACTTCCAAGCTCTCCCCAAATATATAATTACCCAACTAGTTTGCGATTTCCACGAGTACAGGACACTGGGTTGGTTAATAGAGCAGGCCACCAGGATCTATGATGGCCAGAAACCCACTGACAATTTTAAAAAAACTAAAACCACCAAACCATCTATCTACCACACGTGCCACTGCGAAGGTGGCAGAGGTAAAATCGACCCCTCCTTTGAACCTGACGATTGTGGAGGGGCTAAAAATACTCCTCCATCCAATAAGCAGGATGAGAGGCAGAGGAGACCCTCCGGCAAGGCACAATTGAATGTTAGCCAGGCAGGGCATCAGAACAATAACCCCTCTCACCCGGCTTCCTATGTGTACCATCGATATAAGGGTACAAAGCCGATCCTAGGGTATGTGTACACACCCCCGGTACAGAGGGGATGGGGGCAGACCAGGTAAACCCTTCCCCGGGAAACTCCACTCCAAATTTACAAGAGGAGACAAGTACCACTTCACCTCCCAACATACATTTTTCAAACAGGTACCCTTAAAAATCCTAACTTCCAAAACAATACTCCTCCTCCCCCTCCCCGGTCCCAGGACAATAGATCCCTGAACCAAAGAGAAGGGAGAATCAGGACTGAAAATTATGGTCGAAATGTCCAATACCCGAGCTACGTCGTGAGAAGGGACAGTTGCCCTTTTAGGGAGCAGCAGAGCTATGAACAGAGACCTCCCTAAACCTAGAGAAAGTTAACCAACTAGAATGGCAGGTCCAGCAATTAAGCAATGACCTGGGGTGCATGCTGAGGGCTCAGTCGAACCCTCAACCTAACCATGCTTCCCAGAACACCCCAAGACCCAGGTCTGATACCCAGAGGTGGGGCGGGGGCGACTGGAGGAAAGTCATGACAATCAACAGGTTCCTGAGGATGGGGCTCTGGTCCATGGGAGGTGCCAAGCCTTTGAGGAAGCTTCCTTTCTTACTAGAACAGAACCCTGGGAACCCTCTCAACCTGATAGTGAATCTAATACACCCGAGAAGCTAGAACCCAAAGAACAGAGGATAAGTAGAAGAGGTCAAAGAAGAACGTGCTTTGTGGAGAAAGAAAACAACATCATTCCCTTTGATAGAGAACAATCCCTGGAGGACTCAGGTAAGGAATCGTCGCTTTCAGGAACAATACCTCCTAAAAACAAATGGGTCCCAAGAGGCCCTGAGTGTGACAGGGTCGGTATGGAGACCGACCCAGATCGAGAGATTCCTAGACCCCAACCGTGTAATCCGGTTCCTCCCCACAAACAGGTTCTGAGAACTACTTCAGTTAAGGGGGGACAGCAAAGAATCTGGTGAGAAACAGGATCCCCTGACTACACGCATTGCGAAATGTAAATTCCTTCCTACAGGTTCCTGATCTCCGACATGGAAAATTGCCCAGGATCAAACTGTGACAGAGCTCAATGTTAAGAAAATAGATGCCAAGCTGGCAAATAACTCATACTTTCTTTGTATACTTGAAGAACAAGAGGGCAGATTTGATGCCCCAGTCAAAATACTGGGTCAGTGTGAATTATAGGCTCTGGTAGATACTGGGTCCTAAGCTACTCTCCTGTCCAAAAAGGCTTTCGACCAACTGAATTTAGGAAGGGGGGAGAGTCATCAGATTCCCCTCATACCTCTTCCCGGACAACTACAAAACGTTGATGGGAACGATATTCGCATCAAAGGGATTGCAGATCGAGAAATGAAAATAGGGCGACATCGGTTAAAACACTTGGTGATAGTCATGACTCCAGAGGGCACTCCTGTTTAGTGTAGAATGAATTCCCTTCTGAGATTATCCCCTCTGATTGACTGCATGTAGCCAGTCCTCTGGACATACACTGACCAGCCCATAAAACTCAAGAGGAGTGCAAATTATGTGATTCTGAATGGCACCTGCCATCTTATTGACCGTCGTACTGATCAATTGGAATTTCACTTACAGAAGAATCAAGTTCCAGAACAAACTGGTGATGGGAACTCTTCTCAACTACTGAAAATCAACCTTTCTCCCAGTTGAAAGTGGCAACACTCTGAAATGTTATACCAATAAAATTCTTGAGGAATCCCCAAGTCCCTTTAAAGAAGAAGATAAAAAACCAGCCCAAAGTCTGACCTTTATTCAGAAAATAGGCAAACACTTAGATAAATGAGGGATATGAGCCAGTCCTAGCCAGTGTGTCCTGAATAATGGAAAAAGCGTAATCATCGAAGGATTATTCAGGAAACTCCAAAAAGATCAGACCTTTCCAACATTCAAATTGATATCTAAATGGGAAGTGGGTTTTGAAATATCAAATTCTAAACATTTCCTGGCTAGCAGGTATATGCTACAAATTATATTGACTATAAAACTGTTGAACATAATTATTGGGTCGTTAGAGATGTGTTACGCTCACCTGGTTCCCACGGGGGCGTCGACCGGAACTGGGCCGCTGTTATTTCCACCAGCGTGATGTGTAGCGCCAAGATGACTGACTGGACTGGCCCGCTCAGCCTAGTTTGTCTGGCTCGCAAGAATATTCTTCTGCAAAGGAGAAGAGGAATTAACCACCCGTGGAATTGAGTGTCAACCCACCTTCCCCACTCCCGTTGTCTTCCCACAGATCACTCTTGATGCCCCCTCTTTAGTCTCACCTGATGGTTTGGAAGAATGAGCTCTCCATCCTGCGCCGACCGCAGGGGCGCGTTGATGACCAGTTACTTCACTGGCGTAGAGGAATTGGTGAGTTCCAGTATTGACTCTAAAGTCCAATTGTTCATAAGAGTTCAAATGTCAGCTCTTCACTCTGTCCGATTCCTTGCAGGTTGCCGATTAATCCACTCGAAGATTTCCAAATGGCACCCGGTAAGATTCAGTTAAGTCTATTGTGGTTTTCCCCTTAGGGGCCGGGGTACGGCGATGAAGCAGAGTTGACTGTGCCGACCCGAGATGAGATGAGACCCCCGTGGTAAATCAGGTAAGTTTTGTGGGGGGTAACTGGTATTGTCTTTGCTTTCTCCCCTTAGGGGCCGGGGTACGGCGATGAAGCAGAGTTGACTGCGCCGAACCGAGATGAGGTGAGTACCTCCCGTGGTAAATCAGGTAAGTCCTTGGGGGGTAGCTTGTATAGCCTTAGATAGTCCCCTTGCTCACCTTGCTGTCTTTGTCTCCTTAGGTGTCGGAGGGCGGGCGCGAGATGGAGAGAGCGTAGTGGAATGCTGAAGTACCTCCAAGCAGGTGAGTTCAGCGCGGCGCCGTAGGAATGCGAAGCGATGCTTCAAAGACTTCTGTCTTTCAGTTCCGTGGCGAGATGGATCAGGATTCAGGTAAGGATTAAAGTTAAAACTCCTGTTCTAACCTTTATCCTTCTTGTCTTCTTGTTTCAGGAGTCCCAGAACTGAAGCGGGCGTAGCTGAAGACTGGAGCTGCTGAAAACACGGTGAGCGTTACGCTGCAGCAAGCAGAATAACGCGAAGCACGTGTGGCTGTCCGGGCGTGGTTTAAATAGCCTTGGAAGAAGATCCAGGTAAGTATTCTTCCCCAACCCCACCCAAGTAACAAAATAGTCCCTTCAGTAAAATAGTCCCTCCTAAGCCTCTTATGGCTTGACTCTTCATGCAGCATGGTCTGCCTCAGGTGAGTGTGCAGCATGGTCTGCTTCAGGTAAGTTATCAATAATGAGCCTGGCGCCCATGGCGCCAGGACTGACTTTATCTTTATGAGCCTGGCGCCTCATCCTGCTTGATGCCTGCTTCCGGGGCTGCTGGGCCTGGTCTGGTCTTCCGGGGGCAGGCATCATGACAAGATGTCCCTTCTGACTTTTATTTGTGTAGCGACATTCTCAATCAAATTCGCTATTAGCTTAGATCTAATTAACAACAAAGTATGGTCAAGAGTGGGGGGGTAACCCCATGGTCTTCGACAAAGCTGAAAGAGTATTTTGGCCAGCTCAATTTTAGCCTTAAGCGATTGAGGTTCAAGTGGGAGAAGAGGATGCCATCCCAGGACAGGTGTGACAATTTACCATACACTTCAAAATTAAGCGAGGACAGAACCTCAAACATAAGGACACATACATACATTTGAACTCTCACCTGCAACAATAAGGTTTATATTTACATCCAACACCTTTGGTGGATCTTGAATAGGACACCATTTGAAAATTGGTGGATAACAGAGACCCTCAAAATATCACTTTGGGTGTGGACCCCTCTATTGGAATGGCAGTTGATGCCCAACACTATTCTATTGATGTAGGGTGGGAAACCATCAGACCAATTCCGAACAACTATTTTGACATCTGTGACGATATTCCTCCGGAAAAGATTTTTACCCGTCATGAGGGGAATTTCTTGGTGAACTCTTCATGCTCTTATGGGGTGGAAGAGGTAAACTGTGACATCAGGAAGGATGAGGTGGTAATTAGAGTAACAACTACCTGAAATCCAAGGAACGTCCTGACCTGGTAAACACCATCAAAAGAGATCTCTCCACCCAACTGGAGGATACCGCTGAAATTGTCAAGCCCAAGGTCTTTCCAGGTTTCAGGCAGATGGTCGAGGGATGGATCAGTCTTGCTGATGCCTGTGAGACTGAGGAGTGAAGACAGAAGCTGAAACAGGTGTTCCTGAACTTCCAAGAGATCATCTCAGTATATTCATATGACTGTGGACATACATCTATTCATTCAACCATCATACCCACTGACCCAGAGATGGCTCCAGTATTTCCAAAACAATACTGGTTACCTCTCGCGTTCATGGAGTCACTCACAGAGATTATGAAGAATTTGGAATATTGTGGGATAATTTGTCCGATCCACAGTACCTTTAACAACCTTGCACTGGGGATACTAAAACCAAATGGGCAATGGAGACTTTGTGCAGACCTGAGGGAGTTTAATAAACAGGGCCACATGTTGACATCTTCACTTCCCTACATCGACCAAGGACTGACGCAGAACCAAGAGTAAAAAAGTGTATATAGTCATTGATTTGACCAACAGCAATTACTTGACGGTACCAATGAGTAGGGAAGACCAATACAAGCTTGCCTTTACCTTTGGGGTGCTGCAATACACATGGATCCCAACACCCTTTGGATATATAAACTCTGGCAATGAGTTCAACATCTTCCTACATAAGGCCATGCCCAACTTGGGTGAAACGAGAAACCTGGCCCATGTGGATGATGTATTGATCAAGAGCTGAACTGTGGAAGAACATGTAGCAGCAATTCACTATGTTCTGGACCAGTTGCAGAGAGTCGAAGCAAAACTGTCCTTTCAGAAGGCACTGTGGTGTATGATCAGAGTGAACTTTCTCTGGCACAAAATCACCACTGAGGGTCTCAATCCCCCAGGCCAAGAAAGTGGAACCCTTATGGCAATTAAACGACCCTACTAATCTTTGAGAATTGGGATGCCATGTTGGAAACTTTACAGCTCCAAGAAGCTGCTTGTTATTTATTTCCCATTGGCTTCAGGGTTTATTGAACCTGTTTTGGACACATTTGTGGCACCATTATCTGTGTCGGACAAGTCCAGATGGAATAAGAAGCACCGGGCACTGGATTCAACCCCTTTGTTCTTTTGGAGGAACCCTCCAGCAGATTCCCTCATTGTAAATTGACATCCTCTGCTCAATGGGGCAATAAAAGGCGGCTTGACTACATGCACAAATAGATTTAGATGACCTTGGCTGCAACATTGAGAGAAGCAGGTGCTACTGCCTTTCTGGCCAGATGTGACTCTGGTGATATTGTGCCAGGCAGTGGGCCAACACTGCTGGTCATGGTCCATGCCGCAAGGTAAGTGCCCAAGCGTTGAGATGATCGCTTAACGTGGGCAGCGGTGCCATTGCCAGCCGGGTCAGCCCTATTCCTGAATTTCGCCATAAGCAACTACGAATTTCACACTCGGGTGCTAAGGGCCCTTTTGAATGAAAGTAAAACCATACTCCTTGATCCCTGCAACCACACTGAACTTCTAAAGTCTGTTTTCCTTTTTTATGACATTGATTTCGTCAACAAGGAACAGTGGCGCTCGATGGCCGAGTAAGATTGTTTTTTTTAATTGATGGAAAGGGGCTCTTTGCGCCAGGTGTGAAGGTATCTGATGCTAAGGTGTTTTCTGGCAGCAAGGGGAGAAGGAGAGCGAGTGGGCACGGGACGCAGCGCAGGCTAAGCTGCACTCAGGCAGCTGTGAATGCAGCATGTACCCTATGCAGCATGTACCCTATGCAGCATGTACCCTTGAACGGAGCCCATGTTACGAACAGGGGTGTTGCTAGGTCTGGAAAAGATCACGGGCTAAGCTAATGTCGGGATTGACACGACTCGGGGCTAGCTAGCATTTTGGTTGTAGCACCTGAGCTTCTATCCAAGGCTGCAACCAAATGACCCAGGGCTATAGCCCCCTCAACCCCTCCCCCCACCCCTAGCAACGCCTCTGGTTACGAGCATCATGACTAGCAAGCACACCACGCCAGGTGCTAATGTAACGTATTGACAGGAAGCAGTGCAGCAAAGAAGGCCTCTTGCAGGAGATGATAATTGGATGGCAATGGCAGCAGGTTCTTGTGGAGCTGATCAGGAGGAGGAGAATTGGGCAGACCTAAAGAAAACAATTGCGAATGATGGCCCGAGTAAGAGTTTGGGCCATAGGATGTAGAAACTAATCTGTAAGCACTACAAATGTAACCCCAATAAAAGGGATGCCATAAGAAATCCGAAATCTATATCAATAGTATATCAAATCCAGCTTGTATACTGTGTGTGCTGTGCATAAGAGACTGGGCTGTTTCCCTGGTGGCAGTTTCATTAGTGATATATCCAGGTTTCTGGCTAGAGGCAGATCTGCTGCTGGTAAGGCAAGAACTTCCTGCCATAACAGTAGCAGCTGGCCATAAGATGGAAACCGCTGAAATGTGCTCCAAATACCCGGGGACATGGTAGGATATGATATGGTATGATTAAGGCGCTATATAAATACAATACAATATGGCATTTATAACGCGCCAATGCACAAGTGTTTCAAGGCGCCATGAGGCATGGTAGGGGGAACAGAGGGAAAAACAGCTACAGGGATCCCGTGTCATTCAGATGGCGCAAGTGCCGGGGGATGGGGAAGAGGAAAAGTGCGGAGTGGAGGGGGGGAAGTGCAGTACATGGGGTAATAGAATAAATAACAATAACTTTCTTCTCTTTTTTTAAAATGTTAATGAAATGTATTGTTGTATTAGTGTCATATTGTGATTTGTATGTGATTTTGTTATTGAATATTTTTGTAAAGGTTTGAATAAACCAAAGCAAATAAAAACAATAAGAGAAGTAGGGCCATCTTGTGGCAAGTACAAAGGGTAAGTGCAAACAACAGGTGTCAAGTGCAGGGGGGGGGCTGCAGGGGTACAGTAAACAGTCCCCAAGTGGGGGTGATACCAGGGAGGCAGGAGATGGGTCCTGGGCCCGAGAACACAGGGTGACCAGGTGACCAGTACAGTTGCAGCCAGGAGTCCAGCAGGGGAGAGGAGGAGAGAAAGCAGAAGCAAAGAGGAAGGTTTTGAGGTGCTTCCGGGAACCTGAGATGGTTTTCCTCAAGTTTCAGGGAGGTAGGGAGGCTGTTCCAGTGAGAGGTCCCACCCGAAGAAAGAGATCTGCCACCAACTCGTTGCTTGGAGAAGCGACTGACCCTGAGGGAGTTGGAGGCGAATGACCAAAGATTTCTTTTTTTCTTATTCCAGGGCTGATATAGTTTTTTAACTGGCAGAGGTTCTGAGGTGTTTCACTTCTTGTAAACATTAGAACAATTCTCTTCCACTCCCTCACCGGAATTTACAGAAGTTGCAGGGAGAAAGGCCACTGTCCTTGCCTTACCTCCTGGCAAACAAGTCAAAAAACTATTTACATGTTTGCACTCTCTGTACACTTTCTGTACATATCGGAGGAAAGGGGGGGTTATTCCACCGTAATGACACCCTCCCGTGAAAAACTATACATATGTAGTAAAACAGATGCAAAGCTAAGTGGTACATTCAGAAGGACTCCTACAAATTTCTGATTCTGTAAAGTGGTGTGGGGTTGATGAACTAAAGAGAAATGTGATATACAGGAAGAAACAGAACATGACACTAGAGAAAGAAATAGCAGAGGGAACTTAATTGGAAGGAAAAAGGGAGATTGAGAGCGTAGTTGTGTTGTAGGGCAGCAGAGACGGAAGACAGAAGGGAGAGAAGATGGACAGCAGATTTAATGTGAGGTGAAAAGTGTAGTGACTCATAGGGTTAATGAGCATTATGAACAGAACCTAGGAGATGGAATAAAGGTGTGTGTATGAATTTAAGTTAGTCTACATAAGGAGGATTAGAAGTTGAAGGGGGGCGGGTGGAGTGGAAAGAAACAAAGTGAAATTAGGAGAAGTATGGGTACATAATAAGGTGGAGAAAAAGGGATGATTAATAGGAACTGAATATTAGCCTTGTGTACGAGTATAGATAAGGAGTGAAAGAAAAGAGGAGTGTGCAAAGCAAAAGTGAGCGTGCAGAGATGTATTGGCAAGATCAATGAGGTGAGTGAGGCAATGGATAAAAGAAGGTTGTAAAATAATAGAGGGAAGGATGAGTGAGATGGAGGGCAGCAGTTGCAGAAAGGTGGCCAATGGAACTAAGGCATGGTGAGTGATGAGCGACAGATGAATGGAAAAGATGGGTGCAGGGTAGGAAGGATTCAATAAAAAGGGAGGTGGAAGTAAGGAAAGGGGTGCATGTAAGAGAATATGAGGGTGGGTGGAGCAAGAAAGGTAGGGGTATGTAAAACGAGGGGGGAAAGGGGCAAGTACAAGGAAATATGTGACAGAAAAATGAACAAAGAAAACAAGATTGCAAAGAGGGGTCAGCAGAGAAATGGTGTGAGTGAAGGGGAAGCATTCAGGGAAGATATTGAGCAAGGAAATGCAGGAAATGAAGAGGGTGGTGACAGAAAAGGGATTTCAAGAAAAAAGAAAGAAGACAGAAAGAGGATATTGTGCAAGAAGTGAGTTTGTCCGAGTTAGAAAAGGATAAAGGAACCGTGCAATGTAGACAGAGGAGTCAATGCAGATACAGTAAAAAGGAATAGTGGGTATAGAAGAGTTTAGTTGGGAAGTTTTAAAGTGGTAAAGACTTGTGGGCCAAACAGCTTGAAAGAGATTAGTGCATTATGTACGAAGGGACAGAAAGTATGCATATGGTGGCAAGGGACAAAAGGAGAAAATCGGGATGCAGGATTCTTTAAAGGGATTATGTGCATTTATCAATTTCTTTGTGGGGAGAGGGTAGGATGTAATTTAGTCTGATTGATTAGTATATACATCTTCAATTTATACAAATAAAGCATAGATTAAGGAGTGAGAGAGAACCTCAGCAGTGAGACCAGTGCCAGTCTAACAACTACAGGAAAGCCACAACAGCTGCTTAGTCAATGCTGGTTTTTAACAGGATATCAGTGCAAGGAACAGGTGTGAGGGCACACATATTTCTTATAAATCAAGGAACTGATGGCACACTTGGTTAAGACATTTTTATTACACCAGCAGCACATTTACAGCAGTATTTGAGTAATTAACTCTGAGAGGTTTTCTTGGAAATAACATTGGCATGCCTTATACAGTACAAACTAGAGCAGGATGGTGTGTTTTGTTCTGTGAATTACAGGTAGTGGGTGGGAATGGCCACAGGGATTTACATGGCCCTGAGCGGTCAACAGGTGTGTAAATAACCTATGACAATAAGCTGTGCGTCACTCCACACATCCCATCTCACTCTTAGCTATACTCCAATTCAATCTTTTCGGCTTATATTTCGTGCTACAGCACCACCTGATAGACATAACTAAAAATTTAAATGGAGAGGGTGGAGGGGCTGTTGTTTCGTAAAGCTACACATGCACTGCTGATACAATATACAGTTATACATACACAGATGTACAGTCCTGGAACCATGCAGGCATGTTCTCTACCACATCTGAAGGCCATGACATCACTGTGGTGACTGCCCCTTTAAGGGCACACAGATGCTGCTGAGTGACGTAACTCTGCCGTGTGTGCCTGAAATAAACTGTGTCAGTGCGACTGTGGAGCCCGGACTGCAAGCACGTCTCTAAGTGTGCTCTGTGGCTAGGGGGGGCTCGCGGAGGAGAGAGGGGCAATCTAGCCACATACAACAGTGGAGAAGAGTCGGGGAATTGAACTGACGCGGACCCGGGTGCAGGCGCTGAAAAAGAACCTGGAGGCATTTTCTCCAGTTTTTCATGCTGCTGTTCATTTTGGGTGCAGTGTAATGTTTTGAAATGTTTGTAGTTTACCTTCTTTTGTTGTTTGATATGAAAAAGGAGGATTGTGGTGACTGCCCCTTTAAGGGCACACACACGCGGCGGAGTGACGTAATTCTGCCGCGTGTACCTGGAATAAACGCAGCGTTTACACAGCCGCGTCAGAGTGACCATGGAGCCCAGACAGCAAGCACGTCTCTGAGTGTGCTCTGTGGCTGGGGGCGAGGGACAGAGGGGCAATCTGGCCACATACAACAATCACTGAGAAATGCCCCCAAAGTTCAAAATCTAGAATGCCCACCCCTCGCCTCAAAAAAGTGGCCCACCCCTTGCCTCAAAAAAGTGGCTCACCCCTCACCTCCAAAAAAGTGGCCCTCAAACCATCATCCGTGATTCGCGTCAATTCATGACTTTTACAGAAAATGCTACATATTGAGGGTTCATGTTCTGTTATGTAAGATGTTTACCGGCCTATGCTAATGCGCTTGCTCTTAAGTGCCACAGGTTCGCTGCATGCCCCACTTAGAGAAAAGGTACAATGCCGTTAATGCGATTCAGCAGAAGGCAGTATTTCATGGGATGGATGGGTTTTGGGGGGTGCAGGGTTGGGGAACGGGCGGCTATTAGGGGTAGTCGGGTCATCCCGGATTTTCATCATGAAAATCTTGCCACCCTACACTGTGCACCTCGACTACAAAAAATCGTACAGACTCCTCTCGTACCTTGCTCTGAATGAAATCTATAAAAGCAGAGGTACTTAGAAAACGGCAGGTTGACGTACTACATGGTCGATTTCAGCCACCATGTTGCACAGACATTCCTTCATTATAAAGGCTGGTGGCCTGGGATTTGGTGGCGATCAATGACTTTCTCTTGGTCTCCAGCCAGGTTAAAGCAATTATGATGTCTGGCTTTCATTTTAATGTGTCGGAGGCTTCCTCATTTTATGGCACAAACACCTGCTTCCCAATCCCCCCTTGAACCTCACCTCCCCCACACACCCAGCCCACAAGACTCTCCTCAACGTCCATCGCACGCAGTCTTTACCAGACCCGAGAGTTACCTCTCATTCCACCAGAAACCTCGAAAACAACCCTTCTTGTGCATATACTGTTTTTATTTTTCCAAGTATGCCAAATATTTTACCATTTGAGGCAAATGGTGAGATGTACAACTTGTCCATGTATGGTTGTTATTATGTTATGTCATGTTCCATCCCAGCCGTCTTTTACCATCCGTGATAACTGTCTAAATGAAAGTTTGCTTTCCAATCTGTGCAGCTTTCTTTCCGTGTCTGAATCCAAATTTCATTTGAACAAAATACATATATTACTTTCTATGCAGCCCAGCGATCATTCGCATCCAGCCGCTCAGTTGTACTTCCATGCCTACTTTAACTTGCATCCTTCTTTTGTGCCTCTTGCTTTCACTCTCTGCTGTTCCCGCTCATCTTTTCCCCCAGTTGCAACCCCTCCCCACAGTAAAGTCATGGAAGCCTATGGTGGAAAAATAAAGCTCATAGGTGATCCCCTGACATCAGAATAGTCAAGCACGAGACACCAGACATCAGCATATGTGCAACTTCTGCTCATAACATTCTTGTGTCTCTCGCCATCCAGAAATGTAAGGGACCACCATTAGAACTAACCCCGCCGCGTCCGTGAAAACGCACTGAGTTAGCTGGTGGTGGGCTCGCTGCCCCTGCCTCATCCTGTATTTGCCAAACCACTGCACTGTCTTTCTAGCTCTTAATATTGCAAATGCCTTGGCTAGGTGCAAAAGATGGGCAAAGACGTTAGGGTGTTAAAGGCACTGGTAAGTACCATAGCAGCACACCACTGTCTTGTTGTTTTTTTAATTAAGGTAACCACGCTATTGCAGTATCCACGAGAGATAGATTGAGCCTTTAATAAGGAAATCACTTTTATTATTTTCTTCCCATAGAACTATGTGTAGGTTCTATGTAGTGCACATTCCAAGCATTGCTTATTAAGTCAGCTGAAAAACGTAACTCGAAGCAGTAGGTAGCAAGTAATTTTGTTTACACCAGTAGCCATTTTCAATTTCAGCTGCTTTTTAGAAAATGTGTCATGTCAGAGTTTAATCATGTAGCCATGCTTGAGCAGTTGCTAATCCGACTTCTGTCTCCATGTTGCGACAGGTGTAACTTTTTCATATAGACTCAAGATGGAGGGCAGGAATTGTGGATATATAATAGGAACAAGCAGCCATCCACACTACACCGAGGCACTGTGTGTACCTCAAACTGGCCCAGTGATTCGGGGGTGGATTTCAGACTCCATGCCCATCCAAACTTTGCTTGGCCTCTCTGCTGAGACTGACACAAGGGTTCCATGTTGTGCCAACGCCACCAGTGTTTAGAGGCAAAATTAAATGGAAAAGAACAAAAGAACACAAATTCGTAGAATTATCCCAACGAAGGGTGAGCCATGTTGTTCTATGACCAAAATTACAGCAGTGTGGACAAGAATCGCAAACCAGAGGACCCACGCACAGTCAGCCCCCTTCTAAGAAAGGCAAAACATATGTACGTGCCTTGCCAATACAATTGGGGCTCCTAATATTTAACATTCTCTAGACACTGAATGTGTTCATGAACATCATTGTGCAGCTTTCTCCTACCGTGCTGTGCTATCCTGCTCCGCTCGCACTGGTGCCCTGCCCGGGGCGCATGGAATGCTAAAGCACGCGCACCAGGGCCCCTGAAAGTGCTGGGGGGGCGGGGGATTACCAGGCCGCGGGATGCTTTCGGTGGAACATGCATGCAGGTGAATGATGGAAGTAGGTGTTACTACTTGATGTGTCATGTCAGAGTTTAATCAAATCAGCGCGAAAGCTTTCAGCGCGCCAAAGAACATTTCTATGAATTAAACCAGTTCCCAAATAGATTGCACACATATCCCAATTAAGACCACTGTGAACAATGAGCACATTTATGTGAATCGAAAGAATTATCACTCCATAAATGCGCAGATGATTTTTTATGCAAAATATATATTAGTTACCAATGCTCTTTTCAAGATGCCAAGCTCCACATATGACAGCTACATTTTTAATCATAGTCAAATAAAGAGGCAACTCGAGATACCGGTGTTCGGTGATGGCTGGCTGCTAGTTAAGCTTAAGTAACATTATGGACCTGATTCACAGAAGCATTTTATAATGGAACAATCCCATAGAAATTACGCTCTGTGAATTAGGCCCATGTGTGGTTAGAATTCAGATCAAATGCGCGTTGCCGGTAGAGCCTCATTTGCAAGTGACATAGTGTTGGTTTATTTTCGGAGAATCAGCATGCAATTGTAGTCACCTGTTTTCCCTTTTCAAGGTGACAACGTAAGGCCTTACCTGTTCACCCTAACTTCAACCCACAAATAGAGGGGAGAGCAAGTACAATGCTGCACGTGGTAAAAGTCGGAATGACATTGAACAGAGATTTGGGATTCAAAAGCCTCAATTTAGGTGCCTCCATCATTCATGGGGTGCCCTTCAATATGATCCATAGTTTGTTTGCAAACTAGCATTGTCTTGCTGTATTCTTCACAACATAGCCATGCGAAGAGGCGGCCCTGAGTCACTACAGGTGATGATATGATGGGCCTTACCAGAATAGTACTAGTACTAGTCCTTACCTCAGTGGCTGGCTGGCTGTTTGGCTGCCCTGCTGTCTGTGGACTGTGGCCTGTGGCAGTGACACTGGGCACTGTCTGCTGGCCGCCTCACCTGCTGCCTGGTGGTCCTCCTGTGTGTGGGAACTGGGCACTGGACTGTCGGCCTCCAATTTGTCTGGTGAGGTCCAGCTCAGTGGTGCCTGGTGGTGGTGGCTCTCTCTGTCTCTCTTCCAGAGCGCTGCCTGCTGCGCTCTGTCGGTGTGACTGCGGCGTGCCCAAATAAATCAGGGCCAGTCCAGGGTGGGCCAGAGAGGCAAGCGAGGCCCAAGGCAATTAGAAATAGCAGCAAATGGGTGGGCACTGCAGGGCAGCCTTCCCAGCCGAATTTTCATTCATTGGCTTTTCTGCGGCGCCGGCGGCCCCGGGCCCCAGCCCAGCCCCCAGGCACAAGTTGAAGACAGTTGCTTTCAACTTTGCAAAGAAGTGTTACTTACTTCCTGCAAAGTTGAAGCAATTGTCTCTGAAATGTGTCACTGTTCTGGCAGTGCCGGCCCCAGGCAGGCTCCCAGCTCAGCCCTCAGCCCTGCAGGCAGGCAGGCTGCGCCCCCAGGTTCAGGACTCGGAGGGAGGCAGGTGTTACAATTGCTTTATTGTGTGTTTGCAATTGCTTCAGCCTGCCTCCCTCCCACAGATCAAAGAAACGTTCTGGCCTGGCCATTGCAGGCCCGAGCGGAGCGCAAGCCGGAGAGCACACATGGCACCGGCCCCCGGCAGCCCCCGGTGGCCTACGACGCTGTGAATTAATTATGCATGCATCTGCATCTGCATGCATCATACATTATGATGCATGCATGCATGATGCAGATGCAATCATCAAAGCAAGGTAACATCTAGTGTGTTACCTTGCTATGATGATTCACAAGATGGCAGACAGTGCCGCGACCGCGCGGCACCGGCGCCTCCCCCTCCTGGCTCCCTGCCCTGCTGCACAGCACAGCCCAGCCCAGGCGGCCCAAGCCCCCCCCCCCCCATCTGACTTCCCGGCCGCGGGCGGCCTCTTGCTCTGACTCTGAGCCCCTGGAGCCATTCGCGAGCTGCTGCTCTGTGGTGCTCGGCACACACACACACACACTAGGCCGGCCCGGGGCCGCCGGGCCTGCCAAAAGAAACCGGCCCAGAGGTGGCTGCTGGAAAACCGGCCCCAGGGGACCCCAATGTCTTTCGGCCACGGGCCGAAAGACCGAAAGGGCCAGTCCGAGCCTGGAGGGAGAGAGGGGATGGGGTTGACAGATCCACTGCTACGTCATCATGAATGGACTATTGGACTTCGTAACCGCGTGGGCGAACATGTATTCGAAGGAAAATAACAAATGTTGAGTATTTCTCTTCATATCAGACCCGTGTAGAGGAGGTCCAAAATAAAGCCTGTTCTCCAGTCACCCATTTTTAAGTACCAGGAACGTTCACACTAAAATATGTGATGTAAGATGAGCAGATAAAACAGCAGAGAGCCGCAGTAGGCCTCTGCCCAGTACCTATTAAGAGAGCAACACCTATCGAAGTACCAATACCGAGAAAACCATGGACAGTAAGGTATCCATTAAGGCAACCTTTCCAGCAAATGAGACGAAATGAAGATTGCCTAAGTACAGTCCCGGAAGAAACCAAAAAGATTTTAATGGAAGACGAATGGTGACGTCATGAGGACACGGACTGACGTACAAGTAGAAGAAATGACAACCCGAGAATGACACTCAGAGACGAAACGCCATGAATAAGGATATCGTGAACCTAAATGGAGAGAACGATGTTGAAATACAAAGAAGCTTAAGCTGTAAACAGGATGAAGATATTCAACCAGTTAACACCTGTACATATGCTTGGAACCGGAGGAAAGCTAAGAAAACAATGCGGCTTGCAATGCTAAGTAGAAGAATAGTGCGGCAAGCGCCATTATACATAATCTACCTCAAAATGAAGCACAGTATTATAAGTGTTATTCCACTTTGCAAACAAAGCAGAATCAACCCAGGTTACTAAAGGCCGAATGAGCAGAGATTCATATTCTAGCAAAACGAGAAGATACGGCTGAATCATAACTCGCCAGATGCAACTCGTGCCAGGAGAGCCAAGGTCATACCAATAGAAGGAATGAACAGTAGCTACATATCATTGAAACTTAAGAACAGACTACACAGGACTACACAGGACTAATCTTCTGCAGCCTTGTTTTGTCTCTGAAGTAGCTTGGTTGAATTCGACATGAGCCAGCTCCATTTTCCTATGCTAGCCATCCTAGCCATTGTATATATTCCTGTATAGCAAGCTTCTATGTTTCCTTTCTACCTTGCGTTAATGCATATTTACAGGTATTGGTCAGTAAGCTACGTCATCCTCTTTATTTCCATGATTACTTTAGCTTTAGGTACATGGTTCACTTGGTGCTTCAGTTACATCATCACTCTTAAGTATTCTCAAATTGTTTCAGCATAATTCATATATCTTCTTTATGACATCACTCTTCACACCCTTCAGTGCAAGGGTACATTCTGTATGGCTGTCTGAGTGCATATCGTCTCTCATACACTCAATGTGGTATAGGAACAATACAGCGGGTTCCCGTTTACTACTCTTCTTAGACTATTCCAGTATGACGGCTTTGAGGGGGTGGGACTAGTGAGATAGCGTATACCTGCTCCTCTACAGTTGTTTTTGCTGTCTGCGTTTAAAGGGAGAATGTTCAGAATGCAGTCAATATCAGTAGTTATTGACTGCACTATGAGCATTCTGATTGGCTGAGAGCAGGTAAGTAAAGATAATGTGCTAATATCGGTTTATTGCCACTGTCCACCAGCTCAGAGCACACGGTAAAATGTGGGCAGTTAGCGAATGTCGCCAGGACAACATGATCCATAGTCTCAAGTACACCCTTTTACAACATATGCATGCAGTAATTGACCACTTTTGTTAACGCGCCCAGTGGAAGACAGCAGAATGCCCTGGAAATAGCCCAAAAGTACAGTTGCACTAGTTAATTGTGGACAGCGCGTCTGTGGTATTATTGCAGAAAATGGTTTAGGGAGAAATTTGCACCGCATTTACATTAGGACAAAAACAAAAAACTGCCAGAGGTCAACACCGTTCTCTTAATGCATTTTTGCATCAGTGTACAGTTTTCCTTACTGCTTATACCGTTTCATATGAACGAAGTGGTACAAAAAATCAGGCACTTTACATAGCCCCCAGGTTGTAGACACCTTTGCTCTCTGGTGTCCCCTCCCCTCTTTCTTCCGAGAGAGAAGGCTGTTTATGAGTCACTGCATTGGGAGAACCTCATGGGTTAGGCTGGTGGCCAGTAGCTTGACCTGGTTCTTTCAGGAACAGTAACCTGAGCACTTGGCCTAATTAACCAGTGGATGACCTATTTAACATCTAGAGGGACTTTCCTGGACAGAAACCACGTATGATAACCACATGTATTCTTCTATGCAGCAGCTCAGTTCCAAACACATCTTTGTTGAAGATGAAAATGAATACATCTGAAAAAAGTACGCTCTGACCAAAGTAATTTAACATTGTAACTCTTCATGACAAACTACATGTGCTATGGTGTATACAACGAAAATTCCAGAAGGGAGAATTCAAAAATCAAATGGATGTTTAATTAGAGCCTTATTGTTATAATGAGCTGACATTGCGGAAGTAGCGAGATAAATACAGAAATTATAATATTTCTTCCCATGTGGGCATTTAAAAGTAACACAGGATTTGTGCAGGAATTAAACACACATGCACAAGGACCCGTTCCCCAGATCACCTTATGTCCTGGGTCAGGGGCGTCATTTCACCAAAATGCCAGGGGTAGCATAAGTGACGTCACAAAACACTTGACCTCTGATGAGATCACAAGAAGTCGTGTCTTCTGACCCCACCCTGAACTGACATCACGGGAAGCGATAGAACACGACCTTTCACCCCTTGACAAAACAGGAAGTGGCATCACATAGCATTGTTTCTAAATACACTACGAAAAATATGGTAACGATATCACTGAGTGATATACATTTCATACAAGAATGGATCACCATATATATCGTTAATATCACTGCATATAGGCCCATATTACCAAATTACTGTGAATGCAGGCAGACGTCCAAGCCAAACGTAAATGATGTGTTATCTAGCACTTACACTTCAGCGCTTCATTTAGAACAAATATACACACAATATCACCCAACCTGTGCTGGTACTCATTTATCAACCTCAGCAGGATGAAAGACCGAGTTGACCTTGCCAGGAGTCAAAACTGCAACCTGCAGATCACACACACATTGCAGCACCGAGCGCTCAACCCACTGAGCTAGCTTACCAGCCATAGCTATCAGAAAAACAGTTACTCCAGAAACAAAGAGCCACATGCTGCTGGCCAAAGCCCAGGAGCCTTAATTTGAAAAAAAAAAACGTTTTTGAAAATCATTTTTTTAGGGGTAGCAAGGGAGACCTCAGAGATCGCAGGAGTGACCCCTGGTGACCCCTAAATGACATCCCTGTCCTGGGTGGCATTAAGCCATAGGGCCTCATTACGACCCTAGCGGTAGCTGTGCCCTTATTAAGGGCACGGCTGTCACTGGTAATGATTTTTACTGAGTCCCAGAAAAGAGCAATAACTTGGTCATGCTGACCTTGGCGGACCCGGTAATTGCCCTTTTCTGGGACCTGGTAAAAATTAATCCCTTTTCCATAGGGCTCAATGGGAATGGGGAGGAAGCTAACAACGGGCCCGTTTATGACGGGCCCGTTGTTAGCATCCTGGACTGCTAGCAGGACCCGCTGAGGACGCCTGGTCTTACCAAGCTTTCCTTAGCAGTTCCCCTAGCAGTCCTCGTAATAGGGCAGCCCGTAATGAACAGTGCCGGTCCTGTACCGGCACCGTTCATTACAGGACCGCCAGGGTCCTAGTGAGGCCCATAGACATGTTAGTAGTTGTTGAAGGTAGGGCCTGGATGAGACAGTGGCCTACCCAAGTAAAGAAAGACACAGAGCTGATGTTAATAGTTATTCAGTTCCCTGTGTTCACGTGCCCCTTTTTATTCCAGCTCACTTCGTAACGTCCCACGTCACGAGGTCCTTAAAGGGTCATACACCACACTCATCCTTTTTCATAACTGAATAACATAAACAACACTCGTGTCATACCACAACAGGTGGAAACAAGAATTCTGTAACACAACCATTAATACAATTCACATCGGCAGTCACTCAACAAAACTTGCCCATCACGGGAGGTCGACTTCAAAATCCTTCAAATAGCTAGGATGCATCCAACATTCCCTGGTGGGGTAGCACCTTCCACCTCCTGATTCCTCTCTGTTCACCTTGATTTGTAATACCATCATCGTCCTCGCTAGCCACCAGCCTCTCCATGTCTGAGTCTTCGCTCTCGATACACGCCATCGTGGGGATATGGTTCTCCGTGGACTGGTTATGCCGCTATTCGCCTCCTCTCTCCGTTGAGTTCCCCATCCGTGTGAAGAAACTGGAGTTTCTAATCACTGTGACGTGGCCATCGGAAACAGTGTTCATAGTTCCTTTGGCTTTCACTACTCTCAGCGGTGTAGGTTTGTGGGGCAAGGACATCTTTCTTCTTGGGTGTCTAGATCGTAATAGCACACTGTCCCCCACTTCCAGACGTTGATCCTGAAGCCCCCTCCTGCCATGTTCTCTCTCATTTGCTCTCCTCCTTAGTTCCCAGACCATTTCATCATCGATCACTCCAGGTTCCTTTCCCTCCCCACCCCCCTCTCTCCCCTCTCTCTGTCACAAACTTACCCTAGTAGATATGCCTCTGGCCTAGTATGCTAGCTATTGTTGTTTGATCATTCAGAATCTTCAAGGCCTAAGGATGACGACTGTAATCCCTTGTTTCCTCCCGCCTTGAGGAGCTTTGAAGCACTTCTCTTGTGTATAAGTGTTTTACAAAAAACAATTACAATTACAATTACAATTACAGGACTGCGGATTGGATGTTCCGGTAGCAATCCCCGTGGGCTTCTTTGGAGCAGGGCCTCTGCCGGGGATACTCCAGTCGTGCAGTGTGGGGTGGTACGATATTTGGATAGGAACTGATATGGCGTTCGTCGTTCGCATTCGCCCTGTCGAAAGTGCAATGCAGAATACTTTGTTGAGCGTTCTCTTTTTCTTTCAGCGTCACCTTTGCGTCTGGGCGATACTGGAGTTATTTTCCTGTGTCTTATTCCCAGGCCCTGGAGGTACTCAGAGAACCCTCTGCTCTGGAAGGGCGGGCCATTGTTGGTGCAGATTTCATCAGGAAGTCTGTGGGTGGTAAACTCTTTTTTTAGTATGGGTACAACTTCTTCAAGCGAGGTGGACTCTACAAATTCCACTTCTGGACCATTGGTCTACGAGCACCAAGAAATTGGTGTTTTGGCAGGTGGACCCAAAGTCCATATGTAGTGTTCCCCAGGGAATGTTACTCTGTTCCATGGATTCAATGTGAGGTTCTCTTTGGTGTGGTAGTGCTGTTCAACACCACACACATGCACCGATAAACTCTTCCACTTAATCCTCAAGGCCAGGAAAACCAGACCTTCAACCAGAGCCGGCCTTGGTCTTGGCTACTCCTTGATGTCCTTTGTGTGCCAGTTCTAACACCCAATCCACTAGACTGGAGGGGATGACTCATTTTGCCCTCCTCAGGATCAGCCCATTGTCCATGAATGTCAATTCGGTTCATACACGCCAAATCTGTTCCAGCACTCTTTTGGTGTTTTTGTGTACGCTTACTTAATTGTTCTAGAACATGTTTCCATCCTCCTCGGGCACCTGCGGACTGCAGCAAACAGAAACACTCATTGTTAGCCGACGCCCCCTGTATCTCCTCGAGAGACATAGATGCGAGTCTTACCGCCGGTGTCAAGGTGTGTAGACGTTCTGCTCTGCCTCTACCTTCATCTTCTTCGTCTTTGTATTTTTCCTCTACAGGGTGTCTTGACAAGGTAGTCTGCAGCGTTCACACTCCCTAGACGGTATACCAGCTCAAGATTATTGCCAACCTCTTGATGGATGATCCGACGATGATTGGGAGATGGGGTTTGTGGTCAGTGACCACTGTCACTGCTTTGCCAAATACGTAGAGGTGGAAGTGTTTACAACTCCAGAGTACAGCTAGGGCTTTGCGCTCTGTCTGCGAGTACTTCTGTTCAGTCTTTGAGAGGGCTCTACTCGCGAATTCAACAGGACAAGCCTCTCCTTTGACACCCGGCTGCATCAGTACAGACCTTAGACCAAATGTGCTGACATCCACAATGATTTCTGCCCTCTTGTTTGGATAAAAGAATGCCATGGTGTCCTCTGCTGTGAGTGTGTTCTTGGTTTCCTCAAATGCCCTTTGTTCCAGGGCAGTTATTTTCAACTGCTGTCTTTCTTTGTCAAATTATAGAGGGGTTCCACAGAGTGGCCAAGTTGCGTATGAATCTCCCACAATGTGTGACCATGCCAAGGAAGCTGCGTATCTCTGTGGCATTCGTAGGTGTTCCAGCCGCTTGAATGTCTTGTGTTTTGGCATGATCGGGAGAAATTCCACCCTCTTGAAACACAAAGCGTAGAAGTGGATCCACTTCTGTAGAAACATGCATTTTTATTCAAGTAACGTAAGACCCAGCTGTTGGATGCATTTCAGCATGTTCCCCAGCCTGTCCAGATGTTCCTGCTTTGAGCTTGAGTATGCCATAATATCATCGCTTATGTTGATGGCCCCCTTCAGCCCTGCCAGTGCGCCACAAATCGTGTTCTGAATTACTTCTTCTGCTGAGGATATGCCAAAGTTGAAGCGCTTGTACCTATAGAACCAACAATGTGGGGTGAATGTAGTAATTTAGCGAGATGCCAGGTCTAGCACCAGCTGGTGATAAACCGAACTCAGGTCCAATTGGGAGAAAAAGCTGGCTCCCTGTAGGTCTGCCACAATGTCATCAAGTGTCAGGGTGATGTGTCCGGTTTCTTGGTTTACTGGCAATCACAATCGGGGAGACCCACAGGGTCGGTCCCTCTACTTCCTCGATGATGTCCATGTTGACTAAGTTCTCAAGCTCCTTATCAACATGAAGCAACAGGAAAGAAACCCCTCAAAATAGCCGCGATCCAGCTGTTAGAGCAACAGAGAAGGCAGTTTGACTATGCTGAGGATGATCATGAAGCAGAGGTCTTCTTCCTGTTCTGCAACCAGACAAATGACCAGGGTGTCGCCAGCCAATGCGGGAAAATTGGAGTATGGTTCCCCGAGAACCAATTTGATCCAGGCATATAGGATCGCTGTGGTCAGAGGGGGTTGATGGGTTCCATGAAAATGTTAAGTTTGCTGTGGTTCCCTATACTCCCCTGATGGCCCGGGCTTGTCAAAGCTAGGTGTCTCTGCATCAGGATCCAGACAGCGGTTTCGCACGGCCGATGTTATGCTCAGAGCAAGGAGCTCTGCTAACGTGCGCTGAGTGCCAGCTGCAGGGTATGCCTGGCCAAAAGGGTAGCGGCTTAACAACCAGGCGGGCTAGACCCAACGTGGTAAACCGCCTCGTCGACAGTGTTGGGGTGTAGGAGCTGGATGAGACAGAGGCCTACCCCAGTAAAGAAAGACACAGAGCCAATGTTAATAGTAACTCAGGTCCCTGGGTTCACGTGCCTCGTGCCACGGACGGCCCCTTTTTATTCCAGCTCACCTCGTGACTTTCCACATCATAAGGTCCTTAAAGGGCCATACACAACACTAGTGGTGTGGTGTGTGGCCCCTTTAATTGGGGCGTGTTGCCCTTTTAAGAAAACGAGTCTTGACTTTGGCATGACTCAAAGGAATAAAAAGGGCCTCTGTGTGCACGTGCAGGCACTGCAGCAGAGACCCAGGAAATGGCAACCCTGCGTCTGTGTCTTTATTTGGTGTGGGTAGCCGTGTGCTCACAGCCTACATGCGATCCTCGGCCTGTGTGACCACAATGCCAAGGACCACGTGCACTGGTCGCCCCCAGTGCCAGTACCAATGTCGGGTGCTCCCGACCCTTGCAGGGTGCCCCCTGCTGTGTGCTACACTACGTGATCGTAGTGTCATTGTCCAGCCGGGTGGCCCACCACTGCTGTGTGGTGTCTTGCTCAGGCACCCGCAGAGCGGATCACCACATTTGCGATGAGGGTGTCTGGGTCCCGTGCCACATCTGTGCGTCTTTTGCAGCCTGTAGGCTGGCAGAGGTGGGGCAGCGGTGTTAGCTGCAAAAGAAAAACGGGATAGCCGGTGTGGTCTGGTGTATCCCAGGCCCACTGGTGGTGAAGTTAGGAGGAGATCCGTAACAGGACTGGTGATTGTCCGCATCTCCCTGTGCAGCAGGGTGAGGAGGAGCCACGTGGATGCCCACACCCCTCCCCCACCATGCCAGGCCGGGCGGCGGTGAGTGTGTGCTTGTGCTCCGTGTTGGAGCTTCAGGCCTGCGGCTGTCACCATTCCCCTGGGCAAGGAGAAGGCAAGAGACATGTGGCCCGCTGTTCCCTGGCCGCCCAATGGTGACTGTGACTAATCTCCAGGTCGGATTAGAAAAACAGGAGAAAAGGCACCCCATGCAGCCACACACCTGGGCCGCCCAGCGGTGAGTTCCACTGTGCTCCGTGTCAGAGCAACCCTGAAGGAGAGAAGACCCACACCCTCTGCAACCGTGGATCTGGGGGCAGTGTGAAATTTTCCATCCTGGTGAGGGTGCCGTTACAAGGACATGTGCAGGCATGGCCTGTTTGCATGGGTGCTCTGGATGACTCTGCGCTCCGCCCGCTCAAGCAGCATAGGACTTCAGGGACATCCAGTTGAATTGGTTACACGTGAGGAGCCCAGGAATACAGAAGGCTGGGGCGAGTGAGGTCATACTCTTGCTCAGGCAGGTGGACACAACAAGGTAGCAGCTTCCAGTGAGTGCTTGTGCGCCCTTGTGACATAACACAGTGCAACGTCAGGCACCATCATGGGGGATGCGCAGCATGACGCAACATGGACAGCTTGCACCACTGCACGCTGTGGATGTGGTAGGAGCACCTGCCAGTCTAGGACCCCATTGGACAGAGTGTGTGAAGAACCTCGAACTGTATTTTGAGGCGTTGGAGATCAAGGAAAGGGAGGAACTGCCAACTTTGCTATACAGAGTAGGCCCCGTGGTTCAAAGGTTGTTCAAGACTTTGCGTCCCAGGGACCAAAAATATGCCGCAGCCATTGCCACACTGAATGAATACCCCATGGCCATGTTCCACCGTAACTATGAACGGTTCAGGATGAGATGTGTGAGACAAGAGGAATGGGAGAGTTTAGATGTATTTCATGGCAAGCTTCGAAGCATCGCACTGTCCTGCGCTCTGGGCAACTTTGAGGATGATGAGATCAGGGCGCAGTTAATTTATGACTGGTGCTCTGTCAAACAGTGGAAGCTGGTCCTCATGGAGCCAGGGCTAATAGGGCTAACCTTGGAAAGAATCCTGGAATTTGGACAAGCCCAGGTGCTGGCAGAGGTGCGCATCTGCCATGGCCACTGCAGGTGGCAGCTCAAGCTGGAAGCCCCATGTAACCGGTGAAATTGGAAGAAGGGTGTGTCGTGGGCAAATGGCAGGGAAGTAAGCCAGCAAGAAAAGAGGAGGGGCCACGAAAGGAGATAGGCGCAACGTTATGCCCGTAGTTGGGATGGGGCCTGCTGTAAGCACATGAGTGCCCAGCCAAAGGACATACGTGCAGAAGGTGCGGGAAAGAAGACAATTTTGCAAGGGTCTGCCCAGCCCCATCACCAGCCAGCCCAGTGGTGTTTCCTCTAGACGAGCGAATCACAGGGCCTACAAAGTCGATTTGCAAATCTGACCATGGCATTGTCATCCCCCGCTTTTGGAGAGGCGCGCGGTGTGTGAGGGACGTCGGCTGAAATTGCGCACACACAAGACACCCCTTCAAGTATTGGTCAAGGTCCTGCCCCATGTGTGGCCAGTATGCAACCTCTCTTAAGATTTCCAGTGTTGTGTGAAACCCCCTATGACCGGCGGTGGCCGCATCATGGGCGTGACTTAACATCAGGCTTCGGAATGAGGTAGGAACCACCCACTGATCGTGGCCAGCTTTGGATTTCCTTACCAACAAACCATCTTGGATCCGGAACATTTTTGGACATTTCATCAACACTCTTAGGTCCTCTTTCCCAGTGTAATCGGTATCCGTCAGGGGAAAGTTCTCAGGGTCCTCAAGGTGTTGGTAAAACTTACCAATAATTGGATCCCCCTTCTGAGCTGTAATCAAATCAGCATCAGGGGTCTCCTTACTCCATTGTGCAATTGAAAGATCATTGTGAGCGTTTGTCTGGGACCTAGTGATAGCAGTGACCTGGATTTCCCCCAACAGGGACTCAATCTCAATTAGATCCCCTTGGATGGCCCCGGTTTTGGCCAGCTGATCAGCTAAGTCATTTCCAGTTTTGTCTGGTCCCTCTACTTTGGAATGACCCTTGATCTTTTTCCATTCGAGGTGACCAGATCGTCAATGTTTTGGATCAACTTCCCACGTTTCAAGGGTTTGTTATTAGCACATAACATGCCTCTGGTTTTCCAATTAACCAGGTGCTCCACGAACCCGTTCCGTACATAATCCGAATCTGTGATTATGACCAGTTTGTGGAGTTGATGTTGGACAGCGTTGAGGATGGCTTGATGCACAGCCATCAACTCTGCCACCTGACTAAATCGAGGGAAAAATGTCGGTCATCAACCGCCATTCCAATAATGGTGCCTGCGGCTAGAGTAATACTCTTTAAGTCGCTGTTATCCACCTCTATTAGAATGGTGTCATGTTCTATGTTGACTAATGGAGTTGGGTTTACCCCCAACCCTTGCTGTTGGAGAGAAGCGTTTAGATGTATGTAAGCATCAGGGTTTTTCAAATGTTGTCCTCTTTTAACTTTCACTTCCAGGGAGAATTGTCGGGTCCTTTCTGGGATGGTGACTTCCTCTGTGATCTGAATTTCAACTGCATAAGGTAGCAGTTGAGCTGACCTAAATGCTTTTTCTGGATCATCAAAGCCCATGGGATTATCCGCTAATCGGGACCAAGCTTTGAAGTTTATTAGGTCCAAACTAATGGCAAAGCGATTGAGAATGTCACTGCCTAAGTAAAAGGTGGCAGGGACGTCTCGCAACGACCAAACAATTGTGGACTATGCTCTTGTTGCCAATGGAGATTTTGAGCATACACCTGCTAGGCAGGAGATGTTTGGAATTAGGTGCTTCCAGGTCCATTTCCCATTTGTCTATCAGTTTGAAGGTGGGAATGGCTGGATCTTTTGGGAGTTGGCGAAACATGGCTTCGCTGATGAAGCTCTTACCGTTGTTCACACACACTCGAGCGAGAACAGAGTCCTTCCCATCATTTAACTGAACAGGGATGAACAACTGCTCTCCAATTTGCTGAATCTCAGCCAGGCTCTGAGCTGATTTCACATCTTTCTGGACTATAGGAGTGGGAGTTTCTGATTGTGGATTAGTAAAGAATTTCAGGGTGTTTCCTTCCAGTGTGGAATACCACCTTAAACTGGAAGGAAGGTTGATTTTCAGAAATAGAGAGGACCCCCCATCACCAGTCTGTTGTCCTACTGCTATTACTGTCACGTCTGGAATTTGGTTGTTCTGGAAGTGAAATTCTACTTGGTCAGATTTCTGTTCAACCATGTGGCAGGTGCCGTTTAAACTAACATGGTTGACACTCTGTTTTAATTTTATTGGTCGGCTAGTCTGGGTCCAGAGGACCTTGTTTACGCAATCTATTAAGGGTAACAACCTCCTCAGGAGGTCATTCCCCAGTAAACAAGGGGTGCCCTCTGGAGTCACTACTATGACCGGGTGTTTCACCTTGTGTCGCCCGATCTTAATGTCCAAGTCTGCATTCCCCTCAACGGGAATTTCCTTCCCGTCAAAGTTCTGCAGTTGTCCAGGAAGAGAGGTGAGAGGAATTTGATAATTCTCTCCCCTTCCTGCATTCAGTTCGTCAAAGGCCCTTCTGGACAGAAGGGTAGCTTGAGATCCAATGTCCACCAGTGCCAAAATTGTACCCTGCCCCTGTACTTGTACTGGGGCATAGTATCTTCCCTCCTTCTCCTCAAGGGGGCACAGATAATGCAAATTTTTGGACAACTGGTGGGCTAACTTTCTGGTTTTGGACATCGCTAGCGAAGAGATTTGGGCAGAATTCTGTGGAGAGCCTTGGGAATCTGAAAGAAAAAGTTGGCAACTGGAGATCAGAGCCATTGTGGGTTCCCCTGGCTCCGGTTCTGGGCCGCCCCCCCCTTTTTGGAGGCAGTCATCAGGATGGGTTTGAACCAGGGGATTTTGGTATTGTGGGTTCTGGGATGAGATGATGGGCGGCGGTAGCTCAGTCTCCATATCTCCCCAGTCTGGATTGGAATCCCTTGGGGCCCATTTTTCCTTGGGAGGAGTTCCCCCATCTCTGAAGGAGAAGATCCTTTTCCCAGGATCTTCTGAGGATCCCTCTCCCTCAAATTGGAAGATCTGTACCTCCTCCTCAAACTGAGTCTGTTTGGGTCTTTTGTTTCTCCTACCCCCCCCTCCGCTCCTTAGGAGGCAGACTTTCAGGGGGAAGAGATTTTGTTTCCGGTTCCTGGGTTTCCAGGGGCTGTTTACAAGTGAGGAAGGAAGCTTCCTCCAAGACTTTACACCCCCCTTCCCTTTGTGCCTCCTCCCTGGGAACCGGTGAGTTATTGGGGTGCTGCCCCCGTCATTGTTCTGGAGCACCAGGTCCAGAGGTGGGTGCGTTCTGCGCCGGCATGCCGATCTGAGGGTTCTGCTGAGCCCTCAGTATGTGACCCAGATCCCGCGCCATGTTTTGAACCTGGCGCTCTAACTGGGAAACCCGCTCAGGCTGATACGGGGCCCTGTTTTCTCCCCTGGGCTGATCCCGGGAAGGGTAGCTATCCCTTCTTTGGTAGTACCCCTGGTTGGGAAGATTTGGATACCCCTCCACCCTTGGCCTCCCCTCTCCCGGATTCGGTTGTCTGGGCTCAGGGAATTGGGGAAAGAAGGGTGGAGGATTTTGGGGCTGGAAGTTGGGTGGATACCTGGGGAAGAAGTTCTGCCCAGGGTTTGGTGAGTTTCTGCCCTCAAGTGAGAAGTTGGGAGGGAAGTTCTCTGGGTTAGGTGCTTGGCTGGATCCACCCCCCCTTGGGCTGGAGGAGTCCACACATAACCCAGGATGGGTCCGTTTCCCTTGTAACGGGGGCTTACATAATCAGGAGAGTGAGGGACCACATTTGTGGGGCTGCCTCCCTGGCTCCCTGTCTGTGACTGGCCCGAGGACCTTCTGGGCCTAGCATTATTAGGTGCAGGTAGGTTTTTAGGCCCCCCCATCTCCAAATCTAAAACGGGGGTGACCTTTACCTCTGCCACCTTGGCAGCAGCAGGGGTGTTGTTGGCTTTGGGGTTTTTGGGCGCATTATTTTTATTTTCTATTGGCTTCTGCACCTCATAGATCCGGGTCGCCTGTTCAATGACCCAGTCTAAAGATTTTTTCTCGTGAAAATCCCTCACGAGCTGGGTCATTATGTATTTGGGCAAGGCATGGAAAAACGTATTAATAAATTCTCTGCTATCCATGGGCACCCTTCTTGTGGTCTGTGCAAAAGCACGCTTTAACTCCTGCACAAACTCTTGTGGGGCCTGATCCTCCCCACATTGTAAATTGTAGGCTGCCTTGCGAGCCTCTTGAGGATTTCTATGAGTAGAAAAATGTTTCAAGATGGCCGCCTTATAGGTGGACCATCTTAAATGATTTTGGTCCTCCAGCCCCGCAAAGAAACTGGAGTATTCCGGGGAGAAGGTCCACTTTACATATTGAATACAGCTTTGGCTGTCCTTCAAATGGAAAGTCTCCATCATTTGCTCAAACAACTCTAAGTGCTCCCAAACAGAATACTTGGCGTTCTTATGATAAGGCGTGATGACGCTCCTGATTGCCTTAATCTGCTTTAAGGGGTCCTTAAGCAAGGCCCTTTTTGTCTTATTGGCCCTTTTGGTCCGGGTAAACCTGGTCCATTCATCTTCTGACTCAGAGGCACTGCTCCCAGAGGTTCCCGTCTGTTCTTCCAGGTTTTCCCGGATTCTGCGAGCCTGGGAATGGCTGGCAGAATGTGGGGACCTGGTCTCCTGTGTCCTGTACCACTCAGAGGAGTCTTCAGATCCCTCCTTGCTGCCAGGATTTACCCCCCCCCCACTGACCTAACTGGGCAGAGGTTTTCAAGATGCCCTTAATGGGCCTACTCTCCTGGGGTTCCCCATCAAATTGCACTGTGCTTGGGTGCCCATACCCGGATGCCCGCCCCTCCATTCCTGGGTGGTACTGGCCTATGAGCCCCATGCTTCTGGCTGGATAGTAATCTGCCATCCCTGTGGCCCTGTGCTCATGTGCGCCAGGGGACATGGGGGTGGCAGAGTCCAGGGACTGAGAGAGATAAAGGCCTCTGGTACTAGGGCTCCTGGGGTTATGCTCAGGAGTTTCTTTTTCCCAGCGAACCTCATCTCTATCCGCCCCTGCTCCCTGTTGCAATGCAAGAGCCTGCGCCTTCAGTTCCTCAGTTAAGGCCTTACTAGACTCTATCAGTCTCTCCTGCATCGCTACCTGTTGTTGGAGTCTATCATTGTGCTGGCAGAGAGCCTCATTCTCTCTCTGTGCCTCCTGATTGGTCCTGGAGCACTGGGCCAGTCTTTGCTGCAGGAGGGTTACCTCCTGAGCTGTGTCCCTATTGGCCTGCTCCTTTCTTGCCAGAGCATCCTCCACCCTCCTGGTGTGTTCTAACAAGTTCTGGTGTTCTTTTTGGAGGTCACCCAGCCCCTGGAGTGCCAAGTAATTTTCTTCTGTTTTTCTTTTTAAATGGCAGACTTCCTGGCCTAAGGCGCCTCTTTCCTGACTAAGAGCCTGCATTTGTGCCGCCAGATCGTCCCTCTGCCTTTGAAAGGCACCAGCTTTCTGGCGTTCTTCATCAAACTCTGCCTGGGTATCCAGGTCTTTCAAAATCAGCTTGTTGCTCTCTGCCTTCACTCTATCTAGATGACTTTGCAGGGTGGCTACCTGCTCCGTGCATGCCCTGTTAAAGTCTAATTGTTGCTCCAGCTTTTTCTGGCTCTGCAGTAAGGAGTCCAAACTGTCTTGGTGCTCCTTCTGCAGGGCCAGAAGTCTAGTATCCTGGTCAGCCTTTTCCTGTTGCAGTATATTCATGTCCTCTTTTATTTTAATGATATACTGCCTACTATCATTTTCTGGCTCCTGGCTCCTCTGCAGCCTCTGCTCAGAAGAGTCCAGATCAGATTGGGCCTTCTGTAATGCCAGCAGTTGCCTACTCGCCAGATCTTGGCCTTCAGCACATTTGTCCTGCATGGCTCCCATATGTAAATATAAATATGCCGCTACCCTGGCAATCTTGTTGTGCTCATCCTTGGCCTTAGAGGACATATATAGTTCACTCAGGGCCACATGTAAGGGACCCTGGTCTCTCCATATATCTGACCCTGTTTCCGTGATCTGGGGTGCGATTGCTTGCAACCAGACCGTCTGGTCCTGATGAGTCCACTCACCTCTCACAAATAGCTTATGTAAGAAGTGCTCTCTGGCTATTTTCATATCTACCAAGGTCGTCATTCTGGAATTTGAGGTCCTTCCTGACTTACAGAAGTTTGTATTTTATTTTTGCAAAACAGACCTTTTCCTTAGAGCGTTCCTTTGAGGAGTGCTTTACAGCGTAACACAGCGTGGTGATCCGACCGGATATGTGTATCTGGTCAGCTGGCATACTGTATTAATCTGCACAAGTGATAGATCTAATCCGGAATCCCCGGCTACGAGCCCCCAATTTGTAAGAGGATTCAAGTCAACACTACAGCTAAGTCAATGCCTAGTCTGGGATACTGAATGGAAACCCTTATTGATATATCTTTATGTCCAGTTCATGCGTTCTGGATGACTACCCCTATATAACACCCCTCTCTTGGAATCCCCCTGACCCCACTGAGCCAAGAAGTAGTTCTGTTTTGCAAGTTAAAAGGTTTATTTGAGAATTTAAACAATATATATATATATATATATCACACTTTATAATAACTTAATAATTGAATATCACACTTAATCTGATATGATAAAGATTAACAACGGAGAATCTGGCACTAGCACACTTCTTTATAATCACTAAGGAGTTGACATGAAATGGATAAGGTAGCACACTGGTAAATAGGGACAGAAGAATAATGTGGTAGAGAATGCTTTATAGGGTTCAAGGAAATGCAAGGTTGAATGAATGAAATGCAGTATAGAAGATAAACTGATATGGTTTCACAAAAGACAAGGTAATCACTTTCCCTTTGTGGCAATTCCCCCCCTATACAATGTAAGGAGATGGAAGGAAGAGCACACAGTTCAGGTATACAATCACAATGTAATACAGAGTTCCAGTTTCCCAGCAAGCTTAGAGGAGAATAGATATGAGTTTTACACAGGCTCAAAATGCTTTAAATGTGATAGCAATATATTGGAAAATGTGCTAAAATGATTTTAATTCCCTCTGGAGGTTCAGGTTGAGGATTAGTTGGTTTAAATTAGTTCAGGCTTACTTTAGCAATGTTCTAGGAATGGTTGGCAGGTTAAACGAATTTTTGGCAAATGAAAGCAAGGAATTTGTAAATCGCGGCAAATTCGCGAGTGCGTTTTTCGCGATTGCGGCAAAAGTATAGGGAGTAGGAATGCTCTAGGTTCGTTGAAAAGCCAACATTCCCAGCTTTCAGAGGAAAGTTACTGCAAGTCTCTAAGATAAACGGTCACGGAGATATGAGTGATATGGTAAAGGTCGTTTTTCAGATTTGAAATTTTAAAAGTTCAAAGTGACAAGTTACAGCTAGCAACTAGAAATGACAGGTGACAGCTTTGCAAATGACAGGTGACAGTTAGGAGACAGTTCTGGTTAGATTAAAATAGATTGAATTATATTATTTTAACTAAGAGATTGGTTCTGCACAGTTCTGCTAGGTACTCACAATATATTTAGAAATAGAATGGGCCTCGCCACGGATCTGGTCAGGTTTTCTTCACTCGCCACGGATGGTCTCTGCGCACAGCGGTCTGGGTCAGCTCTCTGGTTCTGCGAACAGCGGTCTGGGTCAGCTCTGCTCTGCCTCTGGTTCTGGATACTGCTCTGCTTTCTCTGGGTACAGCACTGCTTCTGGATCTTTCTGCACAGCTTTCTCTGGACCCAGCGCTGATCTGCACGGCTCCTGGATGCTGCTATCGCTGTTAGGTTTGCTGGATGCTGAGGCCCACTGAGAAGAGTTCTCAGTTTGTGGGTTTAGGCCCTTGCTTTGAGTTCTGAATCAAGTTCTTTGGAGTTTTAAAGTCTAAGTGTTGAATCTAGTATCTTCTGGATGTTGTGTGGTCCGGCAGAGCGCGTTGCAGCAAATGGAATTGAATGTTCCTATCTGTCCTGACTGTCTGCTTTTATGTGTTTTGAAAGTGGGTGAAGAGGCTAGCTTTCTAGACCCTACCCCTCTCCACTTGTCATTGGCCACTTCATCCTCTTCCCCTTGATTGGGGGAATGAAATGAAGTGTCATCATGATGAGGTCTGTTTATGATACAGAGAACCCACCCCTGTCAAATTACACACAATCTATATTTTGACCCAAAAGACATATTTGCACAGGTACACATTTGTTTAAAATTACATGCACCCATCACATATCACAGGAGGTATACCCTGTCTAAATCTGCTCTTCCTGAGAGCTTGCATTGAGAAATGGCAACATTTGCACTTTTTAACTGGTTTTGCGATATCGGACATTAACCCGAATTTACACACATGTGCGCAAGGAGTATGGACATTAATTGATGAAGTGTCAGATTTTTAACATGCATACATTTTAAGTAATACCCTCTTAACTGCTAGCTTGCCCCCAGATCATACCACCGGTTCTAAAAACCTCTTAAAATGTGGGAAGAAAAATCACAAGAATTATGGTATCATTTATAAAATTTTCACAATTCCGCTCTATGAATGATCCATCTTTTTAGAGTTATGTTCTTGCCCCAAAGGGGTGTGGTTTCCCCCCAGCACAAGGTTGAATTTCTGGTTTTTCCAGTTCTGCCAAGCTCAGAGACCCTGCCCCTCCCAGCTTCTGCCAAGAGGAAGCTGTTCTACGGTCCCCCCAATAAAGCATCTGCCTGGGTCCTGGAAGGCCCATTGTTCAAGAGGAAGCCATTTATGGCCTCCCCCCAATAAACCCTCTGCCTGGGTCCTATGTTTAGTCTCTAGCAGTCCCTTGGTAATTCAATCAGAGAAGTGTCATATCCCTTTTGGTGGGAACAGCAAAAGGCAGCTAGGCCTGGGAACACAGCTGTTGTGCAAGTCTCAACTCCTGTCGGGGGTAGCTGGTGGGCAGAATTCAGTTCCTTAAGCCAGGCCCCAGCTAATGTCACTTTTAGTTACCTAGTTTTCTGCATTCAAATAAAACTAACAATTTTTACATATGAAGCTAGAATGCTGATTCTAAGTTTAAAACTATGACATTTAAACAATTGCAACCTATGTGACACTCAAAAGTAGGTCACTCATTTCTTTTAAACATTTAGATTTTTAGTGTCTTTCAGTCCAAATTTACTTAAACTGCTGAAATCCACAGCTCAGCCAGTCTTGTTATAAACCTTCAAGTCACTTCAGAATATAACTTTACATTGTATCCACCTCTCAGTAAGTCTTTCTTTGGCCTGCTTTGGGTTCATTTATTCAGTTTTACACAAAAAAAAAAGTCTGGTGTTGTTTTAAAACGCCGGCTTTCTGATAGTGGTGAGTACTGGTAATGCACCCATTTTTGGGATTTAAGAAAATGAATTCCCCACAATTCTAGGTTCCTTTTGGCAATCAGCATTGCCATTCCCAATGGTTTCAGGCTACTGTGTGGGTAGTCCAATGGTGGTTTTAGGCAGTGCCCTTCTGTGCCCATAACATCGGCAAAATGGGTGGCAGCCTATTCTTCATGCACTTCCCTGGGCATTTTCTGGGAATCTCTGGCCATCATGATGTTTTCAATGCCAGTACTGCACAGTTTTTGAGGTAGGGCTCGGATGCATGGGTAAAAACATCCCACAGGAAACAGTGCTTCGAGACAAGATGGAAGCAACGTCCTGTTAAACGTGTGCAAATAGGCTTGAAACGCAAGATGCTAAGAAATCGATATGGCTTGCTAGGCTTAGTAGAAGATAGAGCGGCAAGCGCCAACCATATATCTACCTCAATAAGGCACATTATACAAGTGCGAATCCATTTTGTAAAAGCAGAAAGGTACCCAGGCGGCCAGAGGCCTGACAGGCCAAGTTTCGAAACCCAGCCAAAGGCAAGAAAAGGAGCGGAATCGAAACTCAACAAAGAGTGGATCATGCCTAGGAAATCGAGGTCAAACAGAGAAGGGGAGGAAAGCGTCAGCTCACAAGACTCCAACTTCAGAGCATACCAGCCTGCCTCATGAAGGTGTATGGGGTGTAACCTGCCCAATCACAATGGACCAAGTTATCTGGAGTCCTATAGATATTGTAACCAATAGGACGTCGTAGTTATAGTGACTTCTATCACGCATGATGTAGAGGGATGGGCGTAGACGACCACCCGATAAGAGTTATCCAATCCGCATGCCCTACTAATATATACAGATATATCACCTATACTTAAGTTACCTTTCCTAACCAATTATATTGCATTGTGATTTTTGTAAAGTTAGACGTCAATGATGACGAGTTTTATGCAGAAAAGTGACTGTTCAACTGAAGTTCGAGGAAGTCGGAGCGAGACAGGTGATCGCAGTACAGCTGATTCACATTTGTTTCTTTGTTTGATGTACTTTTCATTAAATGGACTTCCCTTTGCCAAACTATTGTGTCCTCTTTATTGAGTCGTGTCAGAGTAAGTGAATCCTGCACCCCCTGTCCTCACAAGGTGCGGCTATCTTGTCTTACAAGTTCTAGAGGGTGAGTGCTGACCAATGGGCCCGTCAGCGAATTCCTCTCCTCGAGAACACTTGGTAGCATGAGGATGGTTTCGGCCATCGATTATTGATTATTGATTGATAGTGATAAGACACCTTTAAACCGACAGCACAAAGTAATTCCAGGCCTTCGGTAAAATCATGAGTCCTTTCGCCATTCCGGCTGATTAGACTGAGAAGCTCCCCGTGGACAATGATAGAGTAATAATTAAAAAATCTGCAGTGGGTCTGAAGGAACCCGCCTTTCCAAGCATAACCCTTCTCATTCCCACAGGCAGCGGATCGGACGAAAATCTTAAAAGCGGGAAGAGGAAGGGGCGGTGATCCTGAAGCTCCGGAGAGGAAAAGATGCGATCAATGAGTAAAACAACAGACTCGTTACTTTGGCAAACGTTGTGTAGGCATTAGAGTAAGCCAGGCAAAGGTAACGGAGGGTGGTGGAGAAACAATAAAATAATTAGAAGTAGAGAAGACTGTATATATATATAGGGGGTAATGACTTGAGCATAAGAAGTAAAACGTAAGGAATATCAGGGGGGCACCTGAAATAAAATGTAAGGAATATCAGGGAGGCACCTGAAATAAAACGTACGGAATAGCAGGGGGGCACCTGAAGTAAAACGTAAGGAATACCGGGGGGGACACCCGAGAAGAAAAAAAACTTAAGGAATACCAGGGGGGGCACCTGAGCAAAAACGTAAAGATTCGCCTTGTTCCTGCGCTTTAAAGAGTGGTCGGAAGGAACGTGAACCCAGAGCTCACAGTGGGCGGACAGTTTAGGCTACGGTGATGATTAAAGACGTCACAAAGGGGTTCGTTCACATCCCATGGTGGGGTATTGATTAGAAGGCAGGTATATGTGTGACCAGCTGGTGTCCGTCTAGTCTGTCAAGCATCTGTCATTCATGTCCTGTGTATGTTAAATGTGAAATTACTGTATTGATGATTGATTGAAATGCATTTTGGCTTTACACGATTTCGTAACTAAGAGGGAATCGCCTTTGAATTGATGAATTTTGAGTAAATTGTTGGCACAAAATTTGGTGGGAAAAAATTTGGATTGGAGCTTTCGTATGTGGTGCTCGCTCATACAAGTGGAAAGCTCAAAGAACTGTGTGAATATTGTTGGTGACGAAATTAGGAATGGAGGAAGTTACCCCACTTGCGCATTTATGCAAGCAACTGCCCAAGCATGCAATAAAACTGAAGAAATATAGCCAGGAGTGGGTTAAGGATACCGCTAATAAGATGTTTATGCTGTGGCCCCAGAATGGGTCACTTTCTAAGGCTGTTTTACAGCACATGACCACCTTCCTACATGCCACATATACAGGCAAGAAGCTAGAGAAACGTCCTGCTGTACTTGAGTTGTGGAAAATGTTTGAGGAACCGAAGGTGGAAGAACCACCCACAGACTGGATACTAAATGTGTGTACGGAGGGTGGTGAGACGCCTACCGCGCCACCTGCTCCGCCTGAGGGGAGTAAATCAGAGGGGCTCTACACACTTAGAGAATTTAAGACAGCTACGGGGTATAGTAACCCTGCATATGAGTCGCCTACATACAGTAGTGACGACATCAAAGAAAAGGAGCAGGAAAGTAATCTTGCCTCCGTAGTCCCGAGGGACAAGGAGAGACGCAGCGATGAAGGAAAGGATCAGGCACAGAATAGAACATCTCTCGAGAAAGAGAGAGAGGGAAAAAGGTGGAAAGGGGACGATGAGTTAACTTTCGCAAAGGACGAATGGATGTTAGGACAGATACTATTGAAATTAGATGGAAAAGGAAGTGATGACGTATGGCCGAGTGAACAGTCCGATGAGGCGCAGAGAAAGGAAAAAGAGAAAGGAAAGGACATGAGAGACGAGAGGGTAAGAAAGAGGGATAGGCTGAGGCGAGAACAACTATATCACGAAGAGCAAGGAATACCGCTCAGTCGCACACAATACGTAGCCTACAAAAGGTACAGGCAGAACATGATAAAGTTAGAGGAAGAAAGGAGAGTGCAAGAAAGGAAAGTAAAGAAGCGGGAAGACGAGGAAAGTCGAAGGGCAAAAGAACATAGAAATGAACGGTTGAGGGAAGTAGATAAGGCTAGAGAAGAAGCGAAGAAGTGAAAAGAAATAGATGAGGAAGCAGAACGTAAGTGCAGACAGAGGCCACGAGATCTAGAATATTTGCAACGGGAAGTTAAAAATCCCAACCTGGTTGTAGAATGGGAAGACATAGATGAATTCTTTCCTGGAAGCGATGCGGTACCAGGTACAAGCGGGACAAATATTGAAGATGACTTCGACACCAGAAGCATCGAGAAAACGATTGATAAAATCTATGACGAGATGGGGCTGGAACTAATTTCCCAAGGGGGAAGGGAGGATGAGCGCTTAGAGAGCACTCAGCTATATGACACTGAGGATGTCACCCGAAGTAGTGGGAGCAGGGGACTGTCCCTAGACAGGCTAGAGATTGGGCAGAATGAAGAGGATGCAAGAAGTTGTGTAAACTGGGAGTATTCAGAGTCTGACTCCGGTGGGGAAACGGAGGAAGTGGCACACGACGAAGGGAGACGGTGCGAAAAACGGCTCCCAAGGGACCGAGAGGTACGATGGTCAGATGCTAGAAGGTCCACAAGTAGGACACCGAAGTCTGCTGGACAGTCCAGCCGACATGAAGAAACACCCCACGGTCAGAGGGGGGCATCAGCACCTGCCTATGCGGACAGGTTAAGGGCATTGCCAGGTAGACGGCAGGGCGGGAATGCCACCCCGGTGAAAGACTGGAGAGGTATGGGGAAGGAGAAGGAGGACTGTGCATTCCAATTCCCATTGCTAGAAAAGGGGGGAGCAAGACCGCAGTATATTTCATGGCCACACATGGACCGAGAGAACCTTAAAAATAAGCTTACAATGCTGACATTGGGAGCCGGAAAGTGGATACATGAGTTGGAGAAAATGACGGGGGGTGTCAACCTAGCCATAGGGGACATTAAGGGACTCCTAATTGCTATACTTGGTGAAAGAGCAGACGACGTGTGGAAAAGGGCGGGCTACCCTAGGGTAACCATAACTAACACCTCCCATGACGGAGTGCCATTTAATAACTGTAGAGCCGCAGTGTGGAAAGCGCTGCATACGCTATATCCAGACACGTCTGATATGGGAGCTATAATGACTCGAAAAATGAAAGAGTCAGAGGATCCGTTGCTTTACATCCATAATTTTCAAGACGCATGGGTACTCGAAACGCATGAGTCTTGGAGGAAATCTATCCCTGTATTTTACCATATATTGTACCAAGGGTTACCAGAACCGGTGCAAAAAGAGCTTAAGAAATTGGTAGGAATAGAAGCAAAACCATGGGCCGAAATACAGTTGACAATTGCACATTACTGTAGATTGTTGCAAGAAAAGAATTGGAAAAAGGAGGCAACTCGTAAGGGCGAGGAGGCGAAGCTAGTGCAAAAGAAACTCTCGAAGTATGCTCTCGAGGGAGCCATGCTCACCAGCCCAGCCGAGCCAAGCGCACAACACGTGACTAACTCATCACAGAATAATCAGGGTAACACAGGATTTTACCCAAGAGGAAGAGGTTTTGGAGGAAAAGGTTGGCAAAATAATCAGGGAGGGTTTCGAGGTAACCAAGGAGGTTTTCAGAATGTTCAAGGTGGCTTTCAGAACACACAGATGGGCATTCCAACTACGCCAGATGTACAGATGGCCTGACCACCGCCAATATGTTGGCTGTGTGCAATGACTGGACACGTGGCGCGCATGTGAAGAAGTCATGGCATGTGGCAAAATAGCCCAGGGATGGGGGCAGGCATGGCGAATCAACCTGCCATCCCGCAACAGGGCGGTGCACAAAATTACACAGTGAAGCAGCAGGCGGCAGGCTTGCAGCAAGGTGCACAGCAAGTGGTTCAACCACCGAACATGGGGAATATGCCACAAGGACAACCCCAGCAGGCACCGCCGCAAATGGCTCAGGGCAATAATCCCGGAGGGCGAATTAACCCTGGAAATGGGGGAAACCCACAAGTGTACAGTAGACCGAACCCATATATAAAATAAGACAGCTCACAGGAGACTCTGAAGTGTTCTATCCTATCAGTGACACCAGACCCTAAACGGGAACCTAGGGTGAATGTCACCATAGGGGGTAAAGAATATTCCTTCCTAGTTGACACGGGTGCAACGCGTTCGTTCGTGCATACGAGAAGGCAAGTTTTCCTTGTCCGGCAAGGCCGGACTATGAGCTCATAGTAGAGTTCCCTTTACAGATGCACTCCCAGTCTCAGTGGGAGAGCGCAAAATGAATGTACCTCTATTATATTCATGCCAGACCCCAGTAAATATTCTGGGTCGGGACCTGATGACTAAATTAAACATGACCATCTCGTTTACAGAGGATGGCATAGTATGCTCCACCCCAGGAATGTATTATTCAAACGTGTGTGAAATGATCAGAGCATACTCAGGACGTATAGCTATGAGAGCTATACCGTTAGAATCAGAAGTCTTTGCATATGGCGTGCGGCAGCTCATGGCGGGATTGCCAGGCCTTACAGACAAAACTATGAGAACCCCTGATGAGTTTCTATTCAGACCAAGAATACCCATGCACGAAGAGGAGGGACAAGTATTTCCCTTGGTGATACAATCTGCCGCAGTGCGAGGAAAAGTGGTATTAGTTGAAGGATATGACGATGAAGGCAGACAATGGTGTGCGATTATTGCCATTGAAGAAGGGTATCGAGAGACTGACGTCACCGATGACGATCTGTTCGAAGAACACCCTGACCTAGAAGAGACAAGGGTGGAGGTGAGTCTCATATTTTGGGTCAAAATGATCAAACGAGAGGTGCCACAGAGAATGATGTTGGCACTGGTACGCCCAGAATACTTTGAGGACGACATGGCCCAAGTGCCTACCGCAGTATGGACTACAGGGCCCTATGATGTAGGTCTCCTGAAAGGGGCGGGTGAAGACAATCTCCGCCATGATGGAGCAGGGAATCCTAGTGACGTCAGAATCACCTTGCAACACAATGATTTACCCTGTCAAAAAATCAAAGGGAGGGTCATGGCGTTTAATTCAAGATGTAAGGGCATTAAACAATATTGTTGAAGCTGAGTTACCTCGAGTCCCGAACCCCTCTACAATATTGTGTAACATACATGCTGAGGCAAAATACTTCCCGGTGATCGATTTGAAAAATGCGTTTTTCTCGATTCCGCTACACCATGACTCACAAGAACTGACGTCATTCACTTTCAGACAAATGCGCCTGAAAAGCACAAGGTTGCCACAAGGGTATTGCGAGTCCCCGTCTATTTTCAACAGAGTCCTGCAAATAGACCTAAGTAATATTGCGGTGGACAGTGTTGTTTTGCAGTATGTAGATGACATTCTGATCTGCAACACCACTGACGAGCAATGCAGGCACGATTCTGTCCAGCTATTGACTATACTGGCTGAGAAGGGATACAAAGTAGACAAGGATACGTTGCAGTACTGCCAACAGTAGGTGTTGTACATAGGGCAACTGATCTCACATGAGGGGAAGAAGGTAACCCCAGAAATGGCTGAAGCTATCATGAACACGGCCAAGCCGCGCACGATAAAACAAATGCAAAGCTTCCTAGGCCTGTGCAATTATGTCAGAGCATGGGTCTTTGACTACAGCTCATATACCAAGCCATTGCTACAAGCCCTTAAAAAGGCCCAGGCAACAAAGGAAGAAATTGAATGGAATGAATCAATGGAGAAAGGGTTTACAGAACTCAAGGGGGCAATTTGTAAGGCCCCAGTTCTCAAGATTCCTAATTACGCAGAGGAATTCTACTTGTTCTCACATATCGATGGCAATTTTATGAGGGCAGTGCTCGCGCAGCGAACCTCGCTGGGGTACAAGCCCCTAGCATATTACAGCGGCAGTCTGGACCCGGTCATGAAGGGCCACTTCCCATGCGAACAAAACCTAGCTGCAGCCGCATTCGCCATCAAGAAGGGGTCATCCATTGTGATGGGGTGCTCCATGACATTGTATGTTGAGCACTCACTGCTCGCCATATTAGAGAAGCCAAAGGGCACACTGACATCTCAAAGAGCATCCGCTTATGAGGTGATTATCTCTAATCCATCAATCAAAATAGTGCGATGTAAAACTGTAAACCCTGCTACGTTCATAGCTGAGCCAGTCACAGAGGGAGAACCTATACACGACTGTGCGAACTATGAGGAATTCAATGATGAAATCCCCAGGGTAAAAGAAAATGCCTTGGCAGGTGGAGAGATCGTCTTTATTGACGGGTCTTCGAGAATTGACCAAGAACACGGACAAAGGTATACAGGCGTGGCTGTGGTAAAGCATCTAGCGAATGGGGAGTTTCGAGTACTCGTTAGGGCATGAATACCATCTCATTATTCGCCACAGGCTGCAGAACTATTGCCATTGATACTCGCCATTGAGAATCATGCAGACCAGGAAGTAACAATATACAGTGACTCCGCCTACGTGACATCCACAGTGCACGCAGGACTAGCGCACTGGAAAAGGAGGGGCTACCTCCAAGCGGATGGCACGCCAGTGCAACACGCAGCCTTATTGGACAGGCTAATAAAAGCACTACAGCTCCCAGTGGGCATAGCGGTCGTGAAATGCACCGCTCATACCAAGGGGACAGATTTCGTGTCTCATGGAAATCATGAAGCGGACATGGAAGCCAAGCGCATGGCATCCAAGAATGAAACAATCATGGACGTGGAGGTGGCACGTACCCATGAGCGAATGATGGTAGCGCGAGCCACACCGGAAGCCTATAGTAATATGGGGCAGACTCAGCTAATGGAGCTCCAGGGGGAGGCACCACAGGAGGAGAAGAATTTATGGAAGCATCGAGGGTGTTCCTTAAACCCCTCTGACGGGTTGTGGAGGCAAGACAGCACTGGTAAACCAGTAATGCCTGTCGCCCTCCTAAAGGTAGCATTAGAACAACTGAACTACCCCATTCACATGACAAAAGAAAATCTTGCTGCAACGCTCGCAGAAGACTGGTTCACACCGAATTTGGCAGAGCATGTTGCATTTTTCATGGTGAACTGCATTATCTGCCAGCAATTCACCGCTGGGCACACATTAAAAGTAATGAGAGGAATCATGCAAATTACCAAGGGGGGTTCCTGGGAGTCCCTCTGCCAGACATTACTCCTGGTTACGAGAGACTTGCCCAGAGTCTTTAGCTCATTATCTTTCACAAAGAAGAAATATCCCAAACATATCAGTCTTTGTCTTGCCCTGGGGCAGTCCAGCACCGAAATGCTGGGTAATTCTCCTCTGAACAAGAGTACCAACAGCATCCCCAAACACGTGTTTCGGTCTGGTTGGACCTCATCAGTAGGGAGGAGCTGTGCCTCTCTAAGAATAGTGAGCAAGGGGTCCATGTCTGGATTCCCCTAGTAACTTAGGGTGAGACCCAAAGTTACTTAAATAGGCAAATTATCAAAGGGGGGTCCTGGGAGTCCCTCTGCCATACATTAGTCCTGGTTACAAGAGACTTACCCAGACCGAAACACGTGTCTGGGGATGCTGTTGGTACTCTTGTTCAGAGGAGAATTGCCTAGAATTTCGGTGCTGGACTGCCGCAGGGCAGGACAAAGACTGATATGTTTGGGATATTTCTTCTCTGTGAAAGATAGTGAGCTAAAGACTCTGGGTAAGTCTCTCATAACCAGGACTAATGTCTGGCAGAGGGACTCCCAGGATCCCCCTTGTTAATTTGCATATTCAAGTAACTTTGGGTCTCACCCTAAATTACAAGGGGAATCCAGACGTGGACCCCTTGCTCACTACTCTTAGAAAGGCACAGCTCCTCCCTACTGATGAGGTCCAACCAGACTGAAACACGTGTCTGGGGATGCTGTTGGTACTCTTGTTCAGAGGAGAATTGCCTAGCATTTTGGAGCTGGACTGCCCCAGGCCAGGACAAAGACTGATATGTTTGGGATATTTCTTCTCTGTGAAAGATAGTGAACTAAAGACTCTGGGTAAGTCTCTCCTAACCAGGACTAATGTCCGGCAGAGGGACTCCCAGGATCCCCCTTGTTAATTTGCATATTCAAGTAACTTTGGGTCTCACCCTGAGTTACTAGGGGAATCCAGACGTGGACCCCTTGCTCACTACTCTTAGAGAGGCACAGCTCCTCCCTACTGATGAGGTCCAACCAGACCGAAACACGTGTCTGGGGATGCTGTTGGTACTCTTGTTCAGAGGAGAATTGCCTAGTATTTCGGTGCTGGACCGCCCCCAGGGCAGGACAAACACTGATATGTTTGGGATATTTCTTCTCTGTGAAAAATAGTGAGCTAAAGACTCTGGGTAAGTCTCTCGTAACCAGGGCTAATGCCTGGCAGAGGGACTCCCAGGATCCCCCTTGTTAATTTGCATATTCAAGTAACTTTTGGTCTCACCCTAAATTACTAGGGGAATCCAGACGTGGACCCCTTGCTCACTACTCTTAGAGAGGCACAGTTCCTCCCTACTGATGAGGTCCAACCAGACCGAAACATGTGTCTGGGGTTGCTGTTGATACTCTTGTTCAGAGGAGAATTGCCTAGCATTTCGGTGCTGGACTAACTCAGGGCAGGACAAAGACTGATATGTTTGGGATATTTCTTCTCTGTGAAAGATAGTGAGCTAAAGACTCTGGGTAAGTCTCTCGTAACCAGGACTAATGTCTGGCAGAGGGACTCCCAGGGCCCCCCTTGTTAATTTGTGAGAGGAATCATTCCTAGGCCAAACTGACCATTCCAGCACTTACATATCGACTACGTCGACATGATTCAAGTGTGCAATGGGTACAGGTATTTAATTGTGATGGTGTGTCCATTCTCTAGATGGATAGAAGCAGGTCCCTGTACACACCCTGACGCTGCCTGTGCTGCTATGTTCCTGTTGAGGGAAGTGTTCCCTAGATGGGGTGTGTGCGAGATAATAAGATCAGATAATGGGGCCCACTTTGTAAATTCAGTGTTCGAACAGATTAGTTCATTGCTTGGTATAAAGCACAAGTTCTCGTCGGTGTATCATCCAGAGGGGAATGGGATATGTGAATGGATCAACGGCTTGGTTAAGGAGAGAATAGCCAAGTTGAAGCTCACATTAAAGAAGGAATGGCTGCACTGTCTACCATTGGCATTGTATGCACTTCGGAACCAACCAGGCTCCGACCATCACCTCACGCTGCACGAGATAGTTACAGGCAGAAGGATGAGGACCACTCTTACCCCCAGATATAGAGCTAATTGTGATGCCCAGCCGACTAGGGAGGTTCTGGGAACAGAGATGCAAAAGTACCTAAACTGTTTGACATCCAGTGCCTCTGTCATTTCAGACCAGCTGCAGCGACGGCGGAAAGGGGGAGGCGCAGCACAAAACACAGCAGGAAGTGCTGAAGCAGACACCGAGCAAGGTGCACATGCGCCCCTCGTGTTCCCTGGTGACAGCATTTTGGTGAAGAACTTTACCAGGAAAAGGTGGGACGAGCCAAGATTTAATGGCCCTTTAATTGTAGAGGACTGCACCCACTCCGCCGTCAAGCTCCAGGGCAGAAGTGCCTGATACTTCATAAATGACATTAAGCCCTACATAGGGGAGAGCCCTCATGCTGCATCCGACTGCAAAGAGACCACGGACAACGGGGAAGAACACCAGCACGTGCAAACAAGATCCATGGTGAAGAAGAAGGACGCATGAGCAGCAAAAATACAGCAAAGAATATAGCAAATTGTGGCATCCAAAACAAGACATTCCTTTAAAACAAGTGAAAGATGATAAAAGGACAATAATATGGACACTCAGTGGAGCCAAAGGTGCACGGTATAAAAAAAAAGAGAATTGCACATCCAAAGCTGCAGTAACGCTACTCATATGAACGGTTAAAGTCACACAAAGCATTGGAAGAGCCCTAAGACTTTGATAAGCGGAACATTAGACATTTCTGAGAACCAAAAAGCTGTATCCTGAGGCAACCAGTACAAGACTTTATCACAAGAATTTATGGTATCCCCCCGTAGAAATATTACAGAGGATGTGCTTTGCTGTTTCCGACATATCCATCGCTTGTAGGGAGAGAAACCAGCGTCCCAGATTTCATCCAAAACCCAGCCAACAGGAAGATAATTCGGCAACTACTGACTGTCCTCGCAGAGGCTTTTGCCGAAGTGCCAGAGTACTGGGAATAAGGACCAATGCTTCCACCTCAAGTGATCATCGATGAACTGATTACACTCTATTTTTCTGAATCATAGAGGAGTGCCCAGGAGTTGTCGGGAGAACCACAGATACTCTAACCTTCATCAGAGATCCAAGAAACAACGAATTCCTAAACCAAGTGTGGTACAAATTAAATTACGAGGTTGAAATCCACGCAGCAGGAAAGTGTAAAAACTGTTCACGTCAAAAGAAAGGATTGTGATCAGGACCCAGCAAACAAGGCAGATGTCCCTGTCTCCCTCAGATACCCAGCTGGCCCACAATGTCATGCTCAGACTAGTCACAGACTATCCTGAAATGGTAGGAAGGCCTGCAGATGTTGACGTCATCACCTTCCTTAGCGATCTGGCCAACGCCCCACACATGGGCACACTTCTCCACAGCATAATGCTCCAAGTGGAACTGTCCAACTTCCAGCGAGAATTCCTAAGGAGATTCCAGTGAGACCTTTCGCCGAGGGACAGATCCAGGAGACAAAGACTGTTCACGCTGCAAGAAAGGCCTGTGATCTAGAGGCTAGAAAATCAGAGCAAATGTCATTAACACCAGAAGACAGCCAATATGCATACCGTGTTTTCTTCCACCTCATTGAAAACTTTCCAGAACTAGTGGGTAGACCCAGCAATGTTGACATACCCACATTCCTCAGAGATCCAGCAAAAAACACGCAATTAAACAGGCTCCTGAGGGCTATCATAGCGCAACTAAGAAGCAATTATGGACATCCACTGCTGAGGAGAGCCTTAGAAGGAGGAAATCCAAAATAGAACTTTGTCGTCATTGTTTCACCGTGGAGCAGATAGAGAAAAGAGACACTGTTCTTCAACTTGTCGCCGAGAGACCGAACGAAAGGAGCAGGCACAAGAACTTCACCATCTTATTTTTCCTTTTCTGCATCCTTCTCATTTTTTCTACTTTTTGATATATTGACTTCTGAGTTTATTTTTGTTCCTGTTTGTACAACATCTTATTTTTGTGATTTTGACTCGTTTTCTATTTCTTCCATATGTTCATTTTTATTTTTATTTTTGTTCCTATTTTTACAACTTTACTTTTGTAAGATTAGCTCATTTTCTTCCTATTTTGCCACACGTTCACTTTCATTTTTATTTTTATTTTTATTTTTTCAGCATTCTATTTTTATGTAATTTCTACCAGTCCCTTCCGTTTCTTCTTTTGCATTGAACTGTCACCAGCAGGTCCTCAGGACCAAGGCAAATTCGAGGCATCCACTGGGACCTCACCTACTTTAGATACGCATCTATTAATGTGATGTATCAGAACTGCTAGCCTAACCTTTTTCCTTAGTCTAGCGCAGGAACTGTACTGAGGACCCAGAGATTACCGTCGTCACTCACGTGAAGGGGGACATTTGGAGAAGCACTCGTCCCTCTAATAGTAATGAACTCTCGAAATACGAGACCAGAGCAAAAGAAGGAATAAATAATTGACTATGAACTCATTCGAAATGGGGGCCCAGAACAGTAACTTGGTTTTACCCCCAACAGAAGGGCGCCCCCACTACCCTGGAAGAAAATGCTACAAATTGTCGTTCCGAACGATTGTGTGTATATGTATAGTTATTATTATTGTTTTTCTGTCATTAACAATCAGAACTGCTTTCTTTATTGGTGCGCGAAGTGCCCCAATCTCTGTGCACCCACCAGATAATGAACATCTCGGGCCTACGAAAGCACCCAGACCCTATATAGTCATTCCAGTCCCAAGAAAACCTGATGACAAAAGTAACAAACTCAATCTAAATGTAATGAACAATGATTTAGACACATTTGAGGTAACAAATGAAGAGAAAAGCTGGAGACAGGGTCAGCACGGGATGAATGACAATGTAGCACTGACCACGGCACGCACCCACACACAGAACACACACAACCAAGGGCAAGTGTCAATGGCTACAAGGCCTCCAACGAAGGCAGCAGAGAAGGAGAGACTGCCTGCTGAACATTCGATTCCAGAGAATAGTGGAAATGACCAAGAAAAGCCAAGTGAATTACCAAAGACGGAGGAAATAGCAAAATCCCTCAAAAGAACAGAAGTGGCCACGAAAGAACTCACAGAGAAGACACACATGCTAACAGATTATTTGTTCCCATTCATAGTCCAAGCAAAGAAACTGCACAAGGAGCTGAAAAACAGAACTATGGAAACTATAACAGCAAAGCACACCTGCTCCAACGCAAGGAACAAGCCGCAGGCCTACAACACAGCCAGGAGTTGGGAGGTTGGTGAACCAATGGTGGTTACGGGAAGTTTATGGCAGACTACAAAAGGGAAGGAAAGGAAGCACAAATCCTCCTCCTACCATAGCGATGCAGTCGAGGCAGCCTGCTCCATCAAGATACCCGAAGTGGAAAAGCAGCACAGATGCATTCATTGACGTAGTCATAGCAAACTACAGAAGAACGCTGAGAATCAAGATAAGCCCTCATGAAGATAACAATGAACTTAATGATTAGCTCGACAGCACAGCCCATCTCGGAAACAACACATGGTACCAACACATGAAGGAAGTAGGACGAAGGCAGTCAGAAGGAGAATGCTTCGTCTGTGCACTCTTACCATACAGCATGGGAAAATCCAAGATCTTCGTGGCTGTAGAAATTGATGTCCCTACAGCACACTGTATGTCACATGTAACAATGTGCAACACCAGAGGACAATTTATGGGAAGAGACGCCTCGTTGATATGGGCCAACGAAAAGGATTACCTGGATGAAGATGGCTACATCCAGGACATTAAAACAAGAAACCGAGCGCACACCAGAAATCATGTGATCAGGTACGAGAACCCTGGCGTCAAAGGATCAAGGATAAGATGGGAAATAAACCCAAGACTGAACGTTCAAGGAAAAACTGCAGAGGAGGCTCAACTCTGGAAGAACAGAGGCAAAATGCAGATCTGGGGGTCAGTGGTCTCCCCAGATGGATGGGAAGACGGAGTAGTAATCTGCCGAGCATGGATGGTCCTTGGAGCCTGCAAGGAAGCAATAGAGAATTCGCAGAGGTTATGCAAACTTCTGTGGCTAAAGCTAGTAAAGTTGCTAACATGGGTCGAAGATAGAGGGGGACCCCTACAGATAGTGCCACTGGAGAGCTCGAAACTATGCTTCAGAAACAATGGCACAAGGAAGATGGGAGAGAATCAAAACTGCGGACGAACCTTTGAAGCTCCGGGAATGACACAAGGAACCGCAGTTCTTATGGACCATTACTGGACGTGTGGATCCAAGGCATACATAAGGCTGCCGAAAAACTGGGGAGGCATATGCACACTACTGAGCGTCTACGTTCCTGCACTAGTGATCCCTAAGAATGACCTAATGTTGGACAGTTTCCCTAAAGCAGATGCTCATCTAAGAAGAAGAAGATCTGTGGAACTGGTATCCAGGATGAAGAGGGAAAATTACTTTTCTCCCAAATCAGATAAGGCATTCCATGCAATCCCGTACGAACACAGGCTGTTCAGCCTCACCTCAACAGTATTCACAACACTACTCCTGCCCCACATCCAAGTTGGAGTGAATACTAAATGGTTGCAGATAACCAGATGGGAGTTATTGCAGACCATCAATACCACTATAAAAGGATTCAACGCTATCGAAGAGCTGAGAGCAATCAAACTGATGACCCTCCAAAATAGATATGTGCTTGACATGATCACTGCAACGGATGGAGGTGTTTGTGCAAAAAATCAGAGAATTATGTTGCACATTCGTACCATCACACGATGAAGAAAACGGAACCCTAACAGAGGCCATAAGCATGCTGACAAGCCTGAAAAACCAGATGATCGATGAAAGTGGCAAAGTAGTTGATGACAGCTGGTTTGGAGACCTATTCTCGTGGGTCCCACAATGGATGGCGGATATATTCAAGTTTCTGGGAGCTCTACTAGCAATGGTATTGCTAGGATTCTGTGTTATCAAGATAATCATTACACAGTGCCAGAAAACTGCAAAGAAAGCCATAGGGATGAAAATAATGTTTGATGTCGAACCAGGATGGAAGCCCAGAGACCTGACTGATGATGAAATAAGAGACTTTGTGAAAGCCAGCAAATTTGCGCCAGAGGGAACAAAGTTTACATACCCTAAGAAACGAAGAAGGAATGAAGGAAAATGGATCTACTGCAGCCCAAATGGACAATGTCAGCTAATGACATGGAACAAAGACGAACATGTGAAAACAGCAGGGAGTTTGAAGGGAGTGATAAAAATATGGACTCCAAAGGCTCACACATTCAGACCATCATGTACCAACACAGAGGACGATGAGCATGACACTGAAGAATCAAATGAAATGAATGCAAAGGAGATTGCAGAAGTGGTCGTTGAACCGACCAGAGGGGGGAGTGTAGAGGAGGCCACAGACATGGCCTGCACCCCTTCCCCTCATTTTGAGGTACCAGGAGCGTACTCGCCAAGGTATGTGACGAATGAAGAGCAAATGAACCTACAAAGAGCTGCACTGGGACTCTTCCCAGTATACATCAGAAGATCCATACCGGTTGAAGCACCCATAACCAGACAATCCTGGGCAGCACGGTACCCTATCAGACAGCCATACCAGCCGCTGATACGAAATGAGGAGTACCTACACACGGTCCACGAAGAGACCCCAAAAGCCTTAATGGAAGGCCGGTGGAAATGACACAAGGGCCTGAACAGATCTGTGAATGAACAAAGGCAGCTATCGAAGATAACACGCCAGTGTGAGTAACTACGAAATTGAATGGAATAGGCACAGAGAGGAGACAATGTTACAAAGTGAGGAAACAGTGTTACGAGAAAAGATGGAAGCAACCGTCCTGTTAAACGTGTGTAAATAGGCTTGAAACGCAAGATGCTAAGAAATCGATATGGCTTGCAATGCTTAGTAGAAGATAGAGCGGCAAGCGCCAACCATATATCTACCTCAATAAGGCACATTATAAAAGTGCAACTCCATTTTGTAAAATCAGAAAGGTACCCAGGCGGCCAGAGGCCTGACAGGCCAAGTTTCGAAACCCAGCCAAAGGCAAGAAAAGGAGCGGAATTGAAACTCAACATAGAGCGGCTCATGCCTAGGAAATCGAGGTCAACCAGAGAAGGGGAGGAGAGCGTCAGCTCAGAAGACTCCAACCTCAGAGCATAAGAGCCTGCCTCATGAAGATCAAGATAAGGGGGGCCCATGCAAGTGGCTAGGCCGACACAGAATTAAATGCACTAAAAGCTGGAAACTGAAGCAGATTCATGGTGAACTAACATGTGACCAGCCAGGCGCGAAGAAGTACTATCGCCTGATGTCATCCAGGACCCGAGGATGCCATAACTTTTCTCAATAAGAGACTACAGTTTCAAGGCCATCCTTAACCAACTAATTGACACGTCGCCCTAAAACACTGATTGATGGAAGGGAGGCAGGGTGAAACTTGGGACACCAGGCACAGGGGTGTCCATTCTGCATGCTGCTAATTAAAAGTGGAAATGTATGTCTAGGGGTGTATCCTGCCCAATCACAATGGACCAAGTTATCTGGAGTCCTGTAGATATTGTAACCAATAGGACGTCGTAGTTATAGTGATGTCTATCACGCGTGATGTAGAGGGATGGGCGTAGACACCCACCCAATAAGAGCTATCCAATCTGCATGCCCTACTATCATATACAGATATAACACCTATACTTAAGTTACCTTTCCTAATCAATTATATTGCATTGTGATTTTTGTAAAGTTAGACGTCAATGATGACAGGTTTTATGCATAAAAGTGACTGTTCAACTGAAGTTCGAGGAAGTCGGAGCGAGACATGTGATCGCACTACAGCTGATTCCCATTTGTTTCCCTGTTTGATGTACTTGTCATTAAACGGACTTCCCTTTGCCAAACTATTGTGTCCTCGTTATTGAGTCGTGTCGGAGTAAGTGAATCCTGCACCCCCTGTCCTCACAAGGTGCGGCTATCTTGTCTTATACGTTCTAGAGGGTGAGTGCTGACCAATGGGCCCGTCAGCAAATTCCTCTCCTCGAGAACAATATTCACTGGTGTTTGGCAGGAATATAACAATTGTATAGCTAAGACGTGTTATTCAATCGTTATGGGTAGGCTGTCTGTAAAAGGAACCTTTGTCATCACCCAGAAAACCCTTGTGCGCCCATGGATTTACCTGATATCAGAAATGTCCCCTCTTTAACACAAGACCGTGTAGCTCCCGTATCTACTAGAAAGTAAATATGTTTGTCACCTACGGTCACCCCAACCCGTGGCTCCTCTTGTGGGTCTGCTATAACAGATAGGATGGGATACATCAAGTCTGTCAGTGGGCTGTCCTATTGTGGTTACATATTCAGTCCTGTACGTGTAAAAGGATTCCCTCCCACTACTGTCACCCGCCTTATCCTAGGTGTAGATGTCTGTGACAATACGTTTGCTGTCCATGATGTATTGTTTTGCCTGCAGTGGTGCTTGCTGTGTCTGTATCGGTGCCTGCTGTGTCTACATTTGCACTTGCTGCATTTGGGGTGGCATCCCCTGCTGTGTTTGTTGAATTTGTGGTGCTTTTGCCTGATACTGCATGTGATATTGGGTGTAATATACTGGTTGCTCTGAACTGTATGGTGGGGGATATGCTGGCCCCATCTTGTGTCTGCCTGCTGGTCTTCCTCCCTTGCCTCTGTATTGACGTGAATTGTGCTCCATTTTCTGCATGTCCAACACTGCATGTCCAACACTGTTGTGGCTGTCCTCCAAATCGTGATGCCCTCCATTAAACCCTTGCTGAGCTCAAAACCCAAATCCTCTACTTAAAGGTACAACCCTACCCTGCAAAATGTCCATTGGGCCCTGGCTGCATTTGCTGTCCTGTACAGCATTGTTTTCTCCCGCATTTGTTAAAATAGCCCCTTCCATTGTCAACTTCGATAACTTCTTTTGTACCTGTTTCGCTTCCTCTATCTTTCTCTCACCAACCTTCTTTCTATCTTTCTCTCATTTTAACCTATAATAATGAACAATATTCAATTGTATCTTGGGCCATGGTTTTGCTTCTAGTCCCTCAATTTTCTTTAATTGCCTCTGTACTTCTTCAGGGAGTCCATGACTCAAAATGTTCCATGTTTCCCTTGTTTCTAGTCTCCACTTCTCTTAATGTCCTTTATATAGGCTGCAAGCTATTCCTCTGGTCGCATTTTCCATGGGAGGATAGCTCAGCAGCAACCTGCTCGCCTTGGAAGAGTTCCATATGTTAATATCCCCGCATAAATATCTACATACAAAAATATCACCATATTTTTCCTGTGATTTTCAGCCATGGAACCTGCAGGGGACACCCCCGCAATCCCAGGTCCCATTTACCCCATAAATTATCCCCACCAATAACTATCGCCTATGGCCATATATATGGCGATATTATTGGTGGGGATAATATTACCTGATACCCTTGGAAGCAAGACGACACGGAGCAACACAGGTTTGATCCTCGGGTCCACGCTTAGAAACCTCTGGGTATTAAGCGCATTATAAATAACCTATCATATCATGTTATAATTGCCCTGATGTCTGAGGTATATGGATATTGTACTCTCACTGCCCTCCAAATGTCTGCCCTACAATTATTGAAAGGTGTCCCATCTGTTACTCTCTCTAATTTATAAATCCATTTCCCACCCTACTGTGAGTGATAGTAGTTTATTAATTAGGTTATTTTGTCTGTGGCCATGGTCTGTATTGAGCTAATCCTCCCTATTCTCTAACAGGGAGAAATGGCTCAGCCCTGTGCCCAGTCCCAGCGTTGCTGCGCCTCTTGTCACCACATCCATCATGCTAGCTCTCTTCCGTCTGGTTAGATTTCTCAATCTAGCCACATATGGTGTCCTTTCTTCTAAATTGTCTGAGCGTCTCTTCGGACACTGTGGACACTCAACAGGTTCCGGCCTTATTATTGGTTTCTCCATTTTTGCCCATGCTACTCCTCACCCTATCTGGGTACATGTAGATGGGGCTTGAGCTGCTTCCCTTTTAGCTTCTTCATCCTCAAACATTGTATCGTCATTTTCTGAATCTTCTCTGTCTTCAAAATCGAATCTCCGAAGGGGATCGGTCCTGTACGTTCCGCTCATCATGTCCTCTATGATATTCCTGCCTTTCTCTGACTGTCCCGTTCTCCATCGTTCTCTTGTTCCGATACCCTCCTTTTGGTTCCTGTCTGAACTGTAACTTCTTCTTAACATAATGCCTTCTTCATCCTGATACAACCCGGTATGCCTGCACATAATAGCATCAACTGACTGGCGTTTATTTAACCTCCTTTTCTCGTTTCCTGTCTTCATCTCACCACTTGTCTTTTTTCTTTGCCTATTCCCTTCCTTCCCGCCTCCTTTCTATTTCTCTGTCTGAGATGGTCGACCCCATAATAATCTCATCAACTTCCTTTCGGTGCCACTACCTACTTTCTTCTGCATCCCGCATTCTCTCCCTTTCTTTCTGCTTTTCTCTTTCTATTCTCCGTTCTCCCTCTAGTCGCTGCTCCTTCTCTCTCTCCATAGTCCCTTTTCTCTTTCTACCTCTGTTGCCTTCTGCGTTCCCTCTCTCCTCTTTCACTCTTTGCTCTTCTTCTTTCTCTTGCCTCTTTCTAACCTCAGTTGCTTTCTCCTTAGAGTCATCAATGTCCTTTCCATCTACCCTAAGCATTATCTGTCCTCCTAACCATTTATTTGATACAATCAATGGTCCTCATTACGAGTCAGCTGGTCCTGAAAGAACGGTGGTGGTAAATCCGCCACCACCGTTCTTTCCGGACCGGCTGATTAAGAGTCAGTTCTGACCTGGCGGGTTTAACACCACCCGCCTCCATGGGAATGGGGACTTACAGAATTCCTCCTCCAGAATTCCCGTGCAACCGGGGTCGTAATGCCCCGGGAATTCCGGGAATCACGGAGGCGGAATGGTAATACGAGTCCGGCAGTATCCTGCGGTTTTTCCGGCTCGGTTACCACCGGACTCGTAATGAGGCCCAATGTCTCTGTATTATCTTTTTGCCTGCCTCTCTCTTTCTGAATCTCTTCTTCTGCTTCTGTTAGCCTGGATTTTAACTCGCAGCACTCATCATATTCTAGATGCGCGGACAGAGGCCTCTGTTTATTTGCTTTCTCTCCACTTAAAATGTCTTTTCTGCTATAGGTGGGAGGCGCATATGTGGGGTTAGCGTATCCTGCTACTGCTTTTAATATGTGCAATGGGCATTATCCCTGTGTGGTTGAAGACTGTTCTTAGCTCTGTGGCTGAGTAGGAGGAGCTGTAGGTACCTTACACCCTTCGTCATGCTGATTAAGCATCCATTCTTTTACCTCAGGTTCTACTATGTCCTCTGCATACATTTTCCAGAATTCTAATTCTGAAGGGGAAGTTCGCTCAAAAATGTTATTGTCCAGATCATTCGGGCACGTATTTTTAAGCATAGGGTAATCTATCTTAAATATTGTTGGTATGCATCTTGCACATGCGGAAATAACGGGTTGGGCGCTGCCACTTGTGCTAATCTTATCCGCTGATGCATCGCCCTAAGAGGCACTTGGCACTCACTCGTGGCAAGAATACAGATCGCCCACCCCCTCAAACTGACATCAATAGTCCAAATGATATGCTCAATCTATTTACATGACATTCATGGCCAGCGTAGCCAAGCGTGCCTGTCATCCATCACCCACTCCATAACGTTACTTAACGCAGAACCAGGAAGGTAAACACACATCCTCTCACAGCGCATCACTTTTCTTCCTTGTCCCAAATGGGAGAGCAAAACATTTACTTTTAAGAAAACATTACTAGTCTGCGATGTAACAAGTGCTTTTATTTTGCAAAAAATTCTCACAAGAGAAGATTAAGCCCACGAAATGAATGATATCTTTTTGCAATACAATTTATAGCTAGTGAACATCGCATGCTTAGAATGATACGACGATTGTGTTCAGTGGTCGATAAATCCCTGTACTTCAATTCTTGTGTGTCCTTATGCTACACCAGCAAAACTTTCTAAGGACGCACATGGTGTTCCATTCGTGAGAAAATATGGATTCTTTTCACTTTCAAGCGCAATGCTTTCGCATCAGCACGTTTTCACATCATAAACTCTGACAGGTTGCTCCTTATTGCTGGTACTGCTAAAGGACAAATTGGTCCCTGCCAGTCGTCCCACATAAATAAGCAATGTTCAGTGGCGGCTGGTGAGTTTGAAAGCTGGTGGGGCATACATTTCCCAGGGTGAATTTTGTAGCGAGCGCGCGCAGTGCGCAAGTCCACCCCCCCAAGTGGGTGCGGGGGTGTTCTCCCCTGCGAAATTTAGGGAAAAATGCCTACAAAATGTGCAATTTACTGTCCGAAAAAACCACCGAAATATGAAAAAAAGCATTAGGTTTTACATATTAATGGTGGTACACTATTCTTAACTGTGCAAGTGTGATGCACAGTTCAGAAGCATTGCCCTTCTATGTTTCCCACCAATACAATTGTACACATTGACCTGGCCCTCAACAGGACTCAATTTAACCACAAAAAAGATGCACAATTTGCATCATATTTTCCAAAAACCTCCCCCTTGGGTACTGTACTACTCAAACAGTCTGTCTCAAAAGGAATGAATCGCCATTTGCATCCGTGGGCCATGTTTTTATTGGTGCCCGACCCTGCCTACAGTCCAGGAATCTAACCACAACAGTGACACGTAAACACGCCAACATCTGCAATTTCTCTCCATCACCTGAAAGCGAAACTGGGTTTACTGGGGTGGTGGCATATCCCACCACCCACACCCCCTAACAACGCGCCCCAGATCCCCAGGATTGCCAGCCGCCGAGAGGACCAGGGCGAACTGGGATGAACACTGGGTGGTGGGTAAAATGCAGGCGAGTTGCGGTGGCATCCGTTAGCGGTGGGCTTTAGCCAGCGTGCAGGAAAGGAGACTGGCTGCTAGAGGTGAATGGCATTGGCAACCCCATGTTCAGACTGACGCTGGGCGACATACTGGGCATCACGAAGAGCTGCAGGGGCCCACTTCAGGCTGTGCACTTTGTTAAGGTTCTGTGCCGTTTTATATCGGGCCTTGTGTCTCAGACACACGGCCCAATATAAAATGGCACATTTTTTGGGAGATTCTATGTCCAGCAGCACGAGTTTCTTCACCCACGGTACGTGGCCCAAGGGGCTTGGGCCACGGACCGTAATAAAGCAAGGCCCAGGGCCAGCTCATCTGTGGACTATGAAGGGACTGGCATGCCACACAGCCTTCTGTATTTACACACCTGACCCGTGCCCGCAGACACATGGAACACCTTTCCAGCTATTCAATTAAAAGCACGCCTCCCACCACCCACTACATTTCCCAAAATATATCGGAGGACCGATGCAATGACAGGTGTTGCAGAAAATGTCAGAACTCCACCTCGCCCGGTTTTGACATATTGCATGCACAGTACACCCCGGTAACATTACTCCCTTGGAGGACGGGCAGGCAGTAGTTTAGAATTCTGAAGCACCATTCACTCGCAGGGACTGAACAGAAATCCCTTTTGATGACGAAGCAGGCAGCACAACCCGGCGTTGGTGGCGCAGCCTGGGTTACTTTGCCAGCGTGACTGCGAGCTAATTAAAGAGTGTTAAGGCAGTTATTAGTGCAAGCGGAAAGAAGGCTTATGCTGACCGTGGAAAACAACAACAACCACCACACTGCCTAGTCATCAGAGAGGGGCCCCACCTCCCAGTCACGGTCCAGCAGGCAGCTACCTCCGGGCAGGGATGTCATTTCACCAAAATGGCAGGGGTAGCGAAAGTGAAATCACACAACCCTTGACCCCTAATGACATCACAGGAAGTGATGTAATTTGAGCCCACCCCAAAGTGATATCGCGGGAAGCGATGAAACACGACCTTTCACCCATTGACAAAACAGGAAGTGGCATCACATAGCATTGTACACTACGAAAAATATGGTTACGATATCACTATAATGTGATGTATACATTTCATACAAGGATGGATCGCCATATGCATCGTTAAGATCAGTGTGTATAGGCCCATATTACCAAATTACTGTGAATGCAAGCAGACGTCCATGACCAAATGATAATGATGTGTTATTATATAACACTTACGCTTAAGCGCTTTATATTGACAAATACACACCCAATATCACCCAACCTGTGTTGGTACTCATTTATCCACCTCAGAAGGATGAAAGGCAAGTTGAGGCGTTTAAGAACAGACTAAATCAGTGACTCACCCCTGAAGTGTGCCTGAAATAAACCTTTAATGAGTCTAGCAATGATTGTATAGAATTCCAGAAAGACACATTATTTGGTATTCCTATTTCTTATTTAGGGTCAGTGCTGAAAGTGTTGGACTTGTGGCCCTCATGTTCTTATTTTTCTTCTTCTTTTTTTTTAAGGGACCTGAAAAAGAAAGCCAGCCACCCCAGAAGTAAATAGCCACATGGTGCTGGCCACAGCCCAGGAGATTGCAATACAATCGACCCCTAAATGACGTCCCTGCCCCCGGGGCCACGTTAGTGCCAGGCTCCTCAAAATGCAGTCAGCTCCACAAACTATGGATATATGCAGAGAGCCTGCTGCGTTTACACAGCCCCCTGACCCTCCCCTGCAAGTGTAATCATTGGTGATGCTTCACCCACGTGGCTATATTTCCATTCATGCACGCGTTTCTTTATTAAAGAAACACGTGCTGCTGCACATCAAATCTCCTTTATATTGGGCCTTGTGTCTGAGACACACAAGGCCCAATATAAAACGGCACATTTTTTGGGAGTTCAGATTCTATGTGCAGCAGCACGCGTTTCTTTACCCACGGTCCGTGGCCACGGACCGTGATAAAGCAAGGCCCAGGGCCAGCAGGCGTGCAGAACGGCTGCTGGCCCTGGGCCTTGCTTTATCACGGTCTGTGGCCCAAGGCCCTTGGGCCACGGACCGTGAGTAAAGAAAGGCCAGGCCAGACGGCCCCCGCCTTGGTAGTAGCAGGCCCGGGGAGTGGGACAGTCACAGGCCCAATTGCCTACCTACACGGCAGTCAGCAACACTGAAAGACGTGTAGGCCCTGGCCTACACGTCGTTCAGTGCTGACGGGCCGTGGTGTTACACTCCCCGGGCCCAGCCCCAGCCCCAACAACATCAATCATTCTGCACTTACCGGTCCGCTGGCAAGCATTCATGGACCAGGCCGTCGTCTCTGCTGGGCTGGTGTGGTCTGGAGGAAAAGGCAGGGCAGCAGCTCAGCGCGGGCGTCATCCTCAAAGAAAGAAGGACCAGGGTCCCTGCTGCACCAGTGACCACCTGCATAGATACAGTAATGTCATTGGCTGTTTGCCGGCCAATGCAAGGGTTGTCATTAGCAAATAGCCAATGACATTACTGTATCCATATAGGAGGAGGGGGACTCGACTCGAGGGAGGGAATTTTCAGTGCGCTGTTTGCGCACAATTTGTACTGGCGGGGCCACCTCTGAAGTGCCCCGCCAGCTTTTTAATTAAAGGGGCTTACGTAGAGTGCGTGGAGCTACGAGCTCCATGCACTCTACCATAAAAATAAAAGCGTAAAACGGGACCCGCCCCGCTGTGAAAGCCGGGGCTGGCCCACTGTACACACTGACACTGTGGCAAAGCACCAATGCATCTCGAATTCGATTGAATTTTGAATGAATCTCTTTTTTGCATTTCTGGTGGGGGGGGGGGTGGCACCCGTCCGCCCTATGATAGCAGCCGCTACTGGCAATGTTGATGATTATCCGCCAACGTTGATTGAAAAATCTATCCGACGGTAGCTGGAAACTATGACATGCGCAGAACGGTAGAATACAGCTGTGTAGGTAACAGAATAAAAGAATATATTTTAGTAGCCGTTCTGTAATCAAATATAATAACTTACCTCATAATTCAGAACCGGATGCAACCTAATCATAAACACAAACCACACCACAACATGTGGGGAGTATTTGAGACCACAACGTGCATGAAAGGTTAGCACTGTGAAGTAGGTATACCTCCCAATGGGATGGAGAACCAGATGCACCCGCTTCACATAGCAAGAATTCAGGACAGAGATAGTAACATTTTGAGTTGAACCACAGGCAGGTGGCATTATAATGGAAGTGGTAAGAGTAGTGATCGAAAAGAGAACTAAGTGGCATTGGAAAAGGTTATGCCCCTACCCTCCACCCCGGCTGCCCCCCATGTCATGGTGCACAAGGATGCAACAGCGACACCAGGATATCCCACGGGTCAAAGCAGTGTAGATATCATTAGCCTGCATACAGGTTGTGGGTGCTGGTCTTCGAGGAATAATCATCACAGTATGGTCCAGCTAACAACCCATAACTTTGCACAGAATATTTTAGTGGGTAAGGCCAGTAAGCAATATGTCCAAAAAAGTCATACCTCTATTCAGACTTCTTTAAATTATACACAAATAACAATAATTACTAGACAGATAAACAAACCGTCAGTCCCGCACTCAGGTTTTTATAGTGTGCGGTATGAATATCATTCAACATAGCATAACATACTGTGTCAATTCTTTTGGACAAATCACACATTTGCACGTCACTGTATTATTCTTCATGCACTTAGCACATATGCCATTTTTAATCACACAAATATTATGTATAGTTATGCTTACATAATTTCAGGAAGTTCCATTCTCTCGATCTCACAGTGAGTGAGAGCTCTGAACAACAGATTGTAGAAACTGAAACTAAAGTTTTATGTGTCCACTTTCAAAATAGTAAATGTTATCAATTATTTGTGGGTATTCGACACATTGGGCCTCATTACAAGAATGCTGGCAAGAAATCTGAGTTTCCGGCATGCCGGTGCCACCATGTCTCGCAATCCGTGATGCCGGAATCTCTAGGATGATTACGTGTTGTCGTTCATGCGCATTCTGGCATGCTGGAAACGGCGGTACGAAATGCCGGGAACACCATCAAAACCCCCCAAAAATGCCAACACTATCATCATCAGTGGCAGTGACTCCGAATCCGGCAACACGTTCCCAGAGCCACCGCACTGGTAACAGCGGTCCCGCAAATACTGTGACCGGAAACAAAGTGATCGCTGGAACAGAAAATCGGCCTTGGGTCATTAAAAAAACACAATCCATTGCATTCCTGAAAGCACAGGCGACATCCACCACTCCTGACCACAGAAACTCCACCTTAACCATGACATCAAGAGTCTGTCAGACCCAATAGCGCAAGCCACGCTTCAATGATGCAGAGTTGAACAAGTTATCAGACACCTTTGTCCAGCATGCTGCAGAGCTCTTCTCAAACGACCAGAGCCGGCAGGATCAGCTTTAAAAGAAGAGCATCTGGTAGGAAGTGGCCCAGAAAGTCTCTGCAGTCAGCACAAGCCTTTGCACAGTGCAAGACTGCCACAAGAGGTGGGAAGATCTGCGATTGAGGGTGCACAATCTCCTCTCGGGCCCAGCGCAGACAGGGCATCTCTACAGGTGGCGGGAGCGCATCCCCAATACGCCTGCTGCCCTGGGTGGAGACGTGCCGCAGTGTGCTGCACCTCGAGGCCATCGAAAGAGTCGATGCTGCGGAGGCCGGAGCCGGGACACCAGAAGAGGCTGATGAGTACACATAACCTCTATGTAATGTCAACCTCCCTGTCCACCCTGCTCCCACTACTGTACCAAATTATGACCTGAATGTCAAGTGCATTGTCCACAAGACCAACAAAATAAACAGCATGATCCCACCCAAGAGACCGGAAACCTGGGTGCATACACAGACATACACCTCGTCCCCCAAAACATGACACATACCACTAATACACCTAGAACAAAGCACAGGAACACTGTACTGCCACCAGAACTTGCTCCTGCTTCCACACAGACACATATCACCCTGCCAAAGCTTAATGCATGTGTGCCTCGACGTGCATTCCCCTGGCACAAAGTCACATCAGTGCTAAGCCCCATCTCCACCCACAAATGACCAGTGTCACACACAAAGGCAACATGTGACTCCCTCGTCCCAGCCAGCCCGGCCCATGAGCATAAATGTCCACCTATCCCTGTAAGTGCTACAGGCAGCAGGCACATAGCGCCCCATCCATGCCACACCCCTCCCCAACCCAACATCCCGCAGAGTGAAGGTCACTCCCCTAACACAGTAACCAGCAATTGTCAGTACACCACAGCAGTATCTCTGGCACACCACTGTACCATGTATGAACATCACACATCCACCCACACAGTATGCATGACACATGCCATGTACCCCGCCATGTCCCCGACACAGTACATGCACAAACAAGATAATGCATGTATCTCTGCCTCATCAATCCACACTGTTCAGTGACAACCTACCTTTCTGACTCCCTCAGGCACATCGTCTGACAATGAAGAGGCCCAGCCAAGCTCATCAAGGGGCACCAGCCGTTGACGTCGCAGGACAAAACGGACCACCTCCACCCAGGACACCAGAGCCTCAACATGCACAACTGTCACTGCTACCCCAGCTGCACCCATTGAGCCAGCACCGGTCGTATAAGCTGCACCCCTCCAGCCAGCAGTGATCGCATAAGCTGCACCCATCCAGGCAGCACCGGTCGCAGAAGCTGGACCCATCCAGCCAGCACCGGTCACAAAAGCTGCACCCATCCAGCCAGCACTGGTCGAACAAGCTGCACCCATCCAGCCAGCACTGGTCCAACAAGCTGCACCCATCCAGGCAGCACCGGTTGCACAAGCTGCAGCCATCCAGGCAGTCCCAGTTGCTGCAGTACCACCACCACCACCGCAGCCACATGCATGTGCACATCTGGCAGTTCAGAGGACATAGCAGACGACGGTGGAGTGGACACAAGTGAGACCACCGACCACAGCACTGATGAGACACTGCTATTCAGCCCTATGGCCTCAATTAGGCCAACACCCCAACCCTACTTCAGTGTGAGGGAAATGGATGGCAGACTCTGGTGCATAGAGGAACGCCAGGATGCCTTGACTGCCCTGGTGCAGCAGCACCTCCAGGAGGTGTAATTGATGTGTGATAGCGTCCTGGCTAGTTGGCGTCGAAATGCCAGTGTACTTGGCCATTGTACAAGAGCCATAGTAAAGTTGTCCAGGAAGGTACGGGAGGGCAACAGTGTGATGTCATCGATAGCTGAGACAATGGCTATGTTCCTCCAGGCATTCCTGGACAGACGGGCCACGGGAATCACCCTTGCACCATCCACCAGTTCAACGCCTACTAGTTCTGTGCCCAGCAGCCCAAGGCGGTGTTCAATGTGGCTGTTCAGCTCAGCACACAGCTGCATGCCTGACCTGAACAGGGGGTTTAATTAGGCACAGGACACACATGTGCCCTGTCTCTGACTTGTGCAAGTACTCCTTGCAGAACATGACTGGAGTTGTGTAGAGACAGTTAGAGAGGGCGAGTGGGAGTTATAGTTAGGGAAGGGCAGTGGGGAGGGATAGCTGGGGAGGGGGGTTGGAGAGGGATAATTGGGGATGGGGAGATGGGAGGGATAGTTTTGGCAGTTGTTGTTTTCGATCCACATTTGTTAATCATTCCATTTTACACATTACATTTGGTGTTGCATTGAAATCATGTCTGAACATTGCTTTTCTAGTGCAAGTGAGTGATTTATTTATTGTGCAGTGCTCAGTGTGTTCGCTGGCCTGTGCCAGGTGCCTGTGTGAAGTAATCAGAAGTAGTGGTGAATTAGTGCATCGCGTGCAACATGGGCCATCCATGCTATCCCTGCGATGTCCCAATGGCAGTTCATCATCACTGTCATCCTCCTTCGCCTTTGGTGGGTGCATCTCCATTTCTGGGGGTAGTGGGATGTTGCGCCTGATACACATGTTGTGCAACATGGCACAGGCCGGGACTATCTTGCCCTCCTTCACAGGGCTGTACATAAGTGCGACCCCGGATCTGCTCCGGCAGTGGAACCTTGCCTTTAACAGGCCAAATATCTGCTCTATTGTACAACGAGTACGGATGTGAGCATGGTTGTATCCCCGCTCGTGCTGGTTCTGTGGTTGCCTCATGGGGGTCATCAGCCATGGCATCAGGGCATATCCAGCATCACTTGCACAGGAGCAACAGAAAGGGTAGAAGGTCATTGTTGTGCCCGTTTCATGTTGGTACAGTCTGTATACTGTTCACTAAGCAACGCAAAATTACACATGCTAATTGATGGTGACATAGCATATCTCATAGTTCTGCATGTTAACATGCGCATTGCACATTGTCCGTGTGAATGGATGTCCATGCATTGTATGGACCATTTTGCGTAGGATCAGGGTGATATTAGGGATTTATGTCTGCAGTCATGAATGTCAATGTAATGACACGTTTTAAACGCAATTGTGGTTTGTCCGGATGTAAGCGTGCCGGTGCAATCACCAGGTGGCAATGTTTTTCGGCCTGCAAAATAGCATTCGGCCTGACACAGCCGGTGTGCCGACATGGCAGTCCCTGCCGGTGGCCGCAGACTTGGTAGGCAGGTCTGACATAGGTAAGGACCTTAATCTGAGTAAAAATGAGAGTTCATATATTTTTGGGATTCAGTACATACCTGAAGGTGTACTTGCATTCTGGTGTACATGACGTGCTGCATGGGAGTGGTTGAACCACATCAAAGATTATGATAAAATGATGGATGTGGATATATTCACACAGAGATACCATTCGACTAATTGAATGGATGGGGAAGACGATGATAGCCTAATGATTGCCAACAAGCCAATACTCCTTGCCAATATGCATGGTTTGGTGTTGCTTTTACATGGCCCATTCACACCCACCACGACCTCTGACACTTTCACTTCACCACACACAAATGAGGCTGGTGTGTGTTCTTATTGTGTTCCAATTCTATAGTCCTATAATGAGCATATAACATGTTCATAGATATGTCTACCTACATTTTTGCGCTTGCAAATGTGTATGCGCCCTTGAAACAGGCACAGGACCTGGATACCTGGTGTGCGGAATGCTAGTGGTATGGAGGTGGGGTGTTGTGAATCATAAGAATGATTAGTCTGTGCAGCAGGTGATGTGGGGTGTGCCGAGTGTGTTTATACTGAGTTTTGGGACATTGGTGTGATGCATTCTGGTACACATAGTGCTTTTGTTGTTGCAGTACAGATTTGATGTTGTTATTCATGCGCATGATCTGTTTGGACAATTAACACACTCCAGTCAAGGCCTTGAACTCAGGCATGATATTTCTGTGTTGGACATTGCATTGCACACATGCACTGCAGATAGGTGTTGTACATCCCACTATTCAACAGTGCACATGCTTTCGTAGATACACTCACCCAACAGCCAGGTACACTAATGGTTATCCTGAAAACAGTACACATGCTTTAGTAGAGACACTCAACCAACAGCCAAGTATGCTATGGTGCATCCTGCCCCCCTCCCTTCAACAGTGCACATGCTTTGGTAGATAAACTCACGCAACAGCCAGGTACGCTCTCCGCTGTGACGTGCCGTGTAACCTGGCAGCGTGTATTCTACAGCACCATGGAGTAGTGGGTTGAACCAGGGAATCTGGAACAGCAGTGGGTGATGAGGTGGGTGATGAAGTGGCGGGCATCACACACCATCACACACCATTTGCACATTGAGAGAGTGGTAGAATGTTCGGTTCCTGTACATTACCTCAATCGCATGACTGCCACCGGTTCCACATGTGTGCAGTCCAATGCACATATCACATTGGGTATGCCTGCAAGGGCATGGAAAACGATTTTCATGGCATTGACCTGGTCAGCCATTCTGGGTAGGCCTATGTGATCTGCCACATGCCGCAGGAGTGCATCAATGACCTGAAACAGCACTTGCAAGATACAGGGTTGCGATAATCCATGCAGTTCATGCACAGCGTGTTGGTAGGTGCCCGTGGCTAGGAAGTGTAGCACAGACACCACCTTGAGCAAGTGGGGGATGGCTATACGGATCTGTATGAGGCTGACCAGGTCATCATGGATCATGTCCACTATGGATGTCATGGTCTCCCTGTCTAGCTGGTACATGTGGCTCTGAGTTTTGCTCAGGTTGAAGGGGGTGGCCCTTATGCGTGGTATGGGTGGCTGCCGCATCCTCTGCCTCCCTGCCTCACTGCCTCTTCAAGAATTCAGGACTGCATGCAGGGCCTCCAGCTCCAGTACTGCTACTGCTACTGCTAGCATGGTATTGTTGGAAGGGGTGTGGGGTGTGGCAGATGTCCATTTTGTGCTTTTTCAGTGCGCATTGGGGCCACCTGGGCTGATTTTGGCCACCAGTGGGCTGTTTCTGCACACCTGACTCTAGTTAATGCCTGGTTTGCGATGCCAGTGTGTCCGGTGCAGAATTCACAGTGCTACCGGCATATCCATGCCAGTGTTTCTGTGTATGTGGTACTCAGAATGTGCACATACTAACGCCATGCCGGTGTCTCAGGCACAGCCGATGCGTTTTGCCACAGATTCCGGTCACGTTGTTGCCGGATACGGTAGGTCACTTGCGGTGACAGTGTTAGCAGCATTACAACTCCGAGTATGCAGTAATGAGGCCCATTGTGTCCTTAGAACTGTTGCCGACTTTCACTCAAGGCCTGTTTTCAGTGATTGAAGCCAGAGATGGGTAGGTTTCGATTTTGGGAAACAATGCCATAAAATAAAACACACTGAACAAGATGCTGTCCTTGGTTCTGAAAACCAAGGACAGTTCAAACAGCAATGTAAATTATGTGCCGCAACAGGAACATCAGAACAATCCAGAAAATGATGTGTTGCTGTTACCTCCAGGGATATCCAGGAGTCATCCAGAACAGGACTGCGAGACTTGTCCTTGGCCTCAAGCCCAGGTATCGTATATCTCCAGGACTGAAATCTCTGCACTGGCTCCCAGCAGGGTCGGATTGACCCCTCGGCCTTTTGGCTCGTGGCCGGGCCTAAATCGTCCCTGGGGAGTGGGGGCTGGTTTCTGGCCATGCCTGGGCTGGTTTGGAAGAAAAGAAAATGTTTTTTTTCTGTCATTTTCTTTTTTTTCATTTTTCATTTTTTTTCAAAATGCCTTTCATCCTTCTTAGGTCGATAAATGGGTACCAACACAGGTTGGGTGACATTGTATGCATATTTGTTCTATAAAAAAGAGCTTATGCGTAAGTGCTATACAATAACATATCATTTGGCCTTGGCCTTGGACGCCTGCTTGGATTCACTGTAATTTAGTGTACTTAGGAACAATGCTATTTGATGTCACTTACTGTTTTGTCAAGGGGTGAAAGGTTGCGTTTCATCGCTTCCCGGGATGTCACTTTGGGGTGGGGTCACATGACATCACTTCCGGTGATATCATCAGAGGATAAGGGTCTTGAGGGGAGGGGTGTGCCACTTTTTTGAGGCGAGGGGTGGGCCACCTTTTTTTGGGTGACCGGGCCTATTTCTTGTCCCAGTCCGACCCTGGCTCCCAGTGGCTGCGAGGATTAAATTCAAAACCCTTTGCCTCATTCACAAGGACTTCTGGGGTCTGGGGCCTCAATACCTTCAACTCTCTCTTCCTACATATCTTCCTTCTCAAGCTCTTCGCTCATCCACCTCCAACTCCCCCAGGGTCAGTTGCTTTGCCAAGCAACGAGTTGGTGATAGATCTCTTTCTTCGGCTGGTCCCTCCTTCTGGAACAGTCTCCCTGCCTCCCTCAAACTTGAGGAGAACCATCTCTGGTTCCGGAAGCACCTCAAAATCTTTCTCTTTGCTTCTGCTTTTCTCCGCCTCTCCTCTGCTGACCTCCTGCCTGCTAATCTGAACTGCACTGGCTACCTGGACACCCTCTGATCTCGGGCCCAGGTCCTTCTCCCGCCAACGCCACACACCTGCAATGCTCACCTAGCAACCCTGTACTTGGGGACTGTTTCAGTATCCCTACAGGCCCCTACCAGCCCTTGACACCTTACACCCGCACTTACCCTTGCAAATGCCACTTGTGGCCATTTACTTACTTATTGTTACGATCTTTCCCATGTACAGCACTGTCCCTGACCTCTTCCCACGCACTTGCACGATCTGAATGACACCTGGCCTAGTAGGATCATTGTCCGTCCTACCTTTGTTCCCCTCCCCTGCCTCGTCGCGCCTCGAAACACTTGTGTATAGGCACGTTATAAATGCCATATCATATCATATATCATATCATATCATATCATATCATATCATATATCATCACTGTAAGAAAGTTAAATCGAAACCCCACCTCTTCCCCGTCCAGCACTGTTTCATGGCACAAAGCATTCCCCCTACTCCTTGTCTCCTTCATACCTACCAGCCTTTATTACTATGTCTATGTCTACGTGTTTGTTAAAGCGCCAAAGCCTTTAGGCATTAGGGCACTACATAGAGACAGAAAACAGGGACATGCTAGACAAACACAAACAATGATGGAGGGCTAGAGGGGCCAGGCCTAAGCAAATAATCTAGTTTTCTGATTTTTCCTAAAGACAAGGTGATTTTTTTTCTACCGCAGGCATTCAGGTAGTTCGTTCCAGGCCTGAGCCATCAGGACTTGGAAAGATCGACCCTTTCCACTGCTTCTCTTGACACGTGGGACGGTAAGACAAAGGGCCTCATTACGACTTTGGCGGTAGCCATGCCGCTATTGGCGGCATGGCTGCCGCCAAAATCGGGAGCTGGTTCCCTGAATGGGGAATTACCGGGCCATACCGAGTTCGGAGGGCCCGGTAATTCCTCCCTCAAGGAACCCGGGCCCGGACTTTCCCCATTCCCATTTGAGCCCCCATAGGGCTCAATGGGAATGGGAGAGGGAGCAAGAGCAACGGGCTTGCTCTTCCCCTCGCGGGACCCGGTAAGGACGCCTGGTTACTTATCGGGTCCCGCAAGGGGAGCTTGTAATGAGGCGGAACGGGTTTAACGGGTCCGCCTCCTTTAGCGGAGCACGTTAACCCGTTCCGCCTCAGTCATAATGAGGCCCAAAGTGCGTTAGATGATCGAAGGCTGCCTGTGGGTTTGTAGACTTCCAGTTTCTCCCTCAAATATGATGGGGCATTGCAGAATAGGCATTTATGGGCCAAAGTTAATATTTTGAACTGGCTTCTGGCGGTAACAATATTAAGTACTGCTCATACAGCATCATTCTGGATTCTCTGTAGCGTGTCTAGGCAGTTTTTACTTGCAATAATCCAAGCTGGGAAGAACAATTGCATGCACTCATTTCTCACGATTGTTCTTGGTAACCAGGGGACAGATCTGTCAGAGAACTCTCATATAGTAGTTAGAGTTTTTAACTACATAATTGACGTGAGCATCCGCATTAAGCATGGCCTCCATATATATGCCAAGAGTTTTAACTTTGTCAATTACCGTGACAGGACCCCCGTCTACATTAAAACTCTTGTAAGATGGGCCCATTTTTTTCTCTGGACTGGTTGGATCCATAGACCGTAAATTTGGTCTTGACCGCATTCAAGCATAACCAATTTGTGGTTATCCACTCCTTGATAAGGGTATTTATTTTGTCCAAGTTCTCCTGATCTGCCTCGTGGTTTTCACAGGCAATAGGAGCAGAAGCGGATGTAACATCCCCCTAGCAGATCCTGAAGTCACAGCCGCAGAGTAAGGACTCCATCCATACTGTGGCTTCATCAGAGAAGCGGGCAATGTGAGTCAGTGTCTTTAACAGCCGTTTATCATCTAGAAGGTCAAAGGCCGCTGATAGATCTAAAAGTATCAGAAAGCACGACCCACTCCTTTCCAGCTCAGATAACATATGGGTCCATACATCGAGAAGAGCAGTCTCGGGTCCGTAAGATGCACGGAAAACCTGATTGCTTCTTATGACGAAGTCCCATGATCTCCAAGTGATGCTGCATCTAAGAAGTGGCCATTCTATCAATGATTTTCAAAAGGAAAGGGGTGTTTGTTATGGGCCCAAGATTGGTGTAATCCTTGGGATCTAGACCTGTTTTTTTCAATAGTGGTGTCACAGCTGCATCTTTGATGGCTGTCGGAAAGATGCCATGTGCAAAGGAGGCATTTATAAATCTTCTGAACAATGGCACAAAGATCCCTGTTTTCTAAGATTATTTTTGATTAAAGGAGATCCCCAGGACAGCTGGTTGGGTGCATGCCTTTCAACAAATCGGTTACTTCACTGTCGGTCAAGGGAAGGTAGTTAAAAAGCCCCTGGCGCTCGAAACACAATTCCAGATCTGAGTTTCATGACAGTTCCGACTGGGGTTGTATTTCTAGCACAGAGCTAATTATAGTACGAGCTGCAGTAATTTTCTCTGCAAAGGCTTTCTGGATATCAGTATAGGCTGTGTTAAGTATTTCAATCAGGCGATACACCCTGGTCTCAGCCTAGTATGCAGCACAGAGCTGTGATGCTTATTTTATTCTGTCTATGGGTTCAATATTTTGAGTGATATACTGCTCAAATCACACCTCTTCTCAAATACCCCAGGTCACAATAGACCAGGAATCAGGTTGGTTGGTAAAGGTAATATTTATTTATTTATTTAAAATTAAAATCAAACATATACATTTGAATAGGGAGCAGCAATCACCAAGGTGATTACAATAACAGATAGGAAGGTATGTAATGCACTTAAATTCACTCTTTAGCAACACAAATATAAAACACCAGAGAAAAGAACACTTTTGGCTTGTTTGGAAAGATAGCACTAAAGTTAGGATTTCCCCCTGCAATATTCCTCAATTTCCTATAGTTTTATCAAAAGTAAATACTTTGAATCTGAATGGAAGGTTGAAAATAATTTAGTATACAAATCACAAATGTAAAACTTTGCTAAATTACGGATTCCTGCCTAAAATTAACCAAACAATTTTTAAGAAAAATGGGTGAAATACACTGATTTGTGCGGTTTTTAGGTTGGGATGTAGCTATAGGTCTTAGGTATAATCCAGAGTTGAAATGAAGTCTCTAGCTTTTAAACTGAGGAAGATATGCGATGTGGAATGAGAGGCGTTTTTGGAAAATTAGTCAGTGAAAACAGAAAAGAAATTCAGTTTGGACAAGAAAATATTTACTATAGTTTCACTCTAGACTAGAGCATTTCGGCTAGAATACCAAGGAAGGACAAAGTAAACTCTGGAGTTCATTCATGACGTCAACACCAAATCCCCAGTGCCCGCCCCGGCAGAACCAGTCGGATCACTCGATATAGGATTGAGAGTTTAAGATTTATACAAGATAACAATGCCTAAAGAAATGGTGCTTATCAAGATAAATCAAGGACAGGATGGCAATAAGAATTCTGATAATGTTACAAGTTATTAGGTAAGGATAGGGTGGTTCAGAGATGGGGATAGGACAAGGCAAGGCAAGGTATACTATGATTTTCTATGCTTCCTATTAATACTTAGAGTCCACTTTAATTTAGGATTTTGGACTATCAAGGGTTCTGGTCATCACACAAATTGGGTCTAACCAAGGACAGCTGGGCAACTTGGGTGGGACAAGATCATCTGGACTGTTCTGGTCACCGGACTGCACTGGTTACTGGAGATCAGTGGGATGGCGAGTTTGCAGCAGGCATGCATTTAGTAGTAGCAAGCCAGCTGCATCAGGATGCTTCCCTTGGGTTTTTGGAATTTTTAGAATTTGAGGCCTAGCTGAAAAGGAGTTCAGCAATGCAGAGACCTTGGATTTGCAATGAAAATCTGAAATCAGGATGAAGGATGAGAAAATCAGGAACAGGACGCCACTCAGGAAATCAGGAAGAAAGTCAGGAATCAGTGTGTGTTTGTGTGCTTTCAGGTTCCCTTATTTATCATGCCAGATGACATCACTAAAGTATATGGCAGGGGCAGGCTTCCTGTCCACACCCATAATGCTAGTATTGGGCAAGAGCATAGTTTACGCCTTGCTCTTCACTGATTGTGTCACAGAAAAGGATGTCATGTTTATGGTGTTACTTTTACAATGTCTAGAAACCTCCCCTAGCCACTGGAACCGAAATCTACCTTTCCCACAAATACATATTTATACAGTTATAACCGCTGACAAAATCAGATGCACAGGTTACATATTTTGTGGGTCACATTTCAATCCAAACCCCAAGTCTGTGGGACCTGGTTTTGTTTTTCTGCTACAGTTTGGCAATTTTAACTATGAAAAATGTGGCCTAAAATTACCCAACTTTGTACACAAATGTCCATTTACCCCCGGGATGTGTGTACAAAATGCTATGTGTGCAATATTAATACTTTCTCCAGAATCTGTCATTCTTTATAACTGCTGTTCCTTTTGCAGTAGTGTGTTCTACCAAGTCTTCACAGAAAAAATATAAAATTATATGTAAAACTACCAACTTTCAGACTTTAACTCATTCTTGCGGCAAAGTTAAATGTCTTGAAAGTTCAGTTACAAAATAGACTTTTTAAAACCAAGAGGAAGTCTATTGTCACTTAGTCCTTTTTTTCTTCGTTTCCATCTGTAAGCAAATGTCAATTCCTTTGAAGCAGGATGAGGGGCCTCTCTCTTGACGGAAGTTTACTGCCCCTCCCACTTGCAAGGTGAGAGTCACAGCCTGCTATTGTCTCAGCCTGGAGCAAAGACGAATGTATGATGACAACTTGGGAAGTCCATTTGTCTTGGTTATTCAAAGACTCCAAGCTAGCAATTAGCCTTTCCTGTGCCTGCAGTTTATGAGGTGTCACCCTTTCTTAGGGCTAGCACTGGCAGAGCAGGTTTTTTTAAATATAGTTTACCAACTCAGCCTGGGTTTTAGCTTTGATTTTCTCATTTTAAATCTTGCCTGAAACCTATGGAACCAAATCAGTTTATATGAGTACTTTTACCAGCAAGAAATATTTTTACATTTCTAAATGAGCATGCCTTTACACAACAATGTACTTTTAAATAGGCGATTTTGCTCTTCATTCAGGGAAAAGCACATTTAAATTATTTCTTTAAATTCGGTTTTCATCTGCAGCTAATACACTTTGGGCAGCTCTAGTTCTTTCCTTGAGTGCTGGAGTTGTTTGCAGCAGAATACATGTGTCAGACATCTGTTTAGATTCTTTCTCTTACAGCTGATTCTTTAGATACACTTGCAAAGTTTTAGCCGTGTTTCTCGTGTAAAATGAAAACACAGTACTTGGTTGCTTTTCCAAAGATACTTTGACAGGAACCGGCATTCAAATGAGGCCCGGTTCCTCCGAGACTCAAGAATGATCCTGGGCATTGCAGGGCTTTTTTAAATCACAGTGGTTCATGAGAAATGATGGAGTTAGCACCAAACAGCACTTTGAAGGTTGAAAAAGTGACATTTTAAAGAGGCATTTTTTTGTTTTCAGCAAAAGAATGCTGCCTCTTTCACTTCACTCCATGTTTAATGTTGCAGAGCACACTGGCACATTCCTGCAGTGAGTACTCTGTTGCACCCCACCTGAAATGTGGGTGGCAGGCTAGTTCATCCATTTTCTGGTTGTTAGAAAACGCAGTTTAGAGAACTTGGAGTCAGGAGTCAGCGCGGCCATTTTGCTGTTTCTTGCCCCAATGCAGCAAAGTGATGTAGCACAGCTGAGTGGGTAAAAATGTTCCACATCCGCTATACCAGGATTAAAAATTAAAATGGAAGGTTGTTTCATTTCCTGCTTTAGTTATTTGATCATTGCAGAAGGATGTTTTAGCTTCTGTGATTTTACATTCCTTCTCAATGAGTTTCCAGGAATTTGTGTTTTCCTGGATTTTCTCTTTAATCCAATTACGTTCAGCTTTTCTTTTTTTTTGTTTAATGGCATTGAGATCCGCTGTAAACCAATTTTGATGGTTAGGATGCTCTCTAACCATTCTGGTTTTAAGTGGTGCCACAATGTTGAAAAAGGCTCTAAATGTTCATTGTAGCACTTCACTAACCGAGCCGGGCAGTGTTGGTCAGTCGTTTTAAGTTCTTCCAAACAATTGGCTAGGTCTCTCTTTTTGATTTTACGGAAGTTCCTGCCATAGCTCTGAGTCTCATGTTTATGTAGGTAGGTTGGAGGGAGCTCCATCCTGGCAGTGATAAAGAAGTGGTCCGACCATATACAAGATGTCGCTAACACGCTGGATATGTTTATGTTTCAACCAGATAGCCTGTGTGCCTGTTCCACTCTTGAAGCATTTGTTTGCTACTTACACTTCTGGCATAGTTTGTATGGTTCTTACTATAATTCTTATCATCATCATTGCCTTTCCATTACATTAGCACTTGTTATATGCCCCCCCAATGCTGGTCTTTAGCACCTCTTGTGGCCATGAAGGGGTGCTGACTGGGCCTGGGTTGGAAAAGGAGCCTGTTTGCACTTCTCATAATGCCCCTCTCTGCCCTGCAGAGACGTTTTTTTGGGTGGGCAAAAGGGGCCCTGGCCCCCACCTTGGAGGGGACCCCACAAGGCTGCCTGATCTAAATGAGTAAGATTCCATTGTTCACCAGACTTAAATAGCACATGTCAGGATATTTTATGGCATGCTGCTGAGGCTCTAAACCTATTGCCTCTCTTTGTTGACAAGTACATTCTGCTTTGATCAATTCATCATGCATTGCTTTCTGTGTACACTGTGGTATACATATCATGTTTGTTCCTTATGGCACAACTAGTGTAGCATTCTTTCCTTCCTGAGTGAATTATGCTGATCATGTGCAATAGCCAAAGTTGAAATGCATATTGATATATTGAGTGCCACAATGGTTCAGACGATAGCTCAGTGTGTTAAGCATCCATTGCAGAGCTATATGTTCATATGCAAGATTAGAATAACACATTCCAGCAAGGCTGGCTGAGCCTTTCCTATGTTTGCAGATTATAAACCAGCCTGCATATGTACTTGGTTTTGCAACACAACAGGTGCTATTATCAGCAATGCACCTGCATCATATAGGAGTTGTTAAAAAATGTAACATGTCATCTGTATGAAGAAGGTCTACAAATTGGTTTGTGCAGATGAGGTGTGGTAAAACCTAGGCAATCACCTCCAATAATGAACATAAACATTTAGACCAAGTGGTGAATAAGTATCCAAATTCAAGACTGTGGAACCAACGCATTTATACTTGTATCCTGGCTTTGCCAGCAGACCATACAGTCATCCTGGTCAAATCATGTAATATCTCTTACATTACTGTGCTCTCTTCTGTGATGCTTTCTTTCTCACATGCTGCTGGCATCGTTTAGCCCATTACCTGTGGTCGAAGTGTATGAAAAGACATAGTGGAACTATGTTCCCTGCTGGCCTACCCCTCCCCCAAACCCTACATATCCCATTGCCAAGCTTGTCCCACATGCAAAATAACCCCCCAAACATATGTGCCTGCTGTTTAAGGGAACGTTCAATGCACTGCATTGCAAGCCTCAACTTTTTCCTACACTTCCATTCAGAAATTGTTTCTTTTTAAAATAAAAGTACAGGAACAGTGAATCTTAATTTAAAAAGAAATAGAGGAACAGCGCTCCCATCCGCTCCTGCTCACTTCGACCACTTGCCATTAGTTGATCTTTTTTCTTATCTAGGCCATTTGAGTTGAAGGGGTGGTGGACAGAAGAGAGTGGACCAGATGTGGCAGGTCTCGGGCCTCTTATCTAGGCCATTTGAGTTGGAGGGGTGGTGAACAGAAGAGAGTGGATCAGATGTGGCAGGCCTCGGGCCTCTTATTTAGGCCATTTGAGTTGAAGGGGTGGTGGACAGAAGAGAGCTGACCAGATGTGGTAGGCCTCGGGCCTCTTATCTAGGCCATTTGAGTTGAAGCGGTGGTGGACAGAAGAGAGCGGACCAGTTGTGGCAGGCCTCGGTCCTCTTATCTAGGCATTTGAGTTGAAGGGGTGGTGGAAAGAAGAGAGCGGACCAGATGTGGCAGGCCTCGGGCCTCTTATCTAGGCCATTTGAGTTGAAGGGGTGGTGGACAGAAGAGAGCGGACCAGATGTGGCAGGCCTCGGGCCTCTTATCTAGGCATTTGAGTTGAAGGGATGGTGGACAGAAGAGAGCAGACCAGATGTGGCAGGCCTCGGGCCTCTTATCTAGGCATTTGAGTTGAAAGGATGGTGGACAGACGAGAGCGGACCAGATGTGGCAGGCCTCGGGCAAGCTTATTTTAAAGATCTGCTCCTATGACACAAAAAACGGTTTGCTTTTTTGTAAAAGTCAAAGATTTTTCTGCACATTTATAAATTACAATTTCACAAATCAGTGTTTTGGAAGTATTGAATGCTTTAAAATACAAACGCAACCCCAGATTAAATGTGGTAAATCACATCAATTGGTATGCTGGTACTTATATACTTCCCTTGATGATAGAGAGAAGAGAATGAAGCTAGAATCATTCCCATTTTGCGTAACACCCTTCTATAATATTTAGTTCTAAAAAATTGTCATGTTTGGTAATGTGATTTGTGTACTTTCCAACTCTGTTTTTTTAAATTAGATTATTCAAATTCATGGTAAGAACTTGAAAAGAAAGTGTTCAAATGCAGAAATTGGAGAGCTAGCGCACATCACCGCTCATCCCTTAACCAATGTGTGATCCTGGGCATCCCATTTAATATTGCATTGTCTAACCTCTCAAAATTGCCAGTCTCTAAACCTTGCAAAATTGTGAGCCCTGCAGAGTGATTTCCTTTTCAGGATATGATCTTTAAAAAAGCTGCACTCATGGTTTCACTGGCTACAGTGTTGCTTACACTATGACAGATACATTGCACACTACGGGCACATGTTCCTTTGATCTCTAACTACAACACTATTTGAAAACAATTCCGCAAGTGGCAAAAATGAAGTTCTGGCAATGGAACTGGATAGTTAACATGGAGAAACATAGGAAATTGATAGCTGCAATCGATCTAGCTACCTCAACACAAAGAGTGGGTGAATTGCCAAAATACCTGTCCAAATTTCTGTCGTCTTATCATCGGAATCAGTTCTTAAGACTACGGCTAAACCTGTATCCCACACAGGAGGTTCTGATGAAACGAAAAGATCAGGAAACCATGAATAACATCTGTCGCTTTTGTTTGACTGAAGTAGAATCGATCAAACATCTAATAACTGATTGCGCCAAAATCGTCAACCAACGTTCACTACACCTGGCTCGTTTCGCCTCACAAAATTGAAATATGTCTAAGTGGTGGAGCTATTTAATTTCAGGGACAAATGTCCAATTGACTTGTGCTGTCATTAATTTCATGGACATGATTTTACCAAAGAAATCGTGTGTCGAGCATGAGGACGAGGAGCGATAGGCGCATATTAAGTTTAATTCATGAGAACTGGATCCTGGAATTTGGTCCTTTGTCTAGCCTGTTCCTATCCTTGCATCTCTGATGTTTCTCTTTCTTCTTTCTGTTGCTTCTCCTTTCCCTTACTTTTTTTCTTTTCCTGCCTCTTGGAGGACGGGTAAATGCCCTGGGGAATGAGTTAATGAATGTATATAAAATGACATTTTTTTTTTTTTTACAAAGCTAATGTCAATAAACAATTTAAAAAAAACAAAAAAAACAATGGGCCTCATTACAAGTACATCGATCCAGACTTAACGCCGCCGGAATAACCATACCGGCACCGTTTTCGCGTCCGCCCAATCATGACCTGCAGCCGCGGAAATAACACCACCCCCAACCGCCACCGTGGAGTTAAGGGTCCCGTAAAGTCCGCCTGCACGGAAACCCCTCCGTTACCGGCTATACGAAACACTGCAAGCATCACAACTAGTGCGGACATGGAAACACCGCCTGAAAAATGGCGTTAAAACTGTGATCACAATGGCGATATTGCCGCCACCACGAACATGACGTTAAACAGTGCCTGCTGAACTGAATCAGGGCACAGGTGCACCAAATCAGCCCAGCTGGACCCAGCAGCCCACTGGGAGCCTACAAAAGGGCCACACCCAGCCCAACACAATACAGAACCATGCAGGCAGCAGCTCTAGTAGCATTGGGACTGGGCCTACTCAACCAACAGGCAGCACTGCACATGATGGCAGTAATGGTGCAGAGGAGGAGGTGGAGGAGTAGGAGGCGCAGGCGGCAACCAGCAAACCCTGCACCTATGGCAAACCCCATTGTCCACCCGGCACAACCCCGCAGGCAGCCTGCAATACCACGCATCAGGGCCTCACCCTGGAACCTTACCCCAGGACAGATCCACACACTATACCGGCTGGACTGTCCAACAATCCTGTACATCACCGCCATGATTGAGGACGACATCTGCAGCCACATAGACAACCCCACCGCCATCCCCCCTCCTGAAGGTTGTGTCTGTACTTCATTTCCTTGGCACTGGCACCTATCAACACACTGTTGGTGAGCTGCACGGCATATCACAACCCTGTTTCTCAAAAGTCCTGGTACAGGTACTGGATGCCCTGTTGCGCCATGTGTCGGAACAGATAGCCCTACCCCGTGCCCTCTCCAAGGTCATTGCCACCAAGTTGGTCTTCCATGCCATAGCAGGCATGCCAAATTGCATAGGTGCAGTCGACTGCACCCACATTGACCTGACAGTACCACGTGCAATTGAGATGGTGTTCCGCAATAGGAAACAGTATCACTCGCTGAATGTACAGATGGTATGTGATGCCATGCAACTGATAACACACTGCTGCGCCCGTTTCCCATGCTCAACCCATGACTCAATGATACTGCGGAATTCCACGTTGCCACGGAACATGGAACGCTATGCCGGACAAAGCACATGGCTATTGGCTGAGTACAGTTGCCAATGCCCCGACCCTGTTGAAGTGGTGTGTGTGTGTCCAGGCCAAAGAGCAATGTGAGTGTGCTGCTGTGACTGCACATGCATCACCCCCCCCCGGCCATCAACTGAATAGACAGCGGATCCTAAACATCACAAAGCAACACATGACAGGTCACCACAGTGTGCCCGTACACACCCTGCCACATGACACACACATCCGACACTATCACTGTCCCATACACCTTGTGCCACTGCAAACACTCACCCACAAATGGAACACTGCCCTCCCAATGCACATGATGCCTGTACATGAGATGTCCTGCATCGACTACTTCATCACAGTGGAGTGACTCTGCCATGTGTGCATATCACTGCACAATGCCATACTCACAATCAAATGTCACCCGCAGGGCAGAGTACACATGCACACCAATGCATTGGTCAATGTCCAGTTGCCAACGTCCTCTGTGATGGCCAAAGAACACAACCAACCACTGCATGGCACATATACATGAATGAACAATGACACAAGATAGCACTGCATCAGATGAAGACATGATACCACAAACATTGACATGTCCCCCCCATCTACATCCCATGTAGGTGATGCTGGATATGCACTCACGCCATGGATGATGACACCTGTACAGAGGCCAAGGAACAGGCATGAAGAGGCTTACAATAGGGCATATGTCCGCACACGTGCAATGATTGAGAGGACATTCGGACTGCTGAAGGCCCGGCTCCGCTGTTTGAGCAGATCTGGCGGATCACTGCTGTACAGCCCAGTGAAGACGGGTAAAATCACGCTCGTATGTGCCATGCTGCCCAAAGATGGGGATGGAGATGGCACCACCTCCTCCTGGGGTTCCACTAGATGGACAAAGAGCACGGGATGAACTGATTCGCATTTACTTTTGAGACACCCCACATTCACAGCAATGCATGGACATGGTGATGCCAATAAATGAATTGTTGTACTGCAAATGAAATGATAGATGTCCACTCATGTATGTTTTTTTTAAATTATGATATATTGATGAATTAACAACAGGGAAGGAGGTGCAGTGGTTAGGGAATCTGTACACCCGTGCCCACCCACCACCCAAACGTACCCACCCCCAACCAGGCCCCAATGTTCAAACCCCCCAAACGACCTCCCCCACCACCCAAACGTACCCACCCCTCACACCCTTCAAGTCCACATGTGTCCTGCAGTGCCTGACACACATGCCATCACTTCCGTGTGCGCTTCTGTGCTTGTGCATCCTTGCCCGAGAGCCCTGTTAGCCGACTCGGGCGCCTCCGTGGATTGGCAGTAGTGGAGCTGGATGGGGTGGTGGTATTGGATGGCACAGAATCAGGAATAGATGGCATATGTGCAATATTTGCCTGTTGGCCAATCAACATGGACTCTATGAGCCTGGAGGTGTTGTCATTGCCCTCCCGCACATGGCGTGCCAGGGTGACTATAGTGCTGGCAAAGCGTCCAATGGACCTTGAGAGGCGACGTACTGACGTGCTGTAGCACTCCCTCTGCAGCCTAGATTCCTCGAGCTGCCTCTCCACCAGCTGGGTGAGGGTAGCCTGCTGCACCTCCATCCGCTGCATGCAAGAATTTAGCTCTGCCCTTGATGGGGTGGGTGACCTCATGGGACTTCGGAGTGATGTGGGGCTGAACTCCAGCTGATGGAAGGATTCCAAGTCATCCAATGTGGGCATCTCCCCCTGTGGGCCAGTATCAGACTGCACTGCCGGGGCACTGTTGTCACTACATGATGCCTCCTCTGCAGTGCAGCTGCTTTCTGTGGTGGGTTGGGTGGGCATGATGGGTTGTTAATGGGTCCTTTGGCCCAGTCATGCACTGCCTGGGGGCTGGGGGTTGTTAATGGGTCCTTTGGTCCAGTCATGCACTTCCTGGGGGGGGGGGGTTGTTAATGGGTCATTTGGCCCAGTCATGTACTGCCTGGGGGGGATTGTTAATGGGTCCTTTGGCCCAGTCATGCACTGCCTGGGGGGGAGGGTGTTAATAGGTCCTTTGGCCCAGCCATGCACTGCCTGGGGGGGGGTTGTTAATGGGTCCTAAGGCCCAGTCATGCACTGCCTGGGGGGGACTTGTTAATGGGTCTTTTGTCCCAGTCATGCCATCAACATATACTCATATGGCATTCATGTTTGACCACTTACCAGCATCTGCAGTTGGGCTCACTCCTGCCTCAGACTCCCCAATCCCATGGATGCCCTCAAGGTGGAGGACACTGCTGCAACGCTGCTCCCATGCTTGCAGCCTCAGTGGGGAAGTGGGTCCTTCACCTGTCCCACTGCTGTGTTGGCGGTGTGTGTAGATCAGGTTCCGAACCCTCAGCCTGAGGTCGTCCCACCACTTGTGGCAGTCCTTTACACTCCTCACAGTCACGCCCACAGCGGTGCACTTGCGTGCTGCTTCTGCCCACACTTCCTTCCTCCTCTGCTGTGTGGCACGCCGTTGATCGGCACTGAACAGCATCTCTGCATGCTCCACTATGTGCTCCACCAGAACGGTTAGCTCCGCCTCACTAAAGCGCTGTTTGTGCTGCCTCTGGGCTGGAATCCTGGCAGACATGCTGGTGGTCCCTTTTGGCTTCTCACAGTGTGGATTCTGCTTGCGCTGACTCTGGATGGCAATGGATTGTGCTTTATATAATGGCCGCCTCTCTGATTCCTGTTTTGGCGATCATGGTATTTCCGGTTCCGTGTCAGTGGCGACGGTGGCGGACACGGGTTTTGCGCTACTTGTGGCAACGCTATGTCCATTTCCATGGCTTTTTCCGTGATGGCGGTAACAACGTTTCCGCGGCCGTGTGATGCGAGCAACCGACAGCACGTAATCGGACGGTCTTTCCGCAACCTTGCGGATGCGGAAACTTTGTTACCGCCGTCACGGAATCACTGCGGTCCAGACCTGAAAGGTTGTAATGAGGCCCAATGTTCCACTTCCAATCTCAATCTGGCTGGATACAGACACCATCCTGGTAGCTTCTAATCTGCATCCACTATCCATGCTATGGTATGTGTAGCTTTCTCCTTCCTTCCAATTTGTCTCCTTTATCAATGCTTGAGCACTTTTGCATTCTGTAAGGCAGATAATATGAGTTCTCTATTCTGGGTTACATACAGTCCTGCATTAATACCAAAGGCATCATACCATCCTGGATGGTATTTATAAAAAGTCTCCTGCATCTACACTAGAACCGAAGTAAACTCTTTGTAGACTGCTAATGTTGGCCTTCAAATGCTACTTGTTTATCATTCTGATTAGAGGAAGAATGAAGAGGGTAAAGGGACTTAAAGGGAGTAAACCTGCTTATTTAGAATCACTTCATTTCTTTGGTTTGGTGGAGGGGGCCCCAAAGTTGTCCGTGCCCAGGTCCCCAAAAGTGTTTAAGATTGCCCTGCTGCCCTGAAGTCTTCTCCCAGAGAGAACCCCTCCCTGGTCAGTCTGACTTGGGCTCAGCAGCTTGAACATTCTTTGGACTGGACTTCTGCCGCCTGCAGTGTTTATCTCCTCCTGCTGTCTGTCTGCCAGAGACAGGCTGTGTGAGCCCCCATGCCCAACCCTGTCTTATCCAGTGTTTGACCTGCAGGCAACAAACAAAGCGTGCCCCGCTGGGTTTCGACTTCCACGTTTCAGGCGGAAATGGGATGAAGTAGTTCAGCAGGATGAGAGGCTGTAGCTGATATCTGTGTTTAATTCACACGCCTCTGAAACGTTTTGAATCCTTTTGGAGCCAACTCCCCCCACTACTTTATTTTTCAGAAGGGAATCTTATTTGTTTTATCAAGCATGTTTCTCTTTCAATTTGTTATATATTATCAGTTTGATATTTTCTGTTAGTTGGTGCGCTCCATGTCTGTTCTCAAACTGAAGATAGAACAGAAGAAGTTGTACTTTGCTCTGCAGTTTAAATTATAAATTATGTAACCAAGACTCAAGTCCCAGCTTCAAAACTTAACACGTTGTTTGATACTGAGCGAAACCGGGTTAACTTACTGTGTATTATTGCCCTTAACTACCATCATGTGAGTTGGAGCATTGCAAGTAGAATATATTGGAGAGAGTTTAGTGTGCATGTAGCAGTATGAATGACAGGTTGAGTGCATACAGCAAAAGCATGCATGCATACCAGGCGTGAAGCTTATGCCGGGTTAGAAAGCACCCCCCTGTGCCTCCCTCCCGCGTCCTCCCACCGGAGAACACCTTTGATATTGGCCCATGCTGACCTTCAGCCTCAGATAGGCCTGGACATGCAACATATACTGGTTTAAAGGTTTTAAGGCTGGACACTGTGAAGGGCTCAGAAGACCTGGTGTGGTCAAGTGATTCTGATGGCAGCATTCCCATGCCAGAAGCATTCATGGACCTCAGTACAGAAGACCTGGTGTGGCCAGATGGTCCTGACTACAGCATTCCCATGCCAGAAGCATTCATGGACCTCAGTACAGAACACCTGAGGGGGCCAGTCAGAAGCATTCATAAACCTCAGGTCGCAGGACCTGGAGTCTTGCCAGATGATCCTGAGTACAGCATGCTCGTGCCAGAAGCATTCATAAACCTCAGGTCGCAAGACCTGGTGTCTTGTCAGATGATCCTGAGTACAGCATGCCCGTGCCAGAAGCATTCATAAACCTCAGGTCGCAAGACCTTGTGTCTTGCCAGATGATCCTGAGTACAGCATGCCCGTGCCAGAAGCATTCATAAACCTCAGGTCGCAAGACCTGGTGTCTTGCCAGATGACCCTGAGTACAGCATGCCCGTGCCAAAAGCATTCATAAACCTCAGGTCGCAAGACCTGGTGTCTTGCCAGATGATCCTGAGTACAGCATGGGCGTGCCAGAAGCATTCATAAACCTCAGGTCGTAAGACCTGGTATCTTGCCAGATTATCCTGAGTAAAGCGTGGGCGTGCCAGAAGCATTCATGAATGTGGGCTTGCAAGACCTGGTATCTGTCCAGATGATCATGAGGACAGCATGTCGTGCCAGAAGCATTTAGAAACCTCAGGTTGCAAGACCTGGTATCTGGCCATGTAGCTATGAGGACAGCATGCTCATGCCAGAAGCATTCATGGACCTTGACTCACAAGCCCTGGTGTCTAGCCAGATGTTCCTGAGGACAGCATGCCGATCCCAGAAGCATTCATGGACCTCGGCTAGGAAGACCTGTTGTCTGGACAAAAGGTCCTGAGGACAGCATGCCCTTGCCAGAAGCATTCATGAACCTCAGCTCGCAAGACCTGGTGTAATGTCAGATTTTCCAGAGGACAGCATGCCTATGCCAGAAGCATTCATGGACCTCACCTCAGATCATGGACCTCACCTCAGAAGACCTGGCGTCTGGACTAATGATCCCGCAGACAACAGGCCCATGCCAGAAGCATTCATGGATCTCAGCTCCGAATACCTTGTGGACAGCATGTCCATGCCAGAAGCATTGATGGACCTTAGCTCAGAAGACCTGGTGCCTGGCCAGATGATCCTGAGTACACCATGCCCTGCTAGAAGCATTCATGCAACTCAACTTGGAATACCTGGTGTCTGAGCAGGTGATCCTGGGAACAACATGCCTATGCAAGAAACGTTTATAAATCTCAGTTTGGAAGACTTGGTATCTGGCCAGATGATCCAGAGGGAATCGTACAAAAATGTCGACCTGGGAATTACGACGGCCGAAAATGCCGACTTCTTTTTTTTTTTTTAAACACCCCCTTTACACCACATATATATGTGGGGGGAATGGGATATTATAGAAATATGGGGGGGGGGAGTTGGCGGAAGGTCTCCCCCGCATATCTATGTGGTGTAAAGGTGGTTTAATAAAAAAAAAAAATCAGCATTTTCAGCCGTCGCAATTACATGTGGTCGCAGTGATCACATAGATCCATCCAGAGGACAGCATGCCATGCCAATGGAATTCATAGACCTCAGCTCTGAATACCTGGTGTCTGGCCAGATGATCATGAGGACAGCATGCCCCTGCCAGAAGCATTCATGGACCTCGACTCACAGGTCCTGGTGTCTCGCCAGATGATCCTGAGGACAGCATGCCCCTGCCAGAAGCCATTCATGGACCTCGACTCACAGGTCCTGGTGTCTAGCCAGATGATCATGAGGACAGCATGCCCCTGCCAGAAATATTCATGGACCTCGACTCACAGGTCCTGGTGTCTAGCTAGATGATCCTGAGGACAGCATGCCCCTGCCAGAAGCATTCATGGACCTCGACTCACAGGTCCTGGTGTCTAGCCAGATGATCCCGAGGACAGCATGCCCATGCGAGAAACATTCATGGACTTCGGCTCAGAAGACCTGGTGTCTGGCCAGATAATCAGGAGGACATCATGCCTATGCCAGAAGCATTCATGAACCTCAGCTAGGAAGGCCTATTGTCTGGCCAGATGGGCCGGAGGACAGCATGCCCTTGCCAGAAACATTCATGAACCTCAGATCAACAGACCTGATGTAATGCCAGATGATCCAGAGGACAGCATGCCCATGCCAGAAGCATTTATGGAGCTCACCTCAGAAGACCTGGTGGCTGGCCTAATGATCCCTAGGACAACAGGCCCATGCCAGAGGCATTCATGGATCTCAGCTCAGAATAACTTGTGGACAGCATGTCCATGCCAGCAGCATTGATGGACCTTAGCTCAGAAGACCTGGTGCCTGGCCAGATGATCTTGAGTACATCATGCCCTGCTAGAAGCATTCATGCCACTCAGCTTGGACTACCTGGTGTCTGAGCAGGTGATCCTGGGAACAGCATGCCCAGGACAGAAGCATTTATGAATCTCAGCTTGGAAGACGTGGTGTCTGGCCAGATGATCCTGAGCACATCATGCCATGCCAATGGAATTCATAGACCTCCTCTCGGAATAACTGGTGTCTGGCCATATGATCCCGATGACAACATGGCCATGCCAGAAGCATTTATGCACCTCAGCTCAGAAGATCTGGTGTCTGGCCTAATGGACTTTGTCGACGTCTTTCGAAAACCCCGATCCTGGTGGCATATAAGATGTTGATGAAGTTCCCTGTGGCTCCCAAATCGACCAACATAGTTGTATTGTATTGTATTGTATTGTTTATTTATATAGCATCTACACACAGGACAGTGTTTCAAAGTGCTCAAGGAGGGTTGGACAAGGTGAAAAACAATAGTCACTCAGAGCCCTTGAAATTCTGAGACGATAATAGTCTGCACAGGCAGAGTAAGTGTGTAAAATACATTTACGGTTGAGAAACAGCAAATAGGCCTGACAGCGATTCTGCAGTTTTACAAATGCAATTAAGGGGAGAAGACAGAGGGGAACAGACAGACGATCTTCAGGCATGTGCCTTTGGATCGTGCAAGTGCATAGAGGGTAACAGGGAGGGCGAGGTTCAAGTGCACCCAGTCAGTGGAGACTGGTTTAAGTGCAGAGAGAGAAACTCTCTCGGGTTATTTCAAAGTGCCATTGAAGGTGGGTGGGTGTAGGGCTCTGAGGCAAGTGCGACAGAGTACTGGCAGGGTGCCCGGGACCTGTGAGACTCCGAGGTACACCAGGCGGCCAGTTAGCAAGCTGGAAGGAAGAGGAGGGAGAGAGCAGAGAGCTAGGTTTTAGAACGGTAGAGGGAGAGCGAAGGAAGAGGTGAAGAGGAAGGTATTGAGGAGTTTCCGAAACTTAAGAAGGTCAGCTCAAGATGGAGGGCAGCAGGAAGGCTATTCTAGAGGGAGACAAATGCTGAGAATAAGGATCTCCTACCAAATCTCTGCTTGTAGAACCGGCTCACTCGCAGAAGGTTGGAGGTAGATGAGTGGAGGGCTCATGAGGGACAGTATTTAGGAAGGCAGCGTTGCAAGTAGGTAGGTCCAGGGTCCCAGAAAGCCTTGTGGACAATGCAGAGGGTCTTGAGCTTGATCCTTGCAGCCAGGGGGGAGCCAGTGAAGAGATTTCAGAGCCAGAGAGATGCGGTCCCTGGGCTTGAGGCCAAGGATAAGTCTTGTGGTTCTGTTCTGGATGAGTTGCAGGGGGTGAAGGGTCGAAGAAGGGAGGTTGAGGAAGAGGCTGTTGTAGTAGTCCAGCCTAGAGAGAACCAAGGCTCTAGAGACAGTGAGCCACCGGGGGAAAGTGAGGAAAGGTAGAGAACCTCTGAGGAGGGGTAGCTGATAGATTTTTTTGAGATGTCAGAGATGTGAGAAGAGAAGGAGAGAGTGGAGTCGAAGATGACCCCAAGGATTTTTGCCTCGCAGGTGGGTGCGGGCGCGGCCCAGGACCAAGGGAGGCCGGCCAGAGGGAAAGTGGAAAAGCGGTAGCAGGGGTCCCGATGCAAACAGTCTCAGTCTTACATCCAGGTGATCCTGCCACACTGGTTCACCCCAAGAACTGTATCCAAAAGCGATGGCTGTGTCCTGGCCACCTGGATGATAGACCCCCATGGACTAGTGGGTGATACACCTTCTGGTTTCTCACAGAGGCCAAATTCTATTATTGTCATTTATCACAGTAAAGCAAGATATCATTGTGACAACCAGCACAGTGAGCCCAGACCTCAGTATTTCTATTAGCCCGCAGACAGATATCCTGTAGGTTTGTGTGTGGTACAGTGGGATGTATATGTGTGGTGCTGGGGGCAGTGTGAGCTGCAGGGAGCTGCAGCAAGATGTTTGGTGTTCACTGCTGGAACGGTGTGTATGTGTATGTGTGAGGGTGTGTGCACAGTGTAATTCTGAGGGTGGTGTGTGCACAGTGCCTCAAGGTGAGTGTTCAGTAATTTGTATAGTGTCTGTGCAGTACTCGGGCAATGTGTGTATGCAGTGCTGAGATGGTGGTGTGTGCATGAAGGTTAGTTGAAGGTTAGTGCTGGGGACCCTGCTGAAGTAGTGCTGTGTGCACAATCAGTGCTGGGGGAGTTTGTGTATGCAGTGTTGGGGCAGTAAGTTTGTGCACAGTGCTGCGGTTAGTGTGTCTTTGTAAACTACAATGAAGTGCTGTAGACAGTGTGTGGTGGTGAGGTGGTGAGGTTGATTTGTGTGTACAGTACAATGCTGTGGGCAGTGTGTGATCATGTGTGTAGTGAATGAGCGTGTATGAGAGGCTATGCAGTGCTGGAGGCAGTGATTGCAGAGCATTTTTGGGTCTGTGAGACTACATGCAGTTTGGGGATGGTGTGAGTGCAGGGTGGGAGGAAGTGTATGAAGAGCAGGGTTGGGGTTGTGTACATTCATGTATTGTGTGGATGATGCAAGTGTAGGGCAGTATTGGCACTGTGTGCATGTGTACAGTAGAGTGGATGGTGTGAGTGTAGAGCAGTGTGGGTGTACAGTGCGGTGGTGTATATGAACTGTGTTTGGCAGTCAAGTGTGCAGTGCAATAGGGAGGTGTGTATGCACAGTGCTGGATGGTGCAGATGTGCCATGGAGTAGGGTGTATGTGCATTGCGTAGCGATGTGGGTGTGCAGTTCAGTGTGTTGGTGTGTACACAATGCTGGGGAGGTTTGTGAGTGTACGTGGCTAGGGGCTTGTATTAGCTGGTGTTGGTGTTAGTGTTTGTGAATGTGCAGTGCTATGATCTCCCTGTTCAGTTCTGGCATGTTTATTATCAGGGACAAAATTGGGCAAATGTTGTACCTGCTTCATGCTTTATAATTAAAAGAGGTCCTTAATGGTGAACACATCCCAGAGCACTAAGCTAGTTTACCACCTACAGTATGTCAATGTAGTAAATGTCAAGCCAAATTGTGCAAGCACACATTTGCTGAGCACATTTACATGTGTTTATGAGCAAATCTGGGTTCTGTAGAATTTGGGCTAGTCTGCCAGGTGACTCTGGGGCAGGTCCAGCTGAAAATACATCAATGCTGGTGGGGATTTTCAGCATGATGTTAGGAGCCCCTTTTGCCTTACAACTAGTAAAGCAGTCAGAGGAGCAAGTGGGGTGTTTAAATTATAATAAAGTTAAAAGAATGCAGAAAGGTGGTTAATAGATATAGCATGGGGCAGCCAGCAGGGGGCTGAAACACGAAATGTCCACTGAAAAGCTATAGGTTGCTCTCTAGCAGCAGGGCACTAATGGTGGGGAATTCTGAATAACAGGGGAACCAAGGTGCTAAGAACATTGCCAGAGACTCCAGAAGGATGTGGGGGTCTGCAATATGTGCCCTGCACCCATTTAATGTCCCAAATTAAAATGGGTTGTTTCTGTTTCATAGGACTTTCAACCCGGGGCACCTGCTCCTGGCCCACAAAGCTCAATGGCACATTTCAACTGAAAAAATGTAAAGGATCTGATGCCATCCCTGCTCTGGGGTGAAAGGCCAGGTGAGCAGGTAGCAACTCTCCTTCAGCGGCAAGCAAGTAGGTCCAGTAGAAGATGGGACCAAGAAGTAGTGTTTCCAGGGTTGAGGACTGGAAAGCTCCTTCCGTTGAAAGGCAGATCCAGGTTGGGAAACTACAGCTCAGCCAAGACTCTTCTTGTTCAGGTGGTGAATTACGATTTACTCAAGCATCTGTCTTTTGCCTGTTTTTTTATTCTGTACATGGGCTGTAGCTGTGTTGTCATTTGCAGAGGAAAGATTGCTCATTTAACCTAGCGATGCCAACCCAAATGGTTAGGAAAAGTCACCCCTATTCTTAAAAATGTGTCTTCTAGTGACAATTGGCACATCTTCTCTGTGTGGCAAACTGTGAAATATCAGTTTTGCAACAGATTGCTGACCAGGCCATCAGCATGAACTGCGAATAAAGCACCTTCTTTCCTAAAGAGTGACGTTTTTGTATCCTGATGGTACAAAAGCACAGGTCTTCTCTGCAACCCATCACACCCCAAAAATACCTGTTTGAACAGGAGAGCAATTTTCACCTTGGTAGATCTAAATAAAGCAATTTGAAGGTAAATGGGTCAGACCAAACTGAAATCATTTGGTACTCCAGAGATGCCCCTGCCTGTGCCTTTGTCACAGACCAGTGGATGTGGATGGGGGCGAGGAGGGGTTAAATGGCTTGTATTTGCTTTTTAAACATTACACAATTACAGCCATTCTCTTTGTATATTACTATCTTTTAACTCAGAATCATAAAAAGAAAATATTACTAAGTGACTTTGTGGGCTTAACATTAACATCTTTTCACTACCTTTGAAAGGATGCTCCAGAGAATGGGCCTCATTACAAGTTAGCCGGTCCAGATATAACGGTGCCGGTAAAACCGTACCGTACTGGCTAACTACGAGTTCTGTGGCCGTGTGGTGTTACATCCACCAGGTCTGACCAGACGGGCGTAACGCCACCGGTGGCAGACGGACGCTGAAACACTAGCACCATTTCCACATGGTGCCAGTGTTTCAACTTCCCCATTCCTACTTTGCTGATGCTTTGTTCTGCATTTGCCCCAATATGGCCGCTGCTATTGTAGCACCAACAGGCACTGCAGTGCCTTTTACACTTCCTCAGGTGCGACATCCCTGATTGGCTCACGCTTTCTTCACTGCCAATTGAGTGGCCGGCAGGCAGATGGCCGGCCCACCACATGGGCCTTGGAGGGACCCTACCTACTTTCTCTTTCTCCTCACGAACTATGGAGCAGCCTCCTGATGAACCTGCATGAACTAAAGCCACTGCATCTCCATGCTCCTTCTAATCTACTAGTGAGTGATGGCTGAACTTCCTCTACTAACATTCTCTGAACCTGATCCAAACTGTGCCCATCTCACTCTGCCTTCCTTAGCTCATCTATTCCACCTTTCCATTGCCTCATTCTATCTCTTGCATTGCATTTTGTGCCCCTATTTGATTTCAAATCTAAGTGTGTGTATTTTTAACATCTTGACCCCACCTTTTGCATTGCATTCTGTGTCTGTGTGTCTTTTTTTGTAACTAGTAGGCTGCCTGGTGAGTGGGTTTGGATTGTGCTGTGGAGCCACTCCTCTTTTCCTCAACTACTGTCTGCTCCCCTGATGGCACTCACCAGCTCTCCTTTCTTCACTAACTGCTACACTATCACCTATCTTCCCTCTTTCATGAAGTCTGGAAGGAAAAAGCACAAAAAAGACATCCTGACCGCCAACCCTGGCCTACCCATCACAGACACCTATGTCAGTGCTAATTCTAGATAGGTCTTCACTGATATCCTCTTCTCTGTCCCTTCCCCAGATCTATGGACCCCTCATCTCATCTATACTCTCTCCCCTTTCACAACCTCACCCGATAATGGTGGCACCAAGTGGGAGGTCCTCTTGGTGGACTTCACCTCTTCCTAGTGTATTATTAATGTCTACCACACTGGCACTATCTTGGTTCAGGGTCTACTCTTTGTCCAGCGCCTGCCGTCCCCCATTAACTTTCTTCCCACACCTGCTTCTTCTTCATCCACTCTCTCTGTCCCCCCCGAACCCCTTCTCTGAATGGTGTAGCATGCCCCATGTACTCCTCCTCAGAAAAACATCAACGTGTAAGGGAGGCATGGTATCACAACCTTTATTACATTCTTGGGGTTTGGAAAAAACTCCTACTCTGCCCTATAGCTACAATGGGAGTAGTCTCTACCATCAAATAATAAAGGAAACACAGACCTAGTCAGTCTTTGTCAAATCAAAATGGCCTATACTAACAAAATCTAATGGCTAAAAGATTTTTCACAATTCAACAAAAATTCACCTAGGTCTCCCTCGGTCGGGCTCGGACCTTTCAACCAAAAAGTACCCGATTTAACGTAGATCTCCCTCAGCCGAGCTCGGACCTCACAATCACAGAACTTGCAGGGTTTCCCTTTCCCAAGCTTTATTCACATTCGTTAGGGGTTCCCTTCCCCTAACTTATTTCATATTCCAGGTCTCCCTCAGTCAGGCTCGGACCTTTCACTGACGTCAAAGACTTTTGAATGTGAAAGGCTTTTACTATAGACCTCTGCAGGACCACTTCGACTTTCACTCCAGCTCTCCCTTTATGTATTTGCCCCAATGTCTGTTGGTCTTGGTAGTTCCATACCACAAGCACAAACGTTCAAAGAAATCTTTTTCTTAAAGCATTTACCATTTCATTTCCTCTTTCAACTGGGTTAATCTTGACTATTGCGCATTTCAGATTTTGTTCACTTTGCCGCTTTATAAAAAGATATCAAACATTTTGCTGAGACTTTTGAGTGATACACTTCCTTTCATGGACTACGCCGCTACTCTGTATCACTGGCTTCACAGTTATCGGCAACTTCAAAGTTCATCACTGGTTAGCTTTCTTTCGCATCTCAGCAGCATGTGTGCAACCTTCTATTGTGAGATACACTGTTGCTGCTTCAATCTTTCCTTGACACAAACCGGCCTTTCATGTATTTCACTAACTCACCAGTTGTGTGCGTTCATTTCTTGTCTCTGCGGCTTTGATTCACGAGTCAAGATTGATACCACATTCTTAGCCTTGCCTCCCAACTCTCTGTCATTCACCCGGGAGGTCGCTGGCGCCCTTGAAAAACAATGCCGGTTTCTTCTTGTCTGCGATTTGACTTTCTTCATGTCTCCTTCCTCCTTCCCTTTGGTTTCTCACAAAAGGCGGAGCCCTCTTTCATCTAGCCACACTTAACGCTCGCTCAGCCAAAAAACACTCTGCCTACATCTGCCTCCTTCTTGAAGACATTGGGCCTCATTATAATGTTGGCAGCCACGGTATGAACGGTGCCTGTAAGCCACTGGCACCATTCATACCATGCCGCCGAATTACGCGTTCTGCTCGCGGGTGCCTGACAGCCCACCAGGTCTGACCTGGCGGGCTGTGCGGCACACGCGAGCATAACTCATAATTGCATCAGCACCGTTATCAACGGTGCCGGTGAAACCATGCCCTATTGGGCAGAATGGGGGTCGGGAGCACGGCAATACCGCCACCAGTGAATGGGCAATTACCGGCCCATTCAACTCGTAATGGGCCAGTTACTGCCCAATCACAGGTGGCGGTGCCTGTAGCGAGTTTGACGGTAGCCGTGCCTGTAAAACAGGCACGGCTACCGCCAAACTCGTAATGAGGCCCATTGACCTTGACATCCTCGCTCTTACCGAGACGTGGTTCAATACCAGCTCAGTCACTGCTTTTGACTCCCTTCTTCCGGATGGCTACAAGATCATTTCCAAGCCCCACCCTAACCGTGCTGGCAGTGGGGTTGCCTTAATTTTCCTTGAGTGGGTCCCTTCTTCCCTCATACCCACCAAGTCTTACTCCTCCTTTGAGCGCCTGGTGTGCAAGTTGGTCATTTCTCCCTCCTCCTCTCTGACCATTGCCACTATCTACAGGTCCCCTGGCCCTACCACCCCATTCCTCTCTGAATGGGCCGATTTCTGCTCCTCTCTCCTCTCAACCACCTCTAAACTCGTTCTCTTGGACGATTTCAACATCCATCTGCACTCTATCACAGCATCCAATCTCTTCCTTGACCTCTGCACCTTGCTCTCCCTCTCCATTCTCCCTTCTGGTCCTGACACCCTCATCCACTTTGATCTCTCACTCTTCCCTCCACTGATCACACCTCTCTCCTGGTCAGACCACTCTCTCCTCTCCTCTTTCCTGGATCCCATTGGCCCTCGGACTGCACCTCCTCCAGCCCTGCCAACCTCGTTCACAAACATCCGTCCAATGAAACGAGGGCCAGCTGCTGCCTTCACATCCACCTTCATCCACCTCAGACTCTATCTCTGACTATGCTCTCAGCGACCTCCATCTGGCCAATGACTAACACTGTGGACATTTTGGCCCCAATCATGAGGATCCACCTGAAACATGCCTCCAAGTGTAATACCTGGTATGACCTCGACTTGAAGCCCTGAAAGGCAAGTGCAGAGCTGTGGAATGGAAGTGGCAAACCTCAGGCTCACCCTCTGTCAAACTGGCATGCTGCCTGCTCCAAAGGCATTACAGGCTCTCCATCTGTGCCAACAAAAGGGGCCACATCCGGGCACAGGTAACAGGTGCATGCAACAACATGGCTGAACTCTTTCAAATCTGCAGTGAACTAGCCACCCCTTCTGCAGTCTCCTCCTCTCCTCTTCCATCCCAGGCCCTCTGCAATGCACTGGCCACACACTTCTCGACTAAAACTCTGGACATCCTGAGCACGCTTGCTACCCTCTCCCCAGCATCTCCCACGCTCTCTTGCGTCCTATGGCCTCCTACCCTCCTTCTGGCTCTATCTCCTCCATCTCCCCTGTCACACCTGATGAGGTTGCCAGAGTTGCCTGCTATACAAAGGTCTCACCCAACCAGGTTTCCCCTTGCTCCTCCAGAACCATCAAGGACAGCATTAGCTATCTTGCCCCTGCACTCGCTGATTTCTGCAACCACTCTTTTGCTACTGGTTCTTTCCCCATCTCCCTCAAGCACTCGATTGTGTGCCCCCTCCTGAAAAACCCATCAGCAGACCCTACCTGTCCAGCCAAATACCACTCTATTTCTATCACCCCCTTCCTTGGGAAACTCCTGGAGAAGTTGACCTTTCCCCAACTTAACTCACATACTGAACTTGTTGGTGGTCTCCACCACCATCAATCTGGATTCTGAGCATCCGGAGGCACTGAAACTGCTCTTCTGAACACCTGTGAAGAATTGCTCGCATCTCTGGACTCTAACTCTCCTGCTGTCCTGATTCTACTTGATCTCTCCTCTGCCTTTGACATGGTCAACCACTCCATCCTCATAAAATGGCTCCATGATACCCTGGGTATCTTGCAAGGGACACTGGACTGGCTGACCTCCTTCCTAACTGACTGTTCGTCCAAGGTTATTCTGGGCACCTTCTCCTCACCTACCTATTTCTCAACCTTTGGGGTCCCTCAGGTCTCCAACCTATCGGCCTGGCTCTTTAACACTTACCTTGCTCAACTGTCACTCCTCATTTCCTCCTTCTCCCCCAACTTCCAGTGTTAGGCAGATGACACACAACTCTTTTTCAAACTTCCTGCCGACCCTCTGGCACCTTCTATCATCCCGGATTGCTATCTGCCACCCAGTCCTGGTGCGCTTCCAACATTCTCTGCCTCAATGCCAGCAAGACTGAGATGCTTCCTATTGGGACCCCTGCTCCCTCTTTCTTCCCTTCACTCTGGCCATCCTCTATGGGCTCTCCCCCTTCTCCTTCATCTAAAGCCAGAAACCTTGGAGTTATCTTTGACTCCTCTCTTTCCTTCCTCCCTCACATTCAGGACATTGCCAAGAAGTCTCTCTTTTCTTACTTTCCACCGGAAGCTCAATGTTACCAGAGCTCTAGTTCCCTCTAGGCTAGAGTACTGCAATAGCCTTCTCTTGAACCTACCCTCTTCCTCTCTACGACCCCTCCAGCTAATCTAGACTAGGGCAGCAAGATCTATCCTTGGCCTCATGCCCGGGCATTGCATCTCTCCTGCCCTAAAAACTCTTCACCGGCTCCCGGTAGTTGCAAGGATCACGTTGAAATCCCTCTGCATCATCCACAGGGCTGTCTGAGACCAGGGATCACACTATCTGCAACTTGCTCTTACCAAATACTCTCCCTTTAGACTTCTACATTACTCTGGCACCAACTCTCTATGCGTCAAGCGTTTCGCTAAACAGAGGGCCAGTGGCTCTTCTCTTTCCTCAGCTGGCTCCCTCCTCTGGAACAGTCTCCCCCTTCCTCTTTGTCTTGAGCCAGACCTCCTCAAATTCCAGAACCTCCTCAAGACTTTCCCTTTCACCTCCTCCTTCCCTTCTTCCCTCATCTGCTAACCCCACAGTTGCTGTGATTGGTGGACAGGGCCCTTATGTGTCCTCTGGATCCCTTGCCTCCCACACCCAATCACCTTCAGCCTCAATCTACACACAGCACTTGCCTTAGCACTTACTGGCCTTCACCACTGTAGGCCTGCACTTACCCATTTATTTATTTTTATAGATGAATGTTGCCTTGCACTTCCTACTCTGAGCACCTACACCTGCTGCTCATTCACGAGCATGGGCTCTCCAGCACTTACCTCCCTCTCCCTCCTCCCGTTTCCTCTCTCTGCACTTGCACGCTCTCGAATGCTCACAGGGCCTAGACTTATCCCCCAGTGTAGTATTGGTTTTCTATCCCATGTTCTCTCCCCGTTGCGCTGTGGGCGCGTAGGAACAGAATTATCTTGCTGCATAAGCGCCTAACAAATGCCAAATAACTAAATGAATCCAGTTATGCGCCCACTCACCCGCGCTTCAAAGAACAGTGACCTTAATGGGCATAATCAAAAGAAGGAAAGCACAGTCTCTTTACATTTCTAGCTCTTGGGGAAAGAAAGGCAGGTTTCTAAAAAAGTAGGCCGTTCTTCCCAATTGTCTTTCTTTTCACTTGCTCCAGCTTCCTGGAGGGTGGGGGGTAAATCATATTGTACCCTCCTGCTTAAAATTGTGAGAGGGACTTATCCCTCTGTCCCACCTTTCCTACGCCCATGTGGCAACGGGCAGCAATCTCAAAGTGTGGGGAGCTTTCAGTATCATTGTGACCACACCCCTACCCATCAGTAAGTTTGAAAGACTATGAGCCTCATTCCGAGTATGGCGGTCCAGAAATAAGGGTGGCGGTAGCACGTACTGGCACCCTTTTCCGGACCGCCATACTACAACGATGCCGGTAAGGGTCACGTATACCCCGGCAGGTCTGTCATGCTGGCTTTTCAGGCCCCTACCAACATGGTTGTCACGAAAGCACCAGCAGTGTTAGCAATGGTGCCAGTGCTTCTGTGTCCCCATTTCCATAGTAACCGTTACCCCTCCCTTGTGATATCCCGGTGGCACTGGGATATCAGGCGGCGGAAACAGTGTTACGGGTTGGTGGCAACCCACTTGTGGCGCTGTCGAGTAACCGCCAACCTCGTAATGAGGCCTTCGCGTATGGACACATTGTCGAATGATCTGGGATTGCCAGGGTGAAGTCTGATGTGACAGACGCCCATGCGGCCTAGTTTGTTGGCCATGAGTAAAAGGGATCGTCCAACGATTGGCTGGGACTCCTGAGCGGGCAACCATTGTGCGCGTCATTCATTACTGCACCGGCGACAAGTCGCGCACACACAACCGCACGTGATTAGTGCACGCGTGTCCTCCGAGGGCCACACATCACCAGTGGAGAACAGAACAGAACAGATGGGGCCTGTCACATATTGCGGAGAGCAGAGATATGCCTGCCACTTTCCTAAAACCTACACAATGTTTAAGTTCTGTAGGACCCTTCGTGTGCTGCGCCCTGTGGGGAACGCATACTGTACCCCTACAGCTATCAGAGCTATTTTCTACACTGCACATTTCTCTCTATGAGAACGCGCTCTGCACGTGCATGTGGCCCGCGATCCCACCCAGCTATTTATGGCTTCTCTCCAGGTTCAGAGGTCAGGGAATGTTTGGCCGACGGCCTAAGCCTTCTGGGAATGTGCCCCCTGCTCGGGTTGGCTTCTGGGCAAGCAGCACCTTAAATGGATCGGTGGGGGAGCTCTGGTCTGCTCGAGCCTTCCGCTTTATGGAGCTTTGGGAAAGTGCACGGACGGTAATGGGGCGAGGCACATACAATGCACTCTTAATTCTCCTTCCGGAATACAAGAGGATTTCTATGCAATCCTGTGAAAGTCTGGCTACTCAAAATTAAAATGCTTCTCCAGAGCCCTGTGATTGTGAGTATGCCAAGGAATCCAGCAGGACACTCTTTCCTTGTCACTGTGAGTATTTCAAGGAAGCCAGCAGGACACTCTTTCCTTGTCACTGTGAGTATTTCAAGGAAGCCAGCAGGACACTCTTTCCTTGTCACTGTGAGTATTTCAAGGAAGCCAGCAGGACACTCTTTCCTTGTCACTGTGAGTATTTCAAGGAAGCCAGCAGGACACTCTTTCCTTGTCTCTGTGAGTATGGTAAGGAAACGGTCTGGGCACTCTATCTCTGTGACTGTGAGAAATGTATGGAAGCCAGCTGGGCACTCTATGCCTGTGACTGCGAGTATGGTAAGGATGCGATCTGGGCCCTCTATCTCTGTGACTGTGAGAAATGTATGGAAGCCAGCTGGGCACTCTATGCCTGTGACTGCGAGTATGGTAGGGATGCGATCTGGGCCCTCTATCTCTGTGACTGTGAGAAAGGTATGGAAGCCAGCTGGGCACTCTATGCCTGTGACTGCGAGTATGGCAAAGAAGCCAGAAGGGTACTCTTTCCTTGTCACTGTGAGTATGGTAAGGAAGCCAGCAGGGCACTCTTTCCCTGTCACTGTGAGTATGGTAAGGAAGCAAGGTGGTTGCTATTTCCCTATGACTATGTGTTTGTAAGAAAGCAAGCTGGGCACTCTAGCCCTGTGATTGAGAGAATAGTAAGGAAGCCAGCAGGGCACCATATCCCTGTCACTGTGAGTATGGTAAGAAAGATAGCTGGGCACTCTATGCTGTGACTGTGACTATGGCAAGGAAGTCAGTAAGTCACTATCCCTGTGACTGAGAGTATGGCAAGGAACCAGCAGGGTACTCTTTTCTTGTCAATGTATGGTAAGGAAGCCAGCTGGGCACTCTACTCCAGTCATTGTGAGTAGGGTAAGGAAGCCAGCAGGGCACTCTATCTCTGTGACTCTGAGTATGGTAAGGAAGCCAGCAGGACATTCTACCTGTGACTGTGAGTATGGTATGGAAGTGAGCTGGGTGCTATGACCCAGTGTCTGTGAGCATGTTAAGGAGGCCAGCCAGGCAATCTTTCCTTGTCACTGTGAGTATGGAATGGAAGCCAGCAAGGCACTCTATCTCTGTGACTGTACGTGTGGTAAAGAAGCCAGCAGGGCACTCTTTCCCTGTGACTATGAGTATGGTAAGGAAGCCAGCAGGGCACTCCTTTCCTGTCACTGTGAGTATGGTAAGGAAGCAAGCTGGGTACTATATCCGGGAGACAGAGTGTGGAAAGGAAGCCAGCAGGGCTAGGAGTATTTATTTATTTCTACATTTATAAAGAGCTCACACAGCCCGTGGGCATCGAGGCGCTGTTACAGGAATTGTTTTTTTTCTTCTTAGTTGCGTAATTGTTTTTTTTTTTGTGTCTTTGTTACGTATTTATAACGTGCTTAAACACCCAGAGGTTTCTAAGCGCGGACCCGGGGATCGAACCTGTGTTGCTTCATATCGTCTTGCTTGGAAGACGCGCATGCTGCCGCTGAGCTATCCTCCCGGGACGAGTATGGTAAGGAAGCCAGCAGGGCACTCTATCCCAGTGAGTGAGGTAAGGAAGCCAGCAGGGCATTCTTTCCCTGTCACTGTGAGTATGGTAAGGAAGCAAACTCTGTACTATATCCAGGAGACTGTGAGTGTGGTAAGGAAGCCAGCAGGGCACTCTATCTCTGTGACTGTGAGTATGGCAAGGAAGCCAGCAGGGTACTCTTTCCCTTTGACTCTGAGTATGGTAAGGAAGCCAGCAGGGCACTCTGTCACTGTGCGTATGGTAAGGAAGCAAGTTGGGTACTATATCTGGGTCACTGTGAGTATGATAAGGAAGCCAGCAGGGCAGTCTTTCCCTGTGACTGTGAGTATGGTAAGGAAGCAAGCTGGGTACTATATCCAGGTGACTGTGAGTGTGGTATGGAAGCCCGTCAGACACTCTATCCCTGTGACTGTGAGTAGGGTAAGGAAGCCAGCAGGGCACTCTATCTCTGTGACTGTGAGTATGGCAAGGAAGCCAGCAGGGTACTCTTTCCCTTTGACTCTGAGTATGGTAAGGAAGCCAGCAGGGCACTCTGTCACTGTGCGTATGGTAAGGAAGCAAGTTGGGTACTATATCTGGGTCACTGTGAGTATGATAAGGAAGCCAGCAGGGCAGTCTTTCCCTGTGACTGTGAGTATGGTAAGGAAGCAAGCTGGGTACTATATCCAGGTGACTGTGAGTGTGGTATGGAAGCCCGTCAGACACTCTATCCCTGTGACTGTGAGTAGGGTAAGGAAGCCAGCAGGGCACTCTTTCCTTGTCACTGTGAGTATGGCCAGGAAGCCAGCAGGACACTCTTTCCCTGTGACTGTGAGTATTGCAAGGAAACCAGCAGGACACTCTATCCCGGCGAGTGTGTATGATATGATATGGCATTTATAACATGCCTGTACACAGTTTTTTTAGGTGCGACAAGACAAGGAGGGGGAAACAAAGGGAGGACAAAACAACGATCTTACTAGGCCTTGTGTCAATCAGATCGCACAAGTACAGGGAAGTGGAGGAGAGAAGTGCAAAAAATGGGGGGAGAAGTGCAAAAGGGAGGGGGGATGGAGAAGTGCAGGAAAAGAGTGCAGCGAGCATGTGGCTAAGTACCGGTAATCAGAGGGTGTAGCCAGCGGGAGGCTCATAAGTGCAGAGAGAGGGGATTTAGGGTTACTGATACAGACCAAAAGTGCTGTGGGGGTTGGGGGGCAAAGGCAGAATGATGTGCAACTGGACAGGCAGGGTCCTGGGCCCAAATTCAGAGGATGGCCAGGTGACCAGTGCGTGGAACAGATGGGTCATCAGCAGGGGAGAGGAAAAGAGAAAGAAGAAGCGAGGAGGAAGTTCTTTGTTTGCTCCAGAACCGAAGATAGATGGTTCTGCTCAAGTTTGAGAGAGGCAGAAAGGCTATTCCGGAGAGAGGCCCCAGTCAAAGAAAGAGATCTGCCTCCAACTCTCTGCTTTGAAAAGCGGCTGACCCTCAACGAGTTGGAGGTGGATGAGCGGAGAGCTCGGGAAGGGAGATACTTAGGAAGAGAGAGTTGGAGGTAGTGCAGACCCAGGCCCCAGAAAGCCTTGTACACAATGCAGTAGGTCTTGAACTTGATCCTTACAGACACTGGGAGCACTGAAGAGATTTCAGAACTGGAGAGATACGATCCCTGGGCTTGAGACCAAGGATAAGTCTTGCAGTCCAGTTCTGGATAAGTTGTAGAGGTCGGACAGTAGAGGCAGGACGATTAAGAAAGAGGCTGTTGCAGCAGCCCTGTATGGCAAGATAAACAGCAGGACACTCTTTTCCTGTGAATGTGAGTATGGTAAGGAAGCCAGCAGGGCACTCTTTCCTTGTCACTGTGAGTATGGTAAGCAAACCAGCAGGGCACTCATCCATGTGAGTATGGTAAGGAAGCCAGCAGGACACTCATTCCCTGTCACTGTGAGAATGGTAAGGAAGCAAGCTGAGCACTATATCCAGGTGACTGAGTGTGGTAAGGAAGCCAGCAGGGCACTCTATCCCCATGAGTGTGGTAAGTAAGCCAGCAGGGCACTCGTTCCCTGTCACTGTGAGTATGGCAAAGAAGCCAGCAGGGCACTCTTTCCCTGTCACTGTGAGCATGACACGGAAGCTAACAAGACACTCTTTCCATGTCACTGTGAGTATGGTGAGGAAGCTAACAGGGCACACGTTCCCTGTGTCTGTGAGTATGGTAAGGAAGCCAGCAGGGCACTATTTCCTTGTCACTGTGAGTATGGTAAGGAAGCCAGCAGGGCACTCTTTCACTGTCACTGTGAGTAGGGTAAAAAAGCAAGCTGGGTACTATATCCGGGAGACTGAGCATGGCAAGGAAGCCAGCAGGGCACTCTTTCCTTGTCACTGTGAGTATGGTAAGGAAACCAGCAGGGCATTCTATCCCTGTGACTGTGAGCATGGCAAGGAAGCCAGCAGGGCACTCTTTCCTTGTGACTGTGGGTTTGCTAAGGAAGCCAACAGGGCACTCTTTCCCAGTCACTGTGAACATGGCAAGGAAGCAAGCTGGATACTATATCTGGGAGACTATGGGCCTCATTACACCCCTGGAGGTAGCCATGCCGCTATTTGCTAGAGACCCTATAGTTGGATTTGTGGATCAGGGCCACCCCACCACCAGGATGGGTGGGGCATACGATCCACATGTGCCAGTTAGTAGTTAGCAGGGAGAGATTGAACAATGGCAGTGCCAGACGTCTCTCTTAGCCATGTTTCAGTTAAAAAGAGGAGGTCAAATCCTTTGTTAGATAGCAGATTGCAACATTCCATAGAGTGGGCAATTAGGGAGCGAGTATTAAGTAAGGCCCACTGCAGCATGGCAGGATGCATAACTTTCTTGATGGCTGGGGATGTTATAAAACTGGCCATCTAGTGTTGGCTGGAGCATAAGACAGTAGCTCACCACGTTCTATCCTACAGGATGTAGGAGGAGGACCCAAAAGGAGCTGCCCATCCTGCACGTCCCATGCACGGACAGGCACAGACGGGCTTGCCTTAAGCACGGATTTGCTGCACTGGCAGCGTGCTCCCTGCACCCGTCCACTGCACGGGCCATCACTCTGGCACAAATGAGGCCGTGAGTGGGAAGAAGGGAGTCAAAAGCCCCGCCGCCTCTAATCAAAGAAAGAGGACAGCCGCACATGCGGCGTTCCCACAAAATGATGTAAATAAAGACAGCAGCAGCTGAAGCCCAACGCGAGCTGGAATTAAGACTAAAAGCAGAACGTGCAGATAGCAATAAAGTAGCAACCATAAAATGCAACGTAAAATTTAAAAATGACCAGTATAAGCATACAGCACCAGAGTGGCTTTATATTGGCAACCCAGAAGGAAGCCTCACCTCTCCATTGTACAACAGATGTTGTGGTTCAGGTTATCGTTCATTAATAGGTGAGAGTTTTAATTGATAAGCTGATCAGCCCATACCACACTCTTAGTGCTTCTGTAAATGTTGTGTGAGTGTGTGCGTGTGTATCTGTGTGTGGATCCGTGTTTGTATCTATTTGTGTATATATGTGTGTTTGTGTGTGTGACAGCGTCAATGGGGTTGCATATTAGGGGTGTGAAATGGGTCTGTGTTGGTCTCCTCTCACTCACCAGGTGTTTGCTATTGACAGCATTTTGAGTGGTGAGCATCCACCAGTACTGCCCTGTTAATTCTTGGTGGCCCGAGCACTATGTGCTTTCCCTGCCGTGGCTTGCCAATGGAACAGAAAACTCACTGCGTGAATTTCTTCCAACTATACCCGCCTAGTGCTTTAGGACACCAGCAGTGTGGCTTTCTCCACCAATGTATTGTCAGTGATGTAAGGCGACAAAGTTGTTTTTGTCGACATAGTGTCAAAAGGCTCATTTTAAAAACATTGGTTGTTGCACCCAAAATTATAATTTTGGTGACAACTGTAAACTTCTCCCAGCTGTGTCCAATATTACATGTGCATTCAAATATTGAATTTAATTTTTTACATAAAAGACAACCAATTTATTTTACGTCCCTCTAAGACATTGTTCAAGTCTAACAGATGTCTATTGTCTATCGCGCCTTGAAACACTTGTCTATAGGCGTGTAAAAATGCCATATTATATCATAGTGAAGAGGAAGAGCCAAGCACGATTCGCACTTTTGCCGCCCATTTTAAAGTACCAGGAAAATTCACGCCGTAATATGTGACGTATGATGAGCAAATAAACCAGCAGAGAGGCGCAGTTGGGCTCTGTCCAGTACCTATCAGAATAACAGCACCTATTGAAGTACCGACACCTAAGAAAACCTGGACAGTAAGGTACCCATTGAGAAAACCATATCAACAAGTGAGACAGAATGACGATTATCAGAATGTAATACCAGAAGAAGCTAAGAAGATACTGAAGGAAGACGAATGATTACGTCATAAGAACCCGGACTGACTCACATATGGACGATATAAGGAGCCGGTAATGATGACAAGAGAGATGAAACACCATGGACAAATGACATCCTAAGCCTAAAGTGAAACAATTGATATCAAGAGGTCAGAAACTTGTGCAATATGCACGATGAAGATGTTCAGTTAGTTTAAACATGTACATATGCAAAGTAACCGCAAGAAGCACAGACATTGTGAGGCTTGCTTATGCTTAGTAGTAAGACAGATTGCGGCAAGGACCACCTGTACATATATCTACCTCAAAAAACACTTTATATAAGTATACTTCCATTACATACAAGAGCAGAATCAACCAAATGTTACTAAACGTCTCAAGAAGAAAGTTTTGCAGCAAACAAATTGAGAATTAAAGACTGAGAGAAACTCAGACTAAGGTAACCATGCCAAGAAGCCAAGGTCGTATCAGCAGAAATAGGTCAACAGTGGATACAATTAAAGAGAAGAAGAACAGAGTATCCTGTTCCGGGAAGGTCAAGATAAGCCGTAGATGGCAGACAACTGGCAGAATTAAATCAAAAATATGAAATTGCATGAAGGAAAGGCCGATTTCACGGTGTCGGAATCACGTGAACAGACAAGCAGGAAGGGATGAAACTTTCACACCTGCGCATGGACCTCTGACATACTCAGATGCCTTAACTTTCCCAGACCAAGAAGCAGACTCTAGGCCAACCACAAAGAAATAATTGACACAGGACCACTGAGGTTGTAACAATAATTGGAGAGAAGCTGGGGTGCAGACAAACTCCCTGCACCTAGCCGGCTATTCTGCACGGTGCTAAGCGCAAGTAGAAAAGTATGAGTGGGGTTGATGCCAACCCAATCATAGCGGACCATGTAATCTAGGATCCTGTAGTTAGTAGAACCAATGAGACATCATACTTTTAGTGACGTTTACAGTAGCCATTTTGAAGGTAGGGCTTAGATGCCCCACCTGACATTGTTTATCAAATCCCCTCTCTCCGTTACCATATACAGATATAGTTCCTATATTAAAGTTACCTTCCTAGAACCAATCAAGTTGAATGCTAAGTTTTAAGAGTTACATATCAGTGATGACGAGTTATTAGGATAAATGATGTGTTTTTTCTGAAATTAATTGGAGTTGAAGTGAGAAGGAAGATCGAGCGATAGCTGATATTCATGAACTCCCAGTTTTTTGTACTTGTCATTAAACAGACTCCCTTTGCCAAACTATCGAGTTGTCATTATTGATTTGATGCTAGAGTATTAATCTGCATCCCCATCCATCTCAAGGGTGCTGCTGCTCATCTTAAAGTGCTGTTTGGAGACCCCCAGTCCTATGGGCCGGCTGGAGTCCATCCTGCACATTATCAATATCAAAGCACCCTCACTCACTACAACTACTTTGAGATTTTCAGCGTGATGAAAAGAATTTTGTAAGGTCTTAGGTCAAATGACCTTTTTTTTCCCCGACTGGAAAAATTATCAATTTAGAAAGTCCTCTCCGCGACCGCACGGAGTGGCCTTTCTAAATCAAACCTTCACGCCCCTGTCGCACAGTGGGGTAAGTGTATGACTGTGTGTGTGGGTGTTGTTTTGTGTGCGCGTTTGTGTGTGCACACAAAACATATGTGTATGCAGGGCTACGGGTAGTAGGGGTTGAGATGAGCAAAGGCGGGTTCAGGGGTGATACCTCCAGGAATTAAAAAAAAAACAAATCCCATGGGCATGTCCTTTTCCCGGTTTCTGAGGGCCGCACAAAACTGACCGAGGAAAATCGTCCTTTTTTATGTGCGACCTTCAGAAAGTGGGAAAATGACATTGAACCCTTTGTTTCCTTAAAATCCCTACTTTGAGATCTCAAGGTGTGAAGGCTTGTTCTAGCAGTGCACAAATACTTTATTTTTTTTACATTGTTTTGATTAAAAATGAGCTTACAATAATCTTTCAATATTGTGGCATACATGAGAAATCGCAACTTGTTTGAAGTGTGACTGTGTTCTTAAAACTGTCATTGTTTTGGGTTTTTTGTTTAAATAAATTAAATAACACACGTTTATGGGCAGGGCCATCTTAAGCACTTTTGGGGCCCTGGGGACGGACATCTTTGGGGCCCCCCTCCACCAAACCAAAGGATTTAAGGGATCAAGAATACTGGTCGCGCCCCACATACCCCACCCGTCGCGCTCACAACCTATAGTTTGATATGCTGTCTCGCAGCATAATAAGCATGTTTACTCCCTTTAAGTCCCCTTGCCCTCTTCATTCTTGCTCTAATGAGAATGCTAAACAAGTAGAAATTGGAGACCAACATTAGCAGTCTACAAAGGGGTTACTGTTCTAGTACATACAGGATACTTTTAATCAATAACATCCAGGAAGGTAGATGTAGTATTAATGCCGGACCGGGTGGAAAAGGTACATGTTACCCATAATAGACAGAGAACTCACATTAGCTGCCTCACAGAATGCAAAAGTGCTCATGCATGGATAGAGACCACCAATTGGAAGGAAGGCGAACGCTACACAAACCGTAGCAGGGATATTGGAGGCAGATTAGAAACCACCAGCAAGGTGTCTTTTTTCCAGACAGACTGAGATTAGAGGTGGGATATGGTTTTCAAATAGTGTTGCCATTAGATATCAAAGGAACAAATGCCTGTGGTGTGCGATATAAATATGCTCACTATTAACACAGTGAAATCACAAATAAGGGTTTTATGAAGATCATACCATGAGAAGGAAATCACTCCGGAAGGGCTGACAATTTTGAAAGGTTTAGGGACTGGCAATATTGAAAGGTTAGGCAATACAAGATTAAATGAGATGCCCAGGATCACACATTGGTTAAAGGATGAAGGGGTGAAGCCGGAATGTGTGCCAACTCTGCAAATTCTGCATTTGAACACTTTCTTTTCCAGTTCTTACCATGAACTAAACAATCTAATTTTATAGATTATAAAAAAACTGACTTGGAAAGTACTCAAATCACATTACCAAACACGACATATAGAAGGGTGTTATGCAAAATGGGAATGATTCTAGCTTAATTCTCTTCAACATCAAGGGAAGTATATAAGAACCAACATACCAATCGATGTGATTTAACAAATGTAATCTGGGTTTGTCTTTTGTATTTTAAAGCTTTAAATACTTCCAAAACAATGGCTTGTGACATTTTCATTTATAAACGTGCATAAAAACCTTTGACTTTTACCAAAAAGCAAACCGTTTTTTGTGTCAAGCAAGCAGACCTTAAAATATGCTTGCGTGATGCCCGCAACATATGGTCCGCTCTCTTCTGTCTACCAACCCTTCCACCCAAATGGCCTACATAAGAAGAAAGATCAAGTAGTGGGCTAAACAATACCAGCAGCATGCAAGAAGGCAAACCTCACAGAAGACAGCACAGTAATGTAGGATATATTAGATGATTTGACCAGGATCACTGTATCGTCTGCTGGCAAATCCAGGATACAAACATGAACGCTGTTGTTCCATAGTCTTGAATTTGGATACCTATTCACCTCTTGGACTAACCGTTGTTGCCATCGTTGGAGACGATTGCTTGGAGGCGATTGCCTAGGTTTTACAACACCCCATCTGAACAAACCAGTTTCTAGACCTTCACCATACGGATGATATGTCCGTTTTTATAGCAACCCCTAGCTGGTGCAGGTACATTGCTGATAATAGCAGATGTTGTTCTGCAAAACCAAGTACATATGCAGGCAGGTTTATAAACTTCAGACATAGGAAAGGCTCAGCCAGCCTTGCTGGAATGTGATATTCTAATTTTGGATATGAACACATATCTCTGCAATGGGTGCTTCACACACTGAGCTAACTTCTGAACTATTGTGGCACTCAATTTATCAATATGCATTTCACCATTGCCTATTGCACATGATCAACGTAATTCCCATAGGAAGGAAAGAATGCTACAGAGTTGTGCCATAAGGAATACACAAACTATGTATACCACGGTGAACACAGAAAGCAAAAATCATGAATTGATCAAGGCAGAATGCACTGGCCAAAACAGAAAGGGGATGGGTTTAGAGCCTCAGCAGCACCCCATAAAATATCCTGAAGTTTGCTATTTAAGACTGGTGAACAATGGAATCTTACTTCTTCAGATCAGCTAGCTTTGTGGGGTCCCCTCCAAGGTGGGGGCCCTGGGCAAGTGCCCCTTTTCCCTCCCATAAAAACGTCTCTGTTTATGGGGGCTTTAATGCTCCGGCATTCGGCTGCTTGGATTGGGTTGTGTTTGTAGCAAAGTCCGCGAGGTTTCTCCTGCTGGGCACGCAATGCCATTGAGATAACTGGGCTTCAACCTCCTTGCTCCCCCCCACCCCCCTGAAATGTGAGCTGAGGGGCAGGGCTTTTGCACATAGCTTTGTGCAAGTCAGAGAGGGGAGAACAGCCTTACCTGAAACCAGTGGCTTTAAAGTATTACTGTGTTCATGCACAAATGCAGCAAAAGTGCAAAACTGCTAGTTTCAAGAAAGGCTTCCCTCAACCCTCTCTCTAACAAAAATCAAATGCACACATCAGCCTCCCCCCCTCCCCCCCCACAGGGATGCGAGAGAACACCAACGTGATGTGTTCTTTCACATCTGTGGGGAGGGACTGAGGTGCACACTTGCTTTTTGTGAGGCAGAGAAGCAGGGAAAGCTTTTCTGAGACTAGCTGTGCCCTAGCAGCAAGGTGTTTGCATGTTAGCTCCTTATGCATGCATGCATGTGTGTATGTCATGTATGTGTGAATAAGTGGGACTGTGTGCATGATGTATGGGGGTTGGGTGCACATTTAAATGAGCGAGTGTCTGGTGAATGGAACTATAACTGAGTGAGTGAATGTGCCATTGTGTGTGTGTGCGCATATGTGTAATGTTGGGCCGCTTCCATTTGATACTTTGGGCCCCAAGACAGACAAGCACTGGGGTAGACCATAGAGGGAAGAGCCTCCAGGTGTGCCTCGCCCAACTTTCTGAAGTGGCCCCTCGCATCACCAGTTAGCCTCCCCCGACATGTAGGTTCCGCTGCGCCCCCGTCCCCTCAGATCACACGCGTCTCTTACGCCCCTGCTTGTGGGATGAAGGTCAGGTCTGAGTGGACCGGCACCCTGAGGCATTACACTTCTAGCTCCTCCAGTGGCAGAGGATTCATGGATGGCGGCCAGGTGACGGGCCGAGGGTCAGAGCAGGAGCCACATCTCGATCCTGGATGCACTGGGCCGCAGTCTGCTCCCGTGCATTCATTCATGAAGGTGCCCCAGGCAAGCACGGGCTTGCTCCCTGTCCCATGATCCATTGCGATTGGATGGTGTGGGCGAGAGTGGCCCGTCTGTGCACGATAGCCGATAAGGGTAAGGAGCGGCACTGCTGTGCTCCATGGGTGATGGTGGCTGTATTGAAGAGCCAGGTGCTGAGCTTAATCTGGTGAGTAGTGTGTGTCTATTGACTTTCATTGGGAGGAGTGCTTTCTCTGTAGGGACCAGAAGCCATATTGAAATCACTAGGGTCCTAAGACTGGCAGGAGGTGCGGGCAGGGGTGGTCTTAGCGGCAGCAGCACCCCGGACAGCAAAACAAAAATGTGGCGAGGGGCGAGAGCGGGGCATATTCAATTTTAATAGGGTACCTGCCGCACCTTCTCCCACCAGGCTAGCTCAAGGGAGACCTTGAAAGACTCCCCCGAGCTGGCGTGGCGGGGGGCTAATGGCACCCCGGGCAGTGGCCTGGCCGGCCCTGCACCAAGGCCGGCCCTGGGTGCAGGAAGCTGTGAAGGGGACACACAGGCACTCAGAATGGGGGAATTTGATAACCCCTGCCCCCTCACATTGCCTTCACAGTGAAGCAGTCTAGGACTGTTTTTGCCAAGCTGGCGCATATAGGAAGGCCCGTGCAGCAAGACTCCTGGGCTGCAAATCCTATTTCTTCAAGCCGGGTCTTTGTTTTCAGTAGTGGGCCTCTAATAGGCAGCGGTTTCATCAATGGCTGCAAAAGATGCCATACACTGTGCAGGCCTGGCCTTTGTCTCTGTAAAGTCCCAGTTCCTGTAAAGTGTTAATGTCAATTGTTGTTTGGAAAGGCTGTGTACATCATTCATAACAACAAGAGCCAGCCAGGCCTTTGTTGAACAATAACTACAGGCAGGTGGCTGCACGGGCAAGCTCTTGTGTCTGGGTCTCACTCCTGAACTTAGTTAAAGCCTGTCAGACACTTTTCAGCGATTTAAGTTGTCACATATCAGGTGTAGAATAAAACGATTCCTGGCGTTTAGGCTCACACCATCTTGCATTCTGGTACTTGTAGTCCTGCGCCTTTAAAGTGTGTAGGAATGCAACATGGCACACACTGCAAATGCCAAGCATGAGGTTACAACTCTGCTCAGGCCCACTTTTCAGAAGCAGGAGCGTGAATGAAATAGCGCTGTTAGGTGACCAGCTATTCTTCATCGTGGCAACTGCTGTCTGGCAACGAATGGTTATTTATTTATTTTTGTGTCCATTAAGTGGATCGATCAAATCCCATTGGGCCAGGCACATATATATGTAGACCTCCACAGGTCATTGTGCAACGTGTAAGAAAGCTTTGGAATTCTGGTAGGGTCGTATGTGTCTTTTATCCGTTGGAACTTGATAAAAGGAGTGCCATTTACTTGGATAATAGTAAAATTAGTGATTGACAATGCCGTCAAGCTTCCACAGTGATGAGGGGACCTTTATTCCTGGGACCAGCTAGCGCTTGGAGTCTGTAGAGGAGCTATAAGTGCTGGGCATGGGCTATCAGGATATCGCAAAGAAGTTCTGTTTAGGGCTGTTTGGGCTGCAGGAGGCCCTTCCTCTCTGCTATTGTAAAGACTTGGGGGAAATCATTTTCATTGCCTGCTAATGTTGTCTATTGCTCTGGCTTTTCGCCTTATCGAACATGTACCGTCCCTTGCTTCCTTCCACTCCCTTTCCCCATTGCCTCCTTTCATGGTGGTTTCCAGTGCTTAATTTGTAAAAAAAATAAGTGCCAGGGCCCAATATTTTCTAGAACCCCTGTGACACTGGTGAAGCAGAATTAAAATCAGAGGTTGGCTCGAGGGAAATCCCCCGTGCCCAAGAGACGGAGGAGTCCACAATTGTGACAAATGACTGCTTTTATTAATACAAAAGCAGGGATAGGCTCACGGATTTATGCAGCGTCCAAATGAACTCTCTTTTCGTTGCAGGCTGGTAGCGAGGTTTTGTTCCACCATTACATCACAATCAAAAAGTTACATTGCTGGACCTTGGGCGAGCTGGGATTGGGTGAACAGTATAGCCAGACTTACATCCTCTAGGGAATAGAGGATCTGATTGGCCTGGTCATATTCTGTAGCTCTGCCTGGCACCACCCACAGGAAGCCAGTGTGAGCCTTCTCCACTTGGGCAATTTGCCAGCATGGGAGCACAATTTATTTCTTTTTATTTTATTGGACATTTGTATGACGCCTATACACAAGAGTCTCCAGGCACCACAAGACCCATTGGGGCAGGGGAACATAGAAAAGATAGTAGAACAATAAATAAACAATTATATTGGCCTTGGGACAATCCTACCGTGCAAGTGCAAGAACAAGGTGGTAAGTGCAAGGAGGCCGGGGGGGTGGAGGATGAAGTGCAGGAGTGGGATGTACCAAGGGAAAGGGGGGAGGGCAAGTACTGGGGGGGTCCACGAAGGCAAGTGTCAGTAAAAAAGGGAGGGCGAAGGGAGGTTAAGTGCAGTGGGCAGGGTGGAACCAGGTTAGGTCTAGTCCAGGGAAAGGAGCCTAAGGGCATGTGCTGGCAAGGTATGTTGGGGGGACGACCAGGGTGTGGTCTGGCTCCTGTATGACTCTGAAGGGACCTGGTCCAGTCGCAGTGGCAGGGTGAATGTTAGCAAGGGAGGGGGAGAGTGAAGGAAGAGGAAAAAAGGAAGGTCTTGAGCAGTTTCTGGAACTTAAGTAGATCCGGTTCAAGCCTGAGGGGGCATGGTGACCATTCCAGAGAGAGGAACCAGCTGAGGAAAAGGATCTACCTTCCAATGTCTGCTTGGAGAAACCTTTGACCTGCATAGAGCTGGAGCCAGAAGACCTGAGGACGCTGGCAGGGAGGTATTTAGGGGGGGAAAGCTGGATGTGGAGAGGTCTGAGGCCCCAGACAGCCTTGTAGATGATGCAAAGGGTCTTGAATTTGATCCTTGCGGTCACCGGGTGCCAGTGGAGGGATTTTAGGGCTGGATAGATGCGGTTCCTGGGCTTGAGGCCAAGGAAAAGTCTTGCAGTCCCATTCTGGATTAACTGAAGGGGGCGAAGGGAGGAAAGAGGCAGATTGAGGAAGAGGCTATTGCCGTAGTGCATCCTAGAGAGAACCAGAGCTCTGGAGTTGTGAGCTTCTGGGGGAAGGCGAGGAAAGGAAGAATGCCCCTGAGGAGGTGGAGCTGGAAGTGGGACTTCTTGGCGGGGTCAGCGATGGGCGGAGAGAAAGAGGGATGAATCAAAGGTGACCCCAAGTATGGGTCCACAATAATGGGTGGAGAGAATGGCATCAGGGTCCTGCCTGTTTCCCACCAATGTTACCACCTCTTTGACTCCTCTGGCCCTTAGCAAGGACATTCCAGCCTCCAGCTTCATGCTGTGTTACATCTTTGCATCCACGTGTGTAGATTTGAGTTTCTCTGCTTGCATTTATGAAGAATTTCAGCTCCCAGCCCTTGCAGGTGTTTTATCTTTACTGTTGCCTCAAAAAACACTCTCCCAGCGTCATTGACAAGGTTGGGCACAGCAACTGCAATGCCAGCTCTGCTTTGTGTTTCTCAGGGAAATCAGTGAGTGAGGCCTCTCCCTGTGTTTTGAGCCTTTCCGATGTCCTTCATTCATTTTAATGCAGCTGTGCCTTCCATCTTTATTTTCATAGCTGTTCATGTTAGTTGCTTTTAGGTTCCTGCAAGCAGTTCATGTGTGTTATTTTGCACCTGGCATAATGCCTCTATGTGTGTGTTCATTCATGTCGCCTCTTCATGATTACTTTGGTGATGTCATCCAGTTATGGTCTGTGGGGCTGCTTCAGTGGGTGTCATCTGTTATCTTGGGGTATGCCAGGGGGTTGAGGCTCCGACAGTCTGGACCACACATACTCAAAGCCCCTTCCCACTGATGGGTGTCTTCTGGTTCCACACCTTCGCCACCCCTTCAGGTCGCTTGAACTCCTTCTGGGTTGGTTCATGTTCTGAGTCATCTCCTCCGCTTCACCCTGCTCATCTTCAGCAACCCCTTCAACCTCCGACCTCTTCTTCTTCTGCTGTTCGTCCAGTTTGGTGAATCCATCCACTCCTGCCTCTTTCTGGGGCACCATCCAGGCTGGTGTGCTCAATGGCACCAGGGTACATGCTTCTCCTCCATTTGGGTGGCACCAGCATGTGAGCTTCGGGCCCAATATTGGTCTGAGAATATTGTTACCTCAAGCCATGTACCTTTGAGATGTGTCTACAACCATCTCTCTCTCCAATCCTTACTGAACCTTCATCCTGGCAATGTAGTGGTATTGTTCTTGAGGGCATTCTGGACAGAGGCCTGCCTTGGTTTCTACCCATGTGAGCAGTTTGAACTTCTTGCCACTCCTAGGTGTATTTGTCATTCTCTCTCTGCACCATCTCCACTGGAACTACCGGGAGCACTTGTGCTATGCATCCCTGCAGTCCTTCGACCCATTCTTCCCTTGAAAACTCCTGTCCATAAACTGGTAGCTGGTGTTTCTTGCAGCATTCTGGCAGTTCTCACACCTCTCTTCTTCCGCTCTTGAGGCCCTGCATTTCCCCTTGTGTTACCATTCCTTTATCTGGGCTTCTCGGTATGTATTGTATCAGGTCATCTGCATTCGAGCAATCCTCTATCATTGTCCATATTTTCATGTAACTGTCCTCATGGGGCAATATCTTCGGTGTCATTCATTGTAGTGTAGCCTGCTTTCTCTGGAACTGTCACAGAAGTCTTGTAATTTGCTCCTGGCCTGGGAAGTGGGAGAGTTCACGTGGCAGTCCTCTCCTGTATCCTCCCTCCCCCCACGGGTCACATACTGGTACTAAATATATATATATATATATCGTTAGTGCTGTGGGCCAAATAGCTCATACAAGCACTCGTGTTTTTTTTAAATTGATAATGACACTCTTGGAGCTGCTTCATCTCTTCACAACACTAGTAAGGGGTCTGATCATTGCTGCAAAAATGAAGGGGACATGTTTGTTCAGGTGTATAATGCAGGAAAACAGATTGTCCTTGTCCACACTCCTAGGGAGGGACAGAAGTAGAGACAGCGGAGTACAAAATAATCATAAACATTTATTTTATTTTTCTTTCATTTTAAAAGCTTTATTCGGAAATAGGCCTTCATCACAATTCATCTCAATAACACTTTACACAAAGCTAAAATTTCAATACACGCGACAATCTTAAAAGTGGGTCTTCGTATAGTTCCTATAATTCCAAAGCCATTACCCGCTATGAGGAGAGCAAGCTTGCATCCTCATAACTCTTCCCAATATATAATTTATGAAGTGCTCACCAATTTCCCTCTTAAAAATCTGGTTCGTTGCACGTATCTAGCTGAGACAAACAGAACTTGCCACTCCAGTGTGCACGTTACAAACTGAATAGCTTCTCATGTGCTCCTTAACCTTGACTCAATAAAGCTTTCAAATACCCTCATCTTAGCTCCAGCGTAACCGGGCAAAATAACATAAAATGGGTAAGAGTTTTGTTTGCTGATCGGCAGGGCGGACATTCACCAGATCTCAACGATGACCATGTCCGGTGTACCAAGCTGTATGCAGAATTCCAAGCCTAGAGCGTACGTATAAGGAGCGTTCATAGGGGGGGTGGATGTTATCTAGTATATCTTTAAATGTGGGACAGTTCTTCAATAAAGACCTTGATAACACTAGCCTTTCCAAGGATTTGCTCTTTGCAGTCACTTTGAACTCAATTTTTTATTTTGTTTGGCACCCTAAGGGGTTGTTCCACAGTGAAGTATCTAACCACACCTCTTTGCCCCTTCAAACTCTAAAAAGTTTCACAGGGAGCTAAACTAGGGGCAGACCATACTCTTACCCAATACAATACCGGTTTGAGGGCAATCTGTTCGGCTGTAGGCCACAAATGAATGTCCATTTGGACCAATGAGGTAGTGGCATTTTTTGGAAGAAGCAATAGCGTCTTCAGAAAGATGTTCTCTATTGGAGGTAATGATGTTATATTAAAATAGCCCAAAATCTCGGAACCACATAAAGCTGTTGGTAAAGCTTGTTTTTCAAATAGTTCCAATGCCGGTGTGATTGCCCCACTATGATGACTTGCAAGGAATGGATACCCCCACCATATATATATATGTATTTTTTTTTTAAATTATTATTTCACAACAAGGTCAAGACAGAAAAAAAAACAGAACACACTACGACATCTATGTGCCGGCATTGACTATCCCCACCCTTTCACACTCAACAACAATGACTCTTACTTTAACAGACAATTCTTGCGGGTCACACGTATCTGGCAAATTTCCTTAACATTGCTTGAAGTAGGTGGGACTAGACCTACTAGTCATATTTGTTCCGCATTTGGTGGCAGAACCAGGGATGTCAATTTCCTAGTAAGCTCCTGTGAGCAGATCCCCCCCGCATCATCGGCCATCAATCCCTAGAGGGTCACAGAGGCCCTCCAATTCCCTCCCATGACTGATTCATCAGTTAGTGAACATATACACCCCAAATGTCCCCTGTGTCGGTTCAGTATGTCGGCAGCCCCCTTATTTATTTATTCATATTTGTTGAGCGCGCAGCAGCCCTAGGACATAGTGGCGCTAGTTACAGCGAGAGAACAAGAACTTAGTTAGCATGATTAATGTACATTAGCAGTGAACAGTTAGTCAAACAGACGGTGGTGGTAGATTTAGTTAAAGAGAGAAGTTTTTAGGTTTTTTCTAAAGGCAGTGAGCAAACTTTCTGCTCTTAGGGCAGTGGGGAGCTTGTTCCATAGTTTTGGGGCTAGGTATGGGAAACCTATACCTCCTGCTGTAGCCTTATTAATGCGTGGTACAGTGAGGTGGTTGGTGTAGCATAGTCTGGTGGGTCTGGTGGCGATGGGTCTGTGGAGTGTGTCGTAGAGGTAGGACGGAGCTGTGCGGTGGAAGCATTTGTGTGTTGTAGTAAGAATCTTGAAATGATACGTTCTTTGACAGAGAGCCAGTGAACGGACGGTCTTGCTTGTGAAATGTGGTCTCTTTTTGAGATGCTCAAGGATGCTCTTAGTGAGTTATTTTGGGTGATCTGAAGTCTATTTAAGTTTTTTACAGAGGTGCCGGCTAGGAGAGCGTTACAATAATCAAGCTTAGCACCTATGGTAGCTCTTGCTATTGAGAGACAGTTTTCTTTGGTTAAGAAAGGTTTGATGGCGTTGATGAATTTAGTGCTTAGGGCAGAGGCAGAGACAATGGCGCCGACCTGTTTATTCATGGACAGTGTTGCATCAAAGTGGTGCAGTTGTTAATGTTGAAGTTGACGTAGAGGCTGTCTAACTTAGCAAGTGTAGACTTTTGCCAAGAATAAGGATCTCTGTCTTATCCCCGTTAAGACAGAGGCCATTTGTGGCCATCCACGCATGAATTGTGGCCTATATTTGTTTTAGAGCTAGGGCGTCTTTGTGATATGAGCATGTTAGGGAGAGGAGCATGTTAGGGAGAGGAGCACTTGGGTATTGTCTGCATAATTGGTATATGCGATCCCAAGTGCATCGAGTTTATCAAAAAGAGGCTTTATGAAGAGATTATACAGCGTGGGAGCAGTGCATGAACCCTTTGGGACACCGCAGTGTATGATGGTGGGTGCTGCATTAGATGTGTCTGAGAAAACTTTCGTGACTCTACCTTCTAGGAAGGATGTTATCCATGAAGTAGCTTGGTCTGAGAAGTGTGCTGAGTGGGTGAGGTGTGCAGTGAGGGTTTTATGGTCCACTAGGTCGAACGCCGCTGAGAGGTCTAGGAGGAGAAGGAGGGCGGGTTTACCTGTGTCCAGGATCTTGGTTATTTGGTTTTTTAGATCCAGCAGAGCTGTCTCGGTTCCGTGACCTTTGCAGAATCCTGACTATCTGTTTCCTAGGATGGAGTTTGTTTCAAGGTAGAGTTGGTTTTGGCTGTGTGCTACTTTGTCTGATATTTTGAGAAGGAAGGGACTGTTGTTATAGGTCTGTAGTTGTTAGGCTGAGTGGGGTCTAGAGTCGGCTTTTTCAGGAGGAGGCGTACCCAGGCCTCTTTAAGGCTGTTAGGGACAGAGCACATCTTAAAGGAGGCATTCATGAATGCGGTAATAAGTGGAGCAAGTGGTTCAGCCCAGTCCTTAATGATCTTAGGAGGGCATACATCGCCTTTGCAAAGCGAATTTTTCAAGTGTTTCAAAATGTTTTTGACTTCTGATTCTGAGACGTCATTAAAGGCAAAATTGGGGAGGTTAATAGTTTTGCTAGTGGGTAGGGTAAAGTTTGTGTAGGCTGAATCATTTTTGGTAGGGTATTGTAGTGGTCAAGGATTTTATTTTGTAGGAGGTCTATTTTTTTGAGCATAGCGGCTTGAATGCTGTTGCAGCAAGCTTCATCTTTGATGATCTCGTCAGTGGAGATCGGAGGAACTGTGAGTTCCTTAAAGATGGTAAAGAGTTCTTTTGAATGAGACTTGGCGTCGGATATTCGACGATTGAAGGCTTGAGATTTGGCATTGAAAATGGCATCTTTGTATTTTTTAGCGATATCTTTGAATAGTTCTTAGTGGTGTCGCAGGGGTTAGTCTGCCAGTTTTTTTGCGCCTGGCATTTGTTATTGCATTGGGATTGGAGGTCATCTGTGAACCATGTATTAGAGTGGAAAGACTTTTTTTTATTTTTTTCTTCTAGGGGAGCAATAATGTTGATTGCGTTAGTAAGCGTGTCCTTAAAACTATCTGCTAGGATGTTTGGGTCTTGCGAGAAGGGCGGAGCTAGACATGGGTTGTCAAGAAGGGGCTGTATGTTATCTGCAGTACATTTTTTGGAGCTTCTTGCTAAAGTGGCAGATTTGTGTATAGTGGTTTTAGTAGTTGATGCTGTGGGGTTGGGGAATTGTATGCAACCATGATCTGTCCAAGGGTAGAAGGTGTTAGAGGGGATGGAGGAGTTGCAATTATGGTCGACCAACCAATCCAGAATTCTGCCTTTGGAATGGGTGGGTGACATAATATTCTGTGATAAGTCTAAGTCCAAGGAATCCTTTAGGAATGAGATTGCGGTTTTGTCATTGGGATCATTGTATCCTAAATTGAGATCACCTAAGAGTATGGTTTTCGTGGATTTCCTTATGTTTTCGCTGAGTAGGTGGGTGATTTGCCCTTGGAAATCCGCTGGGAGTCCTGGGGACCGGTAGATGACATGAATTTAGATCATGTTATTGTGGGAGAGAGACAATGTGGCTGATAGTATGTCTGCATTACCTTTCCATAGGTGGAGAATAGGCCTGAGATGACAGGCATCTTTGAAGATTAGGGCAACCCCTCCCCCTAATTTATTAGATCTATCTTGTGTGAGGATAGAGTAGCATTCAGGTACGGCTATGGTTATGGATGGGCCTGAAGCCTCATGTAGCCTCATGTAGCCTCATGTAGCCTCATGTAGCCAGGTCTCAGTGATGGCTAATATATATAAGTCCTGACTAGAGATGCAATCGTTTATTTCCAGGGCATGGGCAGTGAGAGAGCGGACGTTAAGTAGTGCGCCTTTGACACATAGTTTCTATTTGGACGTTGCTGTTTAGCTGTTTTGGGCCTGTAATTAGGTGGTTTGATGATTTGAGAATGGGTGCTGGTTTAGTACATGGGTGGAAGGTGTGCAGTCTATAGGGCGGAGTGTTATGTTTACCGGAAGTACGCGTTCCTAATCTGACGATTCTGTGTGAAGCTGGAGGGGAGCGGGCGGTGATGATCATGGGTAGAGTGCGCGTTCTAAGTCTTCAGAGTCTGGAGCTACAGTTAGGTACATAAGTGGGTGCAAGTGTGGTGTGGAGGGTGGGATGCTTGGGCTTTTACTATCTACTATCTACTGGATGAAAAGAGCAGGAGTGCAAGAACTCATCCTTTGTGAACCCCGATGTGGACAGCAAAGGATTCAGATTGTTCCCTCCCTAGTCCGTAACGGGCAGAAGCCTTTGCCTCCACATGTAATAGTTTAATTGCATCAACTAAACATTTCCTTGCTTCCCATTATTGAATTTACATGATGCACACTGGGTGACCCTTGCCACAATGAGCAGAGGAGGCCACTTGAGTGTCGCTCCAGTATTTATAGAGTGACCCATCAATCGATTGGTAATGTTTTTGTAGTTTTTGTTTTTTCCTTTGAAAAGTAGCCACTCCAAATTAATTTTGTTCTCCACCCCAAAGTTCTTTCTTTTGCCCTGTCCCCCTTTGTCATTCACTTGCACAACATGTATATTGCGAGTTGCTCCACGTGCAGAAACCTCGAATCCAAGTGCTGGATAGTAGGACAGTCAATGTATAATGTATAAAGACAACATTAATATGAGGGGACAAAGTGGTTGGGGAGCACACAATCAGAGGGCTTTTCTCCCTGCTTGTGACATTTGGGCTGCGCATTAGGCTGGGTCCCACAGGCCCTCCTGGCGATCGGCCTTCTTTCTTTACTTTTTGGATCCGGTGCGTGGGTAACACGCTGTGCATTTTATCTGGTATTTGGTTAAACATCCCCCTGCGTCTGAAACACAGAGAAAAACGGATGTGTTTCTCATAATGTATATACATTTTCTTTATCGCATCCTATCATTACCTAAGTAATTGCTACTAATGCTTCTTTCTTTTACTTATCTACTCCCTACATCTAATTCACATCTCCCACTCCTACTACCCAATCCACTTCTGCCCTTAATGTCATGCATGATATTGTTGCTCTCTAAATTCCTCTGGACCATGGACTTTCCTTTACCCACATGAAAGAGACAAAGAACACAGCACAAACTACAACAACATGGTCCTTTTCCTACCTTTGCCACGTCTGTTCTTCTTCTGGGTACATCCTTAACCTGAATTAATGGATCCTGCTGAGACCAGATGGGGACAAAAAGCCATAACGAAGTAATGGGAAGAATGTTACTCCCCTTTTTCAAACAACTTTATTTAAGTACCTTTTGCAACAGGTTACATTCATATTCATCAAGACAGACAGCTATTCGATAACGCCTTTGTGGGCTGAGCCCCACCACCCCTCCCCCCCAGTACATGGCTCAAGGGACCTCCTGTCAGCCGTGACCTTCCCTGAAGTGATGGCTGGGTTATTCCCCTTTTAATGAACTGACAATTTCTGTGTCTCTGTGGGCCAATGTTGTGGTGACTGCTCTCACGTGATGTCCAAGTTGCTTTCTTTTTTCCAATAATGCTGAACTTGTCCTTTGGAAATTCTGTGTTTGGTGGCAGGCCTGCATGAACTGTCTTTCTCTTGGAATTTTCCCCATGGCTATCTTTTTTATGCTTTGGTGTACCTGCAAAACATAGCTGCCACCTCGCTAACTTTTTTTCTTTTAAGCTGAAACAAGCGCGAGTGGTGGGTGAGTGCATGCAGTCGTGAGATATGTGTACACAGGTTTGCCTACCATCTCTAGCACATACATGTCATTCTCTTCTCCACATACATGTAGTTATACATCTCGCATAAAACATTACATTTCAAATCATAAACAAACACATGGCATATTAAATTTACATTATGTACACTTCATAAAAGGATACTTTTATTCTCTTCTCGTTGCGGGCCACCTTCCGAGTGCCATGCTTCATCTGTGCCACTTCACCTGTACAACAAGACTCTCCTCGTTGAAACCCCTCTACTTCTCTTTCACTTCCTATCTGTTACTCACCTGCGCCGTCTTCTCTTCCCCTAGAGATCAATAGAGGACCCCCCACACTGCTTTCACTTCCACCAGTACTTACCTGCCGCCTCTATTCACCTACCCCTCACGTCTAAAAGGACAAACCTCCTCAAGTGCTCCCCCTTCTGGTTACATTGTTATTCTACACCAACGATACTACATAAGGGAAGGATATTCCTAACCTTATGACATATCCGGGTCCATTAATTATTTACAAAATGTTGTATTACTTACTTTGATGCGCTGCTTCTTTACTGGCAAAGACATTCCTATTTTCCTCCTGCAGCCCCTCCTTCCTGGCGTTTGTCCCGTGTCCATCTAAACTCCTAATTTTGATGTCAAATTCTCCTTCTTCCAGTTTTTTATTTTGACTTTAAATACTCATACACATGCTATTAACACGCCTCCAGCTACCAAATCAGTCAGCGTGCCCCTTCTTCAAGAGCTGACACCCTTCCCCACTTTTACTCCCTTGTTCTTATCCCATGTGAAGGCACTCTGCCCGCCCTCCTGTGCCTCCTCTAGCCATAGAAAGCTGACATACATGGTGATTGCTGTTATACCGATAGTCTTGTGTGTGTATCTGTATTGCCTTGGTGCCTGCAGGGGCCACATTTGTCTGTGATGTGGGTTCAACTCGCAGCCCTTGCGCCTGCCATTGTGTGATCTTGGGATACTATTCATGTGGTTACGCACAGACCTGCAAAGGGTGTGTTCCCCCCCAGTCTCTTCCCTTGTCTTTTTTGTTGCATGCTTATAAAAATATGTCCTAATCTTACGCCCGCGTTCTTCCAGCCTCTCCCTGTTATCATCATTTGTACAGTTGACCTATGTGCGTTCATATCTGATGCCTACTACTTCCCATAATTATGTCTGTCAATGTCATCGCAGCTTTGGCTTGACTCTTGAAGCCAGTCCTGCCTCACTGCATGTGTGTGGGGAAACATTAAGCAAGCATCTCCCTTGGCCAAATCGTCTTGCAATGCATCTAACACCAAACGTGGTTTCCCTTCATAAATCAGGAGCGCCCCTCTGTGAGGCTGTCTCTTTCCTTCCAAAGTATCCCATGTATTGCTAATGAAATTACTTTCAAGGGCGAAATGATATATATAACAAAATATTCCCTAATGTGTCTCTATGTAGTGATCAAATGGAACGCTTGAAAAATACCTGGCGCAGTGTCAAATTTCAGAACAGCAGCTTTATTGTGTCTTGTAAACTAAAAAGCTGCTAGTGCGACCAAAAAGATAGTTTGTTAAACCAGAGGATATCCTTGCCTCAGAACACTAACCCATTTTCCATTATCTGTACATACCCATTTACAATATCCTCATAACACACTCTCTTTCCATTGCACTCTCTGTGAGAAACCTAACGGGATTCTCCCACCCACTTCCTTGGGATCTTCCATTCAGGTGGCCTGGGAAGGGCCATCGCTTTTGGATCCCGACCCCGACAGTGGACAAGCAATGGAGGATCACCTGAGGGGAGGGTTATGAGGGACTGGGAGGAGGAAGCCCAAGGGCGAGACATGGTATTCCCCCAGTTCCACAAATACCCCAACCAACTCTCCCTCAACCTTTGTGGGGTATCTCCAATATTGGCCCATTTCCCACTCCCCATTTCCAACAAATACTGAGATAAGGAAGCAGCGACTTAGATCAGTAAAGATTACCCATCAACTGTCGAAGACTTTCGAAGGTGCACAGAGTTTCGCTTGACCCGTTGCAGGCCCACTTCAATTTCACTATTCTTTAGCACTCTTCACATTTGCCACCTTTCAGCTGGATACCTAACAGAGACTTTCGAATGAATACCCACATGGTGCTGGACCAGTTTGTCTACGTTATTGTTTCTTGGCTTCAAATTTCAATCACTCATTTGCTATTTAATTGTGTTTGCGTCGCTTGACACATACTCTTCATACACTGTTCTCTTCAGTTTTCTCTATACAATGTTGCTGCTTGCAACCTTGGCTTCAACACCAACCCAGTCTTTTATCAGCCTCCCCAACTCACCAGCTGTGCTGACTTCACTGGTGCTGCTTTGTTGTAGGAGCCAAGGACAGTACCACAGCGGAAAACGATACTCCACACCTTGACTATCAACGCAGAAGAGCCCCAGAACTTCCAACACACAATGCAGAAATCTCGAGCCTTGATTCCTGGTCATACGTTTCCTTTTCTAAAAGGTTCATGAAAGTAACAGTCTTTCGTTGAAAAGGTCAAGGGCACTTCTATCCTTGCAATCCTCTTTGGTTTTGCCGTCTTTCACCTTGTATTAAACAGCAATCTTGGAACTGCTGCTTCCTCATGTGTTTGCTCAGAGTGTGCTTTTATGCTCCACCTTTTATCTGTGTGGGAGGTGTAATAGAAGTCAGATACGTGTAATGGCCAGCAGTAATTGCCTGTCCCTGCCTGACCATTGTATTGGGACATGTCAGGTATATGGCTCGGGTGTTAGTTCATTTTCTCTTGTAGTGAGCTGTCCGTGAGGAAATGTTTGTGTTGGGAAACGAGGTGGGGGTTGAGTTCCTAGATATCTTACATGGTAGGATGGGGTAAAGGTGTTACAGGGAAAGGAATACCACGTCTCACCATCCAGTGTCCCGCTTCCAGTCCCTGAATACCCCTCATCCATGTGATCCTCACGCACTGGTACACCCCCAGCAACTGGATCCTGGCCACCTGAATGACGGATTCCTGGGGACTAGCAGGTGAGACACCTTAAGGTTTCTCACAGCTTCCCTAAGGACATTTTAATGGACCAGGGTACCCCTTTTATGAGTGAGCTCATGAGGTAATAAAATAACTACTGAATATAACCACCTTGAGGACGTCTGTTTATCACCCCCCAAACTGATGGGTTGGTTGAACAGTTCAATAAGACCCTTAATGACCATTCTTAAAAAAAACTGGTTGACAAGGACAGAACCAATTGGGATCAGATGATTCCATAGGCTCTTTTTGCCATAAGAAAAACACCAGCCTCCACTGGTTTCTCACCCTTAGAACTATTGTATGGGTGAGAAGCCAGAGATGTTTTAGAGAAACTTTGAGAAACATGGGAGGAAAGGGAAGAGGTTCCAATACCGTTGTCCCACACAGCCTCCCGGTTAAAAGAACACCTGGCAACTGTTTGATCTCTGGTTCAAGATCACCTTAGTAAAGCCCAAAGTCATCAGAAAGCATCCTATGATAATAGGGTGTCGCTCAGGTCTATTTTCATCAGGCAAAACGTCCTTGTGCTTCTCCTTACCTCAGATAACAAGCTTATTTCTAAATAACATGGACCATATGAGGTATTGGACAATACAGGACACTGTCATTAAAAGATCGCCTAGACAGACAGTCGTAAAAAGATGCACATTTACCATATAAACCTATTAAAAGAGTGGAAGGAGAACACCTCTGAATTTAATGCCACCGTGTTATCTTGTCTAATACCAGAAGAGGTGAACAGCAATATTCTAATTCCCTCTGATATCACTCAGACACAACAAGAACCTGGCAGAGTGAAAAGAATATTCCATCATATCGGCACCCCTGCAGGCAAGTTAGTACTTCTGAAACCATATCGACTACTGGAGGCCCATAGAAATATTGTCATCAAAGAAGTAGAGCAAATGCTACAGGCCAACATAACTGAACCATCTACCATTCTCTTGTCCTACCCCATTGTGTTAGTGGAAAAGCCAGACAAATGTTGTAGGTTCTATATAGACTTCCGAATAACATCCCAGCCTTCAACACCTATCCAATGCCTCGTATTGACGATCTTATTGACAAATTGGGTAGTGCTCTCTATTTTTCCACCCTAGACTTCCACAAAGGGTACTGGCAAGTTCCCCTACATGCACCAGATAAATAAATACTGCTTAAGCCACCCCGCTAGGTCTATATCAGTTTAAGGTCTTAGCCCTTGGATTGCATGGTATCCTAGCAACTTTCTAAAGGTTGATGGATAAGATTCTCCAACCTCATTTGGACTTTTGCAGTGCATACATCGACGATATTGTTTGTTTGTTTGTTTTATTTATTTATATAGCGCTCCAGACCCAGAGGTAAAAGGGCACAAAAGAAGTGGTTACAGGATACATTATATATATTTTACGAGTTATACATTTATACAGTTTGTATGTAATACACCCATTTAAGGTTCAGGCAATATCATTGAGCATAAGAGAGATAAAGAAGGGTGGTCAGTATTAGTTTTTATTCAGTAGCCAACTAATGACATGTTTTCTGAATGATAGAAAGGTGTCGACGGATTTGATGTTCAATGGTAAGGTATTCCAAAGTTGGGATGCGAGGACCGTGAAACTGGATCTTCCAGCTCTTTTTAGGGAGAATCTGGGCACCGTTAGGCATAAGGTGTTGGTGGATCTAGTGATTCTGGCAGCAGATTTCAGGGTAAATTTGTTAGTGAGATATGGAGGGGCTAGGTGATTCAGGGCTTTGTATGTGAGACAGATGGTTTTTAGATAGATTTGTTATTGTATGGAGACCCAGTTGCATGATTTTCTAGTGGTAGAGATATGCTCTCGCCTGGGAATGTTTAATGTCGCTCATAGAGCGTTATTTTGGAGTACCTGTAGTTTATTAATTATGGATTGGTTTGCGCCTAGGTATAGACTGTTACAGTAATCCAATTTAGATTGTATAAGAGCTCTGGCCAGTGTGAGGCAACTATTAGAGAATAAGAAAGGTCTACAGGCCCTAATCAGCTTACCTGTGTAGGCAGTGGCTGAGGCAGTCATGTTAATTTGTTTTGAAAGGTTGGTGTTAGCATCAAGATAAAAGCCAAGGGTTTTCACGCTTTTAACAATGGGGATGGTATTTCCGTCGATGATAATGCTGATATAGTTTGGGGTTGAGTTTCAATAGGTTATTGGGTGAGCCAACAAGGAGAAGTTTCGTTTTCTCATCATTCAGGCAGAGGCCATGTGTGGCCATCCATGCGTGAATGATGGTGAAGATTTCGTTTATACGGATGACGTCAGCGTTATAGTTATCTGAGAGGGTGAGGAGTATCTGGGTGTCATCTACATAATTGGTCTAGGTGACACCCAGATGGTCCAGTTTGTCGAAGAGTAGCTTTGTAAATATATTATAAAAAGGAGGTGAAACATATGAGCCTTGTGGGACACCACATGTGATGGGGATGGGGTCAGCTGCCGCTACGGGTGAGAAGACCCTCATGGTTCTATTAGCCAGGAAGGATTGTATCCACATGACAGCACGGGAGGAGAAGTGAGCTGCTGATGATAGGTGGTTGCAGAGGATTTTGTGGTTGACCAAGTCGAAGGCTGCTGAGAGGTCTAAGAGGAGTAGGATGGCGGCGTTGCCTCTATCTTTGAGTTCATCAATCTGGCTTTTGAGGTCGACAAGGGCCGTTTCTGTTCCATGTAGGGGTCTAAAGCCAGATTGACGTATTCCTAAAGGTTGGTTGGTCTCTAGATAATCTTGAATTTGCAGATAAGCAACTATGTCTACGATTTTTAGCAGGAATGGGACCGTAGTGATGGGTATGTAATTGGTGAGTATAGCCGTGTCTAGGGATTGTTTTTCTAGAAGTGGGAGAACACATGATTGTTTCAAATTACTGGGGACTGAGTTGGTGGAGAATGATAGATTTATTAGTTTAGTGATGAAGGGTGATAGATCTCTGGCTGCGTCTTTTATAATCTGGGCAGGGTAGCTGTCCCCTTCAAAGTTGGACGGTTTTTGGGAGGCAATCATTTTTGTACTTCAGGTATAGTTACCTTATTGAATGAGAAGCCTGACTTAGTGTCAATGGGAGGTAGTGTGCTTGGGCTGGTGGACTGGTGAGTTGTTGTCGTTTGTCCTCAATCTTAATTTGGAGCCCTGTGATTTTGTTGGCAAGGGCATTCTGGATGCTAGTGCACCAAGGTTTGTCTATTACAATGGATATTGTAATCCACAGTCCAAACTGGCAAGACCATTTATACCATATACAGACTGTTATAAGAGACTTATGAAAAGCTGGGTTAACAGAAATCTCTTTGTCAGAAACGGCAGTATTCGACCTCAAGAGGAAAATATTAGGGCTATATTCGAGTCCCCTACATCCAACACTAAAAAGGATTTAATAATAATAATAATAATAATAATTAGGCTTTTATATAGCGCTACGAACCCTCAGGTATCTGAGCGCTGCTTATTATTACCCACGGTGTGTGGTGCTCATTTATCGACCTCGGAAGGATGAAAGGCTGAGTTTGGCCGGGATTCGAACCTGCGTTAACAGGCTCTGCACGGGTGTCAAAGCGAGCGCTCTACTCGCTGTGCCACTTGACCATTTAAGATCTTTCCTAGGGTTAATTGGGTACTATTGAAGGTTCATATCTAATTTTTCCGATAAAACAGCCAGATTAACTGACAAACTACAAAACGCAGAACCCCAGAAACTTAAATAGGCTGAGGTGGACGAAATATGTAATCGGGTCCTCAAACAAACATTATGCCAAAGCCCTATTCTCAAGGTAGCAGACTTTTCTAAGGACTTTATATTACAAACTGACACTTCTTTTACTGGTTTCAGTGCAGTATTGTCCTAGATCCACGACGGGCTAGAACACCCCATTCTATACACTAACTGAAAACTGTGCCCCAGGGAAAATAACTATTCAGTGATCCAACTAGAAGCCTTAGCAATCAAGTGGGCCATCATACATCTTAAATATTACCTATTGGGTAGAAAGTTGATCACTTCCCCCTAATGTAGATCAGTCAAAGAAAAGAGTCCAACCCAAGAGTTATGCAATGGTTCTTAGACTTAGAACCTTATTGCTTGTCAGTGAAACATCGAAAGGGCAAAGAACAAGGAAATTTAGATTTCCTTATGAGGTTCCCCTGTAAAGCAATTCAGTCCAAACCACATAGGGGAGGGGTTTGTGAGAAACCTGACAGTAATCTCCCACCCACTCCCTCAGGATCTTCCATTTAGGTGGCCAGGGAATGGCCATTGCTTTTGGATCCCGTCATGGGGTTGGACAAGTGAGGAGGGAACACCTGAGTGGAGGGTTACGAGGGATTAGGAGGAGGATACCCAAGGGGGAGACATGGTATTCCCCCAGTCCCAGAAATACCCCAACCGACTCTCCTTCAACATTTGTGGACTAGCTCCAATCTTGCCCATTTATCCCTGCCCATTTCCAACAAATACTGAGACGAGGAAGAGGTGACTAAGATTAGTAAAGATTACCCATAGGAATAATATGGGGAAAGTAAGGGGAACCTACTTTAGAGAAAACCTCTGTCCCGCTAATGGAGTCAGGCAGAGTCAGGTATTTGTAAGTAACCATTCACACCGGACTCCACTTCACTGTGTGTTCAGCTATAAAATGTGTGACTTCTCACATGTGAATGAGTGAGCTGGAGAGGCATTTGGGACCAGAGAAGCCACGAAGTTGGAACTGCAAGAAGGAGGACCCAGAGAAGAGCACTGTGTCGCAACGCTGGCCGGGTGTGTGAGGAGGGCTGCAGCGTGGCTGGGAGCTGTGTCTTCTGAGAGACTGAGTGAGGCAGCTGAGACCCTGCTGGCTGAGTCCGTGCAATTGCATGTTCTCTTGGACCCTGAGCTTGATCAAAAAGCATCCCGAAGTGATCGCTTGCCAGCGCTACGCTACTCAGTGAGTTTGACATGAGAGAGAAAAACTCAGGAGCGTGGAGGTGGCTAGAGCGTGAAAGGCAGGAAAAAAAGCAAGATTAATAAACCGTCACGAAGCGGAAAGCAAGACAGACAGTATAAGAAACAGAAAGTAGAAAGAGAGAAAGCGAGTAAAAGAAAGTAACAGAACATAAATGGTGCACGCAAGCGGCACAAAAATAAAAGACAAATCAAAGCAAATAGATTTGAAAGAAAGGCAAGCCACCCGAATGCAAAGTTAAAGCAGACAGAGGTAAAGCAAGAGGAAAGTGCCATGGCGCACGATAAAGTCATGAGCGGGCAAGTGGCCCAAAAGTAAAGCAAGGAATGGGTGCGAGTAGGCAACAAAAAGTAAAAGGACAGTTTAACGGTGCAAGGACACACCGCAAAGGAAAGAAAGTGCAAGTGTGCACGGCCAAAGACAGGAGGGAGTGAAACAGAAGGGTGCAAGAAGCATAATAAAGCAGGACGGTGCAAGAGGCACAGAAGAAATATAAAGAATTGCGCAAATGTGCACAACAAGCACACGAAGATAAAAACTACGAAGGAAAGCACAAGTAAGAAATACAGAGAGTGGCAAAGAATCAGAGTGTCGCGCTTAGGACAAGCAAAGAGCCTGGCGTCTTTGAAAGCCTCTGATTCTACCCCATGAGAGGATTGTATGTATGAAAATCTGTAAAGAAGGAAAAGGCATATCCCGACCGGCAGAATTTATGTTTGGAACTAGAGGGGCCTGAGCTTGGGGAAGGGCACCCTGAGAAACGTAAAAGGAACTGTGATATGTTTTGTTTTTTGCGTTGAAAGCTGGTAGAGGCCTGAGTTTGGGGAAGGGAACCCTTAGAAGCTTACCTATGAAATCAAAGTACATCCTGATAAAAACTAACTTTGTGTTTGAAATCCAAAAGGGGCCCGAGCGTGGGGGCAGGAACCCTAAGAGGTCCAACCAAGTTGGAGACTTATTGGTTTTCTTTATAGTGTTGAAAGGATGGAAGCATGGGGAAGGGTACCCTGAGAAGCTTCAAAAAGGGACTGTGATACATTTATTTGGTGGTGTTTGAAACTTGACTCTGTTGAAGCTTGGGGAAGGGAACCCCCAAGGAACTCAAAGACACTGAAGGTATCTGAATTGACTGCAAGGACCCTGTGGCAAAGGTCTTGAAAGAAGCCCTGTTTGAATGAATACATTTTTGTGAGCTTTTAACCACATCTGGCTGGAAGGCCACCAGAAACCGGATCTGATGTCCTATTTTTCTGTTGAACCACTACTTTTAATTTTTGACGAAAGACCCACTAACACATTTGTGTACAGAGTGAGGGCAAGCATAGATTTCAACACAGACAGACTTTTATTTATGGCTTTCAGAAATCAACGGCCTTTAGAAACGTCATTTGAGGGAACCATCCCTTTAGAGTTAGGGCCAGTTAGGTATTACATCAACCCTGAATCTTTAAGAAATAAAGGTTTGAAAACATATTTAGGAGTCTGTGTCTCTCTTGATGCCATGGCTGTCTCACATCTCCTTATTAACCCCTCAACCTTAAATTCCTTCAAGTAAAATGTCCACTATGATCGTCCCCACCAAGTTACCACCACTCTCAAAACATCATTATCACCCATATATTTTATGAAAGCTTTAATAGGTATAACCAATCCAATTAATCCTGTCTCTGGATCAGTATTTAAAACAATATATTATGCTCCCCTAACAATGTCAGTCAGAAATCACTCTGCTCACTAAATACAAGGTGTTCTTTCATCCTGGTATGGATAAGAGTTACACATGCTTTGCTTTGCCTTGTTACCAATCTACACTAGTCATATGCACGCCTATGCATATATATATATATCCATCACCTATGCTCTCACTCATTGCTATGCATTCTGGTCCAAGTCTCAAGCACTAATAATCTGCTTCTCCCTGCATTTACTGATGCGCCCCAGATCACTAATTGGGGACAGGAGGGTCTGCAGTCCTAGATGCAGACAGAACTGTGTTTAATCCTACAAATATGGGACTGATGGTTGCACTGTTAATCATAGAAGAATCCTGAAATGCCATGTTCTTCTTCAACAAGTGGTTGCCCTGATGAATTGTTCAAAACAAAATCAAGAACAGGGAACATATGCTGGTGTTGAAATATATGCAATTCATTAACCCAACGTAAATATGCAACCTTGTGTGTCAAGTGCCTAAAATAATACCACTAAAAGGGATTCATTCTTCTTTACTTAACTTACTCCATATCCCACTTGTCTTCTGCTCCCTAAATCCCATCTCATAAGTCCCTTACACTCTATCCCAGCCATCCAAAACCCCACCTTTTCCAAAGCTTCCCTTCTCTGTCCCTCTGTAATTTCTCTAGTTACCTCCCAATCCCTGCCAGCAAACGATGTCCCCTTTGCCTTGCACTTTACAATCCCTGGGTCCCATGCATTTCCCGCTCCTGCATAAAATACTTGCATTGCCATCATTTGTCATTTAATCAAAGGTGACATTCACAAAAACTCTGCTCTTCCTATACTCCATACTGCCTATGTGTTTTGCTTCTCTCATACCCCTGCTACTCAAAAATATGGCTCCTTTGGAGGTTAACCCTGCATAGCAAACTAGATCAACCGCCTGCATTATCACCTGCTGCGCTAGACAGATTCAGCTTTGTCTGACTGACCTTCCCCCCTTCCTCATTGCTCAGGGCTTCACACTGCCTACTGATAGAGATATGACCTCCTTCAAGCCCTTTATAAAACTCTTTGTTCTACGAGGGAGGTTTTGCCTTTCCACAGGCACCGCAGTCCATTGAGACTTGTGACACATAAAAGAATACACAGATATGAGACGAACAGCCATGGCACGAACGAGAGGGAAAGAGTGGGAATAAAGGACACACACATGAATACTGTATTTCACAGCACACACTGCATGACACACACACACAATTTATGCATTTCCCAACGCACACTGCATATTCAAATGCACTCAAAACACACACACACACCACTGTTCAAATGCACTCAAAACACACACACATCACAAGCCGCCCTCGCTTTGACCTCCACCGTAGGCCAGTCCATCATTCTTCCACATGCTTCTCAAGCCCTCCCCAATAGTGTCACACTCTTCATTTTGCAAACCTTCAAACACGCAATATGTTTTCCATTTACCTCCAGCAACCACTCTGCTCCATTGTGGGTCCCAGTGCATTTCTCAATTGCCATAAATGTTGAACCATTTCTCTCAAAATTACAACTACTCTCTATGTGTTCTCTGTGTTCTGTGCCCTCAAAGGCCAATAAGTCTTTCATGTGCTCCTAGAGCCAATTCAAGCCACCGTTCACCTAATTAGAATCCACAACCTTCTAAGCACTGTATGTCCTATTCACCAACCTCACATGTGACTTCACAAACCCTAAAAAACGTAATGCTCCAAAATATACCTCACTTCCCGCAACATAGACACAATAACAACATGACATAAATACACTGGCGTATTCCTGCCTAACTAACAGGGTAATCCAAATCATGTGGTCCCTCTCCAATACCACTGCATTATGGGAAACCCTCTACAGGAGATAAATTAGGAAACCACCTTCCATAATATAAGATAGCTTCTCCCGCGAAATGGCTATGCACAGGTAACCATACATAATCATCCATGAGCCAAGCTGAATTGTCTAACTCACAGGAGAATAATTTTTTTCTTCTTCAAATATTTTTCTTCCATAAACCAAGGTAGAGCCTAGATTTACAGGAAACCCTTTTGTTTACATTTTCGTTTTCTTTACAACAACACAAAACAACAGACAACAAACGTAATGGTTCCCCCAACTTCCCTCCCACTTGTCAGATTTCTGGGCCCACACTTGCAACAACTCTGTGGAACTGCTGAAGCCCTCGGACTGGCCGTCACTCCCACAGCCTGCCACCCCCACCTTCTGATGTCTGGGCGTCCCACAGGGAGAAGGCAGGAATGCAGGGGATACATTATTTGTCGCCGAAGGCATTAGCAGCCAACCTCGGTTGCAAATTGAAGTGAAATTAAAAACCAGAGCTTGGCTCGAGGGAAATCCCCCGTGCCCAAGAAACAGAGGAGTCCAGAAATGTGACAAATGACTGCTTTTATTAATTCAGAAGCAGGGATAGGCTAACAGATTTCAGCAGCGTCCAAATGCACTCTCAGTTCATTAAAGGCTGGTAGCGAGGTTTTGTTCCACTGTTACATCACAATCAAAAAGTTACAATTCTGGACCTTGGGCTAGCTGGGATTGGGTGAACAGTTTAGCTAGACGTACATCCTATAGTGGATAGATATTCTGATTGGCCTAGCCATGTTGGGTAGCTCCACCTGGTACCACCCACAGGAAGCCTGTGTGAGTCTTCTCAACTTGGGAAATTTACCAACATCTGAGCACAATAATGGGGGTAGAGAATGGCTTCAGGGTCCTTCCTGTTTCCCACCAAGGTTACCACTTCTCTGACTCCTCTGGCCCTGAGCAAGGACAATCCAGCCTCCAGCTTCATGCAGTGTTACATTTCTGTCTCTTCTGTCTTCGGTTTGATGGGAACAACAGTTTCTGCTTGCCTCGGATGAATGGGCCTTGTTCCCCAGGTTCAGATCACGTGTGTAGGGACCACATAATTGAGCTCTCTGCTTGCATTTATGGAGAATTTCAGCTCCCAGCCCTTGCAGGTGAGCTATTTTTTCTGTTGACTGGAAGCACTCTCTCCCGGCATCCTTGACAAGGTTGGGTACAGTGAATACACTGCCAGCTCTGCTTTGCGTTTCTCAGGAAAATCAGTGTGTGAGGCCTCTCCCTGTGTTTTGAGCCTTTCCAAGGTCTTCCATTCATTTCGATGCAGCTGTGACTTCCATCTTTATCTTCATAGCTGTTCATGTTAATTGCTTTTAGGTTTCTGCAAGCAGTTTATGTGTGTTCTTTTGCACCTGGCTAATGCCTCCACATGTGTGTTCAGCCATGTCGTCTCTTCATGGTTACTTTGGTGATGTCATCCAGTTATGGTCTGTCGGGCTGCTTCAGTGGGTGGCATCCGTCATCTTAGGGGTAGGCTGGTGTCACGATCCATGCCCCTGACCCCCTCAGGTATAACAGCCCCCTGGCAGCAGTGGGGCTAAAGCCCTTCACACCGGCCCCAAGGGCCTTAAAACACCATCAGAAACATACACAGAGTCACTCCTGGTGCCTTTGGCGCCAGGCTTATTATCAGGAATAAAGCAATACCAGTTTTGGACCTTAATCTAACATGGAGGCCTATTACACAGCTCATTTCTTTAGAACCAAGCCATGCAGTCTAGTGTTTTGGGTGTGGCTGGGCCTGGAACTACTTGGCCTGGAACTACTTTACCTAGGCTATTTAAACCACACCCAAACAGCAGAACACGCTTCGCGTTATTCTGCACTCCTGCAGCGTAACGCTCACTGTGTCCAGCTCCTGCTCATCTGCTTCTCCGGTGACCCGATCCTGAAGCCCTAGACCCGGATTCCATTAATAACCTGGAAGAACAACCGGCCTTGAATCCATCCTGCGCTTCGCTTACCTCACCCATCTACGGAGTTCGCTGCAACCTGCAAAGGTAAAGAAACAAGGACAGCATTAATAACAATTCTTACCTGGGCAAGCAGCGAGTCCTGGCAGCACCCTGCGCTTCTCTTACCTCGCCCATTGCCCATCGCCCATCGCCAGGTTTCACCGCAACCTGCAAGGGAGAAGGAACAAGGTCAGCATTAACAAAGCACTTACCTGGGCAAGCAGCACTTCGATCGCTCATCACTCCGGAACATCACCGCAACCTGTACAAAGAAGAGAAGAGAACACAGGTTAGCAATTAACACCAATAAACAGCACAGCGCTCCATGCATCAATAACTCACAGTGGTATTCACCATCGGCGCAGCAACTCCGAGAACGCAACCATCCCTGTGAAAACAAAAAGAGACATTGTTAGGGAACAGCGTAGTGGAGCAAGACGCTGAGAAGACATAGAAAATGCAGGGAAAGAAAGAGACAGAAAGAGACAGAATAAAGATGGAAAAGACATGATAACGGACCTGGAAGACAGCATGCAGAGTCGGAGTCACAGCCGGTCTTGACCCGACATAAGGGCACACGGACCAGTGAAGCAACGAGGTCCATGGAACATCCGCACCAACCACGCGCCCCTGCACTGAGACGCAGGACGGAGAGTTCAACACACTTCACAGGGGATTTGGACCAGAGGGAGGTGGGAGTCCATCACAGAACCATCACAGAACTAGTATCTTAACCCTCCATTCTCCTGCTATAGGCGCTACCCAACGTCTGTCACATAACCAAGCAGAGAGGGGTTCGGGATAGCGCTTAGACCTCCATCCAGTATCGTGTGGCGCCCCCCTGGATACCAGGTGAGCGTAACAGAATGCGAAGCCTAAATTAAAACATCCACCTGGGCGTCATGGAAACATCAGAGACTGACCAACTTGCGCAGTTACTGGGAGAATTACGGGCCGAGGTGCACTCCACCCGGCAAGAAACCAACGCCCTTAGGAGGGAGTTGATGTCACCAAGGACCGCACCAATGGATTAGCCACACAATTTCTCCAAACACAGGCTGGGCAGGCTCCGTTGCCAGGAAGTATTCCGTCGGTTCCAGCCACATCCATCAATCTAGTGCAGGTGGTCCTCCCTGGGGCTGTTCCTTTGGCCTCACCGGAATGTTTTACGGGGGACCCAAGAAAATATGCAGCATTCATGAACCAGTGCCGCCTCCATTTTCTTTGTAGACCTGGAGCCTTTCCTAACGATCAGTCCCGGGTTGCCTTCATTCTGTTATATCTGAGTGGCAGTGCTGCGGACTGTCCATACCGTTAGTAAGCCAGGATAACCCACTCCTGTGGGATTTCAGGGGGTTTCAACAGGAGATGGAGAAGCTGTTCTCCCGACATACCCAGGGCCAAGATCTGGATAACAAACTTATGGGCCTCTGCCAAGCCAGCCAAGATTTGTTAACATATATCACCACTTTTAACAGACTTGTCGTTGAAACTGGGTGGCCTGAGGAGAAACAAACAACATTATTCCATCGAGGATTACGGGGGGAATTGAAAGACGTCCTAGCCCAGGTGGTAAACCCACCAAAAGACTGTGCAGAGTTCATCAAGCTAGTGGTGCATCTAGATAACAGGCTGCAAGATCGAAGGACAGATCGAACCAGAACGGAGAATCGGACTGTGTATGTACGCTCAAAGGAGAACAGTCTGCGTTCATCAGAAAACATTTCGGAACCCATACAAATTGGGGGGGTACGGAGCCCACTAACCAAGGCTGAAAGAGACAAAAGGAGACAGCAGCAATTATGCCTGTACTGCAGGAAATCAGGTCACGTCCTCAGAGAATGTCCTGTAAAACCCCCTAGGAGAACAGTTGGAGCTACAGAGAAAGAAGGAGGAGAACAAGAGTTGGAAGACTTCCAGGCTGGACAAGCGTAGAGGTCCGTTTGTCGAGCAAAGGAAAAGAGCCACAGACCTCACACCTTGCCCTACCTGTGATTTTGATCAGTCACCAACAACCGTCTCGGATGCATGCTGTGGAGGCATACATAGACAGCGGAGCCGTTGGTAACTACATAGACCAAGGCCTGGCAACAAGGATGGGGCTTCCCCTCTGTCAGAAAACGACAACTGAGAAGGTCACCACTGTCGACAGCACGGAGATAGCTTCTGGTCCTGTAACTCCACGCACAGCAGAATTGACCCTTCTGTGCCAAGACGGACATCGGGAAGCTATTGCCTTCGACCTTATCAAGGCCCCTCAGTTCTGCGTGATTCTAGGGATGCCGTGGTTGGTGGCACACAATCCTAACATCGACTGGCGAGCTATGAAATTAGCTTTCTCCAATGAGTGTGCTCATGCATGCTTCCAAGTGGAAATGCCATTGTCTGACCCAGAGACACCTGTCGAAGATAAAGATGCGTTGGTACTAGGTGTAACAAGTACACTACCAAGCGAATACCACCATTTCCAAGATGTTTTCCAAAAAGAACAGGCTAATACCTTACCCCCTCACAGGCCATATGACTGTCAGATCAACCTCGTACCTGGTACACAAATCCCATGTAGTTGAATTTATGCACTCACCGAACCTGAAAATCTCCACTTGAAATCATATCTGGACCAATACCTGGCAAACGGTTTTATCCGCCCATCAAAATCCCCGGCAGCCTCGCCCCTATTCTTCATACCCAAGAAGGAGGGGGACTTGAGAATGTGCATCGACTTCCGCGCACTAAACCAGGTAACAGTTAAAAACCGTTATCCTCTACCCCTTATCCCAGAACTGCTGGACCAAGTCAAGGATGCCCAAATTTACACCAAATTGGACCTCAGGGGGGCATACCATCACGTGCGTGTAAATAAAGGAGATTAATGGAAGACTGCCTTTCGTACTAGGTACGGGCTCTACGAATATCAGGTGTTGCCCTTTGGGCTTTGCAACGCTCCCGCCGCATTCCAGTACTTCATGAACGATGTACTACGGAATTGATCGACGTATGTGCCCTAGTTTACATCGTCGAAATCTTGGTGTACTCTTCTTCTAAACAGGACCATCTCAGGCACATTCTCTCCGTCCTTGCAAAACTCTGACAGCACCAGCTATATGCCAAACTTGAGAAATGCTCCTTCCATGTCACCGAAGTCGAGTTCCTTGGTTTTGTCCTCACTCCCAGAGGCGTCCGGATGGATATGCACAAAGTAGACGCCATCCTTAGCTGGTCATCACTGTCTTCAGTCAAAAGTGTCCAAAGTATGATCGGCTTTGCAAACTTTTATCACTGATTCATCCCGGGTTTCTCCCAGATTGTGGACCCGATCACTTCTTTAATACGAAAAAACAACAAACTGTTCCAATGGACAGGAGAGGCGGAGAAGGCCTTCCAGGAACTCAAGAAAAGATTTACCTCAGCCCCGGTGCTACGACACTGCCGCCCAGAACTCCCATATGTAGTGGAAACAGATGCCTCCAGAATGGCAATGGGGGCTGTTCTTTCCCAAAGGGATCCCGAAACAGGTCAGTTACATCCCGTGGCCTTTTGGTCGCGAAAATATACTACACCTGAACTTAACTATGCAATAACAGACAAGGAACTCCTAGCGATCAAGGCAGTCTTTAAGGCTTGGCAGCATTACCTCCTAGGCGCCAGACATACCATCATAGTAATCACTGACCATCTCAACCTACAATACCTCAAGACGGCAAAGGCTCAATCATCCTATCAACTCCGATGGGCTTTATTCTTCACAGAATATGATTACATAATCACGTACCAACCTGGAGTCCAGAACGGAAAAGCCGACACCCTATCCCACATGGGTATTGATGAGAACGCATATTCAACCCCAGACGCGGTGGCCATTATTCCAGGTGACAAACTACTAGGACTTACAACAACGTTATCTCTGGACGAACTCCAAAAGGAAATTTGGCTCCTAATGAATATCAAGTCTCTACAAGACTGGACCACTCAAGGTGAACATTACACAACAAAGAACCAACTCTGGTATTTCAGAGGGCATTTATATCTACTGAATAAGGCACTACAAGAACAAGTCATTTCTCGTTATCATGACCCCCTGATAGAAGGACATCCAGGAATTGCCAAGACCCTAGCCAAGGTGAAAAGAAATTATTCTGTCATGTGGCAATTGTGCACAGAATAAATCCCAGAAACAAAGACCTGCGGGCCTTCTTCAACCCCTGGAAATTCCACCTGCACCTTGGCACACACTCTCCCTCGATTTCATCACAGATCTGCCTCCCTGTCAAGGGTTCAACACTATCCTAGTGGTTGTTGACCTATTCTCTAAAATGGCCCATTTCATTCCGCTCAAGGGTCTACCAAACACATTCAGTCTGGCAAAGGTGTTTTTAGAGCAAATCGTACGATTACATGGTTTCCCCTACGTCCTGATTTCTGACCGAGGGAGTCAGTTTGTGTCTAACTTCTGGAGGAAGAGTTGTGCAATTGCCCAAATCGATATTCGTCTGTCCACTAGTCACCATCCCCAAACTGATGGCCAAACGGAGCGGACGAATCAGACACTAGAGCAATATCTATGGTGCATGTTACATCAAGTGGAAGAAAGCTGGAAGGATGGGCTGTGGATAGCCGAATATGCCTACAACAACTCGCTACACACCAGTACCGGACAGAGTCCATTCTAGACCATATATGGAAGGCACCCATGTACTTCCGAATTAGAAACCCCTATGGCCTTGGAAATGCCCGCGGTAAATACTTTACATACGACCATCACTCAAGCCTTCAAAAACACAGCAGAACACTTGATCCAAGCCAAAGAAAGACAGACAAGATTCTCTGATTAACACCAAAGAAAAGCCCCAGACTACCAAGTCGGAGATGAAGTCTGGTTGGTGTCTCGGCACATGCCCATAAGAGGAGCTCGAACATTTTGTCCCAGATATCTAGGGCCCTATACCATCAAGGCTATTATAAATCCTGTGGCAGTAAAACTAGCTTTACCTCCAAATATGCAGATCCATCCAGTATTCCAAGTGTCACTCCAAAAACCTGTTCAGCCTGGAACTCGGGTCAAAACACCACCATATCTGGTACTGGTTAACAGAGAACCCAAATTTGAAGTCAAGGACATCCTAGATTCTAAACTCACCAGGTCCAAGTTATATTACTTAGTGGACTGGAAGGGATACGGCCCTCAGGACAGGACATGGGAGCCTAGCGAGCACGTCCATGCACCACGCCTGGTAAGATGATTTCATCTGAACCATCCGACCAAACCAGGGCCAGACGGAGTAAATACCTTGAGAGGGGCCTTAGGGGGGAGTGCTGTCATGATCCATGCCCCTGACCCCTTCAGGTATAACAGCCCCCTGGCAGCAGTGGGGCTAAAGCCCTTCACACCGGCCCCAAGCGCCTTATAACTCCATCAGAAACATACATGGAGTCCGTCCTGGCGCCTTTGGCGCCAGGCCCATTATCAGGAATAAAGCAATACCAGTTTTTGACCTTAATCCAACATGGAGGTCTATTACACAGCTCAGTTCTTTAGAACCAAGCCATGCGGTCTAGTGTTTTGGGTGGTGCTGGGCCTGGAACTACTATACCTAGGCTATTTAAACCACAACCAAACAGCAGAACACGCTTCGAGTTATTCTGCACTCTTGCAGCGTAATGCTCACCATGTCCAGCTCCTGCTCATTTGCTTCTCCGGTGTCCTGATCCTGAAGCCCCAGATCTGGATTCCATTAATAACCTTGAAGAACAAGAACAGCATTAGCAAGCAATAACACTTAACTGTGAAGTAACCGGCCTTGAATCCATCCTGCACTTCGCTTACCTCAGCCATTTCCGGAGTTTGACGCAACCTGCAAACGTAAAGAAACAAGGACAGCATTAATAACAATTCTTACCTAGGCAAGCAGCAAGTCCTAGCAGCACCCTGCGCTTCTCTTACCTCGCCCATCTCCGGGTTTCAACACAACCTGCAAGGGAGAAGGAACAAGGTCAGCATTAACAAAGCACTTACTTGGGCAAGCAGAGCCTCGATCGCTCATTACTCTGGAACATCACCGCAACCTGTACAAAGATGAGAAGAGAACACAGTTTAGCAATTAACACCAATAAACAGCGTAGCGCTACGCGCATCAATAACTCACCGTGGTCTTCACCATTGACGCAGCAAATCCGAGATCGCAACCATCCCTGTGAAAACAAAAAGAGACATTGTTAGGGAACATCGTAGTGGAGCAAGACGCTGCGAAGACAGAGAAAATGGAGGGAAAGAAAGAGACAGAATAAAGATCGAAAAGACATTATATCTCACCTGGAAGACATCAAGCAGAGCGGGAGTCACAGCCGGTCTGGACACGACATAAGGGCACATGGACCAGTGAAGCAAATAGGTTCACGGAACGCCTGCACCAACCATGCGCCCCTGCACAGAGACGCAGGACGGAGAGTTCAACGCACAAAAACCTAAGGTGAGCAATAACCCCAAGGGAGGGGATTTGGACCAGAGGGAGGTGGGAGTCCACCCATCATAGAACCAGTATCTTAACCCTCCATTCTCCTGTTATAGGTGCTACCCAACATCTGGCACATAACCAAGCAGAGAAGGGTCCGGGATAGCGCTTAAACCTCTATCCAGTATCGTGTGGCACCCCGTGGATACCAGGTGAGCGTAACAGCTGGGGGGTGGTTTGAGGCCCCCTTCAACACTGTCGGTGGGTAGTTCCCCACCACTGCTGCCACCACCCACAGCTGCTCCCCACAGTGTCAACCAATTTGGGGTAATACTACAGCTCGCTCCTGCTCATTGTGGTCAATGGATGCACTGACTATCCCCACTTCATATTTAAAGTGAGTCTGAGACAATAAGTGCTGGGGCTCACATATAAGTGCCAGGGCTGAGCCCAAGCAAGCACCGCCACAAATTAAGCACTGGGTGGTTTACGATCTTTGGTTTCTCTCCTTGATTGGTATTTCTTCCCGTCTGTTTCATTTGTTCTTCGTGGTGACCCCCAGTCTACTCTTCATGATTGCTGTTGACCTTCCCTCATCACCCACTTGCCACTCGTAATACACTGCTTGCCTCCAATTCCTCAGTCCTGGCTTGTCCAGGAGCCTGGTCATCATTAGCCATCTGGGATTTATTTGGGATGTTTGCTGCCATCTGAATGACTGTCCGCGGTTTGCTGCAGGGTTTCAGTAGTTTATCTATCATCTCCTTTCTCCACATTTGCCAAGACATTTGAGTTATTTGACTTATTTTCTATTAGTACCGACAAGTGACAATAAGATTGTAATAATCGATCTCATTGGCCCTCACATGGTCGTTACCAGTCCGACAAAGACTTACCTGTGAACTGTCCCATGCACAGCATCCCCAGAGTTACTTCCTTTTCTCTGACTGGCCACCATGGAAAGGGAGAAGGGATTACATGTAGTCCCTTTGCTCGGTTCCATGGCGGCTATTTTCATTGTTTACTATTTTAATATCTTTTTCATGGCCACTATGGAAAGGGAGAAGGGACGACGTGTTGTCACTTTTCCCTGATGTATGGCAGCCTTTTTTCTTTTCTTTTTTTGTCACGTTGTGAAACGGTTTCCACGCCATTTTCCAACTTGAGTAAAAATACTTTTAGTTGCCTGGTACAATGTGAGCTGAGTGTTTTGGTGAAAGACTATGGCTGCCGAGTCAATTTGGAACGTTGGACTTCACTGTGCTGTTTCAAGTCTTTCTACCACCTCTACTATTGTCGACCTGAGAAGGAGGAGGATTCTGTGATAAAAACCTCACTCCACGCAGAGCATGCTGAGTAAGCTGAGGGTTTTGGTGTTTGGGCGTGAGGGCGCTCCATCTCCTCCGACCTCAATATATCAGAGCCACCTTTGGATGTCCAACTGCTGATGGATGATTTCTAATCTCTTTTGGTGCTCCGCAAAAATGAGCCATCTCTGACCGGTAAGCCTTCGCTTGTGCGATTTATTGGTAACACACACTTGGAAACTATCATGTTTGCTATTGCATATTAACTGCAGATAAACCACTCAATACTTCAGTAAAAGAACTGTAGCATAGCTCTTTTTCTCTCCAGTGTTCATCGTATTTAGACACGACGAAGCGTTGACACACCACAGTTGCTGTGGCATGAGCATCCAAGCATGCTGCGGTTACGTGCCAAGCAAACATTCTGACCTCTGACTCTGGCCCACAGCCATTGTTCATTATCAAGTGGTCTCCACTTTGTCATATATCATGGAGCACATTGCATCTTTGTTTAAATTGGACTATGACTGTGAAGCAATTGAAACACAATTCCACAAAAGGAATGGGCATGGTCCCATGGACGAGGGGCTTGGGGGTCTCCATCGCGGGAAGCATTTCTGTCAGGGAACACTGGCTCAACTTCCATTCCTGGTGGCAAGAATGCTCCAAACCCTGTTGGTTGGCTTGCTAATCAGAGCAATACGAAAATATCAGCTACTCAGGGAGAAGAGCACCACTGTGAATGGTTGGCAAAATATGGTGGAGACGAGGGGATAACTGTACCTAATGATGGCTGCTCTCCTCCCTTTCTCCTCTTGAGTCGGAACACATGTGTAAACACACACTGGTCGGATGGAGATGGATTATTAGACCACATAGACCGACCATTTGTGGTGGCCCTTCAAGAAACCTGGCATGTCAATCCGCTGATCATTGATGGCTGGAAATGTATAACGTGTCTGGCAATTCAGGGTCATAGAGGCCGCCCGAAGGGAGGCCTCATACTTGCTGTAAGGCAGGACTTGAGTATAGTGGGGATTCTCTGTTCATCAGATAACATACTCATTGGTAGGATCACTGTTCCTGCTACCCTTCAGCCCCACCCTTGCCAAACCCTAATTATTCTAAACATATATGTTCCACCATACGAAACGGAGCAACTGGATATGGTCAAACAGCTTGAGTGTATTCTAGATGGACTTCACAATTCCCAGTCTATTTTGATCTGCAGCGACTTCAATGCCTGAATCCCCCATTTCTTGGCATTGGAGGGATGCTGTTGGAGTTGTGAGAGCTCTAACTCCCAGAAACAAATTCCATAATAAAACGATTCGATGTGGTAAGAGTTGGGTGTCCATGCTATTTCCGGCAGGTTTTAGTATGGTAGTCGGAACAGTACCATCTGACTCCCTGTCTAGTTACACACGGGTTGGGAATGGTGAGAGTAGTACTATTGATTACATGTTTATCGCAAACACGACTTGCAATAGTAGACGATGTCTGTATAACCCATCGACAGGAGAGGGATCACTATACTCTCATTGCAGCTTGAATATCACACTCAACTCTTGGCTCTGTCTTCACTGGTGACCTCACCATCAATCCAATCCTAAATCGAATCTCGTGGAACGATCGTTCTATGGGAAAGGCACCGCTTATTGCGCAATCAATCTTAGATAGAAGCAACTCAGAACATATTGGTTCTAAGGATGCTATGGTTTCTGGGCTGGCTTCTTTAGTCATCAAACAATTTGGACTATCCATGGACACTATCAAACAATGCTCCATGGTCCAATGTCTGCCCATACGCAGGCTGGCTGTTGACTCTTCCTCTGGTCATTTGCATAAATACGATCGACTAATTAGAGAGAGGAAAGGGCTTCTTCGTAAGGAGATGCGCACTTTGGCTAAGGCTTATCTATGTCCGATGGAGAATTGGGCCTCAGTTAAGGCTGCCAAACAAACATATGCAAAATGGCTTAGGATGCACAAATATATGATATGATATGGCATTTGTAACGTGCCTATACACAAGTGTTTCAAGGCGCGATGAGGCGGGGGCGGAACAAGGGGAGACAGACAACGATCCTACTAGGCCAGGTGTCATTCAGGTCGCGCAAGTGCATGGGTAGAGGGGAAGGGAAAAGTGCAAGGGGGAAGGGAGAGGGGAAAGTGCAGTACAGGGTAATTAGCATACAGGATAAATAACAAGGGCCAGCTGATGGCAAGTGCGAGGTAAGTGCAGACAAGTGCTAGGGAAGGGGGGCTGTAGGGATACAGACACAGTCCCGCAGTGCAGGGGTGGCCAGGGAGGCAGTGCAGGGGAGAGTGGCTGGGCGAGGATCGAGAACGGTGGGTGGCCCAGTTGCAGTTTCAGTAATTTTATCAGGGGAGAGGGGGAGAGAAAGCGGAGGCAAAGAGGACGGTTTTGAGGTGCTTCCGGAACCAGAGATGGTTCTCCTCAAGTTTCAGGGAGGCAGGACGGCTGTTCCAGAGGGAGGCCCCTGCAGCGGAGAGAGATCTGCCCCCAACTCGTTTTTTGGAGAAGCGGCTGACCCAGAGGGAGTTGGAGGCAGATGAGCGAAGAGCTCGAGAAGGAAGATATTTAGGAAGAGAGAGTTGAAGGTATTTTGGCTCAAGGCCCCAGAAGGCCTTGTGGACAATGCAGAGGGTTTTGAACTTGATCCTCGCAGTCACTGGGAGCCAGTGTAGTGATTTCAGTCCTGGAGAGATACGGTCCCTGGGCTTGAGGCCAAGGACAAGTCTCGCAGTCCTGTTCTGGATGAGTTGCAAAGGGCGGAGAGTAGAGGCAGGCAGATTTAGATAGAGGCTGTTACAGTAGTCCAGCCTCGAGAGAACCAGGGCTCTAGAGACAGTGAGCTTCTGGGGGAAGGAGAGGAAAGGAAGGATACCTCTGAGGAGGTGTAGCTGGTAGTGTGTTCTGAGGGAAGGAGAGGAAAGGAAGGATACCTCTGAGGAGGTGTAGCTGGTAGTTGCATACATTGGAATGCACACAATGGAAGGCATGGGTCCACGCCTAACTCATGCCGTACTCCACAACATTCTGGGGCATAGTTAATGGGCATAAGCCTGGAACCAGAGTCATCAATGGGGTTTTGGAATCAGCCTGGGAGTTTCACATACCACAGGATATTTGAGGAGGAGGACCCGGTGGTGCCGATAACCGAATTTACTTCAGACAACTGGTAGTACCAAAACAGTATTGCTGACATCTGCAAGCTTTTTACCTCCAGCAAGTCATCCAGGGCAGATTGTATCTGTAGCTCTTTAATCAAACTAGACCCAAATAGCTGGGCACATACACTGCATCGGCTATTCTGCAGCATTGCAGCGACTCATGCAATTCCTTCCAGCTGGCGTGACTGTATCATTGTTTCGGTCTGGAAGAAGGGTAAGCATGACAATCCAGGGAATTATAGACTTCTTGCTATGTTTGATGCTTCATCGAAATTATTTGCCCGCATCTTACTAAGAGAACTCGAAAATTGGGAAGAATTTAATAACATCATCCCATTCAGGGTTATTGCAAAGGCTCCAGTGCAATTATCAATTGTCTGTCTTTAGTCACTACCGTCGAGCAAGCGTATAAGGTAAGACAGATCCTGTTCTATGTGGCCATGGTAGACTGCAGTGCCACCTTCAATACAGTAGACAGAGGACGGCTCTGGAACTGGTTATGTGACTGGGGCACACCCCAGAGGCTCTTCAAAATGATTGTTCTGCTCCACGACCAGACTACAGTAAAAATAAGGTTGGACCAGCAAGGACCTGCCACTTCTTGGACGAAGCCTCAAACAAGGTTGTACTTTGGCTCCCACTAGTTCAAACTGTTCAAACTCTACCTCTTAGACATGGGTAGTGCACTTGAGGATGCAGCTACTACTCCACTTAAAATAGGTTCAACCATTTTGCAATGGCTGGATCATGTGGCCGACCTCGCCATCCTGGACATCACTCCGACTGGTCTCCAACATGCGCTGAATATCCTGAAGAAATATGCAGATCTCAACTCGTTAATAGTTAACATCTCAAAAAGCAAAATAATGGTTTTTAGCGCATCTGGAAAGATACCCCAAAAAGTAAATTGGAAGCTCGGGGGGGGGTACGAATTCGGGGGATAATTCTTGATAACAAACTAAAGGGTTATGAGCACTTTGAACAAGTGAGATCCTCCTCACTATGTACTTTGGATGGCATTACCGTATTTGCCAACAAGGGAGGGAGGTACTCAGTCGCCAGTATACTACAGCTATATCAGATTAAGATTTCTTCCGCTATCATGTATGGAGCAGCCAACTAGGGTATGACCCACTTAGATAGGGTAAATAATCTTGAGCAGACTCTGCTCAAGAAACTCTTGAGGTTACCCACTTGGGCACCTATGTAAAGGGTCAATCTTGAGTATGACATCTTGCCCATGATACTAATGATACAATCTGTCTTACAACATACTGGAAATTAGCCAAAGCACCTGCATATATGAGGCTATGAGGTCTAGGGCCAACCTTATGCCGAACTGCCGTGTTGCCATGATCATCGCATCTCAGTGGCTGCCTAGGATACCGGTGGATATAGCTGACCTCGACTATCCACTAATCAAAGTGAAAGTGAAGCACATGTTCCCTGACTTCAGTAAAGAACAGCTAATTGTCAACTTGGCATCACATGAACAGGGGGCAGATCTCATCCACTATATACAGCTGATGGAACACACCCCCAAGTCCATGGGAAGCTTTATAGGGAACGTGTTGGTATGGGACTATAGAAGCCAACTTGATGCTCCCAGGACATGGGAATTAGAGGTCTTGAGGGAGGGCAGGGTGTGTCGCCTATGTGGGAGCGACACATTAGAAACTGCTCATCATCTCTTGCCACAATGCGAGTCCCTACAGCCACTCTGGTGCTTGGCCTTACTGTCTGCAGGCCTTCCAGATAGTTTAAGCACAGAAGAACCCTGGGCCCTGTACCTTAGTGGGAACCATGAAGCATGTCGAATCTACTTGACTGGGATGTGGAAGAAGGCTAATGATATCCTAATGGTGAGGATGGTTGGGAGGTAACCATGTGTTGAGTAACGCTCAAGCAGGAGCGCAAGCTTCTCTCGTCCTTCCCCATGGTACTAGTGTTTCACTTTTTTTGGATTCCCTTAGGGAATTTGGTCCGTCTGAAAATGAAGCGGGATTCATTGCTATGCAATATTTCATTTTGTTGTCTACTTGTGCTGTTTTCTAGGAAAGTTTGTAAATGTGTGATAAGGATGTGGGTTTTATTGCTATGCAATATTTTACTTTGCTGATTGTGAAAAGTTTGTATAAAACTGTGACACAGTAAATAAATAAATAAATAAATAAATAAAATAATAGCAATAGAATCCCTGCAGGGGAGTAATTACCAGCCTGGTAATGCCCCACTCCTCAGGTTCTATTCCTTTATTAAAGCATTGTCTGTTAAGCAAGAAGGGTTAGCGGGGGGCTAGCATGTAGGCTTCTGTGGGCAATCGGTCTTCCAGCTGCGCCGCCAGTGCACTGACATTTCAAGCTCAGGAGAGGTGTCGTAAGTGAGACGACCTCGGTAAATAGAAGAGGCTTTTTCTGAACCCTTTGAGTGCACAGTGAATCCTGTCGAAGTGGAGAGGAATATCCCTGCCTCCACCTTCATGATGGTGCTGCCGTTCCACTACTTGGACCAATGGTTGTGCACAGCATTCAGGATGAAGACCAGTTAAATTCAAGATCAGGAGTGGGTCGCAGTGGTAGAAGCGTACCGGAACTGTGACCCCGGCGGGGGATAGAATAGTCGTTGGTTGCAGCCATGCTGGTTGACAGCCAGTCATGTTGAAACAGATTTCAGTTCAGCCTTAACTACTATTAGATGGTAAAGCAGAGAAGTGTGATTTTAATTCACAAAGAACAGTTATGGAATGGTTAAAATGGTTGCAAAAAGTAGTGAAACTGTTAACAGTAAAGAATAAAAGTAGTGGAACGCCGCTCCCGACCGTTCCAGCCCACTTCGACCACTTCCGCTTTATAATAAGAAGGTGAGCATCCACAGACAATCGCCCATTCACGCAGCTCCTCTTGACAGGAAGTATTGCACCGCACATGGGATATCCCAAGGAAGGAGATTTCCAACCACATTTGATATGTAACATTCATTCATTGATCAGGCCTCTGTCAGACAGACCAGTGGGTTCATGAGCTGTTAACATCCGTCAGCATTTCTGTTGCGTAGTTTCCTATAATGACTGTGGCCCTTGGCCATAGCAGGGAACACACAGCTGGCGACAATGGCACCAACTTCAAAAATATAGACTTTCCTGTGCTTTGTAAACTGGAAACAATATCTCATACAGTGTTCAAATTGGATTTGCCAGCTATTGGAGACCTTGCAACTAAAATGCATGGACCTCACAATAACTAATTAAAAATGTCATCACGTGACTACGGAGTCTACAACCAACTTGTGAAAACGACTGACATCCAAGATATCTGAACCGCGGCCTTCACCATTAATAGATTCTGTTCTTGTTCTCATAGATTAGAACATTATGAGAACACTGGAAGTCACTGTTCAGCGTTTCATCCAAAGAAACAACAGTCAAACAATGTTAAGTCAATGTAGGAGCTCTTCCTAGCCGGTGTACTTGGCAGCAGTCATGTAAGCACCAATCACACAGCTCGTCTTGACAGGAAATATGACGTCCTTCGGAGTTTCCAAAGCAGGAACATTCTCACCAAAGATATGATGTAACTTTCAATTCTGCTGTTTCTGAATGTTCCCAAATGACAGACGTCTACACTGTCACTGTGCAGAAGGCCTTCCTAGCTCACTGTAACCCCTGAATGAACCGGCATAGAGATATGTAGGTGTTATAGAGTGAATTGGGCCTGGCGCCCAACAGGTAACACGGAGCCAGGTCCTTGGATGACTGCCCTTTATTTCCTCACGTACATAACTAACTCCCCTCTCCCCAGCCCTCCCCTTCCTTCCCGCTCCCGCACCCTCGCCTCGTCCCATGTCCTGGCCTTAAAGGGCCGGACCCTTTCTTCCTCTGCAATACCTCCCCCTTGCTTATCATTTAAGTCCTCGGGCTCACATCTGTTTAATTAGGCATGATGGTTTCTTCACTGTACGGTGCAGCCGGCTGACTAACGGGTCTCGTCCGGTCTTTCTTCGGTCTCTTGTCGGCTGTTCGCCTGCCGATCTCCTGCGCTTTTCTCTTGTGTTCCCTTGCTCTTTGTCTACTTGCAATGTGTCCATGGTTTCTGGCGTGTGCAGCCGGCAGAAGAACGAGGTGTTCCCCGGTTATTTCACGTCCATCCCCTGTGACCAGCGATCCCTTGACTTAGGTCACGAGGAGGGTATCGTGATCATATCGAGAGTCTGTCTTTCTCTGTTGCCTTTGCCCCTCTTCGCTGGTTGGCCCATTCTTAAGCTTTTCTTTCCTTTTCGGCCTCTCATTCCTGTATCTCTGCATCTTACTCTGTGGTCTAGTCCTCTAGTTGTTGCAGGCGTGTTTGGGTTTGTACTTCATTGTGATTTCCATCAGCGTCTTCGCGGTTGCTTCATGTGGGGTGTTGCTGTAGCTCCTCAGCATTTGAGACATTGCTTGGGGAAACAGCACTTGGTCGAGGAGGGCCTTCTGTCTGGTTCGCTTGATGGTGAACATGAACCGCTCCACCATCCCGTTAGCTTGCAGCCATGGTGTTGTAATTCTCTGATGTTGAAACACCAGGTGTTCTGCAAGCTTTCGGAATTCCTGTCCTTGGAATGGAAGCCCATTGTCTGTCTTCATGATGTTTGGTATCCCCCTCTCGCTGAATACTTCATCAATGACTCCCACCACATTGTGGAACACTGTGGATTGCACTGGTTCATACATCGCAACTAGTAGGTGGCCCTCTTCCTTTAGTGGCCCGTAGAAGTCCAGTGCTACTCGCTGCGAGGGTCCTTCGTGTAGTGGTATGATCCTCAGGGGGCATGGGGCTGTGGTTGCGGCTGCTCTCTGACAGGCGTTGCAATGTGTTACCATATAGGGAAACCATACTAGGTTGCGTAGTATCTTTTTCGTATTCGCTATTCCTCGTGTGCTAGGTTAACCATTGTTTTCCTTAGGCATTTGGGAACTACCAGTCGGCTCCCCCTCAATAGGATGCCTTGATCTGTAGTGGCAAGCTCTCCCTGTATTTCGGCCATTCTTTCTATCTCCTCCTTGTCCACCTCCCCGTTCTCAAACAGTTATTACCAGTAGTTTCTCCATCTGTTTGTGTGGGTGAGCTGCACTGCCGCATTGATGGTGCAGTCTGCTTTCCTTTTGTCAGCCAACAGTGTGAGCGTTGGTGGAATTGCATTCTGCGACAGATACTGAATGCAGTGTGCCGCTTCCTTCTCTAGTTCATCTTTCCTGTGTCGCTCTGGGTGCCTTGCGAAATAGGGTAGGCATCCCCTCCTGGTTTGTGGATAATGCTGGAATCATATTCTTGGAGTCTAATGCCCCAACTCTCAATGAGTGAGGGCATTCTGGTTTTTTTTGGGTTCCCAAATATGGAGGTGAGTGCCTGGTGGTCTGTTATGAGGGTGAATTTTCATCTGATGACAAAGTGGTGGAATTTTTTGTACGCCCACACGGCTGCCAAGCCCTCCTTCTTGGACTGGGAGTACACTCGTTCGGTGGGCGATAAAGCTCTGCTCGCATAGGCGACAATGCATCAACTGTCTCACCCATTTGGCTCTGTTTGGGCCAGGATTGCTCCCAGCCCCACAGGGCTGGAATCCACTGTGATTTCCATGTCCCACTCAGGGTTGAAGTACGCCAATCTGCGATTGTTGGTCAGTTCCTCCTTTGGCATTGAAGGCGCCTGTACATGCTGTGTCCCATATGAAGGAATGTCCTTTTTTAGCAGCAGTCTGAGGGGGTCCGTGAGTGTGGCGTAATTTGGGAGGTAGTGGGTGCAGTACCCTGCCATTCCCATGAATGATTAGAGTTCAGCAGCTTCCATCGGGGGTGGCAGGTCGATGATTGCACCTATCTTTCCTGGATCCGCAGTTATGCCCTGGTCTGAGAAGATATGCCTGAAGAATTTTAAGCTGGACTTGTTTGTGTCGCATTTGGCTCCATTGAGGGTAAGGCCTGTCGAGCGTAGTATGTCGCATACTCTCATTAGGGCTTTGCCAAGCTGATCTTGAGATGTGCCAAACATCAGGATGCTGTCGCTGTAGTTAAAAGCGGTCGGTATTGGTGATATTAGTCTGTGAATGGTTTCCTGGAAAATCTCTGCTGCAGAAGATATTCCAAAATTAAGGCGCTTGTAGCAAAAGAGTCCTTCAAGTGTCGCAACCATGGTGATGGGTCTGGAGTCTGGGTTGAGGACCAACTGGTGGTACCCCTGGTTGAGGTCCAGCTTGGAGAATGGGGTGACTTGGTTTAGTCTGATAATCATGTCTCCTATATTTGGGCCCAGTTGTCTTTCTCTTTGGATGGCAACGTTTGGTATGCACATGTCAACACAGAGGCGTAACCAACCATTTTCCTTCCAGATGAACACTAGTGGCGACACCTATGGTGTTGGGCCGTTCATTCTTTCGATGATGTCATTGTCCAAAGGGAGTTGCAGTTCTTGTGCCACTTGTGCCTGTAGGTGAAAACCAGCACGGCGCGGTGGTTGGGGCTCTGGGGTGACACTGGGGTCGAGTTGGAGGGTGATACCCACGGCCCTGAGCACACCTACCGCTTCAAATAAAGCCAGGAACTTGGTCTTGATCGTTTGGAGGGTCATTTCTTGGCAGGCGATTACATTTAGTTTGTGCACACTTGCTAGGAATCCGTGGACGACCTTTGATCGGTCGCAGTGTATGTCTATTAAAGCAAGTGCCCATGCAGTGCGGCACCTTAGTAGACATCGGGCAGTTGCTGGGCTCTTTATGATGTGGTTGGTTGTGGAAACTCTTTTGCCCTTGTGGTGCAAGACGCAGTGAAACTGTCCGGTTAACTGGAGCGGGTTTAATGCACCCCATTGGAATATGCGGCCTAGCAGGGGCTTAGTGGGTAGCTGTCTTTTATTGCATGATATAGGGTTTTGTTGATGCCTTTCACCATCGCTCTCTCATGTCTACAATGAAGTTGTGGCTCAGTCCTCCTATCTCAATGGTGACTTTCGGGGCTGTACTGTCGTTATTACTTTGCTGATTAGTCGCACGTACTCTTTGCTGCATCTGTACTGGAAGCTGTAACTCCCTTGGTGTCGTATCTCCTTCTCACGGTCTGAGAGTGGGTTTTCGTATGGCTCTCTGATGTAATTGGGTGGCAGGCTTGCGTACGAGTTTATTCTGTAGTTGACATCGGATCCCTCGGAGTGGCAGGCATAAAGTTCAGGGGTGCCTAGTTGAAAGGGGCCCCTAGGGGTCTCTCGTGCTATGGAAACAAGGCAATGACCATACACGAAAAGATGCACCAGACACAAGGTTTCAAATTCCCAATGCTAGGGTTTATTGCAAGCAAAATATAGTATCAATTGGCCAATTCTGATCTCACGCCCGCGACGTGAGTTTCCTAGACCTCGAGGGACGCAAGAGAGCGAATTACGTACATCAGTTATATATATACAAAATGCATATCATACAATCAGCAAAGTCATGTTCAACACCCCCCTGTATTAAGTTCCTTTGAACTCGGGATGACGATGGACATATCCGACGAGTATGACGATTATAATGCTTTCGATGTCTTTTCTAGCAACAATGTGCAATTTAGAAAGTGCGGAGGCATCTTTTAGAACACAGTGGTTCTGTTCTTGGAAGCAATCTGTACACGGGAGAAGAGCCACATTCCAAGCTTTGCTATCTATGAAGTACTATTCGTGTCCTGGGAGCCGACACGTTCTAAAGGGTTTTGCGAAGGGGGGCCGTAAGAGATGCATAATTCAAGCCTTTAACTGTATTATTCTAACATATTCTACCATCGTACGAGACTGGCTGGCAGCTGTGAAGTGATTAAATGCCCTGCAGCTTCCTCCCAAGGCTACAGAGAGTGAGTGTGGGCATTCCTCTCTGGGCTACTCATGAGGAGTTTCAGCAAACTCTTCAGTCCCGCGACCTTGTCCTTTCATATTCAGACAACAATGTTAACAGTTGAGCAGAGTAAGCAGAATTCGCAAGAATTGCAAGCTGCAAAGCAGTTTTTAGTCAGAAAGCAATGAGCAATGGTTAACAAGCAAAATGGCGATTCTTGCTACATTTAAAATGGCCGCTCGTCGGTCAAGCATAGCAGTTTATATTTCTATAATTTGGTGCATAAGACGGTTGGCCCACGGCCATCAAGTTACGTCTATCATTCAAATGAATGGTATTCATTTTTCCAGATTGACAAACCCTCCTTTTGGCCATGTGCCGAACGTCTTATTTATTCATTGTATCCTGCTCATCTGAGGAGTAGTCTGGGGTATCTACATCTGAATCATCTCCATCATTAATGTCTATCGCCATAAATTGTTTTACTATTTTTGTTTCCTCAGTGTCTCTGTTATTCCGGCCATGCGTTTGTTTTCCTCTCAACACCATGTGCATGCATCCCTTAGTACATCCATCAGTTATTTCAGTGCATATTATTGGTAAGCATTGTATGCAACAGCAGCATGTTATGAATATCCCGAGTACCATCATTAGTATCGAAATTAACTTCCATCCCCAAGACCGCAATAATCCCCATAACCAGGATTCTATCCCCCAACCCCCTGCTTCAGTAGAGAGTGTGGAACTTATGACATGTAATTTCCGGATCGCTTTAAATATCGTAGGGGAGTAGTCATCTATATACACACAGCATGCAGTTTTTACGAGCTTGCAAACTCCCCCACGATCAACTAATATTATATCGAGAGTCATCCTGTTTTGGAGTGCCATTAGTCTTATTCCTTTTTCTTCTAACGTCATATTCAATAAAATATCTGTTGTGAAATCTATTGTTTTTTGTAATATTCCAGACAGTTTTCTTATATTGTAAGAGTTTTCTATTTGGGACAAGAACGATATAAATGATTTGGCTATATCCATTGCTATCATTCCATCCTCACTACTCCTTTGAGTTCTACCTTTTGTTCGTCTGGCTACTTCTGCTGTCTCCAAGAGGAACACTCCTGGAAACAGTAGACCTGGGTAGCATGTACCTCCCCAGTTCCTAGGTAAACATGGATATGCTTTTTCTCCACATATAAAATAAACAGGGTCTCCCACGTACACAGGTTCTATTTCATGTTTTAAAACCACTGTGTTCAGGCATTTGCTAAACGTTCCTACTTTATAGGAACCCTTTTTCTGTAGACATAGGGGAGCAGTTTTGGGGCTGTGATCCACTGCATAGGCAGGGGGCACAGCATCTTTGTTCCATTCATCCCTCATCCGAAATGTCATTACTGATGTTCTTTCTGCTGGCGGGGTTGGTCTATTCTGCCTATGTAATCTATCTAGTCTTGTTATTTTTCGTGTATTCTTTCTCATGGGTTCTAGTGCAAACACGCAAGCTTTTTGGAATATGGAACAACCCACAGGTCTCATGATTACTTCCTCAAATTCATTCATATTGGTCTCATCTAGTTCACCCGTATTACTCTTGTTCCATTTCCCAAAGAACATTGCACTTAACGTTACTTCACAGGAATAAATCAATGGCAATGGTTGTGCATACCAGCCTATCCCTTTCCCACCATGCTGTGGTAAATGGCGCAAACCCAGCAATCTTTTTTCTTTAACACTGCATGGGTCATGTTCATGATGAGCAACAATGTATTGTTGCCGTAACCTTCTCTATGTCTTTCTTCCATTGGGGGCAAAGTACCAGTGATTACATGAACCAGGCTTTCAGTAGCTGCTTTTGGCAAAAGTGTTTCTAATGGGTGTACGTACTCCAGAAACATTAGTGTAATAGCTGTTATTGTTGGTACTATCATACTTAAGAAACATAGGACCAATGTCCAAATCAGCACCTTATTCCTTTTACCATGCTTTTTTCCTAAATGTACAGTCTCTAAAGCTATTATTTTTGTAGCAGGGGTGCAGGAGGAGGCTGAAACCGGTCTTGACTTGTTCTTCATCGTCCTTCTTCTTGCTGGCGAAGTTCGTCGTGAATGTCTCTCGTTCTTGATGCCAGAAAAGTTCAACGAAAAATGTCACAGTTCAATTCTACCAGTCTTTTCACAGCCTGGATCATTTATCCACTCCTGAGCAAGATTAGTTGTTCTTTCTCCCACTGCTCAGACGATTTCTGAACAGGTCTTTATTGATAGAGTACTATGTGCATCCAGCTTGTCCCGCTCTGGCTTAGGACACATGTACTCTATCAGCCTTAGTACTTATGTGCGTCCAGCTTGTCCTGCTCTGGCTTAGGACACAGGTACTCTATAAGTGCACCGAGGAGCCGTGAGTTTTGAATTGTCCGACTTGCACAATTCTCACACTTCTCTCCTCTACGCCCCTGGTTCCCACTCCGTCCGTGAGTAGAACCAAAGGCCAAAAAGAAAAGCACCAAAGATCTGTGGATCACTTTGCCTTTCGAGGCCGCAGATTATATCGATTCACTCCTGCTATTGTATGATCCGTGAATAGTGCCCTTGCATTACCAGTATCAGGCTCAGTGTCAGCCTGTGGAACAATGATGGGCAGCGATGGACGTCGTGGCAATGATGTAGTTTCTTTCTCTGGCTTTGGTGGATTCGCGAGAAATGGTGGGCGCCAAAGGGGTTTCTGCTCGTGTTTGCAATGCAGGGTTTGTGTCGCTCAGCAGTGATGTTGTTTCCGCTAAGCAACGTTGAGGCACTTTCCGTCCTTCCCCCTTACTGGCAGCCTCCTCAGAATGTGCTTCGAATTTCACTTCTCGTTTGCGCTTTGTTTCAACTTTCACTTCTCGCTCAGGCTGATGCTGTGGCACTGGACTGGCAACAGTTTCTTTCGTTTCCGAGACCGTTTCCTTTCTCTGGTCATCGGAAGTTGTCAGCAGTCATGGGAATCTTTTGGCATGTGTCGCATGGATCCATGCCTTCTGTCCGTCCACTCGAATGGCCGTCTGTGTTGCCAAAAGTACTTGATAGGGGCCGCGCCACCTGGGTGCTAGAGCTGTCTTCCGTTCAATGTTTTTGATTAGCACCCAGCTCCCAGGCTCCAATGAGTGCCCTGGTCCTGTATATCGCATCGGCAACGCCTCCTGCACCTGCTGATGAATCAAACGCAACTTTTGTATTAAAAGTCCACAGTAAGTGCTTAACATAGGATGCTCGACCTCACATAATCTTTTGGGCTGCGGGGCGCACCATACATTTGCTGGTCTCCCCATTATAATCTCATAGGGGGAGAGCCCAGTCTTCGCCTGCACAGACGTGCGCATACACAACAGCGCTAGGGGTAATGCATCCACCCAACTCAACTTGCTCCCAGCGCAAATTTTCGCTATCTTTGACTTCAGGATTCCGTTGTGTCTCTCCACATGCCCGGCAGAACTGGGATGCCTGGAACTGTGGAATCGCTTCTCTATTTGCGGACCTGCACAGATCTGTAGCACTACTGCACCCACGAAGTGGGGGCCGTTGTCTGACCACAGGACACGAGGCAACCCAAACCGGGAGAAATACTCCTTCAGCATTACTTTTGCTGTGGACATGGCAGTACAGTCTTTTAAAGGAAATGCCTCCACCCACTTGCTGAATGCACAGATTACCACTAACACGTACTTGTAGTTCTGGCACCTTTCCATTTCTATGAAATCAAAATGGATCACCTCAAACGGCATAGAGGGTGGGCCGAAACTACCTGCTGGAGTCACGGTTCCCTTCCCTACATTGTGTTGCAGGCACGTGATACAATTCTGCACAAGCCTTTCTGCATTCTTTTTTATGTGCTCATTCTTCCATACTGTGGATAAATGCTGTACCATTTTCTTTGCGCATATGTGGGTAGGGCTATGCGCCATTATAACCATTACAGTTACGTAACAATTTGGCAACATCCAGTTCTTTGTTACCTTGTCCACCCAACATCCTTCCAAATCTAACTCAGCAGAGCCCTCAGCCCACCCCTGAATCTCTTCGGTCGTGGCCTCAGCCTGCATTTCTTTGACTGTGGCAACTCCATTCTCTATCATACAAGGTACTTCCTCAGTCTGTACTGTCATCATTTTATTCCCCAAATCTGTGGCTGTTTGCTTCGCAATCCTGTCTGCAAACGCGTTTCCCTCTCCCACTCTGCATGTTACTTTCTTATGCGCCTCACACTTTACTATAGCTAGGCGCTTTGGAAACGTGAGCGCAGACAACAATCGCACAATCAAAGGCCCATGCTGACTCCTGGCTCCATGTGATGTCAAGAAACCCCTCTCAGCCCAAAGTCGGCCAAAATTGTGAACCACGCCAAAGGCGTACTGGCTGTCAGTATAAATATTCACGTTCAAATTCTCAGAGAGTTCACAGGCTCGGGTCAGTGCTATTATTTCTGCGGCTTGTGCCGAATTGTAGGGGATCCTTCTGCTAATGCTAATGTAATTGCATATGCAGCCGTTGATGTGTAATTTAAAACAAGAGCCATCGCAAAATAACTCCCCATCTGGCTCTTTTTGTGGGATATCGCTCAAATCAATCCTTCCCTTTGTTTCTTCTTCAGTGATCATTAAACAATCATGGGGTGGTGATTCGTTGTCACCAATTTCTGCTATGGGCAGTGGCATTAATTCTGCAGGATTCAATGCCCTACACCTCATAATTTGGATGTGGGGTGCAAACAAGATGAGCTCATATCTTGTCAGTCTAGCTGAGGTGAGGTGTTGCGTCTGCGTCCTATTTAATAGAACGTCTATAGCATGTGGCACCATTAGATTTAAAGTGTGCCCCAATACCATTCCTTCCGTTTGTTTCACTGACGCAGCAGCCGCTGCGACGGATCGCAAACATCGTGGTAGTGCGCGCGCCACAGGGTCCAACGCGCAAGAAAAATAGCCGCACTGCCTATTTCTTCCACCTTGTTCCTGTGTCAAAACCGCCAATGCACATCCTTCACTCTCACTCACAAATAGTCTGAAGATCTTTTTATAGTTGGGAGTGCCTAAAACTGGCACAGCACACAATGCAACTTTCAATTGCTCAAACGCTTTCTGACATTCCTCATCCCACTGTAAAGGCATCTCTGCATCCTTTTTAGTCAATTTTATCATCGGCTTCACAATCAACACAAAATTACTGATCCACTGCCGACAATAAGAGGCCATGCCTATTACAGCTCTCACTCCTTTTTGAGTTTTTGGAATAGGCATACTAGAAATACTTTCTAGGCGTTCTGGTGTTAATCTTCTCCCTTCTTTCGAAAGTAGGTATCCCAAATAAGACACCTCCTTTTGATTATACTGGAATTTCTTCAAACTTGCCTTATGACCATGGGTCGCTAAATGTGTCAAGAGTAATACAGTACTTTCTTTGCAGATCTCTTTCGTTTCAGCAGCTAATAACAAGACATCTATGTACTGCAAGAGTACGCGACCTTTGGGTAGTTCTAGCATGTCTAGCTATTCTTTTAGCGCTCTGCTGTAAATGCTCGGGCTTTCTGTATATCCTTGTGGAATGCGTGTGAATGTGAATGATCGACCTCCTAGAGTGAACGCGAACAGATATCTACTGCTTTTATCCACTGGGATGCTAAAGAATGCGTTCTTCAAATCAACTACATTAAAGTATTCTGCAGTGGCCGGTATCATTGTTAGTATTGTTGTGACATCTGGGACCAAAGGGAATTGTGGGTCTACCACTTTGTTTAATGCGCGCAGATCAATTATGAAACGATAGGGTACCTCATTGCCTCCTTTCTTGTAAACTGGAAGAATCGGGCTGTTGCACGTGCTACCTGTGATTTCCTCAACCACCCCCAATCTCACCAGGTCAGTAACAATGCTTTTCAATCCTTACTCACCTTCAACAGAAATCTTCGTGGTAGTGTTACACCTTCTTTCAGAGTTATTTTTGCTGGCTCTATTTTCAAGCATCCTACATCATTACCATGCGTTGCCCACAGACAGGTTGGTACTTTATTTAACTCTTCTGGCAACTCTTTTGACATAAATTCCGTCACCGGTGCATTGTGAGGCCACATCGTGAGGAACACCCTGTCTGCCGTACAATGTATGACTGCCCCCAATTTTCTCAACAAATTCGGTCCTAGTTCTCTCCACAATTTTGTGTCAAAAGAAATTGACACTGCTCCGTAAATGGTCCTATTGTAATTGGGACAGCTTCGGACATGGGGTTAATTACTGGTGTACCTGCGAACCCTACAGAAACATTCTTCTGCCCCGACAGTGCTATCTCCGGAACCAAGTGGTGGTCTAACGAGCACTTCTGTGCCTCTGTATCTACAGGGAAACGGTGCTCCTTACTCCCGACTCTCATTTCTACGTAAGGTCCTCTCTGATTCACGGGAATAGACACTGGGTCCGACCCCTGTCGCGGGCTGTCCTATCGCGAAAATAACACATCGTCCGATGTGTAGTCACCGCTACTGCTGTAATACGTGTTTGGTTGTGTATCAAAAATATTCCCATTTCCCCCTCGATGTCCTCCACTCTGATCATTTCACTGTTGGCCCTGCCCGCCCTGATTTTGGTTCGAAACACTTTGGTTCAATGACTGGTTCTGTTGTGCTTGGTTTTGGCCATATGATTGGGTTTGAGTACCTCCATTGGTATATCCCTGCTGCTGCTGCATGTTACTTCTGCTTGGGCCGTTCGACCCCTGATGTCCTCTATGAGGCCTTCTCTGACCAAACCCACCTCTATTCTGTAGGTGCGGGTATTGCGCTCGCCAGTGTCCTTCATCCTTACAGTACACACATTCATTTAATCCCAATGACACCCCATGCATATTATTCAAATTTCCCCGGCCTTGTGCATTACCTCTACCTCTATTGTATCCAATGACCTGCTGCAGTAGCACCCCTACTATCGTTTGCATCGCTTCCTTTCTCATCTCCAATGGGTACCCATTACATATCTCACTTACTTCTTTTACTGACGTTCTTTTGTTCGACATCCATCGCATTGTTTCCCCTACCCATACCTGCAATCTTTGTTTATCGCCTATCTGTCCTGGTACCGGCAAATGCTTTGTACCACCTGGAAAAACTCTCGGCCATGATTTATTTATACAAAGGTAGCGGGCGCCCCTCTCTCGCAAGAACAGACATGATAACCTGTTCAGTGGTTATTAACCACTTGAGAGTTCGCAGCCACTGCTTTTACTCACTGTGCCTTTCACAGATGGGAAATATCCATTTGCATATCAGTCTTTGTCCTACCCAGGGGCAGTCCAGCACCGAAATACAATGGCAATTCCAATCTGAACGAGAGTACCACCAGCAACCCCATACACGTGTTTCACCCTTGTTGGGGATCATCAGTGAGGTGAAGCTGATGCCTCTCCAAGCACAGTGAGAGGGAGACCACGTCTGGTTGCCCCCAGGAGACCCAGGGCTACCAATCCCAGGTTCCTTAAAAAATAATTTTACAAAGGTAGCGGGCGCCCCTCTCTCGCAAGAACAGACATGATAACCTGTTCAGTGGTTATTAACCACTTGAGAGTTCGCAGCCACTGCTTTTACTCACTGTGCCTTTCACAGATGGGAAATATCCATTTGCATATCAGTCTTCACCTCACTGATGATCCCCAACAAGGGTGAAACACGTGTATGGGGTTGCTGGTGGTACTCTCGTTCAGATTGGAATTGCCATTGTATTTCGGTGCTGGACTGCCCCTGGGCAGGACAAAGACTGATATGCAAATGGATATTTCCCATCTGTGAAAGGCACAGTGAGTAAAAGCAGTGGCTGCGAACTCTCAAGTGGTTAATAACCACTGAACAGGTTATCATGTCTGTTCTTGCGAGAGAGGGGCGCCCGCTACCTTTGTAGAACTATTTGTTAAGGAACCTGGGATTGGTAACCCTAGGTCTCCTGGGGGCAACCAGACGTGGTCTCCCTCTCACTGTGCTTAGAGAGGCATCAGCTTCACCTCACTGATGATCCCCAACAAGGGTGAAACACGTGTATGGGGTTGCTGGTGGTACTCTCGTTCAGATTGGAATTGCCATTGTATTTCGGTGCTGGACTGCCCCTGGGCAGGACAAAGACTGATATGCAAATGGATATTTCCCATCTGTGAAAGGCACAGTGAGTAAAAGCAGTGGCTGCGAACTCTCAAGTGGTTAATAACCACTGAACAGGTTATCATGTCTGTTCTTGCGAGAGAGGGGCGCCCGCTACCTTTGTAGAACTATTTGTTAAGGAACCTGGGATTGGTAACCCTAGGTCTCCTGGGGGCAACCAGACGTGGTCTCCCTCTCACTGTGCTTAGAGAGGCATCAGCTTCACCTCACTGATGATCCCCAACAAGGGTGAAACACGTGTATGGGGTTGCTGGTGGTACTCTCGTTCAGATTGGAATTGCCATTGTATTTCGGTGCTGGACTGCCCCTGGGCAGGACAAAGACTGATATGCAAATGGATATTTCCCATCTGTGAAAGGCACAGTGAGTAAAAGCAGTGGCTTTTACTCTCGAGTGGTTAATAACCACTGAACAGGTTATCATGTCTGTTCTTGCGAGAGAGGGGCGCCCGCTACCTTTGTAGAACTATTTGTTAAGGAACCTGGGATTGGTAACCCTAGGTCTCCTGGGGGCAACCAGACGTGGTCTCCCTCTCACTGTGCTTAGAGAGGCATCAGCTTCACCTCACTGATGATCCCCAACAAGGGTGAAACACGTGTATGGGGTTGCTGGTGGTACTCTCGTTCAGATTGGAATTGCCATTGTATTTCGGTGCTGGACTGCCCCTGGGCAGGACAAAGACTGATATGCAAATGGATATTTCCCATCTGTGAAAGGCACAGTGAGTAAAAGCAGTGGCTGCGAACTCTCAAGTGGTTAATAACCACTGAACAGGTTATCATGTCTGTTCTTGCGAGAGAGGGGCGCCCGCTACCTTTGTAGAATGATTTATTTATACTCAACCTTGACGCCTCCTTCCTACCTTTCTTAAAACACTCTCTACTATACTCAGGTGTAGCAAACATTTCAGCATATCTGTCTTCCATTTCATTTTTTACTTCAATCAGTCTGTGCACATGTTTTCTTACATCCTCATCTCTTTGCTCACTGCGTGCTAACTTATTCAAATCTAACAACCGCTGTGGCGGTAAATTCCGAAGTATCTTTTTCCATTCTCCCACCAGAATTTCCCCCATGCATTCCAACACTACCTGTCTCTCGTCTCTTCTTCGGTACCCATACAATGAGGCCAATGCTGCCGTCTCATCATTTCCTTCTATGTACATTTCTGCCTCTTGCCGTAATTCAATCTTTCTCTCTTTGCTGATTGCGCTTCGAGTTACCCGCCCAAATCCTGTTCCTTCAGCCCCGCCTCTCGCCTCCCCAGTCTCAATTTCGACTTCGGGAGGGGCGGATGGTGCTGAATCTGTCTCTAGAGCGGGTGGTGCGGATGGGACAAGTGACACAGGTGGTATCTGTGAAGGGCCTTGCTGGGTGCTGGGAAATTGTGTGTCCGCGGTCTGCGCTTATGGGAGTGCTCGTGCTGTGGGTGGGGCTTGGGTTAACGCTTGCGTGAGGGGAAGTGCTTGGGCTGCGGGAGGGGGTATGAGAGCTATTGGTTGGGCCCGCCAGTCACTGCTGGCGTGTTTGGTTTCGATTCTGGCTTTGGGCCTCGACCCGTGTTAGTTAACAAATGTTCCATTAATTCATCTGCTATGTGTAGTTCGCGCTGCGGGTATATTCTGTCTATGTTCATCTGGTCCCGTCCCCCTTCCCGTCTTAGACTCTCAGTCCACTCCTCCTCTTCCTTCTCTTCTGCTATCTCAAGCTTCATTTTGTGCCTACGCGCATGCTTCTCTCTACTCCTTAGTCGGAGCATCGATTCCCTCCTCCAATCTTTGACGGTCTCAAAAGCTGCAGGTCGCGCTTTCTTTCTAATCAGCACCCTCTCTAGATTATCTATCCTCCCCATCTCAAAACTACCATTAATCGGCCACTGATAGTCGGGTTGCTTTCTAGTTTGCTTATGCCAAATTTCACAAAATATTATCGCACCCACACCATATTTCGCATACATATCTTAAGCCGGCGTTCCCCCAGGCGGTGCACTTTGGCCATATTCCAAGGACTGCCTACCGCAGCTGAAAAGCCCCGCTAAAGTGGACAGTACTCCAGGCATGTTTCGTTAACCTTCCCCTTTGTTTAGCCACTTTTACCTGGACGTTTGAGTTTGCAAAATCAACACTCTACCAAAAATCAGGTTTCTCTTTGAATCGGGGAATGAGTCACCTGATAAAACAAGTCGCCTGTTCTAATGCAACCTCTCCCCACGTCGTGTCTGCGCTTCTCTGGCTTCTGCCTCGTCTCGGGACCCTCGCCTCCTTTGCCTTCTGGCCCGGTACGTTGATCAGGGATCAGATGTGTGCAGATCTGCGGAAGGAATCTCTCCTCTCTTCTATTGGGCGCCCCGTACACTTCTTGTTCTTCCTCCTTTACTCTGTTACAACGTATACGATGGGGCAAGTGGGGGAGGGTCCATATTCGGGCGCCATCTTGAAAGGGGCCTCTAGGGGTCCCTCGTGCTATGGAAACAAGGCAATGACCATACATGAAAAGATGTGCCAGACACGAGGTTTCAAATTCCTAATGCTAGGGTTTATTGCAAGCAAAAGATAGTATCAATTGGCCAATTCGGATCTCACGCCCCGCATAATTCAAGCCTTTAACTGTATTATTCTAACATATTCTACCACCGTACGAGACTGGCTGGCAGCTGTGAAGTGATTAAATGCCAATTTTTCCAGATTGACATAGTTGGTAGTCATACGCATCTTGGTATTGTGGCAGCGGTTGTAGTACTATATCCTATATCGCTCTGATGACTCCAGTCTGGTTTGGAAATTATGTTATGTTCCTTCCTGAGTGTATCTTCTGGATGTTTTGTTCTGGTTATGTTCTGTAATTGAGCCCTGAAGGTGGTTCTTCTCGCCTGCACCCTCCCGGTGGCATAGCAGGTTTGTAGTTGGGAAGTGATGGGGCTTTTTCTATGTACAAAGTGATTGAAAGTGATTTTCTTGGCCACACCTCATGCACATTTGTCCTATGGCTGGGCACTGTCCCCTGAGAGTTGGGGTATTCAAATCAGCATCTCTAGCACTGCCTTTCTCCTTGTGGTCTTTGGGGTGGGTTTCTGGGTGCCGGTCTTAATGGTGTCCCTTGGCTCCAGGGACGTGCTGGTAGTGCATGCTGTCACCTTCCTGGGGTTCTCTACAGCCACTGCTTGTACGTCCACTCTCTCATAGACTCTGGACAGGTCAATAATTTCTTGTAGGGAGAGAGGCTTCTTTAGTAGGCGTTTTCTAAATATTGATGATGTGCATCCTTTGATTATTCTGAGTCGATTTGCCTCCTCGTTGGAGACGTTTGCAAAGACGCAGTGGCTTATTTTCTTTTGGAGTATTATGACTCATTTCATGATGGTCTCATGGGGTAGCTGAGTGCTTATCTGTGTCTTGGTCTGTCGTGTAGTTAATCGGATACTGGTTTGCCAACCTGCTGTGTCACCTTGTATCTGGGCTTCACTCTGTAGGGGTAATTAGTTAGGTGTCACCTGACTTCCTATGTTTTCCTGGTTATTAATGTCCCTTTTCCTTTCACACCTGCTGTTGCCTGTGTGCCGTTGTGTCTCTTGACTGTCTCAGCCTGCCCTTTGTCTCTGCCCTCCTTGTAGTCATCTCTGCTCCTCCCCGAATTACTAATGGAGTCCCTCAACGTCCTCCTAAATGTGTTTTCTACTCACTGCGCTTCCCGGCCCTCCCGGGCTGCTGTGTGTGCTGCATGTACGAGCTAACACCGCGCCTCCTCCAGCAGCATCGCATTACACGTTCTCTTCACCTTCACCAGCTGCGCGTCACCCACGTCTTTCCCAGCTTCACCACGGCTGTGGCGACACGGGCTACCTTTTCTGGTATATGTTCGTGTAGTTGACAGCTTCAGTCAATGTGATATGGTATGCGGATTCGTCGATGGGCGCTTTGTCTCGTCACCAGTTGTTATAGAGTGAATTGGGCCTGGTGCCCAACAGATAACACGGAGCCTGGTACTTGGATGACTTCCCTTTATTTCCTCACATACTTATCTAACTCCGCTCTCCCCAAGCCCTCCCCGCTCCCGTGCCCTCACCTCGTCCCATGTCCTGGCCCTTAAAGGGCCTGACCCTTTCTTCCTCTGCAACAGTAGGGGTTAAGTTTAGTTTTTTTAACATAAGAGTACGGTTTCAATTCAGGCTTGTCCTGCAGTCATCTTTATGTCTGTCATTTGGTTAGTGTGTGTACAGTATGAGGGAACAGAGAGCTACTGACATATTCACACCAACTTCACAGCGAAACAAATGAGCTTTAGCAGGATTTGTGAAGCAAAAACAATAATGTTATTCACGTTGTTCAATTGGTGCCTCGTTCCTGAGGAGATTGGAGCAAAGGTGTGCTGACCCCAATTTCTTTTTTTTTATTCAAAATCTGCCACTGGCCAAGTAAAACTAGTCGAGTCGGATAGCTCAGGGGCAACTTGTTTATCTTGGAAGCCAGACAACGCAGAGCGGCATAGGATTTGAATCCGGGTCCTGTGTATAGAGGCGGGTCTCTGACACAAAGCACAATATAAAGGCTCAATTTAATTATTTTTTTAAAGAAACTGGAACCAGGCTCCCTGCCCTTATGTGGTGCATGTGTACCCTGACACAACCACCCATTTTAAAGACACCATAGGTTTCTGGACTCTATCCTTGTGAGTTGAAATCCTTTCTGGGCCTCTGGGAAAGGTGTCTAGGAAGCCAGCTCCCATGAGAGCTGGGACATGTGGCTAGGGCGCCAACTCCCAGAAAAGACAGGTGCCGACAGAAGCTTACATGAAGGTACCGGTATCACACAGTATTTACGGTCTTACTGCCGTACTGAGAAGTTATGATTCTGTCCAATTCAAAATGACAGTATAGTCCTGCTCAAGAGTGCAGGTATTGGGTTGTCCTTCTCAGAGGTACAGATACTTGCTAGTACCCCTACCATACAGCTCTCGAATTGTCCTCTTAACAGCATGGATGCCCTGTTCAACACTTCTGATACTGCAGAAATTGGTGACCCGCTGAACTTCAGATCTGCTGTCCGAGTCTTGGTCCTCTCCCACCTGGATGGTGCCATGCCCTTTTGGAAGGCCTTCCGGTGACTTCCATCCTGGTAGCACTGAAATGCGTCTTATATGCTTCAGCAAGAGTCACTAAATGTTGGAGGGCTGCGATCCACCAGAAGTAAGGAAATGTGCAGACTTGAATAACAATGGTCCTGGAACGAAAGAACCAGATCGACAGGTCTTCTCTATCTAGACCCTGCAGCTACCCCTCCAGACCATCCATCGGCAAGTCTCGTACGGTGAGCATCATCGGAACAGCTGAGAGCTCCATTTTTCGTTTTTCCTCTGTTTAATTTGATTTCCTTTGCCTTTCTTAGCTTTCTCGTGCCTCCCTCCCATCCCTGCTCTCTGCACTTTCCAGCCCCCTCGCAGACCACCCCACCAGCTGATTGGGCCGCGAGTCCTTGCCTGGAGGCCGGGAAGACCAACCAGAGCTTAGATCCTGCAGCTGCCCCTCCAGACCATCCATCTGCAAGTCTCGTGGGGTGAACCTCATCGGAGCCGCTGAGCGCTACATTTTTCATTTTGCCTCAGTTTAATTTCATTTCTTGGACTTCTCGTGCCTTCCTCCCATCCGTGCTCTCTGCGCTTGCCCCCCTGCCAGCTGATTGGGCCGCAAGTCCTCGTCATTGACCCGGAATAGCTCTTCTACATCGGCCTTAGGGCAGCCTCGCCCAGGGCAGCCGGCGGAGGGCTAAAGGCAGAGGGCAGCTCCAGATCGTATTGGCCAGTGGTAGCCTGTGGGGCCTGCAGCCATCACCCAGCAGCCACTGACTAAGTGTGGTTACAGGCAGGGGGTGCAGCCATTACTGTTCCCCACTAAACCGGCCAACCCAATCCCACCTTATCAATTCTCTAACAGAGAATTCTCCACAGCTGCCTATCGGACAGATTCAAGTGCACACAGTTAAACAGAAAAGGAAAAAAAGTAGGAGGTTTTGCAATAGCATTCAAGGAAAACCTGAAAACTAAAACAGACGAACCACTAAACCCCTGCACTCATTTGTTGTAGTAGTATAAGGGCAGGCAATAGGTTTTTATAGTATAGGCCATCTTGTTTTGACGGACACCACTAGAACTGGTTTTGCTTATTATTTGATGGTAGAGCGTGCTCCCATCCTTAGAGTTAGGGCCAGATAGGTGTTTATCCAACCCTTGTGTTCAATAAACACCCTTGAGCATTGCATCTCTTGTGCCTGTCTTCACTTGTGATATTGCGCCTCCCTTACAGTACCAACTTTAGTTTAATTGTATGTAAGTGTGTCCTATTTATAGCCTTTTGGCCAGTGGTTGAAGTGTACAAAAAGAAGTAGTGGAACTTTGTCGACGGCTGGCCTGCACCCACTCCCCACAAACCCCATCACCACGGCCCCTCCCACACACAATACAAACCCCCAAACTCTTGCACCTGCTATTTAAGGAAACGTTCAGTGTAGTGCACTTAAAGTGCATGCTGCAACGGATTCCTACACTTTTATTTTAAAACAAAACCATTCCGGAACGGTTTCTTTTTCAAATAAAAGTATAGGAGCTGTAAAACGTAATTTTAAAAAGTTGAGGAGCACCGCTCCCGACCGCTCCCGCTCACTTCAACCACTGCTTTTGGCAAATGCGCTATTTATTTATTTATTTTAGTTTATTTGTATTTCAATAATGAACTTTTACAAAGTGTTTCAGAGCGCGGCCAAGCAAAGGGGGGGGGGGAACAAGGGAGAACAAAAAATAAAAACTATTATCTTACTAGGCCCAGTGGCATTAAGAACGCGCAAGTGCATGGAGAAGGGAAAAAGGGGGAAAGTGCATGGAAGGGGGAGAAGTGGAAAGTGCAGAACAGAGGAGAGAAAAGAATAAAGAATAAGAGGAGAGAAAAGAATAAACAATAAGTTAAATAAATAAATACAGGCAATGAAAAGGTGGTAGTGCAGCCAGCAAGTGACAAGTACAAGATTAGTCAGACAGGGTATATCTGATAAGTGCAGAAGAAACGTAGGTGGGGGGACTGTATGGGTAGAGATACAGACCCCAGTGCAAGGGGTGGCACGGAGGCAGTGCAGGAGGGAGACAGGGTGATCAGGCACCTGGGCCCGAAGGACAGAGGGTGTCCAGGTGCACAGTGCCAAGAGAGAAAACAGGTCAGCAGGGGAGAAGAGGGGCAAAGGTGGACACGAAGAGGAAGGTCTTGAGGTGTTTCCAGAAGCGGAGATGGTTCTCCTCAGGTTTCAAGGTGGCAGGGAGGCTGCTCCAAAGGGAGGCCCCAGCCGAAGACGGAGTTCTGCCTCAGCTCGTTTCTTTGAAAAATGACTGACCCTGAGGGAGTTAGAGGTAGAGCAGCGAAGGGCTCAAGAGGGGAGGATTTGCGGAGGGATAGTTGAAGATATTTTGGACCCAGGTCTCAGAAAGCCTTGTGGACAATGCAGAGGGTTTTAAATTTAATACGTGCATCCACTGGGAGCCAATGAAGGGATTTTAGAGCTGGAGAGATACGATCCCTTGAGGCCAAGGACAAGTCTGGCAGTCCTGTTCTGGATTAGTTGCAGAGGGCAGAGAGTGGAGGCAGGTAGATTTAGAAAGAGGCTGTTACAGTAGTCCAACCTGGAGAGAACCAGAGCTTGAGAGGCAGTGGGCTTCTGGGGGAAGGAGAGGACTTGTGGGTAACCTGTGCAACTTGCCAATACCCATGACGGTTTTGTAAATGGTCATAGTTGCTAGCCCAATCCCCATTTTCCATGTGTCTTGAATATGCCCCTTTTAATTTTAAGTAATTTGCACATCGTTTGAAATCTGGTGTCCGGTCCTATCACAGAAAATGCATCTTTTACCAACTTTACAAACACATTCTTTTTCTCAGGTATGTGGTCAAGGCAATAATTTGCTCCCAGCATTGTCAACAGAGGACAGGTAGAGAGAGTTTTCTATTTTAAAAAAAAGTTCTCTTCGTTTGAGTACTAGCTCTTTCAACGTTGGTTAACCCTGTTCCAGGTGTATATACTCAACCGATGTCGAGGGAGGTAGCCTTAACACACACCGCCAAAAGAAGCCCTCAAGTACTTGCAACCAATCCAAGCCATGGAGTTCAAGTGCCTCCAACACCTACAGAATTACTGGACAGAACCACTGCTTATACAATACAAGGACCCCACCCAGTGAAAACCCTGCATGACCCAGAGCAAATTTACGGGTCATAAATGAAATGTGTTTAGCTTTGTGAGATTTAGTTGTTACAATCTCGCTATGTCCCTTTTTAATAGACATTTCTAATCCTAAATAGGAACTGAGTATATTCTATACAGCCAAGGTCTGCACTCATAGTTTGACTCTTTATATGGCGGGATGTAACCAGCATGGTTTTTGTTTTTCTTAAATTCGCAGTCAGACTATGTTCCTCTGCATACAATGCAAGGGCATTCCGCATTGCTTTCATGCCCAACAATAAGTGGTCATATAGAACAAGATTGCCAACACATAGCATAGCTCTAACCGTACACTGACTGATCTTCGGAGGGCTTTTGGTCCTCAATGGCACCGCATTTGATAGATCCAAAATGTAGAGGTTAAAAAGCAGGGCGGCAAGAGTGCAACCCTGATTTACCCCTCTATCAACACGGATGTCCCTGGAAAGAAGTCCATCATTGCCTAACCGTATGTGTGCTGATGTTTCTGTATTGGGAGCCACAGTGATCTGCAATAACCACTCCGGACAACCAAGTGCACAGAGCTATTTCCATAACAACTCTCGGTTCACTTGGTCGAAAGCAGCTCGAAAGTCAATATACGTAATGTAAACAGAAGGACTATCTTTAGCTTTTGCCTGCATCATGACAGCATCTAACACTATGATATTATGAGTGGTGCCGGACCCCTTCCGCAATCCCGTTTGAAATGGGTGTAAAATATTACTCTCGCTAACCCAGGATTCTAAATAATCCAGGACAAACTCTGCAAAGACGTTTCCTGTGATGTCTAAAAGGGATAGTAGACAATAGTTCTCTGGGCAAGACGATCCCCAGTTTTCAACACTGGTACCCAGATAGCTTTTTTCCAGGAGCTGGGGATACGTCGCTCTCGGCAAACCTTTGTATACATATCACAGAGCATAATAGCCCATATTTCATAGTCACCTTTCAATACTGCTGCTGGTGGACCATTAGGCCCCAGAGCGGGCAGTTTTTTTTATTTGTTTAATCTTGTCGGATATATTAAAACTCATGGGCCAGTTATTTTTATACGGCTCAGGTCTGTCCATGTTGACAGAACTCTTCATTTTTCCTTCAAAGAATTTTACCCATACACTCTCAGGGATCGGATTTATGATTGTTTTCTCTGTAGGGGGTCTGGCTACATTAGAATACGCCACATTTATTTCGTATTTTGGTCATTGAGTGCCTTGCTCATCTTTTTGTCAATTAACAGTCTGACCTATACGTTTCCTATGTTTCAACCAATTAGTGTGTTGGTTTTTCATTTTGCAAATTGCTTTCTGTACTTTTATGGTCGCTCAACCCGCTTATTTTAACCTACGAATTTTCATGCAGAGTCTACATTTTTGTGATTGAATTTCACGATCGAAGGTTCGCGCCTGCAACTTCCCAGGTAGGGTCAATAAATTCCTCTTAGGCCGGCCACTTTTAAAAGCAATCCCTTTAAGCCATGCTTTCATCTCATCCTTGTATAAAGAGTAGATAGGGGGTGGTTTGTAGATATTGCTTGGGCCATCATTCTACTTGCTTTATTAATATTTCCTTACGTCCAACCCACTCCGTTTCCCGCTTGGCTGGGGACCAGGTTGCAAGCGGCATACTGTCACCTTTCTAATAAGTCTACATTTATAGTTAGACTTAGAGTTTCATGGTCACTGTTCTGATTCTTGCCAATAAATAGCTGTTTAACCATACTAATTAGCTTAGAATTGCCACAAAGATAGTCAGTCATGGAAACTTTGGTCCCACAATGCCATGTAGTTACGCCCATTCAATATCACCAACTCCCATTGTTTCAAGAAGCACAACCAGTTTTTACCCTTAGAATTTGAAGGTTACTGTACCAGCACATTTTCAATTGCGACAGTAGCGTGCCTTCCATTGATGGCGTGTTCCCCACAGCTTGCATTTTGGTCACCGTCCAGCCATAACAAGTCCATGTTTCCACCCAACGTGGTAATAATTGATTCAATGGCCTCAAAAGCCTTATCGGTAACAACTGCCCCCGGGGTATGGTACACATTTACAGTTAGCACTCTACACTTGCCCATTACTGTGTCAGAAACCAATTCCACTGCAAGAACATTATCACAGTGTCCTCGAGGATTCCGCTTCTTGTGTAACCCCGATGATAAGACCACCAAACGGGCGGCCGCTGGAGCCTCGCTTAGCAAACCACCATAACCACCAACAAAAACCCTATGGGTCAACCATGTTGCTTGAAGCATGAATACCGGGTATTTGAATAAAATGTCAATTGAAGGGGCATTTTGTGTAAAGTGTGTGCGGCCGTGGGTGTTCCATGACAGCATCACTTCTGCGGTACTTCAATCTCTGGCAGCAGTATATTTAGCCATTGCCACCCTTTTTCATGGTCACATTCCTCACTTTTTTTTTTACAGCGAGCCTCCTCATGAGAGGCTTCCTTTATAGAAGATTCTTTACAGTGCTCACAGTAGGGGGTTGACATCGAAGGAGTACATGGTTTGTCAAGAGCGTATCCCAGAAACTCCAGGGACTCTGGTTTCTAATTAGCATTACCGTCATAGGCAATACACAGTGTACGCGCGCCATACCACCAGACCCCCCTCGCTCAGGTGCTATGAAATAAAAATCACTTGAGTTTAGGATCCGGAGAGAGGGAATTCTTGCAAAATGTTTCAGTAGCTTACGTCTATTAATATGAGCCTCCACCGCAGACTCATTGCTGGGTTTTATCCTCAAGATTCGAGGATCTAACGTCACCACCATACTTGCTTTACTAAGGGTGTCCGGGGGAAGATGAAGACGATCGGTTTCTACATCTGTAGCTACTTGTTGTAGAGCAGGCAGAGTCACTGGTAATGGAGCAGAGTTTTGTTCTGTAGAGCCTACTACCGAGTCATTAAAGAGCAGGTTGGAATCGTTGGAACGACTCATGTTTGCCTCATTATCCCGTATTAACCAACTAGTGAGTGTCCCAGCGTTTAGCAGCTGTGGTTTTCTTCTCCTCACTGCTTTTTTCTTTGCTTTCCTATTCCTCTGATTCGGATGTGTCACTGTTACAATCGTAGAGTTCAAGGGTTCGTCGGAGACTTCCGTATCCTGATGATCCACAGACTCCGTTGATCTTACATTCGATGCTTTTTTCCTCCATGTCTTGTTCTTGCGAGCCTGCTTGTGTGTCGTATAACTAAGAGGTCATTCCGCTTGCATCTCAGGCTCCTGCTGCGCGTCACTAGCATCTTGGGGTTCGACCAAGATGGCTGTGGTACTGCTAGGTTCCGCCTCTTGCGTTGTTGGCAGTAACCGTTCATTAGAAATATTATGAACTTTAAGGTTGCAGGTATGCGTTTCTGCGAGCCGCAGCCTTGCCTCTGCACATCCTCCTGGATGCCCCTGCATAGTTTTAAAAGGATTTTGATGGCAAAGTTCAGCCCACCCCATGCAGGGTCATCGCTTAGTTGTTCACAGCCAGTGTTTATTTTATTTATAGCTTGATCACCAGCATCGCTCACAAGGAAGTTTTCAACTGATTTGGTGGTGATACTCCCAGTCGCCACATGTTGGGTCATAAACCGACTCGGCGATGCGGACAATCTTGGGCTCGTGTTCCATTCCGCCACCGCACATCTGCGTGTTTCAGGGCAATCTTTATTATTACCACTGGCTGTGGAAAGAGAGGTGCGAGTATTGGTTTGACAAATTGAATAACAAAGCTCGAGCAAGGAGTTATTATCAATATTATCAAACACCTTGCATGGTATGTTGAACACGGGTTGTTAGCGTGGCATTGTGGTGGTTGTAGGATATGAACCAGACTCCATTCGGGCATTAATGTGCCCAGCATCTGCACCCCCCCTCGGTTTCCAGAACAGAGAGGTTCGATCCCTCTTCACTCGTATGTTCAACGCACCCGTTATTATTGACTGCGCTTTTATAAGCCTGTGCTATCACGTAGAGTTTCGGATTGCGCAGGTAATAGGTGTGTTTGTTTTGGGCTTTTCCTGCCATTTCAGAAGTGGCACCAGGTGGCTTGCTACAAATGTAACTGTAATATGTTGTCAAGGGTATCTAGTCAATTCATCTAAACCCATTCCATCTAATACCATTCCATTGAAATTTTTCCATCTAAAGAATTTCCATCTAATGCATGTTTCTGGGGGGGAAAGGGTCAATATTTGTTCCGGTGCATTTTAAAGGGTAAAAAACAAGGGTATGGGGGGGAGCACCCTAAAAAAATCAAGAAAAAAATGCATTTGATGGACATTTTTTAAATAGAAAAATTTCGATGGAATGGCATTAGATGCAGTGGTTTTAGATGAAACCATAAACTGTTGTCAAGAGACTGGCTGAGATGGAAAGGTAATGGTCTTATCAAGTGCTTACTGCATTCAGCCAATAGGGTCACTTCACAGTCACGGATCACCCGCTGCAGCGTCTGTCGCCGATCCCTTAGCTCACTTTGCAGATGGACAAAGCCTGTTTCAGATGTACGGGGGGCTGGCCAGTGATTGCCTCAACGCACACGCTCAAACACCAAAACACTCCTGCAGCACTCTGCGTTCGCTCTGTGAGAGTGTGCGGTTTATGTAGGAAGCTCCTCCCAGCAAGTGCAGCCACAGCAGAAAGACCGTGCATTTCCCAGTTCACAGTAGACAGTGGTCTGTAAGGCACGAAAACACTCCCGTAACACTCCTTTCTACTTGTCCCCCTAGTCGAGTCATGGCTGCCTTTCTATCCATAGCCTGTACCCGCTCCACCCTCTCCGAATCTGTACACTTGGTATTACCTCCATCACACTGTTTTCACATTATTGTACCCACTTAATGTCCAGGGCTTTGTTTCGTTGCAGCTGAGTTTGAGTTATTTAAAACCCAGCACATACATGTACACATAGACACTGCCCCGATGAATGTGTGGCAGCCTCAGTGGGAAGTGCTGCTACTGTGCAACACGAAGGATGCTAGATCTATTTGACAAGTGCATGCACTTTTATATTTATTTCTTTTTAAAACAGCAACCCTGGTGAGACATGCAGACTTGAAATCCGCCACTGCAAAAAGGAAAGGACCATAAAACAAACCTTCTCTGCCTACGACCCATGACTATGGAACCTTCTCTCCGTCAGCATCAGACTCGATCCCACGCTCCTAGGGTCCGATTATGAACATGGTGTCAAGTGCCAGAAACATTGTAGAAAGCGTTTCCGACATTTTTGGTACTTAGCACCTATATGAAGGTGATGCATTGTTCTGAAGTCGGAATGAATGCGTCACTTTCGAAATATGTCTGCCGGTTGCTAGGAAGGGCGATAAACCAACCTAGTAACTGGCACTTTCGGTATCGGTCATTCTACATGCCGATTCTTGTGGCACTCCTCCACTTTTGCAAATACAAAAAAGTAGCGTCCATGTACGGTACCACTTTGGTGTTGCTGTTGTGGAGGAGTGCCACGGAAAGCAGTGGCAACTGGTAAGCATGCCACACGCCTGCCCCTGACAAGCCCCCAGCTTCCCTGAAGGACCGATAGGCGGAGCTGGGGGCTTTGATGTAATGTGCTTGGCGCTCCTTTCCAAAGAGACATTTCCAACCTAAAAAATGCAGCTTAAACTTTCAGTCACAGGGGTAGCACACAAGCGCCCTTATTTTTTTTGCCACTTCTTTTGTGCTAAATCACAGGTTGTATTTATAAAGATGTTATCTGCTTGTCAAACTGCTTAATTATGAATAAATGCCTCTTCTGTTGTGCTGTGTTAATAACTCGCTATTCAACTAACCTGCTGCCGAGATTGCAATCCGCCCATTATCTATTAAAACAGGCGGATTGCAGACAGAGCACTGACGTGCACTGCGATGATGCCCAGGCCCACTTCAGAATAACTGTGGTGCCTGGCCGGCAGGAAAAGGCACAGTGAAGCGTGCTGTTTACCCCGCTCACAAGTCCATCCTCCTCAACAGCTAGGCCCCTGTGCCACCGACTCGCTAGGTGCCGTCTGTAAAGAGTGGAGGGGAGTATCTGTACCCCTGCTCTATATATGGCAGATCAGAGGCACAGAGCACCCCAGCAAAGATTCTCTATTTGGTATCGTGGATGAGCAATCAAGGGTTAAGCTCTCAGGAGGTGATGTAGGCTGGTTCTTAAGTACAGTGTAGTCCCCAATCACCCACAAAGGAATGTCCACACACTATGTTAGTGATAACACAGTTCTTTATATAAATAAGGCTTTGATTATGTACACATACAATAACACACTTTGTGCTCAGGCAATTCTAAGATGATAAATATATACAGTCTCAATGTGGTACCACAATTACTCTTGATTCCATTAAAATGTACCAACTGCTGACGGTTTCCTATGGCACACAAATCAATAGCAACAGGTATCAACCATAGACTTTGGAAGGACAACAAAGGGTTAAACAATTGGCATATTACTGGGCCCCTACCACCAGTTCTGTATGAGGATCCGCCCACCTGGGCAGCCTGTAAATAAAGTATATTGACAAGCTCAGTCCATATACTGTTCAATATACTTTTGGTTCCCTCTAAAAAGGTTCAACTACCCGAATGTACCTGGTTTAGCAGAGTTCGACGTCGGGCCGTCGTCGTCGGATCCTTCTTGAATGGACTCCCTTTAAGGCAGGAGCCGCGGATCGTCAATGATCCCTCGAAGAAAAGGTGAACGATGGCGTTGAGGCAGCAGCTTCGGTCTGGGCAGTGCTCGTCGACGATCGGTCATGGACGTCCTGCAAAGATGAGGTGTGCGGTGCACCACGACGGTGATGGTTTGTTGCCACAAAGTGTCAATGAAGAACTTTGGCCCAGCAAGGGCGTCGGGTCATCGGCGTCCTTGTGGTCTTCAGGTGGTGGGAAACCCACCAGCGGGTTCTCCTCGGCGCATCGGTAGCTCGACTTTCTCCGGCGGGACAAAGCGGTCGACAGTGCGGACAAGGGAATCCTTGGATTCAAATGTCTTAGGCAAAAGGTGGAGCATTGCGCCTCCGGTTATCAGCAGCACAGCATCAAGCATCCCCGCTTCTGGGCAACACTCCTTTGACGGGCGTCCAGCGGTTACGGCGGTCCTCCGAACCCCTGTCCACGATGGTGGACAGAATGTCTGGGTGCTTCTCTTCAGTTTCCTCGGTGGTCCCTTTCACCGGTCGGCAGCCTTTCGAGGACTGACTTCCAGGGAGCCTTGGTGAAGATGAGCTGGTGAACGATGGTGAATGATGGTCCCTCGTAGCTCGGGAAGAGGTTTCCTAGCCAGTTCCTCTCTTGGATTAGTTTCTAGAAGACACGCAGCTTTCAGATTGCGTCGAAGGGAAACAGCAGTTAACCTTATTCTTCCGGCTCAGCTTTGAGATCAAGCATCAAGTTTTGAGTTCGGCTTCTGAAAGATTTCCATCAGTGAGAGACCCCCAGATATACTGTTTGGTCTCCCATTCACTCTGCTGGTTCACACTCAGGCTACCAACCATTCAGAAGGGCATTCAGGCAGGCAGCCTGCCAATCAGGCTCACAGTGCATTCAGGCCATTCTCCTCCCTCCAGATACTCACAACAAGGAATGTGTATTGGGACAAGTACCCAGCCATTCAGCACTGCACACTGCATTCATACCAGTTTCGGGCAGGGCTGTCTCATTTATTGTGGTTCATACCAGAAACCAGACACCCATAACATGATATGCATATTGGTCACACACCCCATTTACCCCGGTCCCACCCCAAGGGTGCACCCACAACATACATTCACTGGGAAGGCTCCAGCCAGTCTGCCCTGGACTTCCCCACAATACCATATATGGAACTTCCACCCAACAGCCAGTCAGGGGGAAAGGACAGAGACAGGGCTTCTCAGGACTTTGGGAAAACAAGATAACAGGCAATAGAAAGCAAGAGGCCACAGTGGCCATCTTTTCTCCTATCAGGAATCAACTGATTCCAATGTCAGGGCCTGGGTATCCCAAAATGAAGGATACTCAGAGCACCTGTCAAATTCAGCATGGAGCTGCCACCAGCCCATACCCTGCTCTGTGGGCCACAAACAAGTGCCCGAAAACATACACTAGGGGTACAGGGTTGTACCCCCATCCATGGGTGACATAGGGGTATCCCAATGGTCTGTTCGCCATGACAAAAAAAGGAAGAGCTGCACTGCCAGGAGTCCCACATGGACTCCTGTGCAGAACCTAACACAGAACATACATGACAAAGGAGTAAAGGACAATGACAGGAAGGCCCTGTCCCTCCAATGCATTTCCAGCGTCACACCGTCCGGCCCTTTCCTCCCCACCACCATGTACAGCTGTACCCCTCCTTTGTGCCTCTGTGGATCCTAACCTCTGAGGTATATCTATTCTGTAATTACTTTTGAATAGTGCTCTGTTATGCATCTGTACTGTTGTACACCTCTGTAAAGCGCTCCGTTATGCATCTTATTGTTGCATACCTCCTGTAAAGCGCTCCGTTATGCATCTGTACTGTTGTACGCCTCTGTAAAGCACTCCGTTAGGCATCTGTACTGTTGTACGCCTCTGTAAAGCGCTCCATTAGGCATCTGTACTATTGTACACCTCTGTAAAGCGCTCCATTAGGCATCTGTACTATTGTACACCTCTGTAAAGCGCTCCATTAGGCATCTGTACTATTGTACACCTCTGTAAAGCGCTCAGTTATGCATCTGTACTGTTGTATACCTCTGTAAAGCGCTCCGTTGCTTCTTGAAGCTAGGTCTGCGCTCAATAAATACCATAATAATAATAATAATAACAGCGGTTGCTGCACATTAGAGGTATCGCAGTTCTGGTGCGCTACTACCAGCCTCTCAAACTTCAGTGCACCATCTGCCTGCTGAGGGGCGTAAAGGAGGCCGATCAAAAATCATGCCCAGTAAAGACTTGCCCTCGTTACTGTGACTATCGAGACTCATTATCATTCTCTCCCACCCATCCCCCATCTCCCCAGACACAATAGAGGAAAGGGTTTTACTGTAAATAAAAGCCAGCCCTGTTGATGTTGTCAAGCCTAGATCTACTCAAAGGTTGCTTCTACGGCATCACCATACATGGCAGCGCAATCTATCCGGGAGGCTCTGGTCTGGTCCTGCTTTTACCATTGCATTCTGGGATGTGTAGTCTTGGATTTCCCTGCCTCAAGACACCATACCAGTATACTGACCACCGGCCGCCCTATAGAGCACTGTCCCCATGTCCCACTCCTCCCACCAGCCCCCCCCCCGCTCAGCACCCTCCCATCTCGCCACCACTACTCTACTTAAGCCCACTCCATTCCTCCCACCCCTACTCCCTTGGATTTCACTCATTGCTCACCCTTCACTTAGCACCAACCACAAAGGAAGCCAACCTCGCCCTCTTTGCTTTGATGCCCCTAGTGGCCAGGTATCCATGATCCCTAAGTCTCACACCTATGCCCTTACCGACCATCCAAGACCCATTCCAACACATCCATCACATTAGAGCTTTTGACAACTCACCAGTATGCCCCACTGACTACCTCTCCATGCACCGGCCCTTCCATACTCGAGCGGCTACACACACACATTCTCACTCCCACCAATCTGCCTTGTGTCGGCTCATCAAGAAACGTGCACCTCGGCTCCCGCACCAGATTACTACTGCCACACATTAGCCAACACAACTCCTCACAGGCTCTTACAAGCCTTCAGGAGTCCTCACCTGCTCAATCCACTCCTACCCCATCCCCACCTTCCCCCACCATCTCTTGTGCCCTCATTAATATGGGCTCCCTCTGTGCACACACTCAAGACATTCACAACGTATTATTAGAGACATACCTTGACATCCTCACCCTCACTGAAACCTGGTTGCACGACACTACCAGCACAGCACTCTCTCTAGCCATCCCGCCACGATACTCCATCTTGAGATCCGACAGACTAGCCAAACCAGGTGGAAACGTAGCTATCATTCACAAATATTCCATCCCTATCAGATCATCCCCAGTACAGGACCCACATGGCTACGAACTTGCCAAGTTGGAACCCTGCCCCCAAATTACCATTAACATCCTCCTCCTCTACCGCCAGCCCTCCTATACCAACTCACCAGATACAGACATCCCCCTCTTGCTTGCTCCCCTCGTCAAACCCAAGATCAAATTCCTACTTCTGGGTGACTTTAACCTTGGACTAAATGACACCACGGACACCAACGCCACATCCCTCACTGCCACTTTACAAGACATGAGCTTCACCCAACTATCAGCTCCCTTACTCACATCAAAGGATGAACCATTGATTGGATCGCACATCTTAACTTGCCCATCACAACCGCTACTGTTGACCCTGTTCCCTGGTTAGATCACTCCCTGATATCAGCTCACATTGGAGAACCCCACCATGTGAAATGACTCAACGTGACCCCCTATCACCTCAAGACACACAGGCAAGCTCACGCTAGATTTGCTCAAACCCACCATCTCCGCCCACCTTGAAACATTCCCCGACGGGCCACAACACTGATACCATACTTGCCGCTTAAAGCACCCTTCTGCTACACACACTTGACCTTCACACTCCTCTTAAAACCACCATACACAAAAAAACCTATCACATATAACTAGTTCCCCGGAGATCTCATCGCCCTGCGCAAACAGAAAAGTGCTCAAGAACACATCTGGATGAAGAACCCCTCCACGGCAATTAGAGACGTCTACCTAGCCGCAGTCAAAACCTATAAAACAGCCATCATAACCACTAAATCCAACATCTACAATTCCAGAATCAGGGAAGCAAGCTCCAACACCAAGAAGCTCTTTAAAATCTTTAAAGAACTCGAAACCCCAGCGCCCCCATCACTAGCTCCCCAAAGGACAAAACATGGTGCTCTACTGTCCAAGCAGCACTCACTAACAAACCCACCTTGCTGGGAAACCAGACTATCCTCAATAAAACTCTGCCAAAAACACCCCTCCCATCCTTCCCGCTGAACCCCGCCCTTCACTACACCCCTTTTAACTTCAGCCACGTCTCTCCTCGGGACACCCTTTCTAGCAACCACAACGATAGACCATCTAGCTGCAAGCGCGACATATGCCCCTCCCACATCATCAAAATGTGCGCTGAGTCCCTGAAACCCATTATCTCCAAATGTATAAACGCCTCCTTTGATACAAGCTCTGTCCCTCTAGCCATCAAGGAGGTATGGGCCACAGCACTACTGAAAAAACCTTCCCTTGACCCTACCCTCCCTACCAACTATTGGCCCATCACTACAGTGCCCTTCATCCTCACAATTCTTGATCGCACTGCTTACATCCAACTTCTTGCTTACCTGCACAATCCCAACCTCCTGGTCTCCTGTCAATCTGGCTTCAGATCCAGACAAAACCCTGAAGTTGCCCTCCTGGACGTCAATATGCAGCTTGACATTATCCGAGATGATGATGAGCTGCCATCCTCCTACTACTTTACCTCTCTGCAGCCTTTGATTTATTCGACCATGACATATTGTGTCAGCACCTTGGCTCTAAATCCAACTTCTCCTCAGAAGCCACCAGTTGGATCAAATCCTTCCTTAGTGGTGTAACCACCAGGGTCTTTGCCGGCTCAGATGCTGCCAACCCTATCCCCGTCCCCTACGGCGTCCCTCAAGGGTCATGCATCTCACCCACTCTGTACAATATGTACACAAAACCTCTGCTTGACAATCTTGACCATCTTGGGATCACTTACACTAACTTTGCAGATGACACACTAATCCTGCTAAAACTCACGGTGAACCACCTCATGGACTCTGCCAACATCAACCACATCTACAGCATCATCCAGGCTTGCCCACGCATACTCCTCTTTCTCCATTGATGGCAACCCCAAGCCAATTTCAAGTCATGTAAATACCCTGGGCGTCTATTTAGATGCAGAACTCGCTATGGATAAGCACGGCAAGGCCCTTGCCTCCTCAGCTGCTTCCACCACTAAACTTATCAACCTCAGCAGAAAAATCCTATCCACTGTCTCTCCATTGCCCGTGCCGGTTTCCGGTCAAATGTTCGAATCAAAATGGTCGAATGACAAAAGGGGCCAATTTATTTTTTAAATGTATCTTTTTTTTTTTTGCTTCAGTATAGGTAGAAAAAGGTGTTCAGAAACATGGGTTTGGGGGGGAACCCCCCCAAAAAAAAATATTCGACCCTTTATTTCGGTCATTTTGACTCGACCCTTTTGTCATTCAATCATTTTTATTCGAACATTTGACCTATAACCCCCCAGGCCATCAGCAGCAGCAAACTGGACTATTTATTTTTTAGTTTATTTAGTTGTTTTTAGTTCGCAGAACTTAGACAACTATTGTCATACAACAAAACACAATACGATACATAAAAAATTATACTTCAAACACTTCATTTCTTATTTCTAAAATAACCCAAACAAAATCATGATTTATTACATGTGATTAGAATAAATATAATAGCCTAGTATTTCATCAATCATAAGACCCTTCAATGAACAATTCAATTCATACCTAACACACATGTAAATAGGTTCCAAGACAGGCAGTTAACCAGATTGTTTATATGGTTAACTCTATTTTGACTCCAGTATCGCAATGACAGTGATGAAAGCTTGAGACCAGGAGTTCAAACAATACTGCCAAAAGTGATCAGATGAAACAAATGACCAATCATGAACATATCCAGCATAGTTCAAATAATATACATTTTGCAGTCGAGAGCAGCCAGTCATAACATGTCCCACTGTTTCTAATGATTCAGGGTTATTACACATACGACAATAGCGCTGATCAATAGTCAACTTCCATTGAGTACCGCGAATTGCACTTACTGGAAGCTGGTTCATTCTCATGTCCAGACGGAACTTGCGTATAGAGCGATCTGGGCAGCATATCAAATATATTTGAAGATGGAAATAAGAATATACCATACCTTGGATGTATTTATAGTTATGCAATTCATACATTCGAGTAAAATTAGAAATCCAATCGTTCTTCCTCAGCCTGTGTTTGAATGCAGATTTCACAGAGTTATAGTGGTCCCAGCAGTTCAACTCAATATTCCATTCTAGATCAGCAAATAGAGTAAGGCCTGAAATGTCGTATTTATTTGAGCGATCGTACTTTTTCAATGATGTCACATGGGATCCGATTAACTGCAATAGTTCACTCTTGGGTTGACACTTAGCCTTCAACAACAAAGGGCTGCGTTGCTGCAACACAATGACTCTTGGTGACAGTAGACCAAGGTCAACCCTAATGTATTGCAAAGAGCAGGTCCATGGCAAACCCAAAATATTACACCCAAAAAAACCTTCAATTTTGGCAAGCCAATCTAAATTGTCAATAGTGATAGCCTCGAACCCGTATGTCACAAGGGGTATTAGTCATTGTCGATATAGCGTAAGCACTCCCTTCAGCGAGTACCCAGCATGATGAGTTGCAAAGTTCTTAATAAGTGATGTTATTTGTTTAGCACGACTAATACGGTTTTCAATTAACAAATCAAAGCCGCCTTTGCTACTGAACGATATACCCAAATATCTGTAACTGCTGGTATAGTTAATACTGCCACAAGACACCCTCATTTTAGGTCTATTGATGCTCTTAGAGGAGCATAACATAGTTTGAGTTTTCTTTAAGTTGATGGTAAGGGAGTATTCAGATGCAAACCGACCCAGCTCTTCCAAGATGGACTTCATACCACTAAACGTGTGGTCGACTATTCCAAGGTCATCCGCATATAAAAGAACAGTGACCCGTCCTGTGTCAACTTTCGCAGGACAGATAGCTTTAGCAACCAGTCTACCGATAGGTTGGGACAAGTACACATTAAAAAGAAAAGCAGCCAATAAGCACCCCTGTTTAACGCCCTTGTTAACAGAGATGGGATTGGAGAGACAACCTTGGTTATCCAAACAGATTTGGACATAGTTGTCGGTATGAAGCTCCTTCAAGATGTTAATTAACCACAAGGGGCACTGTAATTCTTCTAATGATGTCCACAGTTGGAAGCGATTGACATTATCGAATGCAGGCTTAAAGTCTATGATGGTTATATAGACAGATTAGTTACCTAAAGATTTAGCTCTGGATATAATCGCGTCTAAGAGCCGAATAATATGGGTAGTACCGGTGCCTGCCCTGAAAAAAGATTGCATAGGGTGCAAGATGGAATTAGCATAAGCCCAACACATCGGGTGCTTAAGAACAATAGCTGTGAAGATTTTACTAGTAGTGTCAAGAATGGACAACAAACGGTAATTCTCTGGCATTTCTGTGTTCCCCGATTTAAAAACTGGAATTATAATTGCAGATTTCCAAGACTTCGGGACACCGCAGGCACATCAGACTTTGCTAAATAGTACAAACAGAACCTTAGTCCATGGGTTGGGATTTAGTTTGACCCCCATAGATGCCAACCCACTAGGCCCAGGGGCACGAGAGGCTTTCAGTTTCCCAATTATCTCAAGAATGCTTGCAATAGAGAATTTGAGGGGCCACGCCACTTTACTAGGTTGGACCGAAATTGGACACTCTTCAAAATTCATATTAGTAGTCACAAAGGCAGACCATTTTTCTTCGCTCACAGGGTTCACCAACATCGTGATGGAATTGTTTCTAGCCCCATTCACAAGCTTCCTTATTTTAGAAACCTCATTCTTCTGAAGTGTTCCAAACATGGCTTGGCACTTCGAGTTCATGATGGGGAAGCTTCTTGTTTACACCAGCTGTAATAGTTGTTATTCAAGCACCTCTTATGGTTCAAATAAGCTACAGGACCAAGCCCCACAGTTTTCAACCTATGTAGATCTCTCCTATGCCTACATTTTACCATAAGCAACTCACCATGAAGTCAACAATTAGCTGGTTTACCTATGGCAATTGTAGTAGGTTTGGGCAAAGATGCAACTTAAGTAGCCATTATTCTAATGGAATTTTCAATTTGGTCAGAACTCATGCAACAGCACCAGCAGGAACCCAGGCACTTCTTTTGCATTTGCCATTATTCCAATGAAGCCTAGTACCTCCATTACTGACATCGATGTTCCTGGGTCCACAAGTGACACCATCCGATATATCAAAGCACAGATTAGCACAGATAAGAGCATGATCACTAGCCAAATGGTCAAGGACATATGGTTAAGCAAACAACTCTTCACCCAAATATAATCCAAAGTAGCTGATTTGTTCCCACACCACCAGGTACATTTACCGGGAGTGTCGCTTACAGTACGACCATTAAGAGCCCAACATTCCCAATCAGCCAAATAGGATCTCCACTTGCGGCCACGGGCATTACAGTGGGATTTGGTCATAATATTGGCATTAGCAATGTTAGCAAAACAACCCGATTTATGCATTAGCCCACCCTGGGCATAAAAGTCACCACCCAGTATGACCATGTTGTTTTCACTGGTGGCGACTCAAACCGTCATTGGAGTATCAATAACATCGAATATCACACCCATATATACCCCACAAGGAGGATCATTAATATTGATGATTAGCAATTTGAGGTCACAAATCTCATGGTTTAGGCTGCAGCATTTGAGTTACCAGTTTCTGCAACCACAATAGCCCAACTTGATCTTCAGAGGCTATAATAGTGTTAGAAGAAGGCTGTACATTGCATTGATTCAGTGTACAGTGATCTCATTGGGCTTGTACATTAGTCACAGGGATAGGCTTATCCAACTCGTAGCCCAGGTAATCCAATGATTCAGCCTGCGTTCCTACAAGGGAAGCAGTCGCTGGTAGAACACAGTGAATCTTTGTAATACCACCAAACTCTCGTTTAAGTTGTTCAATGAATTCCAAATCGCAGGAGCTCAATGTTCGAAGTGCAGGGATTTGGTTAAATAGTGCCGTAAGTGACGACCTATTGATCACTTTCATTGACTTACTCACAGCTTTTTCACTAATTGTTGCAATTCGAATGTCCAAAGTTTCAGAGCAAGTAAGTTGTTTAACGACCAAAGGGTCAGCAGATTGATGCATCGGACAGACAGGATAGACAATAGATGGAGGTTCATCAGCGATCACTGAAGAATCATCGGAGTCACAATCAGATGGACCAGGAAGAACTTCTTTAGTGACACATGTTGTCTTCTTCGAAGACTTCTTTTCAGGAAGAAGCCAACTAGTTAGCATACCCGTCTTAGATTCTTTGGTTTTCCTTTTACGATTAGCTCTTTTACGCAGACATCTGCATTTCTTTTTGCAGGGTTTAAGGGGAGATGCCTCCAAACAATCGATAGATACGGATTGATTTTGCTCATCTTCTATCGAGGATATGATAAGAGGTTCATCTCTTCCCTGTTGGCGTTTCTAAGTGGCCCTTGTTGCTTGTTTTCGATTCACGTAATAACAGGAGATACAGTGATAGCTTCAGGTTCAATAATGACCTCCTTAGGTACATCTGACACATTCAGAGTTTTAGCGTTATCAATCTTGTATGAAATAGGTGGCTGACTAGACAGGGTAACATTCATCGGGTTTCTGTGAAGCACACTTAGCATTTCTAAAATATCGCCATAATTGAGTGATTGGGGACATACCCAATCACAGACTTTGATCAAAATCTTCAAGGCGAAACGGAGTAGACTTGTAGAAGGAACTATTCTATTGGTGCCACATAATCGGTAACACAAGTCTAACAGAGAGTTATCATCAATAGCGCCAAACGACAGAGCCGATGTAATGCTGATATTTGCAGTGCTTTCCTTATTGTGCACTAATGCAATAATTTTAGAGCACGTAATATAAGACACATCTTTAATCACATCAGCGCCATGTTTAAAAAAGTCTATGATTTGACCCGGAATTTTATCCATCAAGGGCTTAGCTTTGTTGGCTCGTTTTTTTGACAATATAGGAGATTTACAAATCTCATCATGTGAGGTGTTTAAATGTTCATCTCGGTTACAACCCGAGGTTTTCCCATAAGGTTTTGCTTTACGCAAATCATACCGTTTGTTTTTATTTTGCGCCTTCCCTGGCATAATGACGATAGATCACAAGTCGAGGCGCAAAATAAGGAAACAAGCACTAGGTATTAATTCCTCAAAAAACGTTTAACTCACTGCCTCACTACGCCAAAACACAGCAGAACACTCTGCTACTCACTCTGCGACACGCTCCGCGTGTGCCGCTGTGTATATATAGAGGTTGGAGCTGCTGGCAGGAGCTTCTGATACGTGGCCAAAGAAAGAGGACTTCTGAGGGGGAGATATATGCAGGCAACTCCACGGCAGTAATCCACAGTAGAATAGGGTAACACACAACACTCCACAGCAGAACACTCTGCTGCTCACTCCGCGACATGCTCCGCGTGTGCAGCTGAGTATATATAGAGTTTTGAGCTGCTGGCAGGAGCTTCTGATACGTGGCCAAAGAAAGAGGACTTCTGAGGGGAAGATATATGCAGGCAACTCCACGGCAGTAATCCACAGTAGAATAGGGTAACACACAACACTCCACAGCAGAACACTCTGCTACTCACTCCGCGACATGCTCCGCGTGTGCAGCTGAGTATATATAGAGTTTCGAGCTGCTGGCAGGAGCTTCTGATGCGTGGCCAAAGAAAGAGGACTTCCGAGGGGAAGATAGATGCAGGCAACTACCACGTCAGTAATCCACAGTAGAATAGGGTAACACACAACACTCCACAGAAGAACACTCTGCTACTGACTCCGCGACACGCTCTGCATGTCCAACTCTGTATATATATATCTATATCTATATCTATATATATATATATATATATATATATTACATGGACGCACTAGCGTCCATGTAGTTATGGTTAAGTTGGTGTTTCCATAGGAAGAGCATTTTTTGGGCGGCTTATAACTTCGCTCCCTCTGGACGAATCCTCACCAAACTTTGCAAACAAAGTATATGACCCACTCTGAATTATTTTGCAAAGGTTGGAGAGGTTTGGTCCAGGGGGGACAAAGTTATAGGGGGGTCCCAAAACTTGTGTTTTTTCCCATAGACATAATGGGAAAAAAACTTTGTGCATGCCTACAGCCCAAACCGCTGGACGGATTTACACCAAATTTGTGGCAGGAGTGGGGGCTCGGTCCCGAAAGCGTGCTTTTGCAAATTTGGTGTAAATCCGTCGAGTAGTTTTTTTTTAAATTACCAAAACGTAAGGCAAAAGAATTAGTGATATCTCTGTTCGCTCCGCGGACCGACTTCCCGGTTTGCTCCGCGGACAGCGCCCCGATTGGCCGGGCGGCTTGCGTGATGTCCGTGGACATGCAACGTGTTCGCTGATTGGACGGCGTGGGGCGTGGAGCGCAACAGATTTTCTGTGGTGCCCGCCATCTTGCATTCGCCGTCGACCGTGGACAGCGCGGTGAAACTTGGATTAAAAATTGTATTTAGTGGAGTGTGTTGGTGTGTAAGAGTGTTTGGGGAGGGAGGGTGGGGGAGTATGAGATAGGTTCAATGTTCTGTTTTTTTTATGTGCTAGACGCTTTTGTTGTGTTCGATTTGTCTGCGGACAACACGGCTGTTCTGAAATTTTGTAAATAAACTAAATGGTGGGGTGTTCTGAGGACGGAGTATGTGTCCGTTTTGTTCGCAAGCAAGCTAAAATTGAGCTAAGAACACTCGCGGTGGCCTTAAATGTTCGTACATAAACAAAATGGGGGTGTCCTGAGGATGCTGTCCGTATTGTACTCTCAACTGGCAAGTTGAATGTGTTCTAAGAACACTCGCGGTGTCCCGAAATGTTTGCAATTAAACAAAATGGGAGTTTTCTGAGAACGCTGTTCGTATTGTTCATTGTCAGGTTGAAAGTGTTCTAAGAACCCTCCTTATGTCCGCTGATAGTACAATTTCCTATGAGCCTTACCCGACTTTTTGTCCACTAAAGAAATGATAAATCAGACTGCTGTGCGCCGACATTATGTGATAATCCTATCACTTGCGCCATCGACCTGGCTGACCTGCTTTTGCGACACTAAATCATATGTCCCGCCCCTAAGCCTGACATTATCAAACCATTCATATTCCCCGCCTCTCTCCGTGACGTTACAGGGTGCGTAGCCAAACGCGCTCAGTCGTCTCCAGTCCTACGCGACTTTACACAGAACCCGGAAAACAACACACATCATCTCACAACACAGCGCGCCACAATTCGGAATATGAAACTGTGATTTGAAAGCCAACAGCAAGATTGTACAGTTCGTAAAGTACATTTATTTGACATCAAATGTTTAGAGAATATTCAGCGATTTGCATTTGTCTTTGTTGTCGATCCGCAAAAGTTCATCTTGAGCCACGCACTGTTCCTTTGCGGTACAGAGGGTGTTAGATCAGCTTACAACACAGTGCGCCACAATTTGGAATATGAAACTGTGGTTTAAAAGTAAACAGCAAGATTGTACATTTGGTAAAGTACATTTATTTCACATCAAATGTTTAGAGAATATTCAACGATTTGCATTTGTCTTTGCTGTCGATCAGCAAAAGTTCATCTTGAGCCACGCGCTGTTCCTTTGCGGTACACAGGCTGTTGGTTTATGATAAAAGAAGCAAATGGTCGCACTGATAATCGGAAGGCTGCTCCAACAATGAGGCATTAGGGTACACAGGCTGTTGGTTTATGATAAAAGAAGCAAATAGTTGCACTGATAATTGGAAGGCTGCTCCAACAACGAGGCATTAGAGCACCATAATGGTTGGTATTTTGCTTCTAGCCGCTAGTACTGCGTAAGGGCATATTGGTCCTTGATGATTGTCCCATAAAATGGTGAGGGTCATGAAGTTGCTTACATGGAGCTGCACCTGGCAATCAAAGAAACCATCAGCTGAGGTCTGAAAATCGTGGCATTGACAATACGGAAGGACGTACCTGTTTTAAAAAACATAAATTAGTCTCACCAGCCGATCTTCATTAAAAATATTCATTTTATTTATTAGGGCGTGAAACTATTTGCTAGCGAGGATAGTGCAACGGAGTATGTTAACTTATTCCCATTAACCTACCCTCTGTCCTCTGCCTTTTTCAGAGCCCTCTAAGTGACAGGGGACCAATTCGGCGGTGATAGTGCACGGTAGAAAACACTATGCCACATTGAACGAACAAGTACAACTTAACCGGGCTTTAACGCCACGCTATTGTTATTATATTCCGGTATAAAATAATCTAAAGGGTTACTTACATTATATTGGCATTTTCCACTGTCTAAGCGTAGTGCAGTCCCAAAATACGACTCCATCTGTGACAACGATCTTTCTCATAGTGATATAATATATAAAAGTGGTTTCATTTCAGAAATGTCATCCTTATCATGTCTTATGTTTTTGCAAGAAAACTATGTGGCCTAGATATGTCAGTAAAGGGAAAAAAGGGAGAGCCAGACATGTGATGTCATCAGTGATGTCATCAATGACATTTGTGATGTCATCTTTGATGTCTTGGGTGTTAGTGTTAGCAGTGCACGGTGGCGCGAGTTATGGTTGCTTATCTTACCATGACTGCTGAATTTCAGGGGTTTTTCGGTTTTACTTTGAACCATAACGTCCCTTTAACAAAGTTTTTTCACTGAATATATATATATATGTATATAGATTCGATCTGCTGGCAGGAGCTTCTGATGCATGGCCAAAGTAAGAGGACTTCCGAGGGAAAGATAGATGCAGGCACCTTCACGTCAGTAATCCACAGTAGAATAGGGTAACACACAACACTCCACAGCAGAACACTCTGCTACTCATTCCGCGACATGCTCTGTGTGTGCAGCTGAGTATATATAGAGGTTCATGCTGCTGGCAGGAGCTTCCAATGCGTGGCCAAAGAAAGAGGACTTCCGAGGGGAAGATAGATGCATGCAACAGCCTGTCAGTAATCCACAGTAGAATAGGGTAACACACAACACTCCACAGCAGAACACTCTGCTACTCATTCCGCTACATGCTCTGTGTGTGCAGCTGAGTATATATAGAGGTTCATGCTGCTGGCAGGAGCTTCCAATGCGTGGCCAAAGAAAGAGGACTTCCGAGGGGAAGATAGATGCATGCAACAGCCTGTCAGTAATCCACAGTAGAATAGGGTAACACACAACACTCCACAGCAGAACATTCTGCTACTCACTCTGCGCCATGCTCTGCGTGTGCAGCTCAGTATATATATAGAGAGATTCGATCTGCTGGCAGGAGCGTCCGATGCATGGCCAAAGAAAGAGGACTTCCGAGGGGAAGATAGATGCAGGCAACTCCACACCAGTAATCCACAGTAGAATAGGGTAACACACAACACTCCACAGCAGAACATTCTGCTACTCACTCTGCGACATGCTCTGCGTGTGCAGCTCAGTATATATATAGAGAGATTCGATCTGGTGGCAGGAGCTTCTGATGCGTGGCCAAAGAAAGAGGACTTCCGAGGGGAAGATAGATGCAGGCACCTTCACGTCAGTAATCCACAGTAGAATAGGGTAACACACAACACTCCACAGCAGAACATTCTGCTACTCACTCTGCGACATGCTCTGCGTGTGCAGCTCAGTATATATATAGAGAGATTCGATCTGGTGGCAGGAGCTTCTGATGCGTGGCCAAAGAAAGAGGACTTCCGAGGGGAAGATAGATGCAGGCACCTTCACGTCAGTAATCCACAGTAGAATAGGGTAACACACAACACTCCACAGCAGAACACTCTGCTACTGACTCCGCGACACGCTCCGCCTGTCCAACTCGGTATATATATATATATATATATATATATATATATATATAGATTCGATCTGCTGGCAGGAGCTTCTGATGCATGACCAAAGTAAGAGGACTTCCGAGGGGAAGATAGATGTGTCGAAATAGAAAGTATATCGTGCCTCCTATTGTAATAAATATATTAATATTGGCCTTTGCCAAGCTGCTTGAAAGTCGCTTACGAAAGAAATCTGTGTTGCAAGGTCCTGACCTTAAATCCATGTAAGCCGCCATTTTAGATCAAACCGCCATTTTAGGATTTGTTGTGTAAAAGTCACCCTGTGAGCTAAAATGGTGGACGATGTCATTCCAGAATACAACATGGCCGTCTTGACCTCTGTACATAGCTAATATGTAATTTGCCTGCAGGCCACTTGTTGAGGTCATGAACTGAGACCGTGTCCTTCATTGACCTATGTGTAGAAGGATTACTCGTGCAATGAAAGTAATCCTCGAGCATATGTTGTGACAATGTATTCAAATACTGAACGAAGAACATCTGTTTAACTACATTGTATTAATGTTTAAGAAGGCCTGCATGGAAAACTTTAGAATACACAGTTATTGCATACGCTTGTTGATACATGTATTAAAGGCAAACCAGTTATATGCGGTTATTTGAGACTTGGCACGAGCCCTAGATCGGTGATGTATTAAAAGGAATATTAACCCGAAGTGGGGCTGGACATTGCGCCCAATAAATGTATAAAAAGCGAATGCATTCTAATGTGCAGCGTCTCTCACTGAACACACTGAACCACGCTGGAGTTCGTTGTGTTGTACTGAGGGCCGATAGCTATCTGATTTTGATCTGTTTTTTTGTAACTGGGTTCAGTATAAAATAAAGTACTTTGTATGTTCCTTTGTAACTCGTGTTCGGTGTATTTCCTTTTGGGGTACTCAGCCTCGATATTCTTTTTCTGTTTTCACAGATGCAGGCAACTGCCTGTCAGTAATCCACAGTAGAATAGGGTAACACACAACACTCCACAGCGGAACATTCTGCTACTCACTCTGCGACATGCTCCGCATGTGCAGCTCAGTATATATAGAGAGAGATTCGATCTGCTGGCAGGAGCTTCTGATGCGTGGCCAAAGAAAGAGGACTTCCGAGGGGAAGATAAATGCAGGCAACTCCAGGGAAGTAATCCACAGTAGAATAGGGTAACACACAACACTCAACAGCAGAACACTCTGCTACTCACTCCGCGACACGCTCCGCGTGTGCAGCTGAGTATATATAGAGGTTAGGGCTGCTGGCAGTAGCGTCTGATGAGTGGCCAAAGAAAGAGGACTTCCGAGGGGAAGATAGATGCAGGCTACTCCACACCAGTAATCCACAGTAGAATAGGGTAACACACAACACTCCACAGCAGAACACTCTGCTACTCATTCCGCGACATGCTCTGCGTGTGCTGCTGAGTATACACAGAGGTTCGAGCTGCTGGCAGGAGCGTCCGATGCATGGCCAAAGAAAGAGGACTTCTGAGGGGAAGATAGATGCAGGCAAATCCACGGCAGTAATCCACAGTAGAATAGGGTAACACACAACACTCCACAGCAGAACACTCTGCTACGCACTCCGGGACACGCTCCGCGTGTGCAGCTGAGTATATATAGAGGTTAGGGCTGCTGGCAGCAGCGTCTGATGAGTGGCCAAACAAAGAGGACTTCCGAGGGGAAGATAGATGCAGGCAACTCCACACCAGTTATCCACAGTAGAATAGGGTAACACACAACACTCCACAGCAGAACACTCTGCTACTCATTCCGCGACATGCTCTGCGTCTGCTGCTGAGTATATACAGAGGTTCGAGCTGCTGGCAGGAGCGTCCGATGCATGGCCAAAGAAAGAGGACTTCTGAGGGGAAGATAGATGCAGGCAAATCCACGGCAGTAATCCACAGTAGAATAGGGTAACACACAACACTCCACAGCAGAACACTCTGCTACTCATTCCGCGACATGCTTTGCGTGTGCTGCTGAGTATATACAGAGGTTCGAGCTGCTGGCAGGAGCTTCCAATGCGTGGCCAAAGAAAGAGGACTTCCGAGGGGAAGATAGATGCAGGCAACTCCACACCAGTAATCCACAGTAGAATAGGGTAACACACAACACTCCACAGCAGAACACTCTGCTACTCACTCCGGGACACGCTCTGCGTATGCAGCTGAGTATATACAGAGGTTCGAGCTGCTGGCAGGAGCTTCCAATGCGTGGCCAAAGAAAGAGGACTTCCGAGGGGAAGATAGATGCAGGCAAATCCACGGCAGTAATCCACAGTAGAATAGGGTAACACACAACACTCCACAGCAGAACACTCTGCTACTCATTCCGTGACATGCTCCGCGTGTGCAGCTGTGTATATGTAGAGGTTCGAGCTGCTGGCAGGAGCGTCCGATGCATGGCCAAAGAAAGAGGACTTCTGAGGGGAAGATAGATGCAACCAACTCCACACCAGTAATCCACAGTAGAATAGGGTAACACACAACACTCCACAGCAGAACACTCTGCTAATCACTCTGCGACTGGACTATTGCAATGTCATTCTCTCAGGCACCTCATCTAAAAATCTCCCGAAACTCCAACTGATTCAAAACAACGTGCTGTCTGGGGCTTGAAACACTCAGCCCATATCTCCCATGTTAGGCGAGAGGCCCACTGGCTACCAATTAAAGTTCAAGATCCTCTCCATCACTCACAGGTGCATCCGTAACACTGCACCTCCCACAGCAGCGGAGCCCTAGCCATTCCTAGATTCTCTAGGAAAAGAGCTGGGGAAACTAGATTCACCGTCACTGCCCCCACCCTCTGGAACGCCCTCCCTCTCCACATCCAAGAAGAACCCTCCTATCTCATCTTTCGAAAAAAAAACGTAGTACTCTGCTTTTTGACAAATATGATTAGCTGCTCCTGATGCTCTGTTTGATAATGTACCTCTTTCTGGCCGTTTCAGCGTCTATTCATGTACTTGCCTAGTGTGTCACGATCAGCGCTGTGATACGGGTTTGGGCGCTGCATATAAATACAATAAATAAATAAATAAACCCAGGACTACAAGTCGTAGAATGCAAAGTTAAAACCAGGCCTGGACTAGCGTCTCTCGAATGGATAATGTACAGATATCGAATAGGAACAATACAGGTAATTGCAACACCAAAACGGATTTTTCAAAAACGGGCATGCCATCGTTGCACTAGTCCCATATAGAAAGTTAAGCAGGGCCCTGCAGTGCTGTAGGGCCCCGTGTTCCGTTGCATAGGACCCCCTTGTGAGGAACTACAGTTCCCATGATGCGTTAGTTAGTAGCCTGGTCTGTGGACAGGTGCAGAGGACCACCCACGTTCGCAACTACAATCCCCGAGATGCTTGGAGGAGAGGAAGATTCGGCGCGGGAGGCGGGGCGAGGGCAGAGAACTCGGAGCTTGCCTGTCCAATCAGGAGGGGGCACGGGGAGGGGCAGGCTGGGAGCTCTTTTTTTTCCATCCTTTATTTGGAGAGGCAGGGCCGGCGGCTGCAGCAGTGTGCAGAGGGGGCATGGAGCGGCGCATCACACGGTGCAGCATCCCTTCTGCCCCCGAGTCCTGAGCCGGAGCACGCCTGCAGACACCCCCGCCGGCGCCCTGAGCCCCTCTTCTTTCCACAGGGGTTCACTTCCTCAATGAGGTACTTCAGACTGACCTTCAAGTGCTTCGTGGATTGCTTCTGAGCTGCCCACCAGCCTGCCCTGGCCGCCCTTTTATAAGACTAAATAAAAAAAAATAAACAGTTCTTTTTTTATTTACCGCGAGGAAACGAAACCGACAGAGAAGCCGGAGGATGCCTCCTGCGCCCGCAGAGGATGGCACGGGTAGGTCTTGCCATTTTCCTTCCCGTTCTGACGTATGACTGCAAGTGATACATTTGCGTATATGTGTTCGCAGCAGCTCCCTGGATAAAACCCCCTTGCCTTTATACGAGAACTCCTAGAAGCTAACCAGCTTGCGAACAGACCTGCGGGTCGCGAGCAGTTCCGCGCGTTTATGCACCTGTTGGAGTGTGTGTCCGTGTCGCGCAGTTGACAGTGTTCAACCTTTAAGTAGCTCTGCGGGTCAATGAGACTGCGGAGCAGATGCGCGCGTGTGTGTGTGGCCTGCGCGCTCCTGCACTTCGAAGATGGTTTGAGGTGTGTGTGTTTTTGAAGGTTGGTGACTGGGTGTCACTGGGACACCCTTTCCTTCTCCGGGGCTTAGGTTGTGACCGGTCACTGATGATTAAGCTAATTTGCGTAATTGACTTTATTCAGCACTACAATTTCCATAACGCACTGTTCTCTTAAATAGAATCTTATGAACCTTCTGCGTGTGTACGTAGCCATGCTTATGAAGTCTAACAGCTGGAAGTTAACTGTCTGCTGTCTGTTATGCGCCCAATTCGTGCCCTCCACTTACAGGTGGACCTACTGTATGTACCCTGCAATCAGATGATGCGTGCTCGGTAGCGTAATGCACCTGCTACAGATACATTTTGATAATCTGCAGGTCAGAGATTCCAGTCCTAGTGAAGTAGCTCTGTATGTAAATGCGCCTGCTGTAAACGGCATGCAGTTTGCAAGCGAAAGGCGCTGAGCTCTGTTAGTGTTCCCGCTGCGGAGAAGTGGTGCTTCACTGCATCCACGGGTTGAATTCCTGCGGGCTTGCTCTTTTCTTGCAGAACTAGGGAAATTTAGCAGCATGGTAGATGCGAGACTAACCTATTGTCTGGTTTCAGACTCCTTTATCTGAGTGCTGTGCAGTGCCACTAAATCTGTACCCAGTCCTTGAGTTGGTCACTCGGCTGGGCATGACACGGCATTCCTCCAGTTGTGTCTGTGGCACTCTGGAGCCCATCCTCCAATGACGTGTCATAGGTTTGTAAACACCAGTCGCTATCGCTTGCGCACCACGTTCTGAGAATGGAGTTTTGTTTTTTTAAATGACCCTGAACCCAAACGAACGGCTTTGTCTGGCCTGCTGGCATCCTTCACGTTTCTGGGCCTGCATCCGATCTGTTGCCCTTTGTGTTTCTAGGAATGTAGGCATTGCGGGAGCTCATCAGGTTAATGCACTTGCAGCAGAGATCGTGCCATAATCCAGAAGTGGGGCCCTCGACTTTTGGAAGTGGGGGCTGGGTTTGCCGTTTGCACATGAGTACCCCTGAGTTGGCCAATGCTGGCCCTGCCTTTCTGTGACATCAGCTGTTAATTATCTAAAGGGATATTAGGGGAAGTGACGAAAGTGGGGTGCGCTCAACTCTCTTGTAGTAAAAGTAGTCCCATGCTGCAAAAACTACACAGGAGGTTCCCTCTAGTTCCTCCAACAAATAAGCTCGAATCCGCCTCCTATGGGCTTTCATCCCTATATATGCTAATTGACGGTATTGATACCTTCTATCGTTCCATTTTCTGAAACATCTGACGGAATTCCATTTTCTGATGCCATTTCTACGCCTTCATGGGGCGATCCAAGAATAACTAATAGGTATTTGTCTAGAAGTTTTACACTTGCAAATGTGTAGGTGTTCCCATCCTCGCTGTTAAGGGATTTATCCCTATCATCTCTTGCCTTGAGGACGACCCTTTGGTCGAAACACGTGTCAGCTGTGAACACAATAAAAATCTCCCTTCAAATTCTCTGTTTGTTTTGTGAACCTTGAATGATAGTGACTTGAAGATTAGAATGTAGTGTTCTTTGCGCAGTTGTACTACACACCTTCCATTTTTATGTTCGGTTGTTAATGACCCAGAACCGCATAGGCGCCGCGTCCTTGGCGCCGCGTCCTTGGCGATGGTCCTTGGACCTGATGCACTCTTCTGCATCATTCTTACACACATGAACACAACTCGACGGATGGGGAAAGCTGTTAACGTTGGCCGTAGCCAATGGCAGTTCCGCACGGTTGTTTCCGTTCCATCCTGCTTTAGTCCGTCCGTGCCATTAGAGAGAGACACAAAAGCAGCGGGTTGGAAGCAGCTTAAATCATTCATTGAACCTGCCGACATGGGTTTTGGCAGTCTCGGTGTTTCCTTAAGAGGATGAGGGGCTTCACTGTGCACTTTACTGATAATTGATGGAGCCCTGAAAGGCCGGGGGCTGGTTAGGTGCCCCGCATTAAGGCAACATTGCCTTATAGGCTGAGTCGGACTGCTGCTGCGTTTCGAAGTGTTTGAGATGTGGTGTGTGAGTGTGCCACTGTATGTGTGTGATTGTGAGTGACGGAAACTAAACAGTAAAGTGGCTGTTCACCCAGAGGAATGCCCACTGCTCTTCCTTCTTGGTTTGGCAGGTGTCCTATGCAACCTTTTTGCTTGTGTGTTTATTACATAGTGTTCCCAGAGCAGACTCTATGCCATTTTGGGGCCACTGAAATTGAGCTGCTGTGTTTTCGACTCATTTTGTCCATTCCCCCTCCATGCTATCCTTTCCTTTTTTCTGATCATGTGATGTAATCTCAGTGTTGGTGTATTTTACACCAAACCTGTAACTCCCTATGTATGCATCCTACTAACCTGTACTGCTAGGCTGCACCGCTCACTGTAACTAAGACACTTTCCTGCAACAGCGCTGCGATTCCCATGGGCAGTTAGTGCGCTTTACAAATGTAAAAAATAAATAAAAATGTAACCAGAAAATGCTTTTTGGAATATTTGGTCTTCCACACAATCTATTGTGCGATCCTGAGCAAATCTCTTTATTTTCCAGCATCTCAAATAGATTTTCGTGCCTCAAACAGGCACCAAGTGTTAGAAAGCCCAGCTTCTAAAGGTGCCTGTTTGGGGAGCTGTGCAGGTAGTTTCCACAATGCACCCAGGAGTGCGTTTGTGAAACCCACTAAAATTACACCATGAAAGCACATTCAAACCACTATAATAGTGACCATTAAGTTGCGGGGCATGACGTAGGCTCGGCACCAAGTCCCTGGAGGAGGATGGAGTGAGGTTGTGTGTAAGACTGTTAGGGGTTTTGCTAGCGGTTTAAAAGTTGCATCTTTAGAGTCTGATTCATGCAAATATCTGCACAGAACATAGGGACTTTGCGTGTCTAACTGCACCCGAAATCCTGTTTGTCGATTCATGGAACCAACTGCGCAGTATTATTTTTTAGTACTTTGCAGGGAGAGGCAGAGTGCCTTACGCGAGACGCCCCTCAGAGCATTGGCGCGGCTTGTGCGGATGTCAGGTGGAACTTGGAAAAAGAGGAACAACAGTGTCGGGGGGGGGGGGGGAAATTCTCCCGGGGCCGGCTGGGCCGTCCGCGGACCTCCGGGCAGGGAGGCCCCAACTCCTCCCGCGTATCCCAAAAATAAGTATGAGGCACACGCAAGAAGCAAGGTGATTCTGCCGTTAAACAAACGGCAGGGATGGGTCAAGGATCGTACGCGTCCGTCCTGACACACTCTCTCAATTCGTGGGGCTCGCAGGCCCTTTTTACTTTATTATGACGCGCTACTTGCGTCACCTGGGAAAGTTAGCAAAAAACCTATCGCCACTCTGGATTGGTTCCTCGAGTGGTAGGGTTAGTATAACATACGTATAGAGAACGCTGTTAGTGGTTGAGGGTCAGTCAGGTGGTATACTTGGGTTGTCCCTTCAATTAGATACATGAAAATTGTTACATGAAGACCCCTGAGGATTGGCTAATGTTAATGGCGTCAGTGATAGCCAATTATTCTGATTGGTCCACTCGCGAGCCCCCCAGTCTGGGACCATCGCTGTTACCAGCTCGCGGTGCACCTGTCATTTGCAACAATGTATAACTATGGGTATGTGCAGACAATGCGAGGATTTGTTCATATGCTGGAGGGCAGACTACTCCCACTGCCGCAGATGTCCATTGAGTCGCTTAATTGTTGCTGCCTGTGTCTCAAAACGTGGGATCCAGGCGCCTCCCTCCTCCTGGGCCTGGCACCCTGTCAGGTTCGGCTTGGTCACGTGAGGAGAGACCGTGGTTGAGGCAGAATTCTGCACATTTAATATTGCATCTTCCACTGTGTGCCTGGCTTAGTTTGCAGGTGTGACCTTGGCTTCGGCTTGTGGCATGCAAGTTGGCAACATTGTGCCCTTGACTGTCTGCTCTTGCCGGGCGCATTCTGCAGGGTCAGCAATTGTACTCTTGCTCGTTCAATGTTCATGGAGGCTCTTGCTTGCGGCCTACTTGGGCCTGGTGCATAGGTGGGGACGTTTGATGCACGGCGCTTTAGGTTATGGTACCATATTGCTTTATCCCCAGTATCATGTCTTTGTTATATTTCTCATTGCAATGCATGGGGTAGGAGAAGCGTCAGCAAGCATTTTAGATGAGTTCGTTGTGCGTCTTGCGTTTCTGCATTTTGAAAAAGCTATGTGAAAAATAATAAAGATGCGCGTCAGTGGGTGTGCCCGTCACCTACGTCATAGCACTGAATATGTTCTTCGTGTGGATTGGTGTGGGAGTGTCCAGTGTGCATGTTTGCACGGGTGTGCTGACCGTTGGCTAGGTCGTCATGGCATCTCTAACGATGTGTTCATTTACTGTTGAATGGTTCAGTCGAGTTCATCCATGCCGCAGGCGTCGGCATGAGCAGGGCAGGCTGGTGGGCAGGCTGGTGGACACATCCGTATGTTCCTGTACCAGGGTATTTGGTCGTCTGGTAGATAGGCAAACTCCTCTCGTGGCGGGTGTCTGGGCCGCGATCCTCTAGGCCAGAGGCGTGAGGGGATTGGTGGGAGCCTTTTGTTCCATTCTCGCACTTCAACAGGGAAAATGTGGGCCTTATGAGGGACGGCCCGCAGGGAGTCCATCGCGCACCCACTATTGCGTGGACGATACGTATTCAAGTATCCGAGTGCGCCACCTCTCGGCGGGGAAATGGCAATGCAAAGTCATCATGCTATCCGCCACCCGAAGGCAGGCGTACAGACACTTGCACTTAGGATTCGCCACACAGAGGTAAGATCGGGTGTCAGATTTAGGGGTGTATGTGTAACGTATGCTTGCAGTCTCGTTCTCGGCGTGCGGCCTTTGCGGGATCTCTGTGCACGTTTTCCCCATGAATCGGGCCCTTGGGGGCAAAAGCAGTTCCCATGGCCACCCACATTAATCATTAGCCTAGGGAGGAATGACAATGCATTTGGGTAAAGTCATGTTGTTCAAGTTGGTATGATTTGCGCTAAGGTGATGGGACATAGACCCACCTCGACCTCCCCCACCGTCTGTCCTGGAAGGCGTCTTCGAGGCATTAATGGCCGCTTTTAGGTGCCTACTCTTTGGCACTGCACTGCTTTCTCGCCTATGCCCTGTCCCGAAATGGCGTCTTGGGCTGGGAACGTCCTGTCCTTCCGCGGAGCCGTTATAAGGTGCATATTAATAATTGAGCATCTCTGATGGTGCATAGTGCCCGGGTATTGATGTGTGCTCTCCCTTCTGCATGCCAGTGCGTCCATAACACGGTGTGCCATGGAGTCGCGGAGGTAGACACGGTGGCACCTGAGACTTAAGTGGCCAGCCTGGTGATGTTACCAGGTGGCCCCCTGTCGTCGGGTGACACCGTGTTCCAGTCCTGCACTCCTTTACTTTTGTCCAATGTATTTGGTTTGAGCCCCCCAAACCTCCCTCACCAGAGCATTGGAATATTTTGGGGTTCAATGTCTGGTAGAATTACATTGGGGCCGCCACGATTTGGATGAGGGAGCTATTGTCTAGCAGACAGCTGCTGTTGAACCAGCGGAGCTGGGTTCCGATCCCAGCGTCCCCTCTTACCACCAAAACATGTGACCCTTAGCATACTGTACTTTCAGTTTTCTTCACTGGAAGCAGTTTCTGTTGGGGGGGGGGGGGGTGGAGGTCTTGGGCATATTAGTGTCTCGGGCACCAATGAAAGTGGCCCAGAGTTACAACTGGTCCCTTTTGTGACAGACTGAATAGTATCCAATGATTAAGTGTGAGGCAAATTGTGCATTTTAAAGATATTTATTCAGCAACACTGGTCAAAACTACTAGCCACATACTGAAGTAACTCATCAAAGTGGCCCACACTAGCATTTGTGTTTTTGGTTCAGACATTCTCTTATAGGCCAGCCCAAGCATGGGGGGGGGGCAAGTAGGTTGCGTGTTTTGTGTGCATGTAGGGTATTTACAAGTTACAATGGTTATTTGTGTACGTTTGTAGCACTAATGAATACGTGTTCCTGTTATCGGCAGTCTCTGGGCATTTTCTGACGGTAAGACAGTGTGTTGCAGCATGTGTGAGCGCAAAGTGTGGGGGACTGCACTGGTATGAGCGAGCCATGTGACGGGGCCCTACGCTCCTCGCCGGCCTCCTAGGGCCACTCCCGCTTCGATATGCTTGAAACGGAGCCCTGCCTCCCTGCAAGGAGTCCACGATGCCGTCTGGACCATGACCCGTCGAGGGCACTCGGAGCCCCTCCCGCCTGCGCTCTTTTCGCGTTCCTTTCTAGACCTGCGTCTTGAGCAGGGCATCCTTTTGTGGTGGGGGCAAGAACCCGCCCAGGCGTGGCCGACTCCATGCGTTCATGAGTGCCGCTTCCACAAACCCTGCCAGTGCCCTTCAAAAGGCGGCTCATCAAATGGTGGGTTTAGTAACCTACGGGGTTTAGCATGAGAGCTGAAGCTCGACGTGGCCAGCCCTAACCTCCGCACAGTGCCATGCTGTGCAGGTCCCTCGGCAACAGGGCGCCTAATCCCTGCTGGCAGATGGCGCTGCCCGTCGCTGGGCGGCAGCGATGGGCGTGTGGGCAGAGCGCATAGTACTCTCTCCAAGGCGCTTCATTCACTGGAGCTGGCGTGACGACAAGGAGCGGCACAGACGCTGGCCAATCAGGACGAGGGGATCTGGGATGGCTCCACTAGCCCAAGCACCAGCGCCCTCTAGAGGTGTCGGGCTGGAGGGGCGGCCGTTCCGCCCCGTCCCTCATCCTCTCGAACATAACGCACCTGCTCACAGGGTGGCCAGGTTCCACACCTCCTTGCGTCGCTCTCGACATGTGCAGGTTATGTGAGACTTGCTGTAGATTAATAATTGAATGTATTATAGGGTGAGCACTAGCGAGCGCAGTAAAGTACACCTTTGGCACCCCAGAACGAAAGCAATATAAACGGGACTATAGTGCCGTGTTATAAGACCCCTGACTGGCAACATAGGGGCAGTTTCGGCCCCTTCCCGCCCCAGGCTTGAGGCACCTTTCAACTGGGGAGGTTGAAGGGCCATGACGCTGTCCCCGCCCCTGCCCAGGGTTGCACCCTCGTGACCTCCTGAACCTCCTTTTCAAGTTGTGATGCAATTGAGTCCGTAGCGTTCTCTGTCTTTACACACGCCCAGAAGCCGATTCAAAGCGCTGTAGTTTAAGAGGAGCGGAAGGGTAGGAAAAGAGGCGCAGCCCCCATTACACGTGAAAGGGACCTAGTCCCTGTCTTTCTCACATTCCAAGGGCTGCCCCTCTGTGCCTCCCTGACGCCCTCTTCTCCCCCCCCTTCCTCCTCCTCTTGAACTTTTCATCTCCTCCGCGCTCCCCTCACTGCTGTCATCGAGTCCTGACTCTGCCAACATGACCTTGTGGCAGTTACCTTTGCAACCCTTTCTTTTGGCGGTGCATGTCGGGCGTCTGCCCCATTGCTCTGTTCACGCCGTGGGGGTCGGGTCTAAGGAGGCGTGGCGTCCAGAGTGGAACCTGACGAGGGTGTTGTGATCGGAGGGCCCACTGTGGTGGAGTGCGGGCCCCTCCTAGATCTGGGCCCTGCGCGCAGATGGATTACGCAAGAACGGACACTGGAGACTTCCGGCGCTCCGGCCCGAACTGCCGCCGGGCGCCGCCTTTATTAACTGGCGCGCATGCGCCGGCTCGCGGGCCGCGCATGCTCGTTACGTGTACCACGTACACAACATCCCTCCTTTTTCCCCTCAAACAACAAAGCATTAAACACGGGGAGCCAACGTGGCTCAAAACATTTTATACTTAACAGACTTGATTGCTCAGGTTGCTGAGTCCATAATGAAGTCTTGGAACCTTTGTGGGGGGCGGCGCCCTTCCCTGCGGGGGTACCTGGGCGGGCTCCTTTCGAGGTTCTCTGGCCTTCCAGGGTCTCCGGGCGGTTCAACGTTTTCCGGCGGCGCTTCTGCCGCCAGCCTTTGGCCGGGATCCGGTTCTTCTTCTGAGGTTATTGGTCCTATGCGTTTGAAGGACACATTTCTGGTCACCGTCGTGATCATGGATCCTTTGACGTGAGTTACTCCCATTGGTTGTGTTTCATAAGTCATTGAGAGTTTCCCCTCGGCTTCCTGTTTCGGACAAGGACGGTGTCTCCTACTGCTATCTCTTTCTCCGGCAGCTTCCGCCTCGTTGTCTCACTTTCGTTTCTCGCGGCCCTGTCTGCTGCCACCTGTGCGTCATCGATCACCCCTGGGCGTCGTTCTCCCGCTTCTGGTATCAACCCTCTGGAGGAGGTCGCCAGGTGTCTCAGGCGGGCGCAGAATTTGTCTAGGGGCTCATCGTCCAATTGTCTCTCAGCGCCCATGACAAACCTGGCCATGGGTAGGAAGTGGTCTTTGAGTGCCTGCTTGACCGCGTCGTACGTGACTACGGGGATGACGAGGGAGTCGTAGATCTTGTGGACTTCTGCGCCTGCCGAATAGATCATGGTTGCAATCTTTTCGTCATCGTCTACCCCAGATGCCCTAAAGAACATGTCCAGTCTTTTGACCCACAATAGCCACTTCGGGCCTAGTTTGGAAGGGGGGCCAGTGGCATCGAATTCCGGCATGGGGGCTAGGGAGCTGCGAGCTCTGCGGGGATTGGGGCTGCGGCACCCTCATCGTCGGCACCTTCACCCATTTCAGTGCCACGTACTCACAGTTGGCTGTCTCGGGAGAGGATGTCTTGTCTCGGCCTCGTGGCAGGGTTGGGTGCGAAATCCCCTTCTTTCTTCTCGGTTGCCACAGTCTTGCGCCTGCAGGACTGTGGGCGTTCCAAAAATTGTTCTTTGGTGTCTTCCGACGCCGTTGGCGAGTGGCGCACGAGCACCCTGATGGGCCGCAACCACTGTTGCCACGTGTGACGGGGATCGGGTGAAAGAGAAAATGGCCGCCGGTACTCCGTGGGTCCGTGACACGGCAGACTTCCGTCACTCTGTGGTCGTCGGGCACGGAAGTGGACCGTACCTCCTCGTCGCCAGTGTTGTGATCGGAGGGCCCACTGTGGTGGAGTGCGGGCCCCTCCTAGATCTGGGCCCTGCGCGCAGATGGATCGCGCAAGAACGGACACTGGAGACGTCCGCCTGTTCCGGCGCTCCGGCCCGAACTGCCGCCGGGCGCCGCCTTTATTAACTGGCGCGCCGGCTCGCGGGCCGCGCATGCGCGTTACGTGTACCACGTACACAACAGAGGGCATCTCCCTCAAAGCTTTTCCCTGTGCCCACTTACTTTTTTCCTTCTGTTCCTGCGCAGTGCTGTGTGTTCCATCTCTTGTGCCAGGGCTGCCCAGCAATACCTGGAAACGGGTCTGCGAGGGCTCATGCTTGGTGATTGGTTTGTGTTAAATGCTCTAAATCTTCGTGTGTGTGTAACTGATGGGCAACTGATCTCTTTGAGGCTAATTAACCCCATCAGAGCAGAGTAAAGGGAATGCGAATTTAAGGTTTCTTATAAAAAATGGCAGCTGTTATAGGCCCCATTGCCTGGTGGGGCGGTAGCCCCGGGGCTCCCCCACGGAAGACCGACCCAAGTAGCTGGTCCGTGCTCCACGGTGTACTGCCATGCGGTAACGCCCCTTTTATTGACGCAGCAGTTACGTCACCCCATAAAGCAGCGTCACCATACTTCTCCCTTTTTCATTACCACAACAAATAACAATACGGAGTAAAACCAACCAGCTTGTGCCTCTCCATTTGAACATTTAAACACAGGCTAAAAGTGAACTGTACAACACGCAGAACCGTCTTTGCGTCCAGCACATAATCCTTTAAACTGGAGGGCCTGATTCTCGCTGAGGATAAGCCCCCACCATTCATCCTGGATTTACATCCTCTGCCGGTCCTGGATCAACAGGCTCTTGCATGATCCTCCCTTTCATTCCCTTCGGCCTCTTCTTAGTTCTCACTCACCTGGGCAGGTCCTGCTTGGCCGCTCTCGGCCATTTATTTATTTTTTTCAAAAAGAAGTTCGATTTGGTTACTGTCGTCCTGCCATCGGACGCCATGACCATGGACCCCCTTCTGCTCCACCGCTTCCATTGGCCGGGGTTCATATGGTAAACAAAAGTTTTCCTTTGGGGTGTCTGTTCCTCGCCAACACCTCGACTCCCGGTGACGGATGATGTAGTCGCAAACCTTGACGGATGTTCTCCCTTTCGTTCCTGGTTCTCCTCTCTTCCGGCACGCGTCAATCTCAGCGGGTGACCTCGTCTCTAGATCTGGCACCAAACCACAAGTGCATCTCTTAAACAGTGCCTCCCCCTGGGCAACTCCAGTTAAGGAGTGGGGAGCCACCTTGTTTGGACTCCGCCTGAACCGTTCTACCTCTCCATTAGCTCTTGGCCACACCAGAGAAATCTTCCTGTCCTTTATGCCAGACTCCAGCATGAACTGCGCAAACTGTCTCCTTGGAACGGAGGTCCGTTATCCAAACAAATCTCCTTCGGGAAACCATGCGGGGCAAACACCTTCTCTATTATTGTCACTATGTGGGCAAATGATGTGGACTCCACAAATTCTACCTCTGGGGACCGTGTCCACTAATCGATGAACACCAGAAAATGTGTGTCCCGTCCTGTGGACCCACTAATCCACATGTACCATCTCCCAGGGCAACAGCTTCTAGGCATTGACTCGATGCGCAGCTCCCGTTGCGCCGGGGCTGCCGCTCGGTGCCACACACAGCTCTTCACAAAATTGTCAACCAAACTCTCCAGGTTTTAGCCTCAGGCGTGCTTTGGTTTTGGCCACACCCTGATGTGCCAATGCAATTACCTGCAGAATCTTGTCCAAAGGAACTACCATCTTTTCCCCCCTCAGTAGCAATCCAGAATTGGTGAAGGATAGTTCATCCCAAACCATCTTGAACTGTTCGAGCATCATGTGGGCATTTTGCTCAGCCCCATGAGCACCCCCTTCCATTCTCCCTTGCGTAATGCTTCACAGAGTAGGGGGGAAGCACTCATCCTCGCCCGATATGTCAGTCAACTCCTGCACCAACATGGAATTTGACATTGATGACCAGGGGCGTGGCTAGGTCTGGAAAAGACCTGGGGCTAAGCTGATGTCAGAACTGTTGGGACTGGGGGCTAGCTAGTCTTTTGGCTGTAGCTCCTGAGATTCTATCCGGGGCTACAACCAAAAGATCAGGGGCTATAGCCCCCTTAATTCCCCCCCAGCAACGCCCCTGTTGATGGCTCAATTACCAGCTGCACAAACTCCTCTGCCTCAGCTTCCCCTGTCTCTGGTCGACTGTCATTCCCTCCCGGATGCCTTGAGAGATAGTCTGCAGTGTTATTTGAGCCAGGGCAATAGACAAAACACACCTAGTATTCCAACAGGGCAAACATCCAGCGCTCAATATGGGCAGACGGTCTTACCGACGATCCAGCCATGATCGGTATGAGGGGTTTGTGGTCGGTGACCAGTTTCTGGTCTCCCCAAAATGTACTATAAAAAATGCTGGCACCGCCAGAGCCTCTATCTATTTGAGAGTATTGTTGTTAGGGCTCGGCTTGCAAAGGTCACCAGTCTCATGTTGCCACTATCATGCTGAGTCAGCACTGCACCCCACCCAAATGGGTTCGCATCCACCACAATCTACAATGACGGTGAACTTAAGGCCCATAGCGGATAGCGTGTTATGGAGTTGGATGGGAAACGGAATAACTCTGCCATCTTCCTGAGCGGTTTGATTATTTGGAGCACAAAGTCCTTTTTGATTTATCATCAATAGTCTAAAATGGGGAGTTACAACGGACATCTAAAGATGTCACACAGAATTCTCTTAAAACATTTCTCATAAAAACATCCTTCTATGCAAAAAATACGTCAGACATGATGACATACTACTTGGCAAATAAGAATCCTGGGGTTGCACTCAACATGCGTTGTCCACCCCAAGTGCAAGTCGTCTTCAATGGTTATAGAGACAAGGTACATCAATGACTCTCAAACTAGAAGGCCCTTCGTTATATGGCCCTCTACAATTGGTTGGCACGCTCGTGCCCTTCTGAAACATTTGGTTCATTAGCAGCACGTAAGCTCAGACCCAGGTGCAAGGGGGTGAACTTGACTTCACTGCCCCACCCAATTAGTCCACACATCTCATCACCCATGCTTTCTGCCATGCAGATTGTCTTGGCCTTGCAATAGATTCTTTTCTGGGAATTTAAGGGAGTATGGGAACATGCTTATCACAGTTCTGGGACTGCGTGCCCATTCAGGGCTCATGTGACTGACCTCAATTTGGCCCATTTTATAGCATTTCATTGTCTGGAATTAATAAACTTGACACTAGTGGTCTTTCTTTGCACCTTCATGAGGGATAATTCAGCTTCTCACGTTCACTATTCTTTGAGGATAGATAACCAGTTCTTGGCTGTCTTCAGACTTGACACCGGGCCAGACAGCCCTTTTGGATTCCTCCATGCTCCCAGCTAATTCTTTGCTGCAACAGTCTTCGATCCTTCTTTCTCTGTCCATATGAGTTCACTAATATTGTAACACCGATGTCCCGCTTCTATATAATGGCGGCTTCACCTGCATTCCATTAACTACGTATAGCTAGCATCTGTGATGACTTGATCTGTTTGCGTTGCTGCATCTGTACAGTTATCGAACAATCTACATTTTCTTCATATGTTCAATCTTTGTTTCACGCATGAAAGCTTACTCAATTCTTTACTTCCATCATCAGTTTCTAAAAGGTCCGTGCATTCTCTTCAGCCAGTCTTGGTGTGTCACGCTCATTTCTTGTGACGTCACAAAGTTCCTCTTTCTCCTATTCTCCTATTCCTTCAGGGACTTCTTCCAAGAAATTGTCATCTCTCCGGGCATACACCTGATAGGGTTTTCTTAGTGGATACCTTCTTCTTGAAGACTCGATGCAGAATAGTCACAACTGCTGGTGTCAAGCAAGGCACAATTTCAGGCGGCCAACATATGGGTAGTAGGGGGCGGGGGGGCAGAAGTTCTTGCAGAGGCATTCGACTGCTCCACCACACCAGGGTTGGATTAAAAAAAACGCCATGGTGTCATTCACTGTGAGAGCTTCCTTAATCTCATCAAATGCTGCCTGGTCAGCGGACTTCATTACCACACTGTGTCTTCCTTGGTCAGGTTCCTCAGTGGCTGCGACGGTGTGGCCATGTTAATAAATCACCCACAGTATGTCAACATTCCCAGGAAACTACGGCCTTCCGACACTGTCTCGGGAGGCTTTGCTTCTGTCCTTCACTTTCCCCGGGTCTGACGATGCACCCCCTTCCTGGAATACAAATCCAACTCTGGAGAAACACCCCTGTGGTCTTCATGAAATATCGCTCAGTGTGAACCGGTGCATTTCTGATATTCCTTTAGCCTGAGATTGAATGGATGATGGCCATCCTTGTCCAAGAAGCAACAGGAAATTAGCTCTAATAAATAGGACAGGCACATAGCATTTCACAAAATAGAAAGCAAAACATTCGAAAGAATATGGTAACCCCAACCCCTGGCCCCGTTCCCGTCCTAGAATAGTTGCTTGCTCCCGACTCCTGCCTGGCTATATAGCCATGATTTAAAGCAGCGGGGGGAGGGGGGAACACCTGCCAACTCATGGAAGCCTCACAAAAGAGGTGCAGTCTTTAGGATTTGTTAAGAATTCCTGCCAACTGAACAAATGTCCCTCAAAATGGCTGCCTCCGAAGGCGTAGGGTTGGGACATTCAGTACAGGATTTGTTGTAATAATCTCCAAAATAGATGAAGGTAAATGCATGTGGTCTTTTCTCTAAATCCCAATCGAGGGTGTAATTTCAACAGCTAAAGCAAGCATTGACAAAGCCAACACTTTTGGCTTCGGTGTATGTCTGAGATCTGTGTTTACCTATCACGGCCTTAATGGTACCACTTGGCAATAAGATGGCAAATGGTGCCATTACCTGGTCGTATGATGGCAGTGCCTGGCTGTGAAAACAAGGAAATAATATGAGGCAGGGTAACCAAAAAGGAAACACACCAAACACAGGTCACAAAGGAACATACAAAGTACTTTATTTTATACTGAATCCAGTTACAAAAGAACAGAACAAAATTCAGATAGCTATCGACCCTCAGTACAGCACAGCGAACTCTGGCGTGGTTCGGTGTGCTCAGTGAGTGCAAATATTCATTGAAAAAGTCAGGCTTTTATACATTTCAAGCCTGCTGTTCAGCCCTCTTTGGGTTAACCATTCCATAAATAAGTTACTGCTCTAGGATCCCTTGCCAGGCCAAATCTAGTTCATCTTAGGTTTATACATTAACAAGAAGAAATGGTAATAATGTATGCTCTAGGCCTAACATTACAATGCGGGACTTAATTTATACAATATAGTTAAGCAGGTGTTCTCATTCAATTATAGATCAGTTTCGGTGATACAGGTAATCCATTGCACACAGGTCAGCAGAAGGACAAGGTCTCAGCTCATGACCCTAACAAGTGGCCTGCAGGAAAGTTATACATTAGCTGTACAGAGGTCATGACAATCGAGTTCTGTTCTGAATAACATAGGCTACCATTTTAGCTCACATGGTGACTTTATAGAGCAAGAGAACCTAAAATGGCGGCTTGACCCAAAATGACAGTTTACATGGTTTCTAAGGTCAGGACCTTGCAATGCGAGTTTATTCACATTGTAAGAGGATTCAATTCAGCACTACAGCCAAGTCAACGCCTAGTCTAGAATACTGAATGAAAACCCTTATTGATATATCTTTATGTCCAGTTCATGCGTTCTGGATGACTACCCCTATATAACACCCCTCTCTTGGAATCCCCCTGACCCCACTGAGCCAAGAAGTAGTTCTGTTTTGCAAGTTTAAAGGTTTATTTGATAACTTAAACAATATATATTATATCACGCTTTATAATAAATTAATAATTGAATATCACACTTAATCTGATATGATAAAGATTAACAACGGAGAATCTGGCACTAGCACACTTCTTTATAATCACTAAGGAGTTGACATGAAATGGATAAGATAGCAACAATACTTTTATGGTTTCAAATGGATGCAATGTGGAATGAAATGCAGTAAAGAAAATAACTTGATAGGATTTCAGCAAAGACAATGTAATCACTTTCTTGTACAGTTCACCCCCCCTTTTATGCAATGCAAGGAAATGGAAGGAAGGCACACAGTTCTCAAAAATGCAATTCAAATGTAATTCAGTTCACCCAGCAACTTAGACTACAGAAGTTTAAAACACAGGCAAAATGCTTTTATATGTGCTGGCAATAAAGTGAAAAATATGCTAAAATGCTTTTGATTCCCTCTAGAGGTTTAGGGTGAGTGGTATCTAGTTAATATTAGCTCAGGCTCACTCTAGCGGTGATGCAGGGATAGTTTTTATGAGGCAAACGATTTTTTTCAGAGGAAAGCAAAAGCAGCTATCTTTTTGCAAGTGGAGAAATTTTCAAATCGCGGCAAAATTCGCGAATGCGTCTGGCGCGATTACAGAGGAACTACAAGGGCTATCAAAAGCCTAGGATCTCGGCTTCCAGATGAAAGTTACTGCAAGTCTCTAGCACAAACGGTCACGGAGATATGAGCGATTAAATAAAGGTCGTTTTTCAGATTTGAAATTTTAAAGTTCAAAAAGACAAGTGCAGCTTGCAACTAGAAAATGACAGGTGACAGCTTTGCAAATGACAGGTGACAGTTAGGAGACAGTTCTACTTAGATTAAACTAGATTGAATTATATTATTTTAACTAGGAGATTGGTTCTGCACAGTTTTCTAGGTACTCACACTATATTCTTGAGTGAAATGGGCCTCGCCATGGATCTGGTCAGGTTTTAGACGGGACTCTGGTCTCTGCACTTCACAGTGATCTGGGTCTGCTCTCTCTCTGGATTCTGAAGATTGAGGGATTTAAAGTCTGGATCTTTCTGCACAGCTTTCTCTGGAGATTGATGGAGGTAAAGTATGGATTTTCCCGGCAGAGCTTCCAGCTGCAAATGGATTTGAAAGTCCCTTTCTGTCCTGTCTCTCTGCTTTTATGTGTTTTGAAAATGGGTGTGTGTGAGCAGCATCACTAGCCAGCCCCTCTCCACGTGTCATTGGCCACTTCATTCGCTTCCACTTGATTGGGGGAATGAAATGAAGTGTCATCATGATGAGGTCTGTTTATGATACAGAGAACCCACCCCTGTCAACTTTACACACAATCTATATTTGCTCAAAAAAACATATTTGCACAGGTACACATTTGTTTAAAATTACATGCACCCTTCACATATCACAGGAGGTATACCCCGTCCAAATCTGCTCTTCCTGGGGGCTTGCATTCAAAAATGGCACATATTTCACTTTTTAACTGGTTTCGCAATTTCGGACATTAACCCAAATTTACACACATGTGCGCAAGGAGTATGGACATTAGTTGATGAAGTGTCAGATTTTTCACATGCACACATTTTGAGTAATATCCTCTTTTACGCTAAAACCCCCCTGAACATGCCACCGGTTCTAAAAACCTCTTAAAATGTGGGCAGAAAAATCACAAGAATTATGGTGTCATTTATACAATTTTCACATGTCCGTTCTATGAGTTATTCATCTTTTTAGAGTTATGTTCTGGCCGCAAAGGGGTGTGGTTTTCCTCCAGCACAAGGTTGAATTTCTGGTTTTTCCAGTTCAACCAAGCCAGCTTGCTCTCACAGGCAGTGCCCCTCCCCTGTGCTTCCAGGAGAAATCTCCATTTACGACTCCCGCCATAAAACATTTGCCTGAGTCAAGACAGGGCTTTGTTCAATTTCCTGCAGAGCCCAGGTAATTCAATCAGGGAAGTGTCATATCCCTTTTGGTGTGAGCAGCAAAAGGGCAGCTAGGCCTGGGAACACAGCTGTGACTCAAGTTTCACTCCTGATGGGGGTAGTTGCCAGGCAAATTGGAATCTCTTTAAGCCAGTTTTTAGCTACATGTCATTTCGGTTCCCCAGTTTCTGCATTCAAATAAAACTAAACATTTTCACATATGCAGCTAGAAGGCTGATTCTAAGTTTAAAACTATGACATTTAAACAATTGCAACCTATGTGACACTCAAAGTAGGTCACTCATTTCTTTTAAACATTTAGATTTTTTTAGTGTCTTTCAGTCCAAATTTACTTAAACTGCTGAAATCCACAGCTCAGCCAGTCTTGTTATAAACCTTCAAGTCACTTCAGAATATAAATTTACATTGGATCCACCTCTCAGTAAGTCTTTCTTTGGCATGTTTTGGGTTCATTTATTCAGTTTTCTACAAAAAAGTAAAATCTGGTGGTTTTAAAACGCCGGCTTTTGGATAGTGGTGAGTACTGGTAATGCACCCATTTTTGGGATTTAAGAAAATGAATTCCCAACAGTTATGGGTTTGCTTTTGGCAATCAGCCTTGCCATTCCCAATGGTTTCAGACTACTGTGTGGGTAGTCCAATGGTGGTTTTAGGCAGTGTCCTTCTGTGCCCATAACATCGGCAAAAATGGGTGGCAGCCTATTCTTCATGCATTTCCCTGTGCATTTTCTGGGAAGCTCTGGCCATCGTGATGTTTTCATGTCAGTACTGCACAGTTTTGAGGTAGGGCTCGGATGCATGGGTAAATACATCCCACAACATGTAGTTTATAAGCAGCTTGTTAGCAGCTTGGCGTAGGCCAATATACATATATTCATAGCAATAGGAGGCATGATATAATTTCTAGTTTGACATGGCAAAGAGCCAAACCTGTTGTCTTTCCCAAAATGTGTTCCTAGCAGGAGTTGAGTGCTGACCGCACACTTGGTTAGGACTGTTTTGTTACATACTGTAGCACGGAGCAACCACACTCCCGCCGTACGCTGGTAACCGGCCATCCTCACGATGCTCAATATTGGTTGTTCCTTTCCTGGGCTAGTTGCTCAGGCATGGAATGAACTAGCTGTCAAACTGCGTGGGGAAGGCCGTTTCTTACCTTCAGGAAATGTTTAAAAACCACCCTGTTTCCATGGAATAGGTCCGGCGGTTTCCTTTTGTGATTTTGTTTTTGCCTGTGTGTTAGCGCCCTGATGCCTATGGGCTTTGGGGCTTTATAAATGTAATATATGGTGACACCTCCAGGACTGATGGTTGCCGATCTTCTGAACTGATGGTCCATTCCACCTATCAATCCTATGTAGCAGGGGCACAGCTGTCCTCAAAGCACTGAACCGTAAGTGATTTTTCTCCTTATTCCACCCCGCCCCCAAATGAGTACCCCAAAAAAACCTGTCACCACCATCACATCTCAAGATCTGCAGTGTCATCAGTGATAGGGTCCCATGCCCTGTAGCCTAACAACCAACAGGGTCTTGGTTGAAAGGTGGCACACTGCTATAATTGGCTTCTTAACCTCTTACCTGTCCAACCAGCTCCCATATCAGACACCCCCAGCTCCCCCTCTCACCCATGCATCCTGGCGCATGAGGCTCCCTATGGAAGCAAATGCCTCTGTGCCCTGTGCAAACACCTTGAGAAACGAGCCCCAGTGTATGTGTCTGCACACATCAATGCAACAGCAAAACTATCATGCTTTTCCCCTTTACCCCCTCACCACCAGCGCACCACTTTGTTTCAGAGCTACTGGAGACTATGTAAACGGCGGATGTGTGCAGCTCAAATGCCAGGAAAATAACATAACCGAGGGGCAGTGGATGCTCTACCAGGCAAAGCATAGCTGCCCGCCTCCCCCCGCCCCTTTCCCAGCCTTCTGTCAACTTTTTTCCCAGTCTGCATATTGTGCCCCTTCCTTTTTGTGTTGGCACCATGCTGTTCTCACTTACCTCCAGCTCACCCGAGGTTTTGAACTATTGCTCCCATGATCTCCCCACCACTGACTATTCTGGTTTAGGCCGATGTGAGTTGTCCAATGGTTGCTGACCCCTGCCCTGGAAGCATTCAGAACCGTGTATCCTTTTGCAACGCACTGCTTTGCACGCGCTAGAATACTCCGTTCGGGGCGTAAGGCGTGCATTAACTCCTCCCTTCTCTCTAAACCGTCTGGGTACATGACCACAGTTGACACCACTTTTTGGCTGAAACTAAAAAGTACGGTGAGGGTGGTCCGGTGAAGTACAAGGCAAGTAACGCTGAAGTTGTAAAGGGCCTTCAGGCCGTCTCTGTGCTCGGCTGGAAGTAGAGGGGCAGGGAGTGGGGACACACAGGCTGCATGCCACTGAGATGTACAGGTGACCAGGGCCGGGCTTAGGGCGGGCGGGGCGGGCCGGGCAACTGCCTGGGGCGTTATGCCTCCCCAGGGTGCCATTAGCCCACTGCCACGCTAGCCTTTCAAGGGCTCTGCTGAGCTGGCGCAGTGGGCGAAGGCGCAGCAGACCCCCTTTTGTTATTAAATGCACCTGTGGTGGCGACGCGCATTTAATAACAATAGTGTGCTGATGTTCTCCATCAGCACCCGATTCACATGATGACCTCCTGCTCTGACGCGGGTGCGAGACGGTTTGCATTGGACTAAGTCGCTCATGTCGTAGCATGTCCCCTATTCCAGTGATTAACTGCAGGGTGCTGGAGTGGGGAGTTCGGGAAAAAAAATGTGGCCTTCCTGCACCCTCTCCCACCCCCTGCCCCTGTTGACCAGGGGCGCACAGGGAGTGGGGGGGGGGTTATGATAATTCGGGCCAGGACGCTGCTGCCGCTATGGCCGGCCTTGCCACCACCCTACCTGTATGAACTATATGCCAGTTGTGCTCTGTGCCTTCTCGATGCCAGGTTCAAACATTTTTCCTGTACACCTAATGGCTGAGTGGTATGTATAGGTCTGGAAAAGATGCACGCTTCTTGGTCAGTGGGCATCTTATTTATTTGTATTGCACATAATAAGCCGAAAGCATCAGGGCCACTCACAAACGCAGAAGGACAGGCATGGGGGAAAGACGCTTACCAACAGAGTAGCCCCCGCAAGCTGCTGTGAATTAAACCCTTCAATCAAAAAGGTCAATTTTCCAGGCTTGCTGGAAAGGCTCCACCGCTCAGGTGGCAAAGCATTCCAGAGCTTGGGAGCTGCCCAGTCAAAGGCACACTTCCCACACAATTCCAGATTTCTTCCCATCCCCGTCAAGAGATTGGTAAAGTTGAACCTCCAAGATTCGCTGTGTAGGTAGCTAAGACATTATATCCGATAAGTAGCTAGGGCTACTAACGAATAGGCACTAGTACACATGGGTAAGCCGCCAGAAAGTTGTCTGAGCAACCAGTCAAGGACGCTTCGGGTCCGCGGGACGTGCTCGCTTCTTCCGCGTCTTTCAACTCCTTGCACAGCACTATCCTGTATCACTTGTAGTTTAGCAATACTGCCCTTGCGCGTGCCATAGAGCATAGCGGGGCTAGACACAGTTATACTGTCTATACATTGCCCACACATAATGAGATGAGGGAGACATTTTCGGATTTGGAAAAACACATGGTGGCTTTCATAGTCCTCCTAACGGGCGGTCCCAGCCCTGCTCAGTCCACAAGTAGGCCAGGCCCAAAAAATATCCTTTCACAGTGGTTCTGTCAATCCCTTGTTACATAGTCCCATAACAAAACCGGTGAGCCTTTCTCACTTCCATTTCTGCTCTTTCAAGGGGCGGCCCACTATGCCAGCTGCCCCTGTAGCGACCCCGCTGTGGGCTGGTGCATCTGCTGACTACCGCAGTACTCCATTTTAGCTTCAATGGTTGCCCTGCCCTGCATTGATACTCCTGTCTAACTCGATAAATGGCTCCGTGTGAGGAGTTACACCTGTGCAGTGATATTGTCATTCTAGAGACCTGCCTAGACACACCATGGAAGAGGCCTCTGCCTGGCGCGCTACCGGGCGAGGCTGAGTGGGCAGGAGGGCTGCATGCCAGCCCCTGGAAAGGCTTTCAGATGAGTCACACCTCCACTCGCCACCCCCTCTCGCTCTGATTCAGCTGCAGGCAGGCTTCCTCAGGGTTTGCGCCAAGCTTCTCTGGGAGCCTTGAGCGAGCGCCCACATAGTCCCACCACGCCCCCGCTACCACACTTACACACGTCTTACGCCCCCACCACGCTCCCTTGCATGACCCAGACTCCACTGATGTCCAAGTCGTTCCCCCATGGGGTATCTTTTTAGAAATTAAATACGATGCATGCGAAAATGGGTTACTATTTGCACGATGGGATGCGTGGCTGTCGTGGTGATTGCAGGATGTTCCGAAAGCAGTGCATGACCCCTTTAACCCGTCGGACGTGCTGCACACCCTCCCTTGTCTGCCTAACTACCCGCTCCGGTGGCTCAGCCACTCTGGTCACCTATGGAGACATGTTGCCTTTCATAAATGGAGCGGTTTTGTGTGGATGGGGAGCACACAGGACAGCCCGTCATTTGCATCTGAAACCCCGCCCACCATCACTCCCAAGCAGGGGAGGTCCAGTTTGATGTTCCCCGGCGGGGAGTGGTGGTGGTGCCGGAGGACAGATTTTTAAGAAGGCTCATTGAAAGTCTAAGGATTTTTAGCGCAGATGGCTTTTTACGGTGGGTAGAGGAGGTTGGCTCGGTGCCCCTGCTCTTCGGTCTATTTTGAGACGCCACTTGCTGCTATATACGTGAATGCTCGGTCTGCGCCCGATTTGGCAGGAATTTGATAGGGTTGGTTGTGTAAGTGCTTTTCACTGGTCTCCATGGGCGGGCCACTTATTGGGGAACCGGTTGAGCTGACCACCTCCTGCAAACAGTTCTGGTTCCATGTAGTAATGTCCCCGCAAAAAAATGTCTCCTCACAGAAAAGTCAGTTTTTTGCCGATACTTTATTACATTGAACATGCAGGGGGACCGTCTTGCAAACCCGTCACCATATATGTTGCCAATGGCTTTTCCAGCGACATTATGCATGGGGACATTATTACCTGATAATCTGTGTCGAGGGCACTGCAGCCAAATCCTCCTCTTTAGATAGGCTGCTGCTTTTTGACCTTCTGGTTGACCCCTGCTGTGGTCTCATGAGCCGAGCAAAAGTGGGGATCCAATGAAAATTGGCTCTTCCTAGTCCCGTCGGGTGTCCTGGTTTTTGTTGTGATGAATCGGATCATCTTCACTGAAGGTTTTTTTTTTCCTTTTCTTTCATTTAATGCTGCGTCATATTCTCACTGCCCCCTCCATGTTTCACCAATTAATCGAAAGATTGTGCCCCGCTGACCACGCTCTTCGGTTGTGGCCGCGGCAAATATCCCTTTGCCCAGTAACTCGCCCTATCCCTTCAGCCATGCCAATTGGCCACACCACAACAATTGGGCACAAAGGCCAGGCCACCTGATAGCCTTCAGCGCTACCAATTGCATGTTATGTGTGTTATTAGGGTGTAGCGTGTTTAGATTGCTCCAGTATGTTCATATGATAGAAATAGGTCTTGGGACCTATGTTTAGAGTGTATTTGCCTTTGAGCTTGGATCCATCTCCCAGAGCTGTGCAGTTCATACAGGAGCTATAACTCCATGTGTGGAGGGTGTAGGTCTTGGAGTAGCTTAATATTGTCAATTACCCAAGACGATGTAGCTTCCAATGCCTGTTGAATGACAGGTTTTGTTTGTTTTTGTTCCTCCCCTGAATTTCAAGCGGTTGTTATGATTTCTCACACCTGTAATTCAACTGTGTTTTCCCTCCTGATACCATGATGCCCTATGCACACAGAACATGTGTTTCTCCAAACAGTGGGGGGGGGGGAATGCCCTTGGGTCATGGCTCAAAACAAGGAAAAGGGTGCATATGTTCTCCATCCTTAATGTATCGATTTCAGTGTGTCTCCCTCTCGCTTCCATTGCTATTTTGTAATATATGGTTCTTGCTTGACGAGTGCGACCTTTAGTGCTGATGAGCATTAAGGTCGATGTTTCTACTTCCCATGACAGTTTATCCAATCAAAGCAGAGGAAAGTACTTGGACGGCCTACCCTTCCCAGGTGTCCAGTGATCAAGCCGGTTGTTTAAATTAAGCCAGGGGTTTCAACCCAAGTCTGCCCATGTACTTGATGGGGCAATGAGGTCGACAGAATGCGCTTCCTGCCCAATGCCAACTCGCGGCAAACGCCCTGTCCCAACCCCTCCTGGTCCTTGCATTGTATTTGCGTCCTTTACTTGGCCTGGTTCTAGAAAGCAACAGGGCACTGACCGCACAGGTTGGGTACCACCCTGAGCCAGTGGCTATAGGGCACAGGGCAGTGAGAAGATTCCCCTGTTCAGTGTGTACTGGTGGTGTTCGACACACGGCAGTGGAGGAGTCACATTGCCTGCCTGCCGGCCAGTCCTGAGTGGCTGTGATCCTGTCTACTTGGGCAGCTTAATACTAAAAGCTCGAGACTTGTCCACCCCACTGAGGACTCCGTGCAGGGTAATACGGACCCACACACACACCAGCATTATGTGAGAGCCTGCGGTCCTTTCCAAAAGCACCCCCCCCCCTCCAATCCCCATTGGCGAATGAAAGTGCCCTTGACATTTAAGGGCAATCCTTCCCCCCCCCCCCTCCCCAACCCCCCCTCTCTAAACCCTGCCATTGTTTACAGTTTGCTTTGAACACCAGAGGGGTCATTTCACAACTCAAGAGACCTTCCAAAAAACCGATCAAGAAAAAGAAAAGTTACGAACACGCGCTGACTCTTGGCAGAGAGAACAATGGGCAAATTCACCAGCCGGGCAGACTGTTCAATGAGCTGAAGCGTTTCCAGGACTGAGCTGGCATGCTGGGCAAGGAGAAACACTCGCCTCTGTGCAGGCATCTTCAGGGTCAGCGGCAAAAGTCCAGAATCAGACCTGCCTGGTCCATCACACCCCCCCACACCCCCCCCTACCCCCCTATACACCAAATGAGTCACGGGTGCTTTCTGGGATGCAGTCCCATTCATAGGTGAACACCATTGTTGAAAAGCAGCGCCTAGATGCTTTCGGGCTGCAGTCGGTGCTTTACAAATTCAATTACATTACATTACATATTCCATTAGAAAAGGTCCCTGGAGGGCTGGGGAAGGAACTGGCTGAAAATGCAACCAGCCGTAGTTGCTGAGTTTAGGTAGCGGGCTGAGGCTTGTGTTTGAAGAAGATTGGAGAGCGAGAGAAGGGTGGTGGTGAGACTGGGATGCTACAGGTATGGAGGAGGCTGGAGATGTAGAAGGAGAGTAGGGCAGGCAGAGGGGGGTGAGGAAGGGGGCGGCAAGGCAGGAGGTCTATCCAGGAGCAGAGTGGCCTGAGATGATTACATCAGAGGGAAAATCTTGCGAGGAAGCGGCCCATGACAACAGAGCCGATTGTCGCCATTTTTGTAGGTAGAGGAGTCGGGGAAGTGAGAACCAGCTGTGGGGGGAGGGGGGAGGAGGGGGGGGGAGGAGGAGGAGGAGGAGGACCACCACCACCTGTATACCTTGAGCTATGTGTCCAGTCTTAGCCTTTGAGGTTGGGCTTCACAGAAACGGGCAACTTGCTTCTACTAAGGGTCTGGAACCCCTTAAACACCCAAAGGGGGAGGTGCACTAACCCTCCCCACCCGTGGACTCGATTGGTCTAGAGACCTAGCTACCCGCAATCGAGAGGCATTTGGAGAAAGGAACATTCTGTTTAGGGTTCGTTTTATCACTGTTCAAAGTGGTCATTGAACTTTCTACTTTTTCTGAACCAGTGACTCCGAGATAGCACTAGCTTCCAATTAGTTTAAACATTCGCGGAGAACGCAGGCTTTCCACCCAGTTTGATTGCGGTCCCGGGCCCCTTCACCCCACCCCGCCTCTGAGGTATGGACATGGCTTCCAGTGGCTCTTCAGAGCCTGGACTCGCAGCCGCCTTGTTGCTTTTATCACTGACTTTTCCTATCGTCTGACCTTGGCGTTTCTAGGCAATCGCGATGCAATGTGCATTCCTCTTACGAGTTGGTACCGTTTCCGCCTCTTCAACCGGTCAGATAGCACAGCGAGCTAAGCTCTCCACTGGTATCTGCCCGCAGCCTGCTGTGGCCTGCCCAAATCCTGGACGGGGCAACTCAACCTTTCATCTTTCTGAGGCTGATAAATTGACTACGAATCTTTGGGCTAATAGTGTCTTCTGTTATTTCAGCGCTTTGAGGCCTATGGCTGTGTAGCGCTATATTATAGATTGTTATCCCATAGGATTATGTCCAACTCTCTTCATCCACTGTTTTCTTAACTCTTCAAGAGGTGAAAGGTCAGTCGGGCCTTACGGTTTATTTGAAGAATGCTCCAGGCATGACTTCATTGCTTGTTGGCTGGTAAAATAGCTCAGCGAGTTAAGGTTTTGCCTTTAAAGACCCCTGTTTCGCTGCGATTTCATGTGCTTCCAGCACGTTGTTTCAGATGCCACCTGTTACCCTGTAGCTGCCATGTTGCTAAAACGCGTGGTGGTGTCGGTGGACTGGGCGCAGCAAACTACATCAACCCTATTTTTCAGCATGGAGCGTTTTGAAAGTGAGGCCCGATTAGAGGGCCCACTTTCTGAGTGCGAAAATCCTCCTTTCGCACAGCAAAACTCAACAATGGCACTGAACTGCACACCCTTGCAGACAGCATTTTATCACAAGCACCCCCTTTGGGTGCGGCTATGGATCCATGTGTCTGCAAAGCACTCATTGTGTACTAGACACAAGCTCATTCTGACAGTTTGATGGCCATCCTTCCAGGGAGTTTTCCCCCTTTCTGCATGTTGGAGCAATAATTAAGAGTTTGATGGGAAATGCATCTTTGAACTCCCTCTCCACCCTCCCCAGTACCTTGGTGCCCCCACCAACAAGACTTTCACGAAACTTTCTTTCAAAGTTGGAAGCCTCGTAAATTGTCTCTACCAAAGGGCACACCATTGACTGCAGCTCTGTTCTATACAGACGTGCATCGTTGTGTAACCGATGTCCTACCCTGGTTGGATGCTTTGAGAGGGGGGATGTGTAATGTTAATATGGTTGTGGGTATACCACCACTGCTGTGTGCCCTGCGTCCTGTGGGAATAAAGTTCTTCCGGTCTGATCTCTTACAATAATGACTAGCTGCATTTCGGAAACGACAATGCATGGACAGTCGGCGGTTCTCCCTTATTTGACCATGCCCGCACCCCCTATCCCCCTCCCCCAGTGATGTTGATCGTGCAGAGCTGGAGGCTGCTGAGGGGCAGTCGAGCTGAGCTGCCAGGCTCGGATCTGCAGCCAGACGATAGACCCCGGCTGGTGGCACCTGCTGGGAGGGCAGGGCCAAGTTCATCTACTATTAATATCCTCTGCCATTGGGATCCTGGCTCCTACCCAGCACGGGCGAGCACCGTCTGCCCCTCTACACTTTGCTCCTGAAAATAATAGCTTGGCTTATGTTGTGACCTTTTGACGGCCACAGGATAAATTTAGTAGGCCAGAATTTCTATATATTTGTTAACCATTAAACCGTACTAGTGTATATACTGTTGTTGTGACCTGGCCGGCCATCTTATACAAGGAAGGCCATTTTGTTTTCAGCATTGACTCTTTGTTTTGCCTCTTTCTGCTTCTCCTCTTGGACCGGTGGATACTATTGGACGATGACATCTGGATGTAGTCCCTTCCCCAACCCCTTGGGTACTTGGACTTGGCTGCCAACATCCCAGGCCCAAAACTTGGCGGAGTTATTCTGTACTGACGTCGACCCAGCCAAGATGACTTTTATACGCTTCCTCTCATTGGTATCTTCAGTACCAGGCCGCCTGTTGGCGAAATGATTAATAGTGACCCTGGCAGGAATTGGCTGTGGCGGGCTTCCACTTTGTGTCCGAGTGGACTCTTATCCAGAACTTGCACTTTGTTTCTCTTGAAAGGAGTGTGGTGTGGGATGCTGAGTTTAGAAGGGGTTGACGCCCTCTATTGGACCCCTAAAGTAGTATGAGGACCGAAATGTCATTCAGGTTAGCTGGACTGGTCTCTAGGGGTTTTGCCGAAGCCACATTCTAGTAGCTCCAACCACCTGGCTATTAAAGGGGGCGATCCGAGGAGCGCTTTCTTGGGGGACGGTCATATCCAAGCGGGAAGTGACCTGCATAGCCGTTGGATAACGGGACCTCTGCATTGTGTTTTCCACAGAGTGTAGGGGTCGTGATAATGTTGAGTTTCATCCCATGATGGCTTCTGGGGCTCTGGTGATGCAGCCCTAAAAGTCTAGCTCAACACACACACATTCCCTCTGTCGAATGAGCCTTCGCTGTGCAGCTTCTTTCAGCCTTGGGCCCCCCCTTTTGGGTGGGTTAAAGATGTAAAGTTACCTGTAGAACGCTAGCATGGAGCAGGGAGGGACACCGGTTGGGCTTAAGTCTTCAGTGCACCGCTCTAGAAACCTAGTCGTTCTGTGCAGTCTGTCCCACGTGTTTGCTGTAAGCGGCATGTTGGTGTAGAGGGGGTGGGGGGAACTGATTTTACACAACCTGTGCTCCCCTCCCGCCCCCCCCCCCCAGCTCGTCCGGCAGCTGATGGGACCTTGTCATAGCCCGGCGAGCTGCTCATGGTTCCTAAACTGGGCCCATTCCCTGATTTGATTTTCTCCTGTCGAATAGTGACTGCACCGGAACCCTCCTGGTATGCTATGAAGACATCCCCTGAACAGTGTTCACAGCACCCCGCCCCCCCCAACAAATCCAGTAAGGAACCTTCAATATGGAAAAGGTTAAAAAGGGGTACCTGGTCCTACAAGATCTAGTCTGTGCCTGCTCACGCCTGCCGTAGTGGTGGTTGAAGTTATCTCCAATACTAGAACACCCCCCCCCCGCCCCCCACTTGGTGCAGTGTCTGGTAGATGGACAGACAAGCATCTACTCTGCTCAATTTGCCTTTTTTTTAATTTTATAAATGCTATTGATTTTAACACTTTTCGTACTGGTTATACCCACTTAAATATTCACCTAGTGCTTTCCGGAGCAGAAAAGTTAGGCTCTATGCCGCCAATAGAAGGATGACGCTGCAGAATTACATTCCCTCCTTTTTGTGATCTTTTTCAAATGTTTTATTTCTGTAAACCCATGGTACCCTCACCAACCACCATCCAAAAGCCTCCACCACACCCACCCCGGAATAGGAGAGGAATTGAAAACCGTCGCCAGCGTCCCATGAATGGTAGAACCTTCATGCTTGTTATATACCAGTATAATTTATTTCGTGCTTGCATTTTTTTGTTTGGTGGTATTTTTAGGCATAATCAATAAAGATTTGCCGTGGAAAGTGCTACTCGGTCTTCTCCTGAGGAGTTTTAAACCCTGGGCTGCTTGACCTCTTGTTCAATGGAAGTGATTATTATTATTTTTTTTAGCTGCATAAAATTGCCCCCCCTCCCCTCTTGGGGGTGGGGGGACAAAAGGACAACATCGTATTCCCCTGCTTCTCAATGTGCCTGTTCGACGCCATGTCAATCTATTTGTAATCTTAGGGTTACCTTTAACCTATCTTTCGCCTCCTGCAACTCCAAACTTACCTACGCTTGCTTCTTTCAACCCTACAGCATTTGTAAAATCCTCCCTTTCTTAAATTGTGTCAGCGCGTTGCCCAACTCCGGACCTCGCGGGCCGGAATCCTGACTGGTTTTGAGGATATCGCTCATGGTGCACACTTGGAATAAGTGTATTCCATGTATATTCATGAGGGGTGTCCTGAGAACCACCAGCTTTCCCGCCCTTGCGGCCTGTATTTGGATTACCCAGAAATACTTGATCATTACTTATTTTTTATATAAATTGGTAGTGGAGTCTTTCCCCTGTCCCAGCCCCTCTCTGCTTACATTTATTTATTCCTCTGTGATACATTTATCTGTTTTGATTTTCCCCTCACCCCTTCTTGTATTTTCCCCACACTGCATTTTCCAACCATACTGCTCTCCAGCGGCTTCCACAGTCGGCTCGTCTCCATTCCCTATAAATGTTTCCATGTTTCGCCCGGCCATATCTTTACCCCTACACGCCGTCCCGACACCTCCCTCGTTCTCAGCTTCTGCTCGTATCCCCTTGTGCTGTGTCTCACTTGTGCTCCAAACGCATCTCATTGAGACTTGCATCCGCTCCTGCTGTTTACTGCCTCCTCTTGAACGCACACCTGCTCTCCAATCCCTCATTTGGTTGCTGATCGTAGGGACTCATTTAGCCGCGATAATTGTTGTTTTTATATCATGCACTATAGTTTTGTACTCGCTACTGTGAAGTGCTTTGGTGGAAGGGTCATACAAGTTCAATTAATTGAACCTCGATTTCTATAGCACTTGGAAGCAGGAGGCATCTAAAATGCTATATGAAAACCATAGAATGTCTGTAGAATGTGGTTGGAAGGGCATTTTGCCGGAGATATCCTGTTCAAGGCCATGTCGACCTTCAATGCCGGCAAAATTCTTGACTGCTTTGATTTTGTTAATGTTATTCCTGTATTCTTTTGGTTTAGTTTTTAGGGGTGTGAGGCTCTCCTCCTTGCACTACCCACTCCTTTCTCTTTACTGACAACCTTGCCCCCGTAACCCCGTTTCCTCTATCTGCTTTTGAAGGAAAAAGGTGAAAATCTACCTACCATTTAGTTTGGGAATTAGTTGGCGTCTGTGCCACCTATATGCTGAAAATATTACATTCAAATACAGTCGAAGGGGGACACAGAGCTTGCAGCTTGTGTTTGACCTCCCATGGCCATGCTAAACCCTATGGCCATTTCCCATCCAGTTCCTGCCATACTGCCCAAAGCACCTCCTCATGGGAACCCTTGGAGTTCGCTTTAATCAAGACTTACCATCAAACGTTGCGCTGACAGTGCCTGCCAGTGGTTTTACAAAGCTGTCTTCTGAGTTAATGAATTCATTTGCACCGTAAACGTGCGATTAATGAAACAAATGTCTTAACCAGGTCTGCTTTCAGCCGCTCAATAAGCACTATGTGTGTCCTTCACTGATGTCCTCTTAAATACGTGCATTGGCAAAGCCAACAGTTTTGGCTGGTGTATAAGTATTAGGAATTTGCCAGGAACTGCTATTGGATGCCCAAGTACTCGCACCATTTTGTACCTGCTACCATCAATAGGCAGTTAATGCACTACAACAGTGCCTGGCAAGTGCCTTTCCCATGCCTACCCAAAAGCCCAAACTGTTGGCATTGCCAATGCGCTTTTCCATGCTTGTCGCTTCTTTGCAAAAAGTAGAAACCTATAGTTCCAGGTGCCGTCTTGCCTTTCTATGGCTCTGGATCATTCTATTGCGACGGCTGATGATGCTTTACAAATAACATGGATACATTAAGTTTCATCTCACACGGTCTTCAGGGGTCCACGTTTTGTAACTGAATAGCAGGGTATGTTTTTTGTTGGGGTATAACGCCCCTTAAGATTTCATGCACTTGGCTCTACCTACGCATGCATCTTGGCATGGGCGCAATACCCATGCTTGGGGACAAGCCTCCTTGCCAGGATACCACTGCGATGGTATCTGAAGCAGAATAAATATTGCATTACTACGCACAGGCGTTGGGGGGGGGGGGAGGGGGCTTTCAACCTTTTCAAATGAAAAGGGGCCTTGAGCAGCAACTGTTCCCATATTGCAGGGCTGTGGTCTTCTAATACGGCAATAGATCCCAGTCCATATTTTCCTTCTGGGACTTTAATTATGCACTTTGCAGTGCTTGCGTTACAAGCGTCATTTGCTGGAGCCTGGCTATGAAGGGCTTCAGCAAATGAAGCTTGTAACGCAAGCGCTGCAAAGCGCATATTTAAAGCGGAGGAATACACCTGGGCGTTAATAGCATCAATTGTCACGAGATGGGCAGCCAGCTGGCTGCTGAAACACTACGCCCAGCGAAAAGCTATACCTTCTGATGTCGGCAAAGGGCTGATGTGGAGGAACTGGTGTTAAAAGACAAGAGGTGATAATCAGTGGGAATTCAGTGTTTCAGCTCCCTGCTTCCTGGCAGTCTCATGACAATTGGTGGCTACTAACCCCTCCCCCCCCCCCCCCCCCGCTGTATGTGTTTCCATTAGAATGTAGGCACCACACGGGTACCACAGACTATTATTCACTATAAGCAAGCGGGGGCTCCCAACCAACCTGTTGAAATGGGTCCCCACACTTCTTCATCCGGACCCGACTACACTGCTTGGTACTAAGCCGTGCCAGCCTCATTCTGGCTATGTCGATGACTACCTATTGCCGTGTATGGAGGCATGCAAATGGCAATGGAGACTGGCATACGTAATGTTACATTACCAAATTGTTCCACTGGTGTTGGGAACTTGTCATTTCCTGCTGTCTAATGGTCGCAGAATGTGTAATGCGTGATCTGCTTCTGCTTCCAAAACTCCCCTTTTAAACTATTGTTTTGAGCATAAACCCAGTAAAAAGGAAGCGGGCCAGACCTGCTTCCAGGCACTCTACAAAAGTGTTGGACTATAAATGAATCGAACTGTGTTTGGGAGGAGGAAGTAGGAACTTAAATGGGGAGGGGCAGGCCATACTGACAATGTTGAAATGTAGAGCGTGTGCATTCATTCAATACCACATTAACAATATGAAACCATGATTACTAAGGTAAACCTCTGAGAGTGGTGCATGCGCTGCTGTCAATCTATAGCTCCTGGTTATAAAGCGGGGCCCGATTATGTTAACCAAACCCATCTAAAGTGTAATCCACAGCCATGTTTACTTCAATTACCTTGTCCTCGTATTAAAAGGGCCTGTGTTATTTATGGGTGTGGGGGGGGGGGGGGCTGCGGAAGTAACCCTGCTGAGGTGCAGAGAACAGGTGAGTTCTTGGTGGCGGTAGGTGGGGTGGGGCAGAATGGGGGGAGGGGGCTGCGGCTGTAACCCAGCTGAGGTGCAGAGAACAGGTGAGTTCTTGGTGGCGGTAGGTGGGGTGGGGCAGAATGGGGGGGGGGGTGAGGGGGCTGCGGCTGTAACCCTGCTGATGTGCAGAGAACAGGTGAGTTCTTGGTGGCGGTAGGTGGGGTGGGGCAGAATGGGGGGGGTGAGGGGTCTGCGGCAGTAACCCTGCTGAGGTGCAGAGAACAGGCGAGTTCTTGGTGGCGGTAGGTGGGGTGGGGCAGAATGGGGGGGGGTGAGGGGGCTGCGGCAGTAACCCTGCTGAGGTGCAGAGAACAGGTGAGTTCTTGGTGGCGGTAGGTGGGGTGCGGCAGAATGGGGGGGGGTGAGGGGGCTGCGGCAGTAACCCTGCTGAGGTGCAGAGAACAGGCGAGTTCTTGGTGGCGGTAGGTGGGGTGGGGCAGAATGGGGGGGGTGAGGGGTCTGCGGCAGTAACCCTGCTGAGGTGCAGAGAACAGGCGAGTTCTTGGTGGCGGTAGGTGGGGCAGAATGGGAGGAGGGGGCTGCGGCAGTAACTCTGCTGAGGTGCAGAGAACAGGCGAGTTCTTGGTGGCGGTAGGTGGGGTGGGGCAGAATGGGGGGGGGTGAGGGGGCTGCGGCAGTAACCCTGCTGAGGTGCAGAGAACAGGCGAGTTCTTGGTGGTGGTAGGCGGGCTGCGGGTAGGTTCTCTTCCTGGTAAGGCTTGTGGTGGGGAACGTTTTGAGGGTGAGGCTCGAGTCTACTGTCCAGAGGACCTTCATGTTTCAATGTCTTGGGGGTGGGAGTTGAGGAGAATAAGGGGGACATATGTTTTGGTGGCAGAGCGTTAATGGTAGATTAGCCCCTGGATGGTGGTTCGGTGGCTCGTACAGTTGAAATGCATCCTGTGTCGGGAGGATAGCTCAGGGGCAACTTGCTCGCCTTGGAAGCAACTGCGGCAGTAACCCTGCTGATGTGCAGAGAACAGGTGAGTTCTTGATGGTGGTAGGTGGGGTGGGGCAGAATTGGGGGAGGGGGCTGCGGCTGTAACCCTGCTGAGGTGCAGAGAACAGGTGAGTTCTTGATGGTGGTAGGTGGGGTGGGGCAGAATTGGGGGAGGGGGCTGCGGCTGTAACCCTGCTGAGGTGCAGAGAACAGGTGAGTTCTTTGGCGGTGACCAACATGGCATGGACCAACACGGGTTCGATCCCCGGGTTCAAGCTTAGAAACCTCTGGGTATTAAGCACGTTATAAATAACCAATCATCTGGAGGATTCAGTGGATGGTCAGAGACCTGTCGGAGGCGACCAGTTGACCAGTGTGAACCGGCTTGCAATGTAATTCTAAGTTCTGCGCCATCACGCTGTTCCATCTCTTGTCTGGTAGTTTTGGGTTACTCCTCCTCCTGCCACCCTGCTGGCATTCAGTGGCGGAGATCCAGGGTTGGCTGGCATTTCTGCCGGATCCGCTTTTGATATTGCAGCGGGGAGAAGTTCATGGCTCTTGGCAGTCCGCAATCGGCCGCAGCGCACTGCATTAAACCGGCCCTAGCCAGACTGGAGTACTGCTCCTGGCTGACCCTCCTTGCACCCCGATCCTCTGACTAATGCCCTGCTTCCTGGCCGTTGTAGTGTATGATCTTTCTCGAAAGCTCGGATCCGAGTGGTCTCGGGGGCCAAGTATTGAGTGTAGTTTTGCGCCTTCACCTTTGCCCCTGCACAGTTGCAACAGTGCCAGGTGTGTGTATTCCACCTTCACAAATGCACTGCAGTTTACTCTGGTCTTCCTCGGTCTAGACTCGAGCATGGCGGTGCATTAAGAAAGTGGTCAACTAACTGGCCAGTGGTCGAAGTGCTTGAGAGTGGTAGTCTTATTTCCTTTAGTTTTAGTGTTCCTATACTTTGTTTTTTAAAAAAAACCGCTGTGGAATTGTTTACTTTTAAAATGAAGTGTAGGAAGAAACTTGCATCTCTTTCTCTCCTCACATGGCTGATGTCTCTATGACGTCACACTCTCAGCTGCACCCCCTCAGAGGTATTCTGCCTTTTCTCACGTTCAGAGACGTCATTTCACCAAAATGCCCGGGGTAGCGGAAGTAACATCACAAGACCCTTGTCCCCTCATGACGTCACAGGAAGTGATGTCATTTGACCCCAGCCCGGAGTGATATTGCGGGAACCGATGGAACATGACCGTTCACCCGTTGACAAAACAGGAAGTAGCATCACATAGCATTGTACGCTACGAAAAATATGGTTACGATATCACTATAATGTGATGTACATTTCATACAAGAATGTATCGCCATATGTATCATTAAGATCAGTGTGTATAGGCCCATATTACCAAATTACTGTGAATGCAAGCAGAGGTCCATGACCAAATGATAATGATGTGTTATTATATAGCACTTACACTTAAGCGCTGTATATAGAAAAAATATACACCCAATATCACCCAACCTGTGCTGGTACTCATTTATCGATCTCAGAAGGATGACAGGCTGAGTTGAGGCGTTTAAGAACTGACTAAATCAGTGACTCACCCCCTGAAGTGTGCCTGAAATAAACCTTTAATGAGTCTAGCAATTATATTATAGAATTCCAGAAAGACACATTATTTGGTATTCCTATTTCTTATTTAGGGTCAGTGCTGAAAGTGTTAGACTTGTGGCACTCCTGAACAAGAAAGCCAGCCACTCCAGAAGTAAAGAGCCACATTGTGCTGGCCACAGCCAAGGAGCTTGCATTGAAAAGAAAATTTTATTTTTACAGAGGTCTCAAGGGAGACCTCAGAGGTCGCATTTGCGACCCCTATATGACGTCCCTGCTCACGTTCCCCCAGAAGCTCACTGTCTCCAGACAGAGGGTGGAAGCGATAGTGTGATATGTAAGATCATTGAGGATCCACAGCGTGACTGAATAGTTTGGGAGGGTGTCTGAGTTGCACACAACACAAAGGCTAACATTCCCCTTGACTCAAAAGACAAGGTCCTTGAACGGCCACACGACCTTGGAGCATGGCTCTGCCCTCTCCACAACCGGCACAGGCTAGATGCGGCCAATACAGAGATTTGAAGCTGCCCCTGGTCGAATAGGGATAGTTCACCCAATAGTCGAATTTCTTTGCATTCTGCTGCGGGCACACGTGAATGTCATCTGGAGCCCCCAATTGGTGCACTGACTTGCAGTAATCCCTGTACACACATTGCAGCGTTGTTCCTGCATATTTAGGGTGACCAGATTATTTCTTTTAAAACCCGGGAGAGGCCATAGACATAGGACTACCGGAAATACAAATACAACTGTAGTCCTACTTCTATGTCGTTGGCCTTTTGCGTGGGGTGGCGCTGGGGTGTGCTCACAGGCACACTCCTCTCATTGGAGAAGAGAAACTGGGGAGGGGAAGGGGGGAGTAAATGGGGGCATGAAAAGCATTTTATGCCCCGATTCGTGCAGGAAGAGTTCGCTGGGGACCCGATTTCAGAATTTCGAAATTGGGTCCCGGGAAAAAAACAGGACTGTAGACACCCACCCTTGAAACCCTGGAAGGGGTTTTTAAAATGAAACCATCTCCCAGGACGCAGGGCGATTTCCCCGGACTGTCCCGGGATGTCTGGTCACCCAATACATGTTGCCTATTGCACCAACAGAATGGTTTCTTGGCACTTGAACGGTGCGCCGATTCAACAGTCTGACACGCATTAATTGCAGAAATCGGCCAAGAGTATCAATGTGGTCCTTGACAGTTCGGGATGAGCAGGGGAGAACCTGCTTTGACAAGACTTTTGTAGATCGGACTTGTCTAGAAACATTGTCAGGGGTGAGAAGGGGAAAGGAGGAAAGACGCCCTCAGATGGAGGAGGAGGAGGAGGAGGAGGAGCAGGAGGTAGTAGTAAAGGAAGAGGTTGGACAGGATATCCTGAGTTTTAGTAGTGAAATGAGAAGCCAAGGCCTTGCAGAGGGCCTGGGAGGTAACCAGAGTGGTAGAGACTGCAGCTGTATTTGCCAGCTCCTTGCATATTTGGAAGGTATGGGCGAGTTGTTAGATGCCGGAGAGATGTAGGCTCTTCTAGAGAGGACATGGATTCTGTACTGCCTTTAGAGCAGGTGGCAGACTAGTTTGTCAGGGGGTGGGCCTGATGCCCTCTACTTCCTCTCTGCCGGCCTACACTTGTGTTTAAGTATGACAAGGTCTGAATCTTACCAAGAGTTGGGCTTCAAGTGGATCCTCATTCCAGGGGCAAGGACATCCGGAGTGCTGGAGATGGAGAGATGAATGTTCCAGAGGGCTGTGTCAGGGTGCGAGTAAGCCAAAGGTGCAGGAGGAGAGAAAGTAGCGGTGAAAGCCTCAACTGACACACGCTTCATGGGTTCGATGACTGAGAAGGTAGGTGTCAATGCTGGAGTCTGCTCGACCTGCGGGGAAGAGAGGTGGGAAGAATGGAGCAAGCGATCACTCAAAGATAGGAGTGGTGAGAAGGTTAGAGAAGTGGAGGTCTGAGGCGATCAGAACATCGGGGGTGTGCCCTGCAGAGTTAGTCGGGCCAGAAGGAAGAATAGAGAGGATTGCAGAGGTTGCGCAAGAGTCCTGATGAAGGGCTGGTAGCATCCAGGGTGGATGTTCAAGTCTCGGAGGAGGAGAAGTTGAGAGGTAGAGGCAAGGATCGAGGAGGAGAGGACAGCCCCCTTGGAGGAAGAGGGTGACCTGGCAACCTGGCCTGTAGATAATGGCCACAGTGAGAGAGGGGCCTGGAGAGCTAAAGAGCCTGCAGACCAGGCATTCAAAGGCGGAGTAGTGCTGCATTGGAATGATAGAAGCAGGGATCCACTCTGGGAAAATCAAGGCTACACCCCCACTGGGGTGGTTGACTCTATGTTCAGAGAGGATCCTGTAGCCATCAGGAAGGAGAGTGTTGCAACTCTTGACAGAGCTGGCAGCAAACCAAGTCTCGGTGAGACGGAGTCCATCCAAATCAAGCTCTTCCGGGAGATGGCAAATGTCGGAGTGCTTGACAGCTGAACAAGAGTAGCGATGTGGAACAGGTTGCCACATTTGAAGGACTTCCAGGGAGGGGTACAAGCCAGAGGTAGACCCTGCAGAAGCGTTGGGGATGTCTGACAGAAAAATTAGGATGATTGAAGAATTTTGGATTTCAGACCTCCTCTACTGAAATGCCTGTGTTGGGAAAAGTTGGAAAAAAAGATTGGACTGATTTAAGAACAAAGACACCCCTCCTTAAAGAAGTCGGGGTCAACAGGACAAAAAGGATTACCCATTTAAATAATAGGCTATAGTTTCTCAGCGCACACTTTGAATGAGCTTTATTGATTTCGAATTGGAATAGAAATCGCCCCATATTATCCTGCCAAAGTGAATTAATTCAAAGTAATATTTTTAGTTAAATAGGCTAAGTATCTACACAGTTTTGCCCCTTCCCACTACAAAGATAAAGGATCTAAGACCAGCAGACTTCCCTGCCTTTTGATCTCCGAGGGCTCGGTCCTACTGACATAGAAAGCCTCTGTTTAAAGTTCATGTCGGGACACTCTGGAAAGATGGGGCAAGGGCCTGGTCACGCCACCCTCAAGGATGGCCCCCAGCACTCCACAATAGGACCCATCAACTTTTAGGTCTTCCCAGAACGACGGCTCCACCCAGATACACTCTCAGCAATCTCCTCTGGTATTTCCTTGCAGCTGTCAGATGGTAAGTTTCAGCAACCCACTTTATGGAAACATTTCAGCAGCTCTGTCCCTTACTCATAGTGCATCCCCCTTGTTATAGCACCGATGACACCCTCAAGTACAATCTTGGGGGTACCCTGCAAGAGCTCTTGCAACTAGGACTGGACAGTTCCCCTTCTCTCTACTCTAACTCCAGCCCATCTCTCTACGGATTGGTTTAAGAGTCTGGAGCAGACATATGGCAACTTCCATTTGGTCTCATGTCAAATGTTGGCAAAAATCTAGTTATGTGGCAAAACTTCATAATTTTACTCGCAACAACCATAATACATTTTATTTTTCTGATTCGGCTAATCGTGGGGAAATTAAATAAGATGATAGCCGGGTCTGCACCATTTTGCATGGCCATGTGGCAATTTTCTGCTGTTTTCACAAAAAGAATAATCATTAGAAAAATGCAATTTATTCCTAATTTCACTCTCCACCTGTTCACTAACTCCCAAATTTGGAACATTTTCAGATCAGCCAGAAGCCAATTTTAGATGGTAATTAAGGTTTCCTGAGTCATAGGTGGATCAATCCCCTGGAAATTCAAAATGGCCACATAAACAAAGAAAATCTGATTTATGGTTGCTGGGGAAAAAGGCTTAAGTTCTAATAGTCCTTCAAAATTAATTGTAAATCTGTATGTTCGGCAAATGGGAGCTCTGCTTCATCCAACCATTTCTCTCTGGGCCAGCCTGTGGCCAAAGTTTTTATGAGTTTCTTTGAAGTTGGTGGCTTCTGCTTGGAAGTTGGAGTTTCAGCCTCTGTTAATAGTAGTCCCCGTTCTTCTCACATTTTGGTCATGCTCCAGCTAAGGGAAATGGTCCTGCAGAGACAGCAAGTCTAAAGAATACTTGGTTTCCACACCTACCAGAGGCCACATTTTATTGCAGTTGTAAAATAGCTGTGGGGGCGTAAAGCAGGTTTTCCAGTAGGGGAGTTCTTTGTGATGTGTCCCACAGCTAGCAAAAGGTTTTGCCTCTGGCCTACAGAAACTTTTTGATGGGAACAAAGTGGGCTTTTCTTTTCAAATGTCATCTGGTATTTTGTATGCAAAACATAATATTACTTTTTTGTCAACATGCACCATGTCTTTTCCCTGACATTTATGTTGGCAGGGGTACATTTTCACATTTAAACTGCTTTAACTTGCAAACACACACATGCAAAGCCGTTTGTGTCAGTGTTTACAAATCCTGTTTTTCATGTGACCTTGGAATTTCTCCTTCTTCTGTGGATGAAAATGCTTCTTTATCCTTTGATAGGTAGGCCTTTTTCACATGGCCCTTCAGTTTGCACCTGCAAAGATGCATGCAAAGCCAATTTGTTTGTGTCCTGTGTTTTAAAAATCCTGTTTTTCATGTGAAAGTGACTTTCAGTTTGGGTCCTCTGATTGCACCCCACACCAACCACAAGCGACTTCTACCAGATCAGGAGAGTCCCCTTACAACACAGATCGCACCGGTCATCACTAAATGTCCCCATACTCCAAGCCCTTGCCTGGTCTGGAAATGGAAGTTCAGAGTGCACTTAATATGAACCCTGATCTTTGGACTGCTGGAAAAGCCTCTTAATGGATCATCAGAGAGGAAAGTTCTCCCAGCTTGTGGGAAACTCAACGACCAGCGCACGTCCGGTTTGGACTGAAAATGTGACCACACCTAGGGGGCACTACAATCCCGACACTTGTGCAGGACTGGGGTCCATATGCATCACAGGAGCTGCCTGGAACATCGGCCTATCCTAAATCACCAGGTGCACCCCCAGATACAGGCTTGCCAGAGACCTGCAGGCCAACCCATCTAACAGGTTCACACCGGCATCCCTCATGAAGAAGTGTTAGGGTGACCAGACATACCGGTTTTGCCAGGACTGTCCCTGAATTGAGCCTCTTAAATCTTGTTACCCTAAGAAGAGCCAGGACAGGAGCAGCTGAGGGGCCACGGGAACGGATCTATGGCATGATGTACCCGGCGGTCTGAAACTTAAACCAAACGGTGGACTTTCAGAAACCTGGTAAGAACTCTGCTTCTCTTTTCAGCAAGGCCTTCTCCCTAGCAGAGTGGGTACTGGTGCTGCACACCTGGCATCTGATGACACCTGAACCCACTGCACTTGCATTAACTTTATTACTTTAAGTGGGCTGGGGATTAGGTGGGGCAAAGCCCCGGCAGGAGACTCAGCCCTGCTGGGGCGCCTGAAGTCTCCTGCTAACCCCAGCCCACCACGCTGGTAGCAGAAGAGGCTTTTTTTTTTCTAAAGTCTGAAGTTCTCGCGTGCAAGTGAGAACTTCAGCTTTTAGAAAAAAAGCCTTGCCATTGTATTGCCGACCCCATTGCATATCAGACCCCCCCCCCCTTGTCAGGCACCCCTTTCATGTGAAATGCAGGGGAGAGGGTGAGGATCCCTGCATCTCCAGTGAAAGGGCTGCCTGGCAGGGGGGTCAGCGCCACAATGAAGAAACAAGGAAACCCTGTTACACCATGTCCCAGGCCATTTTTCTAAATCGAGCCAGGGCTCTTACGGGAGCGTGGCCTAACAGGCAGCGTTCAGACGAGGCAAGTATTGCCTCCTAATTGCGGCACTGATTGCCCTGTCAGGCCACGCCCCTGCTGGAGTGTGCAGGTCACGTAAAGACCTGATTAACATCAAAAGAAGAAAGCTGAAGTGCCCCATTTGCGTTCAGAGCCCCTGGTTTCGGAAAGACAAGTTACATACCCAACCTGCCTTCCACCCTCTTCAAACGCGGCCAGTTCCCTGGCCTGCAGATAACATGCGGATCTCTGCAGCAAATGCATTATCGCACTGAGCTACCTTGTTGGTTTGCAGCCTACACGCAGGTCCTGGGGTTCACCTCGTATTCCTACGTTTCAATGCACGTGTTTATCAGCAGGTGCTGTGCCGGCGAGCCGTTCTGTAAAGCACCCCTTCGCTCGCTTATCTCCCTCCAGAGCCCTGCATCTTGTGACCACCCGTCCTGCCTCTGCGAATCTGGGTCACACTCGGAAGCTAAGTGGATTGGACGTTCACAGGGCCGCTTTCATTCGGCGATAGCCTTGTGTCTTTGCTTTCCAGTAATCCCACCTGCCAATCCCTTGCTCTAAACCCAGAGGCGTGACTTGACCTACGTTCCCTCACAATGCCCAGAGGGAGCGGTATTTTTAGTTCATTTTGCAGCCAGTGTGTGGTATCCGGCTCGCGATATACTCTGACACTCCCTGGCCTCGCTCTGTGGCAGTTTGGCTGATTTTATTTTATTTTTTACATTTGTATAGCGCACAAATAGCCCATGGGCGTCGTGACGCTGTTACTTGCAGGGAGCTTAGTTACCTGAGATCCTGCAGGTTGGCTTAATGTATCCAATGTATAAACCTTGACGTTTGATGGCATCGATCACACCCGTTTCCAGGTAGCTGCTTTGTGTGGTGTGCTTACGCACTGTTGGTAGCGGAAAACGGGACCTAGTGGTACTCTGGATGCATCCAAAAAGGTGGGGGTGGGTGGCGGGACAGATGGGTGCTGGCGAGAGTAGGGGTTTGGGGGCAGTAGAGAGGGGGATAGTGCGGGGTTTAAGATTAATTCCTGGCAGAAATAGCGCTGGATATTTAAACCACATCTTCCCCGGCCTTGTATCTTTATTGTAGTTTTCACACCGATTTACAGCAAGGTTTTCCTTACGCAGACACTATTGTTTCAACTGTATTTGTAGCACTGTACTGCTGTACCGAGTTTCCTGTGTGCCTGCAGTCTACTTCACTGTGTGGGCCGCGTGCTTGTTAACTAGATCGGACTGAATTTGTGTGCAATCCGCTTTTGCGAATTTTGAGAATTGTACGTTTGGGGGTAAATGCAAAGAGAAAAGCACTCTGAGGAGTAAACGGCGTAAGCTCCGTGTGGGAACTACACTCCCCACAATCCTCCCTGCCACATATCTAAAAACGTCGGGCGCTTCTGGGACAAGCCGGTGTTCGCCGGTCATCGATGTGCATTGGCGTCTTGGCAGCACTCTTTCCACTGTCTTACAGAATCATGGGTTACCCCTCTGGGTGCTCAACAGGGGCGTTGCTAGGGGGGAGGGCTAAGGGGGCTATAGCCCCTGATCTTTTGGTTGTAGCCCCGGATAGAATCTCAGGAGCTACAGCCAAAAGACTAGCTAGCCCCCATTCCCAACAGTTCTGACATCATCTTAGCCCCGGGTCTTTTCCAGACCTAGCAACTCCCCTGGTGCTCAATCACCATGGCCGCGCAGCGAGCGGCCCAGCTGGCATACTAAGCTTAAGAACACAAAAGTAGATGTGCCACCCATCCTACATTCCGCAGCAACTGGTTCTGCCGACCAGATCAGCTCCTTGGAAAAGAAAGATGTGCTGTGAGCTCCTGTAACCTCAATAGAATCCACCACGACAGTTGTGTCGAGTGCACCCCACCTTCCCTAACAGTCACGTCACGCCCTGCCCTCCTGACCCAATTACTTACTCCTGTGTCAAGTGGCCCTGTCCAATGCACACTCCCAGCTCCAAAAGAAAAGATGTACTGCCAGCAACCATTACAGACCCCCTACTCGGGAAACCCGACCCACCTAAACGAAAAGGCTTTCTGCTTCCTATGTTTAAGGCCCTGGAGTCTCCAGGACAAACACTGAAATTGGATCTTCTCAACACCAGATCGTTAAATTAGCACACCCAGGATATTCACGATCTTATTGAAATTAATGATTTGGAAATACTTTTTCTTACAGAAACCTGGATCCTTGCTGTTCCCAAGGGTGTTGCACTCACACAGCCCACAGGCACCGGGGTGCTGTTACAGGAATAATTGTTATTTATTCAGTTGCGTAATCGTTTTGTCTTAGTTGCGTATTTATATCGTGCTTAAATAGCCAGAGGTCTCTAAGCGCGGACCCGGGGATCGAACCTGTGTATCGTGTCGTCTTGCTTCCAAGGCGAGCATGTTGCCGCTGAGCTTCGATCCTCTGCAGGAATAGAGAGCCAGGACATGGCAGGGGTGTAGCAATTATTGCTAGGAACACCTTTGATCTTTTCTCCTCCCCCTGTTCTTGTCAGGGTTGTGAGAATATCCTTGCCAAAATGATCCTCTCTAAGCACTTCTGCCTTCATTTTGTTCTTATTTATGACTATCTAATAATATGCCTGATTTCAATGACGAAATAACCTTGACGGTCCAAACCATATGACTCTCCTTTTAGGAGATTTCAACTGCTGGCGGGGTAATAATTTAGACCCCGAAGCTTTGTCTCTAGAAGCCGCCTTTTAATAACATTGGTTACCATGTTCAAAATAAAGATCCAATGACTGGGGAACGACATCATCCTTGATTGGTTGTAACTAGGAACCTTGACGAAAATATCGAACAGACCAAGCCCTGCATATAGTCAGATCACTTTATAATTGACTTTCACATCTGTCCAACTAAACCTACCATGAAACCCAAATATCTGAGCAAGATGGTTTCCAGTCATAATTTCAAAAAGGTATCATTACAGGACTATCTGGTATGTCTTGATTCCATTATGACAAATACCTCCCCCAGTAACCCCCCTATGTACTGGTGGCAATTTTAATTAAACATATCAGACCATACTGTACACGTCTGCCCCAATGAAATCAAAGTTGATCAGAGAACACGGGTCACAAAAAAATGGTTTACTCTACAACTCGCTATATTAAAAAAGCAAAAACAAAATCTGGAGTCCTGATGGCTAAAGTACCCCATGGTTGAATACAAGACTGCCTGAAAGCAGGCCGATAAAATATACAGACTCCTAATTGAAGATACTCAAATATTTTTTCAACTCCCAGATTGATCACTCAGCCAAGCCAACCACACGGGCAAACTCTTTGAGATGCTTAAGGCGCTGGAAAAACCTAAAGCTGCCCAAGCCTCATTTCAGCCCACCAATCCCGACTGCCTGAGAGTTGCTTTTAAAGCTAAAGTGAACACTGCCAGATCTAAAATAAAAAAACATGCAAGCTAAGACAAACAAATATGACTCCCTGGAAGTACCCCTTGGGGAAGCCAGTGAACATGCTAAGTTCAGACTATTCCCCCATTTCTATCACAGAAATGGAAAAAAATGCTTTCTTCCATGTGCCCTACATCCTGTGCCGAAAATCTTCCGCCCCCCCCCCGCCCACCCACCGAAAGATCATTTTGGCCACCAAAAATCTTTTTGACCCCTTCCTAACCAGGTTTGTAAATTTGTCTATTAGGAATAGTCAGGTTCCGGCCTCAATAAAAACTGTCAGTTACCCCACTCTTGAAAAAACCCAACCTAGACCCTAAAGAACCCAACAATCTCAGGCCAATTACCAACTATCATTTTTTTTCTGAAAATTCTAGGTAAGTTTGCTACCTCACAACATAAACATTTATTGAATTCCATCAAATTCTCCATGACCGACAATCGGGGTCGCGACCTTCTTTTAGGACTGAGAATGCTCTGGTGGATTTGCAGACACATCTCCTGCGAATAATCAACGAGGAAAGTCCAGGCCTGTTGATGTTGCTCGACCTGTTGGCAGCGTTGAACTTGGTGGAGCACGATCTCCTCCTGAGCACCCTCCATGACTCGGGCCAATGTACTGATGAAGCCATCTGATGGTTCCGCTCCTTCCTTACGGGCAGAGATTCAAGCGTAACATGGGGCCATGCTTGTTCTCCCCCTTAGCTCCCATAACATCTGGAGTCCCTCAGGGGGCCTGTCTTTCGCCCCTTCTGTTCTATCTATACGTCAGATATCTCTGCACGCTCCTGAAACAACACGGTGTGGTGTTTACCAACTACGCTGACGACACCCAGGTGGCTTTTACGTTAACAGGGGACTACAATCAAGATCCGGACAACCTGTGTAGAGTGTATAACCATATAGAATCATGGATGATCACAAATGGGCTATGTCTAAATGGAGGCAAGATGGAGCTTATGCAGGTGAGCTCTCAGCAGGCTCTCACCAAATTGAGCTCCGCCTACAAATCTTTTGACCTTGGTAAGAACTCCAAGTTTCAGAAAGAGGTCAAACCCTTGGTGTACAGATTGAATCTTCCCTTAGTGCCAATGCCCACGTCAGCCAGCTGTCCTGCACTTGTAACTACCATCTACATGCACTTAGGTGTTTGTGCCCTTTTATCTCTGAAAAGAACTGCAGCACTGTTTCCCGAACCACAATACTGTACAGATTGGACTACTGTAACTCCTTGTTGATCAGAGTATCTTCGAGCAACCTGAGAAAATGTCACACAATCCAGAATGACGTGGTTCACATCACAAAAAAGATCCCAAGAAGATGCAGCATCACAGAACACAGAAGGGCCCTGCACTCCCTTCCAGTGAATGAGCGTATTATCTTCAAGGGCCTCACCATTGCTCACCCAGGTATCATCTGAATGGCCCTTAAGTATTTAAAAGCTTGGTTGTCTTTGTACACCCCACGCAGAACTCTGAGCTCTACAACCCAGTCTCTACTTGTCTGTCCAAGTGTCAAGCTTTCAACGGGGGGAGGTAGATAATTCCTGGTTGGTGGTAAAATCCTGGAACTCCTTATCTCCTGCTCTCTGACTTGAAGAAAATCTGGGTCTGTTCAGGAAACTCCTGAAAACCTTCCTGTTCTAATAGCTCCTACCAGCGCCTTTCGTCTGAATAGCTACCTGGCTTTTCCTGTATTTAATGGTCGTTCCTTGCATGTTGTTGTGTGCCCCGATGCCCACAGGCTGCCGGCGGGTATGAATAAATATCAAAACAATCCTGCAATATAATACAAAGCCAGATGTATGTTTGTCTGATGCAGTCATGCGCAGTAGAGACTGCCTGATTTGCCTGTTTTCACCATTAGAGGGAGCTGTTGCCTTAGAAATACAACCAAATATTCCACATAATGGGCCTCATTACACGGAAGGCGGTAATCCAGGGTGCTATTAGCACCCTGGACCATGCCGGTAAATTACCGGCACCGCCTTGGCGGAAAGGGGATTTACCGCCCCATTCCAAGGTTGGAGGGGCGGTAAATCCCCTTTCCGCCATTGCCCTTCCCCATTCCCATTTCAGCCCCATAGGGCTCTATGGGAATGGGGAAGGCGCTAATTACGGCACCGCAATTTTGCGGTGCCGTAATTAGCTCCGAGGTCCCTTAGCGGGTTGGTACTTAACGCCTGCAAGAAGCAGGCGTTAGTTCCTCCAACCCGCAAAGGGACCTCGTAGTACGGCGGTAAGGGTTAACGGTCACCGTTGCCATTAACGGTGACCGTTAACCCTTACCGCCGTCCGTGTAATGAGGCCCAATGTATTGACACTCTTAGATAACCCATGCACACAGGCCTTCACAATAGTATATTCATGAATGAAAGCTTTGTTACAACACTGCATGCAAATAGACAAGATACTATTTGACACCCATCTCTTCAGAGCATGTTTATGGGTGTTCTCTAAAACCTACAATTACAAATATAGTTTTTGTTAGTTTATTTCGGTAAAATAAACACAGAAAAAATAAGCAAACAACAATATTACAAACAAAAATTAAAATAATTGGGATCTGACATGTCCCCTGTAATAGAACCCTTAAACAAAACCACAAACTTCGGGATCTAACCAAACTTGATAAAAATTCTCTCAAAGACAAAGCGTGTTTAAAAAAAAAAAAAAAAAAAAAAAAAAACTTAACATGGCCTACCCCACCTGTACAGGGACCGCCCATAGCAGAGAATGCATTGCTGGTTCATGACATCAAAAACCTAAACCCTGCAGAACAGGTTCAATGTGTGCTGCCTTATCCCTGAAAAAGCCGGACTCAAAAAGTGACACTTTTTGCGCACCACAGAGCACACATGAATGATCCATGTTCCCCTCAGACCAAGCAGCCACCATTAAAGGGTGCCCTAGGCACAAGGATGCGCTGAGACGCCTGCTGAACCCAGCTCATACTTCTGTAAACCAGGGGACTTGATTGAATGTTTCCTATTGGCTGGTCTCATAAGCTCCAAGGACTCTCTTGTCCCGAATACAGTGGAGTACGTTTATTTCTGCAGATTTTACACCCCTGATGGATGAAAAAGCAGTGGTAGAAAAACTGTCACCCGCACATGGATCCACTAACAAAGCTTTTGCATACCTAAGCCAGGGGATCTTCAGATGGGGATCGCTAAACACAAGATGGCGAACTCATTCCTGGGTCAACATAGCTTTAGTATTCCCCCCAAATTCTAAACCAGTGTCAGGCCGGTAAGGATGCAACCAGATCGCCAAGATACCCGCAGCCCAGTTCTTAGTGGACTGCAAAATTGAGAGCTGACCCAGGTGACCCCGAAATGCTCTTAAAAAAAAATGATATTCTCACTCACCCGGATAGGTTCTAGTTTGCCAAATCCCTGCAGCTCCATACCATATCTCGCCACTGAAGAGGCTTTATCATGAAAAACTTTAACTATAGTTTAAACACATAGGTACAAATGTCATTTTCCTAAATGAATAGTACAGGAAGTGAATCCATCTGTGACGGGAGACATTTTAATGTTCCTTTTTAAATTAATGTATCTTTTCTCTTAGTGAATACTTGCATTCTTTGAGCAAGTAGAAAAAGAGAGGCACCTGGCTATTCCCTGATCTCTCCAGGTAATTCAAACTATTAAGACAATTGATCGGGGCTACCCCGTTTGTGCAAAAGGACACACACAATTAAGTGGTATTTATAAAATAAATCTCATTCTGTAACATTCAGGAAAAAAGTATACAACAACATAAATAACATTTGGTACATTTCTGGACTGACTAGTGACGGCATACTGTGGGATGTTTTAACCCACTTATGCTCTGCTATGCTGCAGCACTGTGTTATGAGGGTGCCAGAAATAACAAAATGGCTGCGAAACCCTTGTGTGCGCCAAAACCTCTGAAAATCGCACTTTGAAAAGCACAAAAAGACGGCTGCCAAATCTGCCACGCATGTTGTCAGTGGCGGAACAGAGATCTCACTCCTGGAATATGTCACTGGGTTCCACAACAAGTACAGAAGGAAAAAGCAGTGTTGCTAAATGAAACTCCAAAATCTTGCCTTAAATCCTTTTTCTTTGTTGCTGAGACTGCAGAATGCCGGTACAAAACACCCTCAAACATCCAAAATTCTTGCTGGGTGCTACAATTCAGGTAGTTTAAGAAATCATTGTGAACTTGCAAGGTTCTGAAAAACTGAACACTAAAGGGATTTCCACAGCAAAAGTGGCCTGTCTGTGTTTTTCAAAAATTTTTTCGCAGCAGTGGACTGCTGAGATGACCGCTGTCAGGAGCCTGCCTGATTAAACTTAAAACCTGGATAAACTGAAATCAGATGTTTGCAATCTAAGAGGCACGTTACTTAAAGTAACCTATGTTGTAATTGTTTTGATCACATGGTTTAAAATCTTTAAGTATTCTAGCTGCTATTTTGAAATCACAAGTTTGTTTTAAGCTAAGGAAAAATGCAACAGAATTAACAATTAAATCAAGCCTGGCTAAAAGCTACCAAACTGGAATATCCGGTTTCTCCACAGGACGGCCTTTCCCCCCCTACCAGGAAATCGCACCCAAGTGGTAATTATAGGGTAATTAAGGCGAGTCCTTAGCAGGCAGTCATCTGATCAAGTGGCTGTGTTCCTGTGGGGCATTCGTTTTGTTCAAAGTCATCCTCTAGTGTAAGAAATCATTTTGTCATTTTAAAAGTGCATTCCTGTTTCCCATTCTTGCGCTTATCTCGAAAAATCGACCTCCACTAAAACATCCATAACTTCCTCCGTTTTCGTGCTAGAAACAAAATTTCATCTAACCGCAACCCAAATTCATACGGTTCCCCTCAAATTTCGTTTTTTGGGAAATTCTGACAAGTGTGAAACAGCTTTTGATTGCTTCCAACGTGATTTTTAAGATTTCTAATTGTTTCTTGGTATTACATCATTGCTTGTGTTTGTGTGTAACTATTCAAAGCGGCTCCCATAAGAATGTATAGCAATTTCAGCAATTTTGACCATATTTAGTGTTTTTGCCCAGTCCATTCTAAGATAACTTTAAAAGCCATTCTGACAGCTTGATAGTCAATTCTGTTTATTTTCTTGTGTTTGCTGGGGGAAAGTGGGATTGATTCCTGAAAATCTCTTTACATTGCCTATTGGGGTGTGCAGTGGGAACCTTAAACTACAGTGCTATTTGATCTGAACACACACACACAAAAGTATAATTTCTGTGCTGAATGGTTTTGCTCACTATTACTCCTGGTGTATTAAAGAGATTATTCTCTGTTACATCACCCCATTGGTGATTATTGTGTACCCATTAAAACATGGTGTGATTAAATTGTAAATACATAAATATTTTAACTTTGCAAACCAGCCTGATTCCTGGTTCAGTGGGGCGGGAGGTGGAGGGGTTTCCAGGAGAGGGGTGTGATATGAGTGGTATATCGTTCAGAATAAAGAACTTTTAGATGGAAATAAATAAGGATTTCAGTGGTGCATTACACGCTAGGCATTGATTTAGGTGTGTCAGTACAACCCCTTACACTTTGAGAGGGGCTTGTTATTGGTGTTGAATTAAACATCAAATATTTGGTGCCCGGTGGATGTGGCAGACACTACTATTCATAAAAAGTCGACACAACTGTTTTGGCCTATAGCGGTTTAGATGGCTGTGGGTAAAATGGCCTTCATCGGGAACAGGAATTGTGGTCTGGGTTCTTCACAACCTTTCCTGTGGTGTAAATCTAAAACAATAAACAAATCTACAATGTTGAGTGTTCTTGTCCAGGATAAACGTATATGAAAAGCTCCATATGTAGCCGAAGAAGTGTCCCTAGGAGGGGAGACTTACCGTGCTTTAGTAATGTAGCACAACATGATATCGAATGTTCCCGCGCTGCTTGCTTCGGCCATGCAATTCCACCAGTGGTGTTTGTGTGTGCTCGGATTTTGATTGCCCTCGTTTACGATCTGTTAGAGAAACAGGGACAGGGAAATGCTGTAACTACTAGGGCTATATACGATGCGTGTGCTGGCATTACATAACCTACCCAGAGTTTAATCCGGTAAGTTAATGGTGTTTAAAAAAAAAAGTACCCCAACGTATGCATTCCAACCGGAAAATTCAGCTGTGGGTTCAGCTTGACTGGAGGGTCCTCGAGGGTCCATATTGACCCGTTGGGCAATCCTATCCAGGGGGAATTGGAAATGGCAAGACTGCATGCTGTTGTATGGGTCTATGCATTCTGAATGAGTAAAAACGGCTGGTGTATTCCAAACATTGGATAATGCAAAAGATTTGTCTTTTGTGTAGTCATGGGATGGGCATTTGTCAGGCACGGTCATAATGGTACTACCTGTCCATAAGATGCGACAGCTGGAACATGGAGTGATTATTTAGGCATACGAGTGTCCGACATGTGCCTCTCTAATACCTATACACAAGCCAAAACTGTTGCCTTTGCACAAGACTGCTCACAAAATATCTAAAAGGTACACCGCACAGAGCCGCATCTTCGTATGTGCACACATTAACATTGTAACGAATCAATGTTGCCCTGGTCCCCCGCTACTACATTCGTCTCCTACCCCGCTGCTTGCAGATCCTGAAGCTCCTTGAAAGTGAAGTGCTAGAGGGGTGCTATAAATTATGCTATAAAATGGCATTACCGGACCCAGCCAAGAGTTTTCACTCATTCGCCTGTGGGGTAGTGCTCCGCATGGCCCAAGCAACTTCTGTAACCGATGGCAATAGGGGAGAAATGGAGTGCTGGTTCTGCCACGGTTTGCCAACGATTCTAGTGCAGCAGACTGAGTGGCTGCTTGCCAAATCGAGTGACACGGGACTGGGGGGGAGGGGCACTGCACCAATAGGGAAATTCTAGGCGATGTCTTTGGGGTTTACCAACAGAGTAGCATGAATGTACACTATTTTCTTCCTATGCATTAAATCTGTCCCACTGCAAGGGCGTTGTTTTTCCAATTATGTGATTTAAGTTCACACTTTTTGAAATAAGGCATCATAATTTTGCAGTTCAGCCTGGGTGGGATCAAATAATTGACCAGGATCATACAATTTGGGTTAAAATCCCGGCTTCAATGTTTAGCCAATCTGTAAATATGGCCACGTACCTTTCAAGCTTTACTTGGTACAAATATTTAATTTTTGGATTTCACGGCCTACAATAATGCTGTCTTATCGAGTTTACTTACAAAACAAGCAAATTGCATAGTAAATCCTTGCAGCAACATGTGAACCCAAAAGAATAGCATTCTGGCTTTAATTTTCACATCCTGAATGGCAAGCTAGAAGTGCCAGAATGCAAGGTAACACAAACCCGAAAAATCTATTTAACCCCACTGTGCTTGTAGTGATTCAAGAGAAAGACCTGCAATAAAACAATTTGACTCAGAGCAGGAGTGGACATGCCAAAACGTGAGCACATGCCTGCTGCACGATCAAAAAGCCCACTGGCTTCCCATCCGTGAACGCATTGTATTCAAGACCTTAGCCATCACGCATAAATGCCTCTGGCCAACACTGCACCGAGATACCTGTCGCAAAAGTTTGCCAAAACCCACTCCTTAAGGCCCACTCGGTCACCCTATGCAAACCAACTGAGCATCCCATGATGCAGGAGGAAGAAATCGGCAGGAAGCAGATTCCTGGTCATCGCTGCTGCAAAAAACTAGACATCCCTACTTCTGGCCTGGAGATTTGACCTTCAGGAAACCACTTAAAACACTTTTTGCACCAACTGCAGTATTGCCATGAACTGCTGTCTTCGTTGCCTAACCTTTGATACGTCTGCTTGGAACGACCGCCTTAATCCCTCTGGGCTTAGTGCGCTTAATGAATGCATAAATAAATAATTAAGCTGTGCAATGAACTAGGATATGGAGGTTCTTTGAAACAAACCTCCAGTTTGCTGTTTTTCATGATGTTGAGTACATGTCATTAGTGGCATCTATTTTGCATGTGACGCTAGCAGACATGAATTGTATAACTGTTGAACCCATATGCAGCAGACTTACATTAGTTGTTGTGGGGTGTGTGCGTCATGTCTTACGGCCCTTGCCCTCCCCATGAAATATTACACCACAGCAATATGGTCACGTGTTGGCAATAAAGGCCGTAGGTTTTTATTGATACAGATATGGTTATGGGAACATAAACAATAATCGCATATCATAATAAATCATACTTTTGGGCACCAGGTCTAGAGGTTACCCCCTCTGGCCCGTGCCGCCTTTCTTGTCCCACGACTTGTTGTGGTCACCGTACGGTGTCCTGAGTTTCTTTCCATTGTTCTTCTCCCCTTTTTCTAGGGTGGGTGGTTTTTTGTGGAAAAGAAAAAGAGCAGGAAGACGCTGAGTAGCACAGCGCACTTCCCTATCCTGTTTGGGTCCCCGTGCAGGGTCCACAAACAGTTTGTGCTTTTGGAGCTGCAAGCAGCTCATTATATAAGGCCCAGGGCACCCCTTGGGTCTTTGTAGTATGTGTGGGGGGGCTGTCCACCAACCCCCCCAGGCCAGCCATGCAGCTGACTAATGGGGCCCCCTCCGCCCCCCGGGGGGCATAAGGGGGGGGGGCATTGAGGAGGCATGGAGGCATCCCTTTGTAGTTCCCTGCCTGGTTCTCATGTGTGCAAGGCACACATATATTCTCGTGGAAGGGTGATGCATTTTTATTACCTCACCCTTCCTGCGCTTTGATGCGCCAGACACTGTGGTCTCCCTTATCTGTGGGGAGGAGAGGGGCGCTGACCCTCTAGGAGGGCTGCTGCCCCTCTCCTAACCCTGCTGCCTTGTGACAACAGTTACCTGGTCTTGCCTTGGGCGGCCCTGTGGCATTGCCCATAAACGATCCTCTAAAGGGGTGCCTGGTGTTGCTCACCAATTGTATAAACACTTTGCGTTGCTCAATTTAACAATCCCAGATTTGCAAGGCAACTGGTGAAACGTTCCTTCATGCATATGAAAGGCTCTGCTGCCGATGAAAGAAATGTGTTTGCCAGGTAGTTGAGCGCCCAGGCTGCAGATCAAGAGACCGACGCTGTGTGTCTCAATGCCTGGCCGTGACTTGGAAAATTTGCCGTGCTTGAATGTCCGGTCCGAGCTGATGCTATATTCGGCCCTGGAGAAGAAAAAGCGTCCAGGAAACTTTTCTTGAACCTTTGAACTAAAGGTACGCCCTGCAAAATGTAAATAACCCAGTGGTACGGCGTACCAATGATTTATATTACACTTCCATCTCTGCATACACGTCTGGTGCCAGGTACGGACGGTCCGTGTGGTGGTGCAGGACCTGGTGCCAGGTACGAACTGCCTGTGTGGTGGTGCAGGAGCTGGTGACAGGTATGGATGGCCGGTGTGGTGGTGCAGGTACAGACGTCCCATGTGGTGCTGCAGGGTCTGGTGCCAGGTACGGACGGCTGGTGTGGTGGTGCAGGAGCTGGTGCCAGGTACGAACTGCCTATGTGGTGGTGCAGGAGCTGGTGCCAGGTATGGATGGCCGGTGTGGTGGTGCAGGGCCTGGAGACAGGTACGGATGGCCCGTGTGGTGGTGCAGGGCCTGGAGCCAGGTACGGACGGTCCGTGTGGTGGTGCAGGAGCTGGTGCCAGGTACGAACTGCCTGTGTGGTGGTGCAGGAGCTGGTGCCAGGTATGGATGGCCGGTGTGGTGGTGCAGGGTCTGGTGCAGGTACAGACGTCCCATGTGGTGCTGCAGGGTCTGGTGCCAGGTACGGACGGCTGGTGTGGTGGTGCAGGGCCTGGAGACAGGTACGGATGGCCCGTGTGGTGGTGCAGGGCCTGGAGCCAGGTATGGATGGCCCGTGTGGTGGTGCAGGGTCAGGTGCCAGGTACGGATGGCCGGCCGGTGTGGTGGTGCAGGGCCTGGAGCCAGGTACAAACGTCCCATGTGGTGGTGCAGGGCCTGGTGCCAGGTATGGACGGCCGGTGTGGTGGTGCAGGGCCTGGTGCCAGGTATGGACAACCAGTGTGGTGGTGTAGGGCCTGGTCCAGGTACAAACGTCCCATGTGGTGGTGCAGGGCCTGGTGCCAGGTATGGATTGCCGGTGTGGTGGTGCAGAGCTTGCTGCCAGATATGGATGGTGTGGTGGTGCAGGGCCTGGTGCCAGGTACAGACGTCCTGTGTGCTGGTGCCAGGTATGGATGGCCCATGTGGTGGTGCAGGGCCTGGTGCCACATGTGGGTGGCCTGAGTGATGGTGCAGTGCCTCATGCTACACCACGAATAGGACTCCTGCGATTGACCTTGTCTCAGACCTCCCTCCCCAGGCCAGCAGCATCACAAACCCCCCACCCCTTAAGTGCCCGGTTTGCCGCTGTTGATTCTTTGCTTGATAACGTGCGTGTTGGCATCACTTTGCGCTCTTTGGTCTCTAACTCTCGGTGTACATCGGCAGTCTGCTCTCAAATGATCTGCGAAAGATTTGAGGTACAAAAGTGAAGCTAGTGCTAAAATGCTGATTTTAAATGGACAGGAGACGGAGTAGCTTCTAGTGTGTGTGTGTGTGTAGTCCTTGCTCTTGCTGGCGAGTAGCTAGCCATGAAAGGCTGAGTAGCACTGTTGTGAGTAGAATGGGGACTGGTGAACTTTGAGGTAGGTGGCGATTAACACAGACCCTGCCTTGTAATGACGGAGCAAGATTTCTCAATGTTGCCACCCTACTAGCCCACCTTCCTGAAGACACTTAGGCAGAATACGGGCCAGACGCTACCCTTTCCCCATAGAATTTAAGGCCTGGTCTATATTGCGAAGTTTTATTCTTTTAGAACAGCTAATACGACGCTTGGCTTTTGAAACTTTGTATTTGCTTTAGGCCTTCTCTCCCTGCACACTACCTGTAATACCCCCTCTCCCCCCCGCGCATGTGTACACTATGTACATAGCTCTGTCGCATCCCAACACGGTTGGCACTGTAGACTTTCTGAACATACACTCTTCCCACCTAGGCCCTCCCCATGTCTTTATACCTAACCCAAAACCGCATTCTATCTATTTTGTGGTAAGACATTTGGCCAAATGTAAATTGTACAAATGGTTGGTCGAAAAAGGTGGGCACTAGCCCAGAACGTGGGTATATGATCGCAAAAGCTGACATGGAGTGTATGTGAGTATTTGATGCTACCCGAGGCGTGAGTACCCAGCTTTCGATGACAACCGCCATCTAATGATGTCATTACATCTGTATGTTATGCCAGCCTCTGGCAAATAGTGGCCATGCCTGGCATATGATGCACGTGGAATGGCAAATCATCGAAATCCCTAGCAAATTATGGGAAATGCTGGAATCTCATGACAAATGGGGCACGTATGTTTCAAAATTAAGGTAATACCTGCTACATGATGCTACTCTGTGAACAAATCTGGGACATGATAGTAACCTGGGCGTGCCACCCCACCCCCTAGCATGTCCCCCGGTCATACTGGCTTTGTAGGTCGGCCCTTTAGCACTCAGTGCTGTTTGCCATTTGTAGCATTTTTTTTTCTTTTCAGTGTTTGCTCCACACCCGTTTTTTCTTTCTGGCCCCTCTAAGGCCTAAACGCTCCATGTTAATGCGTCGCGCCAATGCTCCCCCTTCGCACAGTGATGGTGGGAGGGTATTTCGTCTCAACGAGATGCACATTTCTGAGCGGTGCAGAGCGTCTGGGAAATGGGCAGAGCAGTTACGGCTTGTAGGCTTCTCTGCTCTCATGTTTGATGCTGCCTTTTAAGGATTAAACAGGCCTTGCTCCCCCCCAACCCTCAGACCAAGGAGTGGCTCTGCCACTGCCCACCCTTAAATGTACTGGTGTGGCAGAGAGGTGCCTTATAGTGCAACATTTAAAAAAGGGCAATCTAATGGGAAACGCTATCGCAGGGTGCAGCGGCGGCACGTCCATAATGAGTGTGGTGAGTCGACCCACCGCCTCTTGGCCCCCCTCTTACCTATTATGGAGGAGCCACCCCAGTAAAATACGAGCGCTCCCTCAGCTGTGTTTTTCATCTCAGCGATTGTTAACAGTGAAAGTGAAACTGTTTCCCTTTTAGTTACATTTCCCCAGCCGTGCAAGCTCAATGTGCAATGCAAGGCTGGGGGCGTTTGCTTCCCCAGCCTTGCATGGCTCATTGGAAATGCTGGCTGGGGAACTGCACGTCTGCATGTGCAAAGGGGTGCTCCCATGCTTCCTCGCACATACTGACAGAGCAGGCTGGAGTGGGGCGTCTCCGTCACCATGCTCAGGCCCCTTGCACGCATGTGCATGAACCAGCAGGTTTCATGATTCCTGTTAATGCTTGCAGGGGGCTGGCACACTGGAACCTCTGGACCTGCGGCAGGAGGTACATTTGTTTATATACATTTTCTTAATTTAAATTATGTGTTTTAACGTGTGCATGCTTGTGTTGGGTGAATGTATGATGGTGGATGCTGTTGTGAATGAGGGAGTGCTTTCTGTGTGTCTGTTGTGTAAATGTGTGTGTTTGTATGTTTATTTAAATGCGTGTATGCTTGTGTTTTCAGTGAGTGCATGATGGATGTTAGTGTGAATGAAACATGGTGCTTGCTGTGTGTGTTTTGTAAATGTATATTTACTATTTAAATGTGTATGCACGCTTGTGTTATGATTGGGTGCTCGTGCCTGAATGAGACAGTGGGCCTCATTACGAGGTAGGTGGTAGCCATGGTGCTACTAGCACCATGGCTACCCCCTTACTGCATTCCGGGTCCGGGTTTCCAAAATGGGCACTTACCGGGTCCTCCAAGGTTGGAATGACCCGGTAAATCCCCATTCCGGGAACCATTCCCCATTCCCATTCGAGCCCCCATAGGGCTCAATGGGGATGGAGCTAATAACGGTACTGCAATTTGCAGTACCGTTATTAGCTCTGAAATCACTTAACGGGTCCCTTCCATAACGCCTGGTAAAACCAGGTGTTAAGGAAGGGACCCGCTAAGGGACCTCAGAATAGGGTAGTAAGGGATTACCAGCACCGGTGTCCTTACCGGTGCCGGTAATCCCTTACCACCTACCTCATAATGAGGCCCTGTGAGTGCTTGCTGTGTCTGTGGGTCTGTTTGTGCTGGTCCAAGATGACTTTTATGAGTGGGGGTAGGAGGTTTGTACGATGCCTTTGTTAAACAACCCCCCCCCCCTTCCTGCCAACCAAAATCAGCCCTTTGTCTGATGTGCTGTGTGGTGCCCAGAGGACAAGGATGGTATTTATTTTGCTAGACATCTGTCTAGTAAAAAATACCATACCTGCCCCCAGCGCCTTGCATTCACACAATCACTTTCATTGTGTTTGGTGCTGTGAGGCCCAGGGGACAGGCATGGTATTTTTAGATGCCCATTAAAAAATAACCTCCATGCACACTGGTCCCCCTCCCCCCCCCCCCCCGCTCCCTCATTATCTTAAATACACATAACCACAGCTCGAGACCCAGGGCACAGGTGTCATTTTTTTGACTGGGCAGCTATGGTAGAAGGCCCGTAAAAAGAAAAAAAAGTCTCACCCCAGGGTCCCCCAGCGCCTCGCAATCACCCATGATCACATTCATCATTATTGTGATTATGTATGACTGCAAGGCGCTGGCACACCATGGAGCAGGCATGGCATTTGTTTTACTGCGCATGGTTGATAAAGCAAGCATGATAAGTGTTGATATGAAGTATGTCTGGCATTTTTTATGCAAGCAGTCTAGCTGTTTCTTACTGAGGAATGGCATTTTGTGTTGGGCATCTTTGATAAACAAGCAGGATCAATGGTGGTACTCTCTGTGGCATGACGGTCTGTGTTGGGCATCTTTGATAAACATGCAGGATCAATGGTGGTACTCTCTCTGTGGCATGACGGTTTGTGTTGGGCATCTTTGATAAACATGCAGGATCAATGATGGTACTCCCTCTGTGGCATGACGGTTTGTGTTGGGCATCTTTGATAAACATGCAGGATCAATGATGGTACTCTCTCTGTGGCATGACGGTTTGTGTTGGGCATCTTTGATAAACATGCAGGATCAATGATGGTACGCCCTCTGTGGCATGACGGTTTGTGTTGGGCATCTTTGATAAACATGCAGGATCAATGATGGTACTCTCTCTGTGGCATGACGGTTTGTGTTGGGCATCTTTGATAAACATGCAGTATCAATGGTGGTACTCTCTCTGTGGCATGACGGTTTGTGTTGGGCATCTTTGGTAAAACTAGAGTAAGTGCTTTTATGTAGCTCGACTAGCATTTCAGTACAGCCGGTTTGGACACGTTTTCATACTTTCCATGCACATTTAATGGTACAGTCAACTGGAGTATGTTATGTGGGGATACTGCCATATATTGGCAGAACAAACATGGACAAGTTTTCTTCTAGTATCATTGCTGGTATTATGCACAATGGAAACAAGAGTATGTTCTTATAAGGGAATAATAGGGTATAATGTTGCAGTCAGTATGGAAATGTATGGGCACAGCAAGTGTGAACATTTTCCTACGGGCACATATTGTGGGAAAAGGCATCATGAAAATGTGTTGGAGAAATGCTCCTGCGCCCTGTTAGTGTTTTGCATCTGTTTGATTTGTTTCATGATTTAGCCTACAAAACCCAAATGAAAACTGTATGGCTTTTAACCCAATTTTTCAAGGTGTGCTCTAAAATGCACCATTTCATCCATTATTTTAAAAAGCATCCCGGGCCTCAAACACCTTTTGATTGCTGTGGGCTCCCTCTATGCTTGGGCATTCTGGCATATCAGGGACACATATTTACGTCCCTCCAGTTAAAAAAATTCACCCGCCACCACTGGCGGGGTCTGACATCCCACACCCAGGGCCAGGAGTGTTGCTAGGTCTGGAAAAGATCCGGGGCTACTCTAATGTCGGGACTCAGGGCTACCTAGCCTTATGGTTGTAGCCCCAGAGCTTCTATCCGAGGCTACAACCAAAAGACCTGGGTCACTATCCCCACCAGGCTTCCCTAGCAACACATTTGCACACACCTATGGCCGACAAACTGACACAGCCTAATTCTTTTTAATGACCCTTTGTTTTCCACCAAATCTGAAGGCTGATCTATGAAATGTTTTATTATCCGGGCTCAAGTTGAGGGTACTCACGGGTGGACGGAGTTCGCCCCCCCCCACCACACTTTTTTCCAGAGGGCACCTGGATATGCTAATTTCTGGTGACGCCACATTCAATTGGTATGTTAAGGAGTACCTCACTTATTTATTTTTTTTTTTAGGTCTTGAACCCAGTTTAAAATTTAAAGACGGGCATTGCCTTGGGTAGAATTCTGCGCCAGAATGATTTTAGCAGGTCGGGCAGCAGCAGAAAGAGGAATCGGCCCTCTGCAAACCAGTCTTGGTCCTGCCACCAATGAGAAGAGTACAGTTCAAACTGGTAGGCCACGCACCCTCGGCAAGGGGACGCAAGCAAACCCCCAGACATGTCTTGGACTTGTTGGATCTTGGTGAGGCGCTGTTGTGTTCCCAATGCTGGTCAAGCAAGGCACTCAAATCTCTGGATACTCGCTTAATGACATGTGAAAACCAACGTGAATTGGCAATGCCAACAGTTTGGGCAGATTTGTGGGCATGGCAAAGGCAGTTGCTAGGCAGTGCCATAGTGGTATTAACTGGCCATTGATGGTAGCAGCTGCAAAAAGTTGAGTACCTGGGCATCTAATAGCGGTCCCTGGCAAATGCCTAATACTTGTATACACGCCAAAACTGTTGGCTTTGCCAATGCTTGTTTTTAATGTACTTTCGGTGAATGGTACACATAGCGCTTATAAATCAAGTGGCTGAAGGCAGACCTGGTTAAGAGACTTTTATTACAGCAGTTGCTGGTTTACAGCTCAATTGATGTCATTAACTCTCAGAAGACTCTTTGAAAAAAGACTGGCATGCAATCAGAGTGCAACGTTTGATGTCAATGCTTAATTAAAACAAGCTCAGAGTTCCTGTGGGGAGGAGTTTTGGGGGGAGAGGAGCAGAAACTGGTTGGGAATGGCCATTGGGCTTAGCATGGCCATGGGCAGTCAATGGGTGGTGAGACTGGCATGGTATCAAGAGAGAACTACTCAAAAGGGTTCTGGGTTGGTGTAATGTTTAATTTACCCTAACTCTAAAGGGATGGTTCCCTGATGTTTCTAATGACCGTCGTTGTCTAATAGTTCAAAAATAAAAAGTCTGTCTGTTTCTAAGCCTATGTTTGCCCTCGCACTGTACACAAATGTGATGGGGGGTATTTTAAAAAGCCAAAATAGTGGTTCAATTAAAAAGTGGGAAACCCAATTTCCACCAGGTGTTTGGTCAATGTTGCCCAAATGAGTTCAATCAACAGGGCTGTTCGTAAGACGTTCTCCACAGGGCCCTTGTAGTTTTTCCAACTACCTTCAGTGTCTTTGAGTTCCCTGGGGGTCCCTTCATCAAGCATCAGTTTATTCAATTTCAAAACACCATGGAAAAAAATGTAATGTTCCTTTTTGGGAGCTTCTTGGGGTTCCCTTCCCAATGCTTCAATCCATCCAACACTATAAAGAAAGCTAACCAGGCTTCAACTTAGTTGAGCCTCTTATGGTTCCCTTCCCCAAGCTCAGGCCTCTTCCAGCTTTCAAACACAAAACCTCCTATATCACAGTTCCTTCTTGATTTCACAGGGCACCCTTCCCCAGGTTTAGGCTCCTCTAATTCACAACATGTATTCAGCTAGTCAGGATGCACCTTTTTTCTTTATTGACAATCTTTTTCCATACACCATCCTTTTATGGGGTACAGTCAGAGGCTTTCAAAAACGCCAGGCTCTTTGCGGTTGCCAGTCATTTGGTCGAAAACAATTGGTCGACTGGACAACTGGTCAAATCAATTTGGTCGAAAACCAAATGGTCGAATTTTTTTATTTTTACCCCTTTTTTTTCTTTTTTTTTTTTCTACACGAAAACCCACAAAACACATATATAAATAATAATAAAAAAAAATTAGACTATTTGGTTTTCGACCAAATTGCAGTCAACCAGTTTGTAGTCGACCAAATGACTGGACACCCTCTTTGCTTTACCTGAGCACGACCACTCTGACACTTTTGTCCCTCTTTGTTTTCTTCCTTTCACTTTGGATGCTTCCTGCACCCATTTGCTACTTTCCTTTACGTGCACACTTGCACTGTTTATTCCTGCCTTTCTTATTGTGGCCCTGGCACTTGTCCTTTACTTTTGTCGTGCTACCTTGCACCCTCTTTTCTGTGTTTTTGTCGTGCCCTTGGCAGCTTTCCTTGACTCTTCGTCTGCCCCTCTTCTCCTGCTACGGCCACTCGCACCCTTGTGCTTTTCTTAATTCTCTGTTGCTGCTTCATTCAGTCTTTTGCTCGCTTCCGCTCGGATCAGCTTTTCACTTTACTTTCTCCTCAGTCCTGTCAATCTTACACTTTCTGCTTCGCGCTTGCTTTCAGCTGTGCTTTCCGCTTCCATTCCTTCTGCTCCGCTTTTGCTTTCAGCTGCGTTTTCCTTTCCTTGCAATTCCGTGCAGAGGCGTAGATAGGGTGGTGCCTGAGATTGCAAGGCTCACCAAAAATCTGTTAATGCCTCTAGCAGTTCTGTGTGGGCGTTACAGACTTTAATGTCACTGCTGGGGCCAACTACATTAGCTTCAGCCTCTACTTGTTAAACAATCGTGGCTACACCTGATTCCGTGCTCCTTTTTCTGTCCGAGCCTTTCTCCCATTCTGCTCTCATCCAAATGCATGACTCAATTTCTGCTCACATTCTCCACAAAACACACTGGGCAGCATCGCTCTGAGAGATGGTTCTTCCAGGAAATGCAGTGCTGAGGTCAGGGTCTCACCACCTGCCCCTCGGGCACCCTTTGGGTCAGCACAGGCACCAAGGGAACAAGCACTCTCCTGAATCTGGCTGGCAGAATGCAGGCTGCGCTTCTCCGGCTCCCTGGTGGCGCGGCTGCCTTGGCAGACTGCAGCTTTTAATCTGCACCGGCCCAACATTTCCTCCAGTCTGAATCTTTTGCTTCTCTCTGCTCCTGGGCTCCCCCGGTCTGGGCTGCATACCCAGCTCGCTCATTTCTTTGTGCAAGACCACACCTTTTTATAGTGAGAAAACCAGTAAAGTTGAGTCAGGTGTGAGTAGTTGCTATTGAATGCCTGACCCTGCCAGGCCCTTAGTGGGACAACCAGAGTTATTTCTAGGGTAGGTTTCCCTTACTTTCCCTATGTTAGTCCTATGGGTAATCTTTACCAATCTTAGTTGATTCCTTCTCGTCTCACTATTCATTGGAAATGGGTAGGGGGAGATGGGGTGAGATTGTAAACACCCCACAAATGCCGAGGGAGAGTAGGTTAGGATGTGTTCATGACTGGGGGAATACTCGCCCTCTGGTATCCTCCCAATCCCCTCTGACCCTCCACGCAGGTGATCCCCATTTGCTTGTCCACCCCCAGGGTTGTGATTGTGTTTCAAAGCACCCAATGATGTCCCCCTGCCTGTATTTTGCTGCATGGGCCCTAGAAACCCCTGACCCAGCCTCGAGTAGATGCTGTCAATGGATTCTCATGGTGTACCAGCACACATGTAGCAAAAGCCAGAACTGGCCCATGGTGTCACACATGACATGGGGCCACTTGGTAATTACCGCATGGCAGAATAGCTCTTGTCTAGAGAAGAAGCAGACACGCTATTTACACCCAGGGGTAGTACTGAACATGCTTTCAGGCCCCCTGCAAGTATCAACGAAGATTTAAATTTCAAATTCATTAAACTCTCTCTCTCGAGCGCATCATACATGAGATTAACAAATACTGGGAGATGGTGTCACTTAAGAATGACATTCAAAACAACCGAATACCACGAGGACTAAGAATCCTAATATTTCCGTATTTTTGAATGAGGAAAACTTTCATGATACATTATTTATAACACGCTTAATACCCAGCGGTTGGACCAGAAGATCGAACCTGTGGTGCTGCTTGTCGTCTTGCTTCCAAGGCGACCACGTTGCCCCTGAGCTATCCTCCCAAGATGACACTGATCTTGCAAATAAGTGGGAGGAAAATCTAAATACCAGTTGAAAGATGATGCTGGAACTGTTGAGTGATCATGTGACCAGAGAACATGCGAGGGTAGTTGAACAAATTGAAGTTATCAAAAAAGAGATTGCAGAAATTAAATCATCAGAAGCAACTAAAGAAATAAAGTATAATAAAGTGTACGAGATCCTTAAAGAACATCAGGATGAAGTCGAAATAAGGAACCTGAGAAAATATTTTCGGGACGATCGAATTTATACATTTCAAACCAAATATGACTCTAAATCAACAACTGGGTCTGGGATGAGCACCCCTACTGTTTCAGCAACAAGTTCAGATGCCGAATCTGATCCAGAAGGTTCTGCCTCTGAAAGCAGTATCACCATAGCACCAAACAAGGGATATATGAATCAAATTAAAAGATACAAGAAGGGGAACAGGGCTATGCAGACGAAACAAGTCCGTTTTCAAGTTCCATCCCCAGTAATTAAACCAATTGCACTAGGAGCAGAGGAAGGAGGGAGGGGCAACCGATCCAACAAATCTAGGAAGCACAGATGAAATAAACAAAAAACTCACGAGAGCGAACACTAACATTCTGAGTGACAAACCCAGCTAAATAACTTGCTGTAAAATTTATCAGAGATCACAGAAGAAGAGTGTAGCTTGCTCAATAAAGGTTTTTCGTTTGCACCTAGTTCTATATTGGGTGCAATAGAGGTACAAATAGACCTTTTCAAATGTACCCGCAAACTAAAATGGAAAAACCTCTTTGCTACTAAAGTGGAAACTATAAAAGAAAGTGCAGCCTGAAATACCTAGTCAGTTAACTATACTGGATATAGAAACTATGTTCCATCAATGAGGATGATGGCTTTGAAATGTGGAATTTGCTGAGTGAACTGCAAGTCACACAGATCAATTATGAGGTCTGAGAACTTAAAATCAAATCTAAATTCACACCACAGCTAAGTCGAGAGAATTTTACAGACCCCTTTTCCGAAGCCGTAACCAAAGACATCAATCTATTGCTAAGAGTCTCAGATTTGACACGGAGCTCCATTTAATTGGTACAGGGAATATACCTGATAACTGAAGTCTGAATGGTGAAGTACATACTCATTACTGACTAATTGGTATCTGTCTGGCTCTGAAGAAGGCCTAAGGCCAAAACGCGTGTCGCCTAACCGATGTTCCCAGTGTTGGAATACATTTATTTATGACTGACGCAATTTGTGTGTTGGCAATTAATTCTATTGTTAACAAGAAGGCAGTCTGAGCATTCCATGCTGCACTCAATGTGACAAGTCATCAGCATAAGGAGTTTTTTTTTTGGTTGAGACCCAATTTATTAACCCTTGTCACGTTAGGATCCCATCAAAGTAATGCACAACTATGTTTATTATCACTTGGTAATTATGACTGAGTCAGGCCAGGATCTGCCTGGCATTCTACCTGCATCTAACGGAACGTTTGTTATTCATGTAAAAACTTATCAGGTGGGATTCGGGAGGATCACAGAGACATTTGTAGGTATAAACATCCTAAAATATTATTTTAAAGGCCTACAGCGTGCCAACTCCATTCCTTTTGGCAGAAATTAATCCCTAGAAGTGGTGGTGCCCGGATCTTTGGTGCAGACGTTGGGTGTTTAGGGGGCAGGGTCAAGTTATTAATTAATTTAGAGTGCTCTTGGTTTGAGTGACGCGCTCCACCTTCCCCTGTTCTTCTAACGCACCATGTTTCCTAACAATTAGGTGTCATAAGAGGTTTGTTCACTGAAAGATGGTGCTTGTGCGGGATCATCCCCTTGCAGACACAGTGGGAAATAAGAGTGCAACAATAAAGCTGGAGGCTAAGAAGTGTCCGGTTGGGTTTGGTGGACCGACAACTTTGTCCGATTCTCACAGAGCTAACCTATAGGTCATTTTTACCTATGAGAAATCATGGAAAAGGGGTCAGCTATTTTAGGGACTTAAGGACTCCGACCAAAAGTGTAGGATGAAACTTAAGTATTTTTGATTCTCTGAAAACTTGTTTATCTAACTTTTCTGTCATACGAGATTTGTGTTCCTGATTAGGCTTTGGATAAGTCCATGAGAAACCATAAACCTTAGCCTTCAGGTTCTCAAGAACCAGTGTTACCCCCAAGGCTCCTCACACAGCTATGTATCTAGTTGCTGGCCTTTGAGAATGAGTTGGGGTACAGTCTAAAGAACCTCTGTTGATCCAGTGCTGTGGCCCAGAGTTGGAGGTTTCCTTTGAGGCTAAGTGGAATGCTTATGTTGCCATATATAGTCGTTGCCACTGACTACCAGTTCCCGATTTACATATGCTTGTTGGAACTGGGGCCCCAGGTCGGAAATTCACACCAGACTGAGGCCGGAAAAAGCTCATTTAAAGTTTAAAATTGCAGACACCCGTGATTGGTTGCAAACAAATGGAATTTTGAGATTGGGAGCTGTTGGGAATGTGGATTCCCTCATGTTTCCACCTTTCACCAGACCTGTTCCCTTTTGTCACCAATCCAGTTCTGCTTCTCTAGCTGTGCATATAGTTAGCTCCTGAAATATCAAGCATTGTACATAGGTAACATCATAGTCACGCATGTATTAGTTCACTGTGTTCTGTTAAGATGTTTACTCATGGAACCTGGAGTGTTGGTCGGGGTGTAGAGTGTGAGGCTGGTCCAGGTTCCATAAGAGTCAGTTGGAGGATGCTGAGCTTTGAGGTCGCTGCTCAGAACTTGTCTTAAATAAAATGTCAAGATGCAGCGTGTCCTTTGAAATCATTGAAGGTACTTACAACAGGAGCAGATCTCGCTCTGCCCTCATCTACTCCATGGCTTGCATCCTTATCTGGACAAACTCCAAAGCATGGAAGAAGACTCGCAGCTCAGTTGCACTTCCTTGGAAAAGCCTTGCTGCCTTCTTGTTGCAGGGATCCAACACCGAGTCGGACTCACGGAGTGCGCCAGAGGCCTTTGGCAAAGTAGAACCAGGCTCCCATCTTCTTCCTGAACTGCCTCCTCTGCGCACAGTCTGCTTCATTGGTACAGGAGCACACTTTACTGCAGGTCTAGTCCTTTTCCGGACAGTGACATTGGCCAATGACACCACAGCAGTCTTTTTTTAAAACATTTTTCTGTTAATTTAAGATCCCTTTTTGATGCCACAGGAACAGCCACTGCTGACCTCTTTCCTTGGGAGGACCAAAGCGTTGTCCATCAGTCCTTCTAAACCGACAGATACTGAACTGCCACCTTCCCAACAATCCAATTGCCTCAAAAGGAGTTGTAGAACTTTCAACCCAAAGGTCCCTGTTGAACTTTGACTTATGGACCACGACCATTAGGATCGTACCCTAAAATGCATTCCAGGAGATTTTCTGAACGGCCTTGCTCGCCTGCCCTGGTTTGAGATGCAAGGCTTCTTATGAGTGCCTGTGTGGTCATTCCTGTTCAGTGATGCTGTGTCCCTGTGTTTGTCTACCCTGCTCTTTTTCTCAGCGTTGACCTTGAGTGCTCGGCCAACGTTACCACCAGGTGAGCCAAAGAAGGCTTAATGGGAACCGATCTGCCTATGTTTCGGAAACTCAAGCCGAGTATCCTAAGTTATTTATTTTTTTTATTTACATAATCCCTCCAATGCAAAATACCTCCCACTTTCTACACATCCGTATCCCCGTATTAGAAGTTGGAAGGATGGGGGGTGTTGGCTATTGGTCCATTTTTGGGGAGATTCTGGTGCCCATAGTATGATCAGGCTCCACTGATTGCAGTAACATTAGCCAAGAAATGGGGAGATTTATTTACCACGAATGATGAATATGTAAAGGAATCGAAGGCACAGAAGTGTGGGTTCCAAGGGAAAGTTTGATCGAAAGATGTTCGAACCCTCCACCCCACACTGTTTAGTCTAGACTCGCCCCCGTCCCCATTGACCTGCAATCGTTATTTAAGACTGTAAAACAAGCAGTAGGTATTTGATTAAATGTACTCCAAAGCAAGAGTGCGTTTAGCGTGGGCCAACCAGCTGTTATCAGAGCGTAATGATGCCATGGTCCATTAACTCTGGTTAATGACCCACCTCTTTAAAATCGTTAGAACGGCAAACCTCGTGCCATGCTGCTTCCCTCTTGTAGCAGAACCTGTTTCTCCCTGTAGCCGTCCAGACTAGGGCTGGCCTTTCGGGTCAGTGCCATAAGGGCCAGCCTGTAAGGCTGGAACGGGCCGATTGACTTTGGGAGGGGGGGGTCACAGTCTATCAGGTGCTGGAAGTACACCAGTCACTCTGTTTTCCCCCTAATGCAACCTATGGTGGTATGTCCAGGGGTATTGCTCATGGGTTAGCTGCTGGTCCCTGACATTGGGCCATCCGAATCCCTTGGCAGGGCCGACTCACCCTTTCAAGTGTCCAAGGTGGATGCATTGAGGGTTTGGGTCTATTTGACCTAAAACAGTTGACCTAATCCCATTTGATCAAATGTATTTGACCTTTTTTTGGTCTAAAATGTGGAGAGGGGGGAGATTCCCCCCCCCCCCGCCTACAAAGCTCCCCCCCACTTCCCCTCAACCTAATCTATACGTTTACCCACCCCATATATATTTAATTAAACTTGACCAAAAATGTTATCAAATGTTTTTAGGTCAATTATGCTAATACATGCATGGAGTAACAATAAATTGGTTAATAGCTGCTTTATTTTTTTTTTGCCCCAGCACAACTCCAGGAAAATATTCCTAGGCATATATATATATATATATATATATATATATATATATATATATTATTACATGGCCACGGTAGTGGCCATGTAGTTATGGTTAAGTTGCTGTTTCCATAGGAAGAGCACTTTTTGGGCGGCTTATAACTTCGCTCTCCCTGGACGGATCCTCACCAAACTTTGCAAAAAAAGTAATTGGGTCACTCTGAAATTATTTGCAAAATTTGGTGAGGATTCGTCCAGGGGGGGAAAGTTATAGGGGGGGTCCCAAAACTTTTTTTTTCCCATAGACTGAATGGGAAAAATCTTTGCGCACGGCTACAGCCCGAACCGCTGGACGGATTTACACCAAATATGCGGCAGGAGCGGCGGCCTGGTCCCAAAAGCGTGCTTTTGTAAATTTGGTGTAAATCTGTCCAGTAGTTTTTTAAAAAATGACCAAAATGTAAGGCAAAAAAATGTGTGATATCTGCGTTGCTCCGCGGAGAGCACCCCGATTGGCCCATGGGCTTGCGTCATGTCCGCGGACATGCGACGTGTTCGCTGATTGGACGGCGAGGGGCGTGGAGCGCGTCAGATTTTCTGTGGCGCCCGCCATCTTGTATTCGCAGCCGACTGTGTACAGCGTAGTGAAACGTGGATAAAAAATTGTATTTAGTGCCGTGTGTTGGTGTGTAAGAGTGTTTGGGGAGGGTGGGCGAGTATGAGATAGGTTCAATGTTTTTTTTTTTATGTGCTAGACCTTTTTGTTGCGTTCGATTTGTCCGCGGAGAACACGGCTGTTCTGACATTTTGTAAATAAACTAAATGGTGGGGTGTTTAGAGGACGGAGTATGTGTCATTTTTGTTCGCAAGGAAGGTAAAAATGAGCTATGAACACTCGCGGTGTACTTAATTGTTCGTAAATACACAAACTGGGGGTGTCCTCAGGACGCTGTCCGTATTGTAATCTGTCTAGTTGAATGTGTTCTACGAACACTCGCAGTGTCCCGAAATGGTTGCAATTACACAAAATGGGGGTGTTCTGAGAACATTGTTTGTATTGTTCGTTGTCAGGGTGAAAGTGTTTTAAGAGCACTCCTTTTGTTCGCTAATAGTACAATTTCCTAGGGGCGTCAACCGACTTTTTGTCCACTAAAGAAACGATAAATCCGGCTGGTGTGCGCCGACATTATGTGATAATCCTATGACTGGCGCTATTGACCTGGCTGACTTGCTTTTGCGACACTAAATCATATCTCCCACCCCTAAGCCTGATATTATCAAAGCATTCATATTCCCCGCCTTTCTCCGTGACGTTACAGGGTGCGTAATGAAACGCGCCCAGTCGTCTCCAGTACTACGCGACTTTACACAGAACCCGGAAGACAACACACATTATGTCACAACACAGCGCGCCACAATTCGGAATATGAAACTGTGATTTAAAAGCAAAGAGCAAGATTGTAAATGTTGTAAAGTACATTTATTTGACATCAAATGTTTAGAGAATATTCAGCAATTTGCATTTGTCTTTGTTGTCGATCCGCAAAAGTTCATGTTGAGACACGCGATGTTCCTTTGCGGTACAGAGTGTTAGATCAGCTTACAACTCAGTGCGCCACAATTCAGAATATGAAACTGTGGTTTAAAAGTAAACAGCAGGATTGTACATTTGGTAAAGTATATTTATTTCACATGAAATGTTTAGTGAATATTCAGCGATTTGCTATTGTCTCTGCTGTCGATCAGGAAAAGTTTATTTTTGAGCCACGCGTTGTTCCTTTGCGGTAGATAGGCTGTTGGTTTATGATAAAAGCAGTAAATGGTCGCTCTGATAATTGGAAGGTTGCTCCAACAACGAGCCATTAGACCACCCTATTGGTTGGTATGTTGTTTGTAGCCGCTAGTACTGCGTAAGGGCATATTGGTCCTTGGCGATTGTCCCATAAAATGGTGAGGGTCATGAAGTTGCATATTTGGACTTGCACCTGGCAGTTGAAGACCCCATCCGCTGGAGTCTGTAAATCGTGACATAGACAAAACGGGGCCACGTACCTGTTTTAAAAAACATAAATTAGTCTCACCAGCCGATCTTCATTAAAAATCATCATTTTATTTATTAGGGTGTGAAACTATTTGCTATCGAAGATAGTGCAACAGAGTATGTTAATAATAAAATAATAATATTTTCCCATTCATATAGCGCTAAGAACCGTGAGGTATGTAAGCGGTGCTTCTTATTAACCACGGTGTGTGGTGCTCATTTATCGACCACGGAAGGATGAAAGGCTGAGTTTTGCCTTGCCGGGATTCAAACTTGCGTTAGCAAGCTGTGCACGGATGTCAAAGCGAGCGCTGTACTCGCTGTGCCACTTGACAGGCTACAGTGAAGTGGCACAGCGAGTAGAGCGCTTGACCGCCTATAGACCGGTTAAATTATTTCTATTAACCCACCCTGTGTCTGCCTTTTTCAGAGCCCTCTAAACGACAGGGGATCAATTCGGCGGTGATAGTGCGCGGTAGAAAACATTATGCCACTTTCAACGAACAAGTTCAACTTGAGCGGTCTTTAATGCTACGCTATTGTAATTATATTTGGTATAAAGTAATCTAAAGGGTTTCTTACAGTACAATTGCAATTTCCATTGTCTGAGTGGTGCAGTCCCAAAATACGACTCTGCGTGTGCCAACGATCTTTCGTATAGTGATATAATATGTAAAAGTGGTTTCGTTTCAGAAATTTCATCTTTCTTCTCTTACGTTTTAGCAACACTCCTTCAAGAGAAGTCTTTCATCACAATCTCTGTCTGTCAAGGTCAAAACACAATACAACCTTGTAGTCCGCTTCGTGAGCCTCTCCGGGGCCTGAGGAAAAAAATGGAAGATGCTGACCTTCACTGTGAACGAGCATAAATTCTTACTTTGCAACATTCTGTGTAAAGCCATCTGTAGAAGTTGGTTTTTGCACGCCATGTTTGTATATTGTTTGCGTGATATTAAAAAAACTTTGTTAAAGGGACGTTATGGCTCAAAGTAAAACCGAAAAATTCCTGAAATTCGCCAGTTATGGTAACATAAGCAACCATAACTCGCACCACCGTGCACTGCTAACACTAACACCCAGAACATCAAAGATGACATCACAAATGTCATTGATGACATAACTGATGACATCACATGGCTGGCTCTCACTTTTTATCCTTTACTGACATATCGAAGCCACATAGTTTTCTTCAGTAACAGTCGGGAAGTAAAAATTGAAAAGGTACTATATTTGTAGACTTAGGGTCCTGTCACATCATATGAAACATGTACATAGCGGAAGATACAGGCTTGAAAGAGAGCAATCCTTTCTGTGCATGAAGATAATCATTATGTTTATCAGCACTTTCTCATAGTTTTATTTTTATTACTCTACCTTCCCTCTATATGCTCATATTTGTATACATTATACTCTCTCTCCATAGAGTGAATGGGGAAAATAATTTTGGTCGCGCATACAGCCCAAACCGCTGGACAGATTTCCACCAAATTTGGACCAGGAGCAGCGGCTTGGTCCCGAAAGCGTGCTTTTGCAAATTTGGTGAAAATCCGTCCAGTAGTTTTTTTTAAAATGCCCAAAAAGTAGGTAAAAAAAAAGTAGTGATATCTGTGTTCGGTTTGCGGATACACTCCCCTGTTCGCTCCGCGGAAAGTGTCCTGATTGGCCAATCGTCTTGCGTGATGTTCGCGGACATGCAAAGTGTTCGCTGATTGGACGGCGTGGAGCGTGAAGCGCTTCAGATTTTTCGGTAGCGCCCGCCATATTGGATTCGCGGATGTCCCCGGACAGCGCGGTGAAACTTTGTTCAAAATGTGTATTTTGTAGAGTGTGTTGGTGTGTAGGAGTGTTTGGGGAGGGTGGGAGTGTATGAGATAGGATGAAAGTTGTGTTTTTTATGTGTTAGACGTTCTTTTTGTGTTCGATTTGTTTGCGGCCATCACGGGTGTTCTGAAATGTTCTAAATAAACTGACTAGGGGGTGTTCTAAGGAGCCAATATGTGTCCGTTTTGTTCGCAAGCAAAGTGAAACTGTTTTAAGAACACTTGCGGTGTCCGGGGAGTGTTCATAGGGGGTGTCCTGAGGACGCTGTTCGTATTGTTCTCTGTCAAGTTGAATGTGTCCTAAGAACACTTGCGGTGTACTGAAATGTTCGCAAATAAACAAGATGGTGCTGTTCTGAAGACGCTTCTAAGAACACTCCCGGTGTCCTGGAATGTTCGTAGGGGATGTCCTTAGGACGCTGTCCGTATTGTTCGTTGTTAAGTTGAGTGTTGTAAGAACTATCGCGTTGTACTGAAATGTTCGTAGGGGGTGTCCTGAAAACGGTGTCCGTATTGTTCGCTGGCAAGTTCAAAGTGTTTTAAGAACACTCACATTGTTTGCGGACAGTTTCCCATAGATCATAGTTGAAATGTTTGACTCTATGGATGTGATATGCTGCGGTGGTTGTTGCCAGGGCATAGAGTCTTGGGTGCATGGCCCTGGCAACAACCACCGCAGCATATCGCATTCATATTTGCTTATAACTTTAGGTGAAAAACAAATGTATAAGGAACAAAGGTATTAGATACTATGGATGTGATATGCTGCTATGGTTGTCCTTATTATTGTATACTTACTGTTTGGTCTAGTAATGGGAGTCCATGTTTTTCTTCATTTCTGTGATAAAAGAAAATAACATGTTAGTATTAGTATTTTGTAATGACTTATTACATTGTATAAGCAATATACTTTTATTTTTTTTCGACCATCATATTTAGTAGAGTACAAATCAGAATACTGTGCAATTTGCTCAGTTTCTGTTTTTGTTGCTAAAATCATTGGATCTGTGGGAGAAAAAAAAATCCATGTTGGATTAAATAAAAAAAACCTTTTTCTGTTATGCTACAGTTTATTTGTTTGTGTGTTCACTTGTTGTTTCTGGCTAATGCTTTATACTTTGCTTTGTTGTATTTTATTTGGAGCAGTAACAGATTCTTCATTTGTTTTGATATTATAAAATTTTGGAGCAGTTAGATACCAATTGGCGAATTCTAACTGTCTATTTTTTGGTCTAATTTAGTGGTATTCATTTATCTGATTAGTTGTTGTAGAATCTTTGAGCAGTTAGATAGCTTTTGGAGTATTCTAACAGTTTATATTTTTGTAACACAAATTTACTTAAAGGTTTAAATACAGTTTATTTATCAAATTTTGGTTTTAAGAACATCAAATAAGCATTTGTAAGATTTGCTGGTAATCTCTGCTTTAGAGTAATGGTACTATCACTACATTCAAACCATCCACATTTCTTTTTTATGTATGCAGTGTAGTGCCCTGAATTGGTTGTGGCTCCTGCGTGGTAGATTATACCTATTGTTGTGAAGGTTTTCTTACCAAGTGATATTTGACCATGTGTGAATCCAGTCAGCTTGCAGTTGTTTTTGGTACCATCTGCATTGTAATGTAGAAGCATTAGTATTACGTATTTACTATGTGTTTGTATTACTAACGTGGAGCGATTATCTCAATTGCAGGTAGAGCATAATCTACCATGGTTTGCATTTTGTACAAGTTGCTGAAATGGAATGGATTCACAATTTGGTATTGATATATATGAAGCGTTCATTGGGGATTTCTTTGTGTCACATTGTTGCAGAGAGTGCATGTATGTTTCCACATGTATGAAATCTGAAAGATTTCATTTATAGGTATGTTTTTGTTTTCGAGTACTTGTAGTAAGTACATTAGAAAATCTTGTGGATCTTCCTGTGAGTTTGTAGTGAATTTCACCATTCCAGCACAGTAGTCCAATTGTCGTCTTATTCCAAAAACACTATATGTGTTGTCAGGATTGTTTGCTGCATTTCTGTGAAGTACTAACATTTGCAAACACAATGGGTCTGTACTGTGTGAGTAAATGTTGTCAACAATTGGTGGTAATTGAAATAGAATATTCATTGCTACATTTGCATAGCAACTTACACCAACTATATTTGAGAATTTAAATGGTCCAGGTAGTTCTGTATCTAACTGCTTTTTTTGGAGTTTGTCTTCCTTCTTTAAAGAAGTACCTGGTTTACTTTCTCTAATTGATTCTTTTTGTTTGTGGTACTTGATGAAGTATTAGTTTCTTTTACTCTCTTTGGAGGATTTGCAGTGACGTCCTGTTTCATTTCTGTTTGATTTAGTTTTCTTTTACAACGTTTTAGTTTTTGTGGAACAGAATATGTGTTTAGATGGGGAGTGTATAGTGAGCGAAGTCTATTATATTCTAAAATGCAAGGAATATCAGCGTTTACTTTACTTGCATCAAAGTTGATTAGAAATAGACCGTAAAGTGTACGTAAGCGTGATAGTGCTATGTAGCTCATGCCTTCTTTAAAGACTGTGTTACCAATATCTATCATTGCTTTGTCTAGGGTAAGACCTTGTGATTTATGAATTGTGACTGCGTATGCAAGAGTTAGAGAAAATTGTTCTCTGCGTACATACATATCTTTGGAGAGAAGGAATCTAGCTGTTGAGCGTCCTATCCGTTTTACTTCTGAAAGTTTGTCAAAGAGTATATTGACAAACTAAATTTTGTTGTCACGTGGGTATGTTTGAAAGCCAACAACTGTACCCAGTGCTCCATTAACTAGTCCTTGGTCCACGTCAAGGTTACGTTTAAGCATTACTCTGCAATTTAAGGATAATTTTAACATCTTTTCTAAGCCTGCTGTGTTTGAGATTGATTTTTCTAAATTATTTAGTCTTGTTGTGGCTTGATCACACATGGGTAGTGTCATACCATGTACATCTAGTTTGTCTGTGGCGCTAATTTCCATTATTGGTTGCATTTCTTTACTTAGCATGATTTCATTGAATTTGAAACAGCTTGCAAGAGTTGGCATTAAGGCCATACAATTGACATTTTTGTGGGCTAATTGTTCCATAACATCTGTAGCACATGCATTATCGCCATAAAGTGCATTAATGTGCCGGGTTTTCAATGTTGCTTCTGCTTCTTTAGAAAGTATACCAACTCTCAAACTTTTTAAAATGTTGGCATAAGTTAGATCTGCAGATTGGCGCATGTTTTCTGTTAATTCTCTGTATTGGAAATGTTGCCAAAGGTTGACAGTTCCAATGCTGCCAACAGTTCTACGGCAGAGTTTGTGCCCTAATGTTTTAAAAATAGGTTCACCTTTTACTGGTGTTAATTGAAGCAGATCTCCAAAAACAATAATGTGTTTTCCTGCAAAGAGCTCTTCATAGTCTGTTTTGAGTACTTCTTGTAATCTGAGGTGAATCAAAGCTAACATCAGGTTGGAGACCATGCACACTTCATCTATTAGTAGCATTTTCATTTTTTTCAATATTCTGCCTAATTCCACTGCAACTTCTGCAGAAAGTTTGTAATAGTCTAATTTGTTCTGGTGTTCTACTGGTAATAGTAGTAATCAGTGTAATGTAACACCACCTATGTTGTAGGCAGCTAAACCTGTGGGGGCAGTGACAACAGCTGACAGTTGTTTGTCAATTGTTGAAGGAACTTACTAATGATTTTGATTAGGAATGTTTTGCCAGAACCAGCTTCACCACTGACGTACAGTAGTATAGGTTTATAATTATGGCAGGAACATTCTTTATTTTCATGTTTTACACCATGTGCAATTTGTTTTGTTACTTCTTGAAAAATGCTACTTTGCTCATTGTTTAGTTTTGATTGTAGTATAGTTAAGTCTTCCTTATCTTCATACTGACACATGGTGTTTTCTACTTCTATCATAGCTAATTCTGCCTCATTTGTTATTAGTGGTTCTCCCAGTGGTTCTTGGCTTCCTGTTACAGAAGGTTGACTACTGTCAGGAGTATCCTTATCTAGTTGGGCTTGGAGTTCTTCTTCATGTTGCTGTTCATTGTGCAACATTGTTTTGTACTGTGTAAAGTTTACATCAGTTATAGTGCTTTCATTTGCTTTGAAAGCATCCTCATATGAGTCATAGTTATCTAGTAATTGTTCTTCTTTTCTCCATGGTTTGAAGAGTTGTAGCAGGGACATGTAATATACTTCTTTATGTTGAGGAGTCTTCAATGACAATTTGATATGATTAATTAAATTTGGTTTAGTGAGTTTAACTAAGCTGCCTTCACAGTCTGTCACTCTATATTTACCTTTTTTTTCATCGGGTTTCATATTTTTGTATGTGTAGTTTTAGGCTATTTGGTATAGACACATGTTTTCCAAAGTATTACTTCTGTTTGGGTAGTATGTGTCCAATAAATTGTTTTTTAAAATGTCTTGGCTGTTGGGATCATGTTTGGCTATTGTTTCTATATCTTCATATGATTTTAGAACTCTTTTTATAGATTTAGCTGGACCAAGACTTAGCCATACCATATTTTCAGATTTACCATACAATGAAGTACCAGTTAAACGATCAGCTGCTTCATAAGATCCACATTCTCTATGGGTGAGCATTTTTATGCCCAAGCTGTATAATTTCTGAGATACTGTTTTATCTGATGACAGGTCATTCCAGAGGTCTTGGAGCTCTGTTTTTTCTGCTTTAGTGAAGTATGCTGTGACATATCGTGCAACTGCAGTAGAATTGTCTGCAATGTACTGCACATCTATGTTTGCATTCCATAAGTGGGCAATGATTGCATTATAATCATTGATATATTTTTCTTCTTCTTTTCTTTTTATGTAATATGTATTTTTAGGTGACTTTCCTTTAACAGTATGTCTAACTGAAGACATGAGGTTGTTTACTTGCCCTGTATTTGTAACTGGTCTAGGGGAACCAAATCGGCATTTGGTGTAGTATTTGCCTTTGTTTTTGTATTTGCGATGACAATATTTTCCACATTTGTGTCTTTGAAATTGTAAAATTTGTGCACGAAGATCACTATTTGTGGCTTCTGATGGAATTTCACAAGTGACATATTTCTCAATAAACTGTAAAACAGTGGCATCACTGTCTTGACCAAATTTAGGAGCATCTTTAATCCATAAAAGCATGTGGATATGTGGTGCTCCTCTGGCTTGGTATTCTTTTCTCCAAAAGAAGTGTTGCACTTCTCCAAGGGGAGGAACAGTTTTATTACAAATAAAATGTAGCATAGCAATGAAGCGATTGTGAAAATATCTTGAAACATTAACAGGATCCAAAGAACAAAGTTCTCCAGGTGTTAGAATATCTGTTTGTTTTGTTTTTATTTGATATGCGTAGGAAATCATGTAAATCTTCCCATGCATATTCTGCACAACTTAATGTAACAAACCAAGTGGGTGGGCCAAGGTTTCTGATCATACAACGTACATCTCCATGACGTCGAAACCAGTACTCTCTAGTACCACGCATATTTACTAATATATTTGTAATATTTGATTGTAAAACCTCATCCTTTTGTTGCACTTTCTCTAATAATTGTGTAGCTGTCATATTTTGAAAGTGTGATCCTGATTTTAATATGTGTGCAACTCCGTAACATAGTTCACTTTCAAAGAGTAGGTGGAATATGTATTCCCAGATTTAGACAAAATGTGGATCTTCAGAATACATCCGTAATGAGCGGTATTCTGAAGCTGATATTTGAATAGGTCTGTCATCATACCTTCCTCCTTTGCCAGTAGGAAAGAGTAGAGGAAAAGCACGTGCTTCTATACTTTTTTCCCATATACTGATTGGCGATCCTTTTGTTTGACGCATTTGGTAAGTTTCTAGTACATCTTGTACGGTGTCATTACAGTGCAAAGGATGAATTGCATAATGGTCTAAAGTATTTGATATTGTAGCAGGATCTAGTAGCTCAAATTGACCAGCTTCTTGTGTTTCTTGAATTATTTCAGTTGTATCTTTCAAGTTTTCTTCAATATTAATTTCTTTGTAATATTCATTATTCTCTTTAAGATATTGGAAGGCTTGTCTAACTTTATATAAATCTACCAGCTGTTGCCATATTTTTTTGTCTTTTGTAGGTACTCCATTTACTAATATAATTAAAGATTTCTGCATTCGACGTTGCACTCCTATAGTATGCACATTTTCTTTTAGATTTAATGGTAAACTACTTTTCCACGAATGCCTTTTACCAATTCAGAGGGAGGTAATTTTGCTGTTTTTGGTTGAAGGCGTATTATTGCTTGAAATGGGTGTACTGTTTGAATTATGATGCTCTCATATAAATTAAGTTGTTGTAGAGGTTTTGGTACTGGGTATAATTCCAAATTATTTGTGATAGAACGTGAAGGAGTTTGGTTGTTGTCAAGTTTTGTAGTGCAATAACTGCAAAGTATTAAGGGCTCAGTTATTTCATATCTGTTTTCTGCTAGAAGGTAGAGAGCTAATTCAAACCATTTAGAATCTTCATTGTCTTCTATTTTGTATGATAGGTCCACAGTTTTTGTGTTACTTTTATAAAAAATTCTACGGCAACATACACACACATGGTTTGGTACTTCAGCTGATGTACTTTTACATTTTAGCATTTCTTTTTTGTATGTGTTTAGCAAAAGGTTGCCATGTGTAGAATTGTTGCAAAATTGGTTTAATGCTATTTCATTCTGTAAATGGCTTTCGCTTCCAAAATATTTTTTCTGGATATAGTGAATTTCTTCAAGTAGGTCTTTTGCTGTACCATGTAGAAGGATGTTATTTAACTTTGCTAGTGCTAAAGCAGGACTTTTAGCATAGTACAGTTTATAGACTAGATTTCTTATAGTTGAATGATGTTTTGATATCATGGAAAGTGGTTTTACAAGTAGGTCCTGTAATGCAGGCCAATGAATGTCCTTGTACTTGCGCACTGGACAGGTATCTATATTTTGCAATAATTTAATTTTGATTTTGTCTTTGCTTTTTACATATTTATTGAGGAATTGGTGTAAAGATTTGAAACATTGTTTGGGAATGTTACACATAGACATGCATGGCCATTTGTACACTAGACGTTCTGATTCAGTTGAATGGAAGGGTAATTCTAAGTTTTCAGGGCATATTTTTGTAAGGAGTACTTCTTGTTCCATTATGGTATTATTCACTTTTTCATAACCTCGACCACTGCTATTTATGGCAATTGTATTCGTTGGCTTTTGTTTGTACGCTTCATCATTAAAATATGATTCTGTGCTCGTAGTGTGATTCCATTCACCTCCGCAGATACTTAAGAAGTTCTTTCTGTTGACATTTCGCTTATTGAGAAGTCTTTTTTTTTGTAATTTAGTTATTAGTTTTGTTAGTGGTTTCATTTTCTTTAACAGTAAAATAAATACATTTCTTTTGAGAAGAATTGCACTGTCCATCAATGCTTCTAAGATTAATTTCCTACGATAGGTTTTAAGCTTTGAACCTGATTTCTCTCCTGTTTTTATAAGATTTTGAAGGACTTTGTGACGGTATATTTTGGCTAAAATACTTTTCTTGGTATGCTTACTTTGCACTATATTAAAATTTGAAGAAGTAGTTTTATCTGTACTGATAGCTGATTTTCTGTTAATTGTTTTACATTTTGATAGAGGAAGCGACGTTGTTGTACTTGAAACTTCTTGTGTTTCACTAAATTATTGTATTAGCTGTTTTGTTTCAAATTTTTTTACAAATTCTGCTAGAGATGGATGCTTATGTTGGACACCTTTATTTTCATTTGCTCTAATTTTGCGTTGCTTTCTACGGAGTTGTCTTTTGGTAGGCATTCTTTAGGGTCTGTTGAAAAAAATAAAGAAGATATGGGTTGGGGTGTTCTGGAATGTATGTGTGCTGTGTGCATGAGTGTTTGAGTAAGATGATAAAGATGTATGTAATGGTGTGTGATTGTGCATTGGGAACTAAAACTTGTAGGGATAGGTATTCTTGAATTTATGTGTCACTAAACTGGGGTTCAGATGACAAAAAAAAGTAAGCTAGTGGTGTGGAAAAGTACAAATAGTAAATCTAATGTATACAATTAAAACAGTTGTTTGTTCTATAATATGAAAATTGTAGTGGTTCAGTTGGCTAATTTGTGTGTCCAAAAATAGAAATTTGTGGGCCATTCTGGTTGTAAATCGCTGTTTACGACATGGAATTTTTTGGACAAAATGGTACAAAATCTCTACAAAATCTCTATTTTAAGAAACCAAAATAGCTGGTATTAATGTTATAGTATATTTGATTAATAATAGGCTGCTTCTTTTCAGGAAACTGGTCTTCACTGCAACTGTAAAAGCTTCAAATTAGTAACTTTGTTTGTATATAGCACTGATTTTAATTTAGATATTGATTTTTTTTAATTGAAATCCTCAGTGCCTTCTGTAAAACCATTAAACTCATTTATTTACATAAGATACATTGCATCAGTTCAGTACATATGATATGTTCTTAATGAACAAATTGTATTGAATGACTAACTGTAGCAAAAATAAAATAACTTTACTATGTCTTGTGAAATTTATAATATATTAGTCAATACCACTATTTCTGTAAGTAAACTGTTCTAGGTAATAGCGCCTCAATGTCATGTCTAATTTAAAGTAATTAATTAAATAAATAAAAACAAAAAATATGAAATTGTATAAGTATTTTTATAAAGGTTTAAACATAGATTGTGTTTGCATGCAATTTTGTTTGAATATATGTAGTCTATATATTTCATTTAAAAAATGTTAGTTTAACATGATTTGTGTGTGTATAAAGAAAGTAAAAAGTATAAGTGAGTTGATTTTAGGAAATTGAAAAAAGTACAGTAAATTCATTTTACAGATTTAACAAGGTAAAAGTCTGTTTGAAAATGTGTTCATCGACCATAGCTCTCAACTCACACGCTTTTGGCGGGTGTCACACGCCTTGTAAAGGGCAGACTCACCCGCCAAGCCTCCTGCACGCGCATTCATTCCAATGGGCGTCTCACCCGCCAAAAACAAAATCGGGTGATTTCACCCGCCTGTAAAACAAAAATGGTTGAGAGCTATGTCATCTACTATACAGAAAATATGCATACCTGAAGTTTGTGTTCATGCATATGGATATGCATGGAGCTGCAAGTAGAAATCTTGAAGACTTGTACAGTATTTGTGGTAGATGCTGCTTGCCAATGATGACACTTGTACTCAGAGATTCAGAGTACATTTGCAGTGCTGATCTATGATGATGCAGTTAGATGTAGAGGTCTTGAATGTGATTGGTGCATGGTCATGTGATTTTTGAGGTACATCCAATGAGGGAATGGCAGAGAGAGTGTAGTGGAAATGGTAGAAGGGCTGTTCATGTTACGATATGTCCGCGGACATGGCGGTTGTTCCCGGACATCGGGAGTTACATCCGGGGATTTTTGGGTTCAGAAGTCATGCAAATGAGAATAAGCACTGAAAGGGATTGGTCAGGAAAGTTTGGTGGGTGTGTTGTGCCAGGAGAGATTTTCTGAGATACTCTTTTTGCTGAGAGAACAAAAGATAGCTATGGCTGTGTGTTTCAGAAAACAGATTGTTTGGATTTTAGGAGATTCGTGGATACATTGGTTGAAGGTGCATGCAGAAAGCTGTGGAGTAGCTGTAGATCTTGGATTCCCACATGTGGAAGTACACTGGCATGGAGTACGTGGAATGAAGTGGTTGGATTTGCTACCTCTCTGTGCTACTTTGGAGACAGAGCAACATCCAGACATAATTGTAATTCATTGTGGAGGGAACAGTTTAGGGCATGTGACTGGAATGTTTTTGCAATTTGCTATGAAAGGACTGAGGAAGGTTATGGACATGTTTCCTAATTCTCAAGTGATATTTTCACGGATTGCGCAGAGGCAAATGTGGCTTCGTTCTTCTTCATTTGGTCCACAAATGGAAAAAGCAAGGCGCAATGTTAATAAGGCTGTTTGTGGCTTTCTAAGAGATTTTGGCATATCTTCTTTTCACAATGAAAATATTATGTTTTGTAGTACATACATTTTTCGCAGAGATGGAGTCCATCTTACTTATGCTGGCAATCCGATTTTTCTGAGAAATGTACAAAATGCATTGCGACCTTTTTTGGAATTACAACGATTTTGAAGTAGATGTTAAGCATTTACAATTTTTGACTTACAAACACTACCCAAAGGCTCTTTTCAGAGCCACCACTTCTTTCCAGAGAAAATGACAATGTTTGTGATGGAGTAGTAACCCAATTTTTTTAATGTTCGCGAACTGTCCGCGGACTTCTAAAAAAATACAAAGAGCCCTGCTTCATTTATTTTCACTTCTATTTTTTAACTGGGAAAGGCGGCTCTGAAAAGAGCCTTATTTTTTTTGATTTTTGTAATTTTGTATTTTTTTTGGTTTTTCAGACACGACACACTAGGAGAGGAGGGTAAAGGGGGGGACACCAACCACAGGGATAAGAAAGGGGGAGCTGAGAGAGGAAGATGAAGAGTGGGTTTTATTTGGGTAGTGAGCAGGTCTTCTCGTGCTCTGAGACGATAGTCTCAAAAGCACTCCGAAGTCGCTCCCCCCCTGCAGAGTACTGTGTCACAGTACATACATACAACTGTGACCCTCGAAAGGTAAGGGTCATGAGCATTCTGTATGGCCTGTAAGGCAGCTTGAGAAAGACGCTGTCCCACAGAGGTGGTCCTTGTGGTGACAGGATCAGAAACAGAGGATGAAGTAGAGGAAATCAACCTGCTACGTTCTTCGCAAGGTACAACCCTGCGAATAGCCCCAGAGTGAAATGACCTCAGGTGTCGCTTCATAGTAGTGGTCCCAAAGCTGTAGTTACCGTGCTTCCCGCGACTGAGTATCATTTTGAACTCGTTGCAGGTAACATGGTTCGCACGAGCCTCAGGACCATTCCCATGAATGGTAAATAACCGCCACACTCAAGACTCAAGCCTAGTGCGGGTAGTAGGGATTTCCTCTACCTCATTCTCATCATCCTCTTCTTCCTCCTCCGCATCCTCAGTCCTGTTCCCCTCTTCAGGCCCTTGGGGAGGTGGTGGTGGTGCTGAAGCAGGTGCAGCACCAAGTGGCAGTTCAGCAGCCAAGGATGCCATGTCGATGATGGTGTAGTCTGCAGGTGGCAGCAAAAATCACTGTTCTGAAGAATAGCCAGAAACACAATGGGAATAAGCTCTTGGGCGTGGTCTTTTATAGGGGTGCTTGTGCGCAGTCCGCGGACATGCGCACTGTGCGCGGACAAATCGAACACAAAAAAAGGATCGGAAAGTTTCAAAAGGTATATAGAAACTCAAGATTGCTATGTGGGACTTGTGGCATGGTGAGATTTTATTGAAAAATATTATGGATTAACTGAAAATGTACTTTTAAATTGTTCGGGGACACGAACAGTGTCCGCATTTCAGGACACACGATGAGCGTGGGCACGGTCATATGATCTGTTTGCAAACTAGTCTGCGAAGGAAGCGCCTGTCCGCAGGACACCAAGTGCATGGAGATTGGTTAGCGCATGCGCATTGATGTCCTACGGACACTGTTTGGGTTCTGAAGTAATTAAAAGTGCGTCACACGTGAAACGAATATTTCAGGACACCGCATGTGTTCTTAGAACAGTTTTAAGTTGATAGCGAACATTACGGACAGATATAGTGTTCTTTAGAACACTTTAATTTGTGTTTCTTTACAAACATTTCAGGACACTACGAGTGTTCTTAGAACATTTTGAACTTGCATGAGAACATTACGGACAGATGTAGTGTCATCAGGACAGTTACATTTTCGTTTCTTTACGAACATTTCCGAACAACCGCGGTGTCCGTGGACACCTAAATTGGTTTTATTACAAGGAACTGAAAGTAATTACAACACAATATAAAAAAAGTAACTTTATTTAACATATAAACAATTTATGACTGAGAAGGTGGGGCGGAAACAAAAACAGGAGAATTAGGGTTTTCAATATTAGTGGGATCAGGTGAAGAAGGGATGGAAATCTCATCAAAACGTTGTGGTCCATGGAGAGAGCTTGGGGATAAATGAATGGGATATGGTGAGGGGGGACAAGTACAGGTGGGACAATGGTATGTTGTTGGTGGTTTTAGGTGATCTTCCACAAAGTTCTTTAAATCCATAAAATTTGCCATAAGTTGGTCCATTTAGTGGGTAATGTGTTCAAGAGTGTTATCCACCACTTCTTTTTCTTTGGAAGTTGCAATTTTTGTAGGGTCTGTAAAAAAAAATGTATATGTTGAATGTATACAAAATATTTATCAATTGGTTTATACAGTAAAGTGTGTACCATTAGATGGACTATCTTTTAACATTTCGTCTTGTGGGAAATGGTCCTCTAGCCAGTCCAGAGTACTACACATTTCTGTGAGAAAACAAAGAAGTAATGTTTTTTTTTTTTTTCTAATATAGAAAGTTTATAAATATATGAGTAAGAAGTGCACTTACTATGTCTGGTGAGATATGTAATCAGTAGTTTATACGTCTGGTCTTGCTGTTGGTTGTGAAGCGTCTGTGGTAATTATGGTGGAAGCCGCTTTATCTTCTTTTGGTATATTCCATTTTAAAACATATTGTATTTACATGAATGGTTAGTGTGTTACATATATGGGTAACATTTTTTAAGTATTACTACATATACTTTGTATGTGTGCTGCTTTGTGAATTTGTTAAATGTTCCTATGTTATGATATAACTATTACACATCATACCTCCCCAGAGTTTTTAGGTGGTGGTACTGTTCTCCGAACATGTCCGCAAACATTAAATAAGTTCGCGGACATCAAGTTCATAAGAAGAGATCTAGTCAGTTCCATATGACATGTATATAAAGTCAAAGTCATTATTGTTAAGTTGCGCTACTAAAAACCTATGAAATTCAGTGAAAAAAACTTTGTTAAAGCGACGTTATGGTTCAAAGTAAAACCGAAAACCCCTGAAATTCGGCAGTTATGGTAAGATAAGCAACCATAACTTGCGCCACCGTGCACTGCTAACACTAACACCCAGGACATCAAAGATGACATCACAAATGTCATTGATGACATCACTGATGACATCACATGTGCATTTACTTTTCATGAAAACTCTGTAGGAGGGATTCTTATAATGTTGACCAAGAAGTGTCAAGGATCATTTGAATGCATATCATGAGCTAATTATTCCATTAAGCAATGCATTGATATAAATAGCATTCTATTATGAAGTTCTATCCAGTATACTAAGCAACTCATGCAGACACTTAGGTAGTGGGTGCAGTATACATGATGAAGGTGCCATATTCATAATCTTGCCATGTAGAATAATGAAATAACTGCTTTCTTATTAGAGCTTTGCGTACTGTGAAGCATGTAATAAGTAGCTAATAAAACCCACTTAATACATAATAACATTATTACAGACAAAACACAGAGACAACAACACATACAAATATGAGTATATACAGGGACAGCGAAGTAAGCAAAAAAGCAGAAGTAGTAGCAGAAAGAGTTCATAACCTAACTGATTATCTTTATGCAGAGAAATGATTGCCCTGTTTCAAAGCTGCTACTTACTGTATGTATGTGTATCAAATGATGTCAGTGAACCCTAAGGAAAGGAGTGTGAGTACAATGTATACAAATATGAGCATATACAGGGAAGGTAGAGTAATACAAATAAAACTATGAGAAAGTGCTGATAACCCTAATGATTATCTTCATGCACAGAAAGGATTGCTCTCTTTCAAGCCTGTGTCTTCCGCTATATTTGTTTCATATGAGATGACTTGACCCTAAGTCCACAAATAGTACCTTTTAAATTTTTACTTCCTGACTGTTACTGAAGAAAACTATGTGGCTTAGATATGTCAGTAAAGGAAAAAAAGGGAGAGCCAGCCATGTGATGTCATCAGGGATGTCATCAATGACATTTGTGATGTCATCTTTGATGTCCTGGGTGTTAGTGTTAGCAGTAGACGGTGGCGCGAGTTATGGTTGCTTATCTTACCATAACTGCCGAATTTCAGGTGTTTTTCGGTTTTACTTTGAACCATAACGTCCCTTTAACAAAGTTTTTTCACTGAATTTCATAGGTTTTTAGTAGCGCAACTTAACCATAACGTCCCTTTAACAAAGTTTTTTCCACTGAAAAAAAAAAAAAATATATATATATATATATATATATGTTGCATGGTGGGGCAAACTGGTTAACCAGGGAACCGGGCATTTGTTACCGGCCAGTGACCGACAGTCCAAAGGCCGGAATTAGTACAGTGGTGTGTTGGCTTTTCCTCAAGCCCTTGAGCTTATTGGTGGTGCAAGTCTTCCACCTGTCCTCGTTTTAGTTTTGGCACTGAAATCTCTGCCCATCAGCTGGAACTGCAAGCCTGCGCAGTGGCACCCAGCCTGTGGGTGTTTGTGCCCACCCGTTGCCTATCCCTGTTCACCGCCGTACCTATCCCTGTAGACTTTCCTGCCCACTTCCTGTCCATCCCAAAAAGCTTCCTCTTGGTAACACTTTGAACTAGCAGTGTCCTTTAGGTGTAGCATTCTGAAAGGTAATGGCTTGAATTCAGTTTGAAACCAGTTCAAACCTAACCTGGTTGAATAAAACTATTATTCAAAACGAAGTGTGCCTTTCCTTCAGCCGCTTCTTAATTCATAAGCAGCTTGTTTGTCCTTACACTGAAATTCGGGTCAAAACAAGCAGTTGCAAAGCTAAGGTTCAGCTTTGATGTAGACCTGCGATAGGCATTTGCCAGGCACTGCCATAGTGGTACTACCTGGACATAAGGTACCTGGTCGTGCCAAGATACACTTGTCTACAGGCGCGTTAGGAATTACTTTATCATAAGATGGAAACAGCTATTAAATGCTGAGTACCTGTGCGTAGGATAGCAGTTCCTGGCAAATTCCCATCTAATAACTACAGACCCGCCAACACTGCTTGATCTGTTATGTGGGGTCATTGGTGGTTAGTTGTGGTTTGGGGATGTGGGGACTTGGCAGCAGAGGTGTTGCTAAGGGGGGCTATTGCCCTTGGTCCTTTGGTTGTAGCCCGGATAGAAGCTCTGGGGCTACACCCAAAAGGGTGGCTAGTACCGACAGTCCAGACAGCGTAGCCCCGGATATTTTCCAGTCCTAGCAACACCCCTACTTGGCAGCAACGTAGCGATTATTGAGAATGGAATTTCTACCCAAGGTCCGACTCCTCAGTGCAATTGGAGCCTTTGTGTCCTGGTTGCAGGCTTGAAAATCCATATCTTAAGTTTGTTTGTATAGCATTCATTTAAGCACAAGTTACCTTGGATTGGGAATTACTTTAAAAGGAATAAGAGTAAGGAAATTGGCCCCAAGCAGACGCCGACCTCTTGGCAAAGGTTTTCGGTTTCTTCTCAAGCCAATGTTGGTTTATAGTTACTTTTTCGACAGTCATAGTGTCAAAATACAACCGTTTCGACTCGAAAGCATCGGGGAAAAATAAAACATTTGGGGAAAAACCGCTAATTTTACTATACGAAACTAAAAAAAACATTTACATTAAAAAAAATGCATTTGGAATAGCTTTTCCGATGCTTTTGTTTAGAAATTATTGTATTTCAAAACTGTTTTTTCGAAACTTTGACGGGACACCGACAATGTTTGTCATTTAATGACTGAGAATCCATAGGGGGGGCGGGCTCTCTGGTGGACCCCATCTATACCTTTCCTCTCCCCGTGGACTCGTGTTTAGTCCCAGCGCTTGTGCTGTCCGATTTTCCAGGGAGTCTTCCCAGCCTCTATACCCTTTCCCTGAGACTTGCTATAAGCTGGCAGCATCCTCCCCACCCTTCCTCTTGGCCAGCATCAGTGCACATGTGTGAATGCACTGCTGTGCTTGTTTAGAGGAGAGTAATGCTCTCCTGTTTTAGGACCCTTTGAGACTTGTGACCCCAATAACCCGAAATGATTATATTAGGGTACAGATGGGGAGAAATAAATGAGGAGGGACACACAGTTTATAGGTGTTTGGATATTTGCCCACCCATTGACTGCCCATGGCTATTCCCACTCAGTTCCTGCCCCTCTCCACCCAAAACACCACCTCATGGGAAGTCTTTGAGCTCGCTTTAATCAACCCATACCAAACTTTGCAATCAAGTGCCTGCCAGCGTTTTTTCAAAACAGTGTTCTGAGCGTTAACGTCTTAATTGGAGTTATAAACGCGCTACTGTTGTAATAAAAATGTCTCAACTAGGGTGCCTTCAAGCACTCTGCGTGTCATTTACTGAAGTGCTGCTATGCAGAAGCCTAATCTGTTGGCTTTGCCAATGCTTGATTTTAAGTATTAGGCATTTGCCACGCACTATTAAATGCCCAGGTACTTGCACCGTTTTTCACCTGTTGCCATCAAGGGCCAGTTAATACTATTATGGCAGTGCCTGGCAAGTGCCTTTCCCATGCCTGCACAAAAGCCCAAAGTGTTGGCATTGCCAATGCTTGCTTTGGACTGACAATACTTCGAGAGTTGTAACCGCTTTACAGGTTTCTCTGCTCACAGGGACCATCACATGACTATACCAGATGTACGTTAAAAAAAAAGAGAAAAAAAATCGAGATGGAAAATACATTTTTTGGGTGCAATTATCAAGATGGTGTGGGGCTTTTTACACTTTTAAAAACAAAATGCGGGGGAGACACCCCACCCACTTCCCCTACCATAAGTTATATTCTTGCCTCAGCCCATTTATTTTTTGTTTGTAAATGTCCAAATTCGACCCAGAAACTGCCTTTTCTACCTTGTTTTATTTATTTTTTTGCTTCTTTTTTTTTGTATTCATATTTGTGGGGGTAATTCCAACTAGCTCATACATTGGCCTACATGGTCCAGGATCTTATTTGGTGCAGAGCTACTGCCAGAACCTACCACTAGAGTTGCCTAGATTTTCTTCTGGGCCGGAGCCCATTCCACGTTGTCCCGGCTACGGTTCCTCGAGACTTTTATGCAGACTACGCTGTGGAACCCGAGTGAGCCCCTCCTGCCAGATGAGCGTGGCCTTACCTGCTCCCACCTCTTGGCCTAGATCTCCAACTAAGACCTTTCATGCCTAAAGTAACTGAGTGTACTTCCTTCTAGGGCCAGTTTAAGTTTGGCTACGCCACTTTTAATATTTATAATGCTGCCGATTATTACCGAGTCGAAGCACTAAAATTCTTCATTGCCCAATGACTTTGAGGAGGGTGGGGGGAGAGGCAGGGGGGAATGAAGTGCCCAGTCTGTCACAACAGAACTCAAACTTATGACTTTGATTTTGAGGATTTCTATAGCGCACCAAACAGACTAGACTGCATTCAGGCGCAGATGGCAACTATCCAATATTATGAACCATCAGAAACATTGTGTGATCTATGCTTAAGGCCACTTCTCTAAACAGATGTGTTTTTAACATCTTTCTGAACCGGTCCAGTGATTGGCATGCTCTCATTTCCATGGGAAGCTGGTTCCACAATTTGGGGCCAAAAACTCAATCTCCTGTCTCCCCTGGAAACCAATTTGGAGCGTGGTACATTCACCATTCATTTGTCTCCAGAGCGTAGATCCCTACTTGGATGATGCGGGCAGATCTTAACAGTGATATCATGGGGGGGGGTTGGAGGGGGCTAATCCATTAAGGCACTTGTACATCATACAGGCCACTTTGAATTTAATTTGGTCCTCCACCTTTAACCAGTGAAGGGATCTACGCAAGGCTGATCCATGGTCCCTCTTCCTCAGATGTCCAATCAATCTGATTGCTGCATTCTGGGCCTTGTGTAGTCTACACACTTGCTTTAATGGAATCCCAGCCATCAAACGATTACCATAATCCAAGTGTGTATTGTCATTACCCCCACCACCGCTGCATGATCTTCCACGGGGATGAAAGGAAGATGAAAGGAAGAGCATTCCTCAACAGCTGCAGTGAATGATATACAGCCTTGACCCTGGCTCCTACCTGTGCGTCAATGCCCAGGTTCTCTTGCCATATGCAGCCATGGTTTTTATTGGCCTGGAAAACTCAAGCTCCTCACCCAAAATCACAGGGGTGGGGACCGGTCTCTCAGGTGGCACTTTTTCTTTAGGACTAAACGGCACCACTTCAGTCTTTGCTGCATTGAGCTGGAGCTGGTTGCATGCCATCCACCTATTGATCTCTGCCACACAGCAATAGATTTTTTTCAAAGGTGTCTTGATGTTTTCTATCTCAATATAGATTTGTGTACCGTCGGCTGAAGATATATGTCTTTGGCAAGTGCTTATCTCGCTAAGCTATCATGCATTAGTGTTGCATTGTGCGGAAGCTCTAGACCAGGTCTGTTTTCAGATGATAGTGCGTCCTTGGGCACAAGCTTCTCCAGTCAGGAGAGAGAGCCTGGCTGCACTGCACGTGTCCTAGTCCAGGGATCTGCAACCTTTGGCTCTCCAGCTCCAGATTTGGACTAGAGCTTCCATCAGCTCTCTCCAGCATAGTCCATTCTGAGGGATCATGGGATTCGTAGCTGGAAATAGCCGGACAGCAGCAGGTTGCAGTCCTCCCCCTAGTTGATGGCGGCTTTTCTGCAAGATTTGCACAGCCTGCAATGTCACAACCCCATCATAAGGCAATAGATCTTCTGGTCGATTGCACGTTACCCGAGCCCCAAACTGCTTCTACGACAAAATATGCTTTCCCGTTCTCCTACATGACATCCCACCTCTGCAATCCCCACTTATTCAATCTGTGAGAGGGATTCAACCTTCTGCACAGGGAGTGTGTGCTCGCCTGGGCTTTTTTGGGTTTTTGAGGAAATGGAATGATGGGAGATCAACCTCCAAAAATGTGTGGGGCTAATCCGCACACATTTCCTAATGCATGCTGCACAAAAAACATAGTCCAGTGTACTCTGGTGGACACACCCTACAGAGCAGTCCTCCCTGTCACATTTATTTCACAGGTGACAGCAATGGGTCACGAAAACATCCTGAGAAGGGCAGCACCTTCCTTCTCCCATAGCCAGCCTAATTAAATAGCAAAGGCTCCATGACTCCACCCTCTTCTATTGTCTAAGTTCTTTGTGGTGTCGGTGCATACTGAGAAGTTAATTGAAGCAGGCCTGTGAATAGGCCTGCTCACATAACCTAACAATAGGCAGGAAGGCTAACACGTCTTTGGTATCCAATATATCACCTTGAAGCTAGCTCCCACTCCTCTGTATGAAGGGAAGTGAATGTCATGTCTGGGACAACTGTTTACAGTAGGCAAACTCCCTTTCAGAGGGACGAAGTATGTGATTTTGAGGGAGACCAAAGTCTATTCTCACCACCAACGTCAAGGGAGACTGACACTTTGATCAAGAGCCATAGAGGGCTTGGTTAACCAGAGAGACACTGATCTACAACAGACGGGAAGATGGGTAGGATTTAGGAGTACATGTTGTCACCTCTTACCTTTCCTGTTTTAAAGCACTCTGGTCCTGACCTCACGCATAACAGAAGATTGTTGGTGGGGACCCCGGATTGGTTCCTCATGGTAGGATTAGCCTGCACCAATCACTGGGGACCATTTGGCTTTAAAAGAGAGCTTAACCCTCACTTAGCAGATAATCTGACGACTTTGAAAGGAGTAAGGACTCAGTTTGGAACCTGGCTGAAGGTAGTTTTCCTTGCATCTTCTGCAAGTGAAGGAAGGCCAGGCTTTCCAAGAAGGAAGCACTATCCCTCCCCTAAGCATCTCCCAGGGAACAGAGGGAGATACCTGACTTGAAGGACCTGTCCAGCAGCTCCAGGACCGGTACAAAGCCAGCACACAGCATGCCCTGCTAGGTTCTGCCAGCAAGCTTCCTAGGTGTGAATTGCTAGAGAGTCTCTGAACAAAGGACAAGGCAGTTGCCTGCAAACACTATCCTCCGCTTTGGGCCATCCGCCTTAAAGGACATGAGCCCTGTGAAGAAGCTTGGAGTGCCACAACAAGCATCAACCAGCTTCCATCTTTTAAGGACATTTACGAGGCAGTCGAGCCCAGGAAGCGCAACTGGCTGCTCCACTGACTCTTGTCACGCTGCAGTCACTAAAGCCGTCTGAGACGCACAACCAGCGTTCCAAATCCGCCAAAGCACAGCGAATGATTCTTGACCCTGAGGCACCATGTAGGTCAGCCTGCAGCCGTCCATCCAGTCTTGCTTGCCGAACTGCCAGCCGCCTGATACCCGCAGCTGTCTCCCATCTTGATCTCTGTTGCAGGATCTACAAAGCATCCTGGAAAAAGACTCTGTGGTCGAGCATCAAGAACATCTCAAGCACCAAGTACATTTTGGTTCTGTCCAAAAAATGTGACTCTAATTCATACCCATTACCCATCTCTCTGCAACAAACAGCAGCCATAAGGACGGTATGGGTGGTGGGGTCACTCGTTTGTGAGGAGGGCCAAGGCAAGTTGGACACCGGAAAGGGAACAAATGACAGCAAGACATTTCAAGAGCAAGTGGCATGGAATGCCGGGGATGAGATAGGTGCAGTTGGAAGAGCAGGTGAAAAGGCTCCTGGAAAGGTGCCCCAAACTCGACATCTTACTGATTCATCTAGGGGGGAACGATCTCACAGGTATGGGCAGATGAGGGCTAATCGGGGAGAGGATGGGCACCATGCAAGAATTGGGGCCCGTTTGGAAGAGACAAATCATGTGGTCAGAGATCATACTAAGCCAAACCTGGCGGGAGCAGAATCTCACTCGTTGGTAGAGCAGTCTAGGAGAAAGTTGAACGGATCAATGTCCAGGTTTTGCAGAGCAAGTGGGGTTCACCCAGATCAGACACGGTCTGATCAACCTGAAATCACCAGAGAACTACGAGGGGAACAGAGTGCACCTTTGAAAAGCTGGCATGGATCTTTTCTTCCGGAACTTAAGCACAAAACTACTGGTGCTATGAGGCCACTGCTTGGGGGGAGGGGGGCACAGATGGCGGTGTGTAAGCGACGAGCACCACTCTAAGAACTACAAATAAGCTGAGAAAATAGGGAGGTGTTTTCGGTCCTCTGGGGATTAGCGCCCCTCTGAGGCCTGTCGACGGGGAGCGCTTGATGTATGTAAGAGGACTCGGTTTCCCCCATCAGAAACGGCACTCCTCCAGCCTAAGATCGCCTGCAGCGGCAGGTGGATCACAGACAAGGGCGGTTTGGGGAGCCTCGGCCTAGAGTAGAGTAGGTAGGAAATGTGTGGAAAGCAAGAAAGAGATGAGGCAGTTGGCTGGTCACCACACCAGGAGAAAAATTGCACAAGAGTTTTTACTATAATGACAATCATGTAGTGTTGACGTGATTTTGTTATAATAAAACCTGCGGCCTTTATGCCAAAACAAACTGTCTCCAGCAGTTATGCGATACAGTGAGGAGTACATGGGTATGAAATGGGATGAGCAATTATTTTATGGTACAATATGTGGAAAAGTGGACGGGTTATTTCTTCTGTGGTGTCAGTTCATTCTAAGTGGGGGTCAAGTTACTGTGGTAGATGAAATCATCTGACTCAATGCTTTTGCCCCAAATCGCAAGGAGCAAGCTGCCATGTCTTGCTTGTTTGCCCTTTCCAGGATGAGGAAATGGGACGTGTCACTTAGTCAGTCTTGCACTTTTGTTTGCCTTCTGGGTGACTCTTGCCAGTCATAGCACTTTTGATCCCGGTCCTCTCGCTTTTATGCAGTTGAGTGTTTCTTAGTAGTTGATGGAACAATACAAGGTTTTTGTTCATTTTTATGCTCTGCGTTGGACGCCATCTTGACCCTCCAAATCCTTGACTTTTTTTAAAGCTATGGTACTGGCACTTTTCAGCTGGAATGCTGTACAATGTTGTTGGGCAGATGCATTCCTGTTCAGGACCACCTGCACAGAAGCCACGTGGTGAAGCCATCCGGCTGCCACGCTGGCTGCGTTTGCTCTTCGAGTGGGTAAATAATTCTTTGCTGGAGCTTGGGAGCCCACACATATAGTGATTGGCACGTCCTTTGGAAACCCATTAAAAAGAGTGCATTCTTTCTTAATTGCTATTATTGTCTAGTTGACTTGTGGCGCAGCAACCGAATGCCAAATGCTAAGTACATGGCAGAGGACTGAGGAGATTGACTGGACGAAGTACTGAAATGGGAACGTCTTTGTGTATCCTGCCACATGCCAAGTAGTGCCAAGGGTTCTTTACGGCATGGAATGCTGTCCAGTGGCTGCTCCTCTGGGACAGGTAGGCTTCCATTAATGTACAGTGAGGCACCCCTCCACCCCCAGGGAAAAGTTGTCTGCGCTGAAAGTCCCTATAACTTCAATGGAACCTCCTAAAAACCTGTCCACCGGGGAAATCAAGTCGGCTCTCCTAGTTGCAGCTGTGAATGCATTTATCCACTTCCCCCTCACAGCCACAGATGGGAGTACTTGGGCACATGAGCTGAATGGCTGGCCAATGCTTATACTTTATTTATATACAGGAGTAACCATGCTCTTTTGATCCCAAAAAAGTACAATTGGTTGGAAATCAGATTTGAGGGGAAGCAGTGAGCTTCTTACAATGGGGTGAGTTTAAGGCACATTCTGAGCAGGTTGTAGAGGGGAGTAAATGCAAAAGCCAAATTGATTTACTGTGTCAACGCTTGGGTTTCTACGCAGTGCTGTGTGGGCTATCCCGCCCCCCACAGTGCCTTGTAAGCCATGTGTGTTCCTGCAGTACAATGTTGGTGAGTTTCCTGCACGTAGGTCACAGTTTAACACTCCACACTGCCAATATGTGTGCCCTTCTCACTGTGCTCCATCAGTGCTACAGGTTACCAACAGTCTGGAACAGACGTGACAGTGCCCTGGCAGTTTCCCAGGGCTCTGCAATTATGGTAATCTCTCTTAGTGAGTGCAGTAGGACTGTGGTGAAAGCTGCCTCCACCCGTGTCCTACAAGAGTGACGGGCAGAGGCGTTGCTAGGGGGGGGGCTAAGGTGGATATAGCCCCTGGTCTTTTGGTTGTGGCCCTGGATAGAATCTCAGGAGCTACAGCCAGAAGGCTTGCTAGCCCCCAGTTCCGACAGTATCGTAGCCCCGGGTCTTTTCCAGACCTAGCAACAACCCTGGTGATGGGTCTGTCTCGAGTGTGCAGTCGGTATGCGATTAGCTCCAGCAGCGGTTGTCGGCATTTCAGGAACCCACCAGTGACCATCCTCGTTGTAGGTAAGTCCACCTACACAACATGGCCATTTATTTGCACCCAGGGTGCGTTCTCTCTCTGTTATATTAGCGCTAACTTTCTTGACCACTCAATCTAAGCAAATGGAAAGAGGCTCTCCTTACCACAAAACATCACCATTGACAAAGTCGAAGGTTTTTCTGAAGGGAACTCCTTTGGCTATGCAGGCTTCCTCCCACGGTGATGGCAAGGCGCACTGCAGCAGAATAGTGCAGTACCTTGCACTCGCAGCACGGCTACCTCAGGTTTCCCTCTCTTGCATGCGACATCCTGTCGGGGGGGTGGGGGTTCAGGAGGGGTCTCTTCTATTATGAGGAATTCATGTTGCAAGTGCCATATTGATGACTGGGGTTGCGGCAAATGGTTTACTTTTTGTTCAGAACTGACACAATATTAGCTTGCATGCATCCAGAAAGATGAAATATCAAATCTTCAAATGTAAAAACATACATGTACCTTAATATAAATACATGGGCAATTCATGAATCTCAAATAAGTGCCCTTTTACAATGAATCAGAACATAGTGGTTAGGGCTCTCTTGCAAAATTTACTTTTGACTTCTAAACAGGTTTTCAGACACAGAAGACAGGGAAATTGGTAATCCCAATCTTTTGCAGTTGGCATTTGCAGAAATAGCCTTGAGTTTATGGCCTGATAAGTCTCGTAGATATAATCTCCTGATGCTTGAGAGCATGAGCAAAAGAGTTTTGTTGTTTATTCTGTTCAGTAGTAAAACACGGGATACGCTAAATGCCTAAAGCTATTTAGGAGTTTCAGTTGTGCGATAAAGTGGGAGTCTTGTGGATTGGAAAAGTTGCAAGGGAACAGATGTTATCTTGCCCTTTGTATTAAACTCTTTAAAGGGGATTCGTCATTTGTTCAGTATTGTTCCAGGACATCAGAGGTTGTATCTAGCCGCACAACTTGGGTCTTTTAAAGGCACCAGAAGGCTATGGAATGGAGATGGCTATCTATAGTTCAAGGGAAATAATGGCTAAGCAGCCCTTCCTCTATTTGCTGAAATAAATCTGCAATACCATGTGCAATCTTACTTCAAGTGAAATGTTTTAGGCCAGTTATTGCTAGCAATGTTTAAACCATGCACCAAATACAACCAATCTCAATAAGAGGTGTGTTTTAAAATATGACCTGAAGATAATGATGAAGGTAAGCCTGACCAATGAAAATGGAAGAATTGGGGGGGAAATGGGGTTTCTTTGAAGAGGTGTTGTCCAATAATTTGTTGGTGGAGAGTAATACAATGCATCTGGTAGTGTTTTTGTTGCATAAAAAGTATATAAACTGACATTTGATGTTGTTTTCTTGATACTTTGGTTAGGTTGGTCTGGCAACACCATCTAACTGCTCACCAAAGCTTTTGTACAATAAATGTGCTTTATCTACATCTGTGTACTCTCTTCTTAAGTGGGGGGCCTGGTTTAGGTTAAGGTGATTGAAGATCCACTCCCACAATCCCACATCCTTGACTCCATCTTTGCTAGCTTTAATTGTGCTTTAGCAGCAAAGGATAATTTCTGCTGCCACACTCGCCATCTAGTGGGGCAAAGGTTCCACCTATGAACCAAAACCAAATATTCAAAAAATTGGAAAGACTTAAACATGGAATTGTAAAATAAATGGTTTTCATTTTACAGGATTTATATTGCATCTTGATCCAAAGCGCAAAACAGAATTTAAAGCAGTACAAATAATAGTAAAAATGACGATATTGGAATAACTTTACAATCCATCAACTACAGTCTAAGTTTTGGTTCTATTAACCATCATTGGAGTCAGACGGCAGCCTGTGTTAAAGCATTCTGCAAAAATGTAGACTTGATTATTAATTGCGTATTTATTGAGCACGGACCTGGCTTTGGGAAGCAATAGAGTACTTTACAGTCCTGGAGGGTAAATTACACAGCGAGGGAAGCCAAGATGAAATGGGGCAGTGAGCCAACCACGGTGGCAGGGAGAAGACCGCAATTGGGCAGGAAGTGATCGATCTACAAGCAGCCAAGGGAGAAAACGGGGGGGAGGGGGTGGTGGGGGGATGGAGAAGCAGATCACCCAGTCTTGGGTAGGGTGGGGAGTAGATTGTCTGTGGACCTAGGTGTTGGGCATGGGGCCATTCCTTGAAGAGGAGGGTCTTGAGCTCCTTCCTGAAGTGAAGAAGCGAGGCGGCGAGTCTCGTGCTGATATGGGTAGGAAGTTCCTGAGTCTGTAGACTTGGACGAAGAAAGCTGATCTTTTGACAGAATCTAATATGCTGTGTTTCTCAGGAAGGTAACCGGAGGGCGACGGCCTTGTAGATGATGCAGCAAGGATCTGAAGATGATGGAGGCTTGCGGCGGGGATCCAGTGCAGTTCCATGTGGGATAGTGAAATAGTTGAATTTGTAGAGTCCTTTGAGTTGTGCTGCAGCATCTAGGACACATTGTGAGGTGCCAGAGTAGTCACAGGGAGACCTTCGCTTCCAGCAGAGCATTGCCATCATCCAGGTAGCAGAGGGGCTTAATGTTCTGCAACATTGAATGTTTCTACCTATTGTTTGTGTCTTCCTTGATGTTTGCTCCTTGAAGGAGAGGTGTTTATCGCTTCAGAACCCACATGGCTCCGCATAGGTGGCCCGCCGGGGTGTGAAGCACTTCCGGGTCAGAGGCAGGTGATGTCGTGGTATTCAGTGTTGTACTTTTTTTTTTTTCCTCTTTTGAATGCTTTGCGCGGGACCCTTTCAACAAAGGTGCAGCCCTTCTTAGCAGTCTCCATTAAGGGCCAATCGGTTGCACAATACATGTGTCATATCGAAAATATGGTTTTAAAAAAGTCTTTCATTGCCTAAGCACTCTGTCAGATGATAGTAACCCTATAAAAAATATAATTTGCTGAATAGCAAAATATTCCCCCGATTAAAGGAGTTTTCCATAAAATTAAATGTTGAGATCTAAAAAAAAGTTCATGTCTTGATAAAATGGCACTTTGCTGGGTCCATGTAACACCGATCATGAAATCACCACAGAACCTGTTGAGTCCTCGGTGTGTTCGGTAATGTTGGGCAGAACCACTTATTAAATGGCAGTGTCTTGCACCGTCCCCCACCCCCACATGGGGCCTCGCGCGCAGCATCTTTGCGTCACGCTGGCATGGCGCAAGGCCCGCAGATAAGGAGGCCTTGGCTGAAGGCCGCGCATGCGCATGAGCTCACGCCATCAATAATCCGATTGTACGGGGTTCCCAAGGCCAGTGCCTCGCAAGAGGCCTTCCGGCGCGGCGAGTCGCAGCATCTTGCTTTTGACCTTGCCTTGGGGGAGGTGGCTTGCCTTCTCCAGACGCATAGCAACCGCCTCCAGAGGCAGCCGGGGCGTTTTCCGACAGGCAGGTTCTTGGTTTGTGACTGACTCTGCCCCATACCATATTGCCTTTCAGAGACACTGGTGTGCGGCCATTTCCAGAGGTCTCTGTGGACCAGATCGTCTCAGACGATCGCCAGATGGAGCCTTAAACATGCTCAATGAATCTGTTGGTGACCCATACACACTGTTTGTATGATCTTTAATCAGTGCTGTAAGTGGGATGCTAATTCGAAGGGGGTGCTCTCGTAAGTACATGTGTACCCGGGCCATGCCCCTAACGAGATTTCCCGCCCCCTCGCTTAAGGGGCAGGGGGGTTGTGGTGAAAGCAGGGGAGCTGGCTCAATGGCATGCCTTAGGGCGCACCAAAGGTGAGACATCAGTGTGCCCCAGCTCTGACACAGCAGTAGCCCCTTCATTCAAGGAGCTGTGTGTTTAGAGACCACGGACTCCTCGATTGAAAGGGCTACTATGCAATGACTCTGTACTCAGAAACAGGAGGTGGGCTGGAGGGTCCGGCTTTCCTATTGTTTAGGAGTAAGGAATCGTCGGGCAGCCCTTTAACCGCACTTCCAAAGGGCTTTCATGCTGCCTGATGACACTTTACACAGAAACAATGGGAGATCTGCGCCCTCCAGCCCTCCTCCCTTTTCTGAGTAAAGAGTCCTCAGGCGGCCCGTGTAGCTGATGCCACCGTTACACTGGCTGTGTGCAGGTTTCAGTACGACAGATTTAAAAAAAGAAAAGGCCGTTTTTTTCTAAACCTAAGTGCTGACACCTGCAGGCAGCCTGTGTAAGTGTGCAGCGCTTTGGTTACACAGGCTGCCTGAGTTATCAGCATGGCTGGGGCTAATCAAGGATGGGCCCTGACAGGGCCCTGTCTTGGGAGCCCTTTTTGGAAACTGCCGGGGCTTGGCCCCAGCTAGCACCAGCCCACTTAAAGCCCTGCCTCTAATCTTTTAATCTATTTTCCCTTTCACCATCATTTCATTGGCAACTGCTTGCGAGTGCAGATGTTCAGTTGGTGGGCAAAGCGCAGCTGAGGTAAACGATGGGAGTGACCTGAAACCGGAGGGAGGGGAGGTTGAGACAACACTGAGCCCAATGAACAGATCCTTCAAACCAGCAGCAGAGCAGTGCTTGTTGGTGGGCCAAGTGCGGCTGAGGTAAATGATGGGAGTTGCCTGTAGTCATGCTCCTTTCGTAGCCAGTAAGCAGACTGCCACGGCTCTGCTCAAGGTTTTATGCCAATGGAGGCGAATCGAGTGCTTAACGTCCAAAGAAATTGATAACAAGATTGCATCAGCAATTAATCTGTGACCTACCCTCCTCTCACTCCCAACACCGCCGAATGCGTGCTGGAATGCGCGCACACCTGCAGAATCAGGCGTTGAGTTTTTGCATAAAACTGCTGAGATGGGATAAGCAGGGTGCACCCCACCTCCGTCCCCCCAACACCCCACTGGCACACACTCCATTACAGCTTTGCTTTTGTACTGTGTGGTGGTTTTCCACGGAAAAGCAACCTTTTTGACGTCATTTTTAAGTGTGGAAACATGGCACACCTTGAAGTGCAATCTGTCAATCACCTTGGTGTTGCCTTAGGCCCCTCCATCACTGCCCTACCTCTGATTAGCCATGTTATTCTCTCTACTCTGTATCCAGGAAGTGAGCATTTCTGCTGCTCGCCCCTTTGAGAGTACGGGCTCCTGAACTCCCTGCATGGGGTCAAAGGACCACCCTTTCTTGGTAGCTGGGTGTCATTCCCACACATATTCAAGGTGTCACTAGTTGGAACTAGTTCTCAGTTGTGATAGTGTCTCCCTATACCATGTCAAACATAGATATTTAATTATGGGAATTACAGATAATGGCACAAAAATTCTTGGAAAATATTAATATTGATTTACAGAGCAGAGGACCAGTGTTCTTAAAAATGGAACAGAGGATGTCGATTTAAGACCAGATGGTGCAGGGGAGGTACAAACACGAACTGTGGATGAGGACAGGAGAACATGATATAAGGGAATTTGTGTTCCTGCTGCCATCAAGGATTGCATGCAGCCAGCCACCCTTGATGAACCAGGAGATTAGAGGATGCATAATTTACAGCACAAGAGAAGGCAATGAAATCCAAGATGGTAGCCGCTTTGATGAACTCCATAGGGCGTGAAGTGATTTAAAAAAAAAAAGATTTTTCAATCTGACTTTAAATGAAAGAAAGCTAGCTTTCATTTTGTTTTTAGAAAGACTGCTCCGAGACTTATATCAAATTCGGCAGATTTAATACCGTGGATTTAACAATAATGGTGTAATGATTTTAGATTTTGCTTGTCTCTCCTCTTGCAGAAAAATGATCGCTTAAAGTTCTTTGCAAACTGTTTGATCTAGAACACATACAATTAGGTGTCATTGGAAGAGTGGAGTGAACCTAGCATCTGAAAATTACTAAATGAATTCGATATTGAACAAGGAGTTAGTAGAGAAAGTTACCTGCAAGTGTAATCCAAATTCGTCTGCCATTACCTAAAGATCATCTGATTGATGTATTTTTAATCACTAAAGATATTATGCATCTTCATGATACATTTTAAGAAGACCAAACCTTTTTATCAAGTACAATTTGACATATGAAGAACACAGAATGATACAAACATTGCATTGCAACAAGATCGGGAGATTGTTATCAAACACACTGATAAAGGGGGAAACATCATTTTTGATAAACGGGACTATATTGAAATGGACTACATCCATTTACAAAAAGAAGGGGATTATAAATTCATTAACCATGGCAGACCAATTAAATTGTACAATCCGAGATTAATAAACAAGACTTTAACAACCTACAAATCAAATGTCCAAAATATCAATTTATTTACATTCTACTGAAGGTGCATGAATTACCAACAGGGCAACATATTGTCAATGGAATAGGGTCCGTTATAACCCATTTCAGAATTTGTGAATACCCTTTAAAGCCCATTCGTGGTTAAGTTGGCATCATATGCCAGAGAGAGCGTGCATCTTCTACAATTAATGAAGGGAATTCAATGGAAACAAGGCTATTGGCTGGTAACGCTAAACGAAGTAGCACTGTATACCTCATTGAAATGTGAAGCAGCTATCAAGCCTATAGTATATTTCTACAATAAGAAGTCTGTCATGTATTTCTGAGAAGAGGTTCTGTTAGTAGATTTTCTGGATTTAATATTGACACCTAATTTGTTCATGTTTAAAACTTACAATTATCAACACAAGATTGGGGTAGCCATGGGATCCAAATGTTCTCACTCAGTGGCTAACTTGTTCCTGGGCTTTCTAGAAGACGTCCATATCTACACATTTTAGACCAATGCAATAGTTAAATGCGGTTGATGCATCGATGGACATCCTTATGATTTGGGAAGGTACAGAATCCAAACAAAATGATAATGGATATGGAATCGAGCTGACGCTCACTTGTAATAAGGTGAAAATATCCATTCTAGATAAGTAAATATTTATTTTGGACAAAACAATTGAAACTCAAACTTTTAGGAAAATTACAGAAGCTAAAAGTAGCAACACTCTGTTAATAGTTGTCAGAAAAAAGCATTAGAAAAAAGTACTATACAGTGAATTTGTTATGGCTAAAAGAAGTTGCAGCAGGATTGATTTTTTTTTTCAAACAATGTGGTATATGCAGAATTAAAAGCAAACACCCAGAAAAGAGGATTTATTGATACCTAAACAAAAATGGGATCTTACAAAGGACAACTGTTTATTACACAGTATTGAGAACAAAGCAATGTGATTTACAAATGACTGAGACAACACCAGCAAAATTTACTGTTAGACAAAGAATTGGATGAATAAGGAAAGAGAGGAGGGCACCACTAGATAGTAAGAAATGTCTATACCTCTGTTAGAAGAGAATCTATAAAAATACTTTAGCCTGGAGCAGCCAGTCCAAAAAGGATCCCTTAGCACCGGGATCTATTCAAACCAATATTCTCCAAAAAACAAAGTGGATCCACTTCGTTAGGAAAGGCGCTTCTCAGTTAGCCCCAATAAATGGTTGCTGTTTGTTGGATAAATGCTCATAGTAACAGAAACTTCTTAATTAAATGAATGTGAAACAGAAAATGTTTAATGCACATTTCTGAATTGGATGAAAATCTTCTTAATAGATAACACATAGAGCATCCATCGAAAATTGTCCATAATACTGTGGTGTTAGTGCCAATGCATTTCGGTGAAAACCTTCATCAGGGCAGTATTACAGCTCAGCATAATATATTGTATATTTATTCTTCATTGAGTCTCTGAACGCCTGGTAAACCTCGTCGCTTGTTAGCAAAACGTGAAAATCTGACGGTTTGTAAGACGATTCAACCGCAAGTGCAGCGTCCAGCCTTAACGAGGACGTACGGGTATTTAGCATGGCGAAGTGTTAATGTCTATGATGAACATAATTATATCCATTTATTAACGATTCGCGTTCATCGCTGAGGTATTAAAGGAAAATTAGTAAGGGACATCGGATGGGTACCTTTATATAATTAATTACTCCAGTGCTTTGAAATTTTTGGTAGTAGAAAAAATCGCACACAGAATTTATGTCCATAGTGGTAAAAGGGAAATTACTACACTTTAAATGTGTATACCCACTCAAACCAATCAAACAGTTAACAATTTATAAACTGAAAAACATTTATCACAGCAAAGTATGTCCATCTACATAAGATACCTAGCCCATTTATCTCAACCATATTAAGGAATTGTAGCCTGATCCTGTTGGAAAAAAATCATTCATTGAGTCCCTATACTTCATAGATAGCACATATAGTTGATCTCTTCATTGAGCCCTCTCGGTGTGAGGGAGCTCAAGCGGTCAATCCAAAAGGTCTCTCTTTGGTCCATCTTTCTTTGGAGATCCTCATGCATGTCTTTTTTCATGATCGCTTCTAGTATCACAAACTGGATTTGGGCTAAGTTATGTTTTTTCTCATCCCAATGTCTTGATACTGCTGAATTCACGTTATGATTCCTTATGCAAGATCGATGTTCGTTCCATCTAGTCTTTGCTGGACGCTGCACTTGCGGTTGAATCGTCTTACAAACCGTCAGATTTTCACGTTTTGCTAACAAGCGACGAGGTTTACCAGGCGTTCAGAGACTCAATGAAGAATAAATATACAATATATTATGCTGAGCTGTAATACTGCCCTGATGAAGGTTTTCACCGAAATGCATTGGCACTAACACCACAGTATTATGGACAATTTTCGATGGATGCTCTATGTGTTATCTATTAAGAAGATTTTCATCCAACAATTCAGAAATGTGCATTAAACATTTTCTGTTTCACATTCATTTAATTAAGAAGTTTCTGTTACTATGAGCATTTATCCAACAAACAGCAACCATTTATTGAGGCTAACTGAGAAGCGCCTTTCCTAACGAAGTGGATCCACTTTGTTTTTTGGAGAATATTGGTTTGAATAGATCCCGGTGCTAAGGGATCCTTTTTGGACTGGCTGCTCCAGGCTAAAGTATTTTTATAGATTCTCTTCTAACAGAGGTATAGACATTTCTTACTATCTAGTGGTGCCCTCCTCTCTTTCCTTATTCATCTGTTTTCCTACTTGGCACAAAGAGGCGGAGCACACAGCTTAAGAAGTTTCAATATATAAATACGCAAATAACATTTGAAGTAAAAATTAGGATGTCTTACACAGACATCGAAGCCCTGACCACAAATCGGGCTGACACATTGGGCTTTTCGACAGAAGAAGCAAATGCTATATTAGGTCTTATAAAAGACAGTGGTTTCGGAACTGGGAACAGCAAACGCCAAGATCCCACACAACAGATTAAACAACTAGAGTACCTTATACGTAAAGAAATAAATCGCAAACTACATGCAATAACCTTAGGAAGATACCATAAGAGCCAACGAATTCCAAGGGGACTACGCATTCAATTACGCCCCACATTATGCAAGGAGAGTAAGACTTTCGTAAAGAAATGGGAAGCAATACTCAACAAATGCTCACTAGATCTGATATTACTGACCATACAGGAGTTGGCAAAAGATTTAGCCGATCTTAACAAGGAGATTCAAGAGATCGAAGCAGCTTTAACGGCAACTTTAAACAGGGAAGAAGTAGATGCAATCCTGCAAGACATTAATGAAATATTGGTGGAATACAAAGCTGAATTAGAATCTAAGAAAATCCGGAAATTCAAAAGAGACACTTACGACTATTTAAAGGATGAAGTGTACAATTGGATGGACAAGTACCCTCCACCACTAAGGAAACCCAGACCCACGAATTCTAGTGAGACATCCAGCTCAGGCGCAGATATCGAGAGTGAACCTACAAGTCGGGAAGAGGCCAGCACGGCAAGTACTTCCAGCTCCTCGAGAGCAACTGAAGAAGCACCATCAAGAAACGTTGCTGCCCCTTTTTTAGACAGAGGAAGAGGAGAACTCGCAGGGGGAAGAGAAAAACAAAAAGGGAAACCCAACACGAGATTACAACAAAAGAAAACATAGTGATGAATCTTTCCGCAAGGGTATTAACAAGTAAAGAAACAGAGACACTTCAGAAAGGATTAAGTTTTGTCCCTACGTATGACAGTACACTGTTTGAGTCCAAAATAGAACTTTACAAACTGATCAGAAAGATGAAACTTAAAGTGTTCTTTAACGAGCTGGAAGACCAACAAGACAAAGAAGAAACAGAACTGAAAGAATTTAGAAGTAAAAGCACGTTCATTCCTCCAATAAGTGTACCTTCTATTGAAATTTTCCAAAAACAGGTAACAAGAGATTTCGAAAAACTCAAGTTTAAAGGACATTCACCACGAAACATGAAACCTCATGAATTAAAATTGATACGAGATTTATATGGAGACTCGTCGATTACAATAAGGGCTGCAGACAAAGGAGGAGGTCTTGTTCTGCTAAACACACAAGAATACGAACAAGAGTGTGAAAGGCAACTTAGTGACACTAATACTTATGCTAAATTGCCACATGACCCGACACCAGAGATAAGAGACAATCTAAAGAATTTGCTTGACAAGGCGGAAGAATTGGAGTGGATAAATCACCATACGAAGAAATTTCTGACAAATACTCATCCAAAAATACCACACTTCTACACACTGCCAAAGGTGCACAAAGATCCGGTTAGTCCACCTGGGAGACCAATTGTGGCAGGAATGAACAGTATATTAGAACCTTTAGGCAAGTATGTAGATTTTTTCTTGCAACCACTGATTCAAGGAACAAATACATACATAAAGGACTCAACCCACTTCTTACAATTGTTGAATTCCACCAGATTTGAAGCCCAGAATATCTGCTTCACAATCGACGTCAAGAGCCTCTACACGTCGATCCCGCACGATTTAGGGGGAGAGGCCGTAGAGTGGATGCTACTAAATGCAGAAGAAATACCAGCCCAGAAAGAGTTTATAATGGTACTCCTTGAATTTATTAATAACAACTCTTATTTTCGATACGAGGATGAATATTATCTTCAAGTGGCAGGTACAGCTATGGGAGCCACTATGGCCCCTCCTATGCAAATTCCTTTATGCATAAATTTGAATCGGAAAAAATACTAAAGAATGAGAATTGGTATTCTAAATTGGGCCTCTGGATAAGATATATCGACGATATATTTGGAATATGGAAAGATACAGAGGAAGAATTGCTAAATTTCTTTGAATACCTGAACAACATTGATGCGCGAATTCAATTCACCCATGAATACTCACTCAGCAACATCCATTTTTTGGATGTAGACATCAAGATCACTTCCATGGGATACCAGACCACCATTTTTCGTAAACCAACAGACCGTAATAATCTACTTCAACGCCTTAGCTTCCATCAGCCGAGCCTCATAAAGAACCTCCCGTACAGTCAAATGCTGAGGGTGAAAAGACTCGTAAGTGACCCAGAGGATTACCAGGAGGCCATCCTAGAGATGGGCAAAAAGTTTTTGGATAGAGGATATTCAGAAGAAGAAGTACAGGCAGCACAATCCCGGGTAGCCACCCAGAGGAGGGAAGACCTATTGAAGGTCAATACGAAACAAGAGCGAGCTCCACCGCTGGTTTACGTATCCAAATATTCACGCCAGAGCAATCGCATTAAGTGTATCATCAAGAAACACTGGAATACCCTTCTATGCGATCAACGAGTTGAACAACTGTTTAAGGAAACTCCTACATTTGCATATCAGCGGAGCCAGAATCTAAAGGACAGACTGGTTCAAACAAAACCACCTTTAAAAGGGAAATTCACAACGAAGATTGGCACTTTCCCGTGTTTGAATTGTAGTAATTGTAGCTACGTCATAAAAGGAGAGACAGTGAAGCATCCCTACACAGGAGAGACAATTAAACTTAAGAGTTTTGCTACATGTGACTCCCAAAATGTTGTTTATGCCATCAAATGCCCATGCGGTCTATATTATGTGGGCCAAACCATCAGAACAGCAAAGACTAGATGGAACGAACATCGATCTTGCATAAGGAATCATAACGTGAATTCAGCAGTATCAAGACATTGGGATGAGAAAAAACATAACTTAGCCCAAATCCAGTTTGTGATACTAGAAGCGATCATGAAAAAAGACATGCATGAGGATCTCCAAAGAAAGATGGACCAAAGAGAGACCTTTTGGATTGACCGCTTGAGCTCCCTCACACCGAGAGGGCTCAATGAAGAGATCAACTATATGTGCTATCTATGAAGTATAGGGACTCAATGAATGATTTTTTTCCAACAGGATCAGGCTACAATTCCTTAATATGGTTGAGATAAATGGGCTAGGTATCTTATGTAGATGGACATACTTTGCTGTGATAAATGTTTTTCAGTTTATAAATTGTTAACTGTTTGATTGGTTTGAGTGGGTATACACATTTAAAGTGTAGTAATTTCCCTTTTACCACTATGGACATAAATTCTGTGTGCGATTTTTTTTTTTTTTTTTTTTTTTTCTACCACCAAAAATTTCAAAGCACTGGAGTAATTAATTATATAAGGTACCCATCCGATGTCCCTTACTAATTTTCCTTTAATACCTCAGCGATGAACGCGAATCGTTAATAAATGGATATAATTATGTTCATCATAGACATTAACACTTCGCCATGCTAAATACCCGTACGTCCTCGTTAAGGCTGGACGCTGCACTTGCGGTTGAATCGTCTTACAAACCGTCAGATTTTCACGTTTTGCTAACAAGCGACGAGGTTTACCAGGCGTTCAGAGACTCAATGAAGAATAAATATACAATATATTATGCTGAGCTGTAATACTGCCCTGATGAAGGTTTTCACCGAAATGCATTGGCACTAACACCACAGTATTATGGACAATTTTCGATGGATGCTCTATGTGTTATCTATTAAGAAGATTTTCATCCAACAATTCAGAAATGTGCATTAAACATTTTCTGTTTCACATTCATTTAATTAAGAAGTTTCTGTTACTATGAGCATTTATCCAACAAACAGCAACCATTTATTGGGGCTAACTGAGAAGCGCCTTTCCTAACGAAGTGGATCCACTTTGTTTTTTGGAGACAAAGAATTGGATCCATTTACTGATTTAAAATAAAGAATTGTCTATAGCATGCACAAACAATGGGCAGTGTAATAGCTCCCACCTTTCTTTTTAACGGTACAAATGTTAAACAAAGGACAGACTGGCTTAATACAAGTGGAGCTTCTTTTTAGATGTGGAGATTAATTACTTGGAGTACACTGAAAACCCGAAACAATTCACAGATGGTAAGGACAAGTCTGTTTAAAAACAAATTTGTGATCTATGGTATCGACATGTGTGGGAAAACGTACATTGGGAGCATGATGAGAAAATTAAGAATAAGGATGTATGAACATTTGAGAGCATTAGAAATTCATGATGTTACGTACCCAATGGCAGTACAGTGGAACCTGGAACATAATGCCAACATGGAACAAATGTTTTTGTAGGATCAAACGGATGATACATAATCAAAGAGGAGGTGATTTGAAAAATCAATTGAGACAGCAAGAAGCAAGATTTATTTTCCTTTTTCCATAGCGCCTTTGAAGGTCTGAATTTGGATCATAAGTTACATTCATTTCTGGGGTAATACTAAATGAATAATGTGGAATGAGTATATGCAACAACATAATATTTCCCAGAAATGTAAGTTAAACAAAAAAGTAATGGATTGTAATGGGATATTTGACAGTCCAGGCCAGATATGAAATTAATTGTGGCAAAATGTAAACCAATAATGATTTGACTTTAAGATCTAGAATAGTCATTTAAAAATATATGCAGGTACAGGATGGACATGCATACTAGGTTTATGTTTGTAAAAAAAAAGAGTATGGCTGGAAAACTAAAATATATTGAACATACTGAAGACCCTATACATTTATTATAGAGTGAGCAGATCTTGGAAATGGAAGGATATGTGTTCAAGTATCAGATTTTGAAAACCCCTTTTCGATTGGTATGGAACGCTAACTCATGAAGACATTACAAGATGGAACTCATGATATCCTGCACAAGAATCAACAAGTGAATGCATGTGTTTAATAGTCCCCTTTCTATGATTATTAAACAGTCTATAAAGGAATATTCGAAAATGGTGCTCGAAGGAACGAGAACGCCAAATCCACGTGTTTAGCATGTGTTAGGAGTGTTAACAGATGAAGTAAGGATTACTATAGTCAGTTAAAGGGTATATAGCATGGTGATGGGATTGCATTATTGAGCTAATGAATAACAGTTTAGAACTTTTATTTCAAACTTGGAATCGTGGTTAAATAAAGGACAGCAAATCAACAATACCAAAGAGGTAAGAGTTGAATCAAGCTTAATAGATAAGATTGGGTAATATCGAGATAGTGATATAGGTAGGATATCCCACGTTTAATTTGAGATAGTTTGAAGAGGGAGACCCAAGTGTGACCCTTGTGACCTCCATCTGACTTGCAGCCTGAAGGCAGAGAAATGAGAGGTGCACATCACTCCTAGGCCCTTCCTCGCCATTGTTATTGTATCACAGATGTGAGAAACTCAATTCGCTCAGGAAGCCATTCAAATCGTACCTGACTGACAATATGGAAGAGATATTGTCATCTATCGAACAAGTTGACTTACTATAACCTTGAAGCTGATGATGTCATCACTGACACCATGACATGGATGACATGGATGCATTAAACATGAATCATATAGACATCCATGAAGTTACATGATAGTTTATTGCAGAGAGACCCGAAACGAATGCTCCCATAGATGACTCCCATAGGTAGAGGACTGACACATACACAAGTATATTCTTTACAAGCAGAACCATCAAGACGTTAAGAATAGGTATAACTAGCTTGCTCCTGCTTAATTACGACTAATATGGACGAGCACAAAGATGGAAGCCATAGGTGCATTGAAGTGAAAGGGGAAACGTTGACATATTGATCCAGTTAAAGCAGACGCAATGCACATCCTCGCCAAGGACGAACAGACAGAAGGTTTCCAGTTAGCCAAGGGGACAAAAGCACCTGCAAAGGATACGGCATAAAATCCTCATAATTGCAAGCAGAAGAGCTCCATTTGCTGGTGCCTACACACGTGACCTGAAAGCACAGGACAGAGCCTATTCATTCGAGGTAGATGAGGAAAGCTATTCCCATTGAACCAGAGGTCGAAAAAATACAACAGTTATACGTGTTCAAAGCTGAATGTTCTGTCTCAGGGCTTAGTCGATCAGAGATGCAACTGTTCCCTGGGAGAATGTGTTGACCCTCCTCCAGGTATTAATGCGGCTTCCTGGGCTGAACCCAACATGGTGGTTGTGGCTACACCCAAGCCAGACAGCTTAATACACACTAGACCCGTTCATGACTGAGTAATTGTTCACCAACCTGACAATGAATGACACCATGCTTGTGGCTGTATAATTGTGTAATCTCAGTAGCCACCATGTCAAATCCAAAGACCGCTTTCATTTAGATAAATGCCACTATGCTGTCTGTTTTCAGTTATTTTTTTGAACCAGAGGTGCAGACTGTTACAAAATGCTCCTGCCTATCGGGACTTTCTAGTCAAGCTATGTTCAGGACCTCGCATGCGATCTTTGGGCCTGCCCTGCTGCCACTGCATGGCAGCTGGCAGGGTTGTCGGGGGACTGAGCAATGTACATGTATGCATTATGCTTTTTGGCATAGAGTATTAAAGTGGGATCTGATTAGGAGATCTCGCTTTCAGAAACAATTGCCTGCAATATTTTACTAAAATAAAAAGCTCACGCTACTTGGCAAGCGTGGGATAGCCTCTCGCACGTTAGCCAAGATTTGCTGTGAATGACACTGTATTTGTGCTCCGCTGAATGGCTGAGAATTTCTCCGAACCAATCGCTGCTTGCAGTTGGCGCAGTACAGGCCAAACTGTTGCCTGAGAAACTGTGTTTTCTGCTTTTCTTTTTCTAAAGTCTCTTTAATTCCAGAAACCTTTCCTGGATTATGTGGTAATTGCACACACTGCCTCGTAAAGGATCTTATTCTCGACCAGAAGATGTGTACTGGGATCTGCACTTACCCTCTCCCATTTCATGAATCCTTCTGGGGCAGCCACCCACTGGATGCTTGCCTCCCCATTAGTTGACTGAAGGTACTTGACAATACCTTTGAGAATATCGAAATGGCATGTCTCCGTCTTGGAATGGAAACACAGGCATTGTCACTTGGTCTTGTGCCACAGACACCTATGTCCGGCCTGCTGAGTCGCTCAGTCTGGCTATCCAACATGGTCATGCATTGCAATGAAGATGCAGGAGTCCCTTCTTCCACCCGGTCAGAACGTCCACCTGCGGAACATAATCATTGAAGTATGGAGGTTGCCAATAACTTGCGCTCCTCTGCCCCCCCCCCCATGTTTTTTTCTTTTTTACAAACTTTAAAAAAAAATCAGTTCAGGTTACCATGGAAACAGGCTGTGATGTTGCCTGAACGGGGAGCCTCATGATCTGCAGACAAACCTTTCACGTTTATTGATAATTTGCCGCAGGAGGAAGCACGAGTCTCTATGACGGTGACGTGCCTTTTTCCAACTGCGACACGGTTCCTAGCGGCATCAATGACTCTTATTTATTGAGGATTTGTTTGGCGCCTGTACAAAAAATAGTGTTTCAAGGTGGGGAAGGGGATAGAGGAGGAAAAAACATAATAAAGAGAGGGTATGCAATCATGATCCTACTAGGCCTTGTGGTATTTGGACAGACAAGCGGTGTGACGAGATGTGCCGGAGGGAGGTGGAGAGGGGGGATGGAGCAAGGAACGGGCAAGTGCTGGTGAGCCCGGGAGGGAAGTGCTGAGAATGCCAGGGGAAGGGCCGCTGGTTTAAGGGCAAGGCCTGGGAAATCCCACAGGTGGGGAAGCACAGCTGCCCAGGCGGGGGTCCACAAGGGCAGTGCTGGTGGGAAGGGGGGGGGTGCTGGAGCTGACTGGGCAGGGGCCAGGTGAGATTCATGTCTCGGCAGCATTGGGGTGATTTGCAGGGGAGGGAAAGAAAGAAGTAGAGAAAAGCAGAGTTTTGAAGAAGTTTCCGGAATTTAGGGCGGTCTGACTATATTACCCAAAGAGCTTTCCAGACTGCCGGAGCAGTCCATCCCATCCCATCCCTTTGGTGTGACTCTTGTAGATCTCTAAAATTGGCTCATCGTAGCATCTACTGTTCACCTCCCCAGCACCAAGGTCAGCATGATCGAAACCCCTGCAACCCGCTTGATCATCATGGGTTTTTTAATCCGTCCTATCTCGGTTGTCCTTTTTGATTAGCTTCCATTACAGTTGCCCCTCCCTCTGACACCACAAAATGGCTTAGGTTTGTCTTGCAGTTACTGGAACAAGGCAGCGTGCAGTTGCAGTAAAGGGAGCAAGCATCCATGCTCTGGGTGTTGGGGCCCTAACCCTAGGAGGCTGAACGCCTGTGGTCTTCCACAAGCATCTTTCATGGGCGGGAACCCGATGAACAAGGGTGGAGATACTCTTTGAAGCCGTTCTCCAATGGTTGGTTCCCAACCGAGTGCAGTACCCTGTGCCCCTTTCCAATTTGAGGTTCCAGTGGTGGTGTGGTGCAAAGATCTTCCTTGTTGGCCCATCCAGGGCTCTTCTGGGAGTCCTCTGCATATGCCAGTTACCTGCGTTAAGTTTGTAGCATTGGCACTCTGTCTATGCAACAAACGAATTGACATTACCCGGGTGGTGGCTCTGCCTTATTAGATTTCAGGTCCATAACCTTACACCGTCTCATTATAACCCAACGGTGGAGTAAAGCGCTAGCGCCACTGGATTGCCTCTTCCCTTTCATAGTTAACCGTCGGATAAAAAGCTGTCATTCAATTCATTTAGAGTGAGTGTTGCCTCTGTCATGTGGGGCACAACCCTGGTGACCCACCTGGCCTGCTCCCCTTCCCATCCGTCACTCCGCCCCTTCTCCCTCATCCCCCTAACCCTGCCAACTTTCTTAGCCACCATCTCCCCTTAACCCCACCCTCCCACCCCACATTAGTTGGCGTTTTGAGCCGCCAGCACTTCCTGGTCCCTTGTTCATTTTAGGAAGAACCTTTCTGAGTCAATAGTAAAGGCCTTTGCACTCTAACTACAATTTTGTCATATCTCGCCTCTTACTCTTCAGCCACCTCCAATGTCCCCCTGCCCCTAATGTAAATATCCTGGTGTTAATCCAGTTATCCCTGTATTTTCTGCCCTCCCCCGATTCCCCAACAATAGTCTGTCATCTGTCTGTGTGGCTGATTATCCAGGATGTCTGTATTTTTGTATTTTTTATTATTTATAGTGCGCACCCCACCCTTGGGTATCTAGGCGCATTACAAGAATATGCATGTTCATAGTTACAGAATAGGTAGTAAAAACACAATAATTACATATAGCGGTATGTGGCAGGAATAATGCTGCACACTTTGAGCAATTTAAGCATAACACTGTACGGCAAGGTATATACAAACAGGATATAGAATAATGCAGAACACTGTATGATACTAGGGAAATAAATATGCATTTGCTCGCAGGAATAAGCAGGTCTAAAAAGTTGTGTCTTTAGAGATCAACTAAAGTTTGATGTCTTTTCTGAAGGTGTGGTATGATTGGTCTGTGCATAGGGTGGGGGGGAGGGGGAGTTACAAAGTTGGTCAGCCATCGCAGGGAAGCTGCAACCCCCAGCTCTTTTAGCTTTTTATCTTGGCACCCTTAGGCGGCCAGTGTTGGTTTTCCTGGTTGATCTGGTGGGGTTGTTTTTGACACATTTATCTGCAAAGTATTGAGGGGCAGCGTTATTAAAGCATTTGTAGGTAAGGGAGTGTTAGGCAGAATCACCTGCAGTGCCCTTTGGGAACACTGCATGCAATTAAGACTACAAGTGTCAGTACAATTTCACCTTTGGTACAAGCCTGTACTACACAGTTATAGTTATGTGGTAGCAGTGGCTGAGCAGCCAGACTTATCAAGAGTTTAGTGAGCAGTAGAACAAGTTACACAAAGGACCAACAAATAGTGATTCAAATATACACTTACTAAAGGTTTCTTGGTAAAAGAATATACATTTATTTACTCAGTCAAAACATTACACTAGCAAGAGCAGCTCAATATCACACACTAATAAACCACAAATACACAACCTGTGAGTATTTAACAAGTTTAGCTCCCCTGGAGTTAGAGCAAAATGGCACTTAAGATACTTAATAAAGGTGTACAAGACAAGATTATAAGAATGGACAGCCCAAATACATTCATAGGCAGGGCAAGGGGTTTCAGTGAACTACAACCAGCAATCCTTCTCAATAGGCCTGGGCCAAAGTCAATAGTTCAGAGTCTTTGTGTAGGATAGCACAGTTCTGGTAGATAACGGTTAAGTATTTGCCATGGAGTTTAGAATTTGGCTAGGCAAAAAGTTTGAATGTTTAGGGAAGGACAAGCCTTCGAAGTTGAGAAAGTTTCCACTAACTTTGCGATGGCCAAAAAAATGTCCAGACTGCATTTGCACAGTACCTTGTTAGTGAAGAAGAGCTGTAGCTGAGTCAGTTGTTCCTGGCAGTTCGAGCGGATCTCGCTGTTCCTGAGCTTCAGTCATGGGGACAAGGAGGACGTCGGGAGGTTCCTGCACTGCCCAGGGAAAAGGCCAAAAGCTTAGCAAGACATTGATTTAAGGTGTGAGTGCCTTAAAGCCCACAAGCTGGTTTCCTTCCCTCTGGATATCCAGTTTTCAACAGCACTCTGATGAAAATTCGACCAGATTGGGACAGTGTCCAGGTGGCTTATGAGTTGGTTGTTCCCACCAAACTCAAGGGAAGAAGTTAACTTTGAAGGGCTTCTCTGTCAATGGAGTTTCAGGCATTTCGGATCTGCAGCAGGGCTTCACCGGTCGTCCAGGAGTTGCAGCAGTCCTCTTCCTTCAGCTTGTCTTCAGTTCTTTTGTTCCAGTGGTCGACTCTGCTTTCCAAGTCCCAGAGACCTACTTTTAAACTATTTTCCCCCATTCATTCCAGCCTGGCTGTCACTCACACAGCAGAGTGGCTGTCCTTGCCGGACAGCCAGCCCGCCAATCATGCCGGCAGTGGCGGCTGGTGACTTTAAAAGGTGGTAGGGCGTATATTTTTCCAGGCGAATTTTGGAGCGAGCGAGCGCACCGGGTGAGCCCAACCCACATCCATGGGGGTGCGGGTGGGATCTCCCCAAGTGAAAATTTAGGAAAAATGGCTTCCAAAATGTGCAATTTACCGTCCAAACCCACAGAAATATGACATAAAAAGCATTAGGTTTTACATACTAATGGCGGTAACATTATTCTTACGTGTGCGTGTGATTGTGTATTTTACAGCAGCTTGTATTGAGAATAGCTTGTACTATGTTACATGCATAAAGAAATTCATTATATAGATATCCAGTAATGATGGAAAAATATAATTTTGTCATTCTGTCGTTGGCCTTCATATGCGTTCATCCTCTTACTAAGGTGGGATTTTAGACATTATCTGAAAGTGGAGAAACTAAGCTAAAATATTACTTGTTTACCACATATTGAGAACACAGTGTTCAGTCAGTTCTCACAGCAGTGCTCAAGTGTCTGGTTTCTGACCTGAAGGAGAGAGTTAACTGCTTGCAATATTGAAGCTGCACCCTAATGGTCTCATTAGAATGTGTAAATAAGTTAGAAGCCCCCACACACAGACAGGCACAAGCATATATATGAACAATGAGAACAGGAGATGACAGCTCAGATGTGAGGAGACTCATCACGGCTGCACAGTGCACATGTCAGCAGGGACAGGTTTTAAGACATCAAAACGGTATTGCGCATGAGTAAATATTCTATCATTTCCTGCGATAGAGGCTATAAAGAATACTTGGGTGGTGAGAACCGAACAAACCCCACTGCATCATAACAAGGTACATGGAAACGGCCTTCCAGAATCAGCATTTACGCCCAAGATGACTACACAAAGTATGAAACCGCAGTACAAACTACACAAGCCACACAAACTGTAACACCAGAAGGACTGCATTCACACATGTGCAAACAAACAGTATGGCAGTGGCAATACCAACTGTACAAGTTGGAAACAGCAGCAGATTCACAAAAACAGTATTTCAGCAGGTGCAGCTGAATGAGGTTTCGAGGCGCTGTGGGAGGGCAGCTGTTCTACCAGAACCAGTGGTAGATTAACAGTTTGACAGTAGGAGCCCTATAAACTAGACACCTCATTTTCATTAGCAGCTGTACTTGCTCCTTTAAAAAATAAGAAATACCCTTGTTATAGTCCATTTGTGTTGTGTACAGTAAATGTACATTTTTTTCATTGAAATCATCTTCTGCATTTAAAAGGAATAAGTTATTAACCTTTTAATCCACTGCAAAACACCAACATTAATTTCTATATTTTGTTTGCCAAATGATGATAATGATGTGTTTATTTATATAGCGCCTTTATCCAAAGCGCTTTACAGAGCACATATTTACATACAATATCACCCAACTGAAATTGGGACCAAAGACCAGGGAGACTCCCGCTCGGGGAGGCAGAGAAAACGAACATTGCACCATTTCAGCAATCCCATTCCCCAATACCAATAACGACAACATTATAGTGAGAGCCGAGCGTTGCTCCAGGCTGCTTCAACGCTTGGCTCTCAAGTGCTACATACATTCAATCCAGGAGACCCCATGGGTGCATGTCCTCCTCTTAGAGGACATGCAGCGCCTACTACACCCTCCCTGGCCCGGCTGCATTCCCCAGGGCAGGCCTCCATACGGTCTGGAGAGCACTGTGCTGGGAAATGAAGACCGGGCCGGCACAAAGTCTTCCTTCATAACTTAACTTACCAGAGTAAAGTTGGCAACTAGGCCGTGCACGTCAAGCAGGCCCTCTGCTGTTGACTGGCGTGGGCAGCTCCTGCAGTCAGCCACTCAAGTCAGCACGATTCACGATGTGAGAGAAGGTGCCGACGTCACCTACACGCGTGCGCCGATCTCCCTACCCCACCCACACTGAATGTCATTGGCTGGCAAACAGCCAATGACATTCAATAAATAACTGTTTGTATGACACAATTAAGGCTGGTGCGCTGTTTGCGCACAGATTAATACTGGCGGGGCCACCCCTCTAGCGCCCCGCCAGTGTCCTACATTGTGATAGCCAACGTAGAGTGCGTGGAGCTACGAGCTCCACGCATTTAAAGTAGAAAAAAGTTGCGTAAAAGTGGACGCGCCCCTGTGTGTTAATGGGGCAGGCCCAATCAACATTGCAGTCTGCAGAGTAGAGCAGCAGATTCATTATTTATATTTTTGAAACCCTTCATTACGTTTGTTGCCATGCCCCACTGCTATATAAAAAATAAAAGAAAACAACAAAGAACTTGATCTCTGCAGAGAACCTGTTCTCTGCAATGTCGGGACTCTACCTGCGTGGTGTGGGGGCCGTGATTGGGGGGGGGGGCGCCCCCCCACCCTATGTAAGCGGCCGCCACTGCATGCCGGAGTGCATTCATGTCTCCTAGGAGACTAAGCACAGGGAGTTTCGGGCACCTCCCTCACATCCTGTCCTCCCCAGACACCCTGGCACCGGAGTAGGGCTTCAGCACTGAAGCCCACCAAAGGCCAACAAACAAAGGGACCAAACCTGTTTTGGCGCTCAGACAAACGCAAGAAGGACCTTTCCTAAAAGAAATGGTAAAAAAAAGTCAACCGGAGTCTGTTTTTAAAGATGGGTCTGAGGCGCCATTTAGAAAAACAGGGCTGACCCGATTTGTAGCTACTGTTCGTGGTCGGGGGAAAAATCATGGTTGTTTTGATCTAAACCACTTCCACCAGCCATTTAAAGTAGGAAAGGTTAACATTTAATTATTAGATGAGTGTTATGACTCAGGGGAAGCTAGGCTACCCCTCCAGCACTCTATAGCAAGATAGTGTGTGCTGGGTCAGTAAATTTAAAGAGACTATTAAAGTCAATTTAGCTTTACATGCTCTGGGAGACAGCCAGTCCCAAAGAAGGTATTTAAACCTTTGGAAGTTTGAAATACATCGCTGTGCCACTGCACTGAAGGTGCTGTGTGACGCACAGAAAAAGATGCCTATGGAGTTGTTTTAAAACTCCATAACCAAATAACACAAGTAAAACACATTGAAAATGAAAAGTTCAAAGCCCCAAAATATAGCAAAAGAGCTGGAGGGCTCTAAGGTAGAAGGGTTTTAGACCTTGTGTCAGAAATCTCCCTAACATGGAGGCTGTTTTGAGCTGGATTCATTCTTGGATGGAAAGCCAGTTGTTATTTCCGTCTAGAAGTTGAGATAGGTTGCCGTCTAGAGATACCCAGGGGAGTTCTAAGGGCATTATTCTGCAAGATTTGGAGTTTATTGATAATAGATTTGCTTGCCCCTAGGTAAAGGGCATTGCAGAAGTCAATTTTTGACAACGCTAGCGCATGCACAAAGGTCATACAACTTTCCGTGGAGATGAAAGGTTTGCAAGAATGGATGAGCTTGCAGATGTTGAGGCTGTTGCACTGACCTGTCTGCGCAAGTTTAGGGAAGCGTCTAGGTAAATGCCCAAGATTTTTACTTCATTGGCCCCCTTTATATCGTTACCATCAATGTTGATAGATTGGTATTGGTTGTTCAATTTCTTCATATTAGTAGGGGAGGCTAAGAAGAGTAACTCGGTCTTCTCATCATTCAGGCAGAGGCCGTGAGCGGCCATCCATGCCTGAATGATGAGAGATTTTGATGACAAGGGCGAGGTCCTGATAGAGGCAGGAGGATCTGGGTGTCATCTGCATAGTTAGTGTCGGTGACACCCAGACGGTCCAGTTCATCAAACAAGGTTTTGGTTAACACATCGTGCATGATGGGTGATGCACATGAACCTTGTGGAACACCACATGTGATGGGGGTGCGGTCAGCTGCTGCAGAGGCAGAGAAGACTCTCATGGATCTATTGTTGAGGAAGTATTGGATCCATGCTGTTGCTTCTGTTGAAAAGCGAGCCGTAGTCCCTGTGACATGCTCCATAACAACTCACCCTTGTTACCATCATCCACCGGTCAGATCGTTATGATGGCTAATCCTTAGCAGTTCCCAGCATCCATTTCGATGCCTCCTACCTGCTTGGTAAGTGGTCGGAAGTGTGCGTGAGACATGTTGCGCTCAACAGAACACCTGACTACATTTTGAAATTCCAAGCTGTAGCTATGGAAGATTTTATTTCCTATTTTCGTCCACAAGCACTGAATACCATCTAGGAGTTTCTCCAAAATCCTGCAGCAGTGGTGTAGCCAGGATTTCTCCAGAGCGGGCTTGCACTATACACCTGTGGCACTAGGGCAGGGGTCGGCATACATGCTTAATACCAGACACGAGTCTCTAAGAGCAGGATCAAGATTCATACGTGTATTGCTCTGCCTTGTCTTGCTTCCTAGACAAACGTGTTGCCCCTAAGTTGTCCACCTGGCCCTAAACTAAGGCAGCCATTTTGTATTTGTATTTATTATGTTTATGTAGTGCTTTCATCCAAAGCGCTTTACATTATAACAGAATACATAGAACATTATAACAGAAGAAGCAAATTACAATGAATCAAACCAATAAAAACAGTAAGCAGAGCAATTCATGAGTGAGGGGGAGGGGAGGGGAGAGAAGGGGGAGGGAGGTGCAGAAGGGATATAAGGGTGAAGTGGGGGAGGGGAAGTGGGAGGTAGGGGAGGAGCATAGGGAGGATTCGAGGGAAGGGGAGAGGATGAGAGGTGGGGAAGGTTTCATGGCAGGGAATGGAGAAGGAGAGATTTCAGGGAAGTGTGAAAGGAGGAAAAGGTAGGTGTGGAGCGGATCGAGAGAGGTAAGGAGTTGTAGTGGAGGGGGCTAGGAGCTGAAAGGAGCAGAAACGGGAGGAGGCACATGGGGGAAGGGGGAGCGGTGAGAAGGAAGTGGTCGGCTGAACGGAGGGAGTGGGAGGGATTAAAGAAAGAGACAAGGAGACATAGGGTATGGATAGCTGAGTGGTAGATAGCTTTGAAGGGAGCAAGATGAGAGGCAGGTAGTCCAAAGAGTAGGGAGGAGCAGTAGAAGAGGCGAGAGAAGATAAGGGAGGAGATTAATAGTTTTGTTGCATTGAAGGTAAGAGAGGAGTGGACTTTGCGAATATTGAAGAGGTGGTAGCGACAGGCGTGAGAGGTAAGAGAAATATGGTGGGCAAAGAGGGAAGAGTCAAAGTGAATGCCTAGATTGCGAGCGTGGGCAGAGATAGGAAGATTGGAGAGAGGAAAGTGAATGAAAGGTGGAGGAGAGAGGGAGGAGGAAGAATATTGGAGGGGAAAGAACAGGACTTCAGTCTTATCAATATTGAGAGAAAGAAAACGGGATGACATCCAGTTTTTAATGGCAGTAAGACAGGAAGAGAGTTTAAGGTGGAGGTCCGAGGATAAGGAAGAGAAAGGGAGGACGAGTTGGGTGTCATCAGCATAGAAATGGTGAGAGATACCTAATGAAGAGATAACAAAGGCAAGGAGAGAGGTGTATAGAGAGAATAGGAATGGGGCCAAGAACCAAACCTTGGGGTACACCATATTCCAAGGGGAGGGATAGGCGAGGAACGTCCGCCCCAGGAGACAGCGAATGAGCGGGAGGAGAGGTAAGAGAAGAGCCAGTTAAGAACCGAGCCTTTGAAACCAAAGGAAGAAAGAGTATTGAGAAGTAGGGGGTGATCAACAGTATCAAAAGCAGCAGATGGGTCAAGGAGGATAAGGACAGAGGATTGCTTAGAGTATCGAGCGGAAAGAAGGGAGTTAAGGATATAAGTGAGGGCAATTTTGGGAGAGTAGTTAGGTCTGAAACCAGATTGAGAGGGGGTATGAGAGAAAGATTGGTGACAAAGGTTGAGAGCTGCGAATAGGCAAGGCACTCGAAGCTTGGAGAGGAATCGGAGAAGAGATTGGGCGGAAGTTGGAGGTAAGAAGGGGATCGGCAGAAGGTTTCTTCAGGATAGGGATGATGGTGGCATGCTTAAATGCAGAGGGGAAGGTGGCTGAGGAAAGGCAGGAGTTGAAGAAGGAAGTTTAAGTAAGGAACAAGAAGAGGGTAGATCTTGGGGATTAGAAGGGAGGGGAGAGGATCAGAAGGGGCAGACGTAGGATGGGCTTTGGACAGGAGGAGGGAGACGTCAGAATGGGATAGAGGCGAGAAGTCAGACATGCATGTTGTATTTAATCAGTGCCATGTTATTGTTTGCTTTCTGGACTAGGTTGAAGTTTGAGCTTTTACAAGCAATGCAGACTAATCACTGCCCACTTTACTCGCCCATTTCACAATAAGATGCGGCAACTGATCCTCTCAAAACATATTCTGGAAATACTGTTAATGGCGTGTCATTTTGCATTCCTGTAGAGTTTATACATATGCGACGGCTTAAGCTTCTGCCCAATGACTTGCACTACTTTCAAAACTTGGGCACAACCGAGAAAAACCTGTGCGATATCACTTGCTTATATTGTGAGACATAGCAACATGCCAACCTGTATGCTGAACATGTTTCGGTTCTATGAAAGTGTACAGTTCATTTACACGTAAAACAGCAAGTATACATCATTTGTCAGGAACAAAACAGTTTTTTCTATTCTTACATCACTCCGCATTCGCTCTTGCGCAATATAAAATTTAAAACCTGCAAAAGTTATGAACAGCCAGATTGCATAAACTGGGGAAGGAGAGATGGCCAGGGGCTGAAAACAGGCAAGCCATTGCCAACATGGGGGTTTGGTCAATGAGGACGGATGTTGACACTCCTCGCCTACATCACTGACCTGCATATTGAATTTTTTATCGTGCACACTGGAAATTGACATGCACGCCTGTTTCAAGGTCATGTGGTGTGAGAACTTGCCTCTACCACCTTACCGTAACCACATGGGTTACATGGCCTTTGCTCTACCCAGACATCCAATATGTCTGTGATAAACTCCCCTACTAGTGTGATCAATGGAGCAATCTATGCCCCTCCCCCAACCCGCAGAAAAGGTTTACACTTTCTTTTTCAAACTCCTGCTCTGTTAAACATTGGATGGTGTCAAATCTACAGCCTGATCTACCCCCTGCCCCCACAGTAATCAAACATGGCCACTGGAACACAATCCTTGCATTCCCTTTCCACCCTCTCCCCCCACAATCTGGTTTCCTACAATAGCATTGTTCCTTTTTAATGTTGCAACATTTAGCCTCCGGTCCTTGCGACAGTAGAAATGCTGATCCTTGCACGAGGCACATGAGGCGGATTCGGTCCTTGAATTGGGACTGCAGGCGGTGCACAAATAACCATGATCTCTGGGGCGCGTCCTGCCCAAGATATTTCAAGCTAAATCGCTACCGTTCACACCATGCTGGAAATGGAGAAAATTCGTAGGAGTCCTCCTGTGGGGAGGGGTGACTGGAGCAATGGAGGCGATGCTGCCCAAGGTCTTTTGCTCATATATTGAGTGGTCTCTAGAGTTAGCCAGCATTTCTTGTGCTTACTCCATTATCAAAAGTGGGAGGGAATAATACTAATTTATTTTGATTCCATCCCAAAATGTAGGTAAGGACAATAACGCCAAGGCAGTTGGGGAGGGACAAGTAACCCTTACGTTTCTGCTGTGCCCGTGCCCTTCTGAAGTCCTCCAATACTCCTCTGAAATTAGACTAACTTTAAGAACAGTTTTTCTCACTATGTAAGAGAGCTTTGCCGGCTTGTGTTCATTCACCTACCCCCCTTTGTCCTACTGCATTTCAAACTCTTACAACAGCTGCAAATGCCCATTTTAAATTAAATCTACAGCAAACCAAATACTTTCCACCCTTGACTTGCCATTAAGACCTGGTCGTGAGTATAATTGACTACTGCGATGGACTTACCCGGCCTTCTGGAATCCCTGTCCATACTGCTACAGTGAGTGCTGAACCGGGCAGCCAGGATCATCTACAGCTCAACAAATGGGGCAACATTACTCAAGTCATGGGATCATCCCAGGATTTAAGGACCACATGTGCGGCTCACAAATGCTTGTGGCGGAAACACCCAGATTTTCGCGGTTGTTCCCCATCCCTTAAATTGATGTTGTGGAAAAGGTCTTCCACTTCCCATCTAAAGCAGATACCTTCTGAAGATGTAAAAACTTCGAACAAAATCTTTTTGGTCCAAACCCCAAGTTCTGCAACAACTTACCAGGTGGTGCCCTGTCTCTGGACTGCTAAAGGCCTTCAACAGTAAAATGAAGTTAATCCCCCTCTGAGGCCAGTGCTTAGTTAAATTAGTTAAATTAGTTGAGGGGGCAAGGATTCCATAGACCTTTGACCTCGGCACTGTCACATCTGTTGCCCTCCTCCTTTCCCCTGAATTTACCCATCATGTATCCCTCATTTCTGATAGCGATACTATTGCCAAGTGTGCGAACTTTATCACCACTCTAAAATGTGCTAGTGGCGAGTGTCTCCTTTCCACCTCCCCGCCCCTGCATCTTGGACCACGTGGATTTTGTAGCATCTCATTTATGCAAGGATGCCTCTACACCCCCTTCTTGCACGGTGCAAAAATGGTTAGAACGGTAACATTGGCTTGATTATGGCTAATGGCTAGCAAACTGTCATGGAAAGTGGTAACAATGCCATTTGGAGGGGTGGGGGAAGGATGCAATGGCCTCAGGCTACAGGTGGGGAGGGGCAAAGAAGACACCATGTGAAATTGGGGAATTGGAGGGGGCGAGGGGGTTTGGGAACCAAGTTCATAGGTCAAACGTATTCTGATAGCTGTGATTAGTCCTGGCTAGTGACCCGGTAGTGTTTTAAAATATGCAGTGGGCGTTGACCACTTAGTGGCTTCAATAAAAACATAAAACTATGGTATAACAAAACCCTTGAAATTCAGTGAAAAAACTTTAGTTAAGTTCAGCCGAGTTAAGCTGTTCATGACTTCCCACATCTGAATTTCAAGCCTTTTGTTGCATTAAATCTGCTCCATTTAAATGCACCGTAACTAACATTTTTCAGTGAAAGATATGTATAGGAAAGTCCATTTGAGCCATGTCACAAATTCCACAACGCCACCTAGTAGCCATTGCTGGAAGTTCACCTCCAGTTCTGAGCCGCAAGCGTTGTTTGTCTTGGATTGATTAAGCTATGTTAAAGTAGCACCTCCCTCTTAGACAAAGACCGTTTCCTGGAAAAAAAGGTTTGCATTTGAGCTAATTTGCATACCCACAATGCCTTGCTGTTGTGGCTCAGAACTGGAGGTGAACTTCCAGCGATGGCTACTAGGTGACGTTTTGGAATGTGACTTGGCTCAAATGGACTTTCCTGCTTCCACATTTCAGGTGGGTTTTTTTTTTTCCAAACCTTTTTATCCCACCATAACTTTGGTGGTGTGTGTGTGTGTGTATACATATAACTCTCCTGGTGCATATATTAATCCACTGCAAGGACAATTGCAAAAACAAATTTCACAAAGAAAATACATTTTTCAACACAGTGCGAATTTGGGGGCAAGTGCAGGATGGCCCCTTCCTTCATGCTCTGGCACCCCCCTGCTCATTGCCCCATAGGAGAGTGTCTAGTTGGCCTAGTGATGGTACCGGCCCTACTTAGAGGGGCAACATAACGACATCCCCGGACCGGAACCTCCCTGTGAGGCCGGGGGGACTTCTGAGGCGGAGATGTTCCTTTGGCCCCCATTGGGTGAGGGACCACTGGTTGAGCTTTCAAACGGAAACTAGCAGTTGTGTCGCTATCAGTGCGGTGATTGGCAGGCAGAGTAGTCTGTAGCAAGCAGGGAGGAGCTCAAGTCAGCATCTGCAGCTAGGGCCCCGGGCGGTAGTTGGCAGACAGGGGGTGAAGTGAGGGAGACAAAACTGAGCCTTTGTTGATTTCTGGCTGGTCTGTGCATTTTCGCTGTATGGGTATGTCTAAGTACTCAGGCGTACAGTGTTACTTAAAGGCCAGTAAATGCTTGTCTTGTCACCAGTAGAAGACTAGTCCAGTAAATGAGCGCTCTAAATTAAGGAATTACTTAGGATTTGATGTGGTTAAGGCCTTGACAATGGTTCTGCAGTCACAAGTTGCCTGCTGCACACATCAGAAGGCCGCGGCCCTGAAGAGCAATTTGCTGACTCTTTGGAGGAGACCAGGTCTGCAAAGTGAATAAGCATGCTGGAAAGCTGAGCGAGAAGTCGCTCTAAAGCAAGACCTTATTCCACCATAAGCGGCAAGCAACAGCCATCGTGACATGCCTCATGCCTTATGGCGGGGGGAGGGGGGGTGAGACGGACATGGCCCCAGAAAAGCAAGCTTACATAAACCCCCAAACCTCAGAAGTCCTGATACCAGGCAGGTTGCGGTCCACCTCAAGGGTTTCTGGGAAAATTGGAGTTGTGTAGCAAACTGTCTCGACGAGGGTGTCGAAATTAATTCTGCTCCACACTGAGACCTTCAATGATCATTCAGACTCCAGTGGTCTATCCAAGAAGGCCATGTTACAGGCCATCCAGGAGCGGGTCCAGAAGAGATTGGTCCCAACGGTGCCCAGTCAGGTGAACGGAAGGGTGCTCATTCTACGGGGAAGTGCTGACTGATCATGGATCTATCTCTGACCACAAAGGATTTCATAATCGAATGTCCGTACCTGGTGGTTCCTTTAGTTCAGGACAAGGACTTTCTGGAATCGTTAGACCTGCAGGGCAATTTATTTCTCACACTGATGTTGAAGGGGCATCAGAAATTATTTATGATGGCTGTTGGCAGGAGCCCTTTTCAGATCGACGCACTCTCCTTCAGGCTGAAGTCGGCTCCCTAAGTATTTCTGAAGGTCCTGGGGCCGATGGTAGCCTTGCTAGACCAGAAGGGGGATACAGGTCTTTTGCTGTCTGGAAGATTGGCTGATCAAGGCATCGTCCCAAGGCCAACTAGTGCAACATGTGGACCCAACGTGCTGCACACTGGAGTCAGTAGGGTTCACGTTTAATTGACAGAAGTCTGTTTCTTCCTTCTCACGATCTCCAGTTCATCTGTGAAAGATTCTGGGTGGCAGGGGGGAAGGTGATACTTCATGAGCAAGAGGGATAGAGACAGTCCTCAAAGAACTTCTGTACATGTAATGGGGATGAGTTCCTATAGGTTCAGGACCATATGGCCTCCTACATCTTGCTCGACCTTTGGACATGTCTGCATATGAGGTCCTCGGTGGTCGGCTATTAGGCCGCTGGGTGAATCTTGGAGGAGGGATTCGGGTGTACTCTTGTAACCTTGGTGAAAGGACTGTTAAAGAATTGTCCACTATCCAGGGTGGTAGCTGTGTCTCGGATGCTTGAACCCCTGGATGAAGTGTCATTGAAATTACTGACACTGAAGACTGTGTTCTTGGTGGTCATCACTAATGCTAGGAGGTTGGGGTAAAATCCTGTTCTAGCAGGCAAAGCACCTGATCTGGTGGGTCAAGCAGTTGCCATTTTTCTCAGGAGTGATCCAGCCTTTCTTCCCAAAGTCGTGTCAATTTAATTTATCCCAAGAAATTGTTCTCCATTTGTTCTTCCCCAGAAGTAGGACGCAGCTAATTAGTTGCAAGACGGGCTGTTCTGGTTTACTTAAAAATATCATGTCCCTTTGGGAGGGTAGAAAATCCTTTTGTCACCTTTTTGGGGGTTGCTTTTCCAGACCAAGAAGCCATAGTGGCCAGTCACTAAAAGGATAAGAGACCATTTCTGTCATGTCGACTGGAGAAAAATCTCCCCTGAAGGTTCATGGAAGATGAACCAGGGAAATAGCAGTGTCTTGTTCAGAGGCTGAGGGAGTCTGAATCCTGGACACACGTCGAGCAGCCACCAGGGTGGATCTGGGCAGGTCTAGTTAACGCTTTCACTTGAATCCACACAGACTGGGCTGGCACACTTTGGGGCGGGTCTTTGGAGCACAGGGTTGCTCTGAAGACGCATGTCCTAGTCAAAGATGGATAATAAATTGGTGATGGTTGGTGCACATGGCATTGGTGGTCTGAGTGTTTATCTAGCCACCTTTATCCCGAAGAGCTGGTAGACCTCACAAGTATTTATATTTTATTTATATGGTGCTATACACCCAAGAGCTTAACAAATCCGAGAAACACCGGTACACATCCTATGCAAAACAATGAAATGAAACCTTCAGTTGGATAAGTGATCAGAGGAACTCTAGGGGGTTGTGTGTTCCAGAGCTTAGGGTCGAGAAGGGAGAATGAGTAGAAATGAGATTAAGCACAGGGATGGGAAGAGACAGCTGAGAGAAAGTGGGACTGTGAACGAAGGAAACAGGGTGGGGAATAGAAAGATCGGAGAAGAGATGGTGGGGTTTGGGGGGTAGCCATGCCATACAAACATTTAAACACAACACAAAGAATGGTGATGCCACCAGCGCCCTACACAGGCAGGCAGCTGCCATTAGGGGCTGCCTTGTGGGCCACAGCGGCAGCTTGGGGGGGGTTGTTCCTTTGACTCCACAGGAACACTTCTGTGGAGGGGCACCTGTGAGGGCATGCAATTGAGGGGACGAAGCGGGAAAGGGGGTGGGACTTACCTGATTTCCAGTGCACATGTTTAAGAAAGTGTTTTCTGGGCACCCCTCCCTCTTTCCTCACTGCACCCAAAAACTCCCTTTATGTCTAGCTCCTGCAACATGCCTTCAAAAGATTGAAAAAAGGATCAGGTTGTGAAGGGTGAAGGGGCCCATTTCAACCCCCCCCCCCCATGTCAGATTTTGTTTGCTCTCCTCTGGACCTGACTGTCTAAGAAGACTAAACACTAACCCATAATCCTTTGCAGCCAAAGGGCAATTCACTGACTGATGGCATTGGTCCACATTATGGGCACTAGGTTTTGCATCTTTGGATCCTGCACCCACAGGTTAGTGTCACTGGGCACCAATGACGGAGGCTGATGATGCAATCAGCCTTTAGACAGCTGATTTCCGTCTCCTGGGGTTCTGTTTTGAGGGCGCCTATTTGTTTCAACCGGTGTCTGTTCAGTTTCGTGTTTATGCTTATAGATGTTCAGCAGGTTCTTTCGGATGATGCTTTGGGATGCGGCGGTGTCGCTGGAAGGAGTTATTCGCTACATTGGAGAATTTCTTTTCATAGGCAGCCCAGGGTCGGCGCCTTGCCAGCAGTCCTCACAGGCTTTCATAGACCTGCCTGCAGCATGAGGGGTGCCACTTGCAAGTGAAAAAAGGGCAGGTCCAGCAACATGTCTGTTGCGGTGATGGGGGTTGATTTGGTGTGGGGGGGGGAGAGGGGAGGATTTCGAGGCTGCCATGGGATAAAGTTGAATCGTTTAGAAACCCTCTGAATGGATGCCTAAATGCTAAGAAAGTAACCATAATCAGGTCAGTTCAATGTTGCCTTGGGAGTGATTCCAATGTGGAGGCCTTCGTCTCCTATCAGATCTATGGCATTGTCGGCAATGAAGGAACCGCTTCGTCACTCGAGATTGTTAAGGGAAGTAAAGGAGGCTTTGGAGCTATGGGTGGAGTTCCTCTCGGGCGTTAATGCCTGGCTGCTGTGGCCAGTCCATCCAGCTACAAGTGGTGAGCTATCCAGGGTTACGCACGCTGCTGGCTGGCTGGGTTTTGGGGCTATCTTTGGGGCACATTGCCCAGTCATTTGGCCAAAACTGCATGCACCAAAGTCGGGGCTAATGCGTAATGTGAACTCTGTGGCGTTATTCTCCCTTGTGGTGGTGCAACGGGTGGGAAGTTGTCTGGTGGACTGGGAACCAAGCGAGGCCCTGGAGATAATGTTCAAGGTGGCACCAAATTACACCTCTCCAGCAAGTCTTTCCCTTTTCCAATGAGAAAGTGGAAATGCCACAAAAAGAGGCCCAGCGTGCAGAGGCCCCCACGGGAAATCTCCAGAGTTCCCTATAGGCCAGTCCCCCCTGCCCCCCTGCCTCCCTGCCCAGGGTGCAGAGGCCTACCGGGAAATCTCCATAGTTCCCTATAGGCCAGTCCACTCCTGCCCAGGGCACTGAGGCCAACCGGGAAATCTCCATAGTTCCCTATAGGCCAGTCCACTCCTGCCCGGGGCGCAGAGGCCTACCGGGAAAACTCCAGCGTTCCCTATAGGCCAGTCCACTCCTGCCCAGGGCACTGAGGCCTACTGGGAAATCTCCAGCGTTCCCTATAGGCCAGTCCACTCCTGCCCGGGGCGCAGAGGCCTACCGGGAAATCTCCAGCGTTCCCTATAGGCCAGTCCACTCCTGCCCAGGGCACTGAGGTCTACCGGGAAATCTCCAGCATTCCCTATAGGCCAGTCCACTCCTGCCCGGGGCGCAGAGGCCTACCGGGAAATCTCCAGCGTTCTCTATAGGCCAGTCCACTCCTGCCCAGGGCACTGAGGCCTACCGGGAAATCTCCAGCGTTCCCTATAGGCCAGTCCACTCCTGCCCAGGGCACTGAGGCCTACCGGGAAATCTCCAGCATTCCCTATAGACCAGTCCACTCCTGCCCGGGGCACAGAGGGCTACCGGGAAATCTCCATAGTGCCCTATAGGCCAGTCCACTCCTGCCTAGGGTGCAGCGGCCCACCAGGAAATCTCCAGAGTGCCCTACAGGGCAATCCACCCCTGGAATTTGTGTGTCTCTGTGCAAAAGCATTGTCTTTTGGTCGGAGAGTATGTCTGTGTTTGAGGTCCATATGAACAGGCTGCGAAATGCAGGTTTGTTCTCAGTTTATTGAAGAAGCTAATATACCATCAGCACTATGACCACCTATTTCGGGCTTGTCATTTCTCGAGGTAATCAATAATACTGCAGCGGAGGCTTTGTCTTGTTTTAAGAGCCAGTTTTGCAGCTATCGCCTGTGGCTGCGAGCAGATGGCGGTGCTCCCTGGGCACATATCGAGCATAGAAGCCCAGCTCTGAGATCCCTAGCAGCGTCATCTGTGATTCAGAAGATAAAAAAAGTCTTACCGAGCAGCATTCTGGTTTCCGGAAGGAATACCTGCTCTGACGTCTTACAATGGTCCAATGTGGAGGCCTATTTGCTGAAGCTAAGGGGCCAGTGCCATTCATTAGCATATACCGGAAAGCAAGTGTCCGCCATTTTAATTGCAGGGGGTGGAAGGATTTCAGGTGCCATTTTGTAATGAAGGTGTTCCAGAGATGGGCTATGTAAGCAGCCAGTGCGCCCAAATTCTTGCCGCCCTGGTAGTCTGGCTCTACTCCCGAGGGTGTTGAGGGCACTCCCGTGTGTCTGCTCTTCAGCCTATGAGGCGGCGTTACTCAGAGGCAAACAGTCTGGCTTTCTTTGGGGCTTATAGGTTGGGTGAACTAGTTGTCTCCTCCTTGAGAATTTCAACCCCAGCAATATCTCTGACACTCCCCTTTACCTGCATCAGGTGAAGAGAGATCTTCCCAGGTTCAAGACTGATCAGTTGGGAAAGGGTGCTTGGGTGACGCTTTGTGTATCCTGACCCAGACATGGTCATGATAATGATGTGTTAAATAGCGCTTTCACCAAAGCGCTTTGCAGGAAACATATTTACATGACATTTTCACCCAACCAAAGTTGGTTTGTTTGTTTGTTTATTTTATTTATATTGCGCACCTGACCCGGAGGTAATTGGGCGCTGGTGATAGTAATAGTTACAGAGGCATAGAATAGACAATTGTGTACATTAAAGTTACAATGGTGAGTATATACAAGGTGAACATAATACATATTATACATTGGGTCAAAGCAGTCATGTGAGCCGATCATCTACTAGTTAGTGGTATCAGGAACTGTTATTTTGTGTATTATTTACTATCCAGGTGATAGCCTGACTTCTGAAATTGTTGAAGGTCTGAATGGTTTGGATATTCTGTGGGAGAGAGTTCCAAAGCTGGGCGGCTAATACTGGGAAGCTGGAACCTCCCGCTCTTTTTAGATTATATCTGGGCACCACCAGGCATGGTGTGTTGGAAGATCTGGTGGTTCTATTGGATACCTTCCAAGTGAACCTGTCAATGAGGTAGGCGGGGCTTGGTGGTTAAGCGCTTTATGAGTGAGGCAAATAGTTTTCAGGGCAATTTTGTCCTGTATAGTCCTGTGGTCTTTTTTGTATCTGATATATGCTCTCTTTTGGGGATATTCAGCGCGGCTCTGAGCGCGTTATTTTGCATAATCTGTAGTTTAAGATGGTTTTGTTCGCTCCTAGATAAAGACTGTTGCAATAATCCAATTTGGATTGTATGAGTGCTCTCGCCAGGGTGAGGCAGCTAGCGGGGGATGGTAGCGGTCTACAGGCTCTGATTAACTTGCCAGTGTAGGCTGTGGCCGATGAAGTCATGTTGATGTGCTTAGTAAGGTTAGACTGGGCGTCAAAGTAGAAACCTAGAGTTTTTACATGTTTGGCAATAGGTATGCTATTCCCATCGATGACTATGTTTGTATAGTGAGGACTTAGTTTAAAGGAGAGTTCCGGGACTTTTTTTTATTGTCCCTACGGTTCGGCCATGTGTTTTTAAGCATAAATTGGTAGATCGTAGAAAACTTATGGACCTTACCCGACTTTTCGTCCATTAACGCACTCGAAATCAGCCGCCATTTTATGATAATCCTATCATTTCCCCCCATCGCCCTGGCTCACCTGCTTTTGCGGCACTAAATCAAATCCCCCGCCCCTGAAACAGACTTTATCAAAACATTCATATTCCCCGCCTCTATCCGTGACGTGACTGTGCTGCGTAGGCAAACGCGCCCAGGCGTCTTCTACGCGACTCCACACAGAACCCGGAAATCAACACAGATCAGCTCACAATACAGCGCGCCACAATTCGGAATATGAAACTGTACTTTTAAATCAAACCGCAAGATTGTAAATTTGGTAAAGTACATTTATTTGACATCAAATGTTTAGAGAATATTCAGCGATTTTCATTTTTATTTGCTCACGTTCCAAAAAGTTCGTTTTGAGGCACGCGATGTTCCTTTGCTGTACACAGGGTCTTAGATCATCTCACAATACAGCGCCACAATTCGGAATATGAAACTGTGGTTTAAAAGCAAACTGCAAGATTGTACATTTGGCAAAGTACATTTATTGGACATCAAATTTTTAGAGAATATTCAGCGATTTGCATTTTTCTTTGCTCTCGATCCAAAATAGTTCGTCTTGAGGCAAGCGAAGTTCGTGTGCAGTACACAGGGTGTTGGTTTACGATAAAATAAGCTCTTCGGTCGCACTGATAATCGCATGGCTGTTCCAACAACGAGGCACTAGGCCACCACAACGGTCTGTATGTTGCATCTAGCCGTTAGTACCGCGTAAGGGCATACTTGTACTTGGCGATCGTCCCACAAAATGGTCAGGGTGCTAACGTTGTTCACGCGGATAAGCAATTGGCGATTATAGAAGCCATCCGCCGGTGTCTGGTACTCGTGACACAGACAGTAATGGATGAAGTACCTGTTTGAAAAACATAAAAAATGAAATTAGTCTCACCATCAGATCTTTATTAAAATTATTCATTTTATATATTAGGTCGGGAAATTATTTCATAGCTAGGACAGTGCAACTGGGTTTTATACGTCAAGGGGGGGCTGTAGGATACTGAGACAGTCCCCCAGTGCAGGGGTTGACAGGGAGTGCAGGTGGAGAGTGGAAGGGCCCAGGACCGAGATCGCAGACAGTGGACCAGTTGTAGCAGGGGAGAGGGGGAGAGAAAGCAGAAGCAAAGGTAGGTTTTGAGGTGCTTCCGTAAAAGGAGACGGTTCTAGTGCGCGGTAAGCTACTGTATAGTAATTAAATTGCGGTATAAACTCATCTAAAGAGTTACTTACATTATATTTGCATTTTCCATTGTGTCTGTGCGTAGGGCAGCCCCGAAATACCACTCCTTCTATGCCGACGTTATTTCTTCTAATGAACGAACATGAAATGGCTTTGCGACATGGTCCAGGCTCTTCATCCGTTGATTGGTCCTCCCAACTGCCGTCCGAATCCCCATCGTTTTCGCGTGCTTGCCTTTCCAGTAGTTCTTCCTCGGTGTACTCAGGCTCATACATATACGGCATTATTGTAGCCATTGTGTGGTAAAGAAAGTAAAATAATTTACAGAGATGGTACAGGTGTTCACAAGGCCTAGAAGCGGCGAAGGTAGCTGACCAGAGCACAGAAACGAGTCACAGAATACTCAAAGTAACACAGAGAGAGGAATGGAATCGAAAATCTGCTGCTGTGTTGTGAAACGGTGTGTTTATACTTATTGAGGAAAGAGGCGTCCTGCCATTTCCATGGCGACACTTCATTAGCTGAGGCGCAGCGATTGTTGACACGAAACGTGCTTTGGCGTTGGGAAATGGGCGGTACGCGTCTGCTGATGTCAGGCTCAGGGGCGGGGGATTTGATTTAGTGCCGCAAAAGCAGGTGAGCCAGGGCGATGGGGGGAAATGATAGGATTATCAGAAAATGGCGGCTGATTTCGAGTGCGTTAATGGATGAAAAGTCGGGTAAGGTCCATAGGAAAGTTTTCTACGATCTACCGATTTATGCTTAAAAACACATGGCCGAACCGTAGGGACAATAAAAAAAAAATCCCGGAACTATCCTTTAAGGATATTGTTGGATGATCCGACTAGGAGTAATTCCGTCTTGTCATCATTCAGGCATAAGCCATGTGTGGCCATCCATGCCTGAATGATGATGTAGACTTCATTAATCCGCGCGACGTCTATATCATAGGTTCCTGAAAGGGGTAGGAGTATCTGGTTGTCATCTGCATAATTTGTCTAGGTGACACCCAGACGGTCCAATTTGTCGAATAGTGGCTTTGTAAAAATGTTGTACAAAGTGGGTGAGACGCAGGAGCCTTGAGGGACTCCGCAGGTGATGGGGATGGGGTCAGCAGCTGCTGAGGGTGAGAACACGCGCATAGTTCTGTTTGTGAGGAAAGATTGGATCCAGGCAACTGGAGAAATGGGCCGCTGAGGACAGGTGGTTGCAGAGTATGGAGTGATCCACCAGATCAAAAGCCGCAGAGAGGTCGAGTAGAAGTAGGATGGCCATCTTTCCTTTGTCTTTTAATTCATCAATCTGACTTTTGAGGTCGACAAGAGCAGTTTCTGTTCCGTGCCGAGGTCTGAAGCCAGATTGACGGGCGCCAAGTAGTTTGTGGGCTTCCAGATAATCTTGTATTTGCAAGTAGGCTATTCTGTCCAGAATTTTCAATAGAAAGGGGACTGTCGTAATAGGTCTATAGTTGGTGGGTATAGCTGGGTCAAGGGTCTGTTTTTTAATAGTGGTAGAACCCAGGACTGTTTAAGGTTACTTGGGACAGAATTGTTAGAGAAGGAGGAGTTTACAAGTTTAGTGATAAATGGGGCGAGGTCTCTAGCAGCATCTTTTATAATCTGGGCAGGGCAACTGTCGCCCTTACAATTTGACGGTTTGAGGGACGCAATGATTTTCTGGACTTCAGGAATGGTGACTTTTTTGAATGAGAAACTTGAGTTAGAGTGAGAGGTAAGGGTGGGAGCAGGTGTGGTGACTGTTAGTTGGGACCTTTTGTCCGCTATTTTAGTCTGTAGTCCTTTGATTTTGTTAGATAGGGCATTTTGAATGCCGGTACACCATGCTTTGTCCTTGGTGCATGTAACTGACGGTGGGTTAGGGTTCTCTAATTCTCTTAGAAAGTTGAATAATTCTTTAGTACTGGAGCTGGCTTGGGCTATTCTGTTATTATAAGTTTCTTTTTTGGCCTGGATTATCTTATTTTTGTAGGTGGCAGTGATGATGGCAAGGTTAGTTTTGTTTTCAGGTGTGGGGGATGATTTCCAACGAGATTCCCATTTTCTTTTTTCAGTGCGGAGTGTTTTCAGCTCTGGAGTGAACCACGAGTTAAGGTGGGCTATAGGTTTGCTTTTACGTAATTTTAGTGGGGCAATATCATCAATGGCTTTAGTCATAGTCTCGTTGTAGAAGTTAATTAGTGTTAGGATCATTAGTGTCGGGAAGGGCATTAAGTACGGGGGCTAACAAAGGAGCTAGAGCGTCTGCTGTGATGTTCCGTTTATTCCTTGTGAGGCAAGGGGGAGCAATAATGGGCTTTTTCTTTTCCAGGTTGTTGATGTGCAGTTCAAAGGTGATCAGGTGGTGGTCTGACCATACTAGTGGTGTTGGATCTGGTGGGGAGATGGTGCAGTTTAGGACCGCAACCCAGTCAAGTATCCTACCTTTTTCATGTGTGGGTTTGGTGCTAATTTGAGAATAACCTTGTTCTAGTAGTGTAGAAGCTAGAGAGGTGGCGTGTGGGTCACTGGTGTCCTTATAACCGAGATTGAAGTCTCCTAAGATAATATTTTGCGTGGTATTCATTTATCAACCTTGGAAGGATGAACGGTTGAGTTAGCCTTGCCAGGAGTCGAACCTGCAGATCTCGCAAAGATTTAGTTATTCAGACACGTATATAGCGCACAGAACCCTGAGGCATCTGGGCACGTTTTCTTAAGAAGGTTGGTTGCAAGAGTTGCTTACATAGTAAATTAGATACTATAGTTACAGTGGTTACAACATTTAGGGTACTTAAGAGCAGGTAGGTAACAATGGGTTTATGGGCAGAGCTACACTAAGGATGCCAGGCCAAATCAAGTAGGTTACAAAAACTGCAGCAGCGAGCGCTCAACCCACTAAGCTATTTTACCAGCCTGTGTGGTGCCCCACTCGTATTTTAAAACAATATTTGATATTGAGGTCTATTTCCTGCTACCCTAACCTCTTAAAGTATGTGGGTGGGGAACAGTTAAATGCCTTACGCAAAGCTGGGTCCAGGCTCCCACCACCGTCTTTACAACAAAGAGCCCCCCCCCCCGGAAGTCTGAATGGTACCAGCGCTAGGTCAGGCCTGATTTATTTTTGCCTTGGTAGCCATCTCACGCTCTTTGATCTCAACTCTCACTTTTTCTGTTCCAGTGCAAAGGCTCGCGTGGCTAAGTGGACATTCTTTCATATCGCGAGCATTGGTAACGTTTTAGGACGCCCTTTGGTGCCAGAAACTCCTTTAAAAAGAGAGGGGGTTATGGGTGGGGTGGGGGAAATGTTTAACATGCTGTAAAAGCAATAAAGAGAATGTTTTAAAAATGGTGTTCTTGTTATTTTTTGAGAGCTGGATGTATGTGTTCGCGGCATCTACGCATTATTTTATTGGGCACGGTTAAAAAAGGGCACTTTCCATCCCCAGATGTTTCCGCGCTACAGGTGGGTGGTAATGGCATGGCACTTCACTTCCCATCCCCAGATGTTTCAGTGCTGCAGGTGGGTGGCAATGGCATGGCACTTCACTTCCCATCCCCAGATGTTTCAGTCCTGCAGGTGGGTGGCGATGGCATGGCACTTCACTTCCCATCCCCAGATGTTTCAGCGCTACAGGTGGGTGTCAATGGCACTTCCCATCCCCAGATGTTTCAGTGCTGCAGGTGGGTGGCGATGGCATGGCACTTCCCATCGCCAGATGTTTCAGTCCTGCAGGTGGGTGGCAATGGCATGGCACTTCACTTCCCATCCCCAGATGTTTCAGTCCTGCAGGTGGGTGGCAATGGCATGGCACTTCCCATCCCCAGATGTTTCAGTGCTGCAGGTCGGTGTCAATGGCATGGCACTTCACTTCCCATCCCCAGATGTTTTAGTCCTTCAGGTGGGTGGTGATGGCATGGCACTTCACTTCCCATCCCCAGATGTTTCAGTCCTGCAGATTGGTGGTGATGGCATGGCACTTCCCATCCCCAGATGTTTCAGTGCTGCAGGTGGGTGGCGATGGCATGGCACTTCACTTCCCATCCCCAGATGTTTCAGTCCTGCGTGGGTGGCAATGGCATGGCAATTCACTTCCCATCCCCAGATGTTTCAGTCCTGCAGGTGTGTGGCGATGGCATGGCACTTCACTTCCCATCCCCAGATGTTTCAGTCCTGCAGGTGGGTGGCGATGGCATGGCACTTCACTTCCCATCCCCAGATGTTTCAGTCCTGCAGGTGGGTGGCAATGGCATGGCACTTCACTTCCCATCCCCAGATGTTTCAGTCCTGCAGGTGGGTGGCAATGGCATGGCATGGCACTTCACTTCCCATCCCCAGATGTTTCAGTCCTGCAGATGGGTGGTGCTGGCATGGCACTTCCCATCCCCAGATGTTTCAGTCCTGCAGGTGGGTGGCAATGGCATGGCACTTCACTTCCCATCCCCAGATGTTTCAGTCCTGCAGGTGGGTGGCAATGGCATGGCACTTCCCATCCCCAGATGTTTTAGTGCTTCAGGTGGGTGGTGATGGCATGGCACTTCACTTCCCATCCCCAGATGTTTCAGTCCTGCAGATTGGTGGTGATGGCATGGCACTTCCCATCCCCAGATGTTTCACGATGGCACGGTACTTCACATCCCATCCCCAGATGTTTCAGTGCTGTGGGTGGCGATGGCATGGCACTTCACTGCCCATCCCCAGATGTTTTAGTCCTGCAGGTGGGTGGCGATGGCACTTCACTTCCCATCCCCAGATGTTTCAGTCCTGCAGGTGTGTGGCGATGCCATGGCCCTTCACTTCCTATCCCCAGATGTTTCAGTCCTGCAGGTGGGTGGCGATGGCACTTCCCATCCCCAGATGTTTGTGCTGCAGGTGGGTGGCAATGGCATGGCACTTCACTTCCCATCCCCAGATGTTTCAGTGCTGCAGGTGGGTGGCAATGGCATTTCCCATCCCCAGATGTTTCAGTGCTGCAGGTGGGTCGCGATGGCATGGCACTTTGCAGAAGGCGTCGAGATGGAGAATTCCTATTGAAGGATACCACAATAGTTTGGTCTGAGCTGTTTCCGAGACAATATCGGGGTAAAGAGATCAGTCCCGCTGCGATGAACACTTCCATGAAGAAACTGACCCCTGAGCTACTCAAGCTTACCCGTTGCCAGAAGTTGCGCAATTTTAGGCCTGGACTGTTAAGGCTCCTCGATGTTGCGCAGTCATGGTCTACATCCAGTGGTAGAATTGTACCAAAAATAGCGGTGGAACTGTGACCCCGGCGGCGGACAGCAAAGGCGGGAGGGGAGCAACATGCAACATGTTTTTCAAGTGTTGCTGCCAGGCTGGTTGACAGTGAATTGAGTTGAAACAGATTTCAGTCTAGCTGTAACTGCTATTGGGTGGCAAAGTGAAGAAGTGTGCTTTAACTTCACAAGAACAGTTCCGGAATGGTGAAAATGGTTGCAAAAAGTAGTGGAGTTGTTAACAGTGAAAAATAGCAGTGGAACTCTGCTCCTGACTGTTCCCTCTCACTTCGACCACTGTGATGAAGGGATGTATGTGTTCATTCATGGGTATTGGGGGGGGGGATTGCAGGGGTATCCACATGTGCCCTTGTCCTAGCTTGGGGGGGCGTGGAGGGCTGTTGACCGGTAGTCCTCAGCCCTGTGGCGTTGTTGATGGGGACTTTAAAAATGCTACATAGAGATGTTATGACTATTTATAAACTCATCATATGTACCATATTTGTGCTAGCTGTGCTGTGGGTGGGGGGGGGGTGGGTCCAATCACAGGCTTAAGTCAAGTGTCAAAGCGGACATTGGTTCACCCGGATCAGCTGACAACACTAGACCAACAGTCTACTGGTGGGTCAGAGGTAGCTGCCAGGGACATGGCTAAGTTTACTTGCTTTTAAGATGTAGCAATAGGGTGGGGCTTAAAATGTTGTGCAATAAAATATGGCCCGTTTACCTCTGTCAAAGGAAAGCCACCGGAGATGCATCGGCACATGAGAAATAGAACTACAAGGTGTTGGCAGTGATCTGGAGGGGGAACAAAATAGTTACACATGGGGGGGGGGGGAAGGGTGGAGCAAGTGGAGTAGCAGAGGGAACGAGAAGACTAGAACAATGGAACAGTCAAGAGAAGACGAGATTACTAGAGTTTTGGCAGCGTGGAAAGAAAGATGTGGGTGTGGCTTCCAGATGTTGAAAAGGTGGAATAGACCGGAACGAGCAGTAGTAGAAAGTGGAGAAGAGAGGGAAGAGTCTAAGATAACAGAGGTTGCGGGCAGAGGGGATGATGGCAAGAGACGATGTGGGAAAGGAAACGGAAGAAGTTGGCAGAGGTGGAGAAATAGTCCTAGCACGGAATAAGAGAACCTCTGTCTTGGAAGAGTTAAGATGAAGATAATGGTCGGATATCCAAGACGGAACAGCCAAAAGGTAGAAAGTTAGAGTAGAGTGAATAGATGCAGAAAACGCAGAGGGAGATTGTTGAGAATAGGCAGCGTAGACATGGTAAGAAAGACCAGAGGATGAGATAGTGGAAGTGAAAGGAATCGTTTAGAATGAGTGGACGAGGACCCAACAACCAAGCTCTGCGTTGAAGAAGAACTTTGTTTCATGGGCGCGTCAATCATCCAGAGTAGGTGCTGTTGGAAAGATGGGAACAAAGCCAATTAAGCAAAAAGCCCTTGAAACTAAGACTGGAGAGGACATAGGAATGGAATAGTCCCCCATATCAAGTGCAGCCAAGAGATTGAGAAGAACAAGAAGGGAAGATTGCTTAGAGTAGCGGTCTGACCGCAGTGAATTGCACCAGGAAAGGAAAGCCGTTTCTGTAGCATGGAAAGGCCAAAAGCCAGATTGCTAGAGTGGAAGAAGAGGGAAGATGGTAAGATGAACAGAAACCCAGATCAATGAGAAGAGAAAGGGGGAATAGACTGTAGAAGCATCACCTTAGTGGAGAAAACGAGGCAAAGCCAGAGGTGTAAATAAAAGGGAATGCAGCAGTTTGGGGTAAGGGAAGAGAGAGACTACACATCAAACTGGAAAAGATGTTAAGGATGGGAGGACAAGGAATTGAGAAGATCAATGTAGTATAGTTTTTTGGCCAAGAATAACAGTCGATGGCTGTGTGAAGGGTGGTTACCAGGCTGAAGTCCGGAAAGGATTGGGTTTGCCTCCACCCACGCTCCGCGTGCCGAGAGACTGGGTCTTCAATGGCTGAGGAGGTTGGCGACTACTAGAACAAGGAGGCGTGGGATGTGGAGGCAATGCTTAGTTTCTTCATCACAGTACTTCCACGCCCCCCCTCGCCTGCCCGGCTTAGAATCAGTGGGCCAAATAAGTGGTAATTAAATGAGGCCTGGCGAGTTACTTGGGGTATTCTATCCTGGGTAGTGGAGGCGAGGCAAAGATAAAAGACAGAAATAAAGGAAGGGTTCCTGAATGGAGGTGGGTACTGCAATAAATAAGTACTTGGACAAGGAAGCGCTCGACTTGGAGTAATGAAGATTACCAGTAAGTAAGCTGAGAACCATTTCTGTTGAAATGGGCCTCGATCTTCGGGGAAGGGGGAGGTTGCTCTGAGGCAACGGCCCCATGTTGGCAGTCTTTTTAACAAAGCAACGTACTTCTGTAGTTAATGACGTGAGAGGTGCGCTTTGCAGCCTGCACTTTACAGGCTGCGTTTGCGGGTGCCCTCAGGCCGTCACCACGTGCACTCTTTGCAGTATCCAACAACTTTATCACCCACTTTCCTTTTTGCTCCGATTTCTACTACATTAGCTCCTTGCTGACAAAGGCGAGTGATAGCTTTTCAGCTGGCATTTTTGGGTCCAGCTCTCCTCTGGCTCGCTCTGTCCTATATTGATCAGCAGCTATTAACCCCCTGTCTGAAGTCCTTTGTCAGCATTATAATCTAAGCTCTCTCTGGGTGCCTCAGACTACTTTTCCCAGCTGTAGCCAAGGAGCCCCCTTATATTATGTTGAAATAGGCCCCCACCAGTGGTGGAAATGGAAAAAATTGGTGGGGGATCCCACAAGGGCCGTGGTGGAGGTGGAGTTTGGGAGGGGAGGGGGGTCCCCGAGGAGGCAGGGGTAAAGAGGCAGAGCTGACAGTTGACCTCCGATCAAAGGAAATGTCCACAATAATAGTTTAAAAAGGCACTTACTTTCATGCTGCTTCTTTTCCAAACTATATATCAGTTCCACTTTAAACCACTTCCATGGCACTGGTGATGTTACTTCACTATGAAATAGTTTTGACCTGTGTTGCTGAGTAAATATTCTTTAAAATGCACAATTTGCATTCCATTTTATTAAAAAAAAAAACTTCCCCTTGGGTACTATTCAAACACGATGATTTCTGTTCGCCATAAGCAACGTTTTCTTTTACTTGAACCCACCCTGCACAGCTCCTGCAGCTCTCCTCTGAAAGCAGTTGGGTGGCTGCATCGTGTGTGATGTTAATAAGGGTATTTATTTATGCAATGTTTGTGGGATACAAGTATCCGACAAACACTGCATAAATAAATAATCTGTGTCCATGTATCCAACAAACATTGCATAAATAAACCGGGTTGTGGCTGAGGACTGACTTCCTCTTGTGATCCTTTGCATGGTGTCACCAGAGGAAGTTAGTTTGCTCGTGTGTGCTTTTTTTAAAACTTTTTTTTTCTTCTCCCAAGCGCAGACCAGGGGTTTGAGGCGGCTGTGACTGACCGGATCACAAGATGCGGCTACACATCTGGTGCTGAATCTCGGATCCGTCGAAAGCTGGCCCAATAACCAGCGCTGGCCCCCACATGCCTAGACACATAGTCAGCCGGCAGTGATCGTGTAACCAAGTTGTCTGCATGCTCACTCCTGGGAACTACTCTCACTCTGTAAACCAAGTATGGAGGTGCAATTGCATGACTTGACAGCTACGTCGTGCATTATGGGTATCCGTTTCCTGGAGCTTTGGGCTGCAGGGGGAGCATGCGGTATTGTACTTATATGCAGGGCCTCGGCTTGTTGTAAGGAGTGGGGAACTAGTAACTCCACGGTTCTTGTGGTGATCCCCCCCCACCGCCCCTCCCTCTTCTGCTGTCCTACTCTTGCCGGGCTAGTATCCCTCCTTGGCGCGCTTCGCCAAGTGTTGTGGCAACATTAAGGAGCATTCTGGACCCGTCGCCTGATTGGCTGATTTGCCCTGCAGGAGCGTGTTGTCTTTCCTTTTGCAGAGCGCTCTTTTGTTTTGTGTGAAGTACCAGGCTCTCGATTGTTCGAGTGGTGTTTGGTCCAATGCTCAGGTGTTTGTGCCCATGGCATTTCCCGCCAAGGTCTCTCCTATCAGTGCAGCAAGCCCCCCATCAAGGGATTATTTGAGCTTCAAGGAGCAAAAGAGCTTTACTCGTCATGGGGGGGGGTGGGAAGTACATGGTGAGGTAAGCAGGTCTCAAGGGGTCAATACAAGGGTTCTGGGAGCTGACAGAGGAGGAAGGTGGGTGTGTGTGGGTGTGTGTGTAATTTGCTGGGAAGCGGCCTACAAGCGGATAAACTGGGGCAGGGACAGCGAGCAGATGCGGATTTAGCACGCAGACAAATACCCACGGCCCCCACTCCTGCTCTTTCTCACATTACTCAAACAACCGCTCCCTCTAAGATCTCCTTTTAACAGGCTCAGCAAGCACACCGTTTACAACGGGAGGCGTTTAGTGATTTTTAACAGATTACAATACATGAAACATTAAGTAGTTCCTAAAGTCGCATTTGTGATAGGCATTAACTCCTCCCATCCTAAGCACCGCCTACCCAGGGCCCTCTGTCAATCTTGCCTGTGGGTTAAGGAGGGATCCTTTGCCTTAAATCTGCCACTGAAGGCAGGTAGATCGTCCAGTCCTGGGTTAGGTGGCAGTGGATGAGCGAAAGTACTGAAACCAGCGCTGGTCATTTGGCCAGCTCTTGCCGGATCCGAGATCCGGCACCAGATGTGTAGCCCGATCTCAGAATCTGGCCAGAGTCAGCAACCCCAAACCCCTGCTCTGCACTGGGGAAAAGGGAAAAAAGAAAAAAAAGCACCTCAAGAAAACAAACTTCCTCTGGTGACCCCATGCAAGAGGTCACAAGAGGAAGTTAGTCCTCAGCCACGACCCGGTTTATTTATTCATGCAATGTTTGTCAGATTCAAACATTGCATAAATAAATATACAGGTATCCGACCAAATTGCATAAATAAATACCCCTATTAACATCACACACGATGCAGCCATCCAATTATTTTCAGAGGGGAGCTGCAGGAGCTGTCCTGGGTGTGGTTCAAGTAAAGGAAAACATTGCTTATAGCGAACAGAAATCACCTTGTTTGAATAGTACCCAAGGGAAGGTTTTTTTTTTTAATGCAAATTGTGCATTTTAAAGAATACTTACTCGGCAACACTGGTCAAAACTATAATCCGCATAGTGAGGTTACTTATCACCAGTGCCATGGAAGTGGTTTTAAGTGGAATTGATATATAGTTTGAAAAAGAAGCAGCATGAAAGAAATAGCTCCGTTTTAAACTATTTTGGACATTTCCTTTGATCGAGGTCAACTGCCAGCTCTTCCCACCTTAACCCTGCGTCCTGGGCACACCCCCCCCACCCCCAAACTCCGCCCCGGCCCTCGTGGGATCCCCCACCAATTTATTTCTATTTCCACCACTGGCTGAAATAGTCCATGGCACTGAGGGCAGCAAATATTCCACTCGGCCATTTAGCGATGAGGGAAATCCTTGGGGACTCTGTTAGTTGCCTCTGTCCCTGCATGGGGGAAAAGGAGGTGAGAATTAGAAAAGGTAGCCGAGTAGGTTGATCTCTTTTCGCAGAGCGGGACAACTGGCACCGAAAGATGTGTACATGACACATTTTCTTTTAAGGGATTTTTGTAAACAAAGGCCCGCATGTCCATGCTACATTCCTTCTGAGAAGGGGACCGCTTGAATCCCTGTCCAAAATTGAACGCATTTTAGCTTGTCAAAGTAGTCCGAGGTATACATTGGTATTGGGGTACCCCCCCTTTGCTCCTGGCTGAAAAAAGGGGGCAAGGGTGGGACTAGTAAGTATAGGAGCCCTACCCAAGAGCAGAGACCTGTCACTGCATTTTGTGGCTCTTGTCCAACCTGAATTTGGCTGTGAATGGGACATTCTTACCAAATGTAAGGTACGTGGGTTTCCAGGCGCATAACCTGGGCATTTGTCCATTACTATGCCAACATACATTACTCCTACTCATTCCTCTTGGCCCCTTCCTTTTCCCAACCAGTAAGGTGCAGAATGAGACATGTTTTCGTTTTAGCATAAAAAGGCCGCAGATTTAGTTTCACACATAATTATGAAAACACAGCAAACAAGTGAAATAGTTCCGAAGGTGCGGCGACTGCTCCGTGTCCCAAACCTGCTTCCCCTTTTACCAACAAAGTCCACAATAGGATTAACTCCAACTCCCCCAAACCCTTCGTGTCTGAGCCCTGCCTGCAGGTGTTCCTGGGCTGAGAGAGCACAGTTTATTCGGGGGAAGCTGAGCCCTCATTGCTACCACCAGACGCCCCCAATTTTGGTAACGTGGATGGAACGGCAGGCTTATCTCTGCAAGGTCGTGGATTGTGGTTAGTCGCAACACAGCGAAAACACAATTATTACCCACTGATAAAAAGAACTGTCCAGTCAAGGTTGTGTAAAAATATCTACTTTATTATTATTATTCAACATTCAATTCTAGCACAAAACAAAAAAAATACAACCCACCCTGTAAAGGAATGTAGAGGACCGACCGTTTCAAAGAAAGAAAAGGGATGCACTCTGGATACTGACAGGAGGGTAGTCGGTAAAGTAATTAATCACAATAGTTCAGCAAGGCTGGATGGATGGCTGCAGGCTGGCCTACAAAGCAGTTGGAATTGTCTCAGTGCTGGTTAGAAGGGGGTCTGAAGAACTGGTCGAGGCATCTCGGATGACATTGGTGACTGTGGTGTGCAGTTGGTTGAAGATCGAGGAGCTTGACTGGCTAGAAAAGGTCGCTGGTTGCTTGTCGATGCACTCCTTCTAGCTTCTTCGCTGAGCGTGTGTTGTCCTTTAAGGCTGACTGCTCAAAGCTGAGGAGAGTCCTGCACGCAACAGCCTTGACCTTGGTTTGGTTCAGAGACTCTCTGGCACTTCCAACCTAGGAAGTTTGCTGCAGAGTCTATCGAAGCACGCTGTGTGCTTGCTGGGTACCGGTTCTGGAGCTGCTGGAGGGTCCTCTGGATTCAGTATCTCCCTCTGTTCCTTGCAAGATGTGAAGGGGGAGGGATCGTGCTTCTCTTTGGAAATCCTGGCCATCCTTCACTGGCGGAAGCTGTATGGTAGACTGTACCTTCTGCCAGGGTCCAAATGAGTTCTTCTTGTTACTCCTTGCAAAGTCAAATGATCTGCCCAAACGAGGTGCTTGAACCTCTAAAGCCAAATGGGCCACAGTGATTGGTGTGGGTTAAGCCTCCCTAAATGAACCACTCCTGATTCCCCACCAACAATCTCCAGTATGTGTGAGGTCTTAACCAGAGTGTTTTGCAACAGAAAAGGTAAAGGGGTGACAACATGTAATAAGTCCCACCCATCTTCCTGTCTGTTGTGGATCAAAGGCTCTCTCTGGCTAATTGAGCTCTGTGATTCCTGATTAAAGCAGCAGGTCTCCCTTGAAGCTGCAGCGGGAACAGACTTTTGGTCTCCGTGAAACCATATACTCCTACCTTCTGAATGGGGTTCCCCTGCAGGGATGACATCTGTAAATACATGGTTGCAGACATGACTGGTCTCTGCCCTTGATACTGAGAGGTGGGAGCTGGCTTCAGGTTGACACAGTGCATATCAGATGTTGTTGGGGTTTTACTATCCTTTGTTAGCAACCAGCCTCCTGTGGGCCTCTTAGAATTATCATTGATTAGTATGCAAGGCTGCCCCCAGAAGCTAACAAAGGAAAGAGCGGAACCATGGAACCTTTGTTAGTTAATTAGGATGGCCATGGCAGGAGGAAGGTTTTGTCTTCCTCCTCCTGAGATGCCTTGATGTACTTTTGGCTGTCATATTCCAACTAAATATAACAGAGGGACAGCGCCTGTAGAATGTGTCCACCCAGAGAACACAGCTCTTTGTGTATGTCGTGCTTTGAGCATAGGAAAATGTGCGGATAAGCACCACACATCTTCTGGAGGTTGATCTACCATCATGGGATTTCACTTAAAAATTCAAAAAAGTCCAGGTGAGCGCACACCCCCCACCGTGCAGATGGTCGAATTCCTCACTCATTCCCATGGATAGTTCGGCTCAGTGTATGGGGCTTGTGCGGTACATTTGGACATCCTGAGAACCTGGGTGTGCACATCTGCCATAGTTGGTCCAGGTAATTGGAGACATCTAACACCCAAAGTATGCTGTCCGCACTTTCACAGGGCTACTAGAGTTCCATTTGTGTACATTGTGTGTTTGATCTTTGTTTGTGTTTGGATATTTTTTGAATAACCTGAAGTCAGGATTTATGAGTGCGTTATTGTCTAATAATGCATCATTTGCATTCTTTCTGGGGGTGAGGGTGGTGAACTCTCCCACACGTTGTTACTACCAACTAGAAGTGCATGGATGGCAAAGGATGGAGTGCATGGATGGCAAATGGATGCCCCTCATCTCCTTCAACAACGAGGACATGAGTGATATTTTGCCTCATTGGAGATTCTGCAAATATTTGAACAGGGGTGACTAAAAACATACAGAACATGAGTTATTGCGTGACGCTGCTTCTGGCTCCTCGCCTGCGGGTCTCAGGCCTGGTGAAGTGTTAGCATGCATCTTGCAAAATTAGAAAGTGTTGTGCGCTCGTCGACAATGGACTACCTGAGCCTTTATTGCTAGTGGTGGTGGAGGTGGAGGAACAGCCATACTGTATGGAATCCTTAATCACATAACCTGAGACTGGGCAAACTGCTCTCCCTGGTTTCCTGTCCATGTTGCTTGTAGATCCCTTTCTGTCAATTTACCCACCCCCTACCCCCCCCCCCCCCCACCCTCCGTTGTTAGACCTGCCTGTAAATCCTATGGCGTTTTCCCAATTCCTGCGGCAAACTGTGCTATAAACTTGACACCCATGCCACCAATGACTAGTTTTCTTACTTTTGAGGCCCCACAGCTCTCGGCATTGTAAGCCTCTGCTACTCCTTGGTGAACAGTCTTATATTGGTCAGAGTCTGACCCCCCCATTCCTCATTCACAATTGACGCATCTTAACTCATGCTGGTTTCAGCCCTCCAATGCTGTCATTATCTTCCTTCACCCGTCTTCCCCAATGAAACATACAGGGGGCACCAGAGACCAGAAGGTGTTTGGCCAAAAAACTGGAAGTTTGTTTGGAAAGAAATTTCTTAAAATGTGAAGTGTTTGTTTTTACAATTTTTGTTTATTTTCTTTTTAAGTAATCATGATTGAAATTTTCAGAATTAACCACTGAAAGCAAAATGGGACTGCTTTGGCCACCAGGTGTCAAAACATCTGTCCTTATGGTATTTTGGCAGCTGGTTGTATCTATCAAAAGGTTAATGACAATTTGGCATTATTGAGTTGGCCACTACGTTTGGAAAGAGGTGGCTAGATGACTAAAGATTTCTCCTGGGCTAAAAGCAGGGACCACTGTGGTAATATAGGTGTAGAGGAGCACTCCTGTTTATTTTGAAATGTTAAAAAATTAAATAAAAAGTCCTAACCATTGACGAGTACATCATAATTGAAAAGTAAGATTTAATTTGCATAGTTATGTGCATAAGAGTGTGCACAGAGAATAGGTCACTCTGGTGTGGAGCGACCCTGTTTATTTTGTCTAAAATCAGGGACGTCATTTAGGGGTCGCCAGAGGTCACAACTGCGACCTCTGAGGTCTCCCTTGCAACCTCTAAAAATACAAAATAAAAAACAACTTTTTTTTTGTGTGTGTATTGCAAGCTCCTGGGCTGTGGCCAGCACCATGTGGCTCTTTACTTCTGGAGTAGCTGGCTTTCTTGTTCAGGCCCCTTAAAAATAGAAGAAAAATAAGAACAGGAGTGCCACAAGTCTAACACTTTCAACATTGACCCTAAATAAGAAAGAATAGGAATACCAAATAATGTGTCTTTCTGGAATTCTATACAATAATTGCTAGACTCATTAAAGGTTTATTTCAGGCACACTTCAGGGGGTGAGTCACTGATTTAGTCTGTTCTTAAATGCCTCAATTCAGCCTATCATCCTTCTGAGGTCGATAAATGAGTACCAACACAGGTTGGGTGATATTCGGTGTATATTTTTTCTATATAAAGCGCTTGACTAAGTGCTATATAATAACACATCATTATCATTTGGTCATGGACGTCTGCTTGCATTCACAGTAATTTGGTAATATGGGCCTATACGCACTGATCTTAACGATACATATTGCGATCCATTTTTGTATGAAATGTCCATCACATTATAGTGATATCGTAACCATATTTTTCATAGTGTACAATGCTATGTGATGCCACTTCCTGTTTTGTCAACGGGTTAAAGGTTGTGTTCCATCGCTTCCCACAATATCGCTGCGGGGTGGGGTCAAATGACATCACGTCCTGTGATGTCATCGGGGGGTCAAGGGTCGTGTGATGTCACTTCCGCTTCCCCTGGCATTTTGGTGAAATGACGTCCCTGGCTAAAAGGAATTTGGTTTCTTATTAAAGATGTGTACATGGAAAAAATATGCTCCTTATATGGTTGTAACAATGATGTGCTTTCTTCTTTTCTTGTCCCTTCAGAGGGTGGTGGGTGCTCCGAAGCCCCAGAGACGGAAGGAACGGAATCGGGTGCCGGAGATGCTGTTCCTGATGAGAAGGCAGTGACGACCCCTCTCGTGGTCCCAATGGGCTCCGTGAAGATCCCGATCCCGGAGCGGGAGACCTGGACGCGACAGATGGATTTCATCATGTCTTGCGTTGGCTTTGCGGTGGGGCTTGGAAACGTCTGGAGGTTCCCGTACCTCTGCTACAAAAATGGAGGAGGTAAAGGCCGTCCGGGAATATGGGACCGGGTACGAAAGGGATATCCACTGATTGCGGTTTCAACGCCAGGTTCTCATGCTCGCCCTAATGTTGAGTATACACATTTTACAAAATATAACAGCATTAATGGATAGAGAATTGACCACACTCGCCAACATATCCATCAACATTTATGATGTTCAGTTGCTATTGCGTTATGTCATGGCCTGATCTTGTGACAGCCTGTACTATATCCTACTCTCCTTTCCTTCTACTGTCCTTTTGACCACCCCTCCCTCTAGTCTCCACCTGCTCTCTCAATTTCTAGAATTCCCTCTTACTTTCTCCCAATCTTTCTCGATTTACACTCTCGCCTTGTCTCAGCCTGTATTTTTCTCTCTCGATTTGTCCAATGAGGCCACGACGGAGGGATGCTTCGGCGGGGGAGAGGGGGAGGAACTGGTGACTCACCACTCACCTGATTGAAGGCCCAGTGGCTCCTAAATAGCAACACATGTTCCCTGTATGTGGTCACTTGGTTCAGGGGTGCATGTCAGATTGAAATTAATCACTCTTATCCCTTCTTTACCATCTTTCCTCTTTACTCTTGGAGTATAAGGCCCTGCGTGATATTTGGAATCCTTGCCAGAAGGATTGTGCCTACACATTGCTGCCTGAGCTGGGGTTATAATGCTGCAGTGCACTGAGGGTTGGGGGCCCTTTCATCTCTTCGCTATAGGGAGCGCCCTACACCTCTCCACTACCTTCTTTACTTCTCAGCCTTTCTTCAGCATATACATAGAAGGGATATTGTACCATTCTCACCATGTCATTTCTTACTCCTTTCTCTAAGGGTTACAGTTCCCTTCAATCCAGTGTATGCTCCAATTTCAGGATGGTACATGGTCCATGTGTGAAAGTCTTCTTCTTCCAGGCACTTTGGCAACTGTGAGTAATTCAGGCGCCGCCACAGTAGGACTCCTTTGGGCCATAAACCTTGCTGCAGCTCCCATGGCAACCATTGGCACCTCCAGCTGCTCTCCGAGCTCTACTGCTCTGTCCAACGTTCCTGTCTTTGCGGTGTGCTTCTCCATGGTGGTCGGTGCGGGAGAATTGGGGAATCCTAAATCGCCTAACCTGAGATTGCGCAATCTGATCTCTCCGGTTTGCCTGCCCTCTCTTCGCCTCTGCCATGGTCTCCCTATTTTGTTATTGGCTAGGCCAATTTTCCCTTGCAATTTCTCCCATTATGATTAGTCCAATAGCATCTCTAACTGTAATGTGACTCTGTATTGGTTGTGTGGGCCCTGGAGTGTTCCTTCCTTTAGTCCCACTCTGCAGAACTTATGAAATGGCCAGTGACTGTTTTGTGTCGGGGTTTGGGGAGGGTAGGTGGGGGGGCCGTGCTGCCTCTGGAGCTCCTACTGCTCCCCGATAGCTTAACTCATGTTCTCCAGCCAATTGCTGCATGTTTTGGCTGCCTGTCCCTTCTCTTACTGATGCCTTCCTGCTCCTCTCCTTCGCGGCTACGTTCTTGGGTTCGGTATTCCACACTTCTAGCTTCTCTTTTCTGCTGTAGTTTTGATTGGATGCCTACAGCCAAAGTTGGGTGATCTTAACCTCAGGGTTGCTTGCTTTCAGAATGATGGACCCCCAATACTTGGTTGGGGAGTGGCTGACGGGTGTTCCTCTAAGTGTTTTGTACTCAGGATTTCCCTAGCTGTGGATTCAGGTTTTTAGCCAGACCCTAGTCATGACCTGGAACATGAATATTGCTAGAACCAGATCAGACCTTGACTTTTCTCTGGTGTTCCCAGTAGGTCCATCTCGTGGTAAATTAATATGTACCCCACTATGATCATTCATAAAACCTGCCACAAGTCAATGGCACCCACAGAACCAGGTGTGCGGGGAGTGGGATTAGTGTCCCTGATGAGGTCATTGGTTTACTTCTCATCAGTCAAACATCCGCATTCTAGCCTCATATCGGACTCCAGCTCTCAAAGACATCAATTGTGGGTGACCAACTGGACCACCAGGCTTTCCATTTGGTACTCGTGATCCTGTACCAGAGACCGTTGTGGTCAGGGATCCGAGTGATGGAGATGGGAAGAAAGACCAACCTGTGTTTTTGGTTTACTTTCTATTGCTGATCTCCACCGCACCTCTAGTAGCCAACACAAGACTGCCAAAAAGGGTAAGGGAGGGGCAGTGGGTGGGCACACCCTTCCCTAGCTGCTCCTCTAGCTCCAAAGGAAGCCTCCTATCAACTGCTGTAAAAGGAGGGTTAGAACAAACTAGATCGGTTAGAGGGAAGCTGAGAGGAGGAGGACCAGCTTCTGCCATTGCATTGAAGACCTTGTGTTAAGGCAGGCCTCTCTGAAGTTCTTTCGCCTCCTGCTACCCACACCTTTCTATGGCGCCTCTCGCAGCTAACCGCAGGTTGAGTGTGGTCGGCTAGTGCACTGCAAGCTCGCTTCTCGGGCCTCCCCACCTCCTATGGCAAGGACGGAGAACTTGAGCTTAAAGTAAGGGAGCCTCAGGACTGTGAGCAAGAGAGGGAAGTGACAGGCCTGTGTGTCTACTCTGTATGATGACTATAACATGGCTGAGGCACTTCCTGCCCCCGGAGAAGACTAGAGAGGTAATTGAGGCTGCACATGGCATGTTATGACGGCACATGGGCTTCTGACGTGACTCAATTATTGGAGTCTTGTTCACGCGTGATGTGCAAATGATCTGGAAAGCGATTGACGGTCATTTATTCATATATAGACCGCAAGAAGAATGGTTATCTTTTGTACGTTCTTTTGTGATCAAAAGAGCAATCGGATTTGACGGGAATCAGTGAGCTTCTTACAATGGGGTGAGTTTGAGGGGCATTCGGGCCAGGTTGTGAAGAGGAGTAAACAGAGCTGTCACCGGGAACAGTACATGGGTCGATTTACATAGATTAAGGACAACCAAAATTGGACATGAAGTGCAGGTAGGTGGTACGGCCAGCTGTGCTCGGGATGTGACCATGATGGGTGAAGAGCTGGAGTGGAGGCAGATGATGTGAGGGTCAGAGGCAGGTTCGAGACGAGGGAAACATTTTAGTTAGCAGGCATATGAGAAGTAGGTTGAGAGGGTAACTCTGAGGTGAGGACAGGGATGTCATTTGGGGGTAGCTAGGGAAATCTTGATTCTTTATTTTTTTTTTATTTTTATTTTACAAATGGAAGCTCCCGGGCTGGGGCCATCACCATGTGGCGCTTTGTTTTTGGAGTGGCTGGCTTTCTTGTTCAGGCTTCTTAAAAAAAAAAAAACAGGGGGTTCCACAAGTGTAACACTTCGAGCAGTGACTCTAAATAAGAAACAATAGGAATAACAATTCGTCTTTCTGGAATTCTTTACAATAATTGCTAGACCCATTAAAGGTTTATTTCTGGCACACTTCAGGGGGTGAGTCACTGATTTAGTCTGTTCCTAAACACATGAAATTCACAATGTAGACAAAAACCTCCAAAAAGCATTTGGAGTAGACTATGGGCCTGATTCACAGAGCATTTTCCTATGGGATTGCACCATTGTAAAACGCTTCTGTGAATCGGGCACTATGTATTTTGCTTTTCGTAAGTTGCAGTTATAGCATGTTTATTTTCTGCCATTGTCCCGGGTGTGATCATCACAAGACATTTCATCTCGGTGTCCTCGGTCGCTTGACAAAATCCTTCTACCTAAAAGCTTGTGTACAGTGTAGAAATGTTTGACCATAGCACATAAAGTGCCCCTGGATTTAAGTGTGCCACAATTAACGCTTTCTTGTAATGTGTCTATCTTTCCTATCTCCCTGGCATGCTGTTCAGGATGTTTGTTTGCATGTAAGAGGTGACCAGAGTATGGGATGCCGTGTTAGGGCGCTGCTTTCCCTGCGCTACTCTACATTCTTTAATACACAGTTATGAACCCTCTCTATGATATGAATTTTCAAACCTCTGAAGCCTGAAAAGTAGATCCACACAGGCTTGACATGTGGCCAACTTTGCACCAGACCTACGGATGAACTGGCCTACTGTTAAATCTCAGTTACCAGTTTAATGGTATCCACTACAGAGTGTTGTTTGCTTTCTGACTTTGAGAACATTCAGACATGTAATTTCTGAATGTAATTGCTCATTTTACTATAGCCGGTAAACTAGCTATAGCCGGTAAGATAGCTCGGGGGCTTGAGCACTTGCTGCTGTGATGTGTATGTGATCAGCAGGTTTGAATCCCGGCAAGTCCAACTCAGCCTTTCATCTTTCTGAGGTTGATAAATGAGTACCAACATAGGTTGGGTGATATTGTAGGTATATTTGTTCTATATACATCGCTTAAGCGTAAGTGCTATATAATAACACATCACTATCATTTGGCCTTGGACGTCTGCCTGCATTCACAGTAATTTGGTAATATGGGCCTATACACACTGATTTTAATGATACATATGGCGATCCATTCTTGTATGAAAAGTATATCCCATTACAGTGATATTGTAACCATGTTTTACGCAGTGTACTTGGGAACAATGATATTTGATGCCACTTCCTGTTTTGTCAAGGGGTGAAAGGTCGTGTTCCATCGCTACATGTGATGTCACTTTGGGGTGGGTTAAATGATATCCCTTCCTGTAATGTCATTGGAGGTCAAGGGGCGTGTGATGTGACTTCCGCTACCCCTGGCCTTTTGGTGTAATGATGTCCCTGGGTGAGGTGGGCTTTTTGTTTTGGTTTTGAACAAATCCATGTGGGCTGTTTCTTGGAGGTCTGGGTGAAGATAATTGCATATTAGTGGAGCAAGAAGAACGGGAGAAAGAGAGGAAGCACAGGGAGGGCGAGGAGCCACAAGGGTAGTCGAGGAGGCAGAGCGGAGATTACGGGAAGTCTTGTAGAGTACCATGGATAGATTTGTGAACCAGGATAAGCCATTTAAATCTAGCCCTTTTACACCAAGAGATGTTCTCTTGGCAGAATGATCTGTATTTTAGAATGTGTTTGTAGTAGGCCAGCCCTTGGCGATAGGCTTGTGGTTCGCAATGAATGGAGGAGTGAGGCCCGGCAGAGTGGCAGAATATATATAGTCCTTTGTATGGTTCCGTGTAAGAAGGTAATGGCACATGGACAGAGTAGGTGGCACGGCCATACTGTACTGGGGAGCCACCCAAGAGAGATGGATTGGGGAGCAGTCCTGTCTGAGTCTCTGGAGAGATTTTGGCATCAATCAGGGCAATTGAGAATGGAAGACCCAGGACACAGGGTGATATGGCATCTGAGAATCCTAACCGAGGGGCATGGACAGAGTGGAGTTTAGTGGTGAGGCTTCCACGTCTGTGGAGTTAGTATTGTACATCAGGACAAGACTGCTATTGATGTTGTAAAGATCCTCCTGAGCATTCCTGGTGCCGTCCACCAGGCTCTGTTCAAAGTGTTGAGTTCCCTGCATGTGTAGACCACCTCCAGGTAGGAATTTTGCCCTCTGACTCCTATTGGCCTATAATCATAGAGCTGTCCAAAGGGTTCTTTCTGCACACTGTGCATCATGGAGTCATAAAAAGCCAGGATCCTGTGAAATGGACAGCCCTGACCGCTTCCTTTCCAAGGATCCTGTGAAATGGACGGCACAGCTTGCCTCCTGTGCAAGGATGCTCTGGAAATAGGTGGCACAGCCCACTTCCTTTCCAAGGATCCTGTGAAACGGGCAGCCCTGCCTGATTCCTTTCCAAGGGTTCTGTGACATGGGCAGCACTGCCCGTTCCCTCTCCCAGGATCCTGTGAAATGTGGCACTGCCTGCTTCCTTTGCAAGGATCCTATGACAGTCATCTGTGCCCGCTTACTCTACTAGTATCCTCAATGTGCACCACTGCCCACTCCCTCTCACAGGATCCTGTGAAATGGGCAGCCCTTCCCGCTTCCTCTGCCAAGATCCTGTGAAATGGGCAGCACTGCCTGCCTCCTGTGCAAGGATGCTCTGGAAATAGGTGGCACAGCCTGCTTCTGCCCCCAGGATCCTGTGAAATGCGCAGTACTGCCTGTTTCATCTATGTATGCATCCTCTCCCAGTATCCTGTGAAGTGGACGACACTGCCCGTTCCTCTCCCAGGATCCTGTGAAATGTGCAGGACTGCCCACTTCCTCTCCAGGATCCTGTGAAATGTGCAGGACTGCCCACTTCCTCTCCAGGATCCTGTGAAATGTGCAGGACTGCCCACTTCCTCTCCCAGGATCCTGTGAAATGGGCAGCACTGCCCGTTCTCTCCCAGAATCCTGTGAAATGGGAAGCACTGCCCGCTCTCTCCCAGAATCCTGTGAAATGGGCAGCACTGCCCGCTCTCTCTCCCAGAATCCTGTGAAATGGGCAGCACTGCCCGCTCTCTCTCCCAGAATCCTGTGAAATGGGCAGCACTGCCCGCTTCCTCTCCCAGGATCCTCACTATGTGGCACTGCCTGCTTCTGCCAGGATCCTGTGAAATGGGAAGCACTGCCCGCTCTCTCCCAGAATCCTGTGAAATGGGAAGCACTGCCCGCTCTCTCTCCCAGAATCCTATGAAATGGCCAGCACTGCCCGCTTCATCTCCCAGGATACTGTGAAATGGGCAGCACTGCCCACTTCCTCTCCCAGGATCCTCACTACGTGGCACTGCCTGCTTCTGCCAGGATCCTGTGAAATGGGCAGCATTGCCCGCTTCCTTTCCAAGGATCCTATGACATAGACATCAGTGGCTGCTTACTCTACTAGGATCCTCCATGCACACCATTGCCCACTTCTCCCAGGGGCCTGTAAAATGGCAGCATTGCCCGCTCCCTCTCCCAGGACCCTGTGAAATGTGGCACTGCCTGCTTCCTTTGCAAGGATCCTATGATAGTCATCAGTGCCTGCTTACTCTACTAGTATCCTCAATGTGCACCACTGCCCACTTCTCCCAGGGTCCTGTGAAATGGGCAGCACTGCCCGCTTCCCCTCCCAGGATACTGTGAAATGGGCAGCACTGCCCACTTCCTCTCCCGGGATCCTCACTATGTGGCACTGCCTGCTTCTGCAAGGATCCTGTGAAATGGGCAGCATTGCCCGCTTCCTGTCCAAGGATCCTATGACCTAGACATCAGTGGCTGCTTACTCTACTAGGATCCTCAATGCACACCACTGCCCACTTCTCCCAGGAGCCTGTTAAATGGCAGCATTGCCCGCTCCCTCTCCCAGGATCCTGTGAAATGGGTGGCACTGACTGGTTCTCCCAGGATCCTGAGCCACATCTCATATTGGTGGGGGTCTGGGTAGCACACAATCTGCTAGGACAGGTTTAGACTGTGAAAAATATAGTTCAGGCTCCAAATAGGTGGTCTACATTGAAATATTGCATTCTGTGACTATTCACGGGTTAGACAGTACTTTTAGGCGCGTGTGTGTGTGTGAGCAACTGTGGGGGGAATAGTAAATTTAGAGGACAATACTCAAGTGTAACATGGTTTAAAATGTTCTACCAGTTGCACAGTGCACACAGGGATTGAAGCTCACATATTGGCTCAGAAAACTGGGCCACACTGATCAGGATGGCCCTTCCGGCATTGCCATATTGCCCTCTGCGTTAGTCCTTGCCTACCTTGGGAGTACGCTGGAGGCTAAGCAAGACCTAGCGCTGCTGTCCCACCAGCCTTTGAGATCAGCCTGGTCTTGAAAGATTGCATCGGCGTGTTCCCTTCACGCCATTGCCGGCTTGCCACCATTTCCCTCTCCGCATTACCCGCTCAGAATCCGATCCGCCTCTTTCATCTCCAGCCTTTTATCTGACGCCGCCTTTCAGTCTTGTCTTCCCTTTAATCTAAAACGCTTTGATCAATACATGGCGAAGATTTCGCCAGGCCTCCCACCAGCCACTAAATATGAAACTGACAAGGACTCGCACATTTACAATGATGATGGGGGGGGGGGCAGTGTCCAGCATCGAAACAGGAGGCTGTGATGTGGGTGGAATCCATCTTTCAGAGTGTGGTCAAAGAAAGGGCAGCTGGAAACCTATCCAGCCACCTGATAAGCTCAGGACAGTCATGGGTTTGCACGCTCAGGATCTCCCGGTGTTTGTTGAACTGCAAATGCCACGTTCTCTCACATTTTGATCATGTTGGCTACTTCTGGTGGAAGTTCTCCAAAGCATCTCGAGTTTGGCAAATCTGGGCAATTCGTCCCTTCTTCCAAGGGGGAGGGAGACACCCCCTTTGAGCCTAGGGAGGGAGACTGCTAAGCAAGATCCTGAGCTTAGGGTGGGGAAGATCCTCCCAAGATGTTTGGAAAAGCAGGACCTCACTGGGAGTGACTACCCTCTAGAGGACAAGGACTCACATTCCTGTAAGGAATGCCCTGTCAGCGTATATGGGAGTGGAAAAGACTGATCATCTGTGTGGCATTAAAAACCTAATGACATTGCTTCTGTATCTTTGGTTCAAGATGATGATGAAATTGCCTTGATCTCAGTAGCTGGTGAAGAATGCACCCCTTTGAAATACGAGGACGCAAATAAAGAGAAGTGGAAGCTCGACTGGAGAGTCCTACGTAGAGGCAAGCCTCTGACAAGCATACGTCCAGGTGGGCCAGAGCCACACTAGACCACAGAGCCAGCGGTGGCATGGAAGAGCCAACTGGATCGAGAGCGAGGCAGAACGGCTGGGGCTGAGAGTGGCGATACTGCCATGAAACAGACTGGGACGGAAGAAGGTTCTCACCTGGTGGTGGGACCGCGTTGAAGCTGTGGTGGGCCAGAGGCTGGAAACTAATGCCAATACCAGGACTGAGCAGAGGAATTAACCCTCTGTTCGTAGCACGAGAGCCGACGAAGCTGCCGAGACGGGATGTATCTGAGAAGAAAACGCTTCTATAGCAGAGACGGTTCAGAAGGGAATGAGTTGTAACGCCCATGCTGCAACGTCATCCTGATTGAGCACACCCAACAAGAAAGATGGTATCCGGGTTGCCAGGGACGGAGGCGAGCGGGACACCGCACAAAGAAGCCTAATTAGTAAGGCTACAGGGGCCTTAGAAACTTGAGCTATGAATATTGGTAGGGTCCACAATCGCAGCCAAAAACCCAGAGGGGGGGCTGAAGAGCCTTGGGGGCTGGGGGAGTCATGAAGGGGTGGGAATCTTATAAATCTCATGTGTCTGGTCAAGACTCCAACATAGGGGAGGAAAGAAAAGGCCAAATTGTTGGACAAGGAGGAATGCATCCTCTCCCCTTTAATGACAAGACACCTTTTGTTTAGACAGAGACCTGCAACTTTTTGTGAGGAACCTAAAGAAAGACCTAAGGAGTTTGCTTTGGTGAATGGTCAGGAATATTTCTTTAGTGAACTGTGCACTGGGAGGGATCCCAACAACATTGGTTGGATAAAGCCTGAACTGAGAGGCCATGATTCTGGCCTATTGTACTGTTTCTGTCTTTGTTGAAGTGGCAGGGCCAGATACTGGATGGGTTTTGGATTGAGGACTATCTTTTCTTGTTTGACAGTAGACGAGCCTCCTTAATTTTAGTTCACAGGTATGGCAGTCCTTCTTAGCAGTAGGGACAGATGGGCAATGTTCTTTTCGTTAAATTGAACTGCCTGAATATGACATCCCTGAGTCTGCCGCCTTCTATTCCGCCACAAGAGCCAAGGGTTGCAGATATCTGATCTAGAGGCTTCCCGCTGAAAGGAGTAATGCTGTAAAGCTACTGCAATTAACCAATGAAACGGTACTCCTTTTATCATCCGGCTGAGAGGCAGAGACTGCCCTGCCAGAAAGCTAACATATTCGCAGATGGTGGATGCGCACCGCTTGATCTTTACAGAAGTGTCCCATCGGATGATGCCACTGTGTAGAAGTACATGTCTTCTCCTCTGCTGCAATCTCATGAGCAGTCTACATGCAAAGTTACTGCTGAATTATGAACAAGTGAAATCTGCCCAAGCGAGCAACGAGGCCATTCTCCAACTTCTCCCCCTAAGCTTTAGTACTTCATTCAAAATCTAGTTTCTTAAATATATGTTGAAGACTATATTGGAAATTATTCTTTGTCTTTTTTAGTGTGTGTCATTTTGCATCACTTTACACATTATTAATGTTGGAATCCAAGTACTGAAATGCAGTATGTGGGCCTAAAGGCTAGGGATGGCTGATTCACCTCCCTGACCTGGGACAACTTGGATAGACACCTGCCTGTAGTCATTGTTTGACATCACCGAGTTCATAATGCATATGTAAGGCTTACATGTCAAGTGATCAACTTTAACGCTTAACGTGAGCTTGACTTGCCAGGGAAAAGGACGATTTACAGTTTGTGGTATCTAAAAATAGAACTGCATCCCTTTAGAGGGCATTTGCTTTACGCACTGTGGGGTGATTAATTATTTCATTGTTAATTTATAACGCGCTTAATACCAGCCTTGTGGTTTCCAAGCATGGGATCGGGATTTGAACCTGTCTGGCGCTGTGTTGTCTTGCTTCCAAGACAAATGCGTTTTCCCCTGGGCTATCCTACACCAATGCGTTTCCCCTGGGCTATCCTTCACCCATGCGTTTCCCCTGGGCTATCCTTCACCCATGCGTTTCCCCTTGGCTATCCTTCACCCATGCGTTTCCCCTGGGCTATCCTTCACCCATGCGTTTCCCCTGGGCTATCCTTCACCCATGCGTTTCCCCTGGCCTATCCTTCACCCATGCGTTTCCCCTGGGCTATCCTTCACCCATGCGTTTGCCCCTGGGCTATCCTTCACCAATGCGTTTGCCCCTGGGCTATCCTTCACCAATGCGTTTGCCCCTGGGCTATCCTTCACCAATGCGTTTGCCCCTGGGCTATCCTTCACCAATGCGTTTGCCCCTGGGCTATCCTTCCTCACCAAAGCTTTGCCCCTGGGCTATCCTTCCTCACCAAAGCTTTGCCCCTGGGCTATCCTTCCTCACCAACTCATTGCCCCTGGGCTATCCTTCCTCACAAACTCATTGCCCCTGGGCTATCCTTCCTCACCAACGCATTGCCCCTGGTCTATCCTTCCTCACCAACGCATTGCCCCTGGTCTATCCTTCCTCACCAACGCATTGCCCCTGGGCTATCCTTCCTCACCTTAATTGCCTTTTCAGCCGAACAGGAGGCCTGAAGTGTGCTGAGGGCACTGGTGCATTGGCTGAGACCCTTTCTGCCAAGTGCAAGGGTCTTATTTCCAGCTATTTGCTTTTCTCTTGCCCTTCTTTGTTTTCAGCCTGGCAGTGATGTGGCTGCTGGTGGCCTGCTGGCTGTTTCTTGGTCATGTAGAGTGGTGTTTTGGTTGTGACTGGTTTCCCGGTGATGTAGGTTGCTCCTTGTAGATGGAGGCGATGTGCTTGAGGGCTGGGGCGTGCTGGATGGCTTCTCTAGGGGCCAAGGAGACCTATGGAATGCCTGCCCCTAGTGAGCTTCCCCCGTCTAGTTGGGAGATTACTAGGGCTTGGAGTGGACTGTTATGAAGCTCGGGGCCCCCCACCCCACCGTGACTCAAATTTAGCAGATTCTATCAAGCCGTGGTTCAAGATTTTTGACCACCTTGTGGAAAAATGTTGCCACCCCATACCTGTCCAGGCTCACACCATGATCCCCGGAGCGCTCCAGCTCTGGAGTCTTCTCCACGCCACATTGTGCTTCTCCCTTCAGACCCCAAGGAGGACACACTCCTATGCCCAGCCCAGCTTCTGGAAACGAAGTGCAGAACAAGAAGCTATGACCAAAAGCTGGCTTTGGCAGAAGAGCACACGTGGCTACATGCTTCGGCATGTGAAATGCTAATTTGGTCCCTTTTCCCTTTGAATTCTGGTACTTGAAGTTCTGGATTCAGGACAATCAAACTTCCAAACTCGTTTTGAACTGAGTCGAGAACCTACAAATCTGCTGTTACCTCAGTAAAATGATTACACATTATCTGGACACTCACTACATGACCGTTCACAACCGCAAGGGGTCAAGCACTAAACTAAAAAGTGGGGGGACGCATTAACATACCAATTGAATGTGGTGTCACCAGAAGTTGGCATATCGAGGTGGGGGGAGTCTGTCCACCCGACTTGAGTCCTGACATTCGCACCTTTCGTAGCATGTCCTCTGATGGCGATGTGGCTCTTTTCAGGCTTTGTCATGGCCATAATAAAAGCATGATCAGTTTCCCAGACCAATGACTCTGATTACATGTTAGTAGCACGCCTCATGCAAGAACGTTTCAGTAATCACGAATAAAACGAAGAGTTGGAAAACTGGAAAACACGACTACAAGCCAGCGGCGACTCGTTCACACCACATGAACTCACTCTATAAATTCACTGGTGTGTACTATGCAGGAACCGAAAGGTACATTTAAAAAAAAAAAGAAAAGAAAAAAATAGCGGAACTACGTTCCCTGTGCCTTCTTCTCCCGTACCACCTCCCCGCTGGCCCCCATGTTCACCCCTCATTTCAAACCCCATACCTGGAGAAAAGACATTCAAATGACTACCATTGGTTTGGCACGACCCCCACAGCATACAGCTGTAAGCAGCCCTCCCCCACCCCCTTTTCCAAACATTCACCATTCACACCTCTTTAAGGATATCCCTGTGACAATAGCCACCCCTTGTCCCCACCCTGCACATTACCTTTACAGACACCGTGGACCCGATTCATGTAATATTTAAACGGGTCAAAGTGCATTTGCACTGCTGAAAAGTGACTTTGCGCTGCCCACACAAACCCTGATTTATGGGACTGTGCAAAGTGTATTTTTGCTGTGCAAAGTCCGGCAACGTCATTTGGTACTGCACAAAGGGCTATGCGCGGACTTTGCCCGGACTTTGCACTGCAAAAGTACACTTTGCCTCCATGAATCAGGGTTTGCATCAGCAGTGCAAAGTCACTGTGCACTGGGCAAATATTCCATGAATCGGGCCCCGTGTCTGCAGCGATCGATGCAGAATTGTCTAAGACGAACGCATATAACTGTTGAGCGCGCGTTTGTGAAGTCCCTGCAATGGGCTGTACGCCCCAAGCAGTCTATAGAGATAAACCAAGGCAGCCCAGGCCTGCCAGATAGTCACGTGTGATGGGACACTACCCTGCCACCAGCAGGCCCCAACTACGACCCCCCTGTAGTCGAGCAGGCAAAATCCAAAATACTACTCGTCCCTCCCTTCCCTGGTATCCTGGAACAGCGCTCTGAGACTGGGTCACGTAAGGGAACGATGCCAGATTGGTCCAAAAAGTAAGAGAATGTTGTACCCTTAATTCCTGCCATCCTTGGCCACTGGTACTATGAAATGTGGTCCCATATGCCAGACAGCATGCATGCCAACCTCTGCCATTCCAGTCGGGAGATTTATTATCGAGAAATCAGAACTGCAAATCCCAGAATGCAAAATTAAACCCACGACTAACTAGCACCACCTGAACGGATGGGGCATTTATGTAAACAATAAAATAAATAAATAAAAAAAACAATATAGGACGCTGCTAAAAGAATGATAAAAAAAACCCAGTAATGGCCCAAAATGTTGCCCTTATAATTCCGACGGCCGAAATTCTGACTTTTTTTTTAACACCCTCCTTACACCACTTATGTATATAGGTGGGGGGGTATGTGATATTATAGTAATATGTAGGGCATATATATGTGGTGTAAAGGGGGTTAAAATAAATAATCAGCATTTTCGGCCATCGGAATTATGGGGGTCACAGTGATCACAGAAATAACCTGCTATGATTAACTAGTACGTCCTGTTGGGTTCTCTGATAGTCCTATGTGGTGACTTGAACTAACAGGACGCCCATGCAAACAGGGACCCGCCCCTGCTTAAGTGGCAGTCTTTGCAATCCTAGAACTAAAAGGCACCACCGTAAGAGGTATGGCATGTCCTTGCTCAAATGCCCTTGTGGCGTTAGTCACGTGCATGACGCCACACACTGCTCATGAAAGATTTGCCAAACGTAAGAGTGACATTAAGAGGAACCAGGTGACCTTGTCAACTGCTGGACCTGGTGGGAAATCCTGCCCTTAACCCTGGTTCCATGTATTGGAACCATGTTACTTTATAGACCATATAGTGCCCAGGGTGAATTACTCTAGAAGGCGCTCATCTTCCCCCATCCCTTAAACCTGCCACTGCTACCCTGCCCCACATTTATAAAATCTTGACAATCTAAACAAAATCTGGCAACATTAAGTAGATCGACTATTGAGAAAATATTTTGTATTTTCTTGTGTATTTTTCTTTAAATGTTTTTAGTATTTCATACTGCACACATCACCACCACAGTGGTTTTAAAGCACAAAGCCTTGTCTGTGTACAGAGAATTTGTTCACCTGGCCGGGGTGGACCGTGGTCTGTGGGGTGATAAGGAAACCAGTTCAAGTAGTGCGGGAAAGAGTCGAGTGAGAAAAGTCATGGAGACAAAATGGAGTTAACGCACAACTTGTACAGACAAAAACATAAATGTGAGTGATAGTTGGGATGAATGTATAGTCTTTAGTGGTTTGACTAGAAGAAAAGTTAATCAAAAGAAGGTTGAGGGCCTCCTTTATTTGCCAGCAAAACCTTCATGTCAATTACTAGTGTGGTGACATTACTTCCTGTGTGATGGCTTTTGTAAAGACTGGAGAGGGGTATCTGTACTCCTGTTCTCTGTATGACAGAGTAGAGGCACAGAGCACCCCAGCCAAGATGCTCTATTTGGTAACGTGGACGAGCAATCAAGGCTTAAGCTGCAGCTGGTTCTTAAATACAGTGTAGTCCCCAAGCACCCACAAAGGAATGCCCACACACTGTTGGTGATAACTTGAAACTTGATAACCATCTTTAGATGAATAAGTTTCAAGTTATGTACACAATAACCCACTTTGTGCTCAAGATAATCTAAAATACAGTTTCTATGTGGTACCCCAATTATGCTTTGATTCCATTAAAATGCATTAACTGTACTCAGTTCAAATGTCCTACAAATCAATTAATAAAGTGAACCAACAATAGACATGGGAGGAAAGCAGGCTGGTTAAAATAATAGGCAGAATAATGGGGCCCTACCACCAGGCACAGTTGTACGAGGATCCACCCCACCCGGGCAACCTGTAGATAAAGATATAATAGAAGCCCAGTCCAAATATTGTTTCTATGAGTCTTAGTTCCTTCTAAATAGTTGAACCTCACCAATGTACCTGGAATAGCAGAATTCTTCGATGAGGCGTCAATGGATCCTTCTTGAGTGACTCCCTTTAAGGCAGGAGCCACGGAACGTCGATAGTCCTCGAAGAAGGTGAACTTTGGCATCGAGAGTCGTCGATGAAAAGGTTTGATGGCGTCAAGGCAGCAGCTTCGGTCCTGGCGGTGTTCGTCGACGATCGGTCGTAGACGTCCTGCAAAGACGAGGCATTCGGTGCACCTCGACAACGATAGTTCATTGCCGCAAAGAGTCAGTAAAGAACTTTGGTCCAGCAAGGGCGTCGAGTCATCGGCGTCTTTGTGGTCTTCGGGTGGCAGGAAACCTACCGGCAGATTCTAGTCGGCGCGTTGGCGGCCTCGACTTTCTCTGGTGGGTCAAAGCAGTTGGATTCAAATGTCTTGGGCAATGGAGTGTTGCGGCTCTGGTCGTCGGCGCACGGCATCAAGCTATGCCCACTTCTGGGCAACACGGCTTTGATGGGCCTCCAGCGGTTACAGCGGTCCTCCGAACCCTGGTCAACGACGGTGGATGCTTTACTTTCTCCTCTAAGGGTCCCAGTCTCTGGTTGACAGTCTTTTGATGGCTAGCTTCCAGGGTGGTTCGGCAAAGGTTTAGCGGTCTGCATGATGTTCCCTCGTAGCTCAGGGAGAGGTCTCCTAGCCAGGTCCTCTCTCGGATCTGTCCTTAACAAACTCCAAAGCTTTCAGATTGGGTCGAAGCAAATGCAGCAGCAAGTCTTCTTCCAGCTGGGCTTCAAGGATAATCATCAAGTATCCACTTCAGCTTCTGAACGAATTCTAGTAGTGAGAGGCCCCCAGATATACTGTTCTGTCTCTCATTCATTCTGCTGGGTCACACTCGGGCAACCAATAACTCAGAAGGGCATTCATGCAGGCAGGCAGCCAATCAGGCTCACAGTGCATTCAACCCATACTTCTCCCTCCAGACACTCGCTACAAGGAATGTGTATTGGGACCAGTACCCAGCCATTCAGCACTCCACACTGCATTTATACTAGTTTCGGGCAGGGCTGTCTCATTCATTGTACCACATACCAGAAACCAGACACCCATAATATGAAGTTCATATTAGTCACACACTCCATTCACTCAGGTCCCACCCACAGGGTACACCCACAACATATAGTCAATGGGAAGGCTCCAGCCAGTCTGGCCTGGACTTCCCCACAATATCATACATGGAACATCCACCCAACAGCCAGTCAGGGAGAAGGGACAGAGTCGGGGCTTCCCAGGACTTCGGGAAAAAACAAGGTAACCGGCAATAGAAAGCAAGAGGCACAGGGGCCATCTTGCCTCCTATCAGGAATCCACTGGTTCCAATGGCAGGACCTGGGTATCCCAAAATGGAGAATATTCAGAGAACCTGTCAAATTCAGCACAGAACTGCCACCAGCCCATACCTTGCTCTGTGGGACACACACAGGTGCCCAAAAGCATACACGAGGGGCACAGGGTGGTACCCCCACTTATGGGTGCCATAAGAGTATCCCAAGGTTCTGTACACCAAACCAAAAAGAGGAAGAGCTGCACTGCCAGGAGTCCCACATGGACTCCTGGGAAGAAAACAATACAGAACACACATGAAAAAGAACTACAGGACAATGACAGGGAGGCCCTGTCCCTCCAATGCATTTCCAGCATCAGTCTTGATGTGTTCAAGCACTCCTTAGTGCTTGCTCACTGCTAGGTTTTTGCTGCTCCATAAGCTTTATTCCCAGCTGTGGGACATTTCTTTCAATCATTTAGTTCTCAATTGATAGCTCACCACCCCTTAAACACCACAGCTTTGTTTTTCCAATATTCATTTACTGAAATTCCTCTGAATCCGTAGCAGGAAATGTAGCAAAGATCCTCAGGACGGGCCACGCATTTGGAAACCGCAAATGTTTCTTTGGTGGTTACGTTGCAACAAAAAACCTTTTCCTTATCCTGAAATCAGATTGTATTTCATTTTGATGCTTTCTAAAGTGCCAGAATCCGGTGCAACCGCTTGCACGCATGGTGCATTTCACATTGATTTGCAGGACAGAGCACATTCTTGGATGCAACAACAAACCCTAGCATTAAAACATTCTTGTATGCATTGGGAGAAGACTGGTTCCAATGAGCAGCATGGGCAATTTTTTTTTTTCTTTTTTACTTTTATTTTTTATCTGTGTATATAGTTTTTTTAAAAAACCTTAACACAACACTTAACTGACAAACCTGGAAAGAACATACATAAGTTGAGAGTAAAAGATAGAAAAATTAAAACACTAGAATCCTACATAAACATTATCCAACGCCCAAATACTGCACATGACTAATCACTGGACCATTAATAACACCCATCAACCGTTCAAATTTAATCAGTAAATGTTTTTCGCGGAATAAAAAATGTTCACCCAAAAGAAAGTGCGTCTGTATTAAACAGTGCACCAGTGGCAAAGTCTGCAACGTTTCAGTCCCACTGAATAATCTACCCCAAAAATCTTCACTATGAAGGGAGTTATCTGAGCGAACGTACCACCCCAATACCTTCTTTCGCATATTAAGTGGCGACAGTCAATTAGAAGGTATTTCAGATTTTGCTGGGAATCACCCACTTTGCATAGCCTCGGAAACCTCGTAGAAGGGGCGACATATCTGATCAGACCCCATTTATCAAGTGTGTCCAATAAATTGAACCTAAACCTCATGAAAATCTATCGAAGCATTTCCCTTGAAAAACATTTTGACATATTGGGGGAGGAAGGAGACTGGCTTACGGATCTTGCTATATTCGTGAAACAAATGTTTTGCGATGAGTTCTGGATCCCTCGGCCAGTTGAACATTTTCTATTTTTGAGAGTGTCCGGATCTTCTAGCAACAAATTACGGGATAGATTTTGAAAAAATTAAAATAGCATCACATTGCTTAGACCACAATTTCCGGATTTCTCGATAGAGTTCAAATCAAAAAATCCAGAAGAGATCTAAAAATGTTCTCTGTAATATTGATTTCTGCCGATCAATATAAGATTGCCATGACTCCATGCACAACTTATACCTTATGAAAACAAAGGGTAATGATGGAATGTTGGAAGGCTACATCCAAGAGATTGGCTTTGGGTTTGTGGTACAACCTCTTGTAAGAAGGTTCAATCCTAATTTCCGCCGGGAGATTGTGCCAATGTTGGTAGCCACTCTTGGCAAGGGAGGGGCCGCCATGACTAAATTTACCATGCACAGCAAAGTTCTGCAGACACCGAGTTTGAACTCCAGCACCTAGAGGGCGTATGCTTGAAGTAACCTGGGACTTGTTTGGCTATGATCTTGTGGATGATGTCAAAGGATTAGTAGTTTTGTAGTTCTTGCATTCAATTGTTAGCCTTTCCAGGGATTGTGAAGGCAGCCAGTGTTTCACGGATGGAAATGAGTCAGAGTGCCTTGCTCTGAAGGTTCAGTGCTAGAATATAGTACAGTTAACAATTAGTGAGGATTTTTGAAATAACATATGCTGCAATCTGATGAATTTCTAGGGACTTCCACTGTTTGTAAAGCACAGTGAGATTGCTTTGCCCAGGATAACACACAAAAGCCAGGATCTGTGCTCTGTCTGCCATTAATCTGATTGGGTTTGACAATGGTGCAACAGGTCTTTGGTTTTAGGAACAATGGAGTTGTGGTGCCAGATTGCTACGTTATTTGAATATGTTTGAAATGTTAACTTTAGTTCTGTTTTTTTTTATTTATATTTGTAAGAGGATTCAATTCAACACTACAGCTAAGTCAATGCCTAGTCTGGGATACTGAATGGAAACCCTTATTGATATATCTTTATGTCCAGTTCATGCGTTCTGGATGACTACCCCTATATAACACCACTCTCTTAGAATCCCCCTGACCCCACTGAGCCAAGAAGTAGGTTTGTTTTGCAAATTTAAAAGATTTATTTGAAAAAAATTAAACAATGTATAGATATATCACACTTTGATAATAAATTAATAATTGGATATCACACTTAATCTGATATGATAAAGATTAACAACGGAGAATCTGGCACTAGCACACTTGTGAATAGGAACAGAAGAATAAGGTGGTAGAGAATGCTTTATATAAGTCAGATGGATGTAATGTTGAATGAAAATGCAATACAGAAAATACTCAATATGATTTCAACAAAACAATGTAATCACTTTTCTCTGGCAATCCCCTCCCCCCTTTATGCAATGCAAGGAAATGGAAGGAAAGCACACAGTTCTCAGAAATGCAATCAAATGTGATTCAGTTCACCCCAGCAAGCTTAGATTACAGATCGGAGTTTTAAACACAGGCCCAAAATGCTTTTATATGTGCTGGCAATGAAGTGAAAAATATACTAAAATGCTTTTGATTCCCTCTAGGAGGTTCAGGGTGAGTGGTATCAAGTTAATATTAGCCCAGGCTCACTTCAGCAAGGATCTAGGAGTAACTAGCAGGTTAAACGAATTTCTGGCAAATGGAAGGCAAGCAGCAGCAGATTTTTACATGTGAAGAAATTTGCAAATCGCGGTAAAATTCGCGGGTGCGCCGGGCGCGATTACAGAGGAACTACAAGGACTATCACTATCGTTCTGGAGTCCTAGGACAGCTTAGGATCTCAGCTTCCAGATGAAAGTTACTGCAAGTCTCTAGCACAAACGGTCACGGAGATATGAGCGATTAAATAAAGGTCGTTTTTCAGATTTGAAATTTTAAAGTTCAAAAAGACAAGTGCAGCTTGCAACTAGAAAATGACAAGTGACAGCTTTACAAATGACAGGTGACAGTTAGGAGACAGTTCTACTTAGATTAAAATATGATTGAATTATTTTATTTTAACTAGGAGATTGGTTCTGCACAGTTCTGCTAGGTACTCACACTATATTTTTGAATTAGAATGGGCCTCGCCACGGATCTGGTCAGGTTTTGGACTGGACTCTGGTCTCTGCACTTCACAGTGATCTGGGTCAGCTCTCTCTGGTTCTGCTAACAGTGATCTGGGTCAGCTCTGCTCTCTCTCTGGTTCTGGAAATTTGATAGATTTGAAGTCTCTATGTCTGCTCTCTGAAGGTTGATGGAGGTAAAGTATGGATTTTCCGGCAGAGCTTCCAGCTGCAAATGGATTTGAAGGTCCCTCTCTGTCCTGTCTGTCTGCTTTTATCTGTTTTTAAAATGGGTGTGTGTGCAGCATCACTAGGCTCTACCCCTCTCCACTCGTCATTGGCCCAATTCCCCCCTCTCCCATGATTGGGGAAGGAACTGTGAGTCAGAGTGATGCTGTAGGTTTTATCGGTCAGAGGATCCTCCCCTGTCAAATTACACACAATCTATATTTGATCAAAAAACATATTTGCACAGGTACACATTTGTTTAAAATTACATGCACCCCTCACATATCACAGGAGGTATCCCCTGTTCAAACTCTGCTCTTCCTGGGGGCTTGCATTCAGAAATGGCAATATTTCACTTTTTAACTGATTTTGCAATGTCGGACATTAACCCAAATTTACACACATGTGCGCAAGGAGTATGGACATTAATTGATGAAGTGTCAGATTTTTCACATGCATACATTTTGAGTAATATCCTCTTTTCCGCTAAAACCCCCCTGAACATACCACCGGGTCCTAACACGTCTTAAAATGTGGGCAGAAAAATCACAAGAATTATGGTGTCATTTAAATAATTTTCACAAGTCCGTACTATGAGTTATTCATCTTTTTAGAGTTATGTTCTGGCCCCAAAGGGGTGTGGTTTCCCCCCAGCACAAGGTTGAATTTCTGGTTTTTCCAGTTCTGCCAAGCCAGCTTGCTCTCACAGGCAGTGCCCCTCCCAGCTTCTGCCAAGAGGAAGCTGTTTTACGACATCTGCAATAAACCATCTGCCTGGGTGAAGGGGGTTGCATTGTTCAGAGCTCCTGTATTCTGTGGGGGCTCCCCTTAATTCAATTATCAGAGAGATGGCATATCCTTAGTGTGGCCAGCAAAAGGCAGATAGGCCTGGGAACACAGCTGTGACTTAAGTTTCACTCCTGATGGGGGTAGTTGCCAGGCAGAATTCAGTTCCTTAAGCCAGGTTTCAGATAAAATGTCACTTTTTGTTACCCAGTTTAAGTCAAGACAATTTCTTACATATGCAGCTAGAATGCTGATTCTAAGTTCAAAACTATGACATGTAAACAATTGCAACCTATGTGACACTCAAAGTAGGTCACTCATTTCTTTTAAACATTTAGATTTTTAGTGTCTTTCAGTCCCAATTTACTTAAACTGCTGAAATCCACAGCTCAGCCAGTCTTGTTATAAACCTTCAAGTCACTTCAGAATATAACTTTACATTGGATCCCCCTCTCAGTAAGTCTTTCTTTGGCTTGCTTTGGGTTCATTTATTCAGTTTTCTACAAAAAAGTAAAATCTGGTGTTGTTTTAAAACGCCGGCTTTTTGATAGTGGTGAGTACTGGTACTGCATCCCTTTTTGGGATTTAAGAAAATGAATTCCCAACAGTTATGGGTTTGCTTTTGGCAATCAGCATTGCCATTCCCAATGGTTTCAGACTACTGTGTGGGTAGTCTAATGGTGGTTTTAGGCAGTGTCCTTCTGTGCCCATAACATCGGCAAAAATGAGTGGCAGCCTATTCTTCATGCACTTCCCTGGGCATTTTCTGGGAAGCTCTGGCCATCATGATGTTTTCCATGTCAGTACTGCACAGTTTTGAGGTAGGGCTTGGATGCGTGGATAAAAACATCCCACATATTTCACTGGAATCTAGAATGAATAATTATTGTAATGTTGGAGGAGCCAACCAATCAGTTTGCTCCATCGTGGGCTGAATCCTATTACCTCAGACTGCGTTCTGAGCAGCCGCGGCTGCTTCCCCTGCCCCGCTATCTCCCCCTCCCCAATCCACTCCCTTCCTCTCAGGCCAACGGTCCCTTCCCACCCATGAGCCCCACTTAATTCGTTCCTGCTGGCCGCCATGGAAATAGAAGAGGGACCCGCCTTCCAGCTGAACGGTGGCCATCTTAAGTCAATATTTTGTTTGACCGAATGGGACATCGCGGCACATCCCGTTCCTTCAAACAAAATGCATTACTGCTAGCACCCGGGTTTCCACATTTGAAACCCGGAGTGCGTATAGCAAAAACACTGGCAACAGCACCGGGACCCAGTTATAACTTTATATCATTACTTGGGCCCAGGGCCATTACCACCCAATCGGGCCCCCACCCCCAGATTGGGTGTTATTGCTATCTTACATTTATCATAGAAGGCATTGTTAAATAAGAGTATTTGATTGTGCTCTTTTCTTCTATCGATTGTCTGGAAGGTTTCCAATAAACCAGTGTGCACATTAGTTAAAAAATATAAAGGTCATGCACTTATTTGTATGTTCCCAGGTCTGCTTGGCGTAGATACTTATTATTGGGTTCCAAGAATAACAGTAATGGTCGGTTTTTATAACGATGACTTAAAAATGGACAAATCATATAATAAACCGGTCTGACATCATATATAATAATTCTGCTGCATGAACAACAATGAATGAGTGGCCTTCTTCAGCATCACCACTGTTTCCAAACCAGGAATCGGACTCCGGAAAGGTTGCACATAGCACTTAATCCTGCATCATGAACAATTTAAAATCCATAAGCATATGAATTTCCCACAAGCAGTGACATCCGACAGCATTATATATATTGTAATATGTTTAGAAGAATAGTAGCAGTAGCTTTATTTTTCATATGCTGTAAAGTTGTGAGCTTAAATGATTCTACTTTTTCTCTTACAACTGTGCTCCCAAAACCTGGGACACAGTGAATTAAAATGCATGCTACAGCCACATGCTTGCAGAAATTGTTTTACACACCATGCAGGTTGGTATGCACCCCACTAACGTCTAATTACGAAATATGTACACTCTTTGTGGGCGATGCAGATTGGTCCTCCCAATGACCAACTATCCCTTGTATATAAACCTTCCACTAAACCTTTGCTGTTTTTAAATCCAGTCTATGCAATAAAGATGTGTGGAAAAAACATTGGACTGAAGTGTTTGTGCAACCCATTATGCTTTTCCTTAAAGCAAAACAAAAAGATATCTGCCAAACTGATCTCGCTGCTCTGGGTTGCCATCGAGGAGGAAATCGACGGCCATTTGCATGGGAATGAGTCAAACATCCAAAGGATGCCAGCTGTGATGGAGAGCAGATGGCGGGGAACCTCACAATTGACCATATTTCTAGTGGCACAGAAGGTCCCCATGGAAACAGTCGATGTCTCCTGCTGCTGAGAGCAAGAGGTCTGTTGGCCCAGCCTGTTATTATTCTGGCATTTGAGCTCTGGCCTGGCTTTGAAAAGCAATGGAACCCATAACAGAGGTGTACAACAATGCAGATGCATAACGGAGCGCATCACAGAGGTGTACAACAATGCAGATGCATAACGGAGCGCATCACAGAGGTGTACAACAATGCAGATGCATAACGGAGCGCATCACAGAGGTGTACAACAATGCAGATGCATAACGGAGCGCATCACAGAGGTGTACAACAATGCAGATGCATAACGGAGCGCATCACAGAGGTGTACAACAATGCAGATGCATAACGGAGCGCATCAGAGGTATACAACAGTGCAGATGCATAACGGAGCGCATAACGGAGGTATACAACAAGAACAGATATACAGCGAGAGCGGTGTGGGCACAGAGGGGCACAGCTGTACAGGGTGGCAATGAGGAGAGGGGCGGACGGTGTCTAGTGAGTCGGCTGGTGCCGGGGCGATGTGATGGCCTAGCTGTTGAGGAGGAGAGACTCCTTGAAGACGTGGCTCTTGGGTTGAGATGGCCCTTAGACCCAGAAGATTTGGATGTTCAAGTGCAATGTACCAAATGCAGCTGAGGCTCTAAAAGCACCAACAATGATGCTGGCAGGCCACTGGCAGCAGCCAAGAAGATTGTCTAGTAAATAAGGGCAATAAACGTACCTTGGAGTGAGAGGGTGGGAAGTTAAGGGGGTCTAAGCCCATAACGGATTAGGCTCCTTTGTTGCGTACCCATGTGGGATTGAAGTTCTTTGGGGAGACCCTGACATCTAATAGCTCAGCCGAAGAGGGCAGTGATAGGACAAGACTTTGCCAGGATAGACTGGTCCCAAGAGATTCTTCACAGCAGGTTTTATAAGGCGTCTCTGGATTTCAAATGCAAAAATCCACAGTGGGAGAGTTGTTTAAATTGAGAAACAAGAGATCCATGGCTTGTCATTCTACGGTGTGGGTTGGATTGGGTCGTGTTGGTATTGGTTTGTGGAGTTTGTAATTGTAAAGAACACTGGTATCAAAGTGTTGAGCACCAATGTTGATGTAGTCACTAAAAAGGTAGTCTTAGTAGATAGGTTGCTAGTTCATGTGAAGCAGATGCATATTTGGCCAATGCTTTTCGGACTGAGGAAGTCCTTCACCAGGGCCTGTATCATCATCATCTTAGTGAGTTCCAAGTAACGCCATTAGTCCCAATACATTTTGTCACAACGGTGAGGCATTAACATTATTACAACACATTTTAAATGTGTGTAGGTATCATGTTTCACATGCCAGACATTAAACAAGACCAACAACCAGTAAACATAAAATGGAAGAAAAGAGAAAAAGAAACCAGCATTAAATGAGTCAATTGCCTTCATGGTCTTAATGCATACTTCGGTTTGGTTAAATAGAGATATATTAGGTCAATAACCTTAGTAACATTCTTGTTTTGGCTCTATAATCTGACTTAAATAGACACATTATCACCCCTTAATTGTTGCATTCATATGGTGATTCCATAATATGCCTTCTGCAAAGACAAAGTAAAAAATAGATAAAAGTAATTTATAATGTGTGCTGACCTGGTGGTGCTTTCAAAATGAAGGGTTCTGTAATGGGGGAAAAAGAAATGAACAAGCGGTCATTCCTCTGTCGAGTGTTTAGCTATGTCAGCCATCTCTATTGCAGTGATCGACTCATTCAAAGTGCATATATACCATCTTCATAGTTCATATGTACCATATGCACTAGGAATGAGTTGATCGCCGCAATAGAGATGTGTGTTAGTATATGTATAATCAACACTGAGTGACATTTTCACTGACCAATAGGATAGTTCATAAGAAAACACTGAATTCATGGTCAGTATTAAGGCCATGGTCAAATGTTCTATATTTGCAAATCATGCAAGCTTCAGCCTGGCGAAGTTGTATCTAATCATGATTATGATTGGTTATTTATAACGTGCTTAATACCCAGAGGTTTCTAAGTGTGTACCTGGGGATCGAACCTGTGTTGCTCTGCATCGTCTTGCTTCCAAGGTGAACACGTTGCCCCTGAGCTATCCTCCTGATAAAATCCCACATGATACTTGAGTCCTGTGACTCTAATATCATCTTTCTGATCCATTTGTTGTGATTCTTGCCAGTGTCTGGAGATTGGGTATTTTGATTCCTGTGAATTCAGCATGCAGATTTGTTTGCGTATCTGCGTCCCAAGCTCATGTATGGTGCTTCCTATATACTTTTGCTTGCTAACACATACTATGCAATGTATCTCATATTTATATCGGCAATTGATGAAGTCTCAAATATGGTGGGTGCCTAAGTTCTAAAATTCCAATGTTTGTGTTAGTGCATTTATTTATTTATTTGGCACTTAGCCCAGGGGCATCAAGGCGCACGTGCTTAAGTATATGGTTACAATATGCTTCTGGTATAGCCTACCAGTATCGTGAGGCAGATTACTTGCTTGAGTACTATTACATATTTACAGTGTTATTGGTACAGGTTACTTGTTAAAATACTGTTGCATATTTACAAAATGTTGTTGGTACTGGTTACTTGAATACTATTACATATTTACACAATGTTATTGGTACAACAAAGTTGACCTAATTCAAATTATTAACAGTCAATTACGTTCACACGCTAGATGCAGGCAGGCCGAGTTCTAGTATAAATCATTAGGGGAAGTGTATTAGTCTAATTTGCTTGTCTTTTTGTGAGATTAAGCTGAATAGTCTGGTTTTGAGACTTTTTTCGGAATGACCACAGAGATGGGGGTGAGTTCCAGAGGTTAGCTGCAACTACCGCGAAGCTAGACCTGCCTGCTCTTACTCTCTTGAATCTTGGGACAGTGATGCAGTTGGTTTAAGAGGATCAGGTGGGTCTGTTGGATTGTGTTCTGTTGATCTGGTTGTTGAGATAGGCTGGTGCCTTGTTGGCTAGACATTTATGGGTCAGGGTGAGGATTTTGAATTTGATTCTGTCGTGGAACGGGAGCCAGTGTAAACTGTCTGGTAGAAGAGATATGACCCTTCTTGGGTATATTCAAGGCTGCTCTTATAGCATTATTTTGAACTACTTGAAGTTTGTTTATATTCCTCGTGCTGGTACCTGCGAAATGTGAGTTGCAGTAATCTATCCTGGATAAGATCATGCTCTTGCTAAGGTGATGCTATTGTCATTAGATCTGATAAGTTTAGATGTATAGGCTGCAAATGAGACAATGGAGTTGACTTGTCTGGATAGGGAGAGCGAGGAGTCTATGTATACTCCCAGTGTTTTTATTTCTTTGGCGACTTGGATGTTGTTGCCGTCGATGTTGAAGGATTGGTGTTTTTTTGTTGAGTTTGGTTTTGTTTCCTATTTGGATGAGCTCCGCTTGGTCATCGTTAAGGCACAATTCATTTTGGGCCATCCAGGCCTGGATGGCAAGGTATATTTTGTTAATGTTGTGGGTGTCAGTGTCATGACATCCTGTTATAGGGAATAGTATTTGCGTATCATCCGTGTAATTAGTGTATGTGATACCCATGTTGTAAAGTTTGTAAAATGGGAGCTTCGTGAAGGCATTGCATTGTGTTGGTGATACACAAGAGCCTTGTGGAACACCGCATGTCACTGGTGTTGGGAAAGCTGCTGAGGAGGACACTCTCATTGTGTGGTCGGAGAGAAAGGATCCAATCCATTTGATGGCTTCTGGTGAGAAGTGGACTGCAGTTTCGAGGTGGTGGCATAAAATGTTAAGGTTGACCAAATCAAAAGCTGCAAAGGGGTCTAGTAGGAGAAGAATACAGAGGTCTCCTCTGTCTTTGAATTGGCCCATATGTATTTTGATATCACGTAATGCTGTTTCTGTACCATGACCAGGTCTGAATCCTGATTGTCTTAGTCCTAATAGTTTGTTGGATTCTAGGAATTGTTGGACCTGCAGGTAAGCTGCACGGTTGAAGATTTTTTTTATAAAAAAGGTTCTGTCGTGATGGGTCGAAAATTAGTAGGGATGTTGGGGTCGAGGGTGGGCTTTTTCAGTAGGGGTAGTACCCATACTTCCTTTAGATTGTCAGGTATAGAACTAGAGGCAAAAGAACTGTTGATTACGGCAGTCATGAATGGTGCAGTTCCTGTACGCATTCTTTTATTAGTGTGGCGGGGCACGAGTCTCCTTTAGCATCTGGATGGTTTTAGGCCTGTGATGACTTTGATTGTTTCGGTAATGGTCACTGGCCTGAATGTGAATTTGTTTGACATCGATGATTCTGGCGTCTTCTATTGTAGAATGGTGGTCTGTGTCAAGGTTAAGTTTTTTTTTTTTTTTTTTGCTTTCTATTTTACTTTGCAGGAGGTTCATTTTGTCTGCTAAGGCTTTTTGCACGTTGGTGCACCATGGCTGGTCTTTGATGGAGTGATCAGGGGTTTGGGCAGGCGACTCAAGCTCACGCAGGATGGTGAACAGTTCTCTAGGACGTGATTGCGCATTTTGAATTCTGGTGTTGTAGAAATTACTTTTAGCTTTAATGATGGCTTCCTTGTAGTTGTTGGCTTGGGATTGGAAGGTAGCTTTGTTTGTTGGTATAGGTGTTTTCCTCCAGTTGTTTATCTTTTAGCTGTGTGCAGCATTTGAAGTTCTCGTGAAAACCAAGTGTTGGTATGGGCTTTTGGTTTCATTTTTTTTGTTTTCAAGGGTGCGACTAAGTCCATAGTTGTTAGCAGTGTTTTATTATATAGTTTAACTAGGGAGGAAGGGTCGTTTTCTGAGTAAGTAGCGTTTATCAAAGGTGCTAGGAGGGGAAGCATGTTGTCACGGTTAACATTTTTAGAGCTGCTAGAAGGTAGTGTGGGTGGTGGTGTGGGCACTTTCTTATTTTTGGTGACTATGGAAGTGGAGAAGACTGTAGTATTGTGGTCGGACCAAGGTGTTGGGGTATTAGTCAGGATATTCGTCACACAGTTAATATCGGCAAGCCAATCTAAGGTGCAACCTTTTTCATGTGTGGGTGTGCTATTACAATGGGAGAAGCCTTGGGCTTTCATAGATTCAGCAAGGAAGGGCCTCATGTTTATTACACCAAACAAATGACTAACCCCCTCTAAAGAATTTAATACAAAGGGCAAGATAACATCTGTCCCCTTGTGGGACTTTAAACCTTGTCCTGTTCGTACGCAGGCCTTCTTACTAGGTAACTCATTCTTCTTTCCTTTAAGAATGTCCTGCTACTTAGTATCATGTGCACCAGCTAACCGTGGAGCAAAGCACGCCATTGTGTGGATTGTGTTTGTGTTGCATTTGCAGTTTTTTATATTGTATCTTTGTATGTGCGTGAAGATTTAATATGTATACATTCTAAACGATTGTAAAACTCAAAGTAACACATTCGATTCGTATGGATTTGCAACAGTGCCCCGGTTTGCTGCCACCCCCGTATCATAAATATGGTGTGCGCAACATGAATCCCTCACAATAATGGGGACCCTCCTTGACCACCCTGACGGAGCAGTACCTTAAGTCAGAAGTAGTAATGCCATCCGGTCGCCAGTGGGTGCGGCAGGTGCTCCCACTTCTATGTCAAGGAATCTCTCAGTCACGGAGCTTCAGTGGGTGCACAAAAGGGGATCTGACTGTTCCTTCAGAATCAAATGAGGCAGGATTCCCCGGTTCCGAGGGATGCAGAGCTGTGCCGTTTGGAGGATCCAGGATAAGTAGCATGGATGCTATCAAGGTGGCCCCTGTGTCGTCATGATGATTCTGCAACCGTCCCGCGGTTGACTAAAGAATGGCCCACGGGCTCCCTACAGATATGCATCCACTTATACCACTGGTGGTGACCTCAGCCCTACAGTCGCAACCCATGCTCCATTCACAGTTTTGGCATCCACCAATCAGTGATGGCTAGCCTCACTATTAGGGTTGTGTGCAACAACACAGGCATAGCCTATTCCTTTCTCTGGGTGGGTTGATTTTGCACTCCGTCCACACCAGCATTCGTTCTCCTCCTTCCCAGTGGAGTTGGACCCAGCAGCTCTGGCCCAGACCCCTTGTTATTGGGTGATAACGAGCAGTCATCCCCCAAATATGCAGTCAGTAGATGGGTAGAGCATACACAGAAAAGCGTTTTCATAGTTCGGCTCATGCTGCATCGGGGCCAGTCTCGTGGCCATGTTCACCACGAAGACCCTGGCACGAGCAGCTGAAGAGGCAAAGTGCAATGCTCCACAAGGAACTCCATCTGGAGGCCTTGGGACCACGGGTGTGGCACCAGTAACCTTGGCAGGGAAAGTTGGGAAACTGGACCCCACCATCTGACTGTGCCTGACAACTGGTTGAAAAGACGAGCACTAAAAGGGAGACTGTATCTCTATAGGCAATGACAATGGAATAGAACGCGTGGGCCTCTGGGGATTTCAGTCACTTCACATCAGCCAATTTCCTTGGTGGGACCTTCCTCCTGGGCCCAGACCCCCCTCTGCTTGCATTGGTGGACCATGCCATGTGACGGTCTCACTACTGAATTTGAAATTGTGACGCTGTGACCTGTATGGCCAGATCACCATGATCTTTAAAACTACACTGATTGGGACAATGCCGGGCCAACAGACCAGAGTAGGCTATACCCCAAAAACAGAACTGCCAGCACCTATGGGGTCTGATGCAGCCCGTGAGTTTACCCTTTAGTACAGCAGTCTGCAACTTCTAGATCTCGAGAGGTTTTGGACTATGAATCTCATGATCCCTCACCATTGACTGTGCTGGCTATGTCTGATGGGAGTTGTAGTCCAAAACATGTGGAGAGCAAAGGGACAAACCCCTTCTTTAGAACAAACTGAATTCACATAACCCTCAAGGCTCATGCACACATCTGTTCCTATGTATCAGAGCTTGTGGAGGAAAAAGTAGAGCGCAGTTGAAAGCAGGAACTTGCTAAAATGCAGAGGACGCTGTGAACAGAGCCGCTATAGTCTTTTAGTTTCGGCTGTCTGGATGCAGAGGCCCTGGAACCGCCTGCGATAAGAACTATTGCAGGGTCAGGATCTGTTGACCTATCAGCACCGAAAACTGGCCTTTCTTCCTTTAACACGAGACTGGTGCCATAAGTCTGACCATGGAAGAGTCACTTATGACCGAGTTCCAGAACAGCTAGCAAGCAACTTGTGCGGGTGGTGTCCTGCTACTGTCTGCACCAAAATATACTTGTTTTCTCGATTCCAGCCTATTGCCATGATAAGCCTGACCATGTCCAGCCAGTCTCTTGACATGGGCCTGTTGTCCAACTGCTAGAACTTAATCGTCCTTACTTATGCTTATCACCCTACCGCCCTGTATTTAGTACCACCCTAAACACCCTCCTAAATGACAATACTAGAGCGCTTGATGACGTTTACACGGGTGTGGCTGCGGAGGCCCGCTTAGCCCATTTCCAGCAGAGTGTCCATTACCCCTGTGTGCATTGCTGTCTTGGAACAGATCTCTCCTGTGCTGCACCCATTGCACTGGCTGCGCAAATTCAAAGATGGCCCCGGGGTAAGGGCGTGATAGGATGGGGAGCTTCATCACAGGTAGAGCGAGCCAGTGTTGGAAGGGCTTAGAAGAACAAACATGATTTCAATGCTTTCCCCGAGTACGTTTAATCTCCTTGATGATGAAAGCTGTTCCCCAATGTGTCTCCAGTGGGACAAGAACCTCTGGTCTCTAGGTTCCAACTGGACAGATCTATTTAGAGCGCTTGAGGCATTCGTGCGACGCATACCTTGAAGGCGATGGGCGATGGCCTGGTGTATTGGGCATTAGGAGATCATCCTTCCTAGACCGGTCATTGGTGCTGCTGCAGAGTTCTGCATTGATTGTAGCCTGTGTCTGATGATCCTTGGGGTGGGGGGGGGGCCTCTACAGGAAAGGGAGAACAGCGGTCCAGGGACATCCATCACAGTTGAGGGCAGGACTTTCTAGGTTTCCAAAGATTGCCACAAACAGCCAAACCATGAGAGTATTGCATTCGGTTGTTAAATATTGCTTATATTATGGCATTCGTTACGGGGATGGGGGGGGGGGTCAACAGCTTGACAGCCCAAGTTATAAGCCTGAGCAAAGCAAGGGCATTTAACGAGGGCCATGGGATGTTACCTTCGGTATAGCCCATTTAACGGCTTACTAACGCCATTAGTACCCGGGTTATCAATCCAGTTACCCGGGGTGCTGATAGCAGGGTCTTTTCTATGAATGAATGAGATGCCTCGCGGCGTCACGTTCATTCCTACTAAATACTGTTCCAAGATGCCGGCCATGGAGTAGGAAGGTGGGGCTGCTTATCGGGCCCCTCTTACATTTATGTGGCAGCTGGCAATGGGAGACGGAGAAGCTGCGGAGGCACCAGGCATTGCCGCCTCATCGACCAGGTAAGTAGGGCTAGGGAGGCGGATGCGGATATTAAAAAAATGAAATGTTTAATATTAAAAAGTGGAGGGAATGTCGGGAGAAGATGGCGGTGCGGACGACGCGGGTTGCATGGAACGCGGGCTGAGCTTGGCGGTTTCAGCCCGCGATCCACGGAACCACCCACCCCCGGTGCTAATTGTAGTTATTGAAGGTGAAAGTGTCTGAGCCAATAACTCCGCAAAGACCATATTGATGGCTGCAGGATCCCTGTTGATTGGTGCTTTAGAAACCACCATAAAGTAATGCTTGATGTGCGCAAGTATTAACTGGATGGTGTTGGCGAAGTAGCTGTAAACTGTAAATGGAGAAAGCTCAAGACCGACTTTAATCTTCAGTAGTTACAGTATTTATAAAGTTGCGGGCCAGTGCCAACTGTGGCTGGGGGGCATCTTGGGCAAGCCAAAGCTTTCTAAGACGATTGGGGGGTGTGGGGACCTCCTGGGAGAGTACTTGGTTATTAAGGGTAATACTGCAGTCAGGGGGTTCTAGTGGGCAACCAGGAGGGTGAAGGGGCGAAGGTGGAAGACGGCACATTGTGGACGCTTGGGTTGAGAAGAACCTAGGTGCACATGGGTGAGAATCTGGCGATGCACCCTTAGCCAGATTAGGGGCTGGAGTCTAGCCAAAGGATGAATTTGAACATGGACCATGGGTTTTAGGCATATGATCAATTATTAAGAACACAGGAAATGTGTTGATATCCTGTAGGCGCTTCTGGGATGGTAGCATGTTCTAGACTACCCTCCCAATATTATAGATTGTATTGCCCTAAATGTGGTGTGAAATCACACAATGCAGGAAAGCGCTGCACTTACTAACTTGCACTGCTGAAATATATATTCCAGTCAAATGACCTTACATGTACAGAATTGCCATCAGATGTTGAGTAACAATTGAAGGGATTCATAAATGAAATACCGCCTCATCTTTGTGGTAATCGATGCACAGTGGTGCCTGGCAGAAGTTTGGTGCCGCAATTAAGAGACAACACTTACCTGATCTGAATGCCGCCTGTTAGGCCACGGCCCTTTTGCAAAATCGAGCTGGGGCTCTTACGAGGGCGTGGCCTGGTGATTTAAGCGCCAACCTGCTGTGAAGCCACGCCCCTTTTTGGCAAGCCCCCTCCCCCCAAAGAGCACTGGCTCGATTTTACGTGCTACCTAACGCAGTGATCTATACCCTCAGAACTTGCATCTGATCCTTCACCTTGTATGTGCCCACCACCTCCCCGCTGCAGTCGTTGACCTTACAATGCTCCATCCACCTTTGCTGCCGCCACACACTATCTCCCTTGGCAGCCACTTCTCCGCACAAGCTAAAGCCTGCCTTGCAGACTGTCACCACATGGTCTATAAATAGAAGCCTGCTGCAGAGGTGTCAGAGGGGATTATGGGACTGCTTGCAGAGCTTGTTACTGGGAACAATGACACACACTGAAGGAATTACGCTGGGAGATGGCGGGGTGGGGTGTGGGGGATTGGGAGCTAAGGCTCAGCGGAAGACAGCACGTGCGCGTCAGCGCACCATGACAAACCTACTGTGAATCTGTCCGGGAGCCATCTGGGGCTCAGGGCATGGAATGCCATATGATAGGTTTGGCCCTCCAGATGTTTTAGACAACTCCCATCATCCCTCGCCAGAATAGTTGCCTGTGGGGCTCGGGGCATGGAATGCCATAGGATAGGTTTGGCCTTACAGATTTAGACTACAACTCCCATCAGCCCTATCCAGCATAGTCAATGGTGAAGGATCACAGTGCAAAACGTGCAGTTTCCTGCCGCAGAGGGTTCTAAGCCAGCTGCACAAGCCTCTATCTTCGCTTCCTGTTTCGTAAATTGAGTCGAGCATAAAAGCGAGATCATGGCGTCCTAGTGTCTGTGCCCGTCAAGTGGCGAAGGTTCTGTGCAGCGTAAGTGCCAGTGCGGCTCTGCAACCTCCAGGAAAACCTTTCAGTAAACTGAGCCCTGGTTGTGCGGACAGCTTCTGGAGCCAGCACATCTATAAAAATGATCACCTCCATGCAAAACATTAAATGCTACAACCAGCCGGCTAAGGGATCGCCCTACATTCACCCGGGGACGCTGAGTCAATCCTTTAAACATAGCACGAGTAAGAGTGAAGTATAATTAGGCCCGAGCAGTGCTTTGGTTAAGCCAATTTGGTTAATTACCCAACTCTTAAGTGGAGCTTTTTTAATTTCTCAGGATTTGAAAGAATATTTCGACTGCACTGTTTTTAAAATACAACTTTTATTTGTATGGGCCTGAACAGTATTTGTAGTCCAGCTGATAGTATTTGTAATGTTTCTGGAACTTGTTCCGTAGTGCCTCGCTTCACGGCCTGTGGCCAGATCGGAACTTTTTTTTTTAGCAAACTCACTTGCTGCTTTGTAGTGTAGTTGTGGCTACTATGGCGCAATGTCTGCTGTTTTGGCTGCCTCTTGGAGCTAGGATCTGCAAGATGGGGATGGGGGGGGTTTTAGCGGGAGCAGATGCAATGGCGTGGCGTGAGCCCAAAGGTGTAGATTCGGCTGCCACGTCGTTACCATCCATTGTTGGGTCCAATTCCATTTCCATCGGTGCAGGTGGCTTGCAATTTCCATGTGGATGGTCCGCACTGAATATATTTATTATTTGTCCCCTTTTGTGAGTTAGAGGATCTGCCATATTGGATTAGATCAGGGCTGGTTTGGGCATTTGCTCATTGACGCGTGGCCTGTTGGGTGAGATGGGGTGTGTTATCCCCGCTGTATGGTGGTGTCCGGTCAATTTTTGACCCAGCTGTTACAGATCATTCTTCCTTTAGTTCTTAGTTACTGGTATCGGGGGTCTCCTGATTTCCACTGGGAGATATTTGGCTAATGTTGGAGTTGATTTCCAAGTAGAGGAGTGTTCTATCCACGTGATGGTGTTAATCGAGTATCAAGAAAGGCTTTCCTGCTTTTTTATTGTTGTCGGACCATCTTCATGCTCAGACTTACGGTATGTTTGGGTTCTAGCTGATATAGGCGGGGTGTATGGGCTTGTATGCACACATTGTCACAGCAAGTGTGTGTTCCCTTATTCCGTCACGTCGGCCTTGTCCTTGAGGTAGCGTTCCTTATTATGGTTCAGTAAAGAGCCAGGTTTTCAGCAGTTTCCCAAAGGTCAAGTGGTGGTCACGTTTGTGGAGGTGACCATGCATGGCGTTTCAGTAGATCTAGCCAAACATGGTACGTAGCCCCTCTACCTGTATTGTTTAGCACTGGGAAACTACCATTAAGTCAGCCATGTTTGATTGTAGCTATCATCCGCGTTGCTCCCAGGCCTGCAAAACAAAAGCAGCAGAACTTTTCTGGGCTTCTTACCAAACTTTGGATGCCCATGGCAAAATAATTGAAGTCCTGTAATCCCAGAATGATCAGCATTTTTGACTGCTAAAAATACTGGTCTGACTTCCTCTCGGGACGTGGGTCGATGGGTATAGAGCTATGGGATGGCACATTAAGGCTTGACAATCTGATTGGACTCCGAGATGAGAGCCATCCAGACTGGAGATTGCGTCCGGAGTAGGCGGTATCCTAAATTGAGCCGCATGTAGTAGCAATACTATTACAACTTGATGGCGATGAAAGCACAAGGTCAATACTGAAGGGAGAAACGGGAGATGGTAATATTGGCAGATGTCAATCTGAGAGGTGTACGCGCAGTGTTTTAAGACCAATTACCTTGTGATGAAAGAGAATATTTGCTAGGGAAGTGGGATCCAACTCAAGATGTAGAGGGGGTTTGCAGAGCCGTATGACCGCTCTTTGCTCTTAGACGGAGCATCAGCAAAGAGAAGGAGGTACAGTGTGAGGCACTATTAAGTCTCAAACGTGCTGCCACCCACTGGTGACACCCATGGAGGTCATTTGGGCATAGCTAGTTGTAGCAATCACTACCCCATATTGCTTCTTGCTACTACTGTCGACTGCTTTTGAAAACCCTGTAATGTAATCAATCTGATTACTGATCATTTAACATGGGGTAAGGCTCCATGAATGTGCCCATCTGACTGACGCTACTGCATCCTTGTGTCACAGCCGCCTTGTAACATGGGGTTAGGTTCCGTGAATGTGCCCATCTGATTGACGCTCCTGCATCCTTGTGTCACAGCCGCCTTGTAACATGGGGTTAGGCTGTATTCTTGTAACATGGGATTGGGCTCTGTGAATGTGCCCACGTGAATGTGCCCATCTGATTGACGCTACTGCATCCTTGTGTCACAGCCCCCTTGTAACATGGGGTTGGGCTCCGTGAATGTGCCCATCTGATTGACGCTACTGCATCCTTGTGTCACAGCCGCCTTGTAACATGGGGTTGGGCTCCGTGAATGTGCCCATCTGATTGACGGTACTGCATCCTTGTGCCACAGCCGCCTTGTAACATGGGGTTGGGCTCCGTGAATGTGCCCATCTGATTGACGCTACTGCATCCTTGTGTCACAGCCGCCTTGTAACATGTGGTTGGGCTCCGTGAATGTGCCCATCTGATTGATGCTACTGCATCCTTGTGTCACAGCCGCCTTGTAACATGGGGTTGGGCTCCGTGAATGTGCCCATCTGATTGCCGCTACTGCATCCTTGTGTCACAGCCGCTTTGTAACATGGGGTTGGGCTCCGTGAGTGTGCCCATCTGATTGACGCTACTGCATCCTTGTGTCACAGCCGCCTTGTAACATGGGGTTGGGCTCCGTGAATGTGCCCATCTGATTGACGCTACTGCATCCTTGTGTCATAGCCGCTTTGTAACATGGGGTTGGGCTCGGTTAGTGTGCCCATCTGATTGACGCTACTGCATCCTTGTGTCACAGCCGCCTTGTAACATGGGGTTGGGCTCCGTGAGTGTGCCCATCTGATTGACGCTACTGCATCCTTGTGTCACAGCCGCTTTGTAACATGGGGTTGGGCTCCGTGAATGTGCCCATCTGATTGACGCTACTGCATCCTTGTGTCACAGCCGCCTTGTAACATGGGGTTAGGCTCGGTGAATGTGCCCATCTGATTGACGCTACTGCATCCTTGAGTCACAGCCGCCTTGTAACATGGGGTTAGGCTCAATGAATGTGCCCATTTGATTGACGCTACTGCATCCTTGTGCCACAGCCGCCTTGTAACATGGGGTTAGGCTCCATGAATGTGCGCATCTGATTGACGCTACTGCATCCTTGAGTCACAGCCGCCTTGTAACATGGGGTTAGGCTCAATGAATGTGCCCATTTGATCGACGCTACTGCATCCTTGTGCCACAGCCGCCTTGTAACATGGGGTTAGGCTCGGTGAATGTGCCCATCTGATTGACGCTACTGCATCCTTGAGTCACAGCCGCCTTGTAACATGGGGTTAGGCTCGGTGAATGTGCCCATCTGATTGACGCTACTGCATCCTTGTGCCACAGCCGCCTTGTAACATGGGGTTAGGCTCCATGAATGTGCGCATCTGATTGACGCTAGTGCATCCTTGTGTCACAGCTGCCTTGCAACATGGGGTTAGGCTCCACGAATGTGTCCACTTGAACTCTTTTTGCACTTTTGCCTGTGATGTAATTACCTCTGTACTGCTCTCTATGATGTAATTACTTCCTGCGCTTTCTGTCCTGTAACCATAAGCACTGTAACCAATCTCTTAAGCATAAGCGCCTAGATACCTCTAGGTTTTGTGCGCTATATAAATAAATCCGTTCAAGATCATGTTTAGGATTCTGGCGGGTGAATGGGGGAGCGGGGTAATGTGTCCATTGCCATATCTGGTAATCTGGCATCCAGGAGTGATGGCTCCAATATGCCAGTGTTCTGGTGGATGGGCGCGGGCAGTAATCTGGCATCCAGGAGTGATGGCTCCAATATGCCAGTGTTCTGGTGGATGGGCGCGGGCAGTAATCTGGCACCCAGGAGTGATGGCTCCAATATGCCAGTGTTCTGGTGGATGGGCGCAGGCAGTAATCTGGCACCCAGGAGTGATGGCTCCAATATGCCAGTGTTCTGGTGGATGGGCGCGGGCAGTAATCTGGCATCCAGGAGTGAAGGCTCCAATATGCCAGTGTTCTGGTGGATGGGCGCGGGCAGTAATCTGGCATCCAGGAGTGATGGCTCCAAAATGCCAGTGTTCTGGTGGATGGGCGAGGGCAGTAAACTGGCACCCAGGAGTGATGGCTCCAATATGCCAGCGTTCTGGTGATGGGTGCTGGCAGTAATCTGGCAGCCAGGAGTGATGGCTCCAATATGCCAGTGTTCTGGTGGATGGGCGCGGGCAGTAATCTGGCATCCAGGAGTGATGGCTCCAATATGCCAGTGTTCTGGTGGATGGGCGCGGGCAGTAATCTGGCATCCAGGAGTGATGGCTCCAAAATGCCAGTGTTCTGGTGGATGGGCGCGGGCAGTAATCTGGCATCCAGGAGTGATGGCTCCAATATGCCAGTGTTCTGGTGGATGGGCGCGGGCAGTAATCTGGCACCCAGGAGTGATGGCTCCAATATGCCAGTGTTCTGGTGGATGGGCGCGGGCAGTAATCTGGCATCCAGGAGTGATGGCTCTAATATGCCAGTGTTCTGGTGGATGGGCGCGGGCAGTAATCTGGCATCCAGGAGTGATGGCTCCAATATGCCAGTGTTCTGGTGGATGGGCGAGGGCAGTAATCTGGCACCCAGGAGTGATGGCTCCAATATGCCAGTGTTCTGGTGGATGGGCGCGGGCAGTAATCTGGCATCCAGGAGTGATGGCTCCAATATGCCAGTGTTCTGGTGGATGGGCGCGGGCAGTAATCTGGCATCCAGGAGTGATGGCTCCAAAATGCCAGTGTTCTGGTGGATGGGCGCGGGCAGTAATCTGGCATCCAGGAGTGATGGCTCCAATATGCCAGTGTTCTGGTGGATGGGCGAGGGCAGTAATCTGGCAGCCAGGATTGATGGCTCTAATATGCCAGTGTTCTGGTGGATGGGCGCGGGCAGTAATCTGGCATCCAGGAGTGATGGCTCCAATATGCCAGTGTTCTGGTGGATGGGCGCGGGCAGTAATCTGGCATCCAGGAGTGATGGCTCCAAAATGGCAGTGTTCTGGTGGATGGGCGCGGGCAGTAATCTGGCATCCAGGAGTGATGGCTCCAATATGCCAGTGTTCTGGTGGATGGGCGCGGGCAGTAATCTGGCATCCAGGAGTGATGGCTCCAATATGCCAGTGTTCTGGTGGATGGGCGCGGGCAGTAATCTGGCACCCAGGAGTGATGGCTCCAATATGCCAGTGTTCTGGTGGATGGGCGCGGGCAGTAATCTGGCAGCCGGGGGTACTGTCAATTTAGCTATGTCTGAGGCTCATTAAACCCTGTTAATTTTCTTGGTGGGATCGAGGGGGTTACATCTCATAGGAGTGACGTCCCTTCTCTTTTTTTAAAGTCCATTGTACACGCCTCCTCTAACTTTAATGTCTGATTCGAGGGACGTTTGGAAAACCTTTTCTCAGCGAACCTTCCAAAGGGACAACATGCACTTTGCTCTTTGAGGCAAAGTCTGCACTTCCTGTGTGGCCCGTGTCTAGACAGATGGGGCTTTTAGCTGCCTGGTGCCACAGTAGTTTCCTACATGGACCCTGGTCTGTTGCACTTGCTCTCCGGGGGGTACAGGACCCCGTCATTTTGTTATAACCTAGTTTTCAAATTGGACAGTGTTCTGAATACTTTAATATCCTGCTTATTCCACGCCTCTCTGGGCAATTGTGGGAACGAATCACGTTCACTATATTGGGGTACTGTTCTATGCAAGCATGTTTGTGCTTATCTGGAGCATATTTTAAAGACATTTTTTTTCTATATATATGCTTTCACGGTTTTGTAAATGTATAGCAAGACTTGCCCTAATGAAGGATGGGGATTAGAGCAGGAGAGGGGTAGCCTCCCTGATCTGACCAAGACTTGCCCCAATGAAGGATGGGGATTAGAGCGGGACAGGGGTAGCCTCACTGACCTGAGCGAGTCTTGCCCCAATGAAGGATGGGGATTAGAGCAGGAGAGGGGTAGCCTCCCTGATCTGACCAAGACTTGCCCCAATGAAGGATGGGGATTAGAGCGGGACAGGGGAACCCTTCCTGATCTGACCAAGACTTGCCCCAATGAAGGATGGGGATTAGAGCGGGACAGGGGAACCCTTCCTGATCTGACCAAGACTTGCCCCAATGAAGGATGGGGATTGGAGCTGGAGAGGGGTAGCCCCCTGATCTTCGCAATACTTGCCCCAATGAAGGATTGGGATTGGAGCTGGAGAGGGGTAGCCCCCTTATCTTCGCAAGACTTGCCCCAATGAAGGATGGGGATTAGAGCAGGAGAGCGGTAACCTCCCTGATCTTCAGTCAGCAAGGGAAGGCCGCATGAATTTAACGCCCTGAAACCAGCTTTGTCCCCCTGACTGTCTGTGGTTCTTTCTCTGCACAGGTGTGTTTCTGATCCCGTATTTACTGATTGTCTTCGTGGGAGGAATTCCAGTCTTTTTCCTGGAGATCGCCTTGGGCCAGTTCATGAAACAGGGCGGAATAGCGGCCTGGAACATCGCTCCCCTTTTTAAAGGTAAGAGTTCGCCCATTTCTCGCCAACGTTTTGAAGCTGCACTATGAGCCCTGCCAATCCTGCCCACCAGCTGCCAGTCCCATTGAACACCCAGGCACAGTTCTTAAGTCAGTCAGCTGAGGGAGTTCCCGGAGTTCCTTGCATGCCCTGTGGCCACAGAGAAATGCCACCCTTCCCAAAATTAAGTTCCCAGTTCCATGTGGCACCTGGAGCATTTCCGGGGTTTTCCAATAGCATGCTGGGACCTGGAATTTCGTTATCCCATTGTGTGTATGGCCTTCAAGTCCCAGTATGCAATGGAAAAAAGCTGGACTTGCTCTGTGTCACACAAGGAACAGGGAAATCTGACCCCATTCACCACATCCCCACCCAGATCCTCCCAGGCAGCTCAGACACCATTCACCACATCCCCCACCCAGAACCTCTCAGGCAGCTCAGTCCCCATTCACCACATCCCCACCCAGATCCTCCCGGGCAGCTCAGACCCCATTCACCACATCCCCGCCCAGATCCTCCCGGGCAGCTCAGACCCCATTCACCACATCCAGATCCTCCCAGGCAGCTCAGACCCCATTCACCACATCCCCACCCAGATCCTCTCAGGCAGCTCAGACACCATTCACCACATCCCCCACCCACAACCTCTCAGGCAGCTCAGTCCCCATTCACCACATCCCCACCCAGATCCTCCCGGGCAGCTCAGACCCCATTCACCACATCCCCGCCCAGATCCTCCCGGGCAGCTCAGACCCCATTCACCACATCCAGATCCTCCCAGGCAGCTCAGACCCCATTCACCACATCCCCACCCAGATCCTCTCAGGCAGCTCAGACACCATTCACCACATCCCCACCCAGATCCCCTCAGGCAGCTCAGTCCCCATTTACCACATCCCCACCCAGATCCTCTCAGGCAGCTCAGTCCCCATTTACCACATCCCCACCCAGATCCTCTCAGGCAGCTCAGTCCCCATTTACCACATCCCCACCCAGATCCTCTCAGGCAGCTCAGTCCCCATTCACCACATCCCCGCCCAGATCCTCCCAGGCAGATCAGACCCCATTTACCACAATCCCACCCAGATCCCCTCTGGCAGCTTAGACCCCATTCACCACATCCCCGCCCAGATCCTCCCAGGCAGCTTAGACCTCATTCACCACATCCCCACCCAGATCCTCTCAGGCAGCTCAGTCCCCATTCACCACATCCCCACCCAGATCCTCCAGGCAGCTCAGACCCCATTCACCACATCCCCGCCCAGATCCTCCCGGGCAGCTCAGACCCCATTCACCACATCCAGATCCTCCCAGGCAGCTCAGACACCATTCACCACATCCCCACCCAGATCCTCTCAGGCAGCTCAGTCCCCATTTACCACATCCCCACCCAGATCCTCTCAGGCAGCTCGGACACCATTCACCACATCCCCACCCAGATCCTCCCGGGCAGCTCAGACCCCATTCACCACATCCAGATCCTCCCAGGCAGCTCAGACACCATTCACCACATCCGCACCCAGATCCTCTCAGGCAGCTCAGTCCCCATTTACCACATCCCCACCCAGATCCTCCCAGGCAGCTCAGACCCCATTCACCACATCCCCGCCCAGATCCTCCCAGGCAGATCAGACCCCATTTACCACAATCCCACCCAGATCCCCTCTGGCAGCTTAGACCCCATTCACCACATCCCCGCCCAGATCCTCTCAGGCAGCTCAGACACCATTCACCACATCCCCACCCAGATCCTCCCAGGCAGCTCAGACCCCATTCACCACATCCCGCCCAGATCCTCCCAGGCAGATCAGACCCCATTCACCACAATCGCACCCAGATCCTCCCAGGCAGCTCAGACCCCATTCACCACATCCCCACTTAGATCCTCTCAGGCAGCTCAGTCCCCATTTACCACATCCCCACCCAGATCCTCTCGGGCAGCTCAGACCCCATTCACCACATCCCCACCCAGATCCTTCCAGGCAGCTCAGACCCCATTCACCACAACCGCACCCAGATCCTCTCAGACAGCTCAGTCCACATTCACCACATCCCCACCCAGATCCTCCAGGCAGCTCAGACCCCATTCACCACATCCCCACCCAGATCCTCCCAGGCAGCTCAGACCCCATTCACCACCATCGCACCCAGATCCTCCCAGGCAGCTCGGACCCCATTCACCACATCCCGCCCAGATCCTCCCAGGCAGATCAGACCCCATTCACCACAATCGCACCCAGATCCTCCCAGGCAGCTTAGACCTCATTCACCACATCCAGATCCTCCCAGGCAGCTCAGTCCCCATTTACCACATCCCCACCCAGATCCTCTCAGGCAGCTCAGTCCCCATTCACCACATCCCCACCCAGATCCTTCCAGGCAGCTCAGAACCCATTCACCACAACCGCACCCAGATCCTCTCAGACAGCTCAGTCCACATTCACCACATCCCCACCCAGATCCTCCAGGCAGCTCAGACCCCATTCACCACATCCCCACCCAGATCCTCCCAGGCAGCTCAGACCCCATTCACCACCATCGCACCCAGATCCTCCCAGGCAGCTCGGACCCCATTCACCACATCCCCACCCAGATCCTCTCAGGCCGCTCAGACCCCATTCACCACAATCGCACCCAGATCCTCCCAGGCAGCTCAGACCCCATTCACCACATCCCCACTTAGATCCTCTCAGGCAGCTCAGTCCCCATTTACCACATCCCCACCCAGATCCTCTCGGGCAGCTCAGACCCCATTCACCACATCCCCACCCAGATCCTTCCAGGCAGCTCAGACCCCATTCACCACAACCACACCCAGATCCTCTCAGACAGCTCAGTCCACATTCACCACATCCCCACCCAGATCCTCCAGGCAGCTCAGACCCCATTCACCACATCCCCACCCAGATCCTCCCAGGCAGCTCAGACCCCATTCACCACCATCGCACCCAGATCCTCCCAGGCAGCTCGGACCCCATTCACCACATCCCGCCCAGATCCTCCCAGGCAGATCAGACCCCATTCACCACAATCGCACCCAGATCCTCCCAGGCAGCTTAGACCTCATTCACCACATCCAGATCCTCCCAGGCAGCTCAGTCCCCATTTACCACATCCCCACCCAGATCCTCTCAGGCAGCTCAGTCCCCATTCACCACATCCCCACCCAGATCCTTCCAGGCAGCTCAGACCCCATTCACCACAACCGCACCCAGATCCTTCCAGGCAGCTCAGACCCCATTCACCACATCCCCACCCAGATCCTCCAGGCAGCTCAGACCCCATTCACCACATCCCCACCCAGATCCTCCCAGGCAGCTCAGACCCCATTCACCACCATCGCACCCCGATCCTCCCAGGCAGCTCGGACCCCATTCACCACATCCCCACCCAGATCCTCTCAGGCCGCTCAGACCCCATTCACCACAATCGCACCCAGATCCTCCCAGGCAGCTCAGACCCCATTCACCACATCCCCACTTAGATCCTCTCAGGCAGCTCAGTCCCCATTCACCACATCCCCACCCAGATCCTCTCGGGCAGCTCAGACCCCATTCACCACATCCCCACCCAGATCCTTCCAGGCAGCTCAGACCCCATTCACCACAACCGCACCCAGATCCTCTCAGACAGCTCAGTCCACATTCACCACATCCCCACCCAGATCCTCCAGGCAGCTCAGACCCCATTCACCACATCCCCACCCAGATCCTCCCAGGCAGCTCAGACCCCATTCACCACCATCGCACCCAGATCCTCCCAGGCAGCTCGGACCCCATTCACCACATCCCGCCCAGATCCTCCCAGGCAGATCAGACCCCATTCACCACAATCGCACCCAGATCCTCCCAGGCAGCTTAGACCTCATTCACCACATCCAGATCCTCCCAGGCAGCTCAGTCCCCATTTACCACATCCCCACCCAGATCCTCTCAGGCAGCTCAGTCCCCATTCACCACATCCCCACCCAGATCCTTCCAGGCAGCTCAGACCCCATTCACCACAACCGCACCCAGATCCTCTCAGACAGCTCAGTCCACATTCACCACATCCCCACCCAGATCCTCCAGGCAGCTCAGACCCCATTCACCACATCCCCACCCAGATCCTCCCAGGCAGCTCAGACCCCATTCACCACCATCGCACCCAGATCCTCCCAGGCAGCTCGGACCCCATTCACCACATCCCCACCCAGATCCTCTCAGGCCGCTCAGACCCCATTCACCACAATCGCACCCAGATCCTCCCAGGCAGCTCGGACCCCATTCACCACATCTCCACCCAGATCCTCTCAGGCAGCTCAGACCCCATTCACCACATCCCCACCAAGATCCTCTCAGGCAGCTCAGACCCCGTTCACCACAATCCCACCCAGATCCTCTCGGGCAGCTCAGACCCCATCCACCACATCCCCACCTAGATCCTCTCAGGCAGCTCAGACCCCATTCACCACATCCCCACCTAGATCCTCAGGCAGCTCAGACGCCATTCACCACATCCCCACCCAGATCCTCTCGGGCAGCTCAGACCCCATTCACCACATCCCCACCCAGATCCTCTCGGGCAGCTCAGACCCCATTCACCACATCCCCACCTAGATCCTCTCTGGCAGCTCAGACCCCATTCACCACATCCCCGCCCAGATCTTCCTTGCAGTTGCCTTGAACTGTTCTCATAAAGTCTGGAGATAGCTCAATCCCACACACTTATCCTGGCCACAAGAGAAATGCAGAACGCAGCACGGGCCGCGCAAGAGCTTATAGCATTCATGGCCCAGGTAGAGAGGTAGCTGAGAGAGCCCTGCAGGTCTCCTGGGCTGTAAGGATACCCTGCATGCACAACTGCCTCTGAGTGAAGGGTGCCCTTCTTTCCGGCCTCACGTTAGTCCTATGTCCACCTGGACCAAAAAACCGAACTCTCTTAAGAATCCACTTGGACAAAGTAACCAAGGGGGCTTGCAGATAAATCTTGCTCAAATAGGACCTTCAGTACTGTTGCACCCAGACAAGTCCATTGCTTGCCTAGCTGAAAGGTGGTCTGTATTATTATTTTGGTATTAATTGATTGCGGACCTCGCTTCGGAGCGCTTTACAGAGAGGTACACAACAATGCAGATGCATAACGGAGAGCTTTACAGAGGTATACAACAGCATAGATGCACAATGGAACGCTTCAGAGGTATACAACAGTACATATGCATAACGGAGTGCTTTACAGAGGTATACAACAGCATAGATGCATAACGGCGCACTTTGCAGAGGTATACAACAGAACAGATGCATAACAGAGTGCTTTACAGAGGTACACAACAGTGCAGATGCATAATTGAGCGCTTTACAGAGGTACACAACAGTGCAGATGCATAACGGAGCGCTTTACAGAGGTACACGACAGTGCAGATGCATAATGGAGCGCTTTACAGAGGTACACGACAGTACAGATGCATAACGGAGCGCTTTTCAGAGGTCACAGAACAGATGTACAGCAGTGGGGGTAGGCTACAGAGGGACACGGGGAGGGGTACTGCATTATGCTATGCCAGCAGAGCCCATTACAGTCTTCCCAGGTGGAAGACTCTGGTTCCCATCCGTTTAGAGACTCGCAAGTACAGGCTGTCATGATTCCAACATCCATCTGAGAGTTCAATTCCTAATGACTTAAAGGCACCCCAGGGGGAAAAAGCAGTGGTATCACCGAGATGACGCAACTGACCTGCGCCATCATAAAAGGTGCAATGGTAACTGCTGCGAGCATGCCAGGCGAGCGGGATATCTCTTACATTGATGGACTATCCGGCGGGTTCCTTTGGCCAATCAGTAGTCGACGATCTGGACATATGGGACCCCAAGAGCACCCAAGTACTCCACAACCAGAGCCCACTGCCCTGACACTGGGTCAGGGGTGCAGGTTTCATTTATCAAATCATATTTTCTGTTGCCCCTTTGGCAGTGCGCTCGTGATGATCAGTCATTCGACTGACTGTTAGATTGCCATAGGGCCGACTGACGTCCATGCCGCGCTGTTGTGCTGAGTCTATACCCGGACGGTCAGGTGCTCAGCCCCAGGACTTATTTGAAACTTAGTCTGAGCAGCACATCTGGCTGTGTGTGCCATGTTCTGCCGCCGGCCGCGCTATTGGTCCCAGTGCTTCTGAAGCAAAACAGGCAATGTTTCTGACCATTACATCAATTCCATTTCTTCCTCCGGTGGAATAAAATAGCCTTATAGACTGAGGGAGGGGTCCTTATCGCGGCCATAGCTCAGCGGTGAGTAGTTATCTCAAGCACTTATGAACCATCTCGAGGTCCATAAGGCGATTAGCACACACTGGTAATATTAATACGTGTTTTGGAGTTTTCGTGGTGAAGAATAACGTTACTGTAATAGTGAGTAAGGTAAATGGACAAACTGAGTTAGTAAATTAAAACGTTTCTTTTGTCATATTTAAATAAGATTGCAATTACGAAGACAAACTTTGTTAAACTGGAGCAGGTCAACATGAGCATGCAGCCGAAGTCTGGTAAAAAATTGTTTTTTCTCTTTGAAAGGTTTAAAGTATTTTCCCATGTTTTCGGCTCTTTGTGTTAAATAGGCTGTTGCATCCAAAAAAAGCTCCTCCCTCATTAGGAGTTTGGTATCTCTGCGGTAATGGCACCAAACGGTATTACTCTTACCATCACTTGGCCCGGCGGCATTACCACAAATGGTATTACTACCAGATTACAACTGGTGGGAGGCAGTATTGGTCCCCATTAATTGGAGTAAATTGGACTCTTGGGGATTTCAGCAGTATTACCACCACTGATTTGGCCATTTTTGTGTGGTACAGCAGAGGAATTAGAGGCGTTTCCTCTACCATACCTCCAAACTTGTAGTTTAGCAGGGTGTTGTAATGCAGTGGGAACTCTGTTACCACTGTTTTCACCACACCGCCATGTGGTAATGTGTTTTGTTAAATAAAACTTGCTTTGTTAGTTCCCTGTTTGCTTCTGAAAACAATGCTCAACATGCAATCAATGCCAGTAGCTCTTGACTACACTCTGAACATTCTGATTGGCTGAGGGGAGGTCAAGAACGATCACTGTCACGCGCCAATTTGGTTTCTTGCTACTGTGCTTTATTTGAAAGGATTGTTGCATGTGCTTCTAGCTACCCGCCTCAATTCTTTAGCTCTTTTGACAATAGTTAGACATTCAGGGCCTGATTCACCGAATGTTTTCCTATGGGATTGCGCCATTATAAAACGATTCTGTGAATCAGGCCCTCAGGCTTTAAAACGCAGACGTTGTCGCCATTTTATCAAATGTTCTAGTAGTTTGCTTTCTGTGCTCCCTCGTAGTGGCTTCCCTTGTTAAAGAACCCCGAAATGTTAGCTCGCGAACATTCCATATCGGCACAGTGTGAGCAGAATAATCGGAGGGACCTTTCGGGGAGGCAGTGGTGTGTTTTCCCAGCTGGCACACGCGATGTCGGCCATCTTTTAGTATTCAATTTAGGTTAATTCCCTAGGGTCCAGGCGAAAGATCTTTTTAGGTTAATTATTTTGTTCTATAATTTGCTTACTATAATATATGTAGGTTGAACATGGTCTGAAATAGTTGAAAGACCCTGAACCCAAAAAAGTGATCTTGAGTACCTCCCCCAGGTGGAACAGTACACTGCTCTGGTGCACTAGTTGAGGAAAATGGCGGCCCTGGAACGTATTATTCTTCAAATTAATAATTGACAGAAGGCGTTTTGAATTAAAGCGTTTAATCGGCAAAGAGGTCCATTTTCCAGGCCTGCTTGAAAGGTCCTGCAGTTCAGGTGGAAAGGCATGCCAGAACTTGGGAGCTGCATGGTCAAAGGCACATGTCCACACAACACGCAATGTTCAATCTTGACCCAGATTGAACATTTGTATCTTCACTGCTACTGGTTCCGATCCTTAAATCTCTTGCCGTTATCTCTGGCTCATTGTTGTATGTCTTGTCTCTGACTTGTGCACTTTGATGCCCACGGGCGAGTAGCGCTATATAAGAATTAAAAGTAAGTACCAGCTTTCTTCTTGGCACGGTCAACCGGTTTGTAAATTTGGACCTCAAGATTCTCGTGGCAGGTAGCCATTATTTCCGATACGTAGCTAGTGCTACTAACGAATAGGCGCTTGTACGCGAGGGTGAGACGTCGGAATGTTATCCAAGCAACCAGTCAACGGCGCATCTGGCTGGAGAGACCTAATCTCTTCTGCATCTTTCAACTCCTCGCACAGCACTATTCTGTATCACTTATAGTTTAGCAATACTGCCCTTGCTCGTGCCATACAACAGACTCTCACAGTAATCCATTTTTAGCTTCAATGATTGCCCTGCATTGATACCCCTAAACAGTGCTCACGGTTCGCTTTTCCTCCGCGCCACCCTGGTGCTGGCTGAACCAGGATGAATTCTATCTGGTTTCTAACGCGATAAATATCTGTGTGAGGAGTTACACCTGTGCAGTGAAATTGTCATTCTAGAGACATGCCTAGACGCCCCATGGAAGAGTCCCTGCCTGGCGCGCTACGTGGAGAAGGCTGAGTGGGCAGGAGGGCTGCATGCCAGCCCCTTGAAAGGCTTTCAGATGAGTCGCCCAGCACTGCCACGCCCTTCTGATTCAGCTGCAAGCAGGCTTCCTCAGGGCTTGCGCCAAGCTTCTCTGGGGGCCATGAGTGAGAATCCTGCACCCACATAGTCGCACCACGCCCCCGCAACCACTTACACACGTCCTACCGGGGCGGGGGGGCTGGCCCATAGGGAACCCTAGGCCTCTTTTGTGTGGTATTTCTACATTTTCTCATAGGAAAGGGGTTGGGCTTGCTGAAAATTAGAAATATGGGGCGACTTTGAAAGTTATTACCAGGGGCTCTTTTGGTTCCAAGTCCACCCCTACTTCCTACCGCCCCTGCACGCTCCCTTGCTGTGCCCAGACTCCACTACTGTCCAAGTCGTTCCTCCATGGTGTATCTCTTTAGGGATTAAATACTATGCATGCAAATATGGGTTTCTGTTTGCACAATTTGTGAATGGTGGTTAGTTAACACCACCACACAAAGGTTAGTCGCTTTGTAAATTGTGGATGCATGAATGTCATGGTGTGGTGCCCTAGGCACATCACTACTCCATTTGATAAAGGGCCCGCCCTCGCACTTCGGGCTAAATCCCATAAGAGCCAGAGAAGCTAACATCTGTCCTGTTATTGTGCGCCGGGCCAGTGTCTCACCCCTGACTGATATTGTTAGGAAACAGATCTGCCCATGGTCCCTTTTGGATAGGTGGCGTTCGTAACGTCAACCAAGAAGGTACATTGCCAACCACAAGATGGCTTTGCGTGCATCACGTCATGTTGCGCTCGGTAGGAGGAGCTTCCTACAATCCCAGACATCAAATCAAACGGATGGATTCAACTCCCTGCGTTGCAACCTTTCCTGTTGCCTGTAACGCATACTTGCCAACATGACCCATTCCAATCTGTAGATGCTTATCCAGTTCTGTTTTTTTTTTCTTTGCATTCTGGGAATTGTAGTATCACTTTTCCCGTTATAAAACTCGGATTACAAGTACCAGAATGAAAAGAAAAAAACAAGGCTGGATAAGCACCTACAGATTGGTAACGCTCCTGCAGTACATGCTCTAGTACCGTCCTCTGATTCTCCTCCAGCCCCTTTTGTTATGTGCCTTTTACTTTACAATCCTCGTTCCTTTAAGTATTTCGTTTGCTTCCCATTCTTTGCTCTAATTACCTTCCTGGCGTGCCTTGCCCGTGTTACTTGCACTGTTCACAGAATTCATTCTTTCAGCCTCCTATCGGATTCCTTGCTGTTCAGTTGGCCTCCATCTCTACAACTTCACCAGGTGGTCTACGTTCCTGTTGGTTTTGTGGAAACCTTTACTGCATTTCAGGACATCTCCATAGCACCAAGGGTTTTTACTCCATTGGAGTTTTTCCTTTCGTTTTGTCTCCCCTATTGGCAGCCCTGTCTGTGCCAATTCAGACAGCCCTGGTATTCGGTGAGGAAAGACCTTTTTTGCACCATATAATAACTACTGCTGAGAAACCTGGTAAGCAAAAGTCTGAAAGCTATGCACTCTCATTTTGGGATGGTGTCAATCCTCGTCTTCCCCGTGTTTTATAAGGAAGGCTCTCCCTGCAGCAGAAGACCAGCAGCAAGAAGCACGTTTTGTGCCCAACCACCCAATGTATGGAATTCTCTGACTATCTCTTCCGAGGATTTCAATCTCACTTTGGGGAGGGTATCTTTCTACTTGTTCGAAAAACCTTTACCCGCAGTTTTTTTAAAATGGTTTTCTTGGTTGAAATACGGTCAAATGTGTGTATATATATATATATATATATATATATATATATATATATATATATGAGTGGGGTAAGGGAATAGGGGGTGGGAGTAGCAGGGGGTCTCCCCCTACCCTGCATTTTCAAACCAAAAAATTAGCAAATAAAATTCTGCCAAATGTGAAAAGGTCAAATATTTTCGACCAAGTAGACCTAAACCTTTGGAGAGAGGGTGGTTCCATTATCTAAACTGACTATAAACCGAAGGATAACTTACTAGCTGGGATGATAATTCCTCTTATTGAAGTGTTTGCCTGTGACATGGGTCCAGCCTGAAGTTTGTGAGTTCAAATCCATCTGGGCCGACTCAGCCTTGCGTCTCTCTGAACATGATAAATTGAGTACTGTACCATTTAAGCAATACCCCCGAGCTTGGGGGCCATTACCGCTTCAGGTAATGCCCCAGGCCCAGATCCGAGTGAAGCAAGGGCATTAGCGCAGTCCCCTGGCATTACCTGAACTGGTAATGCCTCTCCACCCCAGCAAAGGGCTTATTGCTACTCCGGGCCGTTAGACCTGGGTACTGATAGTTTCTTTTTATAGTTGTCAGACACTCTGGTGATTAGCAACTGAAAAAATGAAATAAAAATTAAAAAGTTGACTGCCATGGAACTGGATTCGTAGTCTGTTCTCCCTTTCCATGGTGCCCATTCATAAAAGGGGAAAAAAAAGTAAATTAATAAGATGGCTGCGATGGAAAGAGAGAAGGGAGTCCGTTAACCCCTTCAATGGCAGCCATTTGAACATGAGTGCTCCTCCGGGAAAGGCTTTGTCTGGCTGTTAATGACTCGGTGAGGACCAATGAGCTTGCTTGTTACAAGCCCATTGTCCCTCGCAGGGTACCAAGGAGTGATATGACCTGCTTATACCGAGGCCACGTGATCTGCCTCCAGTGCTGCATTGGATCACGGCTGATTGTACGATCACCCCCTTTCTTATGCTCACCTTCACCACTGGAACTACATAAATGATGGGCAATACAAAGGAGTGGAGTCCGATGTCCCCAAAGTGATCCATGAGAGAATGGACCACTTTACATTCCAATGCTGCTTAGCACTTGTGTATTCACACGGTAATGTATCCACTGGATTCCAACACACTTGCAACAACGTAACACGGTTCCAATTGTAAAGTTGGTGTACTTTTTGTTCTTTAGTTGAGCAATATAACCTTTAAGAAATTCATAAAAAGAAAACGGCCAATAAAATGTACAAAGTCTCAGAACAGCCTTAAAATCAAAATGAACAGGAAAAGAAAAAAGACAAATGTATCATTGGGACCTTCAAGACGTTTAAAGAATTAACATAAGAACATCGAATTTACCAAAACCAACGAATTCCTCATCACAACTCTAAACATTCTTTAAAAAAATTGTATTGCTGCAACCATCTAGTCGTTACGACCAGAAGAGATTATAATGAGTTGCCAAGCTTTCAATAAGGACCTGACCATAGTGTTGCAGTAAGTGACCAAAATGAACCGTACGCCTAGCCTCCAAAGACGGGCAGTGTAGTAGAATATGACGCAGAGTTTCCACCTGATCAGGCGCGAACCAAAACCTGCGTATCTTTAGTGCTCTCCGTGTTTCCTAGCACCCATTTCTTCGTTGGTAGGAGCAGATTTAGCCTCTGCTTCATCAGCTGGGCACGCCAAGAGCTACTTGGGGAGTTGCTGAAGTTTTCTGGATACACGCCCACTGCCCTTACATCGATTAACAGATCCAATCCAATCCCTTGAGTTTTCTCTTCACTTTGGAGCGGTGTTGCAAGACCAGAAATCCAGACCAACTCCCTATAGGCTCCACACTCCTCACAAATGGCCTCACATTGCTTTAATTAAAAAGGTGACACCCATGCATTTAAGGCAGCCCAATATTATTTTCTTAATGGAGAGAATTTTCCAAAGATAGAATTTAATGGGGGATAGGCCCAATTCATAGCGGGTCACAGCCGTGAAGTTGGTGCACTTCAAGAGCAGTTGACGCAACTGCCAACTTTTTGGGGAGGGTGCATGAGTTTACGCTCTCTTGGGGTACTTAAAATGATTCCTCTACAATGATTCAGGCCCTCCCTTCTTGGTAAAGGTGAAATTTCCAGCACAAAAGTAGCAAAGCAGTGATGCTTTCGGTTGTATACGAATTGATCGTATTATAATTGACCGAATCACAATTGACCTTCTGTACAATTGACTGAATTTAAAATGTCAATTAGGATATATATGCAGGAGGAACCTCCCCCACAACCCCCGCCGATCCCCTTCTATTATTATAAACCCAAACCAACCCATTATATATAGAAAAATAATCAAAAAGTATTGTACAGAAGGCCAATTAGAACCACTGTAATTAGATCAATTGTGTTCTGTCAATGCGGGTAATACCATGCTTTCAAGTGGGCAAAATCAGTCTTCTGGTTTCCTGATGCCGGCTTTATTTGACCTAATGGGAGTGCTGGGAGGATTTCTCAGAATTTTCATACAAAAAGCCCTGCTCAGAGCAAGATGGCGCAAAACATGTGTTCTAATTGTGGTTGTCCTCTCCTTGATACAAAAGCATCCCAGGAAACCTGCGGTGTAGTGAAGCAAATCAAATTTGTTTGCATGAAGGGTTAATGATTGTGGTTGAATTGTGTCCAGCCTTTATTCTTAGCTTTGTGGGTGAAATTGAATTTGGTACAGAGCATTGTGGCCACTATAGCCTTTGTCTGAGGGATTGCCTTGCATGCCTACTGCTTTCTGGGTTGCACGGGTTGGTTGAGAGTAGCCTTCCAGGTGCTATAGACTTTAGTCCCACGGTTGCCCTGTGGATGCGAGTGCATTGTGCGTGGTATCCTAGCTCTTTTTCCTCTATGGTTTGCTTGAGAGTATCTTTCCACATGCTATAGACTTTGGTCACACGGTAGCCCTGTGGCTGCAAGTGAGTTGTGCGTGGTATCCTAGCTCCTTGTGCTCTATGGTTCGCTTGAGAGTAGCTTTCCAGGTGCTGTAGACTTTGGTTCCACGCTAGCCCTATGGATGCGAGTGAGTTGTGCGTGGTATCCTAGCTCCTTGTGCTCTATGGTTCGCTTGAGAGTAGCTTTCCAGGTGCTGTAGACTTTGGTTCCACGTTAGCCCTATTGATGCGAGTGAGTTGTGCGTGGTATCCTAGCTCCTTGTGCTCTTGGTTTGCTTGAGAGTAGCTTTCCAGGTGCTGTAGACTTTGGTTCCACGTTAGCCCTATGGATGCGAGTGAGTTGTGCTTGGTATCCTAGCTCCCTGTGCTCTTGGTTTGCTTGAGAGTAGCTTTCCAGGTGCTGTAGACTTTGGTTCCACGTTAGCCCTATGGATGCGTGTGAGTTGTGCGTGGTATCCTAGCTCCTTGTGCTCTTGGTTTGCTTGAGAGTAGCTTTCCAGGTGCTGTAGTCTTTGGTTCCACGTTAGCCCTATGGATGCGAGTGAGGTGTGCGTGGTATCCTAGCTCCTTGTGCTCTATGGTTCGCTTGAGAGTAGCTTTCCAGGTGCTGTAGACTTTGGTTCCACGTTAGCCCTATGGATGCGAGTGAGGTGTGCGTGGTATCCTAGCTCCTTGTGCTCTTGGTTTGCTTGAGAGTAGCTTTCCAGGTGCTGTAGACTTTGGTTCCACGTTAGCCCTATGGATGCGAGTGAGTTGTGCTTGGTATCCTAGCTCCCTGTGCTCTTGGTTTGCTTGAGAGTAGCTTTCCAGGTGCTGTAGACTTTGGTTCCACGTTAGCCCTATGGATGCGAGTGAGGTGTGCGTGGTATCCTAGCTCCTTGTGCTCTATGGTTCGCTTGAGAGTAGCTTTCCAGGTGCTGTAGACTTCGGTTCCATGGTAGCCCTTGTGGATGCGCGTGGGTTGTGCATGGTATCCCAGCTCTTTGGGTTCTATGGTTTGCTTGAACGTAGCACCGCACGGTGGGGCAAGGATAATGCTCACCATGCCTTTATTCTTCTCCGCAGGCCTCGGCTTCTCGTCAATGGTGATCGTCTTCTTCTGCAACACCTACTACATCATGATCCTGGTCTGGGCGCTCTACTACCTGGTGCACTCCTTCACAGACCGGCTGCCTTGGGCCACCTGCGGCCACCCATGGAACAGCCCTGAGTGCACCGAAGTCTTCCGCCTGGACCAGTGCCACAATGGCACCCTTGGCAATGCCACTGGCACCTTCAACATCAGCTGCGAGGCCCTGGAAAAGGCGCGCTCACCGGTCATCGAGTTCTGGGAGTGAGTATGGCAGCGCAACTCCCCAGGCATCTCAATCCAAGGATGCCGCTGGCTGGCCACAGTTGGGAGTATTTGTTTGATAATGAATTCTGGGAAATTATGTGCCCACCTGTCTCGCAGCCTTCCTGGGATTTTGATATGTTCAAAAGGTCAGTGGCTTGCTAATGAAAACTGAGTTAGGCAGTAAAGTCTAACTGCCTTGTGCAGGTGACTTGGCACCCAATGCTCAAACGGTCCCTACAGTGGATGTCTACCCCCCATCTTCTACCATTATAATTTCCTTGTGGGGACTCTGTATTGTAATTGGTTATTTATAACACGCTTAATACCCAGAGGTTTCTAAGGGCGGGCCCAGGGATCGAACCGGTGTTGCTCCACGTCGTCTTGCTTCCAAGGCGAGCACGTTGCTCCTAATCTAGCCTCCTGGCCTTAAGCAGTCTACTCTGGTGTCCCAAACCAGTTTCAAGGAGCAACTTTCTGAAACCTGTACAAATAGCCAAAGGTAAATATATTGAAGCCAAGTATCTGTTAGGAAGGCTAGATTGCGCAATCCATTGCCTACCTCCTCTCATGGGTGAATCTAATATAGTTGCATTGTGTCATCATTCCCTAGTTTCAAGGTTGGTTTTGCCACAATGTTGCATGCACCCTTCCATTCTCCCTTGTTGGCTCTCGGTGTGGTGCAGATGGGCTTGCTTACGGATGTGCGGAGCGTGACTGGGCGTGCAGCATGTACCTGAGAGCTGAGCAGTGGGCAGGCATTGATGGAGTCGCGAAGTGTGCGCAAAGTGGCTGCAGTGTGCAGATGAGTGGCAAAGGTGTGGAGTGTGTAGGACCTATGCAGGGAGTGCAGACTACATGTGCAGTGTGCGTGGCTCAGGGTCACCTTGAGGATGTGCTGAGGGATTGTTCTGGTGCATGGCTGAGGGTGCGCTCTGGGCATTGTTGAGGGGGTGCAGCGGAGGAGACTGGGTATGCAGAGTGAGTGGTTTAACCTGTGCTGAGTGTTGGTCAAATGATGGCTGGCTCCGAGCTCATTTGTAAGCCCCATGACCTTCTTGGCTCTTTAATATTGGTTTCTGCTCCTAATGATGGTGCAATGAACCAGAGGTGGCCAACATGACCTCAATATCAAGCATAGAGTTGCATATTCACACAGTTCGCAGTTCCCCAGAATAACTTAGTTGGTGAAGTATGTCATGGAAGACTAAATGCCTAATTATTATCTCTCCTACCCCCAACCCCTCCCAAACAATCCTTTGCAGGAACAAAGTGTTGCAGATTTCAGGGGGCCTGGACGAGCCGGGGAACCTGAACTGGCAGATGATCCTGTGTCTCTCGGTCACGTGGGTGATCGTCTATTTCTGCATCTGGAAAGGGGTTAAGTCAACGGGAAAGGTAAAGCAGTCCAGGGGTATGTTGGGGTGGAAAGGGTGGGGTTTGCCTAAGGGAGACACCTGCGGGATTCCCCACCTGGGCGCTGCTTCTGAAAGGCCAGCAGAGGCGTGGCTGAGACATTACTGTCTTTGACTGCACTCTTGACTGTACGCCAGATCCACTGGCAATGTCCCTTTATTCCCCTCTACGCTATCCACTGCTGGGGCATGTAGTAACAGAACACACAACGCTTTGCTACATGGCAACGAATGACTATCCATTTTCTTGATGTTTCAATCATGTATTATCTCGTTCTTATTGTTAACACAATGTCCTATCCATCCCTAAGGTATCCATCTAAAATATCAGATGAATGTAATAAGTGATTTTTTTTTTTTTAACATTAGTTCACCTCTTTCTTAATAAAGCTAGTCTTTGATTTTGTAGAAATGGGTACAGTTATTTTATGAAATCTTCTTGCAGTTAAAACCTACTTCCTCAACTATCCTCTCGTAGAGCTGTTTCGGTCATTCAATTATTCTCGACATTCTTCAGGCTGCTATTCTCCCTTGGAGTTTGAGGGACTGCTGTGGGGAAAGAACAAGATTACAACTATAAAAAAAAATGCATAAAGGCAAAGCTGTTCTTCAGTGATTGCTTGCAGACTCATAACTTTGGCGGTATTTGTTGTGGTGATAACTCTGGTCCAGAAACTGTATTACCGTCCTAACAAGCAGTAACAGTAATTCACTGCATTATTTAGTGGGATGGTTAATCCCCCATTCCTGGAGTCCCATTGGCCTTCCTTTGGTGATGGACAAATTTTCCGCATATGTAATTCAGCCTCAGCGTTTACCACCCTTATAAGTGGGGGTAATGCTGCCGCTTAGAGCCAGGCAGATTTTTACCACATGGACCCTGAAACATAATTCTGTGGAGTAGTAAAACAGGAGATGTTCCAAAATACCACCTAATTTACCACTACTGCTTACCTCATGAGACACTTGATATGGATCCAGAAGCTGATGTTCAATGTTTTTTTGGGAGGATCCTGGGCTCCTCCTGTAAGCAAGCATATAGCAATCGCCCAATCGTTTGGAGGAATTTAGTTTCCATACTCTTAACTCCTCCAGTGCAGTGTATGGGCACAATGCCCTCCAGTTCTTTGCCTTCTTGGCAGCCATTAATGCTTGCCCTCAATCAGGGATGGAACCCTTTCCAGATCGACAATCCTTTGTATTCAATTCGCTGTGGAGGACTATTTGGAAGCCTTGATAGCAGTGTGTTACAGGGATCCATGTGAGTGTTACTAACGGCGCGTGCAGTGCTCACACATACCTTGGGGTTGCCTATTTAGAAGCCTTTCCAGAGTTGCCAGGAGTGCATAACACAAATCCTTTCCTACAGATCCGCCGTGGCTGTTTTGAGCCTCCGCGCCCTAGATAAAGCATGATTTCTTGACTTTCTCATGGGCGAGCACCAAGGCATCATGTGTGTGCTGCAAACCCCTATTCTAGAGGTGAGCTGTTCCAGGCCCTGGAGAAAATCTCTTAACAAGTGTTGGTCAGTGCCGTTAATTGGGGGCGATGGCTTGGAACCCCTTTCCAGGTCATGGATTTAGCTAGACTAGCTCAGTGTTTTCTGAGGAGGTTGGAGAGGTTGGGCTTTAGCTACAATGAAGGATCCTTGTCATAGGGAGGATCCGTAGATCCGTAAATCCCACCCGATACCATTTTACTGGTCGGGTGAGGAATCCACTCCATGCCATGGAGCGTGTTGCCGTGGTCCGATACCGTTCTACTGGTCTGGTGAGGTCTGCACTCCAGGCCATGGAGCTTGTTGCCGTGGTCCGATACCGTTCTACTGGTCGGGTGAGGTCTCCACTCCATGCCATGGAGCGCGTTGCTGTAGTCCGATACCGTCCTACTGGTCTGGTGAGGTCTCCACTCCATGCCATGGAGCGTGTTGCCATGGTTGGCTGGAGTTTGCTTTCATTATGGAGAATCGTGGGATCAGCCTCGGTCTTTCCTTAGTTGTATTGGGCAGCAAAATGCTCCGCTATTGTGCAGGTTCTCCAGGTGTGGTGAGATCCCATTTTTGCTGAGTGGAGAATGTGACACTTCTGGCGTTTTGAGGGTGGAGTGAAAGGTTCTAACTTTATTATAATTAAATCAACTAAAATCAAGTAGACATGCAATGCCGTTAGGTGAAATAGAAGCCACTGGGAGGCCTTCATTCCATGCCATTGTGTAGGTTTCACTTGTCAAGAACTGTTCTTTACCAGGTTCTACAGGTGAGCACTCAATTTGCTATTGGGCAGGTCCGAGAGGTCGGCAGCCCTTCTGCCATTGGGCAGGTCCGAGAGGTCGGCAGCCCTTCTGCCATTGGGCAGGTCTGATAGGTCGGCAGCCCTTCTACTGTCGAGAGGTGGGCTGCCCTTCTACTGTCGAGAGGTCGGCAGCCCTTCTGCCGTTGGGCAGGTCCGAGAGGTCGGCAGCCCTTCTGCCGTTGGGCAGGTCCGAGAAGTCGGCAGCCCTTCTGCCGTTGGGCAGGTCCGAGAAGTCGGCAGCCCTTCTGCCATTGGGCAGGTCCGAGAGGTCGGCAGCCCTTCTGCCGTTGGGCAGGTCCGAGAGGTCGGCAGCCCTTCTACCTTTGGGCAGGTCCGAGAGGTCGGCAGCCCTTCTACCGTTGGGCAGGTCCGAGAGGTAGGCAGCCCTTCTGCCGTTGGGTAGGTCCGAGAGGTCGGCAACCCTTCTACCGTCGAGAGGTCGGCTGACCTTCTGCCATTGGGCAGGTCTGAGAGGTCGGCTGCCCTTTTGCCGTTGGGCAGGTCCGAGAGGTAGGCAGCCCTTCTAACGTTGGGCAGGTCCGAGAGGTCGGCTGACCTTCTGCCATTGGGCAGGTCTGAGAGGTCGGCTGCCCTTTTGCCGTTGGGCAGGTCTGAGAAGTTGGCAGCCCTTCTGCTGTTTGGCAGGTCTGAGAGTTCTGGACCCCTTGTGTCATTGAGGTCCAAAAGGTTGGCATCCCATTTGCTGTTGGACAGGTCATAGAGGTCGGCTGTCCTGCCGTTGGACAGGTCATAGAGGCCGGCGGCCCGTCTGCTGTTGGACTGGTCATAGAGGCCGGCGGCCCATCTGCTGTTGGACTGGTCATAGAGGCCGGCGGCCCGTCTGCTGTTGGACTGGTCATAGAGGCCGGCGGCCCGTCTGCTGTTGGACTGGTCATAGAGGCCGGCGGCCCGTCTGCTGTTGGACAGGTCATAGAGATTTGCGGCCCACCTGCTGTTGGACAGGTCATAGAGATTTGCGGCCCGCCTGCTGTTGGACAGGTCATAGAGATTTGCGGCCCGCCTGCTGTTGGACAGGTCATAGAGATTTGCGGCCCGCCTGCAGTTGGACAGGTCATAGAGGTCTGCGGCTCGCCTGCGGTTGGACAGGTCATAGAGGTCTGCGGCTCGCCTGCGGTTGGACAGGTCATAGAGGCCGGCGGCCCGCCTGCGGTTGGACAGGTCATAGAGGCCGGCGGCCCGCCTGCTGTTGGACAGGTCATAGAGGCCGGCGGCCCGCCTGCTGTTGGACAGGTCATAGAGGTCTGCAACCCGTCTGCGGTTGGACAGGTCATAGAGATTTGTGGCCCGTCTGCTGTTGGACAGGTCATAGAGATTTGCGGCCCGCCTGCTGTTGGGCTGGTCATAGAGGCCGGCGGCTCGTCTGCTGTGGACTGGTCATAGAGGCCGGCGGCCCGTCTGCTGTTGGACAGGTCATAGAGGCCGGCGGCTCGTCTGCTGTGGACTGGTCATAGAGGCCGGCGGCCCGTCTGCTGTTGGATAGGCTTCATAGGTCTGACATGCATAAGTAAATCCACAGAAAAACCAGCGAGTATTTTCTTTTTTGGCACCAAAGACATACACAGGTTTCCTTTCCATGGCTCAATGCTATTAACTTTTAGCACATGGGGCAGTGGGTGTGGCGGGGGCTGTGGGGCAGTCTTCCAATGACCTTGTGGAAGAACTAATTCAACTAAGGTCGCCTTGCATAACACATTTTGCAGCCATGCGGAAAACACAAAGCTTTGGGTTGAGACCCCTGGATGATTTCTTCTGCAAAATGTAAACCATTCTCTTGTTTGTAGGTCCGAGCAGGTGCAGGACAACTTCTGTCTTGTTGCTGCTTCATCGAGCCTCGTGCCCCCAGAGACCCTTATTCAGCTGTTCCACGAATTCCTTGGTCTCCTAATGCCAGTTTACCACCACAGAACCATAGATGAGTTATGGACCCAATAGTATGCCTGCCTAACCTTCTGTGGTGGAGCCTACCTTGCATTCTCAGTTTCCTGCTAACCCTATAAGCCCACCCTAAATCTAACCCACTAGATGGCATTTTGGACACCAACCACTGCTGGCTTGGGGCCAGGAAACCACCTGCGTTAGCAGAACTGTTACCAGAAATGTTTACTAGTTATACAGGGATATCAAGGCTGGAAACTGCGAGTGAGCGTTGTTTTGATGAATTGTTGTCTTCTAAAGGTTGAAGGAAACTGTTCTCGCGAGAATCGGTCACTTCCAGTCCTGGTCGCAACCCTCTATCGTTCTGCCCAGCACATGGACGAGGGGGATTCCATGTCGATCCGCGGAAGCTCCTGGTGTTTCTGATCGCCCTATGTAACTTCGCTTTTATACTGCGCACATCACCACTGTAGTGCCGAGACCTTGTCCGTATGGGTGAACTGTGACCCCTGCCCCCGAAACAGACTGGGGTCTGCGGGGTGCTAAGGAAAAGGTGACTAGGAAGTTCCATAGAGGCAAAAGGTGGAAAAGGTGACTCGGAAGTTGCAAAGAGGCCAAAGTTGGAGAAAAAAACTCAGGCAATCGCAAAAAGTGAGAGATAAGACAAGGCTGAGTGGTAGTGATTGCTGGGATGCATGCATATTAGTATGGCCTTAGACCAAAAGGGTCATCAAGTGTACGGAGCTGTCCATATTGGATACGGCGAATCATCTGGTCAGTAAGTGGTGGCATGTTCTATTGGAATTATTTTAAGTAGAGTTAAGGATGTGTGATGGCCTTTAGATGTCCTGACGAGTTCCTGTGAGGGGGCCGGCAGAGGTGTCGGAGCGCAAAGATTCGGCTGTGTGCTACATGAAAGTCGGGAGAAAACCAAAGCACCATATGACCATGAATCTGACCCCGGCCCATACTAGGATAGCACCCCATGGAATGGAGAGGATATAAGGTACGTCCATCCTATTATAGATTGTCACCCTCCCTCAGCGTCCTATAGGGGACCATTGGACGTTAAGAGTATGGCGCTTTGCTGTGCACTGTTGGATCGAACCTGGACAGTAAAAGTGGATAGGTCCTCCCCTATTTCACCAATTGACAACAGTTTATAGCAACATTAATGTAATGCGTGTTTGTTTACAATGAGATATCAGTTAGAAGAATACCTGGAAATGGCCAGTCGTTTTCCTACGTTTGGTTATGATATGGCATTTATAACGCGCCTATACACAAGTGTTTCAAGGCGCGACGAGGCAAGGGAGGGGAATAATGGGGACCTACAACGATCCTACTAGGCCAGGTGTCCTTCAGATCGCGCACGTGCGTTGGAAGGGAGGAAGGAAAGTGCAGTACATGGAATAGATAATAACAATAAGTAAAATAGCGGCCAGCATGTGGCAAGTGCATGAGAAAGTGCGGACATCAGCTGTCGAGGTCTGGTGGGGACTGTAGGGATACAGAACAGTCTCCAAGTGCGGGGGTTGCCAGGGGGTCAGTGCAGGTGTGTGATGCTGGCGGGAGAGGGACCTGGGCCAGTATCAGCCAGGAGGTCAGCAGAGGAGAGGAGGAGAGAAAGCGGAAGCAAAGAGAAAGGTTTTGAGGTTTCCGGAAACGCAGATGGTTCTCCTCAAGTTTAAGGGAGGCTGTTCCAGAGGGAGGCCCCAGCCGAGGAGAGTGATCTACCAGATGTAGCCGGCATCTAATCAAGATTCAAGTATAGCAATCAGGCATGTCCAGACTAACAGCAAAGTAAGCAGAAGATTAGTAAACTGCATCCCTGGTGGTTACTGTGTGGTCAATGCGCCTAACGAACCAAAGTTGGATGTTAATATATGCAGAAGTGGCTGACTAGGCTAATCTATGCCGAACATTAAATGCAGCTGTTCAATCTAAGGCTGTATTTAAATGTTGCAAAAAATAAAGAACACTGAGCAATCATACCACTACTTGCATCGTCTGAACGCATGTTCCTTGTGACAAACCCAACAGAAATGTTGATGAAGTTATGCGATGACCACGGCTACGTACTGTGCATTCCGCAGCTACACACCATCATGCATGACTTTGGTCCCTTTATGCAGGACCGCAAATCGCAACAGGGTGGTAGTCACAAGTGGCCTAAAGTTTCGATGTTCATTGGTTGAGCGGGAGGAATGTTCTGCGGAAGGTGGCGGCCAAGCCAGGAGACAAGCCGACTGGACTGTGTACGTTCCAGGACTAATCTCCTTCTCCAGAAGATCTTCTGCAGAGTGATTTCCACAGTGTGTTTGGGAGTTACTAATAGCGTTGTGCAGCGTACTTTGTTGCCGTGGGGACCAGAACTGAATAATATTCTAGTGCTTCTTGAAGTGGAAAAGGCCTCACCTCGGCTATGCAGTAGATCTGGCGGTGAGTAGGGTTGCGTGCCCAGTGTGAAGATTAACTTCCTGAGCTACTTGTGAGATCTGCTTAGTGTCACTTGTGCTTTGCTGCTTTCAATCACCGAGACTGCAGGGCTGTCCAACTCCGGACCCCAAGGGCCGGGATCCTGGCAGGTTTTCTGGATATCCCTCATTGATATTCATGAGAAAGGATTTGCATACATTTAGAATCCAAATATGCAAATGTGTCTCAAATATTAATGAGGGATAGCGTGAAAACCACACAGTATTCTGGCCCTCAAAGCCTGGAGTTGGACAACCCTGCGAGTAACGCTGCACAGCTCTTGCCCCAGGCATGGTACCTCATACAGGACATTAGTGAGCAATGATAAATTGGCAAACCTCTTTTGCAGCCACATGAGGTCCTTATTTAATAATGAACTTGTTTTGTGGATGCCAACCCCATTTATTTATTTGTTTATTACATTTGCTATACACTCAGACCCTGAGGTATCACGGCGTAGTTACAGACGGTGCTTAATGACATTAAGCAAAGCGTGTATTAATAGAGGGCGGCAATTGATGTCTTTGTGTGTCCGTCTGGGTTGTAGCTTCATTTGTTGCAAACAGGTTTGTGGTGGTGAGTTGAATTCCCCAATTGGGGGCATGGATGCAGTGCGGTTGTACCGATCATGTGTGCTTGTTGCCATTGAACAGAGTATGTTGGTCAAGTAAGATGTCTATTTGAGAGGCATCGAGGTGGTGCAAGTGAGGTAGGGGCAGCAGTGGGGGTGGCGGGATACCTGTTCTGTGACCACGTCATGTTGAGTACCGTTGCGGTTGAAGACCCGGGTGAGGTGCCAGGTCCGGAGAGAGGCCCATTCTGCTTGGAAAGCCGAGGGGTGCGTATGAAGCACTGGGTTGCCTTCAACCTGTTGAACCCCACAAAAGATGCTCTGCCTACGGATTTGGCACCAAAGACCCTGCCTCTAGAAAGATGTATTGAATGACAGCACCAACTTTCAACTTTGCTTTCTTTGTTTCATTCAACCATGGGCAGTGGTGGCTGTGTTTGTTTGTTTTTTTTATTTTATTTTTTATTGTAGCGGGCTAATGGTTTCCTCCAAAAATGCGGGAACCCGCACCATACCAGGGGATCACGGGGGTTTCTCTCCCCAAGAAATTTCTAATAAATCCTACCAAGTAGGAGCAATTATTCTGCTGCATTCACCCCTGATGCCCAGTAGAAAATGCTCTGCCGCAGTAAAGCCACATGGTCAGACTGGACCTATCAATATGGGCCAGTACAAATGAGGACTCTCATCATGCGGCATTCCTAGTGCCCAGTAAAACAAAAATGCTATGCTGTAGTGAATATTTGGTATGTCCAGTTTGCACAACTATTCACATCACCAATACGCCCCCAACGCCCATATAAAAAGCCGGCTGCACAGCTGGTACACAGGCATCCGCATTCCCCAATGATCGATTATACAGCATTCATTCGTCATTCACTTGGACTCTCACGAGCACCTTCTCACCCACACGGAATTAATATGCTCTCATATAAACACATGCACTGAAACCACATACACTCTCGTTCACGCACATACCTAAAGTTATGAACCCTTGCATACACGCACACAAATAAACATTAGTTCCTCTCGTCTCATGACACCGCTCTACTACTATTCTTCCCAGACCACACGTCGTACTCCATCCCTCTGTCCATCCTCCAACTAGTCTCTTGGTCCGCTGCCTGCTCTCTTGACCTCACCCTAACAACCAACACTCCACCACCCTCCCCCCCCCTTCCGTCTATAATGAGGTCCTGCAGGTTCTGTACCGCCTTCCCACTTCCATTGGATGCAGCGCCCACCTGACTCTAGGGACCAATATGTGTACATGTCTTTTCCCTAATAATTAGGTTGCACACAGGAAAGGATTCAAAAACCCCTTTGAGCCCCCCCTCCCCTCCCCACACAGTTTTCCAAATAGTCTCTGATGGTGTGATAGCAGCTGGGGGGCTTAGTCTGCTTGCCACTCTCTAGTATTCCCCTTGTTGCCAATTGGGTTTTGGGAGGGTTTCTGTCCTTCCTGTTCTCTTGAACTCTTTCCTCACTCGCCTGGGGTCTGTCTGGGGTTGGCAGGCCATGTGTTTAGTGTCTCATTTCTGTTTGGAATGGAAATTTCCAGTCCATTCCCTGACTTCTTGAGCCCGTTCTTCTGGCTCCAATCTGGGAGTTGAAGTCCTGAAATGGAAAAGAGAGACTTTGTCTCTTGATGCCGTCCGGTACATTTTATGATCAACATGCATGGCACATGAGGGGGTAATGGGGACTGGGATGACCCCAACCTCCTCTCCCCATTACTGGGAGTAGTGTGTTCCCCGTGACAGGGTCCTGGCAATGACACTGTCTCATAGGGCTACATGCAGCTCACTCTCACACACTTCAACTAAGCAGGACGCAGGCTGCAGGCCCTCAGAAGCTGACATGCTGTGTTGCTCCTTCAAGGGGTGACCATTTGCCAGAAGCCTGCGGAGATGAGTGACTTGTAAACTGCATCTGAAACATTCCATGCCGTGTGTATCCCACCCACCGCACCCAATGTAGCAGATTGCAGGAGGGTGTCCAAAGCACAGAGTGCTGTGGATTGCACAACCTTGGGGCGAGAGAAAAGCACAGTGTGTCTTTGCCGCAGAAAACTGCGAGGTGTGCTGGACCTCTGAAGCCATTTCTTTTTGCTTTCGGCCCCAGCTTCGCCATATTTGGCCACTGAGGAGTGTGTGGTGAGAAACGCTGAATGCCTGTGCAGTTGCCAAACCTATTGGTTTTGTCATTGTATATGTTCGTGATGGTCTTTCATTGCATGGCGCGACATGGGTATCTGGAGTGGGAGGGGGGACTCCTTGTGCACTAGGTCAGGGTTCACTTAACCATTTGGCCATTTGGGTCAGTAAGGAATACAAGTTTATTGCTAATAAAATGAGCCGTTCGTGATCTTTGGCAGTTTAGCTGCTTCCATTTTTGTGAATATATGAATTCCCTGGAAGAACCATGGAGCTCTATAGCTGGAGATGTGATGCACAATTTGAATTCCATATTTTTCCAAATGGAATGCAGACCAGCCAATCTCTTTAAGGATCTTGGTCAGGGGTCACCCCCCTCCCCCTCCTTTTGCTTTACTGGCTAGGGTTGGTGGGAGTCGTGGTGCAAACACTATAGTGGCAGAACCTGTTTAAACCATCTTGAGGCCATAGGTTGCAGACCCCTCATCTAGGTGCAGGAAAATGGCGGGGAGGGGGAACTCTTGAAGGTGTCCAAAAGATACAACTTTCCACCAGCAGGTTTTGGCAAACTGGTGCTCAAACAGTGATTTTTTTTAACCCCACCAGAAGACCTGGAATTCCTGGCTTCTTTTACATTTTTTTTGGCTTTTTTCTGGCCATTCCAAGAGCACGTAATAAGGGGCTTAAATGAAGCACCTTGTAACTCCTTTTCAGCTGGTGTCTTTAAACCTCCAATCTGTCGATTCTCCAGCAGAGATGAACTATGGGGTTTGTGGCAAGCCAGCAGGAGAACTCGGACCAGAGGACATGATATCAAAGGGTTTTATTCAACGTAAATAAAAAAAAACCTGCCCCAATTGCTTAATGGGAAGTACCCTTCCTAACATGCTATACTAAAGGTGCTCGTCAATCGTCAAAATAACAAAATTATCCTCTACCCAAACCTATGTTTTAAATTGGACCTACCATTTAGACCACATCATCAAAGAAAACAAGGCAGTGTGTCCCGCCCTGAGAGTTGTTCACCCTGATCTCACTCAACTTTCCAGGAATCCCACTGGTTTTTGGGTCAAATGTTCATCGTTGGAAAACAGTTCCAGGTTTAACAGTTCTTGCATTTCTTGTTAAAGTTCAAAAGGGATCTCAAGTTTCCAGAATAAAGTCTCAAGTTCCTGAAAGAATCAAATGCACAAGTTGCTGTAGGCAGAGGTATACTCCATCAGTCTCTCTGCATCACTTACGTGAGTTTCTCCAGGCTATGTTCATGTCTTGGTTGTCTGTGTTCCCCTTGAAGTTGTTCTCCACTTGTCTTATTGGGTACCCTCTGGCTCCCTTGGGTTCCATTCTCAATGATTTCCGAGGGGTATTGGTGATCCCTCTTCACATATGCCTCCCTTGGTTCTTGAGAGCGTCTGTGAGCCGTTTGGCTGATTATAATATTTAGGTTTCCTGGGCTCCGGTAACCCTTATTGTTTCCTTCTCTCTCTCTCCAGGCCTTTAGGGGCCCTGGTAGGAATTTAGGGTAATCTTTCCATCTCCCACGTTCACTCTCTGGTCTCTCCACCGCCCTCCACTATGAGCAACGCTTCGTGCTCTGGGTTCAGCGTTGTTTTTCGGCTCCTGGTCCAACAAGTCCTTTGCGTGGTCACGCCTCCAGATAAGGCCTCGTTTCTGCACTGCTCATTGGCGAGGTCTCTCCCCTTTTCCGGTCTCTGTCCGCACCACAGCCGACACTGCTGTGGAGCGCAGCTCCACCCCTCAATGACCTCGGAGGCGTATCTGAGTATTACTTCTCTTCCATTCAAGTGCGATTGTGCCTTTATTCCCGCTCCGTGACGCAAATGGCACATGTTTATGTCCAGTTGTCAAGTCCACTGATAGACCAGCATTGTCTTGAGCCAAACATCCAAAGACACTTTGTTATTTTGAGTCCCACAATTGAATGTAACATATATTTTTCGAATTCTTATGTATGCAGAAAATGTCTTGGTGATAGGGATTTCCTTATGGGAATGGGAGTCCTTGTCACTTGAGGGGAGTCCGTGCCAGTGAGGTCCTGCTGTCCCTACCCCCTTGGGGCCATTTTGCTTAGCAGGTTTACCTCTCTAGCCTCGAAGAGGTTGGATTGCCCCAAGGAACAAGGGACGAAACCTCCAGATTTGTTCCATACACCGCTTCAGCGACAAGAGGGAAACATCTAAGAAAATCCAAATTTCCTTGATCTTTGCCTTTACAATGTTCGACAGAAAACCAGAAAGGGTATAGATCCAAACACCACCTCATAACCCGGGCATTTGAATCTTTTCTGAGACTCAACCAGGTTAGAGGCGAATGGCCAGTTACTAGTCGGAATTCTATGGCTAGGGCTGTCAACTAGACGGTGGCGTGGGCCTGTTCCTTAGGAAACAACCTCCTACTGGTACAACGGACAGGGTGTTCTAGTCCATGTCCTTTGAAAAAGGACTGCCCCAGGCCTAATTTGAAGGCATCTGTTTGAAGTGTAAACTCCCTGTTTAAATCGGACATTTTCAGCACGGGTTCCTGGCATCGTATTTGTTTTAGCCTCTCAAAACGCCTCTAATATGCCTCTCCCCAGATCAATTGAAGAATGCACAGCCTCAAATTTATCTGTGAGGCTTGCGGCTAGCGTGGAATAATGGAGAACAAACCTCATGTTAACCCCAGATAGGGTCAGAGATCTTGCTTGGTCTTGGGAACGAGTGATGAGTATGGCCTTGACTTATTCTTTTTTGGGCTAAATGACCCATTCCCCATGGAGTATCATAGATACTTCACCACAGACTGTGCAAGATGGCGCATTTTTGGGTTTTCACGTAGGCCTGCTTTCCTTGAGGCACAAGTGATCTTGTATAGATGGTGCATTTGCTCACGCTAGGTGTCACTATGTAGAACTATATTGTCCAAGTGGGCCCCTGTGAAATTAGAGTAGGAACTAAGCACTCTATACATTAGTCTCTGGAAGGTTACGGGGGCCCCATGTAGCCCAAATGGGAGGACTTTAAACTGTAAGGGCCCCTGGCATGTAGAAAAAACGGGTTTCTCCCTATTGTCTGGATTCAGGGGGACTTGCCTGTATCCCTTCAGGTATAATATATATCAGGCGGTGCCTTGTTTTTCGATAAGCTCACCTATACCAGGCATAGGATAAAAGATTGAATTGATTTTTTGAAAATTAATACAGAACCTCCAGCTTTTGACCAGGGACTCTCACAGGGTTCAATTAATTCTCTCTATCATGGATGTAAGCTCTTTCTCAGTTATCTTTATTCAGGCCTCTGGAATTTGGTATGGTTTTAGATTCAAAGTTTGTCCTGTGTGAGTGCGAATAAAATTGAAAGTTCCAAACCTGACCAGGTTCTGCGGAGACAACTTCCAGGAATTGTGCTAATAGATCATGGAGAGCTTCCAACTGTTGAAGGGGCAGGTCGTCTAGTTCTTGGTCAGTTAAAAGAGTGGCCATGGTATCGTTCGTTTTCTCAAAGGGGTCGATTTTCCATTCCTTTAAGAGATTGACATGATAAATTTGACTCTTTAGAGGGCCTTTTTTCTAAAATATTATAGGGGCCATGCCATTTCGAAACCATTTTCGCTTTGAGATTGGTAACAAAACTAAAACTGAGGTCCCTGCGGAAAAGGACCAGGGTCACAGCTAGTTTATGATGTGGCATATTTTGGTGTTTCTGGGCTTCACCTAAATGTTCCCCAATTTCTGGGACTGTGGCCATGTGGCTCTCATGGTTTTGAGCTGTCTGGGATATGGGTAAAGTGGCCTCTTCCCTTTCCTCCCAAGTTTCCTTGAGCATGTCTAAGACCTCTTGCAGTTTCCTTCCATATAATAGTTCAAAGGAGGAGTATCCTAAGGATGCCTGGGGTGTTTTCCTAACAACAAAAAAAGCCCTGGGAATCATGACCTCCCAAATCGGTATCTACTAAATTGTGGAGGATCCTCTTGAGAGTACAATTAAATCGCTCCACAAGGCCATTGGTCTGACGGTGGTATACCAAGGTTCTTAATGTTTTTGTTTTGCATGGTTTTCGATGTAAAGGTGGTACCTTGGTCTGTGAGGCTCTCGTTCAAGAATCATACCCTGGAGAGAAATGGGAGTAAATGTTTTAAAATGTGTTGACTAGTGTTGCTCCTTAGTGGAAACACTTCAGACTACCAAGTAGTGTAGTCCACTATGACTAAGATGAATGTGTTTCCCAATGTCTGCTTGCTGGTGTGCTCCATGGCTTTCTAGTCTTCCGTTCTGGATATGAGCAAGTTTGTCTCAGCGCCTCTCTGCTTCTTCACTCCTTCATTGCGAGCAGAGGATTTGTTCCTCTTTCATGCTCTGTTCTGCATTGTTTTTCGGGATCCTGGCCCACCAAGTCCTCTGTGTGGTCACACCTCCAGATAAGGCCGGTTCCACTTGGCCGTGGCCATGCTGACAATGTACGACTCTGTCCCTCGTTGGTGGTGTCTCCCTCCTTCTCCGGTCTTTCTCCAAGCCACAGTCTGCTCCGCTGTGCAGCACGGCTCTGCTACTCAATGACATTGGATACTCCCCTCTGCATATTGCTTCTCCTCTTCCATTCACGGGTGATTGTGCCTTTTTATTTTTGCTCCGTGACACAAAAGGTGCGCGTTATGTTCAGTTGTCAAGCCCATGGAGAGACCAGCAATGTCTTGCATCAAACATCCCGAGGCACTTTCAATGTAATTGAGTCCCACAATTGAATGAAACGTCTGTTCTCGGATTCCGATGTTTGCAGAAAATGGTTTATTTATAGGGAGTTACTTATGGGCATGGAACTCCTTGTCCCCATGAGGAGAGTCCCTCCCAGTGAGGTCCCGCTTTCCCAAACCCCTACGGACGGTTTTGCCCCCCTAATCTCGAAGAAAAAGGAACGAAACCTCCAGATATGTCACAGATTAATGCTGGTTTTATGCAATGGATTCCATTGACGTTTATGGGAAGATTTTGGCTTGCATGGAGGGTGATGAGGATTCCAAGAAGTTTGGCGCTGAGTAGCATATTTTCTAAGCCATGGAAAAAGCTGTTCTTTCTGTGAAATCGGCTTGTAGAGCTGCGCCACGTTCATTTTGAATTCCAAGGCAGTGCGCGCACGCACCAGTGCGCAGCAGGTGCACGTTCACATGCATGCCTTTGCTTCCCAATGCCTGCTTGCGAAGGGCAATTTTTCTGCCGTTCACCTTCCATTACTTACTAGGGACCCATCCTACGCCTTGGCGCCTGGTTGTCCTTGTGGTAGAAAGTTGTCTGCATTTGTTCTCAGTGCCGCGCTCTACTGCACAGTACGCTAGGATTAATCGCATATCAATAGAGCCTGATAATCTTGCACTCTCTGCCTCGCATGCTGATGTCGGAACAAAGGGCCGGCGGTGGCTGCTGAGTGGTGCGGCTTCCAGCAACCACAGGCATCGACACGGATATTGGACCGGCAGTGAAGGACATGGCAGCATTAAAATGGCGTCTCTGCCCTTCCAGCCAATTGCATAAGACTTTGTTGACCTTTGATAGTTCTACAAAGGCGGCTTCAGTGCACGGTCCATGGCCTTTTCATTGCAATCTATTGATCTCTTGGATGCTTAACAGTTGGGTGGCGGCAGTAGGGTCAGAACCGTAAGAGCGAGCAAAGGATGGGAAGAAGGCACCATGCAAAAAAAACCATTGGGAACTGTGGCTAGGAAAGGGGGGTGATAACGGCATGGATCCTTCTTCCAGTAGGAAGTGTTGGGTGAACTCCGCTAATGAGATCAAAGACTGGGGTGAAGGATACTTTATAGGGTGCCATCTTGCTGGCAAGGAAATTGGGGACTCCAGGCGGGCCTAATCTGTCTGCTACCTACAGATCGCAAGAAGGTACGCTGTGGTCACTAGTGATCAAACCACCATGACCCTTCCCACGGGGATATCTGGACATGGCTATGGGAATCGATGTGCTTCTGTGTTGCTTTTACCATGCATCAAGTCGGTCAAGTAGCATGTTACTGGTTAAATTGTTCGACCGCTCTGCTTGGGTCCATGCATCTACCATTGCGACTCTTTGCTAAATGCCGGTTAAAACTGCTGCCAAAATAGGTCTTTATGTAGTAGGCTCACATGTCTTACACTAATTTGCAGTGGGCAGAAAAGGCCTTCCTATAATTTGGTACCAGTGCAGCTTCCAACTGAGAAGCGGTCGAGGAGAGCTATATTTCCATGGTTGCCAGTGTTCACAAATTCCTAGAATATGGATTCCAGCAAGCCTTGTTGCACTGACCACCAGGATGCTCCATGTACTGGTAGGCACTGTTCTGGGCTGGTCAGTTTCCTTTCAACTCTTGAGGGCTGTTCTGGGCTGGTCAGTTTCCTTTCAACTCTTGAGGGCTGTTCTGGGCTGATCAGTTTCCTTTCAACTCTTCCTGCAATAAAACGAAAACTGGCAACTATTGACTTCAACACCGAGATTTCCACATATCCAGAAAGGAAGCAACCTCTGACGGGGACCAGCGGTGCAGAGTATCCGTTTCTCATTCCAAGCTACTGGTCTTTGCTGCCCATGCCTCTAGCCGGAGACAGCCTCTCGCTCGGGTGCATACAAGGAGCTGGCACCGGTGTGCTCCTCGTCCCTGCGCGGTGACTTTCTTACCGGGATTTACACCACGCACCACTGCCATTTGCAGGATATCCAAGCACACTGGCAGATTTATTTTAAAAGGTCTTTGGTTAGATTAGCAAGGTGAACAGGAGATTGCTTTGGTCCTGCGTTTGTGTGCCCCCTTTGAAATGATTACCCTGCTTTTATATTGTGCCAAATCACCAGCATAGTAGTTTCAGAGTGCCCGATCTTGCCCTTTCCATACCGACCCCCCCGGCCGAAGTGCACCAGACCTTGGTCTGCTTGGAGATTAGCCAGCAAAGGAACACAAGCGGGAAGAGAAGGATATATGGGAAATCGGGCAAAGGGAAGGGCTTTGCGTAAGGATACATATGTCACTCCGTCGTATATGGTTTGTTTTCTGCAGAAAGTTCTAGACTAGATGTGTTGAGGTAGCAAAAGGAATTTAATTCCAAGGCAGTTCTGGGGAGCTATGAATTAAATATTGGTTGGTGTTGGGTGTGTGACGGGCTCGAGGACATGCTCTGGCAATCCTGTGAGAGGTGTCCGCTTCATAGGTGAAACAATGCTAAAGGTGAAAGCCAATCTTAATTCAGATGCCCAGTCCAAGAGTGGAACAATCCTAAAGGTGAAAGCCAATCTGAATTCATATGCCCAGTCCAAGAGTGGAACAATCCTAAAGGTGAAAGCCAATCTGAATTCAGATGCCCAGTCCAAGAGTGGAACAATCCTAAAGGTGAAAGCCAATCTGAATTCAGATGCCCAGTCCAAGAGTGGAACAATGCTAAAGGTGAAAGCCAAGCTTAATTCAGATGCCCAGTCCAAGAGTGGAACAATCCTAAAGGTGAAAGCCAAGCTTAATTCAGATGCCCAGTCCAAGAGTGGAACAATGCTAAAGGTGAAAGCCAAGCTTAATTCAGATGCCCAGTCCAAGAGTGGAACAATGCTAAAGGTGAAAGCCAAGCTTAATTCAGATGCCCAGTCCAAGAGTGGAACAATGCTAAAGGTGAAAGCCAATCTGAATTCAGATGCCCAGTCCAAGAGTGGAACAATCCTAAAGGTGAAAGCCAAGCTTAATTCAGATGCCCAGTCCAAGAGTGGAACAATGCTAAAGGTGAAAGCCAAGCTTAATTTAGATGCCCAGTCCAAGAGTGGAACAATGCTAAAGGTGAAAGCCAAGCTTAATTCAGATGCCCAGTCCAAGAGTGGAACAATGCTAAAGGTGAAAGCCAAGCTTAATTCAGATGCCCAGTCCAAGAGTGGAACAATGCTAAAGGTGAAAGCCAAGCTTAATTCAGATGCCCAGTCCAAGAGTGGAACAATGCTAAAGGTGAAAGCCAAGCTTAATTCAGATGCCCAGTCCAAGAGTGGAACAATGCTAAAGGTGAAAGCCAAGCTTAATTTAGATGCCCAGTCCAAGAGTGGAACAATGCTAAAGGTGAAAGCCAATCTGAATTCAGATGCCCAGTCCAAGAGTGGAACAATCCTAAAGGTGAAAGCCAAGCTTAATTCAGATGCCCAGTCCAAGAGTGGAACAATGCTAAAGGTGAAAGCCAAGCTTAATTCAGATGCCCAGTCCAAGAGTGGAACAATCCTAAAGGTGAAAGCCAAGCTTAATTTAGATGCCCAGTCCAAGAGTGGAACAATCCTAAAGGAGAAAGCCAATCTGAATTCAGATGCCCAGTCCAAGAGTGGAACAATCCTAAAGGTGAAAGCCAAGCTTAATTCAGATGCCCAGTCCAAGAGTGGAACAATCCTAAAGGTGAAAGCCAAGCTTAATTCAGATGCCCAGTCCAAGAGTGGAACAATGCTAAAGGTGAAAGCCAAGCTTAATTTAGATGCCCAGTCCAAGAGTGGAACAATCCTAAAGGTGAAAGCCAAGCTTAATTCAGATGCCCAGTCCAAGAGTGGAACAATGCTAAAGGTGAAAGCCAAGCTTAATTTAGATGCCCAGTCCAAGAGTGGAACAATGCTAAAGGTGAAAGCCAAGCTTAATTTAGATGCCCAGTCCAAGAGTGGAACAATGCTAAAGGTGAAAGCCAAGCTTAATTTAGATGCCCAGTCCAAGAGTGGAACAATCCTAAAGGTGAAAGCCAAGCTTAATTCAGATGCCCAGTCCAAGAGTGGAACAATGCTAAAGGTGAAAGCCGATCTGAATTCAGATGCCCAGTTCAAGAGTGGAACAATGCTAAAGGTGAAAGCCGATCTGAATTTAGATGCCCAGTCCAAGAGTGGAACAATCCTAAAGGTGAAAGCCGATCTGAATTCAGATGCCCAGTCCAAGAGTGGAACAATGCTAAAGGTGAAAGCCAAGCTTAGTTCATATGCCCAGTCCAAGAGTGGAACAATGCTAAAGGTGAAAGCCAATCTGAATTCAGATGCCCAGTCCAAGAGTGGAACAATCCTAAAGGTAAAAGCCAATCCTGATTTTTGTGGAGGAGAGTGAGGCAAGAGATTAAAAAAGAACAAAACAAGTGACAAGTCGCTGTGTGCTGGACTTTTTCTAGGTGGCTATCATTGCGGGCATAGAGACAATAGTGCCCAGGTGGGGGTCTTGTACTGCAGCTCAGTGGGTCCCTGCTCCTTGCTACTCTTTCAAAGAGTGCAGCTCTGTTTTGTTCCACAAGTTTATTAACTTGCAATGCAATACAAAAAAGGCACAATGCCCGTTTCTGAAATATCACACAGCAACCAAACCGCATGCCCCCAAATCGGACATTTTTATTGCATTTTTAGAGCTGACGAATATGGTCTTGTGAGGAGCCAGCACTCTTAATAAGATGTAGAGTCCCAGGAATAAACTCTCGTGTCCATTTTATTTCTAGTACACCTGCATCTTTCTTCGGTCACGTGACGTGACGCGAACGTCCTAGAAATGTCCGCACTTGGCAGTAACTTTGAGTTGCCCTCTGCCTTTCGCCAGTGCTTATTATTGTGTTGCGTCTAATCAATTATTAGTCCCATCTTTCTCCCACTCGGCATTACCACTGTGCCCCTTACACTGCCTCCCAGCAACAAGGCTTGCCAGCTGACCGAATGGCAGAGTCCTCCTAATGTCTTTTAGGAGTCAGTCTCTTTTCCATTCTTATTGTCCGAGCTATAGAGAAGAAATATAAAATGGAAGGAATGATTTCATACTTCCACAAGCTTGAAAATAAACAAATGGCCACCGTTTGTTTTATGACAAACTGATAATACGTAAGCCAGTGCGCACTGTCCTTCCGTGAAGCACTGCGCATGCGCGCACACACGTTCTGGGCTTAGTCCGCCGGTCAGCGGTGTTGCTAGGTCTGGAATTGATCTGGGGCTACACTAGTGTCGCGACTGTTGGGATTCTGGGCTAGCTAGCCTTTTGGTTGTAGCCACTGAGCTTCTATCCGGGACTACAACCCAAAGATCCGGGGCTACAGGCCCCGCCCAGGGACGCCGCTGCTTCATGCACGCAGTCTCACTGCATGGCCACAAAAGCTGCATATTTCCATGCTTCGAAGCACACTTTCACAAATGAGAACTGCTGCTATCCGGCATCCATGCCTAGCCGGAATATTTGATCCTTGCGGTGAAGAGCGGTTCATTCAGAGGTCTTGTTTTCTGCCTATAAGTGCAAGTATGAGACCCTTATCTAGGCTACTCTTGCCACGAATCTTAGTGGGCCATATAGTTGCTTTACTCTAAACCACTCCGGGTGCACAATCCTGACCTTGGAGCCTGACCAAATGATCGGTTTTGCAGGCTAAGCATCGACTATAAAAAAAAATGTCCATATGTGTTTGTTGGATGCAAATTTGGCTTCTGAATGTTTCTGGTAGAAATCCTCAATACCTAACTTGGTGGCCCTGGATGACTGGAGCTGTGCATACCTGCTCTAAACACACTGGCGCTCGTCTTCGAATGAGCTGCAATGTAATGTATTGCGTAAAAGCCTTGCGTAAGGCTTGTCTGCCAAACATTTACGTCGCAACTCCTTTTCGGCCATTTTTATGGCATGGAGGAGGGGCGGTACACAACTTGCGTTTCCGCCACCTCCCTTCCTCTCCACCGCCTCCCTCCCTGCCACCCCAATGCCCCAGGATTTGTGCTGGCAATGCATTTCCATGCAAGCGCATCTGCTGGGGATCCCTCCCTGTGGAACCCCCTGCACTGCCCGGGCTTTATGCACCAGCATAAAGCAGGCGGACTCCATACTGATCCATTGTACACATTGTCTGCCAACCTCGCATGACGGGTAGCGTTTAATTGTAAACTCTGCTGCCTATCCTGATCGCATGGTTTACTCATTTGCACGGTGGAGTGCAAATGTGCAGGGCAAAAGGCAGCGTACACATGTGCTTTTTGCCCTGCACTCTGCTGTGCAAATGACAAAAATGTGTCAGCGGGAGCTGTCTATGTGCATGTCTGCACAGATCGGCTCCCCGGCGCCACATTACGACGTGGAGTAACATGTGCTCCACTCTCCCTCATCACTTCCGGGGAATAGTGTCTGTACTCCAGGCTCATTCCTTCTTGTGGGTTTGCCAACTCGGAGTGCTGATATTTTGGCACTAGGTAAAGAATAATCATGGGCTCGAGCTGTACGTTTTGACCACCTACTGGGGATGACATAATGGAGGCTAGCCCTCGACAGCAGCTGGCAGGTTGAGTGTGTCCCTCAATATGAGGTGAAGAAGCGCCTTGATGACTTGATGTAAGAGGGTGGGGGGGGCTTTGTGTGCCTTGTGATAAGGAGTGGTTCAGGTCTACTGTGCGAATGTCGGTGTCTGACTACATGGCTTTAACAGAAAACTGAGGGATGGACCAGAAGAGTTCAGAAGCACGGTGGAGGGTAGCTTAGTGACAGGGGTGTTGCTAGGTCTGGAAAATATCAGGGGCTATGCTAATGTTGGGACTGTCTGGACTCGCCGCTAGCTAGCCTTTTGGGTGTAGCTCCTGAGCTTCTGTCCGGGGCTACAACCAGAATATCCGGGGCTATGGCCCCCTCAGCTCCCCACCTAGCAACGCCTCGGTTTGGGGACCTAATGGGAGATTAATGTGGATTGTTACAGTGAGGCAATACTATGGGCAGGATTCGAACTCCTGCCCGATGTTTCATAGGGCACCAGGGTGTCCTATGTGTGTGTAATTGGTGCTGTTAGGCATCGAGGCGTTCGCAGAAGACTGCGGCCTAATGATATCATTGGGGTTCATGGCATCGGTTTAGTTTGGATTGATCTATGAAGCTGAAGGCTCAATAGCCTTGAAGGGTGCAACCGGAAGGCAATTCCATTTTGTTTGCTGAATGTTGGCCTGATGCTGACGGGTCAGTGGTCCTACTGGCCTTTCGGAAGCTCCTGTTGGTAAACTTGCGTTTCTGCCGCTGCACAGAAGTCTTCCTTCATGGATGCACCAGTTCTGCTGATTGTTTTAAAATCCTTCCTGTTGCTTTATCGACAGTATTTACTTTGTGGTAATTTACTATGAAGTAATTACTGTGGTTAAGGGATAAAAAGGGGGTGGGAGGGTTGTGGGTAGGTGTAGTAGTCAAAGGGAGATGGGTATGGGTTAACCCGCAAAATAAAACATTGAAAGTAACAATTCGAAGTAATTACTTGGTAGTAAATTACCATGAAGTATTTACTGTCTATGAAATGACGTGAAACCATCCGCCCAATGCGCCTGTCGAAGTGGTTGGTTGGGGAAACCTAGATGAGAAGTAGATGAAGTTACCTCTGTCTCCCTATTGGTATAGTGCTTTGGGGAGTATTTCTAGGCATTCGGTGCACTGGAACGCATCCTGCCCATTTCACATGATTTAGGAAAAAGGTGAGGCTATCTGGCACACAACTGCTTGCACTAACACACTTCTCTTCCCCCCCACAGATTGTCTACTTCACTGCCCTCTTCCCTTACGTGGTTCTGATTGTCCTATTTGCTCACGGCATCACGCTTCCAGGAGCGATGGACGGCATTGTGTTCTATCTGAAGCCGGACTGGTCCAAGCTGGCAGAGGCCCAGGTAAGCAGACTCCCCGGTCCCGATATACATGTCATGCCATTGAGTCGAGATATCCAGCGTAGTCTCTGATACGTCAGGTCTCAATCGGGGAGTGTGTTCTACGTGTGCTGTTTAAGTGCTGACTGGGAGTGTGTACATGTATTTGTATAGCGCACTAGCAGCCCAAAGGCATCGAGGTGCTATTTCATGAGTTACTCACTTAAGGTTGCTTGCTAACTTGACGGGTGACTTAGTTTGAAGAGTTCCAAAGCACAGAACATAGATGTGAATTGTCAGACGAAGCAGCATGTAATCTTCAGCTACATAGATGCGGTGTAGGGTGTGTAGACATGTTAGGGATGCACACTTTAGCTTTGACATGTGAAAAGCTGGACGTGTCTTATTTATATTTATATAGCGCGCAAGCAGCCCAGGGGCATTGAGGCGCTGCTACTTGCAAGAGCTTAGTTACACAGGTACAGGAATGGTAGCAGTCGTTGACACATGCGTCCTCACAGAAAAGGAAGTCAGCCATTTTGGGAAGAGGGCTATACATGCAGATGGTATTTTTACAGACGTGTAATACAAAACCAGTGGTTTTAAAACCTATTTTAATCTAACTCAGCAATTGGGCTGTTGTATGGCATTTCTTTTAACATGTTTACATTGTACAGTAATTGCTTAATGAGGCATTATAAGGTACATTTTACTCTTTGGAGTTACTGCTGGTAGCGTAGGAACTCTTTGTGTGGCAGGTAGAGAGGTTACTTGGCATGAGACATTTTCCAGACCATGTTGTGCACACATTTTACGTGTTAATTGTGGTGAACGGACCTTTCTATGCAATCTCCGTAAACTGATGAAGGTACACAAAGAATTTACAAAGTCCTGCGTTGTAAATGTTGCCCGACGTAAGCACTATTTTAGTTTTCCACTGACAATGTCCACTTAGACTTCCACATGGAGGGGTCTGTGTGCAGCAGCAATCTCATGTCCTTAAAATGAATTCCACCATCGTACAAAATGGCCGAAAAGGATTATGCTCTGCTGGGTTGTTCGTCTACAAGTATAGTACAAGCAAATCCACTAAATGACATCACCACTTCTCCACTCATTTGCAATCCTGCCATGTAGAACACCGTGGGACACTTAAGCCTCCTGAATTAATACCTTGTTATTTTTTCATAGTGATTTGTGCCCATCTCTTAAGAATTACCACTCCACCCTGTCAAGTGCCCTTATGTTCCATTTGGAATCTAAAAAGAGTGTGTTTGCCAAATGCAGCTGCCCATTAATATAGATATTGTCACGTTATGCCCGTTTCTGTACCTCCTTCATAAGTCAATGGCTGCCATGCGAAGCCTCATATATACCCTGCCTCATTTGCTCAAATTTGCTATTCCATCAATCACTTCCCAGTCCACACTTGTCTGCTAAAATCTTGTATGCTTGGGGGTCATACGTTAGAAGTGGGCCAGCATTCACTCTTGTCACCTTCACTCTTCCTCCACCAATACTTGTCCAAGTACTCTTACCATCGCGCCTTTGATATGGGGTTCCTACTGGCAGACCCATTCATTCATTAGCGTGCAACTTTGCTGGAGTCTTAACGTCACAGCTGTATCCTTGCTTTGTACTATATCCAAGATGGAACCCAGCAGTCCGCTGCTAGTCAGCCAATGGGGAGGGCTTTATGTGTGGCTAACCCTCTTAGGTGACTTTATGTGGAAAGGATTAGTAGAGCTGGTGTAACTGTCATAGGGGGTTCATAGTGTTAGCCCCCCATCCCCCATCAAGCTAACCTGTAGGTATAATTCCTGCGTAAGGACTCTTCCTACCTTATGCATCCCATGCTCAAGCCTTGTAATCCAGCTTTGGTTTGAACTGTAGTCACTGGTGAATGTTGACCATCTGAATATCCCTCTTGAGTAGGATAGTTGGCTCGTGCTCCTGCAGAGCTCTTCATTTGGCCACTATAGCCTGCCACAGCAAGCATCAATGAGCAGACCGAGTCTAATCGCTGTGCCTTGGCAACCCTTCATTATAAGGTTCCGAAGACACAGGAGCCCTTGTTGGAGGCATCTCACCTGTTCCCCTTCCCACCCTGGTTCATCTTTGCATGTAATGAAGCTTTTGCATCTTCGTGGACGCACGAATGTCTCAATGTAAACTGGACCTTCTCATGAGGGTCCTGCCCCCAAGACAGGTACGACCGATATCACTCATCAGATCCCTAGCACTCAAAGTGTAGATCGGAGACCAAAGGTTGAAGTCTAGTCTATGGAATAGGTTCACCTTCTTTTTCACCTTGCCATTGTAGAGTGGATTCTATGTCATTTTAATGAAAAAAATAACTTTGTTGTAATTTACTTCATGTACATTACTTTGAATTTTTCTTTTTTTTCTTTTTTTTTGGGTGGTCCCTATTCCCCTTCACTGCCATCCCCACACCCCTTTTCCCCCCCTTTAACGCACAAATACCTACATACATTCAAAGTAATTCAGAGTAATGTACACATAGTAAATAACAACAAAGTTTTTTACTCAGTGAAAACTACGGGGGACCGTAGAATTGTTGGCACCCAAATGCTTGCTAGCTATACAGAGGATCTCCTTTCTGCCTTCTATGGATGAGTTGATCCCAGAGGAAGTTGGGCACATTGAGATCTGCCGGCAGAAGGTGTAAACCTAATCCTGTCTCCAGGAGTGTTTTATACAGAGATCTCCACTCTGCGTTGTGAATGAGAGGCCCTCACCTGGAATGTAAAGGAATGTCTGGATTGTCAGAAAGCAAAACTACATGCATCCATCCACCTGACTATGGTGTAACAGACATGTGGTGACCCTCTGGTTCTATGGGCCTCTAGAATTCTCATCTTGGGTGTGCCCTCCTAGCCCAGTGGTTGGGGCCTGTGGCTTGCTTAGTAGAGAAGTTTGTACTATTCCTAGATGGCACGTTGAAGATGGTAGGGGACAGCATTGCACTGATGGTGAGAGGCGTGAGTGATGTGGGTTGGGATTCCTCAGATCGCCTACCGGGCAGTAGGTAACCTGCTGCGTAGCTGCTGTAGTTACCAAGTACAGATGCCAAGACTGGGTTGGTGCGGTTTATTACCAGCTTTTAGAGCACTAATGGAAGAAAGTGTTTTTTATTATTTCTCACAACTGCTAGGGGAAAGATGGAAAAACAGGGAATTCGCTTGCTTATGTTTAGAAAGACAGGCAGTGCTTTTTAGGGAATACTAGTCGGCACACAAGGAGAAAATTGATTTTTAGAATATACAACATATGGGAAATGGAAAGGGAATGCAAAAGAAAAATCGTTTTGACCACATGATGGGGAAAGAGGAACAGAAGCAGCAAATCAGGTTTTGGGATGGTAAGCTTAATTTCAATGGAAAAGAAATTGCAAATGGATTTTTTTTTAACTGAGGCTGCAAATGACAGGCTTTGGGAGAAGGCGTTAGCTCATAACAGGGTAATCGGCTTTGGGTTAGGATAGCAAATGCACTGGGAAAATACAGTGGCAAATGGAAATTCGTTTATCAGGGCCCAATTTAAACACAGGGACAAATTTGTTTCTCCGATCACAATGGGATTGGTTCTGTTGCCAACACTTTATAACTATAACAATTAACAAAAAACAATGGGAAAATGATTGCTGGTTTCGAATTCCGCCAATCCCGGTCCTCTGAAATTCAATGAGGGAATTAATTAATTGAATTACAAAAATTGACTAGGGACTTACGCAGACAAATTAGGGTTTTTTCAATGGGGATATGCTAACATACACAAAGGATTCTTCAATGGGGCGGCAACTAAAATGCACTGGCAATTGGTGTTTTCAATGGGGAATTTTCAATGGGGAAATATTGGATGCAATGCTACAAGAATGATGGGTTTATGCAGTTTAGGGCTGGGGTTGTTGCTACTTACATAGCAAGCCTTTGTTTAAGGTTCAGGAAAGCCAGCTGCATCTCAGGACACTCAGGAAAGATAGGGCAGGGGTCTGGTCACTCCACTCTCAAAGATGGTTAGTTTCAGCAGCCTTCTGTCCGTTCTCCTTTTTCTGTCTCCACGGTTTTTTGTCCTAGTGCAGTCCCCCTTATATAGCAGAAATGACATCACCAATTTTACAATCTAGGGGAAGTACCCTGCAATAATCCCTGCCGCTAGGATTGGACAGTTACTCTTTCTCTCTCCGTCTCCAGTCAGGATTGTTTTAGGGGTTTGGAGCAACATCTGTCTTTTCCCATTTGTCATCCTTTGTTCTCCTTTCAACTTTTTGGCAAAAACTAGTTATTAATCACAACTTCATAATTGTACTAGCAAATGCCATGCTAAACATATAAACATATTCTCTGATTTAGCTGATCATGGAGAATTAGATAAGCCGACAGCCAAATCTGGTTGGTGTAGCATGGCTATGTGTCACATTTCTGTCGTTTTCATAAAATGTACAATAGTTATGAATATGTAAGTCATCAAGAATATCCCTAATTTCATTTTCCACCTTTTCACCAACTCTCCCATTTGTAACCTGTTCAGATCAGCCAGAAACCTAGTCTAACTGACCATTACAGTTCCCAGAGACACAAGTAGATGCATTTCATATACCCAAAACCACCTGGAAGTTACATGAAAAATGGTATAAAAATGAACTCAATCCACAGTATGGTTGTTGCGCAAAATGCCTAAAATGAAAATAGTCTTTTCAATTAATTGTGGGTGTTCCTGTTTAGCAAATGGGATGGCTGTTTCATCCCCCACAGCCATCTGCCTCCGTAGGTCAGCCTGTGACTAGAGGTTTTTATTAATCTCTTTGAAGTTAGTGTGTGCTCTTTGCATTGGGTGCAACAAGGATTCACACCTTTTAGTCATGATCCAGCCAAGGATGGTTTCTTTTGAAGTCCCTGCTTTCCTAGTCAGGAGGTCTGGAGGATACTGATTTTGATGCGTTTAGCATCACCATATTCTATTGCGGGTTTATTGGATGGGAGATGTGACATCCAGCTGGAAGTGGGGCTTTCCTTTGTGATGTTTTGTCCTCAGCCAGAAACAGGTTTTTCCTGAAGACTGAGTCTCTTCACAAGTCACTGGAGTTGTGGGGGTGAAACAAAATATACATTGCTTTGGTCAACCCACACATTGGCCCTCATTACGACCCTGGCGGAGATCCATGGTGCAATTTGCACCATGGTCCATGGCGCTAAGCTGCCAACTCCGCCATGGGGGTTGGCGGACTTACCGCCCCATTCCGAGGTTGGCGGGGAGGTAAGTCCCCAATCCCCATTTACCCTTCCCCATTCCCATTTTTGCCCCATAGGGTATAATGGGAGTGGGGAAGGCGTTAATTACGCCACCGTAAATTACGGTGGCGTAATTAACAACAAGTCCCGTAGCGCCATGGATTTTTCCGCCTGCAAAAAGCAGGCGTAAAAATCACCATGGCGCTACGGGAACTCGTAGTCTGGCGGAAAGGTACGCCATGCTTTACGCCGGCGTAAACCCCTTTCCGCCAGGGTCGTAATGAGGGCCATTATGTTTTACTTTCCTGACATTTTCTGTGAGCAGTGATATTTTTTCCCATTTTGGCTTTTTAAAGCTGTTTTTATTTGAAACCACATGTGCAGGCTGTGTTTGCTTTAAATGTTGAAAAATCCTGTTTTTCATGTTACAGGATTCTTTGATTCGTCCTTCTTTTGTAAATTTACAGTTGTTTGTTCATTGATAATGATAGGTAGGCCCCTTTCCACAGGGCTCTTAACTTTACATGAAGCAAAAGCCAGGCCATTTTGGTTTCCGTGTTTAAATGCCTGCCATTCATTTGAAAATAAAAGCAAAAGCCAGGCTGGTTTTGTTTCAGGATTTAAATGCCTGCTATTCATGGGAAAGGGACTTCTGTTTGGGGCCTTTAAATGCACCCCACAGGGTGCAGCTCAGCAGGTCAACCTATGGATTACTAACAAATCGAGGTGGGGAGGGGGGTTTTGGGCACAAAGGGGCAAGCGAGGTAGATGAGGAGTGATTCAGATGTATACCTCTCATAGTGTGGAGCAACCAAGGACTTCATAAGGTAAATACCCCAGGGTCAATTCCAGGCAGCAACCAGCAGCTTGCGTTGTGGGTTTGTCACTATTGACAAGTGGAGCCGGGCATGACTTCTTCTGCATACCGTTAGGTTTATGCAGCCACAGGTGACCTGAACACCACTTGAACAGCCATTTATGTACCTTTACCGACCAGACTGAACTTTTAAAATGAGTTAACCTGGCTGTTGTATGGGTCATGGGAGCTCACAGCCCATGCATGTCATAACATCCCTATGGGTTGTTTTTTCTTTCCGTGAGCTGGCACTGGATTGCAATTCTGGGACACCCCCAGTGGCAAGCGAACGGGGGCGGAGAGGGCGAAGCTTGCTGTTGCTTACTATCTCTGGTAGTCTAGTACAGTCTGTGTTGAAACATCCGGCAATCGGACGCAGCACTCCCTGTGCAGGAGGCGAAAGCTCGGTGGAGGGGCATGTGGCAACTGGAGCAGACGGGCTGGCAACTCCCTAGCTTTCTCCGCTCCTGTGGGGTCAGCCGCTGGCATTGTTCTGCCGCGATGACGAAGCTTTAGAGCCAATGCCCAGCTGTAAAGCTCTTGGAGACTCCCCAAACCCTTGACCTTACCCCCTTGAATATGTGCACTACAGTTTTCCTACAATCTGACACATACACGAGATGCTGGGGTAGCTTTGCCCATGCCAGAACCCTGAGATTTCTCACCAGGCTAGAACTCTTGGGGCGGTGCACATGAGCGGTTGGCATCTCTGCCTGGTACAACGTTCACCCATCTCCAGTTTTTTATTTTTCGCTGAACATTTGTTGCTGAAAAAATCACCAAAAAAATGGTGGTGGGGGGGGGGGGTTGCTAAGGGCATATAAGGCGTTAGGGTATAGGGAATAAATAGGGGAGGGGGATTTTGGGGAATCCCCAACCAATAAAAACAAAATGTATTAAATTGTTTGGCAAAAAAAGCAGTGAAAGAAATACTGGGGATGACTTAACATAGACCCCCAGCTGTTGCAGGACTAATGCTGAACGAATACAAAAAAACTGAGGCTGTAAATATCTTTGTTTTTGGCTGAATTTTTTGCAGGATTTTCATACCAGTTTTTTTTTTTAAAGTGTGTCCGGTAAGGGTATAAAAAAGGGTGGGGAGATGTGTTGGGGGCAGGGCCCCCCCCCTCATTAAACAAATAAAAAACGGAATTCGACCCTAAAAAATACTTTGTTTTCGGCTTATGTTTTTTCTTTGTGCTATTTGAACGTCGATCCATGCTGGTCAGCCCTAGCAGGCCTTGAGATGGGGCTGTCTTTGGTATTGACACAGTTTTCTGGGCGCTCAACCTCTTCCTTGAAGCGTGGGCAATGGGTCCTCTTTAACCTTGCGCTCCATTAGGGGGAGGGGCTTGCGTAAACCCCAGAGAAGACCGTGTTGAATAATCTCTCCATATTTCACCAGGTCTGGATCGATGCTGGGACGCAGATTTTCTTCTCCTACGCGATCGGCTTGGGGGCGCTGACTGCCCTGGGGAGCTATAACCGCTTCAACAATAACTGCTACAGGTAAGCCTTCCTAGCTGGGTGTTGAAGGGTCGGGGTGACAGCAAAGGGTGTAGACAGCCGGAACATTGCTCGCTCATGTTGATGAATAACTTGTTACCTTTCTTTTACTATTCATGAAATCCCAAACTTGGCGACTTAAATGGAGGATGTTTATTTAGAAAGGGTGCCCGCAATGACGATGCTCAAGGACGGGCCGATCAGAGACTTGGTCAATGACCACAGGAATTTTGTTATCACTAATGTTGAAGAGCCTTGTGAGGGGGAACCTTGGCAAGCGTTACGAAACAAAGTTCTGGCATGGCTTCGTCTTAGAACGGGTCCGGGAGTAGTCGGAATTCTCGACCTGAAGTTTCTACGTAGAGTAAAAATTGATGGTTGGTGCACCCATAAGAACAGGGACTGTGTTTTGGTGGGGTGTGGAACTTGTAATCTTCCTGCGTTTTTAAGTTACTGTAATTATTTGCCAATGGGTTCATCCAATCTTAGACTTGTAGTCTGATAATCTCCAAATGCCTTTTGCTTATGGGGACTCCGTCTGATGTCTTATGTCTGTTCTTTATTCTTCTGGTTATTGATGTTTGTACGTTTTGTTTTTTGTGTAGCGCTCTGAGGCCTGCGGGCGTGTGGCGCATTATAAAAAATCTAAATTCTTTTGAGGTCCAGTTTAAGAGCCAGGTCACTTCTGTTCTGGATGCATTATGGCTGGCAGAAAGATCACACCTGCACAAATATTGGTATCCCTCGGGCCGGAGTGTCTGCGAATCTCTACTTGTAAGCGGTTGAAGTACATGATGGCTACTATTGCTCTTTTAATCTTTATGTATCTTCAATTCTTTTCATTGTACAATTAAACCTGTAACTCACCGAGTGATATTTAACCAATGAAAATATTTGTAGCTACTATAAAGTTGCAATATAGTTACCTATAAAATCAATCCATGCCCCGTAGCCCCCCTGTAGCTGAAGTCTGTGGATCACCTTTTGATGATAATGCATAGGTTTCTCTCGCAGGATCTTCCAAGATTTAAAGATCCTATCCATAATATGCTGCCACAGATCCCACTTTAGGGTGACCAAACGGCTCCATGTCATTTCATCGCTGGATGTTTTTTCGTGAGGTTTTACCGCAATTTATTTTTACGAACAAGCCCATCGAATTTTTTACAACTATTTTTGGGGGTGGGGGGGGGTTCCGCTTCCAACCTCCCCCATTTCCCAAAAATTCGATGGGTTTTTTGGCAAAAAATGTGCAGCAACAAACCCTGCGAAAAAACATCCCGTGATGAAAGGACGTCGTACCGACCAAACATGGTCACAAGCATCCACATCATTCTGTCCTGGCCAGGTGGGCTGCTGACCAGGGAAAACCTCAACCTTCAGTCACATTCCTCCCTGCACAAAGGCAGTGACCCCACACCAGATCCTGTTAAGCTGATGTGTGGCGGGAGTGTTTCCCATCACAGTCTGGGGATACCTATCTCTGGCAGAGGAAAGAAAAGCTACTAGGGCAATCTCATAGCTTGAGGAGGATGTGTTTCCTCAAGCCTGTTGTGGACCACATGCTCCGCCCCATCAGACCACCCAGGTGAGCACTCCAGCCCTTCAATGAGGCATCCGTCACTCTGCTGTGGCCACGGTTGCTGAAAAGGCTCTCACCTTAGTTGCCCCTGAAGGCCCAGCTGAGAAGGTCCACGGTTTAAGACCAGCCGGAAGGCCATGTTGTCATCATACTTAAACCATTGGCTGTGTAGCAACCACTGGCATGATCTCAGGCACAACTGGGCTTCCGGCAGCAGAAAGATGCAGGAGTGAAGGAGATCCAGAAGATGAAGAAAGTTGGTGGGTGGATCACGATTATTTGAGTAGAAAATCCCGACAGCGTTGATTAATCTTTAGATGGAGAAATCCCAAGCTTTGCAGCAGATGTACCCTATGGTACAGGTGTGTCAGCTCTGACTCCAGGGAGTTCTTGAATAAGCACGTTGACCAGGTAGCAAACAAGATGCCTCAGATTCCTACTGAAGACATGTTGCCACCACGGGCAACACTTTGGTGAAGACGCAGTGTAGACTCAGAGTGGGTTTATTTACCAAAACTCTCCCTCAAAGTGTAACAAAAGAAAGTAACGCATTGGGGCCCTCTTTCCACAGTTCCAGCAAATTCCTGGGTTCCCTTTTTAGAGTATATTACGTTTTGGGCTACAACCCAGCCACTGATTCTGAGCAATGTCTGTGGTTCTCCTCCTGCTCCTCTCTCAATGGAAGGATAAGACCACCTCTGAGTCCTTTGTGCAACTCCTGTAGGCATCTGTCCCCTCCGCAAGTCGCAGGTATAACTGCACCTTATCATTCAGTTGAGGTCGTGCCATCCGGACTTTCCTTTCCCCCAGTTCCCATAGGTGATGTGAAGAGAGCCTCATCACCTCCCTGTTCGAGGGTTCTTAATCTCCTCTCCACAGCATTTACTCTTTGTTCCCGCTACCTGTTCATGTCTCGGGCTCGTTTTCCTCACTCCATGGGATTTTCCTCTTCTAATCCAAGCTTCTCCCCTGCCCTCTGCCTTGGCCAGGTGTGTCCACTCGAACATTCGTGATCTTGCTACTTCTGACCTAGTCTGCTTTCTGTATCTTCTGATGCCTCAATCTCCGCCCACCTTCTCCTTTGGTGCCAACTACCCTCACATCAATCTTCTTCAATCAGTCCCCATCTTCCTTCTCAACTCCAATCTCCCTGTTCTGGTGTTCCTTATATCCAATCTCTCCCTTATCTCGCTAAACTCTTGCCACCCCATTAATGCCTGTTTGGGTTGGCATTTGTGTATCCTGCAGTAGCATGAGCTTAGTGGTGGTAGGGGATTGGCTCAGTGCAAGGGGTTAGTTGAATCAGGTGTTTCTATGTATGGTGTGGTGCATTCCTGTAGTGTGGGCTGAGGTTTTAAAAAGATGTCCTACATTGTTGAAGGGAACAACTTAAACATGAGCAATGGGAGTAGCGCGAATCTTCTGAGCTAATGGCGGTGACTGTGGTGAGCTCCTGAATCACGGCGCAGTCAGAACATCTCCCTTAAATTGCTGGAAAAAATTAGCAACGTGCAGCACTCTGGTTATAGGCGAACTGCTAAAGGGCCAGTAAGGCAAGGGTGACCAGAAATTCCTCTTATGCCCCCCCCCCCCTATTAGATACCTGAGAGTTGGGCATAGAACTTTGACAAACCAGCCCTGAACTTCTGGTACTTCTGTTGGACTGCTGTATCAGAGCAAGTGTCATGAAAGTTTAGGACACAAGCCAATAGGCATCTTGCGGTCTTTGCATGCCTGGAAGCCAGATGCCTTTGGGGCAGATAAGATCTGAGTTAGAATAGTAACAGTGGTGTTGCTAAGCAAAAGGGAAGTTGAACACTCTGCACCACGTATACCACCCAGGACATGCAATCCAGATTCCTGTGCGCCAACGATGCTGAGCGGATTCTACAGTGCCAGTGTTACCCTTGGTGGAAGAACACAAATCGGAATCTAGACTTTTAGGGCCTGATGCATGGAATTATTTGCAAGTGGAATAGTGGCTTTGCGTGCCATTCAGAGTGCAAACCCACTCCCCCCCCCCTTTCATCGATTCATGGAATCGACTTTGTGGACCTTTTTGCAGTCACTGCGGGCCTTTTTCCAGACACTGCAGGGACTTCGCGCATGTCTGACACATCTCTGCATGCAGTTGAGCGTGTTGCGCGAGACTCCAGGTAGATGGTGGGCCGACCTGCGTAGAACTTAGAATAGTGGGCGGAACATACAAATTCTGCATTCTCGACCTACAATGGGAAATTGCAAGGTATGTGGGCGTGTCAATTGACGGCCTGCGTGAGGAAATCTTCATGTATCTGACCGCGCAACATCACGTTGGGGAAATCGGCACACTGCCACCTGAAAGCAGGCGCAAAGGCTGCAATTGTATAAGAATCACTGTGTAAAAGTAATGTCCGATTGCGATTTTAGGGGTGCATGCACACAGTTGGGGCACCGATCAGTTAGTGGTGTGCATATGCAGAGTAGCTGGGTGCAGCCACAGTTTAGGGGGTTTTCACACATTTACCTGGGAATGACTACAGTTACTGAAATGGTATGCATATTAATGGGCAGGGCTGTCAGAAGATGTGGTGAGGCCCGGGCCAAAACATTTGGTGAGGCCCCCTTACAATTTTTTGCACTCGGCCAGCGGCGGCACATCTGCAAACAGGAGTCTCGAGAAATCTAACCTTGAGTTTGTGTGCAGGATCCCAAATATGGTTTATTACTACAGCTCCAAATCAACTACAGCAAATTTAGATTTCTCTACTGATGAAAGGTTCATGCCAGACTAACTTTTTTATCATATGAATAAATATATATAAGATGGCATAAGCTCTCCACTGCGCCACCTCCAATTCTCTGAGGGTCAGTCACTTTTCCAAGCAAAGAGTTGAGGGCAGATCTTTCTTCGGCTGGGGATCCCTCTGGAAACAGCCTCTCAGCCTTGCTGAAACTTGAGGAGTACCATCTCCGGTTCCGGAAGCACCTCAAGACCTGTTTATTTGCTTCTGCCTTCTCTCTTCCTCTCCCTTGCTGATCACCTGCCTGATCCATGCACGGTCACCTGGTCAAGCTCTGAATTCGGGCCCAGGTCCCTGCCTGTGCTGTTGCAATCCTGCACTGCCGCTTGGCTCCCCTGCACTTGTGGTCTGTATCTGTAACCCTACAGTTCCCGCTCTTGCTCTTATTCTCCACCCATTGGCTGCACTTATGAGTACCCACACTTGCCACCCATTGGCTGCACTCTTGTTTCTCCTTTGTTCCTGCACTTCTGCATCCTACCCCACCCCACCCTTGGCACTTCTCCCCTCCCCCCCCTTCCCTGCTCTTGAGCGATCTGAATGACACAAAGCCTAGTAAAATCTGTGTTTTGTCCTACTCTTTTGTTTCTCCCTCCTTGCCTTGTCGTGCCTAGAATCACTTGTGTACAGGCACGTTATAAATGCCTTATCATATCATTAAGGAGCACCCTGCCCCCGTGTGCGCATTAAAACACACATCATACACAGTGACAAATGATGTACAGTGGAGGCTGGTACATTTCTGAACTTAAGAGGCTTAAATGTTTGTGCCAATTAGGCAGGATCAACAGAGCACAGTGAGGGAGCCCAAACCAAACAAGGGTTGCTTGAGGGGGGTTCTCACTTCCAAGAAAATGTTTGAAACATTAGGTTAAAAAGTATGCATTTTACAGCACTTTCTTTGCAAAATTGGCTAGAAATCTATACAGTTTGCAATTGGTTTTGTATTGAAGCACATGGAAATTCCCAATAGTTGCAAATCACAAATTGAGCATAGGAACATTTTTCAAAACATTTCATGCCGCCTTTCCATGCGAGATATGCTAGTATAAAAATATATTCATGCTGGTTGTTCTAATTATGTCGATGCAGGCTGCATCAATATATGCCATTATTACCATGTACCGACTCCCAGCCAGTAAAAAATGCCATGCCGCAGAAAGTATATCCAGGCTGACTGTGTACCATAAGTGTTATTACTGGCTAGATTGGCCTACATTCAATGTGGGCCAATTTAGCCAAGTAGTATGTTTGCTTTAACCTTGTTGCATAGTCCTGTGCATCAAGGGTAAAGCATAAAGAGCACTGGCAATGCTAACAGTTTGGGCATTCGTGTAGGCATGGGAAAGGCACTTCTGTATTGGTATTAGCTGGCCATTGATAGTGGCCAAAATGGTTTGAGTACCTGAGCAGCTAATAGCAGTGCCTGGTAAATGCCTAATACTTATACACAAGCCAAAACGGTTGGCTTTGCCGATACTTGTTTAAAAAAGAACTTCAGTGAAAGACACACAGGGTGTTTTCAAATTGAGTGGCCAAAGGCAGACCTGACATTTTTATTACACCAGTTACGTGTTTACAACTCCAATGAAGTCATGAATTCTCCGAAGACTCCTTTGAGGAAACACTTGCAGGCACATTGACAGCAACGTTTGATGGCAAGGCATGTTTAAAGCTAGCTCAAAGAGTTCCAGTGAGGAGGTGTTTTGGGTGGGGAGGGCAGGAACTGGGTGAGAATTGCCATAGGGATTAGCATGGCCATGAGAAGTCCTTTCACTGTTAGCAACTGCATTCATATGCATACATTTTTACGTAATTAAATTGTGATGTGGGGTTAGCACTTGCATGCTAGGTGAGTGATTAGAAGGGAAGTGGTGACATGAGATATCTCATTCTCACAGCAGTCCTTAAGTGCGACGTTTCAGAAATGAAGGCAAGAGGTAGCTGCTTGTAACATTGAAGCTTTACCAGAATAGTCTCATTCGAAATGTGGAAAGATGTTAGGTGTGCCCACACAAGGAAGTTTGCCCCTTCCTCACAGCCTCGGACGTTAGTTAGCTCCTCTCCCAACATTTGAAGTGTTAGTCCCCTTTCCTCCCTGACATTTTAGCCTAGGTGCACCTCTGATGCCATGAACCCACCCCTTAATGAAGTGGCCCCCAGGGCGGCTACATTTATGGGTGGTGCTGAACACACTCACAAAAAACGTTCACCCATGCATTCATCCAACAGTTACACAACTCCATACATGCATGTATACATAAAACCAAACACAGCATTGACACAAACACCAACATGCACGCATTCATACATACACATATACATACTGATTTAATTGAAATACACACACTTTTAATTTAAAATAAAAAACTCTTACCTTACCTCCATCCACCCTTAAAAAGCATCCACACAGCCGACACGTAGACATGCTGCCTGACAAGAGAGAACTCCTCTCCCATCAGTCAGCGTGGTCACGCTGAGCAACGTGAACACACTGACCGACGAGAGAACTCCTCCCCTGTCAGTCAGTGTGGTCACGCTGAGCAACGTGAACACACTGACCCACGAGAGACCTCCTCTCCCATCAGTCAGTGTGGTCACGCTGAGCAACGTGAACACACTGACCCACGAGAGACCTCCTCCCCTGTCAGTCAGTGTGGTCACGCTGAGCAACGTGAACACACTGACCGACGAGAGAACTCCTCCCCTGTCAGTCAGTGTGGTCACGCTGAGCAACGTAAACACACTGACTGACAGCAGAGGAGCCCTCTCTTGTCATTCAGCATGTCCACGTTGTCAGCGGAATAATGGGAGGCAGCAGAGCTCACTTCTGAGCCCTGCTGTCTCCCATTATTTTGCTGTTTGTTGCGGAGCCCAACGGCTTCACAACAAACAGCAAAATCATTGCAGGGGCAGCACAGTCCCCCGTGTGAATAAAGGACACGGGAGACTGTGCTGCCTTCCACTTAGGAGAGGGGGCCGCGAGGCCCGGGCACTTTGCCCGCCCTCGTGACGGCCCTGTTGATGGGGTGCTGTAAATGGTTACGGGGGACCCCGTGCAGTGTTGCCTGGGTGCTGTCTTCTTTGTGGTGCTCACATGCAGTATTGCCGGGGTGCATTATATTGTGGATGAGGAGGGGGCAAAGGTGGTTATACGCAGCTGGATTTGCTATGCTGGGGCAGTTTCGAGTCTGTTTTGGCCGCTACTTGCGCATAGGGTTACTTTGCGGTCTAAATTCCATCAAGACGCGTGGCGCACATAGGAAACCTTGCACGTAGATCAATGCACACTTTCCTATGAATCGGGGTGTTCTCTTTTTACCTAGAAGAGATTTATAAGATGAGGAATCTTATTTGGGGGCTGCGGCGCACGAGCGATGAACTGGCTGTAAATGTTAAAACTGATCCACTGCTGGCCTGGATGGATGACTGTCAACTATGTGAACACAAGGTCTTTGTTGCATTGGTGATGGGGAAATCATTGTGCGAAGTGCTAATCGGGTTGGCAACTTCTGTGGCTGGCCTGTCATGTGATCTTATTGGGAGTGACCAGACTTCTTTCTACCAGTCATCCACTGAGCAGTTGAGTTGGCTGCTCCCGTTGCATGAGTGGCCTCTTGGCATCCATGAACTCCATTCCATTTTCACAACGTCCCTTTGATCGGCCATCTTGAAGTTGCCAGTGATCTGATGCGTCTGTGAATAGAGTCCATGTAGCATAATTAAAGTCAAATGTTCAGGTTTTTATAAATGTCTTGATGCTCGGCTTGCTGTTATATCCATGCAGTTGGAAAAGGGATAGCAAGAGCTTTGCCCGGTTACATCATTTGGTGAAATGGGAGCTGTGTGGCGGACTCGAGTGCTGTGTATGCATAAACGAGAATCTGACCTCTGATCATACCTCAGAGTGCTCAATGCCCACAGCCCTCCTGGCAGTCTTTCTCAGCCCTCTTCTTGACATGGATTCTCAAAGGGCCTTGAGACGCTTGGCTTGCTCTAGTCTCTTCCGTCTCCTCTCCCAGCTGGCCACCTGCCAGAATGCTTGTCTACTAACCATAGTGCTGCAGTAGAGCCAGTAAGTCTGGGGTCTTCAGAGCCAACGCTTATTTTGGAGCAGGCGTTTAGTGATGGGATCTAATCAAGAGTATGGAGGGTGTGTGATGCTGTCTCATGAGATATTTCTGCAATTGCAATGGACCTATACACGTTAAGGCGAGAACTTAATGCAATAAAACCCCTGAAATGCAGCTAAATCCACCTTAACTTTGCGTCCCCTGTTGCGCAGCCTATGACCTCACTGGTGACATCACTAATGACATCATCTATGACATACACAAAAGTCAATGTATTCAAAAATTGGATACTATTTAAAGATTCCTTTTACTTTGTACAGTATGTGTTGTATTTCAATTTTAATATGTTAATCACTTACAAAAGACACACAAATGTACATCTAAGCGCTTTTTTTCAAGCACATGTTGAATTTTAAAACTACATTTCTTTTCTATATATACATTTAGAGTAATAATTTGCGCTGTTCACTACCTCCGCTTAACCTTTTCCCGGCTCCTGCCTGCCTACCCAACGTCTACAAGAACTGTCCTCAACGTAGACATGCCCCACGCTCCTCGGATCCCACGCACCACTTGCTATGCTCCCACTTGCATTTGCTAAGATGCCTTGTGCCCTACCGCTTCTCGGCTCTCTCGCCTCGCACTGCTGATGTAGCCCCCAGCCTTCTGGATGCGGCTTTATCAGCACGGCGCCTAGAAACACTTCTGCACAGGCGCATTATAAATGCCAGATCATAGCTCACATCATATCATGCGACACGTTGATTATTGTTCCCCTAAGTACATGCTGCTGTGATCCCGCACGCCCATCGTGTTGTCAATTAGAACCCAGCAGTGGGGATGCGTCCAAGTATTCTGGACCAGGCAATCTCATACCATGTGTTTTGTGCATCTTTGTGGCTGCTATGCCACTACCTATCCTGTAACTGCCCTGCAACAGTATAATTTATAACCTCACGTTGTAGCTATCTGCAAACTGTGTATCCTATAACACATTTTTTTTGGCCTGCAACTCGCGCCTTGATGCCTCAGTGATTTGTGTGCTGCTATAAATGCAAAATAAAAAATCATTTTTTTTTTTCAATACCTGTATTTGGAAATCTTATCCCATATCCTTATACTTAGTAGTTCTTTGTTTTAAAACACTTCTCATGCCATTTAGATGATACGTGTACACATTTTTCTTAAAATAAAAAAATGGAGCATTTACATATGTATAGTTTAAAACGTAGTAAATAATTATGGCTCAATCTGTGGCTTTCTATTTATTTCTGCTAATTTATGTTGTAAATGTATACACAGATTATGTTTTAGTGAACATGTCTTAAATATATTTGCCACAAACGGGAACATTCTAAGCAGTGTATTATTTATAATTCCGGTATCTTTTTACCAAAGTTCTACAAAGGAAAGCTTCACAATTAATAATCTGATGAATGTGTAGCTGTTTACTGGTTTACACAATGTACTCCTTGTTATGAACCTTTCTAAAATGCTAATGACATATGTAGAACGTAAGGGTGGTCTAAATGTGGGCAAGTGATCTTATTTCTGAAGCCATTAGTTAAGTAATCATTGATGTCATATGCCATGTCGCCAGTGATGTTACCAGTGATGTCATCATTGTGGTCATAGGCTGCGCAACATGGGGGCGCAAAGTTAAGGTGGCGTTAGCTGAATATCAGGGGTTTTATTGCATTAGGTTCTCGCCTTAACGTCCCTGCAACTAAAGTTTCTTCCTTTCATTTCAGGGGTTTTGTTATTCCGCCGATTTTCTTTTTATTTTTTTTCGCAATTGACCAATTGCCACGGTCTATGCCCATGCCCACTGTATATTCTATAACACTACCAGATCAAAAGCCATGGTCTTTGGCCATGGCCAGTGCTGTCTATTTTAAAACTCTACCAGACCACTGGCAACGGCCTTCGGCCATGGTCGGTGGGCACAGCCTCTCTATTTGAAAACACCTGCAACCCATCGCTCAAAGACGTTGATCAGTCACAAACTGATTTTGACCTGTTTTCACAGGGGTATTGTTATATATAAATGATTGCATGCTTTGAGAACTCACAATGATTTCGGGCAATGCGCAGTGAGTTGAAATGATTTGCCATGGATAATGCACTTTGGTTAACCAGCGTGCCACAAATCCCTTGTCTTATGGCCGGTCTCTTGGTGACTGTTGTGATACATCGCATGACCCCAACTAACCGCATTTAAGTAGAACAGAAAAGGGGAAAATAATTACAGGCTGCAAGAATATCCTATACCCAGGTACTTTTGCCCCATAGAGAAAATCAAAAGTTGGCACCCATGAATATATGCTTTAAAGTGAAATATACAAATGTAGTTCAATTGGCATTCCCCTTAGAAGAAAGTGCACAAATCAAAATAGCATTGTACTTTTAAAAAAAGTAATGCACACCAGAAAAATAACCTGCGAGAGGAAATGTTCAAATAAATATACTGGCAAAGTATAAAAGGTGCTCACCTTTAAATCCAGCATTCTGTCGTAAACCTTTTCCTGGAAAACAAAATCGCAATACGAGACAAGTGCTTGTGGTCTTGTGGGTAAGTGCTGCACTGGGAATATGATAACCTGATTAAAATTCTGGTAGCCAAATACTTGAGCAAGCTAGTCAACCTTGGGGTTGCGTCCTGAAAATCAGCTACATTCAGGGCGACTAACTGCCCCAGTGTCCAGGATTGCAAACTCTCTTGCCACATCATGGGAAAATAATCATGACTTACTTGCCTTCTCATCATATCCCCTCCTCACTCCCATGTCTGGCTTTCAACAAAACTCTGCTTTATAAAGAACTTGAAAAGTATACATACCATAGTGTAACTCAAATATATAAATCCTAATACAACTATGTTAGGAAAAAAGTGAACAATTGTGGCATTATTCCCCCCATCTTGACTGGGAAACTACAAATACCAGAATGCAATTCCGTAAAAGGCAAAGAAAAGGACTCTAGGTGCAATACTTTCAAGGACTGCCAGTATCCCGGTTTAAAAAAAAAAATAATGCAGATGCTGTTTGTTTTTGTAGTGTTATGAGATGTTTAAAACAAAAAAGACACAGCATCCGGGACTGTGGACTGTCTCCCATCCTTGCAGTAACCAGGACCAACCCTGATCGCTTCAAAGCGAGAAAAGAGCCTACCCGCTAAGGCCAAGTTGCTCAAAGTGGTCTTGTAACTTGTGCTAATTAATTTGGCAACAGGGCCGGAGGATGCTTACGCTACCTTGCTTTGAAGCTAAGCAGGGTCAGTCCCGGTTACTGCAGGGATGAGCGTCCCGGATGACTAGTGTCACTGGCCATGGCCGAGGCCAGTTATTTTTCACCCCCAACGTCACTGTAGCTGAAAAATATATACCCATGGCTATCTGTAGTTTTGGAGCAATGAATATCCTAAAAACAGCTGGAAAAAATATTTCTTGCCCCCCAAGCCCTCACAAAGTGCCCCCCTCCTCTGCAAAGCTCCCCCCACACCCTAGATGCCTTCCTCACCTTCCCTCTCCCATTCCCCCACAACACAAGCTGTTTCTGTGACAGTTAGCTTTGAGATGTCGGCTATTCGCGGATATAGCCAAGGTTACAGAAAAGCTTTGTGTTGGAAACTCGCTTCTTCGATCTCCAACTCCCAAGCTTCACTTGTGGTGTCTTCTAGCCACCACCCCCACCTATCGACTCCTGGCATTTGCATGTTTTTTTGACCTGCAAATGGATTTTTTACTGCATTTCATTTGTTTCATAACCTCTGTTCTGATGCTTGTTAATCTGCTTAGAATCACATGCTGTGCATATGGTCCGACATCCAGTGGTAACCGCGGAGTAATGCATCTTGTCTTTCGGGGACCGAAAGGGGACATTGGCATAGGTGTGTCTGTAACACTATCCCTATCGTGACGTGTGTAGTACCCAAAATCCCTCACGCGCCGAGTCCCTCAAATTGTTTTTTCCCGCCTAGATACTGGTAGTCCTTAGCGGAGCTCTTACTAGAGACATTGTTCATCTTTACCGAATTGTCTGGTTATTCCCCGTTAAGTCACTTTGCCCAATAAGAACATCATCGACAAAGACTACGGGGGAATCATCTACAGCTGTGGGTTTTGGCGCCTAAGATCCGGTGACAGTATTTCCACGTGGTCTGGCTTCTGGCCGACCTATACAGTAGGGAGAGTGGGTTCGGGGTGGCCATATTGTTATTATGTCTTTCCTCCTTTCCACTGTTTTCCTTGAGGTGGACACTTCTATTTCCGCCACGCCCGTCCCCGACCCTTCCAGGCTCGACTCTGGTCTTGCTACAGGGGCATACAATCGCATTGCACTAAACACACAACCCCTACGCCTTCTTCGACACGTTCGTCGAAAAAAGGCGAAAGCGCCAATGGGCCCGCCAAAAACTTCGACGGTTCCCTCGGATCGTTCAGATCCAAAGCCTTCCCCGCAATTGCAGCAGCGTATGAGGACTGGGCAAACGAAACCTAATAAAGGGCGCTACTCCCAATCGACACGTGCCGAAGTTTCAGAACCAGAAACTTCAACAATTTCCAAGGCCTATATAGGCCCGAAAACTACGACTAGGCCTCTACCCGGAAAACCAGCCGCTGGGCCTTCTGGTGTCACGGATGGTGTTTCTGCTACCGACACATCATCGGAGGCTTTGTCTCACGACGATTCGGTTACTATCCGAAAAAGCATCGTAGGATCGCAGCGGCGGTGGGATTTATTCCGGTTCCGCCGAAAGTAATGGGCTGATCCGTGGAAAAGTTTTCGACGGTTTTGGGCCGCGATTCCGATGACACTTAAGAGGATAGCCAAGAGCCCCTCTCAGACACCCTGAGAAGCTCCCCTCGATGCCATAGGGCGGAGAATGTTGTTTCTCCTCACCTACGTCCATTTGGGTCCTCTAAATGGACTAGAGAGAGATTCGAGGGGTGTATGGATCGGCTAGAGCACTTTATCAGTGTTTCTGATCAGCCTCTGCCGAAAAAGGCTCGGGTAGACCCTAAACTTCAAATGCAAGATGTTCAGCCTCAGGTTTTCCAACGAGTAGATGTGGTCCAGATGGACACATATATAGGGACCTCTATACTGAAGAAGAGTCCTCTTTTCTTGAAAATTATGAAGATCAACAGGCAACGGACAACTGGGAGGAAACCCAGCAGGAAGGGCAGAATCCTTGGTCAAATCAGAACTCTGATATTTTGTGCGTCGATTCTCCTCCGTCCACCCCGGCTCGCCAGGCCTCCACTGTGGATGACCAAATGGCTTTCAACTTCATGTTGAAAAAAGCAGCAGAATTCTTCAAAATTGCCACAAAAGAGGCTTTGCCTGAGCAGGATTTTGTGGAGGACATTAAAGAAAAACCTCCGGCAAGCCAATCCATTCCCCTCCTTAACTCTGTTAAGAGGCGAATAGCTCCATCTTTAGTCACACCTGCCCAGACAAGGGCCGTGAACCCGAGAGTCAAAGTTATTTCGGCCCTCTCCCACCGACCCTCTGTATATTAAAGGGCATGCCATCCCGGACTCACTGGTAATGACCACCACTTGTAAGAGGGCAGGGGTTCCCCTTGCCATGGGAGAGTCACCTCCGGACAAGGAGTCCAAGAAGTTGTATGCCTTAGGCAAACGTGTCACGTCGGCAGCTGCTTATACCATTCGGGTTGCTAACAACACTACGCTATTAGAAAGCTATGCTGATGCCCAATGGAACTTGCTCCAAGAAGGCCTCCAAGAGGTTCCTGAACCAGCCAGAACAAAGCTTCTCGCCATTGTTTCGGAGCGAAAACTGGTTAATCAGAATGTGGTGAAGAACACCCTGGACACTGCAGAAACAGCAGGCAGGTCTCTTGCACAAGGTACTCTTCTAAAAAGACACGCATGGCTGCACATGTCAGGCTTCTGGCCTGAGACCCAGGCCTCTCTTATTAACGAACCCATTGAAGAGACTAACGTCTTCCGGAAAGCAGTAGATGAAGTGTTGGAGACTGCCAAGAAGGAGCACGAGACTATTAAGTCTTTGCACCAGATTACACAGAAACCCTCCTCCCAGAGGGGCAATAATTCTCGGCGGTCCTTTCGAGGACAAGCCCGTGCCAGTCAGAACAACTACGGCACAGGTAACTTCAACACAAATCAATCTTCCGGAAGCCCTACCTACTACCCCCCAAGGGGTCAAACGCGGCAAAGGTAGAGGCAGAGGCCCCAATCCCAGAGGAGCTTCAGCCTTGGGTCAGAAATGACCACCAAGTCCAGGTCCCCTCCATTGTCTCCCCGGTCGAGGGGCGATTAACATCTTTCCTCAAGGCATGGGAGGAGATAACTTCAGACCAGTGGGTCCTAAAGATGGTCGCCCACGGTTATTGTATGGCATTCGCCAAACCTCCACAGTTCAGACCGCTGCGATCACCATACCTTTCACCGGACAATCTGCAAATCCTGACCCAAGAGGTGGAAGCGCTGCTGGGGAAGGACGCCATAGAAGCCGTCCCGATTCTTCAGGTAAACGAGGGTATCTATTCAGTGTACTTCCTTGTACCCAAAAAGGATCTCGCCATGCGTCCTGTTCTAGACCTGCGCCCAGCGAACAAATTCATAAAGCCCCAGAAGTTTTGCATGGTAACACTACAGGAGGTGATCCCATTGCTGAAACAGGGGGACTTCATGCAACATTGGATATGAAAGATGCTTACTTTCATATTTCAATGTTGCCAACGCACAGAAAATACCTAAGGTTCGTGATTCAGGATAAACACTACCAGTTTAAAGTACTCTCCTTCGGCATCGCCTCAGCGCCAAAGGTGTTTACCAAAGTCCTGGCAGTGGCAGCAACACACCTGCTCAGACTATCAGTCCCAGTTTATCCTTACCTCGATGACTGGCTCATCACGGGGGACTCGTTCGATGCTTGTTTTTCGAACACCCAAAAAACAGTAGATCTCCTTCAGCCTGGGGTTTTCAATCAACGAAAAGAAATCCAGCTTAGTCCCCAGCCAAGTAAAACAATTTCTGGGAGCGCTAATTCGGACGGAAGACGGCCTTGTGTTCCCCTCCAGTGAGAGGGTTCAGAACATGCTCTCTCAGGTTCCTCAATATGTAGCCAGTCGGGAGGTGACGGCACGCAAAGCCATGCGATTGCTAGGGATGATGGCGTCATGCATATACTTGGTTCCCCACGTGCGGCTGCACATGCATCCCATGCAAGAGTGGCTCAACAGCCAGTGGTGTCAGGCCAACGGACAATGGGAAGTCTGTTGTCTCGCCAGCCCTCGTTCTCTGTTTGCAGTGGTGGTCAAGAGAAAACCTCTTGAAGGGGAAGACCTTCACCACCCCTGCAGTGGAAGCCACTCTTATGACAGACTCATCTCTCACGGGGTGGGGGGGAGGCTCACCTGCTACAGCACACGGAGTGTGGTCCCCTCAGGTAGCGTCCAATCACATAAACTTACTGGAGCTACTGGCAGTGTTCAAGGCATTGAAAGCCTTTCAGGGGCAACTGCAAGGGAAGACAGTGCTGATCCTAACCGACAGCACTACAGCAATGTATTACCTGAACAAACAGGGGGGCACTCACTCTCCAGGGCTATCCAAGCTGTCCCAGAACATTTGGATATGGGCTCTCAAACACAAGATGTTTCTGTTGTCCCAACATGTTCCAGAGGAACTCCATCTTCTGGCAGTCGTACTCAGCAGAGATTTTCCTCTGCCAGAAGAATACGAATGGCGGCTGCACGAAGACATTGTGTCCAACGTCTTTGCAGAATGGGGTTTCCCAGAGATTGACTTGTTCGCTACTCAGGAGAACGCCCAATGCCAAGACTACGCCTCCAGGTACCCCAGAACCGATCCAAGGTGAACGGTCTCTGGATAACTTGGTCGGGGAAATTTGTCTTCGCTCCCCCCCCCCCCCCGACTCCCCTTCTCAACAAGGTAGTGCACAAGATGCACCAGGAACCAGTTACCATGATACTGGTGGCCCCATGTGGGCCCGCCAAACCTGGTTCGCTTACCTGATGGAGATGTCCCTCTCCCCACCAGTCAAACTGCCCTGCCCGTACAACATGTCTCAGGACAGAGGAGAGACCCTCCACCCATCGCCACAAACTCTGAACTTAGCAGCCTGGCTCCTGAGATCATGGAGTTTGGACACCTCAACTCCCTCAGAGAGGCATGGACATACTCAGGGAAGCGAGGAAGCCTAATACACGTTATTGCTATGCCAGCAAATGGAAACGGTTTGTCATCTGGTGCAATTCGAAGGGCGTCAATCCCATCGATTGCTCACCCTCACACATTGTGTTGTATCTAACCCATCTGTTGGACACTGGGTTAGTCTTCAAATCCCTAAAGGTTCATCTGGCTGCGTTGTCGGCCTACACCACATCACAGCAAAAAGTATTGTGGTGGAAGATACCAGTAATTAAAGACTTTATGGAAGGGGTTAAGAGGATTTATCCTCCCATCTCTCACCCAGCTCCTGGATGGGATCTAAATGTGGTTTTGACCAGGCTCATGGAGCTCCCGTTGCGCCTATGCATAAAGCAAGTCTGAAAGACCTGACTTATAAGACAGCCTTCCTAGTGGCCATCCCTTCTATTAGAAGGGTTAGCGAACTACAGGCTCTTTCTGTTTTAGACCCCTTTGTTAGTCCACAAAGATAAGGTAGTTCTGCGCACACACCCCAGGTTTGTGCCAAAAATTTATTTAAAAGTTCCATGTGAATCAGTCAATCGAACTACCCACGTTCTTCCAGAAACCTACTAACATGGCCGAAAGAAGCCTTCACACACTAGACGTGCACAGAGCAGTCATGTTTTACATGGAAAGAACTAAACCACTGAGGAAGACTAAACGATTCTTTGTTCCAGTGGCAGCTGGTATAGAAGGGGATCCTGTCTCTAAATCAGCAATCTCAAGGTGGATTGTCAAATGCATCACACTGTTACACTCTTGCAAAGAGAGAACTGCCCTTCAAGCTTAGAGCACACTCTACTCAAGGCACTGGGCACCCATAGCATTCATTGCAAATGTTCCCCATGAGTCCATTTGCAAAGCGGCAACCTGGAGTTCTGTACATAGCTTTACAAAACACTATTGCCTAGACACTCATTCTAGGTCTGATTCTCAGGTGGGACAAGCAGTACTAAGACATCTTTTCTCTACTGTTCCTTCTCACAACCCACCTCCAACTCCGGTTACTGCTCGCTAGTCTATGCACAGCATGTGATTCTAAGCAGATTAACAAGCATCAGAAGACATGCATTACTTACCGTAAAAGCATTTCTGATGATTGTATCGGCTTGGATTCACATGCGCCCTCCCTGCCTCCCCGCTCGGGGTGGAAGGAACATAGACTTCTTAATACTTTCTCTCTTATGTACTCGCTCACTATAGCCTTGGGCACCCTCATGGCAGAAAAAATACAATCAGAGGGACCTCGGCGCGTGAGGGATTTTGGGTACTGCACACGTCACAATAAGGTTAGTGTTACAGACACGCCTATGCCGACGTCCCCTTTCGGTCCCCAAAATACAATATGCAATACTCCGCGGTTACCACTGGATGTCGGACCATATGCACAGCATGTGAATCTAAGCAGATACAATCATCACAAATGCTTTTACGGTAAGTAATGCATGTCCTATATCTACGTCTATCTGTCATAACGTGGTGTAGCATTTGGCACATGT